>NC_143139.1:1900000-3100000 GCF_059928025.1 Delphinapterus leucas | reverse complement strand
GCGAACCGAGGCTCGCTGACCATCTAAGTGATGGACAGGCCCTCTCGGGCCCCTGAGAGAAATTGGACCAAACTCCTCCCAGGCTCCTTCCTCGGGAGACTGAGTGCTCTGGGGCCGCCTGCCTGTGAGGCTTTAAAGAAAATGGTAAACGCCTGAAAATAGAGCTTTGAGGGAAAGTGGCTCTCCAGTCACAATTATAGCCCTCTGGCCTGGACTAGCAGGAAAGCCGGTTCTAAATAGAGCAGGACGCCGACCCTTCCCTTCGTGGGCGTCCTCACTCAGGGGCTGTGCATCTGGGCCAAGGGCCCCCTTCCGAGAGACCCCAGCTCAGCCTCTTCCCCTCCCGGGCGGGAAGCAGCCAAGCCACCCACCCACGTGAGGGTGGGTGATGGACGGGGCTCGGCTTTACGCCCGATGTTCTGGACCTGCATCTGAAAACATTTAGACATGCCTCAGCAGTCGAGCGAGGAAGGGGTTAAGCCTGGGATCTCGACGAGGAGAGGCAAGTGCAAAGGGCGTGTGGGGAGGACTGGGCCATAGCTCCCATCTCAGGACCCCCACCGGGCCTTGAAGCTCAGTTTCTCTTTCTAACCCAGTGCCAGGCCCTTGAGCACGGCTGTACTCAACCTAGCAATTTGGCGACGGCCGTGGGTATGTATATAACAGAACAGGATGTTCTCGGGACAAAAGTTCTAAAAGAAACCCCAGACGGAAGGCTGGACCCCCGCCCCCGCTGGGCAGTCTCTGATGACTGGGAATGCTCTGGACATGCGTGGGCATCTGCAAATTTACTTACCTGAGAGCTGCCTCTGCCTGCTGACCCCTGGGAGCAGAAGCAGGGAGGGTGAAGACGCCTCGTATTGTGTGTGCTGTTTTCTAGTCATTCTGGTTCACAGCCCCTTTTCATGCTCCTTACCCCATCTTCAGTTAGAGGGAAGAAGAGGTGAAAAATAGAACGCCAAAGCACAAAGCTTCCTAAGACATCTTGTCTGAAACTCCTGGAAGGCTGGAATTAGGTATGAATAGGGTAGAACTCCAGATTTCTGCAACACCCCTTAGGGGGCTGAGCTTACTGTATGCCCTTTAAAATTAGAGATTTTTCACCACTTCAGAATTATACCAGAAAGGCACGCAGATTTGAAGGTAACTACATTGTGAGGAGCCCCAGAGTATCTGGTAAGGATGCTCAGGTTTGGGGAAGTTCAGCTGAAATAGTAATTTGTGGGTGAAATATTAGCCAGGAATTGGCTGCAGAATCACCCACAGATTGAAGGGACGTTGGGGGTGAAGGGGAAGGATGAAGTTTGTACCAGCCTCAGGATATGGAAAAGGATTCAGTAAAGCTAGGAGTCCAGTGTGCTCAGGCTTTAAAGTCCTAACCAGCCCCAGGGTGTCTGAGGCATGATTGGTAAATAGAATCAGAGATTCCATTCAGCAAAAGCAGACAGCAAAACAAACCCCTTCTCTTTGTTTGTCCTGGTTGAAAACCAAACATGGTAGCCATCTGAGGAGATGCCAGAGCCGGCAGTATTCAGTCAGGGAGGGGAGGGTAAAAATGCAGCTATAGCCTCTGACCACAGGGGATGCCAGCCTGATGGTTCCCACGGCGTCGTCCAGCGCTGCGCTCCAGACCGTTCACCCGTGTCCTTGCATCTCTCTGATTCTAGCCCACAGGACACTTCCTGCTTAGCTTCTGTTTTCCTGTGACCCCCAGAATGTCACCTGGCAAGGCTCAACATTCCTGTCTGGGACTGAGCGGCTTGAATCCCTCGTGTGTGTCACAGGCAGTTTTCAGCTGTGGTGGGAAAGCACTGAGTGAAGAGGAGGTACCAGGTCCTGATGAGGCTCAGCATCTCGGGCAGGGAGCTGGGAGGAGGGGGGAGAAATGGCGAGAAGGCTCTAAAGGTCAGCTGCAGTGTCCCCCAGTTTTCCTGCACCTTCTCAACACAGACAGATTCCAGCTGACCCACTAATAGCTTTAGAAAACTTGACCTTTCGTAAAAATGAAGAAACTAAAATTGCAGCCCTGCCTGTAGCTTGGAAGCATGGCACCATGATGAGGCAGTCTGGGGAGGGTGCCAAAGCAAAACAGAACCGGCAGTGGAAATTTTATGCCACAAAAGGTTAGTGGGCTGGGTTGAATGTGGGTAAGATCTCATAGGATCTTAGATCCAGTGCATTTTCTAACAGCAGATTTCAGTAAGAAGGGTTGTCAGTACACCTGAGTCTGGAGTTGGACTTGGGGCAGAGAGCTACTACTTTTCTTTCCAGGGAAGCCCTAATGAGAAATGAATCAATTCCTCTTCTCCAATAATCTATCCCACATCCCCTCCTGGACCAACCTACCTAAAACAGGACCCCACTCCTCCATTCAGAAAACTAATCACATCATTTAAGAACTTTTAAGGGTGACCTACTGTGTAGTCAATCAGGTACACATTCCTTTGCCCGGTTATTTAAAATCCTACATAATTTAGCCGCACCCCACCCATCCACTGGTGCTCTCCCACACACATCTGCTAATCTAGTCGGGCTGCCCTTCTGACTGTCCCCAGAGAGCTTACTCATTCCTGCCTTTGTGTTTCCATACCCAGTATTCTTCACTTTCAACCCTGAATCTTAATATACTCTTCCTCTTTAACAGTCCCCTGAAGACCCCACCTTTGGAAGTTTTGCCAACTATTTCAGTTTTCACCTCTCCCATCTCCAAGTACTCATCAAGTCACACATATGTATATACATACTTTGCCTCTCCAACTACACTGTAAGCCACCATGAATATGAATTTGATGTTACAGTGCCCCACATAAAGTGTACTCAATAAATAACTGTTGTTTAATTGCAAACCTCCTTCTTCTGTGAGTTAAAAGCTAAACACACATAGGACATCAGTCTCATTCGCATTGTGTAGGATTTCAAAACAACATGGCTTGAAGCATATTTGAGTCCTCTAAGTTTGGTAACAGGGGAAAAAATGTAGAGAATGTTTGTGCCTTAGTAAGTGGATGGATTCAGATAGAATAAATAGCTTGCTCAACGCCAACAATTTGAATGCTTATCTGAAAACGGGGCACCTCAAGAAGGTTGCACTTATCCTGGCTTTCAAATCCAGATCCAGGGCCTCATAACATTAAATTCCTTTGTGGTTAAGACTTTTTCCTCCTCATTCTCCTTCTCTTTGAGGGAGTGGATACAAGTATTAGGAGGAGGTTGGAAGAAGCCATATATGTCTTAAAATGGAACAGGGCAGGCATACAGACCAATGGAGTAGAGAACCCAGAAATAATTGATTTCTGACAAAGATGCCAAGACCATTCAATGGGGGAAAGGTCAGTCTTTTCAGCAAACTGGAAAAACTGGATATTCCCACATGCAAAAGAATGAAATTGGACCCTTACCTTACACCATATACAAAAATTAGCTCAGAATGGATCAAGGACCTAAACTTAAGAGCTAAAACTATAGAACTCTTAGAAGAAAACATAGAGGAAAATCTTTGTGACACTGGATGAGGCAATGATTTCTAAGATAAGACACCAAAAGCACAAACAAAAGAAAAATAGATAATTTCGACTTCATCAAAATTAAAACCTTTTGTGCATTAAAGGACACTATGAAGAGAGTGAAAAGATGACCCACAGAAAGGGAGTAGAATATTCGCAAATTATATATCTGATAAGGGATTAACACCCAGAATATGAAAAGAACTTCTATAACTTAAAGAAAAACAAACAACCCGATTAAAAAATGGATAAATGACTTGAATAGACATTTCTCCAAAGAAGATATACAAGTGGCCAATAAGCACATAAAAAGACGATCAACATTATTAGTCATTAAGGAGATGCGAATCAAAACCTTAATGAGATACTACCTCTTACCTTTAGGATGACTATGATGAAAAATAAATAAATACAAAAAAAAAAAAAAAGGGTTGGCAAGGATGTGGAGAAATTGGACGCCTCATGAGAATCAGAAGCTGGTGAGAATGTAAAATGATGCAGCCACTGTGGAAAACAGTCAGGCAGTTCCTCAAAAAGATAAAGAGGCTTCTCTGGTGGCACAGTGGTTGAGAATCTGCCTGCCAATGCAGGGGACACGGGTTTGAGCCCTGGTCTAGGAAGATCCCACATGCCGCGGAGCAACTAGGCCTGTGTGCCACAACTACTGAGCCTGCGCATCTGGAGCTTGTGCTCCGCAACAAGAGAGGCCACGACAGTGAGAGGCCTGCGCACCGCAATGAAGAGCGGCCCCCACTCGCCTCAACTAGAGAAAGCCCGTGCACAGAAACGAAGACCCAACACAGCCAAAAAAAAAAAAAAAAAAAGATAAACAGAGTCACTCCCAGGTATTTACCCCAAAGGCGTGAAAGCAGGGACTCAAACAGATACTTGTGCCCCACTGTTCATATCAACAGTATACACAGTAGCCAAAAGTTGGAGACAACCCAAGTTGTCTGTCCACAGATGAGTGGATAAACAAAATGTGGTACATACAATGGAATATTATTCAGCCTTAAAAAGGAAGGAAATTCTCACCCATGCTACAACAGGGATGAACCTTGAAAACATTATGCTGTTAAATGTCAATCACAAAAGGACAAATATCATATGATTCTGCTTATATGAGGCGCCTAGAATAGGCACATTCATAGACACGGAAGGTGTTAGAATAATGGCTGCCAGGAGCTGGGGGTTCAGGATACGCGGAGTTAGTGTTTAATGGGTGTGGAATTTCTGGGATGATGAAAACATGGAAATGGATAGTGGCGATGGTTGCACCATATTATGAATGTACGTATTGCCACTGAATTGACACTTAACATGGTTACAATGGTAAATTTCCTGGTACAGATGTTTCACCACCATAATTTTAAGAAAAAGAAACAGAACCTACTTTCAGTCACGAGAAAACAGACAAATCCAAATTGTGGGTCATTCTCCAAAATGACTGACCTGCACTCCTCAAAAATGTCAAGATGATGCAAGGGAAAAAAACGGGAGTAGGGTCCTGTTACAGATTAAAAGAGACTTGAGAAACAAGGCGCCCAAATGCAATGACTAATCCTTGATTCTATTTCAATTTTTTTTTAAAAAGGCGAAAAGCTATAGAGGGCATTGTGCGGACAATTGGGAAAAGTGACTGTGAACTGTGTATCAGCGTTCAGTTTCTTCTGAGTAACGTGATATTGGGGCTATGCAGGAGAATACTTTTTTTTAGAAGATCTGTACTGAAGTATTTAGGGATGGTATCTGCAACTTACTTCCAAATGAGGGGGAAATGTGTAGCTATAGAAAGAGATAAAGTAAATGTGAGAGCATTGATGAATGTAGGTGAAGGGTTTAAGAATATTCATTGCACAAGCCTTTCCACTTTTTCAAAATTAGAGGAAAAAGTGGGGTAGTCATTCAAATGACCGGGGAAACACTGACTTTCTGTGACCCTGTGACCAGACTTGGATCTGTTTGCTATACTGGGTCATCCTGTCCTACTGAACTCACTCCCCAGAGATGCTGACGTGGACGCTTTGGGAGGTGAGAATAGATGCTTCTGTCAAAAGCATCTTGGTAGGGGCCCTCCACTCCCTTCCAGGTTGCTTCTCTGCTCTCCCACGCCACCAGCTGTGACCACTTGGGGACCTACTATGTTGCGTTCCTCTGTGTATCAAGGTATTAAGCCCCTAAGGCAGGACCCTGTCTCTCTTTTCCTATAAACCCCCCCCAAATCCCTAACCCCATGCTTTGTATGAAGCTAAATCCATAGGAAGTACCTAGTAAATATTTTTCTGTTCATTGACTGTTGACTTTGTCCATATAGAGGCATGTGTGGAAGCATAAGTGGTCAAGGATGAGGCCGAAAGGTTTACCCCCACTGAGGTATGAAAATGTCGCTGGGTAGGGCCTCAGGGAAGGAATGTCAAGTGTGGGCTTTGACACCACCTAATTCTCTGAGGCAGCCAAGTGTTACTGATTTAGGTAGTGACTCGTGCTCAGGGCTGGGGTAAAAGAAAGACAGCCTCGGCAAATGCTTCTGAGTACCTACGCACATAATGTCCCCAGCTGGGCCTATGTGGCAACTGCTCTCACGACCCAGTGAATTCTTCCCAGGGAAGCAGAGCCAAACGGAGGACTGAGGACCTCAAAGAAGGGAGCTCTCATTCTGGCTCCTGGAACAGAGCTGCTGTGCCTGGAGGGGTCTGCACCACCTGGGATTCAGGGAGAGCAGCACGAGCCCTCGTCAGAAGGTGGAGGGCAGGACGAGCCCCTGCAGCGTGTTAGCAGGAAGGGGCTGCCCGCCCGTAGCCAGCTGCAGGAGACACCAGGCCTGCAGCATTTCACCTCCAGCTGGGACACCAGTGCTGCTGTGTCGCACTGTTGTTAAGTGAGTGCAGGCTGGTGCTTCCTGTCTTGAGTAATTTTTCAATGAGGCTGGAAGAATTAATGGGTAAATTTCCTCTCTATCCCAGCCAGGGCTTCCAGGAGGCAGGCCCTCAGCTCCACTGTTACAATCTGTTGTTATTCCTATTAAATCACTAGCATGGACACAAATTCAATTTGATACTTTATTACATACTCTCTTGTACTTGTCTCTGATTAATCTAAGTCCTGAATCCCCCCACAAAATTACAAGCCTCTTGGGGAACATGCTGTATGCTGCTTTGCCACCTATGCTCCCTTCCACATCCTGTATGGACACAGAAAACATTAGGTACACAAGAAATATGTGGGAATGGGTAAAGCGTCTTTTTATATCCATATTATGTAATACTGCACAGCAGTTAAAAAGAACGAGGTGGAGCTACAAGTTCTGACATGGAAAGATTTCCAATTCACATTACTGTGTCAAAAAAGCATAATCAGGCATAGTATGAAACCCTTTACACAGAAAGGACTAGTAGAAGAAACAAGGCCTTGGTCCAAATATGTTTATTTCCTTTCTTATATATCCCCCCAGTCACAGACATTGTTATAACTAGTGTAGAACTCAGTAACTTCCTGTATTTTCCTTTTCAGAAGGAATTGTTGATAATGTTAACTAAATAATACGTGGAAGGCAGTTAGCACAGACTTGCCATGATAATAGTCACACTCATAGAGCACTTATATGGGGCAGGCATTGCTCTTGGTGCTTTACATCAATGAATTCATTTCACCCTCATAATAGTCCTGTAAGCAACTGAGGCACAGAGAGGTTAGGTAATTTGCCTTTGGTTAGACAGCACAGCAAGAAAATTGAAGACCCAGGATTCAAGCCCAAGCAGTCTAGCTCCAGAGCCTGTTTTCTTAACCACTGTGCTGAAGGTGTTGAAAATTGTGCCCTTTCCCACCCCTTCTCTTCCTTCCCTCAGTGATGGCACTCAGAACGTGGTGTGACAATTAACTGAAAAGAAAAAAGAATCCTGGGTCCCACCCTAACCTATGGCTTTATCTGTGGATTTGAAGGTTTGAGGCATACCTATAAGGAGCTACTGATGCCTTCTGGAAACTATGTGTGGGTTGCTGCTGAGAGATCATGACCATTTGCCATGATTGTGTGTAGTCATGGGATATACATAGATTCTCCGGCAAGCGCCTCCTGAGGACGATTTTAGTCCCAGCTGTGGATCCTATTAAGTAGAACCTCGACTTAGCAGACGGGGCTGATGGTTAGGGGTGTAATGGCCCCCACCTGACGGAAGGAAGGGTAGGCCTGATAACTGTTTGAGGATGGTTGGTAGGCGAAGGCTCTTCCCGCCTCCAAGCCCCGAGGCATGACAACCAATGCTACCTCAAAGTGAATCGGAAGGCTCTGCCCCAGGCCCAGGCCCCCAGTAGCCTGTTGGGGACTGCACTGTGTTTCGTGCTGTTTCAGGTTAAACCAGCACGCCTCAAGTTTGCCAGACCTAGCACCCCAACAACACGTGCCCCCAGCTCACACATGGAATGTTTGCTGTGTGGCAGCGGGTGCACTTGGAACCGGCACGGATGACCTCATAAAGCAGGGAAGCTGAGCAGTTCCTCAGATGATTAACACGTTGTTGAGATGGAGGAGGTGAGCGTCATTTAATGAAATATCTGGACGCTGCAGAATCAGGAGTTTCCACATTGGGGGCAGCTTAGGAACCATCTTATCCGAAGTCCGTATTTTACAAATGTGGAAACTGAAGCTTTAAAAAAGGTTAACTGTAAGGGCTTTCCACCTGATAACGTGTAGTTTTTTAAAATACAGTATACCTGGAGCCATGGCACTGTGGGCTGCTCAGACCTTCCCCTCCCTGGCTCCAGGGCCTTCAACTACCGTCATCAGTTCATCTCAGGTGCCTGGTAACTTGTTCCTCCTCCCCTTTTAACCGTATTTAAAATTTTTCATTGTTCTGTTCATATTGTGTTCACTCACATGTAGAAGGGGAATCATTCCCACCCCACCCCTCTGTGGCTCTATTACCGCAGACATCTCCCACCTTCAGTACCAGGTGAATGGAGGGCTGTAGGTTGGAGATGGGGTAAGAAGTGACCTTCATAAATTGTCTGCATCCCCTTTGTCGAGGGATCTTAAGGCATGGGTCCTCCAGGTGGTTTTCAGGCTTTTCTCTTATGTAGTTATGTTTACAAGGTGGAATTACTTGGCGATTGGCCTGTACTATTTTTATAATAAATAATAAAAGCCAGCCATGGCCTTACTGATGTCTCATCAAAACAAAAACCCTGTCTTCCACGTGTACAATGTGTCTGATTTTCAAAGCTGTCACTTACACTTTCTCACACAGTCCTCCCCTCTCACCGAGAAGAGGTTTTCCTGGGGGTGTGAGATGTGTCTACTCCGTGGGGACAAGCGGGAGAAGACCTGGGAGACTTGTCCTTCTCAAGCACTCTGCCCACTGGAGGGGGACTGCCCAGAAGCGCCCCATGCCTTACTTTCCCCTTCTCTGGGTTCATGATGTTTATGCTTGATCTGCAGATGAGTTCCCATTGGAGAGGCTTTGGACAAATGCGGTGCCTTGTTCGTTCTCTGCAGGGTCAAGAGGCGGGAAGGGGCATGAGGATGGGAGGCGGAATGTGCCCCAAGCCTGGGTGCTTCTCACAGGAAGCCAGGAAAGAATTCCAGATCACAAGCTTTGATTAGATCCCTGTGCTAAAGAAACAGGCTCTAGGGGAAATCTTCTCTAACAATTCACTAGAGCTGGGTTATTTCCTAGCCTGGCCCCCCAAATGTGACTCCGGAGCAGAATGGGGCTGACCACAACCATTCTTCAGCATGGTCCTGGCATGGCCTCACCCGGAGGGAGGGCAGGCAGGGGTAACGTGCACAGACAGCGAGGAGGTGAATCCCAGCGGAACCACTCCTTAACTGTGACATTCAGCAAATTAAGTTCTCTGAACTGCATGTTTTCTCTTTTGTAAATGGGGGTTAGTGATTGCCGCACTGTTGCCCTGAAAAATCAGGCAAAGAAATACGCAGAGGGCCTGCATGACGTAAAGTAAGTGCTCGGAAAGTGGTGTCTGGGGTCACTAACGGCCTAAGGGAAGCGCAGGGAAACTCAGCAGGAAGCCAAAGACTCGGGGCCGAGAAGGAACCGAAATAGCCCCGTAGGCCCCGCCCACGGTCAGCGCGTCCGCTCCGCGAGGCCCGGCGGGAAGAGGCCCCTCTGCCCTCGGGCCGGAGCCACGGGGTGGGGAGGGGGTGTTTTGCTTCAGAAAAGGGCGAGGGCTGGCCTCGGCCTTCTGCTGGGGAAGGAAGCAATACAGCCACGTAACAAAAGCTCAAGGCCAAACCCACCACCCGCCCAGCGCCAGACCTCGGCTTCCTCTCCGCGGGCTCAACCCAGTCAGCTGACCTCGCTTTCGCTGGGCCGGGCCCGCGGAGTGGTCCAACGGGTCTCCTCGCAGCCAATCGGCGGTGGCCGGGCTTCCTCTCAGCCAATCGGCGACGGCCAGGGCTCCTCGCAGCCAATTGGCGGCTGCCCGGCCTCCTTGCGGCCAATCAAAGGCGGCCCGGCTCCTCGCAGCCAATCGGCGGCGGCCGGCGCGCGGCCTCCTGGCCCTGCGCCGGCCGGTCTCTCGTGGCGCGTGGGGCGGGAAAGGTCGGAAGCAGTAGACGTCCTGTAGATTACGTGGTAACCTCCGTGTAAGGAGTGTTCTCGTTTGTAAAGAGTGTTCTCGTTTCCACGGGGCCCTTGCCAGCGGCTGCACTGGGCCGAGTCTGTTCTGGGGCCCTCAGAGCATCCGTTAGGGGCTGCCCCGGCCTGGGAAACAGCGCCTTCTCTTTGCTCCAGAAGCTGCCACTCGCGACCCCGGCTGACCCCAGCTGACCGCCCCGTATCTTGCTCGCTGACTGGCTGTTTCGGCCGCTCAGCCCCGCAGCCCGGGCTGGGGGGTGGTCTTTGCAAGTACATTTCGGAAGAAATGCTTGCAGCGTCAGAGGTCCAGCCCACGCGGGCCCAGATGCTGCTGCACAGCCCAGAACCCGTGAACCCTTGCCTCTGCCCTGCTGTGTTCCTGGGACTGGACCTCCTGCCTTTCACTTAATTCTTACAGGAACCCTGTATGGGCATATCATTTTCGTCCTGCAAATGAGGAAACCAAGGTGCCCAGCGTTAACAGTTCTACAACTACTGACGGTCAGTTGGCAACGTAGCCAAAATTTCTTTTAAGTGACTGGGCTTCGTACCAGGACACCACGTAGAGTCCAGACTCAAATCCCCGTGGCTCCCTTGTCTGCCTGGGGGAGCAAACAGCAAGGCCAATCGATCTAGACCTGCTTAGTAGATCTTTGCTCCCTAGAGCAAGGTTTAAGCCCTTTCCAGCCCCTCTCACACTGTGGGAGCAGTCAGTCCACCGTTTAAATAGGAACCACACTTTGGGGGTGAATCCTGAGTTACCGGCTCTTAGATTTAAATAGCACTTTCCTTGACCCAGCAAGCCGGGGTCAGCTGCCTCTGAAGCACCTGTGCATCCTTTTCTTGATAGCCGGTTTCACACCACCTACTGCAATTACCTCTTTCCTTCTGTCTCCTGCAGATGGAGGGAGGCTACCTGAGTGCAGGAAATGAACACGTCTTGACTAACCTCAGCATTTAGCTGGGATGCGCCCAGGATGCCAGTGTTCCCCAGGAACTCCGTGTGAAAACCACTGAGCTAGAGTTTGGAAGTTAAAAGTAAGTCAAGAGGGGAAACTGGAGACAGCTATGAAAGCTTGACCTTTAATAGTCATGACAGTAGTAATCAACGCGGCTGTCATTTATTGAGTGTTTATTAAGTAACAGGCATTTTCATAAGTGCTTTAGGGCAGTGCTTCTCACACTTAAACGTGCCTTTGAATCACGGGGGAATCTTGTTCCGATTCTGTCCATCTGGGGGGCGGGGCTGAGATTCTGCATTTCTAACAAGCTTCCAGGTGATGGTTCATGAATCATACTTCATGTATTAACTTATCCTCTTAAAACGTATCCTATGACGTAGGTATCGCTATTATTCCTGTTTTATTAAAACGTATTTTACACACAAGGAAACTGAGAGGTTAAGTATCTATGACCTTAGGTCAAAATAAATAAACTGCAGGGCAATGAGGGAGGGGAGAATGGTGTGAGTACTTACAGCTGTAGAAGGAGGAACAAAATTCTAGGCAGAGTAAACACTATTTACAAAAGGGATGCAGGGGAGGTGGCCCCGGACTACCCAGAGGTCTGTTTCACCCATTAGGGCACCATGTGCTTAGTGCTTATAAGCTTTACAAAGGCACCAAATATTTGAGGCCTGAAAAAAAATGCATTGGCACCTACATATGAAAACTGAATATTTAAATTAATCATTTCAACGTTCAAATTATTAAAAGTCCTTTCAAATTTTTATACATGAAAAAATTCATGTTTAGTGAATGATATGGGTGTATTTTAGTACATTTTATAAAAAATGGGGTAGGGCCTGCCTACTAGGCCTAGGGTCTACTAAGGATAGGAGAGGCCCTGGCCACATTGGGTACGGCTGAGGGCAACTGGGAACCACTCCTGGGAGCAGGAAAATGTTCTCTGTGGCTACAGTGAGGAGAATGGCTTGGAGGGGGGCCAGGCTGGAGGCCCAGCAGCTCGAGACCAGATAGCCGTTTACAGCCTCCAGACTGCAGGACAGCTTCTGCTGAGTGCCAAGAGGACAAAACGATAGCATTATACAGCCCAGTTATTTTTTGATTCCTCCAGCCCCAATCTGACTCAGCATTCTAAATTTACTTAAGATTTGGGGACACAGGTTTTGCCAAATCCTTTCTCATTAAGGCCAGTGATGCTACAGTCCAGGGGAGGCGTTTAAGAGCACATGCCTTGAGTGGACAGCCATGAATGTGAAGCTCAGCTCTGCTCCTAGCTGTGTGACTTTGCATAAATGATTTAACTCCTCTGAGCTTTGGATTCCTTTTCGGGCATATTACATTCCTCGCAGAATTAAGTGAGATAAACTACGTTTACAGCGTCTCCTGCAGAGTAGGTAGTGCTTAGAAGTAGTGGCTTTTATCCTACGGGTGCCATTTTTCTGAGACCTAGTCGAGTTTTCTTTAGGAGGGAACAGAGGGTGTGGTAAGTAATCTTTTCATCAGTCTTCTGAGGTAGAAATTCTTATCCCCATTTTGCAGATGAGGAAACTGGGGCTCAGAGGTGAGATACCTCAGCTCAGTGGACTAGGGGCAGACAGTGGGGAAGCTGGCATCTTGTCTGGTTTTCCCTGTGTTTGTGCGCTCTCTCCAGCAGTCGGTATCTGCTGCTCCGCCACTCCTGCGCCCCATACCCCTTCCCCTTAGTCATGGCGTGACTCGGGCCTGATGGCCAGCGGCCGCTGCTGAGCACTCTCCTCCAGTGGCACCCACCTCTATCCCCCTTCTTCCCAGCCTTGCCCGACCTCCCTACCACCTTGCCCCCCCCCCCCCCGCGATTTTACAGCTTCTGGATTTCCCTTATTAAAGAGCTCGTCTCTGAAACTCAGAACTGCCCTGGCCTGGGATGCCTTCCAGGGTCCCTCCCTTTAAAGGGTGTAGATAAGTAGGTCACATCAGGGTGGTGGGGGAGGACGCTGACTTCTTATGGGAGGAGGAAAAAATACTGCAGGTCCCATGGAGAATGGAAAACAAAATAACAGCGCTCCCCTCTGTCCCTGTCTCTCTGTCCCTCAGCCTCTCTGCGCCGCCCCCCCCCCGTCTTTTTTTAACATCTTTATTGGAGTATAATTGCTTTACAATGGTGTGTTAGTTTCTGCTGTATAACAAAGTGAATCAGTTATACATATACATATGTTCCCATATCTCTTCCCTCTTGCGTCTCCCTCCTTCCCACCCTCCCTATCCCACCCCTCTAGGTGGTCACAGAGCACCCAGCTGATCTCCCTGTGCTATGCGGCTGCTTCCCACTAGCTATCTACCTTACGTTTGGTAGTGTATATATGTCCACGCCACTCTCTCACTTTTTTACAGCTTACCCTCCCCCCTCCCCATATCCTCAAGATCATTCTCTAGTAGGTCTGTGTTTTTACAACCCCCCCAACTCCCCCCCAAACCCCCCCCTCCCCCCGTCTTGCACAGTGACAGTCCCCTGCGGGCTGCTGTTACTGGGAAATGCATGTTGGGACAGTACAGGCGATCCTGAACTCTTGGGGTCTGGGGACACCAGTGGACGCTGCACTGAACAGAAGCTTGTCTACCCCTTGCTCTCCTCCTTCCCCCCGCCTCCTCTTCCAGCTCCCCGCACACCCGCTAGGCTGCTGGAGACAAGAAATCTCAGCTTTCACCCAGAGCCTGCAGCTTCTGCTCCTTGAGCGCGGCAGCCTGGAAGCCGCCTGGGGCCGGGAAGGGCCTGACTGTCTGTCCGGCTCACAGAGGCTGCTATAGCAACCAGAGCAATGACGGGTTTGGCAAGATCTCCTGTTTCCCCACCCCCACCCCTCCCCCTCCCGAAGGCCGCTCACAGCAGGGGGTGTGGATGGGCATTAAATCACGTAGGTTGCTGGGAAAACCAGGAAGGCAGAGGCAGAGACAGGGCGTGGCACTAAAGGTCCAGCACTGCCAGCCCCGCCCTGCCCTGCTATCCATAGGGACTGAGCGCTGTTTGAATCATAACACTGGGCGGCCACATTTCTAGGAAACTGCAGCTGAAGGGGAAAGGTCCCGGCTGCGTGAAGGAGAGCAGCCTGGCTGCGTACAGATTAGGACTGAAAACGTGTTCCCCTGGCACGAGGCAAGCACACAAAACAAAGAGCGAAGCCTGAGCCTCGCACCCGGGGGTGAACTGCCCCGGTTCCTTGGCGGGGGCGGTGGAAGCAGGGAGGTCACCTCGGAGAGGCCCAGGGGTTTCCCATTTTCCTGGCTGGGGCCTGGCGAGCTCCCAGCTCAGAGGCTGGCCGTCCAGGACACGGCAGCCCTTTTGTAGTGACGCGCCGGATTGCATGACCCCACCTGGCTGGTGTTTGAGAACTGCCCCCGCCCTCCCTCCTCCTGTCCCCAAGGCCCTGTGCCTTTTTTTCTCCACCCCAAGAGAAAGTGAGCACCCCCGACCCGGGCGGTCGTGCGGGGTGCCCTGTGGGAAAGTCCCACTCTTGCCCGGAGTTGCCCTCCTCGCGTAGATGCAGGGCTGGGTGATGGGAGAGAGACATCCATCTTCACCGGTGCCCTTCATCATGCTTAATCTCCCTAGTGGGGTGGGCCTGTCTAAAACACCTGTTTCCCAGGCTGCAGTAACCCCAAACCATCTCTCATCAGAGTGGGTGTAAATCCCCACAGGTATGTGGCAGGCAGGTAGCAGCAGTGACAGTGTGGGGTGCCTGCATCAAAACGAGAAGTTTGGACTTAGGAGGCTCAGAGCCTTTGTGCTCTCAGAAAGTGACTGGCAACCCCACCTCCCTGGCATCTACTCCAGCCCGGGCCCTTGCTTTGCCAGCCTCCCTGCCTGACCCTGGGTGGGCTGCCTTCCTCTAGGTCTGGTGCCAGTGCTATGCCTTGGCTTATCGATCTAGCATTACCTGGGAGAGACGGGGCCAGTCTTGGAGCCTCCATACTGCCCGCTGTCCCAGCATCAATCAGCCGTGTCTCAGCAGTGGTTCTGAAACTTCATGTGCATCAGAATCACCAAGGGACATGTTAAGATACGGACTGCTGGGCCCGGTGCCCAGGGTTTCTGATCCTGCAGATCTGGAGTGGGGAGTGAGAATTTGCATTTCTAACAAGCTCCCAAGGGACGGGAAGCAGCTGCACCAGGACCACATCTGAAAACCACTGAGCCAGAGCAGAGCAAAAAGAAAACCTAGATTTGAGTCCTGCCCTGTCACTCACCTGCCCTGATGCGGCGCGTGGCTTCCCTGAGTTTCAGTTTCTCCTCCATTAAAGGCAGAGTCGTGGCCACGGGGTGGGTGGGAGGATTATTTGCTTCTAGTATTCGAAAGACCCTTTCACTGTGCCTGGCAAATTGCCTGGCAAACTCCTCAGTAAATACTGTATCTGTTGACTCACCCACATACGTGGGTTTATCAACAGATACAGTATTTACTGAGGAGTTTGCCGTCTAGATACGCGGCCCAGTGTGGTGGCTGATTTGGACAGGTCACTTGTGAGGATTCTAAAGGCCCAATTAAACATCACACATCTCTGGACCTCAGTTTTCTTCTGAAGGCCTTAGGTCTGCTAGGTCTGCCCCTCCAGGTCCCATTTCTAAGCCCAGCTCTGGGAGGGGGTTAGGTGTTGGGAGACACAGCCACTGTTTTCATTCCTTTCCCACCTCTTTCCAGGACCTCCATCTGAGAGCCCAGGTGATTCTGCAAAGCACAGAACATCCATCACCAGAGTCATTGGTCACTTCATCCCAGAGGAGGGTGACACGGCCTTCAGGGTCCATCATGATCTGGTTCCAACCTACCTTTATAATCACATTTCTCGCTGTCTCTCCTCCATTTACCATGTAGTCTAGACGAACTGGGTTGCTCATCCTTCCCCAAATATGCCCCATGATTTTCTGCCTTTGTTCACAGTGTCCTCACGACTAGAATGTCCTCTGCTGCTCAGGGTCCTGTTCGTGCTTCCGAGTTCACCCAGTGACCACCTCCTCCAAGGAGGCACCCCAGATCTTTCTGTCATCAGTCTCTCTGTCTAGCTATCACCTCTGTATCTCTCTATTTAATACAAGTGATTTTTACATTTTTCTGTGGGTGGTAGCTGGACATGTTATTAGAATCGTCAGGTATAGAATATAACTCAGGGATGCAGCCCCCCACTCTCCAACTCGTGTCTGATAGTATCCCTCTGAAGGGGCCCAGTGGTCTGCAGACTTGTCCCTGGATTTTACGTTTCTGAGGTCTATTTTTGGAGCACTCTCAGATGTGAAAAACAAGAGTTGCGATACTACGTAAAACTTTTAAAAAGTGGGACAACCGCTTAAAAGGAGAAGCCTACTTACATAAAAGATTAGTCAGCTGTTTACTTCTGTGGTAATCAGAGATGGGGAATTAATACATATGTGTATATATATCCGCTATGGCTCATGGTCACAAATCTTCTCATTTGCGTATAGGCACATCTGCTTCTTTGATTTTCTTTTTTAAACTGCAGGTTTTTTTCTCTTCTAAATATAATATACGGGTTGGTAGAAAACATGTAGAGGAAATAAAAAGTAAAAATATAATAAAAGTAAGAGAAGAAAATAAGTATTTATAATCCAGAAATAACAAGTATTAACATTTTGGCGTGTTTCTTGTGAATAGTTTTCCTGCACGTATTTACTCTATGTGATTTTTAAAGGAAATTGGGATAAATGTTTATATACTTCTGTATAAACATTCTGTATATATTACTACTTTTTTGAATTGAGATATAATTAGAATTTTGGTATTCCTTTAAATAGTCGTCCCAAACATTGAAAAAAAATATTCCACGATATCATTCACAGATGTACCAAAATTTACTTAACCATTCCTTCAATGTTGGACACTCCATTTTTGTTATGAATAATATTTCAGTGAACATCCTCACACCTCTGAACATGTGTCTGATTATTGGGCTAATTCTAGAAGTGGGGTTACTGGGTCATTTTTAAGTCTCTTGATACGTACTAACAAGTTGTTTTCTGGACTTCCATTTGAAACTATTTCCCGAGCACTTTGTCTACAGCCTCCTATTCATGAGTAGTTTTTTCTCCACTCCCATTGCATTCTATCCGTCTCATGCTGTACTTCACCCCTTCCACACTGCATTTGCATTTGGTATGTACGAGTCTTAGTTATTCTACTAGGAGACCATCTCCGACCATCTTCCTGTCTGCTTCCACATCCAGCACAGGTGGGAAAAAGGGGGCGGAGGACTGAATCTATTTAGGGGAGTCTGCAAACAGGAGACGAGCTCAGTTTGGGAAGGCGCAGGGAGGGCAGCTTGGACTCCACGCTCCGGGTCGGGGTGCAACTCTGGCTGAAGGGGAAGAAAGGGATTGTTCTCACCCCTTCATACATCCAGACTCTGGGAGCTGGGGAAAGATGGAAAATGAGTCAAGTCCAGAGCCTGGGAGAGGGGCGGGTCCCGTCGTTCCCCGGGTAGAGGCAACCTGCTTTGAGGACTGTGTCACTCTTTTTCACTTGGAACTGTCCCACTACAGCCATCCCAGGCTCACAGGTCCTGACCTGGGAAAGCACCTGCAGTGTTGACTGCAGAAACTTAAATTAATGCTTTTTAGATTGGAGTTTCCCAAACTTCAGCTGTACCTTGTTCGAGATTTCAGTGTTTTATTGAAAAGAAACCAGCAGTACGCACAGACACACACACACCTGTGATTCATATCATCTGAACCATCACACTTCTGAACAGATAGGACATACAATTGTTCAAACATCCAGGGTGTGACCACGTGAGTCACAAGGGCTGCCTAAGGTGTTAAAGTGTATCGTGCCACTCACTTTAGTGTCGTCCTAAGCGGTAAAACTTTTGAAATCACAGGTTTAATGGATTAGTTACACTTTTTGTAACACACACTAAAACTATCACGGTAACCGTGACAATCAAAGATTGTCAGGGACTTCCCTGGTGGCACAGTGGATAAGAGTCCGCCTGCCAATGCAGGGGACATGGGTTCGATCCCTCGTCCGGGAAGATCCCACATGCCGCGGAACAACTAAGCCAGTGTGCCACAACTACTGAAGCCCACACGCCTAAAGCCCGTGCTCCGCAACAAGAGAAGCCGCTACAAGGAGAAGCCCGCGCACCACAACAAAGAGTAGCCCCCGCTCGCCGCAACTAGAGAAAGCCCACGTGCAGCAACGAAGACCCAATGCAGCCAAAAATAAATTTAAAAATTAAAATCTTAAAAAAAGAAATCTTTCCAAAGAAGTTGTCAGCCATTGGTAGTACCTTTTCTACCCATCCGTGGTAATTATAATACATCTTTGGGAAACACTGTTTTAACTAAACAGTTTATATTATAGTTAATTGTGTGTATTTCCTTCACTTAATTATAAGCTTTCTAAGGTCAGGTATCATGGTTTCTTTGGTGCTTGGAGTGCTGAAGCTCAATGAATATTTTTCTTCCTTTGGTTTGGTTTGTCTTGGTGATGGGGTACTGAGCAATAAGACTTAACCTATGTACTTAACATAAGTGAAGTCTCTAAGGTCAGGATTATAAAGGGGAGAACAATATTTATATGCCAAAGAAAGTTGCCTGGTTTAAAGACTGTGCTATCATTATTTGGACTGGGGTGATCAGGATGGAAAACAGTAAATCGTTCACATTCTAGCTGTCATTCTTGGAATAAATAACACATTTACAAGTTTAAGAATTGGTCTTGGGGTTATAGAACAGAGCAACATTATTTAGCTCATATAGAAATTCAACCCACTATATTGACCTCATGAAATAAGATAACTTTTCCATACCTAGCAAACATAGAGTGAAGTATATTGTCATTCATTGATCAGAGGACACGAGTTGAATGAATGGATAAAATGCTGAGTTACAGTAATAGAGCTGTACCACCCGTGGGAAACCATCCCCCAAACAGAGCAGGAACTATTTATTCAGTCAGTAATATCCCAGAGTCTTTATACATGTCTCTCCTCTGGATTTCACGTGGCAGCTGCCATGTGAGGAGAGGGTGAAATTGTGCCACGAGGTGACAGACACCTCCACCTGTCCTTAACCGAAGCTCACCTTCTCAGATGACTGCAGTTTCCCCAAAAGGATCCAAGACTTAATGTGACCCAGAAAGCTGGTCGGGAAGTTGTGGAAACTAATGGATAACCTTCTGACCAAGTAAACAAATGACCTAAGGGAGGTGTGAGTAAGATTCCAGAATAAAAGAGTATATTAGGGACTTCCCTGGTGGTGCAGTGGTTAAGAATCCACCTGCCATTGCAGGGGACACGGGTTCGATCCCTGGTCCGGGAAGATCCCAAATGCCGCGGAGCAACCAAGCCCACGTGCCACAACTACTGAGCCTGTGCTCTAGAGCCCACGAACCACAACTGCCGAGCCTGCGTGCCACAACTACTGAAGTCCGCACACCTAGAGCCCATGCTCCGCAACAAGGGAAGCCACCGCAATGAGAAGCCCACGCACCGCAACAAGGAGTAGCCCCTGCTTGCCGCAACTAGAGAAAAAGCCCACGTGCAGTAACGAAGACCCAAAGCAGCCAAAAATAAATAAATAAAAATAAATTTAAAAAAAAGTATATTAAGAGAGAGAGAATAACTCTCCTTCTAGTGAAGAAGAAAAGGGCACCCTCACGGCAGCTACCTGCCAGAGGTAGATATGTTTTTCAAGGTCTGGCTGGTCCTTCCTCCGCAGTCCTACCGACCTCTTTCTTTCTGAACCTTTCTTTCAAGTGCAGAGTCCTTAGCCTGTAACTTAGGATTGTTTAACCCATCCGCACGTAAGACACTTGTTCTTCAGAGACTGAAAATGAACAATACTGTTTCCTTAGCTACTCAGGTTCCAGTGGAAGCAAGAACCAGACGAAGTAAGAAGAGAAAACACCCCTGGTCAGAAACTTGGGTTGAAGTCCTGACTGACGACCTTATAGTTGACCCCCTCATGGTTTCCTTAACTCCTTCATTGAACAGATATTTTCTGAGCAACTGCTGTGTACCAAGTGCAGCCCCGGACACTAGGGATCCGGCAATAAATACACAGAGGAGGCCCTGCTCTCCTGGAGTTTATGTCCTAATGAGAGTGATTAGGTTGAATAAGCAATAAACAAATAGCACAACTGCACATAGGGATGGGTAAGGACAAACTGGGAGGAGGTTTCCTCTGAGAGCGGGGAGGGAAGGTCTCCCCGAGGCGGTGGCATTCCAGCCAAGACCTGAAAGTGTTAGAGGAGACCAGGCAAGCAAAAGAGCATTCCAGGTGGAGGGACCAGCAAACGAGGTGAGACCACGTTTGAGGCTGGGTGACAAGGAAAGCCACACTGAGATGTGGTCATACTGCATCAATGGTTTGGACACAGGTCTCCAAGCAACCCTAGAACCTCCCTGGTTTTGTCCCAGGGGTGGAGGGGCTGAGGCGGAGGCTCCACCACCCTGCTCCACATACCCAGCAGCTCCCCTTCGACCTGAAGCAGGTATGGGGTGCTGGTTAAGATTGTATTTGAAGAACAGATTCTGCGATCAGAAATGCTTGCTCTCCAGAGTCCTTCTCCATCCTTCAACTGTGCGACTCTGAAAGTTTCTCATCAACCTCTGTGGTCTCTAAATTAGGAGGGTCGACCCTGTTCAGTAGACAGAGTCAGAAAGTACTGATCCCAGCGACTTGACCCCCTCCCACCAGAACCCTCCTCTGCCTCCTGCGATGCTGGACTGGACCTTCGGGTGCCGCCACACCTGTCCCAGGGAGGGGAGCACAGGTCTCTGCTTCCTCCTGGTCAATTACCCTGATGTCCTTCCCTTGCCCTGTTCAAATGAGACGCTCTGTCCTGTGGGGAGATTTGGGGAATGGCTCCAGTTTTTTCCAACCTGTGAAATGCAGAGCTGGCCAGCTGCCCCCTCCCTAACCGCAAACTCCTATCTTTCCCCCTCTCTGCAGAACTGCCTGGCAGCCCTCAAATAAGTCCTGGGGTTTGGGGAAAAGCACCGTTTGGACTGTGAAATGGTTTTCTGGTAATACCAGCGTAATTAACTCTTTGACAGGAGGACGCAGAGGCCAAGAGGGATTTAAACAGTACATTTCTCACATATTTCAGAACAAGCAGAGAACCAGGCAGGGAAGCAGAGATAAAGGGAATGGGCGCAAGGGGAGAATATCAAGTGACCAAAACATTCATCCTTCCTCCCCAACTTCACCTCTGCTCCCCGTCTCCACTCCCCTTTCTCCCACAGAGAACTTACTTGAAGGTCGATGATTCCGCTTTCTGGTTCCATCCTGCTGCCTTCACAGGCCAGTGTTGGTCAGACTGCGTGGGCTGTCCAGGCTCTGCCTTCTGGTCTCTGCTGTTCTCTCTGGGTGGGAGAGAGCTCCCGGCTGGCGAGACAGACCTGCTATCCACCCATCTGATGTGGGATGCCGTCCTGGCCTCGGCCCCTGGGGAGTGTACACGTGCATACACGTGTGCGTATGTGTGTGTGTGCCCATGTGTGCACGCTCCAGGCAGTGGCATGTGGCACGTTGACAGGTGGCCTTTTGAGTTGGTGGTGACAGCATTGCTTTTACCCCAGTGGCCCCAACTCCCCTCCTGCCCCAGAGGAGCCGTCTGAGGTCATGCAGTCTGCTTTGAGCTAGAGCTTTACTAAACCCTGTGGATTTATCCTGGAAATTGAGGAACAGCCTGAGGACACTGTCTGACTTCACGCTGGTGGAACTGAGTGGGGTCTCCAGTCACCAAGGGTGGGTGGCCTCCAGCGTATTCCCAAGACTGAAGCTTAGGGATTTCTGCTCTTTCCTTTGTTCCCTCTGTCCCTAAAAGTTAAAAAAAAAAAAATTGTAGTTTACCTAATAGACCCAAAGCATAAGCCTTATTCTACGAAGTGAGTGAACAATACATTTTTATTGACAGGTTGGTTGTCATTTTCTCCCTTGATTAGCTAGAAAGAGAGCAGAAAAAAGTTGTGCTTTCAAATTCTGTTTATGCAAGGAGTTGCATTTTCCCTGCTTTTAAAATAAAGCTACCAGGAATGAGTCGTTTTTTTGGAAAGGTTTTCTTTCTCTTGTTTACCTTAGAGCCGAAAACTCCTCGGGCTTGTTCCTGAAGCTGGTTTTAGACACCAGCTTGTGTATGTGTGGGCGTGAGAGGAGACATTAAGCATGTAATCCAGTTTGAAGGTGGGGGGAGAGTGGCAGAGTCACAAATGTATTCCTGCCACCCTCAAATGTGCAACAATAAAAAGGGCAATTTCTTTACTTCTACCGAATGATCTGTTTATAAAAGTCCCCATCCTGCTGGACAAGTGGTGAGAGGGAGGGCTGAACTGTGATATGAGGACTATATTTCAACCTAATGTAATAAACATACTTGGAATTTTTGTAAAGAATTATATATTTATTTATTTAATTTTTGGCTGCGTTGGGTCTTCGTAGCTGCGCGCGGGCTTTCTCTAGTTGCGGTGAGCGGGGGCTACTCTTGGTTGCTGTGCGTGGGCTTCTCATTGCGGTGGCTTCTCGTTGCAGAGCACGGGCTTCAGTAGTTGCAGCACATGGGCTCAGTAGTTGTGGTTCGTGGGCTCTAGAGCACAGGCTCAGCAGTTGTGGTGCACGGGCTTAGCTGCTCTGCGGCATGTGGGATCTTCCCAGACCAGGGATCGAATCTGTGTCCCCTACATTGGCAGGCGGATTCTTAACCACTGCGCCACCAGGGATGTCTGAACATACTTGTATTTAATTTAAATAGTAAACAGTTTAGATAGAATACACAGTCTTTCCAGTTTCCACCCCTCCTCCCCACAGGAGAGGGGTGTGGTTTCCAAATGCTTGGTGGTGGAGGGGTGGTGGCCTGTCCATCTCTGCTGGTTTCTACTCTGGAGTTGTTGGCAGGGGCCAGGCGCCCCCTGGCTTGGTGACTGCTGGGGTGAGGCTGGGCCTGCTCCTGGGCCTCCTGCTGGTGTCAGTGGCTGATGGCTGTGGCCAGGATAACCCATGGTCCTTCTCTCTTTGCTCTTACGGACGTGGTGGGCTCCCTTGCTGACTCTGCCCCATCTGGGCTCTGATGGTGACTGGACCATCTGAGACCTGCTATGACTCAGATGCCCTCCCAGTGGTCCCAGCTCAGTGGTCTCCTTGCCCCTGCCCCCGCCCCAAGACGATTCCCTCTGGAAACCCTCCTACCAGGCACTCAGCTCTTGGTCCTGAGTCGCTGGAGAAGGACAAGCTCAGCCCCACTTCTGGTGAAGAATTTGCTTTGATGGGGCTGCTCCAGGTTGGTGCAGGGGCAGCCTTTAGGGTGATCTCCTTCCAGACCCCAAAATGGGAGTGAGAGATAGAGCCCACCCTCTTCTCAGCGTTCCTTCCAAGATCTACTGTAACATCCCTCCTCTGCATCCTCCACCACAATGCCCCTAAGTAAACAAACACTATTCTAAGCTCTTCAACACTCACTCACTCTGTTCTCAGAACAATTCTGCAAGGAAGGTAATACCATTACCCCTGTTTTACAGATGAGGAAACAGAAACACAAAGAGGTTAAACTGCCCGGGGTTGAGCCAAGATTTTAACACAGGCAATCTGGATTCAGAGTCATGCATGCTCTTACCCATGATTTTGGCTCAGAGAGGGGAGATTGACACCCGTGTCGGAACACCTGCTTCCTCTTCCTCTGCTTTCCTTCTTCCCACGATCCTCGTAACCTAGGATCAGAAAAGGTGGGCTTTGTCTTCTCTCTCTGTTTGGTTGGGACTTGCCTTATGTGGGACTCTATGATAATAATTCAAAAAGGAAATAAAGAAATTGAGAAAATCCTCCTTCTCAACAAAACCGGGCTATCAAAAATATCGTCTTGCTGGAAAACCGTATTTGGGATGTCAGAAGCAAAATGTCAACTATTAATTTCTCCTTGCAGTTCTATCTGTAACAATCCCAGTCATCCTGTGGACAGTATGGATGCATGTGGCTAAATGGAGGGGAAACCAGAACGTGAAAATTCAAAAGAGAAAATCACCTGAATATATTCTGCCCCCGAAATCCTTATTAATAAGCACATTGGTTTTAAAAGGAACCAGCTGTAATTGGCTGTAATAATGGTTTTAGTTTGGAAGATTTTTCCTGGATTTGGACCTTTCCCCACCTCATAAGCATCATTTGGAAGTAAATAGCAAGCAGGATTTAGAAAGTGGTTTATCTTCTGTGACTCTGGACCAGGGCTCGGCAAACTTTTTCTGTAAAGGGACAGAGAACAGGCATTTTTTAGCCTTTTAGGCCATCTGGTTTCTGTTGCAACTACTCAACTCTGCTATTGCAGCCTGAAAGCAGCCATAGACAATGTGTAAATAAGGGACCATTGCCGTGTTTCAATAAAACTTTATTTACAAAAACAGAGAGTGGGGGCTTCCCCGGTGGCGCAGTGGTTGAGAATGTGCCTGCTAATGCAGGGGACACGGGTTCGAGCCCCGGTCTGGGAAGATCCCACATGCCGCGGAGCGGCTGGGCCCGTGAGCCACAACTGTTGAGCCTGCGCATCTGGAGCCTGTGCGCCACAACAAGAGAGGCCGCGATAGTGGGAGGCCCGCGCACCGTGATGAAGAGTGGCCCCCGCTCGCCGCAACTAGAGAAGGCCCTCGCACAGAAACGAAGACCCAACACAGCAAAAATAAATAATAAATAAATTAATAAACTCCTACCCCCCCCCCCCAAAAAAAAACAAAAACAGATAGTGGCCCCAGTTTGGCCCTACAGGTCATAGTCTGCTGACTTCTGTTTCTAAACAGAAAGAGGATCCAGAGTCTTCATTACCACAGCCATGTCCAAGCTCCCAGACCAGGTCCTTTTTTTAAAAATTTATCTTATTTTTTATAACCTTTTTTTAAAATTGAAGGATAGGTAATTTATAATGTGTGTTAGTTTCAGGTGTACAGCAAAGTGATTTAGTTATATGTGTGTGTATGGGTGTGTGCATATATTTACATATATGTGTGTGTGTGTGTGTGTGTGTGTATATATATATATATATATATATATGTTCTTTTTCAGATTCTTTTCCATTACAAAATATTGAATATGGTTCCCTGTGCTATACAGCAGGTGCTTGTTGTTTATCTATTTTATATCTAGTAGTGTGTATATGTCAATCCCAAACTCCTAATTTATCCCCCCTGCTCCCCCCACCCCACTATCCCCATTGGTAATCGTAAGTTTGTTTTCTATGCCAGACCACGTCTTTCAAGTCTTATTACCACTTGAGAGGTGACAGCTGAGCTCCCACTGCAAGGACAATACGATATAAAATAAAAAATACATGCCCTTGTGAGACACATGCATGGAAAGTTAAGCTCTAGTGGAGAGTGCTTCTGACCTTTGGCTGTAATACTGAAACTATACCTACAAGGAGGCTCTTCAGTCTGTTTCTCTTTACTGCTAGGGTGACTTCTGCAGTGGGAAGCCCAAGGGACATTTTTAGGGAAACTGCCTCTTGGGAAGTATTTTTTTTTTTACTATGCTTGAACTTATAGATAAGTAAACACTCAGAGCAACTCAGAAAGTGGTCATGGAATAGGGGGCCTACTGTGAGACCTGAGGGCTGTCTTGCTATGTAGGGGGAGCAAAGAGCTGTCGGGTCCTACAGAAGCCAGCAGTAAGAAGACCCCTTAATGCTGAATTGTGAGAGAAGCCCTGGGGTGAAAACCGGGTGACCTGGGATCCTGTGTGTGCTGAGTCACTGTAGGTTCTCAGGCACATTACTGAACCTCTCTGGGTCTTATATTCTCCTCCATGAAAAGTGATGCTGTCAAAAAAGATGATTCCTAAATCCCTTCAGCTCTTAAATTCTGTTTCTAATGTGTGTTTATGTTAAACACTTCTTGTGTAACAGTATAAGATCTCAGATCCAGGTCTGAATTTTAGTAAGTAAAAGTTAAGGATTTCTCAAGGAGTCTTTATGTAATTAGGCAAATTTTAGGGAAAATTACCCCCATCTGTTACCTCTGCTAGTGGAGACGGGGCAGACATACAACAAACAAGATACAGAAGTGAGAATAAAGGCAAACTTCAGAACATACTTACAAACTCATTTATGCTCACTTACACATTAATTCAGCCACTTCCAAAGTCACTGCTCCAGGAATCCTAGAGCTAGGATGGATGGGAAAGGGAAACTTTTGGGGGGATCTTTGGAGAGAGCTGCCAGTGCAGGGACTGATACGGGGCCCAGTTGGCCAAAGGGATCATTAAGAATGAGATTGGGTGACTCTGGCACTTTCCAACAGAACATTTCCATCTTCACTGTTTGGCAAAAGAGCCATTAGTCACATGGAGGAACTGAGCACGTGAAATGTGGCTAGTGTGACAGAATCTGGATTTTAAGTTGTATTTAATTTCAGTATGTTTACGTTTAAATAGCCAGTAGCTACCATATTGGACAGTGAAATTCTAAACCAAAATTCGTATATTCAAAGCATTGCTGAGCAGTGGCCACCACATATTAACCATTCCCACCATGGATGTGCATCTCTTGATGGATGTTCAGTAGGCAAGGCTGATGTGACATAAATAGGAGTTCAGGGCGCACAGCTCTCACGGGAATGCCCCACGAGGCCCAGGATGCTCTTGGTAGTGGTAAGTAAAATTCCCCTGTGTTCTTTTGCATTCAGAGTAGGGGGATTTTAACTGTGACTCACCGTTCACTGAATGATTAATAACAGGGCCTCCTCGTGTTGGTATGAAACACCTCTCACCTCTGATTAAAAGGTGCCTGGCACTCTCTTGGGGGCTTAAGCGAGAGTAATAGCTGACGTCTTCTTAGTAGTAGGAGAGAGAGACTGCAAACTTTTCAAAGCAAGGGAACCTTTCGTACATGAAATCTTGTACAGATATTACTATAAAGCAGGTTAAAGTGAGGCTGCTGGGACCCTGGAGTCACATCACTCCCGTCTCACCTGTCCCACCCTCTATTTCTCAAGTTATCCCTTAAGGTACCTCCTGGGAACCCCTCGAATTCTGAGCGGGTAGCGTGGCTCGTAAGCCTCTAAGGGCCTTTGGGTGTGTCGGCGCTGGGTGATCACAAGTCACACAAAATTGTGTGGAGTTTTTCAAGTCTTGAAATGACATATTAGGGGAAAAAAAAGAACAGGAAGAAGAACATTTTAAAAGCACAGTCAAAATTATGGCCGTTTACATGGGTGACTGCTTAACACATGCAGAGACACACCACTGTGATCTATAGTAGGATGTCTCTCACACACACACACACACACACACACACACTATCATTATTGCTACCTGTGCAGTAGAGCTCCGGTTTTTGAAGACAGTATCTCACCATCACCTAAGGACACAGACCTAGTTTTAACCCCTGGTCCTACTATTTACTAGTTGTGTGTGTGTGTGTGTGTGTGTGTGTGTGTGTGCGATGGACTTTATTTTGTAGAGCAGCTTTAGGCTCACGGCACAGTCAAGCACATAGCGCAGAGGGTCCCTATAGACACCCCCCCCCACCGCGTGCACGGTCTCCTCCACTGTCACATCCCCGCCACAGGTGTACCTTTGTTACAGTCAGGAAACCTACATCACATGTCATGATCACCCAAAGTCCTAGGCGTACATTAGGGTTCGCTCTTGGTGTCATACGTTCTATGGGTTTTGACTAGCTGTGTTGAGCAAGTGACTTTGCTTCCTTTCCCCTGGTAAAAAAGGGGACCACAGTGCCTGATTTATCAAGATCATTGTGAGGATGAAACTAAATCCGATCATGGACGTAAAGCAAACTACCTGCCTGGCGCGGAGTGAGAAGAACTCCATAATGGAGCTAACGATAATTTTCATGTGAGGATCACCGGCGTGAGCCTGGCTGATTAACTCTCCCGAGTGCTTCCCCTGTTTTCATCTCAGCCCAGAGCCTCGAGTCTGAGCCTAGAAAATTCTGCCCGAGATGAGTTCTAAAGGTCCTTAAAGACGCTGGTCTACGAAGGTCTGGTCCTTGGAGGAAGCAGTTTGGGTTAAGCGGGATAAAGCGTGCGGACCTCCATGGGACATCCGTGGTGGCATGGTCGGGGAACAGCGCCAAACGTTCGAATTTGGATGCTCAACCAAGAGAAGCAGGAGCGGAAGAGGAAGCGCAGGAGGGGAAGCCAGAGGGCGGGGCTGGCTGCTGCTCGGGCTCTGAGCGTGAAATAAAGAAACCTCGGTGGGATTTTGTCAGAGACCTTTAATGCCGCGAAGTGTGGAAAATACAGACGGGATTATCCTGCGCGTTTATACCCCCCTCCTTCCCTCTGCTCACCTCTGGATACCTTTGCAGGGGGGAGCGGGGTGGGGGGCATTCAAAGGAGCCAACTCCAGCATCCCTCCTGTTTTCGTGGTGAGCAGCCCTACTGAAAAGGCTTTGTGCTAAATGCTCTCATTTGCTCTTCTGACAGCCAGTTCCTCCCCCGCTGTTCTCGCAGCATCTAGAGTGCGCACGGCAGTATTTACTTCACCATCTTGCGTACAACTAGTCTGGAAACCCTTCGAGAACAGGACCGTGGCTTCTGCTTCTGAAGCTCCCAGAGCAGTCAGCCCGAGTGGGTGCACTCAGGGCAGTGATCCCGGGCTTCCGACGGGTCCTTCTGCAGAGGGTGGTGCTGGTGCCCAAACCAAGTCAGAGGCCCAAAGAGACTCTTGTGGAAACACTGGGTAACTCAGACCTGAGAGAGGGGTGCAGAACTAGAACCCCAGTTTCCTACTCACATGTCAGAATGTGGCCTTAGGTGAGTCATTTCCTATCTGTTATCTTGGTTTTACTCATCTGCAAAATGGGGAGAACAATTTTATAAAGGAACATGTATTCATTTTTTTTCTTGATTAAAAAAGTAATATATGTTCATTACAGAAAATGTAGAATACACAGAAGGATAAGCAATAAAATAAAAATCACCCAAAGATAAACTGTTAACATTTTGGTTTATTGCTTTTCAGTCTTTTCTGTGTGTGTGTGTGTGTGTGTGTGTGTGTGTGTGTGTGTGTGTGTTTTCCCAGAACCGGCTCTCTAATTTGCAGGTCCCAGTGCAAAATGAAAATGAGGAGCCCCTTGTTAAAAAATTATTACAAATTTTAAGATGGCAGCAGCACAGCATTAAACCAAGTTCGGAGCCCTTCCAAGTGCCAGGCCCCATGTGGCCACAGTCATATGCCTATGAGGCTGGCTCTTTCTAGTCCCTCCTCAAAATAATAAGATCATTTATTGAGTGCTTTCTGTGTGTCAGGTGTTTCACTTAAATTAGTTCTGATTTAGTTCAACTTTCCTGAAATAAATGTTCTTCTTTCCCCACGCTCTCCGTTTTGCAGATAAGACAGCAGGGGAGCAGAGAGTTCATACAGGCAGTAAGCAGCAGAGGCCATATCCACACCTTAGTTTTTCTGACTGCAGGTCCGTGCTTTCTCCAACCATGGCACACTGCCTCTCATACTAACTTATAAATCAGTAAAAAAAAAATGTTCATAAAATTGAGATTATACTTTATGTAAAACCTTGCATTCTTTCCATTTTATACCGTGAGTACTTTTTTCCTAACATGCCTTAGTCAGTTCGGGCTGCTGTAAGAAAATACCACAGACTGGGTAGCTTGTGAACAACAGAAATTTATGGCTCCCTGTTCTGGAGGCTGGAGGTCCGAGATCAGGCTGCCAGCGTGGCTGGGTGAGGGCCGTCTTCCAGGCTACAGACCTCTCTTTGTAACCTCACGTGGTAGAAGGGGCCAGGGGCCTTTGTGCTTTTATAAGAGCACTAATCCCATTCAGAAGGGCTCCATCCTTGTGAACTAATCACATTCCAAGGCCCCGCTTAATAACGTTACCTTTGGGGGTTAGGATTTCAGCGTGTGAATTTGGTAGGGGACAAAGACATTCAGACCATAGACTATGTCATTAAATACAGGAGAAAATTAGGAGTGGCTGTTTGTGACAAGTAGTGAAGTTCCAGATGCACAACACTGAGAATAATTCCACTGCAAGATGATATTAAATACAAAGCATGAATGATCCAAAGCAGGGATATGTAGCCAGTGGAGACTGAACCTACATCCCCCATCAGATAAGTAGACCATAAACATCTCACTCTCCCTGCTCAGAACGTCCTCCATATTAAGGAAGATATCTTTGCATATACTCAGTAGCCAAGAAGATATTTGTCAAATTTTACTTTCTACAGTTTGCCAAAGGAAATCAATAGGGTTTGTTTTCCAGCCACACATAAAATTATTATATTGAATATAATTTCAGCCTTCCCCTTGGAGACACACCTACACACGCACACACGCAGGCACACATGCTCAAATATCCCTGTAGGAGGTGTGCACTTACCTTCTCCCCCTTGGCAATCACTGAGCTACATGTAAAAAGAACCAGTTCTGAAACTAATATTAAAAACCTTACCATACACCATTCCAGAATCTGGGAAACGTAATCTCTCTAAGTCTCAGTAGCCACATCTGTAACATGGAGCCCATGAGAGCTCCTCCAACAGTGTAATGAGGAAAGGTCCTAATAGGTAGGCCTTTCCCAAAGCTAGGGATTTCTAAGCCAAGAGCCAAGCTTAAGTCACTGCAAATTAGAATTTCTTTGGAGGCCTTAGTTCCTCAGTGAAAACTGCCACCATATTTGTGGTCCCAGGGATCAGGAACTGGGGGCTGGGGGGCGGGGCGGGCCTGAAGGCCTCCTCCTATACATCACACACGCCACGATTTTTTTTTTTTTTCTGGTGAACTGTGGTTTAAAGGAAGACAGTGTACAATTAACCTTTTAGGGGAAAGAAAAATTACAAAATGCAGCCTTAGGGGTGCGTGAGGGCAAGAGCACACATGTCATGGCAGTTGTCACTCCCTGGAGTCAACTGAACCTTGGGGAGCTGAGGCAGCTGAGTCAGGGACACCAGCCTGAGGCCAGTTTCTTCGATAACAATATCCGGTGATGTCATCCCCTCCCCCCACCCCGAAGGTGAAGCGCACTGGGGTAGACCTAGATGACGTGGAACCCTTTGCTGGCAAGCACTCATAACCTGATGTTGTACAAGGAGCTCTAATGAGGAATAGCATCATTAGACTTTAGATAGACACAATGCGCGTACAACGTGTTCTTCCCCCAAATCGCTGTGTCCTGAGCGTGCCCCCTGGAAGATGGCCCCAGATCAGTCACAGAAGAAGGCGGCGACAGGCATGGATTGGTCCCCGTGTTGTGTGCACCGCTCTCTGTCGTGGGCAACCTTCCCGCCCTGCCCCTGGCTTGGAGCTGTTTTTCTCTCCGCTGTTTGCAAAAGCACTGGCACCCTTTTCTCACTAGTAATAACACACCTGAGTTATTAAAGGGAACTTCAGCGTTAACCAAGTGCTTTCACAGACCTTGTTGCCTGTGGGGCTCATGACAGCCCTGGGCGTGACCTGCATTTCACAGGTGAGGTTGAGTGACCTACCGACGGGCAGTCAGAGCCCCGGCTCACACTTTTTGTGCACCAGGTCTCCTGGCCTTCTTTCCCTGTACCTGCTGCCTTGCTAGCCAGATGTGAAAACCTCTTCCAGGACCCCGTTGAACTTTGCCTCCTCGCTCCATTCAGGTCCTCCCCCTCCATCACAGCACTTTTTCTCGGCACCTTCAGTCACAGCATTTGGGCCACTTCCTCCCCCATCCTGGGTGAGCCTGCAGGTTTCTAGCACTTTCACATTGACTTTGAAAAACTTACGAATGGGAAAGGCCCTTATGCTTTTCTTTGATTTCTCCCTCCACTTGAAGTGAACGCCTAATTGAGAAACTGAGAATCCTTGTAATCGCAGTGGGTTACATTTTGGTTTTGTTTCTCGTTATGATTTCTGAATTATTAATATAGTATAAGTCTATTATAGGATGCTTGGGGACTAGAGAAAAAGAAAAAAATACCATAAAAAGTCATGATCCTAATACACTGCTGCACAGAATCAACTTTAATAATGACGAGGTTTTAGGAAAAATTTGAATCTCCGCTTACTGCTATAATCACCACAGTAATTTTGCCCTTAGAATGTCTTTCAAGCTAATATTCCCTTTTCAAGACACTATTGACAGTGCATGAGCACAGGGCACCGTTGACTGCTCTGCCTTGGTCTGTTAGAGAGTAACCACAAATCCAGTTTCATTTAAAGGACCCGTCAGCTTATTTTAAACAGTTCTTTTGCCCATGAGGTCAGAGAAGGCCTCTGTGAAGAGGGCCTTTGGACTGGCTGATCTTCAGGTAACAGTAACTGTATGTAACAAACACAGCCGTGTCCAGATCTGGCCGTACCAAAGTTCCTTGTAATTTAGGCAAATCCAGAATACGTCCTCTGTTCAGGGAAGAGGTTACTTAGGGATAGAAGGAATATATAAAACGCATCTGTATATTTAGTAGAACTCTTTGTAGCTTGGCTTAAAATGTCCTTGGTTTGGGTGAATATATGTATCTGTATCAAGTCATGATATGGATACATAAAATGTTAGAGATTAAAATGACTTTAAAAAAAAAAAAAGAGGAACTTCCCTGGTGGCGCAGTGGTTAAGAATCCGCCTGCCAATGCAGGTGACACGGGTTCGATCTCTGGTCCAGGAAGATCCCACATGCCTCAGAGCAACTAAGCCCGTGTGCCACAACTACTGAGCCCGTGCACACCACAACTACTGAGCCTGTGTGCTGCAACTACTGAAGCCCGTGTGCCTAGAGCCCGTGCTCCGCAGCAAGAGAAGCCAGTGCAATGAGAAGCCCGTGCACCGCAACGAAGAGTAGCCCCCGCTCATCGCAACTAGAGGAAGCCCGCGTGCAGCAACGAAAACCCGACACAGCCAAACAAACAAACAAAAAAAGTAATGACTTTAGTGGCGGGTGATGTGTAGGTGGAGGAGGTACCAGAATCGCCTGGAGATGGCCACATAGTAACAGATAAATCATTAGATTCAAAATGTATAACAACTACTACAAATCCACAGGAAAAACATAAACAACCCAGAAGAGAAATGGGCAAGGAATTTGAACAGTGTTGCACAGAAAAAGAAATGCAACTGCTAACTATAAAAAAATGCTCATTTCACTGGTAATCAGGGGCACATGACCTAAAACAATGAGATGCTATTTCCCACTCATGGGATTGGCCACAGTAGAATGTCTGACAATAGCAAGTGTTGACATATGATCCAGCATCCCACTCCTGGGTGTATACCCAGACAAGACTAGATACGCGCACCCCTATGTACGTAGCGGTACTATTTACAGTAGCCAAGACAAACAACCTAAATGTCCATTGACAGATAAATGGATAAAGAAGATGAGGTATATATATACAATGGAATATTACTCAGCCATAAAAAGAATGAAATAATGCCATTTGCAGCAACATGGATGGACCTAGAGATTATCATACTAAGTGAGGTAAGTCAGAAAGAGAAAGACAAATACCATGTGATATCACGTATATGTGGAATCTGTAATACAACACAAATGAACTTATCTACGAAAGAGAAACAGACTCACAGACTCAGAGAACAGACTTGTGGTTACCAAGTGGGAGGGAGATGGGGGAGGGAAAGTTTGGGGGTATGGGATTAGCAGATGCAAGCTATTATATATAGGATGGATAAACAACAAGGTCCTACTGTATAACACAGGGAACTATGGTCAGTATCCTGTGATAAACCATAATGGAAAAGAATGTGAAAAAGAATATATATATGTATAACTGAGTCACTTTGCTGTACAGAAGAAATTAGCACAACATTGTAAATCAACTATACTTCCGTAAAATTTTTTTTTAAATTAAAAAAAAATAACAAGTGTTGGTAAAGGTGTCAGAAAAAGAGAACTCATTCACATCTGATGGGAATTACAATTTTTGGAGAACAATCTGGCAATACATAGAAAAGTTGAAAATGTCCATATTTTAAAACCTTGCCATCTACTTCTATGTTATACTCTCAGCAAATTCTCATATGGGTTCTTCATATGAACCATGGTACACAGACAATTATTTGAGTGGCTACTTTCTCAACTCTCCCAAGGATCGTGCATACTGGTATTATTCTAGATGCTTAGGAGGGAAGTTAATTCATTACATACAGTGGTTGCATTTTGACATTTGTCTTGTTAAACCCAGCAGAGAAAGACTGCCAGGGGATACTCCCAAACATATTTACAATACACACTACCAGTAATTATAAAAAGTTAGAAACAGTTTGTTCATCTGTAGGGGATGGATAAATAAGTCACAGTCTATTGATGGTATGGAGTTCTATGCAGCAGATTAAATAAATGAGCCAGATCGATATGACTCAGCATAAATAAATCCTGAAAACAAAATGTTCATTTAAAAAATTGTAGGATAACATAAAAGTGTGATATCATTAACAAATGTTTTGTGAAACACACAAATTGATGGTATATATTATTTATAAATGCTGATTTGCAGTAAAAATATAAAATAGGGTCTAGATATGCACCTAGTTCATGGTAGTGGCTGGCTCTGAACAGAAAGGAAACTCTATCTGGGGAGAGAAGCACAGGGGACATCGTCGGGTCTGTTCACGAATATTCTGGCTTTCCTCAAAGGCGCGGTAGGACTGTACTTCCTCACGTTCTCAGCAGGTAGGAATGGCCCTATGACTTACCTTAGCCAGAAGAATGTGAGTAGAGGTGTTACTTCTGGGTGGAAGATTTAAGAAGCATGGGGAACTATATTCAATTTACTGTGATAAACCATAATGGAAAAGAATATTAAACACATATATATATATATATATATATATATATGTATAACTGAATCACTTTGCCATACAGCAGAAACTAACACAACATTGTAAATCAACTATACTTCAATTTAAAAAATGTAAAGAAAAAATAAAAAGAACCACATGCACAATTTACTGCGCCTTTTTCCTTTTGCTGTAGTGACTAGCGGTGTTTCAGGCTACTTCTTCAGCCTGGGTCCTGGAGTGAGGACAGCGCACAACAAAGTCCCCAAATGCCCCACAGTGAACATGAAGCGTGATCGAGAAACAGACCTTTGCTGTTTTTAGCCCCTAAGATGATGGAACTCTATGTCTGTTATTGCAGTAGAGCCTAGCCCATCCTAACTGGTACAGGGACTTCATCTTTATCTGTAATGTTTTATTCCTTCTTTTTACTTTTAAGGTCTAAAAAACATACGACTAAATGTTAACAGTTGTTCATTTTAAGTGGAGAGTACGTGAGTGTTATGTTACCCTCATTACTGTTAAGTCATCTGGAATGATTTTTCACAAAGCATTTGATATGCAGGTGGTAGGGAAAATGTAAAAAACGTGTATTTTGAATAAACGTGCAGATGAATTTGATAGGTTTTCCTACCTCTTCTCTGATCTAAAAGGCAATTCCTTCATTTTATAGGAGAGGAAACTGAGGCCTAGAAATAGTAAGTATCTTGCTCTTCATCAGAGACCAGTCTGATGCTGTAGCTTGTTTACAGGAAACAAGCTTGGATTGAAAATTTCTGCATTTATTGTAAAGCCACTGTCCAGGACATTGTCCATTATATTGCACAGTAGCCGCTAAAATAAGGTCTTAGGTGAAAAAAATTTTTTAAACAATTTAGTTCCAGGAAAATCTTTTTCTATTGTGGATAATTGGTAGGCATCCACCTTTCTTTATAACATGTTTCCCTTTCTGTTGTGGTTGCCAGAAAGCTCAGAGACAAATGTATCCTCAGTATGTATGGTGGGCTTTCTGCTTTGCTTCCTCTTACTTTCAACAATCCTGATACTTTATGGAGTGCATGTCCTTTTTCAAGCTGTCTCAAACCTCTTCAGAAAACAAAAGTGCGTAGAGCATGAATCCTCTGTCACATGACCTCCTCTTCAGGCTCTGCCTGTTGACTGTGCTCTACTTCTCCTGCAGCAAGGGAGCCCCAACTTCAGGGGTGGGAATGCTGCTCATCCATCCTTAGCATGACCACTAAACTAAGGAAGAGCCTGACATAACCAAGGTGACTTTCTACCCGGGATTGGTTCTCAAATTCCTTGTCAGTATAACAAGGGAGTTCCCCTGTGGAGATATATTTTTGGGTCCACGTTATATTTCTAAAGCAGATGTTTCCACGACTGTCTCTTCCTTCCCTCCCCACACAGTATTTCATGCTAAACATCCAAATGAGAAACACAGAGTCCGGATAATTCAAAGGGCTCAGTCATATGCCTAACCTGCACATTTAAGCCAAGGAATCACTTCAGCAGTGAAAACCGGCCTTGAGCCAGGAGACAGGATACTTCACTTCTGTTTCTAGGAATGCTGTGGTCTTTTTAAAAAAAATTAATTTAAGTTAATTAATTAATTTTTGGGCTGCATTGGGTTTTCGTTGCGCGCAGGCTTTCTCTAGCTGCGGCGAGCGGGGGCTACTCTTGGTTGCTGTGCGCGGACTTCTCATTGCGGTGGCTTCTCTTGTTGCGGAGCACGGGCTCTAGGCGCGCGGGCTTCAGTAGTTGTGGCTCACGGGGTCTAGAGCACAGGCTCAGTAGTTGTGGCACACGGGCTTAGTTGCTCCACGGCACGTGGGATCTTCCTGAACCAGGGCTCAAACCCGTGTCCCCTGCATTGGCAGGCGGATTCTTAACCACTACACCACCAGGGAAGTCCCCTTTTTAATTTTAAAAAGGACCAGATAAAGAGCTGAAATATTGCACATTAGCAAGTGTGTGACCAAGGCAAGCCGTGGAGGGAATCAGCTCCCCGGGTGTGTAATGACTTGTGATACAGGAATGAGATGTTAGTCTCCAGGGTGGGACCAGAGGGATGCGGGAGTAGAATAACTTCAGACATGGTTATTTTTCAGCATTCCAGGAGCAGCTTGAATTTATAATGGAAAGGAATCAGATGAGTAGAATTCCTACCAGTATCCTCAACTCAGGCCCTGCTTCTAAACTAGTGCTCTGAGGAAAGCTATCTTAAGAATTGCTAAGTAGGTAGGGCTGTGGTCACATCTGCAAAAGTATTCTCTGTCTTTCCGTTGGTGAATCCTAATGCACATTGGCATGTGAAAGGTTGAAGTGCTGCAGAAAAGAAGCCGGTCTTAACTGTGTTTAATCCAGCGTTGTTCCCATTTTATTTGAGCCGGAACACTCTAACTGCTCGCTTCTGGAAGACTCGCATGACATTCCACGTCACGTGGGACGTGGTGCGCTAAGGCGGTATCGTGGCCTCTGAACCGGGGGGCCTGGGCGCTTTTGTGCGGCTCTGTCACAGAGTTGCTGATAACCAGACCAGGCCTGTTAGGGTCTTGATTCCCCCACCTGAAAAACGAGGAAGATAACGCTGGTCCACCCTCAGTAGGGATGAGTTAGACAATGCCCGTGGGGCTTTGAACACCTTAGGAACTAGATTCTATGGAAACAATGTCATTACCTCAGCCACTGCTGCAGACAGAGCAGTAAGTCACATCATTAGATACCACAGATCTGGACCAAGCAGAGGCTGCACGCTTAGCTTTCTACCCTGGCCACTGAAGGGATTTGTATAAATTCCATACACTTCAGTAAGCAAACCCATTTCATGCTGGTGCCTGTTTCAAACCTCAACTGAGAAGAGAAGAAAGGAAATAAAGAGGAGTGAGCAAAGTGAAGGAGTAGAGGGTACAGTACCAACAGCAATGCTGGTTAACATCTACCGAGTATGTCCTGTGTGCTAGGCATTGTGCTACACAGATGAAATACGCTATATGTAACGTTATCCCATTTAATCCTCACCAAAATCCCGAGGAAGACACTTCATATGACAAAATTGAAGTTTAGAGAGATTAAATGACTTGTCCAAGGTCATACAGGTAGTAAGCGGCAGTGCTTAACCAGGCCTGACTCCAAAACCCACATTATACTAGTGTTTCCTGAGGTGGTGCACACACAATGATCTTAGGTGGTAAAAAATATGTTTGTTTTTTTTTTGGTAATAGTTTTTCATTTTAATATTTGTTAGAAAAAATATAATATGCATTAAAGCCTATGGTTTCATTAGTGAATATTATAGGTTAGGAGAAACAAAATTTTAAAAATACATATATTTTTAAATAGTAAGAAAATTATATTACAGGGGGTATGTGGAAATGTCAGAAATCCTGAAAGCAGTGCTAGTGACTAAAGTTGGAGAATCTCTACTTCCCAACAGAGATTAGAGGCAAAAAGCCAAGACCAGTTGGATTCACTTTAATAAGGCTTTGAGCTTGTTTCTGTCCCCAACCAAACAAAAGTGTCCTCCAGGTGCTTCAGAAAGAAGTGCATGAGAGGCAGTTAAATTGTGGGAGTGCTGAAGGCTGGCAGCACCTGCTATGTTTACCTGGATGGGGGTGGGCCCAAGGGAAACACCTGTGCTTGAGAGCTCTGATGCACAGAAAATCACAGCCTGACCAGCACTACCACCTACGGAGAGGGAAACAATCACTGCCTTCCAGTCCTTGGCAAGCCTCTCCCTGACCTCCCAGCCAGGGGCAGCTGCCCCATTCACCTTTCAGCTCTGGGAAGAAGGGGAGGGTCTTACTTAAGACTTCCTGGTTGCAAAGGAAACCCACTCAACTCGTTCAGGCCAAAGGGAAAAAACGGAAGAAAGGGGAGTAGAGAGGGCTTAGTGGATTTATTGGGTTTCCTACAGACCACAAAGAGCTGGAACCAGGACCCAAGATCACTGTCTGTTTCTTTGAGTGTCTTAACCTCTGCTTCTCTGAGATTCTGCTTCATTCTCTCTTTCACAGCTTCATCAGGCATGGCCATCTGGACCCTAGGTTTACATCACTGCACAATTCTAGCCTCCACAGGACACATACCAGAGTGTTAGATCTCAGTTCTAAACTGCCATTAGAGAGTCGGATTGGCCCAGCTTGAGTCATGAGTTCCTTGCTGCCAGTATGTTCCTTGTAGCCAGGGTGTAACAGGCTCTTCTGAAATCCAGCACCTTCACACTAGTTGGTATCAGGTCCTGTGAGTCCTACTAGACAAGACTTGGGTCAACTTCCATGATATTATGTCCCATATGAGCGCCATCTATCAGGCTCTTTCAGTTCAGCAAGTTGTATTTTGATATTTGGTGTTTCAAATAAAGGAGTGGATTTCCTGCATCAGTAGCAGTGTGTCTTTCATTGTACCGACTCTGGTCTCCTTGAGCTTTGAGGGTGATGGACACTCATTGGGTGATAAAGCTGGAATCATTTGGGATATAAGGAAAAAGAGTTAAGGGGCTGGGCCATCGGTAATGGTTACAGAGTACGCACTGGCACCATGCAGGGTGCCCTGGGGAGCTGCTGAGTCGTGCTGTTGATTGACATTATGATAATGGTAATGGTGACAAAGGATATTAGAAGATGGGACCTCATGTAAAGACATAATATTGATTGAGCGAAGAAGCACAGATAGAGACTTCCATGCAGTAAAAACAGAAAATCTTGAACTACGGACTCAAAGACTTGAGTTCTGGACATGGCTTTGTTCCTTAACCAGTTTAGGGACCTCAGACAAATGACTTAGCTAGTTGGGGTCCTTATCTATAAACATTCGGATAATCCTCTAAGCCAGAAATGGTTATGGTCCTATGGTCTATAATTCTTTGCTTGAAAGAGAAAGAGGATCTCGTAGTAAATGGGGTGATTCGAGTCAGGTGAGGATCAGAAAGGTCTGATTTCTCAAAGAAGATGAATTTTCAAGAGACATTTGACAGGTTTGAGGGCAGGCTTTTGGTAGAAAGGAGAAAGCAAGGTTTGGAATTATAGGGAAGGCCTGAGATAATGGCTTAGGAGTCGGAAAGAGAGATGTGATGCTAGAGAAGGAGCCCTGGACCCAAATGTGATCTGGGTCAATCACCTCTCTTTTCTGGGTCTCAGCTTCCTCCAGCTTTGTTTTCTAGAGAAGGAAATTGCATGGGGAAGGAGATGGTAATAGGTGTGTCCAGCTGAAGCAGAGTCTGAGTTGAAGCATAAAAAAATTAAGGTGAGGAAGGCTGGTGAGATATCTCGAAACCTGTATTAAGGAATTTCCCTGGCTCAGAACAGGGCAGTTGGTTTTTACCATTAAATTCCTGTTGGTTTTTACCAGTAAAATTCCAAGACTGCAACCCTCTCTTCCTCACTGTAAATGTCGGTTAGCCTGCTGAATGCTAACCGAGCATGATGCGTCACCGGTGCTCGGGGGCAAGGAATCAAGACTGGGGCAAACTATTTTATACGCTGGCAGCAGTAGCAGGTCTACAGGAAGGTAGCGTCACTGCAGGCAGCCAAAGAAGATCAACTGCAATCCTAGGAGGAACCAAAAAAGGCAATTTCCAATACACAGAATTACATTCTATGAACACAGCACCTTGCTGGGCTCTATTTTGATTTTAGTGATGGTGTGGCTCAGGATAAGGGCTGGTAAGTTGCAACCTGGATTCTCCCTCAGCTCCATCTGGGGGGTTGGTGGTGGGGGAGGCGTTGGCAGTAGAGTGTACTGACCCATTTTTCAAATAAAGCCCTCAAGGATCCTCGCAAGCCAACTGCAAGGAATTCCTAGTGCCTTAGGCTAAAGGAGAGCAGAATGAGAGGTTGCTGGGCAGAGGCAGAAGACAGAAGGGAAATAGGAATGTAAGGAGTCCAGGGACTTACTTTTTGACTGCTGATGAAGGTAAAGGAGCTCAGTGAAACAGTCTGAGTTCTCTTTAAAGGACATCAGTGTGTTTTCCCCCCTGTAGCTACAATGAGAGCAGAGTCTCAGCTTCCCTTACAAAGAGAGAGAGAGAGAGAGAGAGAGAGAGAGAGAGAGAAGGTGGGGGGAATGGAAGGGGAGGGAGAGACTGATGAAAATAGTAATTGTTTTCTCTGAGACAAACCCCAAGCTCTGTTCTATTCTAAAGAAAGAACACTGTCTCTCTGGGGTTTTTTTCATCACCCATCATGTTTCATTCAGGAATGAATAATGAAAGGGAGGGAAATAAAAGAATGCTAACATTTCCTGAGGGCCTCTCATCTACTATTTCTTTTAATCTCCACATTTTCACAGATGAGGAAACCGTGAGGTCAGAGTATCTCAGTCATTTAAGGTCTCCCCGTTACAAAAGGGGGATTTGACCCCAATTCTGACTTTGAAGCCCTGGCTCCTTCCACAGGGAAGGACAGCGAAGCAGGCCCACCACGGGCCAGTAGCCACCAGGGGGACCAGCTGAGTTGCATGGCTTAGAGCAGTGTCGTCAAACTTGCGGGCACAGCACAATCTCCCAGAGGGCTTTTTAAAACCCAGATTGCTGGATCCATCACCAGAGATTCTGATCCTGTAGATCTGAGTAGGGCCCGAGAATTTACATTTCTTTTATTTTTTTAAATTGAAGTGTAGTTGACTTACAATGCTGTGTCAGTTTCCGGTGTGCAGCACAGTGACTCAGTTGTACGTATACACACACACACACGCGTTCTTTTTCATGTTCTCTTCCATCAAGGTTTATCACACGATACTGAATACAGACCCCTGTGCTATAGAATGGGACCTTGCTGTTTACCCATTCTATATGTAATAGTTTGCATCTGCTAGAGAATTTGCATTTCTAACAGTTCCATCCAGGGCCATGCTTTGAGAAACGCTGGCTTCGAGCTAGTACATGGCCAATAACAGAAAACCATCTCCCAAAACGTGGCCTAATGACAGTGGAGTTAGGGAACGTGGCACTGTCACTTCTATGCACGAAGGCCAGTGCATCCCAAAGTGTACTTGGAATAGAATTCTCCACATTCTGAAAGCTGAAGAACCACGTTTTCTTGATTTCTGATTACATGCAAGATTTCACCCACAAAACATTCGCATTCTCTACTTTGTACGGTTACAGGATTCTGTATTTGTGAATTTGTCTACTTGCTAAAATGTATTTGTAACCCCAGAGTCAGAGCTGGCAGGGCTTCTGAGGACATGCAGACACGCGCAGAGCTGTCCAAGCGCCCGCGTGTTCCCAGCTCTGGTGGGTGGAAGCAATGCTCTCCTTCTTGGTTCTGCTCCTTTTGGAAACAAGTGTCTTATTCACTCTTAAACAAGAGGTCCACGCTGTGCCACATTTTTGCAGTTTTGTGTTTTTTCTTGGTGTTTTTGCTGTAGACACTGGCCTCCGGGCACAGTGCTGAAGTGCTGCCTCGTGGTCTTAAGTGCAAAGCCTGCGCTGTGCCTCACAGAGAAACTAGCGCTCCCGGTGAGCACAAGTTATGTTCTGTGGGCCCTAAGTTCAGTGGTAATGACTTCAGTCGACGAAAATGTGGCCAGAGACGTGCAGGGCCCTAACCTGCAGCGACTTCAGAGAGTGTACCTACCCTGGAAAGTGCAAATTCACTACGTATCTAAAGAATCCGAGGGATGGTGGTGCAGGAAAGCACCATAGAAGTTAAGAAAAACTTGAAAATTGACTCAGAGATTACATAAGGCTTGGCAGATGCAAATATATTTACATAAATTAGGCAAAACTATGTTGTTTCTCTAGTTATTGCACATGCAGAATATAGGAAGATATTAGTGCTAACGGCTACTGTGACTTCTCAGCCTCCTCTTACTGCTTCCTTGCAGGTGATATTTTGTGTGTAACGAGTGGTCTGATGTCCCCATCTCCATGAACTCTGTCTTTGGAGAGCTGTCAGAACCGGCTGTACTGAGGCGGGGCTTCTCACATTCCGCAGCTGGGCCTCCGAGGCGGAGGGGCAGGGGCCTCACAGCTGCTGTTTATCCCACTCGTGTTGCAGCCCGAGAACAATGCGTCCTGCTGACTGAGGGAGGAGAGTAATGCTCCGTTGTTGGCGTGGTGGCTAAAGGGGGGCTCTGAGCGTGGGGATCCCTGCATGCTCTCTCCTTTCGTCCGGAGTTTTCTCAGGGGCTTAGCTGCTTTTCTAAGATGTGCTGGGAAGTCGGGGGGAAATCCAGTATCCAATACAACGCCGAACACACACACACCAGAACTCAGACCACACTTAGCCCAGAGGAGGCCCTTCTCGCAGATTTGGGTGGACTTAGCTCTGCAGACTCCTACGATCCTGAGCGAAGCAGGGGGAGAGGTCTGGGGGAGAGGTCCAACTCACGTGCATGGGGTGGTGCAGGACTCCACTCAAGTCAGAAAAATGAAAGATCTTTTGTCAGTCAAGTGTATGAAGGCGCTCTCATTTTTTTTTCTTTTGTTTTGCTTTATGTTCTAGCTTGAAATATTTTGACTTTTATACACATTGTGTATCGGTCTTCTTGTGTCATCTTCTTAACCTGCTTCATGGCAGCATCCAAGTCCTGCTACATTTGTGCTTGTAGTAGATGTGCCTTACAGGGGCAGTTCCTGGAATGGGCCACTAGGGGTTGGGTCTTGAGGAGGAAGATGAAAAGTAGTGGGGCGACTGGAAAGAGGAAAGGGAGTGGGAGTCACAATTTTGCTACAAGTAACATCCTTTAAATATTCAGAGAACCAACTCCCTGTCGTGTTTTTGTTTTCAAATTGTTTAATTTGTTGCCCTTTGATTTTCAGGTTCACTTGGACAGTCTTTTCCCAGCCATTTTTATTATTTTCTCTGTGTGTCTCATTTCTCATTAGTGCTGTGCTGCCTTGTTCATTTTTTTAATTAATTAATTAATTTTTGGCTGCGTTGGGTCTTTGTTGCTGCGCGCGGGCTTTCTCTAGTTGTGGTGAGCAGGGGCTACTCTTCATTGCAGTGCACAGGCTTCTCATTGTGGTGGCCTCTCGTTGCAGAGCACGGGCTCTAGGCGCATGGGCTTTGGTAGTTGTGGCACGTAGGCTTTAGTAGTTGTGGCTGGTGGGCTCTAGAGCGCAGGCTCAGTAGTTGTGGCTCTCGGGCTTAGTTGCTCCGTGGCATGTGGGATCTTCCCGGACCACGGCTCGAACCCGTGTCCCCTGCAGTGGCAGGCAGATTCTTAACCACTGCACCACCAGGGAAGTCCCTGCCTTGTTCGTTTTCATTGCTCACTTTGCACCTAGCTCTCTGAATCCTCACCTTCCTTCCAGTTTACCGTGGATTCTATAGGTTCTAAAGCCCCTATCTTCTTTCAGAGCTTTCATGAAACTCCATATATCTGTGAAAACAGTTACACATACGGTGCCTGTTATGGGTGTGACACGATGGTAAGCGCTTATATGAGACAGATTCTAGTATGACCCCTCGTCACGGGAGGAAACTAAAGCACAGGGATGTTAAGAACCTGACCAAGGTCACCCAGCTGGGAAGGACAGAACCAAGGATTCCCACCCAGGTGGTCTGTGCTCTTCACCACCACACACAGACCCTCCCACTCACAGCGAATGACCTGCTCTGTACTAACACGGCCACATTTTCTATTGAAGTAGAGGGGATGCACAACGTTGCATTCATTTCTTCTGCACAGCAGAGTGGCTCAGTTATACATACATATATCCATTCTTTTTCATAGTCTTTTCCATTCTGGTTTATCACAGGATATTGAACATAGCTCCCTGTGCTATACAGTAAGACCTTGTTTTTTATCCATTCTATGTATAATAGTTTTCATCTGCTAATCCCAAACTCCCAATCCTTCCCTCCTCCAACCCCTTCACTCCCTGCTTGGCAAGCACAAGTCTGTTCTCTATGTCTGTGGGTCTGTTTTATAGATAAGTTCATTTGTGTCATATTTTAGATTCCACATATAAGTGATATCATATGGTAGCATGGCCACATTCCTGCTGGTGCCTGTGGACCATGACCTTCTGTACTTCTGAAGCTTTCCTCAGTAGTCTTTCCCAGAAACTACTGTGGTGGACATGGTGATCTGCTGCACAACTCCCCTTCAAGGATGGACGTGTGGCCCCAGCTGCTGGAATGTGGCTGACAGCTGCTGGCTCCAGAACCCGTCTCAGCTGCAAAGGGTTCCCTAGCTCAACATTGTGTCCTTTCCAAGGCAGCCCATATTCAGTGACCAAGGAAGGATAAAGACTCCGCTGTTTCAGCCCGACATGGAATTACATGATGAGACATTCTGGAGCCTGAGCTCCCTGTGGGGCTGGGTGAGGCTGCCGTCACACCTGCCATCACGCCTGCATGGCAGCTCAACTCCTCCTTCTACTCACTCTTCCTTCCTCCTCTGGTGTGGATCCCAAAGGCACTCTCCAACAAACTGAGACTGTTACCAGAGGCCTCGGGTACTCAGAGAACTGTACCATCTTCACTCCGTAGGCTAAAATGAAAGGCAAGAGATGGGTCTAAGGAAAAGCCAAGGACAAAGAAAATATTGATGATGAATTTTAAAGATGCCAAAGATATCATCTTGCATTACTTTAATCCAGTCTCCTCCATTGATCACTTCTGGGTGACTTTGTTATCCTCTAAAACTTTTATGTAACAGTATAGCAGTTCCTAAAAAAAATTAAAAATAGAATTACCATATGATCCAGCAATCCTGCTTCTGGGTATATACCCAAAAGCAATGAAAAGTATTTATACAACCACGTTCATAGCAGCATTGTTCATGACAGCCAAAAGGTGGAAACAACCCAAAATCCATCAACGGATGAATAGATAAGCAAAATGTGGTGTATATGCACAATGGAATATTATTCAGCCTTAAAAAGGAAGGAGACTCTTACACATGCTACAACGTGGATGAACCTTGAAAGTGTTATGCTAAATGACATAAGCCAGACACCAAAAGACAAATATTGCACGATTCCACTTATATGAGGCACAGACTAGTCAGATTCACAGAGACTGAAAGTAGAGTGGTGGTACGAGGGGCTGGGTGGAGGAGGGGGAAGGGGAGTTTCTGTTTAATTGGGACAGAGTTTCAGTTTTACAAGACGAAAAGGGTTCTGGGGGTTGGTTGCACAAAAATGTGAATATACTCAACACTACTGAACTGCACACTTAAAAATGCTTAAGATGGGGCTTCCCTGGTGGCGCAGTGGTTGAGAGTCCGCCTGCCGATGCAGGGGACACGGGTCCGTGCCCCGGTCCGGGAAGATCCCACATGCCGCGGAGCGGCTGGGCCCGTGAGCCATGGCTGCTGAGCATGCGCGTCCGGAGCCTGTGCTCCACAGCGGCAGAGGCCACGGCAGCGAGAGGCCCGCGTACCGCAAAAACAAAAAAACAAAAACAAAAACAAAAACAATGCTTAAGATGGTAAATTTTATGTTTGGTGTATTTTACCACAGTTAAAAAAAAAACTTTCATGTGGCAAAATGTCAAAATTAAATTTCATCAAGAGAGCACTTAAGAGAACGTTTCTCAGACTTTTTCCCATGTACACAGTTCTCTGAAAATAGTCATAGATCTGATGCTGCCCAGCGTAAGCCTTTGAAAGAGAGAGCTAAATCCCCCCACAGGATGCGAAAGACAAAGCCTTGAAGAATCACGGAAGAGAGCGAGCAGGAAGTTCTCAGGGGAAATAGTGCCACACGCAGGAATGCCCACCACGGGGCTGGACGTGTGGTGGCTGTGAGGACAGGCACTTCTTGTGTCCAACAAAGAGAGTCTGAAGGCAGAATGCGGAAGAGAGTGGAGACAACGCCTGGATTCCTGGCCGCACACCAGCTGGAGCAGGTCGTACGCCCCGGTCAAAGGAAACTGCAAGGAAGGCCCATTTGCTGTGACTCTCGGAGGGCAGTCACAATAGCAGGTGCGAAACAGGAAGAACAAGAACAACGGTTCTGAAGCCCATTCAGCACCTCTGGCAAAAAGTGCCTAGAAGGGCTCAAAGACTGACGTTTTAAAAGCAAAGATAGCACAGCAGGATCAATCGCAGCCGGTGGCAGAAGCTGAAGAGACACTCCTGAATCCTGGCTGCCAGGTGGGGATCTGGCCTTGGTCTTGGCTCACTGCAACAAAAGAGCATCCAAACAGAGAGGTCAAGAGGAAAGCTCCACCTCGAAGGGGTTCGATTTCAGAGTGACCCTCGCCAGCCGCCCAACCTGAAGCTGCTTTTCTCAAAGCGTTGTCACTACCAGGCACGGCAGCTATAGACGCCCCACTTGACACACAGGTGACAGTCACCTGTCCTGCTCATCCAGTTTGCCTTGTTGCCTATTCCAGAGGCCCCTAAAAATTGTTTTATTAATTTAAGACGTTACCAGTTTGCCCTGGATGTTGCTGAAGGGGTCCCTTTGAAGAACTTTCGACGTCATTCTGTTCCTTCCTTCCTCCCTCCCTTTTGGCACTTTTTTTTTTATTGTGGTAAAATACACGTAACGTAAAATTTACCATTTTAACCATTTTTAATGTGTAATTCAGTGGTAATTAATTACATTCACAGTGTTGTGCAACCATCACCAATATCTGTTTCCAAAACTTTTTTGTGACCCCATGCAGAAACTCTGTACCCACTAAACAATAACCACATACCTCCCGCCCCAGACCTTGGTAACCTTGGATCTGCTTTCTGTCCCTATGAATGTGCCTATTCTAGGTACCTCATATAAGCAGAATCATACGGTATTTGTTCTTTTGTGTCTGTCTTAGTTCACATAGTATAATGTCTTCAAGGTGCATCCATGTTGTAGCGTGCGTCAGAATTTCCTTCCTTTTTAGGACTGAATAATATTCCAATGCGTGGATGGACCATATCCATTCATCCTTGGAACTTGTGGTTGTGTCTACCTTTTGACTGTGGTGAATGATTCTTCTGTGGACATGGGTGTAAAATATCTCAGTTCCTGCTTTCAATTCCTTTGGGTATATACCCAGAAGTAGAATTGCTAGATCATATGGTAATACTGTGTTTAGCTTTTGAGGAACTGTCAAACTGTTTTCCATAGTGGATGCACTATTTTACATTCCCATCAGCAGTGCACTAGGGTTTCAATTTCTCCACATCCTTACCAACATTTGTCACTTGCGTTTTTTAAAAAAAATATGTATAATAGCCATTCTAATGGATGTGAAATGGTATCTCATTGTGGTCGTGATTTGCTTTTTCCTAATGACTGGTGATGTTGAGCATCTTTTTATGTGCTTATTGCCCATCTGGATATCTGCTTTGAAGAGATGTCTATGCAAGTCTTTTGCCCATTTTTGTATTGAGTAGTGTGTTTTTTTTGGTTATTGAAATGTAGGAGTTCTTTGTATATTCTGGATACTAATTCCTTATCTGATATATGATTTGCAAATATTTTCCCCCTTTCTATAGGCTGTCTTTTCACTCTCTTGGTAGTATTCTTGGATGCACAAATGTTTTGAATTTTGATCAAGTCCAATTTATTTACTTTTTCTTTTCTTGCCTGTACTTTTGTTGTCAGGTGCCAAATCATTGCTGAATCCAATGTCATGAAAATTTTCCCTGTGTTTTCTTCTAAGAGCATTATAGCTTTAGTACATATGTTTAGGTCTTTCATCCATTTCAAGTTAGTTTTTGTGTATGGTGTGAAGTAAGGATCCAACTTCGTGCATGTGAATATCTAGTTTTCCCAGCACCATTTGCTGAAAAGACTATCTTTCCTCAGTCTTATTTTCTTTTATGTTTACATGTTTTTAAGTTTCCTGCTAAGATAAGGAAAGTGAGAATTACTTAAATTGTAAGCAGTATATAAACAAAATCTATTTAAGTAAATACAATAATGAAACCAGATATTATATGGCGCTATGTTGATATTACAAGTCTAAGCTTTGCCTCTTTCATGATTCCCTACTTCTTCAGCCTGAAACAATTCCATCTTGTATTGAACTCTTAACTTTCATTGCCTATATTTTTTTCACACATTTAAAAAATTTTTATTTATTTTATTTATTCATTTTTGGCTGCGTTGGGTCTTCGTTGTTGCGTGCGGGCCTTCTCTAGTTGCGGCGAGCGGGGGCTACTCTTCGTTGTGGTGCTCGAGCTTCTCATTGTGGTGGCTTCTCTTGTTGCGGAGCATAGGCTCTAGGTGCGTGGGCTTCAGTAGTTGTGGCATGAGGGCTCAGTAGTTGTGGCTTGTGGGCTCTAGAGCACAGGCTCAGTAGTTGTGGCGCGTGGGCTTAGTTGCTCCATGGCATGTGGGATCCTCCTGGACCAGGGATCGAACCCGTGTCCCCTGCATTGGCAGGCGGATTCTTAACCACTGTGCCACCAGGGAAGTCCCTTTGTATGCATTTTTAAATTGAAATGTATTTGACATTAACACTGTGTAAAGTTAAGGTGTTATAATTTTTTAAAAATTATTAATTGGCTACCTTTTGCTCCAGCCTCCCAACATTTTTTCTCACAAACTACATAAACTTATTTTTCACAGTGTTTGGTGAGGGCTTATTTCCTAGACTAAACCTTCTCTGTAGCTACACCTTCTCAGAAAATTGGTGCTGGCTGTTGGCAGGAAGCCTTAGATCTTCTTAGGTTTTCTCTGTAGGGCTGCTTGAGTGTCCTCACAACATGGTACTTAGCTGTCCCCAGAGGAACAGTCTAGGAGACCAAGGAAGGGGCTCCTATGATCTCTCGGTAGCTGCACAGCTCATTATGACTCTCTTAATGTCAGGTCAAGCATCTACGTTAGGCATGATTTTACATGCATCCAACGTCCTCTAATGCAGCGTCAGGCTGAGAAGTCTCACAATCTGCTGTCAGCAAGATGGAGGCCACGGAGAGCTGGTGATGCAGCTCGAGTCCAAATCTGAAGTCCTGAGACCCAGGGGAGCCAATGGTGTAAGTCCCATGGAGAAACGACCAACTTTTCTTGGGCGCAGTTCTTGTATTCTGCCCCAGAACTCAGAGACTGAGGTGAGGGATACCTGCAGAATCCACTCAGCACTCACGCACTCACAACCCAGAAGTGCAGGGGAGTCAGCTTCCTGTGGGGAGAACCTTGACCAATGGGATCAAGAACCAGTCCTTCCCAATCTAGGGTGGATAATTCTGAGGCCATTCAACATGGCTCCTCAGAAAGTCCTAAAGAGACGGAGACTCAGTTTCCTACAACAACCCTTATGAAAACACACCTTTGTACCGGTTTTCCCTCCTTTCCTGTTTTACTTTCCCCAGTTCCATGAGATTACTGCCCACCTAGCCCCCGCCAGCTCCAATGCTTCTACTCAAGCCTTGGTCTCAATCCTTGCTTTCCAGGAAGAACACAGGCTAATACAGCAACCTTAGTCTTTTGATATCTCTTCTTCTTTTTTTTTTTTTTTAGTCAAAGATAACAAATGATTTCTTGTGACCAGCGATATAAGATGAGAAGAAAATAAATGTTAAGAGTCAGCAAGGAAGGATTTGGCTGTGTGGTTAAGATAGAAATACTTGGTTTCTGTATTAGGCTAAGCAAAAGCAATAGCCTGGAAACAGCCACTGTTATGGAATCAGCTATTCTGAAGTCACTTCCAGTTGACCGGAAGCTGTCATCTCTCCTGCCTGTCGTTATAGCTCCTCACAGCGCATTGTTTTGTGCAGGGGCCGCCAGTGTGATAGCTTCTCCTGTGTAGCTGGGTTACACGCCTTTCTTTTGCTTTTTTAATCAAAGGTTTATTTACTAATTTGTTTTTAAGGTGTACAATTCAGTGGTTTCAGTATAGTCACAAAGTTGTACAATCGTCCCCACCATCTCACGCCCAAACCTTTTCATCACTCCAAACAGAAACCCGTATCCACTAACCGCCAGCTCTCCCCTCCTCCACGTCCCCACGGACCACTATCTGCTTTCTGTCTCTAGAAACGGGCCCATTCTGGACACTTAGTATGAATGGAATCATACCATACGTGACCTTTTGTGTCTGGATTCTTTCACTTAGCATAATGGCTTCCGGGTTCATCCATTGTTGTACCCTGTGTCAGTACTTCTGAGTTCTTTCTTCCTGACACCGGCCAATTCTTTGCCACCAGCTGGGTGCCCTACAATTCAATTCCGTTTTTCCACTAACTCCTGGAGTGAGCCCCAGACCCCACAGATTAAGGGCTCAGTCCCACAAGACTGCTCCCGCTTCAGACACCAACTGCAAATGGGGTGCTCAGGCTACCCACATTTCTGCCCAGGAAACTACAAATTCAGGGATTCCCGTGACCACTCCCCCCTTAAGTTTGATAATTTGCTAGAATGACTCCGACTCACAGAACTGAGGAAAGCACTTCACTTAGAGTAACCAGTTTATTATAAAGGCTCCAGCTCAGGACCAGGCAATGGAAGAGGTGTATGGGGCCAAGCATGGTGAGGGGAGGCCCAGAGCCTGAAGCCTTCTCAGGGCACACCACCCTCCCAGCACTTTGATGTGTTCATCAACCCAGAAGCTCTCTGAGCCCCATTATTTAGGGGGTTCTATGGAGTTTCATTACATGGTTGATTAAATCAATAGCCATTGGTGATTGAACTCAGTCTCCTGCCCCTCTTCCCTCCCTGGATGTTGGGGATGGAGCTGAAAGGTCCAACTTTCTAATCATGGATTGGTCTTTCTTGCAACCAGCTCCCAACCTGAAGCCTTCTAGGGGCCCACCAAGAGTCAACTCATTAGCGTAAACTCAGGTGTGGTTGAAAGGGGCTTGTTATGCATAACAAAAGACTCTCCTATTACTTAGGAAATTCCAAGGGTTTTAGGAGCTCTGTGCCAGGAACCAGGGACAGAGACTAGATATATATTTTTTATTGTTCCATAATACTTTATTCCTTGTTATGGCTGAATAGTATTCCATTGTATGGATATACCATATTTTGTTTATCCATTCCTCAGTTGAGAGACATTTGGGTTGTTTCTACCTTTTGCCTATTGTGAATAGTACTGATGTGAACAGAACATTCATATACAAGTTTTGTGTGGACAAAACTTGGGTATATACCTAGGAGTAGAATCAAATGGTAACTCCATGTTTAACTGTTTTAGGCACTGCCAAACTGTTTCCCAAACACTTGTATTTTTTTTTAAACTTTCTATATACACTATTTAGGCTTTATCTCCCCATTAACTTTATAAACTCTTTGAAGGAAGGACCAGTGTTTTCCACTCCCCTGAACCTGCCACAGTATTTATCCTAATGCCTTACACCTAGTAGGAACTCAGTAAGTATTTGTGTGTGATCATGTCATTACGCCCTTTACCCTGGGAGTCAGTAGCAAAAACAGTCTGTCAGTTGGTTGGTGGACATACATATGGCTTTCTTTGCTTCTTTGCTCTCCACACTGGAGAATTTCAGGCAGTGGTTGGTGTGTGTATGTTTGGGAACGGACAGAGTGTGGTGATGGTAGTTGGGTGGTAGTTAAGAGGAGTGGAGTTAGAAGGAGTGGCTTCTTCTGGTCACGTGCTTGTACAGATCCCCGGAGAATGTTGATCGGTTCTTGTTCAAAGTTATGTGTCTAGGGCTTCCCTGGTGGCGCAGTGGTTGAGAGTCCGCCTGCCGATGCAGGGGACACGGGTTCGTGCCCCGGTCCGGGAAGATCCCACGTGCCGCGGAGCGGCTGGGCCCGTGAGCCATGGCCGCTGAGCCTGCGCGTCCGGAGCCTGTGCTCCGCAACGGGAGAGGCCACAGCAGTGAGAGGCCCGCGAACCAAAAAAAAAAAAAAAAAAAAAAAAGCAGAGAAGCAGTTTCTTGGCCTATAGCCAAGATGGTCAAGTTCTCGTCTTTGGCAAGGCTGGGCCGTCATCAGATGGGTTGCTCGCCTCCGCTGTCTCCCTGAGTCTGTGGACTCCGTTTTCTTCTGTCTTGGCTTTATTCTCAGGAAGGTTCTTTCCACCTGGCAGCTCCGCCTGCTGCTCATTATCTCTTTGACATAAATACTGGAAAGCAAGCCAGCTACCAGGTGCTCGGCTAAATTCCGTTTACCGTCGTGCTGGTGACCGTGGTGGCCTCACGTAAGGCTGAAGCTTATCCTTCTCGGGGGGGAGACCTCGGACATCCATCCGAGGTCTGCTCTCCTCACCACGACTTCCTGTGGACATCCGCGTCTAGTCCCCCCACTCCCGCACCTCCTGTGTGAGAGCAAGCACCTCATCCTGTTCTTGTCAAGGACACAGGCTGAGATCAGCTGCGGAAAGGCTGGAAAACACGGCGTCTGGGGACCCGTCCTTCAAGACCTCCTGCCGCGCCTTTCCTTCTCTACGTGCACCTTTGCTGCGCTCATCAAGCCCATGGGAAGGCACCTGGTACTGCCGGGCAGTCATTCACGGAGAGGACCTTGAGAGGCTGGGGAGCAAACCCCAAGGTGTGCAGGGCGCGGGTGACGGCGTGAACCTGAGCGCTGTCCTCAGCTGACCCCAGCTTTCCTGCATCTTCCCCAATACTGAGGACTGAATCCCCATCGTGATCATAAAACCAGGACATGCTCACAAGCCCAGCTTGGCTCAAGGGCAAGATTTGGAAGTTCTCTGTCCCCAGTGCCTTCCGTCCCTCTGTGGCTACTGCTCCATCGCCTCCAAAACGTTTTCAGCCACGAATGGGGAGAGACGTGGAGCGGACTGGAGGCCGGCTCACTTCACACTGTCACGTTCCAGCAAAAACTCCAAATTTAAACCAGGCCAGCGTTATGAAAATATGTTTGTCAAAGTAGAAGGATATAAGATTTTAACAGCTTGTTAGCCTAAGTTTTAAACTTTAAATATTAACTCTGTAGTGTGTTTCTTTGTCTGTATTTGTGCCTTGAGCCCTGCAAACGCCAGAAACAGACCTGCCTCTCTTTTTCCTTCTCTCGCTAACTCTGCCGATCTGTTGTCTCAGGCCCCCTCATAGGAGAAAGGGGATGGAAAGCACTAGCTCTGCCCAGTCCAGTCCTGCGTCTGCATCTGCTTGTACCTCTTGCATGGGGCAGTCACTGATGGACCCAAGCCCTAGCAGAGACAGCTTGGGAGAGAGAATGATGCGATCGATGTATTTAACCCTCATTTGGAAAAGGCTGTTGGTGGAAAAACGAAGAAAAAAATCCCATCGGTGGGGTTGAGAACAGAAAGCCTCAGCTGCGGGAAACCAGGGCACGCTGAGCAGTGATGCCCCAGACGCAGCCGAGGGCTTACTCTGTGGGAAGAGTCACCTGGTCGGAGGAGCCCACGGAACCCACATTCGTTGTCCCATCACCCACCTCAGAGGGGGTTCATCCCGGTGACTTGAAGATGAGGAAACGGAGGTACCACTGGGTCAGGGATTACAGCATGTGAATTGTATCTCAATTTTCAAAAAGTCAAATATCAACATTTGGCCGGGACCCGTGCATAACTTGCAGGGCCCAGTACAGAGTGAAAATGTGCAGCCCCTTGTTCAGATACTATGAGGAACTTGAAGGTGGTGACAGCAGGCCACTACACCGAGCCGGGGTCCTTCTGAGCCTCTGAGGCCACGCAGGCCACACTCCGTGAAGCCAGCCTGGCCTCGGGTTCCCGTCCCGAGTCCGGTGTGTGAACGCCTCCAGCACGTCAGTGACTCTCAAGCTGGGGACCAAAATTCCTGGGTCCCTCTGAAAAAATGTTTCATGTCTTGAGGCTTTTTTCATTTATTGTCATCACTGAAGTTCGAGAAAACCTGGGCCATCTCTCCTCTTATCAAAAGTCAGTCCCTCCATGCTGGGGGCAGGGGTGTAGAGGAGCCAGGTTTTGTGCAGCCCGCAGTCTATGTAACTTGGGGGCCCTCTTTAAGAAAAAGAACACAAAATTACAAATCGAAACTAGGCCTTGAAAGCGCCGCAGGCAGGGAGGAGCCCTGAGGCTGGAGCTTCCTGCCCCCGTGGCCCATCTCCTCTCCTCCACCACTGGAGGGCTATGTCCCTATGCTCATGCCTGTCCCGTCCCGTGTCCTTAATCCCACCCGGCTATCACCGTTTCCGCACTCTTCTTCTCTCTCCGGGTGCCCTCCTCGACCCAAACCTCTTGGAAGGGTTAAGTCTTCACCGCAGCCTGCCCCTCCGTCTGCCACCATCTCCCTCCCTTCCTGCGCCGACAAGTGGCCTCGTCGGGTTCAGCGCTGGATCCGGCCCCACGTAGCCGGGACCTGTGGACTCTGTTGGTGCTTCTCCGTTGGACTTGCTGGCTAGTTGTCAGCGCTGGGAACGCTCTTTCTCAGGCTCCTCCCTTTGTTCGGTGGCACCACGACTCCCCTGTGTCCCTCTTAGGTTTCTGTTCCTTTGCTCCCTTTGGGGGCCCTTGTCTTTATGGCGCATGAACTAACTGGCCCACCAGGGTCCCGTGCTCCAGCCCTCTTCTCTTTTTCTCTACACCATCTTCCTAACCCCATGTACCTCTTATGTGCTCAAAATTTTCTCTGTAGTCTAGTCCAAACCTCTCCTCTGAGCTCCGGCCTCAGAGCTGCCAGCTTGACACCTCCTTTGGGAGGGGCTATCTCAGTATGCCCAACACTGGGCTTGGGATTCCCTTCCCACCCCTCCGCTGGTTTTACTCATCCCAGTAACAGCACTTCCATGTAACCTGCTGCTCAAGTCAGAAATGTGGGAGTCATCCTTGATTCATCAGTAAATCCTACAGATCCACCCCCCCCCACCACCAAAAAGCAGACCTCAAATGTATTTATTGATACTTCTCTCCATTTTCCATGCTAACACCCTCGCCATCATGATAACTAGTCCATCGTTTCTAAATTCCAGCAAGAGCCTCATCACTGGTCATCTCACTTCCCCCCTTGCTCCCTCGCAAATCTGCTTTTCTTTTTCTCTTTGTCCACACTGCACAGCTTGCGGGATCTCAGTTCCCCAACCAGGGATTGAACCCGGACCACAGCCGTGAACGCACCGAATCCTAACCACTAGACCACTAGGGAAGTCCCTCAAATATGTTTTTCGTAAACAGCAAGAGCAGCAGTATCCACAGAAATAGAATATGACCACGTGTGTAATCAGAATTTTTCCAGGAGCCACTTTAAACTAAAACAAAACAAAACTGGTGAAATTAATTTAAATCATACATTCTATTAACCTAATATATTCAAAATATCATTTCAATGTGTAATCAATATAAAAATTATTAATGAGGTACTTTACATTTTTAATGTCATTTTAAATACACCAGACCATGTATACTGTACACTCACAGTGCACCTCAGCTCTGACGTGCCGTGTTTCAAGTGCTCAGTGGCTGCGTGTGGCTGGTAGCTGCCATACTCATACAATAGTCAGAGTGAGTTTGTAACGAAGCAAGTTGGATTAGGTCATCACCCTCTTAATAACTCCTCAGTGGTTGCACGGTGCACAGAGACCTGCAAGGGGATCCACGGTCTGGCCTCATCTTGCCAACATCCTCAACATCCTCGAGGCCTTCTTGTCGTTCGCTTTGCTCCAGCTGCCTCGGCCTCCTGTCAGCTCTGAGAACACACCAGATCTCCGTGTCCGCGTGTGCCGTGGCTGACTCTTCTCACCCTCAAATTTCAGCTTAAATACTTTCTCCTCAGACGGGCCTTCCTTGCCCGTATCGAAGAGGGTCCATCTCCATTATCATTGTCACAGTATTGTCTCTGTTACCTTCATAGTCCTTTTTCCAGTTTGTAACTGTATGTTTACTAGTCAGTTTATTGTGTGTCTCCCCCAGGAGACCGTGAGTTTCATGAAGGCGGGAGTTATCTCCAGCGCCGTATAAGATCCTGGCTCTAGTTGGCACTCAATAAATGAATATCTGAGCACCCTCTCTCCCCTGACTAAGGGAACTAGAAAACAGATTTATTTCAGTAATGCTACGCATCAAATTACAATAAATGCACAATGAATAAATGCATCGTGCCCGGCAGAGCTTCCTTCCTATTAAACAAGGAAGGTTTGACTATAGGCAAAATTAGATTTGGTTTATCTTTGAAGAGATCTTAATTATTCACTCTGCAAACAAGGCAGTTTCCTTGAAAAACTAAGGGGAGCTGTGTCTCTAGGTGTCCCAGATCTCAGTCGAATGGCTCCATGAAAGTGAAGCTCTTACTCTGTGAGCCAGAGCCAGGGACTCCAAAGCCTGGGTGGCTCTGGGGAGATGGGAGATGGTGGATCTCCTTGATGCCAGCCCAGAGGGATTCGTCACTGGTTCATTCATTCAGCAGACGTCTGTGAGCCTGTGAACACCTTTACAGCAGGCACTGTGCTAGGCTCTGGGACTACAGCGCTCAACCAAACAGACGAAGATCCCTGCCTACACTCTAGTGAGGGGAGACGGATGCTAATTAAGAAACTTAAGTATGCTGTTGTTTCTGGCAAGGAAAATAAAGTCAGGAACGGGGGTGGGGAGCACAGGGCTTACAGTGTTAGGTAGGGTGACCAGAAAACGACTCCCTGAGATGGTGACATTTGCGTAAAGATCTGAAGGAGGTGCGGGACTGGCCCGTGGGGCCGTCTGAGGTGAGGGGGCTCCGGGCGCTAAGGGGACAGCGAGGAGGCCAGTGTGGCTGGAGGAGAGTGAAGAGCAGGGAGAGCAGCTGGAGGCGAGGTCACAGGCATTGGGGTGGGCGGACGCATCACGTGGAGCCAGAAGTCGGCCACTGTGAGGACTCGGGTTCTCACTCTGGGCGAGGGTGCAGGTCAGCGGAGGGCTGTGAGCACAGGAGTGACATGGTGCTGACTTGCGTTTCAAAAGGATCCTCCCACACGTGTGCGGAACGGGAATGCACGAAGCAAGGAAGAAAAGGGGAGAGCTAGCAGTTCGTCGCTTGGCACCCAAGCAACAACGCTGGAAACCGCCTCTTCAGAAGTGTGGCTCCGGATTCACCTTGTCCCTGCGCTATAGGCCGGGGCACTGGCGCACGGGGCCTGGGCTGTGCGCCGGGAGGGCAGGCAGGACGCTGGAGCTCGTGTGACAAGAGCAGCCGATCGCTGGTGAGGCTGCAGGAGGTCCTGGAGCAGCTTCTTTGTCGCTGGGAAGCTGACTCTCCTGGGTGCGGTCACACAGTGATGGCCGTGGCCGGGGAGGGTTGGGAAAACCAGCTACGTCTACTGTCGGCCTCTCTCAGCCTGGACAACCTTTGAGAGAGGCGCATCTCTTTTGAATTTGCACAGATGAGATGGGGCAGAGGGGAGAACTAACATTTCTCATTGGTACAGCGTGCAGACTGTGTCAAAATGCGTTGCTGAATCTAGTTTGCTCCAACCGTGAGAAAGCAAGACTTACCGTAAACAGAAGATGTAATTGTGGGGTTGAGAATTTAAGGAGCTCCAAAATGGCTCCTTTAGATAAATTTATCTCTGCTAATCATTGTTTACCTCTGCTGCATTCTTTTACTTTTTCTGTTTTTTATTTGAATGGAAAGACGCTTTTGCCTGGTCTCAAAAAATAAGACATGTACATGGTTAAAAAGTCAAACAGTACAAAAGGGTAAACAATGCTAAGAAATGATATTGACATGTAGAGTCCCAATTATACAAACATGTAAAGTCTTCTTAAATTCATCTATATATTTGACCCCCCAAAAATGCCATCAGCACTTTTCTAGAGCTAGACAAGGCAATGCTAAAGTAAATGCTGAAAGGTAAGCGTGCAAAAATTGTGATAAAATTCTGAAAAGGAAAAATAACAGGGTAAGATTAGCCCTAGAGGATTGAAATATATTATAAAATTACCATAATTAAAAGTTTGCCAGTGGCACAGGAATTGACAGATTAGTGGTATAAAATAGTATCCAGAAATAGACCCAAATATACATGAGAATGTGTATAAGAAAAAGGTAGAGGGCTTCCCTGCTGGCGCAGTGGTTAAGAATCCGCCTGCCAAGGCAGGGAACACAGGTTCAGTCCCTGGTCCGGGAAGATCCCACATGCCACAGAGCAACTAAGCCCATGTGCCACAACTACTGAGCCCGTGCTCTAGAGCCTGTGGGCCACAACTGCTGAGCCCGCGTGCCTAGAGCCTGTGCTCCACAACAAGAGAAGCCACTGCAATGAGAAGCCCGCGCACCGCAATGAAGAGTAGCCCCCGCTCGCCGCAACTAGAGGAGGCCCGTGCACAGCAACAAAGACCCAACGCAGCCAAAAATAAAATAAATAAATTTAAAAAAATAAAAAAAAAGAAAAAGGTAGAATGTCAAGATTTGGGGGGTAAAATTATTAATAAATGGAGTTGAAACATTTAACTTACTATCTAGAAAAAAATTAGATCCCTACCTCATTCCTTATACCAAAACAAATTCCAGACGGATCAAATATTTGGATGTTAAAAATAAAACCATAAAAGTAAAACAGTTGGACATTTAGGGAAATAATCTTGGATGATGTTAGGGGCTGAATTACGTTCCCTCAAAATTCATATGTTGAAGTCCTAACCCCCAGTATCTCAGAATGTGACTGTTTTTGGAGATAGGGAAGGTAATTAAATTTAAAATAAGGTCATAGCAGTGGGCCCTAATCCGATATGACTGGTGTCCATGTAAGAAGAGATTAGGACACAGACAGGCACAGAGAGAAGACACAGGGAGAAGACAGCTGTCTAAAGCCAAGGAGAGAGGCCTCAGAAGAAACCAACCCTGACGACACCTTGATTTGGACCTCCAGCCTCCAGAACTGAGAGGAAATAAATTTCTGTTGTTTAAGCCACCCTGTCTGTGGTACTCTGTTATGGCAGGTTTTCAAACTCATACAGGTGACTAAAATCTTTCTGAGCAAGATATGAAATTCAGAAGTCATAGAAGAAATGATTGATAAATTTGACTACATAATTTAAAATTCCTGCACAGAAATAAAAACAAATGACAATGAAAAGCCCCCCAAAATTAAAAAGACAGCACACCAGGAAAAAATATGACACCCAAAGGGCTAATTTCCTTAATTAAAAAAAAAGAGCCCTTGATTATCAGACCTTCCTTCCCTCCTTCCCTCCTCCCTTCCTTTTCTCCTTCCCTCCTTCCTTCCCTCCCTTCTTTCTTTCTTTCTCTTTCTCTTTCTTTCAATAAAAGCTGAAAATCCAAAAAATGTATATACGGTATTTCCTGATGGTTTCCCGTTGAATGCTAATTTCAGTTGTAAGCACAGTACCATCCGACACTGCGTGGGGCTCCTGGCTGAGGACCTGTAGTCTAGACGCCCACCACAGGGGGCCTTGCCTTAAGCAGGTCCGCTCAAAGTGGGCCTGCGTCCTTTTAAGCTCTCACTGACCTTGAGAGATGCAGAATTAGGGTTTCTTCCTAGTCATCCAGAATCACACACAAGCACACTCACGCACACACACACGACTAATATTAACTCTCCAGTACGGTGCTCTCCGGAGCAGCCTTATAGAAGAAACCATTTCCCCATAAACAACATGATGCTTTCTGACCCAAGTGGGAATAGCCTTAGAGTTTTGGTGCAGAGCTGTGGCAGCCACTTCCTTTGTCCTCACCTTACAAGAGGCCCATCTGCCTGGGAATCATCCTCCACAGAGCTGTCGTTGATCGATGGCTACACTGAGAGCCTGAAGAGGCTTTAAAAAACCCTTCTCTGTGCTTTAAGCCAAATCACATTCCCAGGCAGACATCTCCAGAAGGGAAAGAGGAAATGGGAGGATTTATGATCCCCAGGAACCCCCTCCCATGAGCAAGTGTGAGGTGAGGGTAGGGACAGTGCGCTGTCTGCAAGCATGGGGAGGATGGGCTGGAAAACTTCACACTTCACGCTGTTGACTGTGGTTAATCTCGGGTAATGAGATTTGGAATGGTTTTGCTTTTCTTCTATTTAATTTTCTAAATTTTCTGCAGTGAAATTGTATTGCTTTTCTAAACAGGAGAAAGAACAATAAATGTTATAAAAACCATTTTGTATGTTAATCTTATCTTCCTAACTAGACCATATAAACTCCCTGAAAGAGAGGTCACACATTTTTCTTTTCCTCCTTCTTCTTCTTCTCCTTCTTCTCTTTCTCTCTCTCTCTCTCTTTTTAAAAATTTTTTTAAAAAATTTATTTATTTTATTTAATTTATTTATTTTTGGCTGCTTTGGGTCTTTGTTGCTGCACACAGGCTTTCTCTAGTTGTGGCGAGCGGGGGCTACTCTTCATTGTGGTGCACAGGCTTCTCATTGCAGTGGCTTCTCTTGTTGCAGAGCACGGGCTCTAGGCATGCGGGCTTCCATAGTTGTGGCACGTGGGCTCAGTAGTTGTGGCTCATGGGCTTAGTTGCTCTGCGGCATGTGGGATCTTCCTGGACCAGGGCTTGAACCTGTGTCCCCTGCGTTGGCAGGCGGATTCTTAACCACTGCGCCACCAGGGAAGCCCCCCTCTCTCTCTCTTTTTGATATCCTTTCCCATACCTTTGTTCAGGGCTCATGGTGTGTACTTTATAAACTCTTGCCAACAGTCATTAATTTGGAGTGTTTCCCAGACTAAAGTCACCTGGGCAGGAGAAACCTTGCCTGGGTCAGAATAACCCTGTGGAGCCGCCTGGAAAGCAGAATCTGTGGGTTGGACATGTGTTACCCTCTCCTGATCTCGTAGGCACATCATCATCCCCATTGGGCACCCAGCCTCATGATGCTGTATTCCAGGGCTCGGTTACTTGGTGCTTTTTCTAAAAATGATTTTTTTTTTTTTTTTGCTGTGTTGGGTCTTCGTTGCTGCACGTGGGCTTTCTCTAGTTGAGGCGAGCGGGGGCTACTCTTCATTGCGGTGCGTGGGCTTCTCATTGCAGTGGCTTCTCTTGTTGCAGAGCACGGGCTCTAGGCGTGCAGGCTTCAGTAGTTGTGGTGTGTGGGATCAGTAGTTGTGGCGCATGGGCTTAGTTGCTCCGCGGCACGTGGGATCTTCCCGGACCAGGGCTCGAACCCGTGTCCCCTGCATTGGCAGGTGGATTCTTAACCACTGTGCCACCAGGGAAGTCCCTTGGTGCTGTTTTAAACTTTAGATGGTACTTACTGGTTGACAAGAGGGTTGCCACTCACAGGTTTATTACTGGTCAGTGTGAATATCATCAACTTGAATGTTATTTTTTGTTGTTGTTGTTGTTTTTGCGGTACGCGGGCCTCTCACTGCTGTGGCCTCTCCCATTGCGGAGCACAGGCTCCGGACGCGCAGGCTCAGCGGCCATGGCCCACGGGCCCAGCTGCTCTGCGGCATGTGGGATTCTCCCAGACCGGGGCACGAACCCGTGTCCCCTGCATCGGCAGGCGGACTCAACCACTGCGCCACCAGGGAAGCCCCTTGAATGCTATTTTATGCGAGAAGTCTTCTCTGGTTTCCTCACCTAGGAGTAATCTTTCCTTCCTCTAAATTTCACCATGCATGATTTCTACCATCATGGCGTCCATCACTTTCTAAATGTATGCTGTTATTTACACACACATCTTACCTCCCCTCCCGAACCATGTGTTTCCTGAATCCGGATCCTGACTGTTTTTACACAGACAATCCTATTTAAACCTCACAACTACCCACCACCCCATGACATAGGTGCTTTATCTCTACTTTACAAGTGAAAAACCTGAGGACCCAAGAGGTTAGCAATATCTAGTATAGTAGATTAATATCTAGTATCTAGTATAGTAGATCTTCAATAGGTCACGCTGCTCCTAAGTGATGGAACCTGGATTCACACTCAAGCAGTCTGACCCGAGTCCATGCTTTTCGTTCCTGGGCCTCAGCATCCCCCAGCCACGCTTCCTGCACATGGTAGGCAGTAACAGTGCAGTAAATACTCGTTAAATGAGTTCATTAGTCCGTTATATACAAGAAGGTTGGTCAGCTGGTAGGAGGTTCTCCCAGTTTCTGATGCCTCCTCCGACCTACAGCATTAGGACAGTTTAGACTGTAAAGGATTTAGGAGTAAAATTAGGGGTTATTGAAGGGCTAGATCTGCCTCCAGACCACTGTCAGACCAAGTTTGACCAATACGGACATAAGTTGCATTAGAATTAGCCTAGGACGCTGCTTCACAATCATACGGAAACCTAGCTAAGACTGATAACTTCCTGAAGAGGAGAGGCTACACATCTTAAAGAGCTAAATTGTGTAACTCTTTGAACCTTGGTGTTGTGTGTGCTTGGAGAGTGGGGGAAGAGCATATATACTGTATGTGTAATATACATACACACATATATATACATATACACACACACACACACACATATATATTATATATCTTCCAGGTTTACTGTGAGGTTTAATGAGATAATGTGAAGTGCCCAGCACAGTGCTTGGTACACAGTAGGAACTCCATACGTGTAAGCGCCTGCCCTCCACTCCACCCTCGTTTCCCACTTTGCAGCTAAGCCGAAAGAAGGCACAAAGCCAGAGGAAAGATGAGTGGGTGACAGCTGGCAATAAGAGACATGTTGGTCAAATTCCACAAGAGAAATTGGCTGTGAATCAGAGGTGGTAAAGTCCACTTCCAAGACTCCAAAGAGCAGCTTTTATTCTTGCAAGAAAAGTTAGTCAGGAGAGGGACAAGTGAGAAGTCTCCTGGAAGAAAGAGGAGGTAGTTATTCCCAGCAGAGCGTGAAATTGGCTCTTGGGAGGCCTCCCCTGTAATAAGTGACTATTTTGCTGGGCAGGATTGGATTAGCTCAGGGGTATTTAGCAATCTGTGTATCTCGCTGGGTCCTGGCACTTTACCGAGGAATAGGAAGATTAATTGCAGGCACCTGTCTGCTCGTCCCATGTAATATAACCAACGCTGGAAGGTTCCTCTCATTCCAGAAACTGCTCAGCCTCCCGCCTCTGCGAAGTTTGCCCATCTGTCTGGAAAAAGGCAGTTCAGGCCATGTTTTTCCCAAGCAATAGAAAAAGCCAGTCTCAACAAAGCGAGAAGTTTGTCCTAAGAAGCTGGAAGTTTACTTAAGAGATATTTCAACAACCTATGTCTTCGGTAAGTCTCCCCTGAAACAGACTCCTAGATGGAGACGTGCATACAGGGTGTTGGGGTTATTTTGTTTTTGTGTGTGTGTTTTTTGGAGGTGGAATGTATTCTTAGGAATGACACGTGTACGGCAGTAAGGGAAGCAGAATTGGGCAGAGGGAGGTGAACTTCGATGCTGTGGCACCAGGGGCCTCAGCTGAGCCCGTGGAGGCTGGATAACGGTGCAGAGTTGTCCCCAATAAAACGAGGTGTGGCCTCACATCCCCAGTGACCAGCCATTTGATGCTGGGGGCCCCAGGGAGGGGTGGAACCTTGGCCAAGGCAGCTCCCTCGCCAAGGGCCCTTCAGAGGGAGCTCAGCTGTGAACCACCAACAGCCAACCCTGCAGCTGCTATAACCTGCCATGCAGCTGTGAGCCACATTCAGAGTTCAAAATCTAGGGAAAATGTTGAACTGTCATGATGTCAGACATGACAGATTTCAGACGGACAACTGTCCTAGATTTCCTCTAGGAGCTGAGATTTGGGGAGGGGAGGAGAAAGGGCCATCGTGTGACTGTCAGTTTTCCGCAGTGGAGATGGGCCAGAGCCAGGCCTAGATGGCCTGATACAAGCCAGCTATGTCTGTGGCTTGACGGAGAAGTCTGTGTTTTTCTTCTCGACTGCAGAAATTAAGGAAGTAGAATAACTGGACTGCTACACCTGGAAACTTAACTCCATAGCCCAGAATCAGAGTAGGTACTCTACACGTGTCTTTTTGCATTGAATAGCATTTCACTGGTTTGGCGTTTCTGACTGAGGGATCCATTGGCTGTCTTTGCGGAAAGTGGGGGAATTTTTCTTGGAGTATACCTGCACCAGTATGCCCACCTTGACTTAATCGTATGGGGGTCTACAAGTCTTGTTCATAAAATGTGTCGAGCTTGAGGAAGAAAAGGTAAGAAGATGAGTTTATTAGACCTTGGCAAAACAAAACAAACAAAACGCCACAACCGAGCAAACAACCTCATCCACCTGTGGTTCCCTCCGTGGCTGACACTTTACATTCCCACAGCGTTTTCCTTGTATATATCACTTAGCATCTATCTTTTGTTAAAGGGCTTCTTGATTTTGTTTGTTTTTAAAGCTGTTGTTCTATCAGGTTGTAAATGCCTGGAGAGGAGGATCTCCAGACATCCTGCCTTGTTTTCTTCACAGTCAGGGATGATATTCAAGGTAGTTAACACCCAGTACAGAACAGGAACCAACCAAATCAAATGGACACTGGTCTCAGCAATTTGTACAGCCATACTGGTATGTACAGCTGAGTATGTTTTCTGCACACAGAAGGCTTCCAATAAACGATTGTTGGATTGAATTTCATTGGTTTGGTGTCCTGGCCCTGGCATCTAATGGCTTTCTTTCAGAATTCAGGCTACTTTTTCTTGCCAGGATATGACCATAACCATTTTTCCTCCTTGATTTAATCCTGCAAGAGTCTTTGAGTAATTGTGAAGAACTTTGTGAGTTCTTCAAACCTGCACTGTCCAATATGGTAGACACTAGCCACATATATAAGGTTGCTAGATAAAATATAGGACACCTAGTTAAATTTGAATTTCAGATAAATAAAGAATAAATTTGTAGTGTAAATGTGTCCCATGCAATATTTGGGATATACTTAAACTACAAAATGATCTGTTGCTTATCTGAAATTAATAATTAACTGAGCATCCTATGTATTTATTTGCTAAATCTGGTAACCCTACACACGTGGCTATCTAAACTTAAATTAATTGAAATGTAATAAAAAATTTAAAATTTATTTTCTCAGCCTCACTGGCCACATTTCAAGAGCTCTGTAGCCACATATGTGGCTAATGGTTCCCATCTTGAACAGCACAGATATAGAACATTTCTATCATTGCAGAAAGTTTTACTGGACACTAACTTTGCCAAGCAAACGATAGCAGGAAAGTTTTGTGTATTTTACACATTAAAAAAATATATATTTGGAGCCTAGAAGACCCCTTCTAACATAGCCAAGAAGCCACATTCTTCATGTTTCGGTTTGTTACTTTCACTGAATATGCAGGATATTTGTTCCAGATAAATGAGCCTGTATGAGAGAAGCAGCTCCTGCAAACCTACGTTTTTGGACGCTGTTGTCCTGCTTTTCTCCTGGGACTGCCAGGAAATGTCAGCTGTCAGATCAGAGCAAATCAAAATTTAAAGAGTCCTAAATGAAAAATAAATGTGTTGTTATTTGACTTAATAGTCTCATTATTCATAGATTTTCTTAAATTGATAAGCAGATAATATTATCACCTAGAATATTTGTTTTATAACCCAAGTCTGTGATGAACCTGGTAAACATGGCAGAAGTCTTCCCTCTCTTAATTAGCCTTTTGGGAGAAAACCTGTTTTGAATCACTGCCTGCAGCCCCGGGAGTCTTATAAGGAGCAAGAGTAGATTAAGCTCTGGGAGGGGCACATGCCGAGAGCTGATTTTTACATATGACTTGGTGAATCTCAAACAGAAACTGGCTAACATGCCAGATGGGACCAGCGTAAAAGTGACAAGACTGCATCAATGTCAAGGGCAGGGATCTAAAGGACTTGACATATTAAACAGTTGTACACCAAAATATTATAAAAAACAAAATTAAAGACAAATGACTTAAGTTTGAAAATTTTGCTATGTGTGTGACAGAGTTGATGCCATCTGTACGTAAGAAGTTCTCACAGATCAATAAGAAAAAGACAAATGCCTCAGTAGAAAAATGACCAAATAATAGGAAAGTCACAAAATAAAAAATACAAAAGGATAATATACCTTTAGTGTCTAGAATAGTGACTGTCACATAGCGGGCACTCAGTAAATACCCACTGTCTGAATGAATGTCTACGAAAAACATTTGATTTCAGGAATAATAAAGAACTGCAAATTAAAATAACAGTGAAATAAATTGTTTTCACCGGCCAGCTTTGTAACACTGAAAAAAAAAAAAAAAAGTACCTGGTGTTGGTAATGGTGAGGGGAAATGTACCAATTACCCACTGTGGGTGGGAGGGTAAAGTGGTATCAACTTTTCAGTGGAACAGTTGACAATATGCAAAAAGCTTTGTCTAAAACCTTTGACACAGCAATTTACAGGAAGTTATTATGAGAAAATACTTACAAATGCCCAAACCTATGTGTACAATAGTAGGGTAGGTGATATACATTTTTCATTGTTGCTTCTTGGGTCAGTCTTTTAACATACCCTCTAGGGCTTAGTGGTTGGTGCATAGACATGGGTTACATCCAAATCAGGCCCCTCCTTCCACCGAATTATCCAAGTGGGAGATGGAAAAGGAGTTCTGTCTTTGTCCTTGGCATGCTGGCTGTCAGGGTGGGCTCTAGAGCTGACAGCGGCTGTGACCTCCCCTGGAATGTGGCCAAAATATAGAAGTAGAAATGAGACAGACAGACAGAGGGAGAGAGAAAGAGAAAGTGTTCTTGTGAAACTTGAGTCAATAAATCCAGTCAACTTTAAGGCGAGTATACTTTCTTCCTTTCTGTGGTTTTGTGAACCAGTTAATTCTACTTTTTTGCTAAATTTAGCATGAGCTTGGACTTCCACTTCCTATCAAGATGGAGTAAAAGGGGCCAAATTTACCCACCCACCAGAAACAACTAAAAATCTAGACAAAATATTTTTTTTAAATAGCCATTTTCGAGATATTGGACATAAGGCCTGACGAAATGGGGAACAAATGAGGTAAGCCCTGTGAGTGCCCAGCCTACTGCCTTGAGAGATTTTCCAGATGGTGGCATGGAAAGGTGGAATCTGGGTAGAGCCTCGAAGATTCCCTGAGGTGAGGAGCTGAAGCTAGAGTCCAGAGAGACCAAGACAGCTAGAGTTTGCAAGACAGAATACTAGATAGGAGAGAGCTACACACAGACAGAAAAATGACAACAACAAAAATCTAGAGATCTTCAGAGGGTCCCCCTCACCAGCACATGAATGTGAGGAAACTGTTCGAGGTCAGGGAAGGAGCCACCTGAAAGTATTACGCGAACAGTAACAAGAACTCATACAGGGCCTGAATAGTGCCTGTTCCCGCTAGCCAGATTGGAAATCTTATAATTCACAAGTCATTAGGCAAAGTACTCAGAAGGATTTTGCCTCAGTTGTGGGGTAAAATTGGCTCTCAACTAAATGCCGCCCTGGTCCTGCCTAACAAATTAAAAAAAAAAAGACTTGAAAGGATCAAATTGTTTCCAAACAACTGTGCCCCAGAACAAACTCAAGAATTGGGACTACAAAAATATCCAGCACTCAGCAAGGTAAATTCACAGTGAATGGAATTAATGAAAATTTACTGGGCATACTGGGAAATATGACCCGTAATGAGGAAGGTAAACAAACTGACTCAGAACTGATGCAGATATTAGAATTAGCAGGCAAAGACATTAAAACAGCATTATAACTGTTCCCTAGCTTCAGAGGCTCAAGGAAGGATTGACTACGTTAAGTAGAGATGCGGAAGATATTTTTAAAAGACCCAAAATCAACTTCTAGAAATAAAAACTGTAATGTCTGAGATAATGAGTATACTGGATGGGATCAACAGCAGATTATTCACAATGGTTTCAAAGTCCATCCATGTTGTAGCATGTGTTAGTACTTCATTCATTCTCATGCCCGAATTATATTCCATTGTATGGATATACCACAATTTATTTATCCATTCATTGGTTGATGGACATTTGAGTTGTTTCCACTTTTTGGCTGTTATGAATAATGCTGCTATGAACGTTCATGTACAATTTTTTGTTTGGACATATTTTATTTCTCTTGGGTATGTACTTTGGAGTGGAATTTTCCTAAGCTTTTTTATCCTCTTATCTCCATTTATCAAATATATAAATAGCATAATTCCAGCTGGAGTTGCTGGAATTGCATGGTAATCCTGTGTTTAACCTTTTGAGGAAGTGCCAGACTGTCTTCCAAAGCAGCTGCAGTGCTTTACATTCCTAACAACAGTGAAGTCCAGTGAATCTATTTTTTGTTGTTGTTGCTTGTGCTTTTGGTGTCATATCTAAGAAACCATAGCCTAGCTAAAGCTCACAAAGATTCACTCCTAGGTTTTCTTCTAGGTGTTTTATAGGTTTTGCCCTTACATTTGGATCTATGATTCATTTTGAGTTAATTTTTGTGTATGGTATGAAGTAGGTATTCACTTTCTTTTTTTTTTGTCTGTGGCTATCCAGTTGTCCCAGCACCATTTGCTGAAAAGACTATTTTTTTCCATTGAGTGGTCTTGGCATTCTTGTTGTCAACTTATCACAAATGTGAGGGATTATTTCTAGACTCTCAATTCTATTCCACTGATCTGTTTATCTGTTTATCTGTATCCCAGTACCACCTTACCTTGATTACTGTAGCTTTGTAGTACGTTTTTGAAATCAAAAAGTGTGAGTGCTTATATTAATTCTTGATTACATTAATTGCATTAATTCTTGCTTACATTAAGCTAAAATATGTCTCCTTGTAACTTCTCACAGTCTGCCCTTTGGAGACACCCAGTTAGTTTGTCTAGAGAATACATGTGCTTATACAGCTTTGTGTTTTAAAAATGCCAAATTCTTGGACTTCCCTGGCAGCGCAGTGGTTAAGAATCCACCTGCCAATGCAGGGGACATGGGCTCGATCCCTGGTCCGGGAAGATCCCACATGCTACGGAGCGGCTGGGCCCGTGTGCCCCAACTACTGAGCCCATGCGCCACAACTACTGAAGCCCGTGCACCTAGAGCCCGTGCTCCCCAACAGGAGAGGCCACCGCAGTGAGAGGCCTGCGCACCGCAACGAAGAGTAGCCCCCGCTCGCCGCAACGAGAGAAAGCCTACACACAGCAACAAAGACCCAAGGCAGCCAAAAATAAATCAATAAAATATATGTGCCAAATTCAGTGTAAGGAAAACTCTTGGATCATTATCTGCAAATTTAGTTTCCTGCCTCAGGATTTCTGCCCAGATTGCATATCTGGGACGTGAAGAGAACGAAGGAGCACCCTTAGCCCTTGCTATTTGCCCAGAAAGGTATACTTTCAGATAGGAAATTTCTTTCTCACCAGCAAATACGAGGGGGAAGACATCCGTAAGATCCAATGCCTTGGTCTACCTGGACATTATACTTTGGATGTAAGAGAACCCACTGGTCTAGTTTAGTCACTGGCTGGGTGACCAGGGCCACACGCTTACCCTTTCTGTGTCTTTGTTTTCCCACCTGTTTTATCCCTTCCCCCTCCCTTCCTCAGAGGGAGTGTGGGAAAATGAAAATAAGGGTACGACTATGTGAAAAGCTTTTAGTTTGAAAGATACTAGGAAAATACAGGATGCTATTAGAGTGGATCTGTCGTGAACAATAACCATTAAAGACCAACTAACACATTTTAAGAATTAAAACTACAGTAAAATAACCAGGTTGAGTATGTCATTGCATCACCTTTCAAACACAGACATGCAAACCCAGCTAGAAAACTGTTTAATCCTAAATTAAATGTGAGGACTAGGACTGCTGGCCTCGTTTAGATTCAGTCACTCAAATTGCCACTGCAAGTTCCACGACTACTGTCAATTTTTAACTGTGCAGTGGACTCTTGTCAGGATTAAGCAGGTCAGACTTTATTCGACACAACATTGACTGTCGCTGGTGCCTTATTTTTACCTGAAAAAAAAAATAAAGAAAGGCCGTTAAAAAAAAAACTCTGGTTAATAATAAATACTGAAAGATTATAGTGTGTTAGAAGCTGACAGGTATCGTAATATCTAAATGGATTTATTGACCTTTAAATGGAGCTTGGCTCTCATGTCTATTTGTCACGATTTCCTACTTATTTCCTTCCCCACTTTTTCCCCATTGTCAACTCTTGTTATTCTCAGTGATCACAGAAAAAAAAAATATGTTAGTTTGAGGGACTTAACCTGCCAGTCTGTGTTGTTTTGGTCACATTATCTCTCCTCCTTTACTGAAATATCTCTCTTCTTCCTTGTTCTTTTTTAGTTAAGGTATAATTGACATACAACATTATATCAGTTTCAGGTGTCCAACGTAGTGATTTGGTATGTGTATATATTTCAAAATGATCACGGAAATAAGTCGAGTTAACATCTCTTAACTGAACTGCTTCTAATCGGGCTCATTACAGAGCCTCTAACAGTAAGAATTAAAGGCTCTAATACAAACTTGTACCGACAAACAGAATCTCATTAAGAAGTTCATTTTGGTCCTCCCCCCAGCTCCTCAAGAGAACGTGCTGGTGATAATATCCAGTCTAATTGTGTATTTTCTACATGTGATTACAACGCAGCAGGACTATCGGACTGCATAAAGTTTGAAGTGTTCTTCTCATGAAGTGAACTGTCATTAGTATTACTGAAGACAGAAACCAATTTTTGGAAAGGAGGAATGAATATAAAGATGAGTTAGGGCAAATTGGATGACTGGGTGAGCCACGCTGGGATGCAGAGGTAAAGAAATTGAAGCTCTATGTCCTATATTTAGTATTTAAATAATGATAATTTAAAAGATCTTTCTTAAGGGAAGTCTGTTGATGTGCTAGGCCTGGAAGAGAAGAAGGATGTCTCTGTCATAGTGGAGTCAGCTCACATTTTTACCCTTTCTCTATTCCCCACTGCACATAGCTTCCACTCATAGACCTGGGGATAGCGACAGATCTTCCACAAGCATCTTGTATCTAGTAGTGAAATATTAGTAACAACTTAAAAGTACCAACTGAAGTAGTGTTTAAATAAGTTTTAGTTCAGCCATGTGATGAAAGATTATGCTGTCACTTAAAATAATATTGTATATTTAAAAATTAGTGATAATTTTGATGGAAATATGATTATAGTGTTAGGTTAAAAAATAAAACATGCTCATGAAGTAAAAAAAAGAAAGGAAGAAACGTACATAAAAGTAAAAGCGGGGCTTCCCCGGTGGCGCAGTGGTTGAGAATCTGCCTGCCAATGCAGGGGACACCAGTTTGAGCCCTGGTCTGGGAAGATCCCACATGCCGCGGAGCAACTGGGCCCGTGAGCCATAACTACTGAGCCTGCGCGTCTGGAGCCTGTGCTCTGCGACGAGAGGCCGCGATAGTGAGAGGCCTGCGCACCGCGATGAAGAGTGGCCCCCGCCTGCCGCAACTAGAGAAAGCCCTCGCACAGAAACGAAGACCCAACACAGCAAAAATAAATAAATAAATTACTAAAAACTCCTACCCCCAACATCTTCTTAAAAAAAATGTAAAAGCATAGAAAAATATCGGAAGGAAATATATCAAAATGTTAATGAGGTTATCTCTCTGTGGTAGAATTATGAGTGGTTTTTACACGTTTTTTTTTGCCTATCTCTATTTTGTAAATTTTCTAAAAATAAAATGTATACTCCTGGAAGAATAAAACAATGAAGGTTAGTTTTTAAAGAGTTAACAAATATAATGGTTTTCTGGCCTTTATAGAGATAAAATAATGTAATTTTTAAAGTATGTCTTTTGCTGTTCTGATGAGCAGAATTTATTATAGACCTAGTTTGTTTTGTGTGTGTATGAATGTGTGTGTGTGTGTGTGTGTGTGTGTGTGTGTGTGTGTGGTGGGGGGGTGGTGATCTTGGATACACAGAGTTAAATTTAACGTTTTAAATTAATCACATGGTTGACATCTGCTATGACCAGGGCCCCTTCCCAGGTATTGCAGAGGACACAGTTGTTATGAGGCACAGACCTTGCTTACAGAAGGCCTACATCAGATGTGGAAAAAAGGCTTAAACATGTGGAAAAGTCAATAACAATCCCCATAGCAAGCTGATAGGTTTTTCCAGAAGTCCTTACATGATGTTCCGTTCATGTAATTTGATGACCAGAAGATGCTTCTTGAGAGGACCTGTCCACTTGAAAACATCTTAGTCAGTCTTTTTGGGAATGTTTTCTGTCTTTAGGTAATAACCGTGTGTCACAGGAATCTGCAGAGGTAAGATTTTTTTCCCATTTATTAAAAAAATTGAACCAAAGTTTATTTGGCAATAAGATAGGGGCTAAGTCTCTACAAGGGCTTTAAATTTCTCTTTGGGCAGGGTTCAGCCTTTTGGGCCCCTTCTAATTACTACCTGTGACTATTTTTTCTAACCAAGGTCTAGCCCTTAACGTCCTGATTCTTGGGTAGCTGATCCAGCACTTCAATCTGTCCTGGTTTGTTACAGGCAGAGATAAGTGATAAGATTCCCCAATCCTATTCTGTCATAGCTTAATACCTCTGTTGAAGCTCGGGGATAAGAGCTGCAGAGATGCACGGATGGAGAGCTGACGTCAGCCTGGCAGTTGGAAAGGCCTACTGTGACAAGCTGCTCCCAAGGTGCACTAAGCTGTGAGGCAGCACCACCTTGTCTTTCTCTAGGGAACCCCCGCGTTCCAGACCTAGATTCCGCACGCACATCCCTAACCTGGCTCTTATTAGCATCGTGACTTGTGTTAGTGTTTAGCACCCTTATTCAAGAATTAAAATCATACTGCATATAAAATGTGAAATCAGACATGCTTCCTCTCCAGTGGTCTAGAGATTCACACAAAAGAAATTGAGAAGTATTTTAGGAGAGGGTGAAAGTAGTGGAGGGGGAAAGAAGTAATCATTTCAGGATTTTCCTGAAATGCAAAACCAACTGATTATGTGTTCAGTTCAGCGAAGGGCCCGGCTCTGCTAATCTCATCACTACAGCCCTAGATGGCCCGGGTTCCTCTTCCTTCATCACCTGCCCCGATTGTTTCCTTGTATTGTGTATAATTTTATGAGCTTTGTGATTAAGTTGGAGAAAAATGAGACTACTATTTAAGGACTCTTAGTATTGTCTTAAAATAATGTATACTTCTGTCTACTCTAGATCATTACTCAGTGTAGAACTTGGAGCTCTTTACCTAATTCTCAGCTATTCTAAGAGAGCAAATTTACAATGTCTTCAATTGGTCTAAACACATACGGACATTTGGAAGATGAAATATTATTGCTGCTGTTACTGAATTTGCTGAATACTCTTTCTAGTTACAGAGTAAATCTGACTGTGGAGATTAATTAAGCAACATATGTTCAGTAAAATCATCTTGAGAGTCAGAAAGTTAACACTACATATAAAATTATGAATGTTAAAGTAGCACATATAATTTTCCTTGATCATAAGTGACTAATTTTGGTAGAATTATATGCCATTTAAAAAATCTGCTTTATTGCAGTGTAATCTATGTACAATTAAAATTCACCCATTTAAAGTGTACTGTTCAATGAGTTTTGAATGAATACAGTCACGTAACCGCAACTAAAATCAAGATAGAAAACATTTCCTTCACTCAAAATGTTCCCTCAAGGGACTTCCTTGGCGGCCCAGCAGTTAAGACTCCGTGCTTCCACTGCAGGGGGCACGGATTCCATCCCTGGTCGGGGAGCTAAGATCCAGAATGCCCCACAGTGCAGCCAAAAAGAAAAAAAAGAAAGAAAAAAAGTTCCCTCTGCTCCTTTGCCGTCAATCCCCATCCCTCCTCCCACCCCCCCAACCCAGGAACAGATCTGTTTCTATAATTTTGCCTTTTCTAGATTGACATATAAATGAAATCTGTAGTCTTTTGTGTCTGGCTTCTTTCAGCTAGCATAATGCTCTTGAGATTCATCCATATTATTGTACATATCAGTAGTTTGTTTCTTTGTATTGTTCAGTAGCATTCCATTACATGGAAATACCACAGTTTACTTACCCATTCATTACCTTTTGACAGGTATTTGGTATAGTTCCAGTTTTTGGCTATCACGAATAAAATTACTCTGAAATGTCTTTGTGTGGACATACATTTCCATTTCTCTTGGGAAATACCTAGCAGTGGATTTGTTGGATTATATGGTAAGTGTATGTTCAACTTTATTAGAAAGTCACACTATTTTCCAAACTGGCTGTACCACTGTATTCCCATCAGCAACGTGTGATAGAACCAGGTGCTCTGCATCCTTGTCAACACTTGGTATTCTCTGTCTCCTTTAGTCATTCTAGTAAGTATGTGGTAATATTACACTGTGGTTTTAATTTTCACTACATCAATGACTAATTATGATGCAATACGTCTGTTCATGTGCCTATTTGTCATCCATTTATCTTCTTTGGTAAAGTATCTGTTCAAATCTTTTGCACACTTTTTAAAAATTGCACTATTTATCTTAATGTTGAGTTGTAAGAATTCCCTACATATTTTGTTTACAAATATTTTTCCAGATATTTGTTTTGCAATATTTATTCTGTGGCCTTTTCATTTTTATAACATTTCTTTTAAAAAACAAATTTAAAAACTTTTTATGAAGTCCAGTTTAACAATTTTTTCTTTATGTGCATTTTGTGTCCAAAAATTCTTTGCCTAACCCAAGATCACAATGATTTTCTCCTACGTTTTCTTCTGGAAGTTTTACAGTTTTAACTTTTATATTGAAGTGTATGACCCAACTCAAGTAAAGTTTTATGTACTATATGAGGAAAGGATTTGCCACCCAATTGTTCCAGCATTATTTGTTGTAAAGGCTACCCTTTCTCCTTTGAATTACCTTGGCACCTTTGTCTATTTGTATTTTGGCACTCACTATTCTGATCAACTGATCATTTGTCAGTCTTTAAGTCAGGACCACACTGTTTTGATGACTGCAGCTTTATAGTGAGTCTTGAAATCAGGTAGTATAAGTCTTTCAACTTTGTTCTTTTTCAAAATTGTTTCTGCTATATCAGGTCCTTTTATTTCTATGTAAATTTAGAATCAGTCTGTCAATTTTTTTTTTTTTAGACTCCTCCATTATATACTGTCTTTTTTTTTTTTTTTTTTTGGCGGTATGCGGGCCTCTCACTGTTGTGGCCTCCGGACGCGCAGGCTCAGCAGCCATGGCTCGTGGGCCCAGCCGCTCCGTGGCACGTGGGATCTTCCTGGACCGGGGCACGAACCCGTGTCCCCTGCATCGGCAGGCGGACTCTCAACCACTGCGCCACCAGGGAAGTCCCATTATATACTGTCTTAAAGTATTACGGTGGCTGTATTTTCCTAGTCTCTTTTACACGTAGGTATTGAAAAAATCAGAGCAGTTTTCTTTTCTTTTTTCTTTTTTGGCTGCGTTGGGTCTTAGTTGCGGCAGGCGGGATCTTTCGTTGCGGCCACGGGCTCTTTTGTGGCGTGCTGGCTTCTCTCTAGTTGTGGCTCAGGCTCCAGAGCACACGGGCTCTGTAGTTTGCAGCATGCAGGCTCTCTTGTTGAGGCACATGAGCTCAGTAGTTGTGGCGTGTGGGCTTACTTGCCCCACGGCATGTGGGATCTTAGTTCCCCACCAGGGATTGAAACTGTGTCCCCGGCATTGGAACGCAGATTCTTTACTACTGGACCACCAGGGAAGTCCCTGTCAATTTTCATTTTTAAAAAGTCTGCTGGGATTTTGATTGAGGTTGCATTGAACCTATAGATCAATTTTGGGAGAACTGACATCTTGACACTATTGAGTGTTCTGATCCAAAACAGGATATATCTTCCCATTTATTTGTCTTTAATTTCTCTCAGTAATATTTTGTGGCTTTTAGTATATAAATCTTGTGCATAGTTTGCTAAATTTATTCCTAAGTATAGTATGTTCTTGACACTATTTTAATTAACATTAAATTTATTTATATTTTTAAAAATAAAAATTGTATATAGTTTTGATGATTTGATATATATATCCATAATGAAATTATTAGTATAGTAAAGCTAATTAACATATCATCTTCTCAGATAATTACATTTTTGGATGTGATGAGTTTGCCTGAAATCTACTCTCTTAGCATATTTTCAGTGTTCAATACAGTATTATTAGGTATAGTCATCATGCCTATAATTAGATCTCTGGACTTATTCATCCTACATAACTGCAGTTTTGTACCCTTTGACCAACATCTCCTTGTTTCCTCCACTGCCACTGCCCCCCCCATTCTTATTCTTTGCTTCTATGAATTCAATCATTTTTTTTTCCCCCAGATTCCATATGTAAGTGAGATCATATAGTATTTGTCTTTCTCTGTGTGGCTTATTTCACTTAGCATAATGTTTTCAAGGTTCATCCACGTTGCCACAAATGGCAGGATTTTCTTTCACCGCATGGCTGAATAATATTCCATTTTGTACATATACCTCATCTTCTTTATCCATTCATCCATTGATGGACACTTAGGTTGCTTCCATGTCTTGGCTACTGTAAATAGTGCTACTATGAACATGGGAGTGCACATATCTTTCCGAGTTAGTGTTTTCATTTCCTTCAAATAAATACCCAGAGGTAGAACTGCTGGATCATATAGTAGTTCTATTTTTACTTTCTTGAGGAACCTCCATGCTGTTTTCCATAGTGGCTGCACTAAGTGACGTTCCCACCAACAATGCACAAGGGTCCCCTTTTCTCCACATCCTTGCCAACACTTATTTCTTGTCTTTTTGGTGACAGTCATTCTAACTGGTGTGAGGTGTTATCTCACTGAGGTTTTGACTTGCATTTCCTTGATGATTAGTGACACAGCACTTTTTCATATACCTGTTGGCCATTTAGATGTCTTCTTCTGAAAAATATCTATTCAGGTCCTTTGCTCATTCTTAAATCAGGTTGTTTTTTTGCTGTTGAGTTGTATGAGTTCCTTACATATTTTAGATATTAATCCCTTATCAGCTCTATGGTTTGCAAAAATTTTCTCCCATTCTGTAGGTTGCCTTTTCATTTTTTTGATTATTTTCTTTGCATTGTGGAAGCTTTTTAGTTTGATGTAGCCCCACTTGTTTATTTTTGCTTTTGTTGCTTGTGCTTTTGGTGTCATACCCAGTAAATCACTAGTTTCATTAGTTGTTTGTATTTTCTTGTATTTCACTGAATTTCTTTAAGAGGATTATTCTCAAGTTTTGATCGAACCGTTCATAGATCTCCATTACTTTGGGATCAGTTATTGGAGCTCTATTATTTTACTGTGGTGATAGCATGTTTACTTGATTATTTGTGATCCTTGTGGCCTCGTGTTGATGTATGTACACTTGAAGAAGTAGGCACCTCTTCTAGTCTTTACAGACTGATTTCGACAGGGAAAGCCCTTCACCAGGCAGCCCATCCAGAGATTCTGGATTGCACATCTGTTGGTTATCTCCAGGCTTGCTCTGGAGCCCTTCAGCAAGCAAGTCTGGTGCCTGGGTCAACAGGGTGGGCAGGCCTAGTGCCTCAGTCCATCATGGGGTGGGCCTGAAGCCTAAGTCCACTGGGTTGAGCTTGGCACTTGGATCCATGGGGCGGGTCTGGTACCTAAGGCTGTGGTGGTAGGCTGAAGACCTGAGTCCACAGAGGCAGGCCTGGTATCTAGGACTGTAATATTAGGCATCAAGCCTGGTCCCATGGGGGCTGGCCCAGTGCTGAGGTCTGCTGGGGCAGGCCAGGGCTCTGGTTCTGCTGGAGCTTGGGGCCACAGGGGTCGGTCTGGCATTGGGGTAGGCCTAGTCCTGGGGCTTTAGTAAGCTCAAGTGTTCATTTCATTCTCTTTCTCCCACTGGGAGGGTGTCTCTCTTCACACTGGGCTGCCTGGGGTTGGGGAAGGGGTGACAGAGATAATGTGAAACTGTCTTTCCTTCCCTCCTCAATGCATCTTTTCTTACTTCTTGCTCCACCCAGGTGCTCTAATCCCCACCTGGAATCCTTAGCTCTTGTGAAGGTATTTTTGCATGTGGATATTCGTTCAAATTGATGTTTCTGTGAGGGGACAGTCACTGGAAACTTGCTGAAGTCTGAAAGCCAAGCGATATATTAAAAAATTTTTAATTTTAGATTGTCCATTGCTTGTATATAGAAATGCAGTTGATTTTTGTATATTGACCTTGTATCCAGTGTCCTTGTTAAGTCACTTCCTAGTTCTAGCAGTGCTATTTTTTTTTTACATTCCTGAGGCTATCTGTGAATAAAGGCACTTTTACTTCCTTCTTCGTAGTCTGCATGCCTCTCATCTTTTATCCTCTCTTGTTACATTGAGCAGGACAGCCAGTACCATGTTATATAAAGTAGTGGGAGTGAATATTCTTACCTTGTCTGCCATCTTAGAGAGAAAGCATTTGTTCTTCCACCATTAAGCATGATGTTAGCTCTAGGTTTTTTGTAGATGAACTTTATCACATTGAAAAAGTTCCCTTTTATTTATAGTCAGTGGAAGGATTTTTTAAATAATGAATAATTGTTGAGTTTTGTCAAGTGATTTTTATGCATCTGTTGAGATGATCATATGATTTTTTTGTTTGCTGATATGGCCAATCACACTGATTATTTTTGTATTAATATTACGTTTATTATTATATCTTGAGATAAACCCAACTTGAACATGATATATTATCCTTTTTTAAAAAATATCACTGGTTTTTATTTACTAAAATTTTGTTCAGGATTTTTGTATCATGTTCATGATAGATATTAAACTGTAATTTTCTTTTTTTTTTGCGGTACGCGGGCCTCTCACTGTTGTGGCCTCTCCCGTCATGGAGCACAGGCTCCGGACACACAGGCTCAGTGGCCATGGCTCACGGGCCCAGCCGCTCTGTGGCATGCGGGATCTTCCCGGACCGGGGCGCGAACCCGCGCCCCCTGCATTGGCAGGCAGACTCTCAACCACTGCGTCACCAGGGAAGCCCTTTTTTCTGCCTTCTTTTAAGTATTTTTTAATGATTCAATTTTATCTCCTATTGGCTTATTAATTATAACTTTGTTTTATAATTTTAGTGATTTAGTGTTTACTGTATATATTTTTAACTTATTATAATTTACCCTTAAATAATATTATGCCATTTCACATATAGTGTTAAGAACTTTATAATAGTATTCTTCCATTACCCCATCTGTCCTTTGTGCTGTAACTGTTATCCATTTTCTTTTATATATAAAAGTAATTTATAAATTTATAAAGGTAAATTATATACAATACATTATTATTATATTTTCTTTAAATTGATATTTATCTTTTAATGTGATTTAAAAGAATGCTTTTCTATTTCCCAACAAATTTATTTTTTCCAGTGTTTCTCATTCCCTATTGAAATCCTAATTTACTAATCCATCTACTAACATTTTCTTTTCCTAAAGAACTTAAAAACAACCACTTTTATTGTAATGCAGGTCTGCTTGCAATGAATTCTTTCACCAAAAACACACCCAGGTTGGGTGGGGTGGTGGTAGTGAAACGCTCCAGCCGGTGTGTTTTGTAATAGCTTCCTAGGTAATGCTGATCAATCTCTTCTTGTGAGAACTTGTTACGGCCTGGAAGATGGTATGGATTCCCATACCATTTTGGTGGGTATTGCCCAGGCTTTTTCTCTGTGCATTTAAATACATATAGAAACATAATTTTAAAATATAACATATGATCTAATACCTATTATTCTGCAACTTGAGTTTTTTACTATTTTTACGTGACCACATATATATTTACTTCCTGCTCTTCTACTGCTGTGTGGTGTTGTCAAAATTAAGTATACCATAGTTTATTTTCTTGTCAACATACATGCAGATTGTTTCACTTTTTGGTTACAAAGCTGTAGTGGACTTTCTCATTTTCCGTGCACACGCGCAAGTATTTCTCTCAGGTAGGTACCAGAAAGGGAGACTGCTGGATCAATGGCTATGCACATTGTACATTTTAACTAACAAATTGCCCTCAGAAAAGGTTGTACTAATTTATGTTATCATTAATAGCACGAGTTTCTCCATACCCTTGCCAACACTTGATATTATAAACCCTTAAAAATTTTGCTAATTTTTTTGAAGAAAAAATATATATCTTATTTTAGCTTGCACTTCCCTAGTTACTGGATTCCAGTCATTTTTCAGTCATTTGCATTTCCCACTGTCTCAATTGTCTTTTCCTATCTTCTCCCCCCTTTTCTATACAGGTGTCTTTTTCTCTGTGGTTTAAGGTGTTATCTATATATTTTGGTTATTACCCTTTTGTTATATAGGTTCTAAGTTTTTCTGCCAGCTCATCATTTGTGCTTTATTGACCAGAATTGTCAACTTTGATAATAGTCAAATGTTTTTCTTTATGACTCTTGGATAGTTCTTTGAAGTCCTTTCCTATCCCATGTTCCCCTATATTTTAAAAATTCTTACAGCTCTTTTTAAAAAAATAGCTCTTTAAACTGTGTGGATATTAATTTTGTAAATGGTGTGAGGTAGACATCTAACCTAATTTGTTTTTCAAACTAATAACTAATTGATCAAGCACTGTTTATTAATCTTTACCCCACTGACTTGAAACGCCGCCTTTCTCATTTATGGGATGCTGATACACACATAGAACTCTAAATACACATGTTTCTGTATTCTCTCCATTATCTATGCTTATCTCAATACCATACAGATTTAATCCTATGGTTTTCCAATTTGCTTTGGTATAGGGCAAGTCTCATCCCCCTTTATTTCATTTATAATTAAAAAAGGTTTAAAAATCTATTCTTCATTGTTTTAACTGTCTGATTCTCCCTTCTTCCTTGAGTTGCAAATAACAAGGAGGTAAAATAAGAAGTATCATAGACAAGACAAAAGAGCATGAGAAATGAGGGAAAAGAGACAAAAAAGGAGGAATTCTCTTAAGATGGTATTTTTTTTCTCTACACTTCAAGGTGCTACCCTATAAATTATGCCACATACAAAATAAAATAGATTTTGTGTATTCATCCACTGTCTAAATCAAAGGTATCTCTGGCTTTCATTGCTGGCCAGTTACCAATGGCAGGGACCATGTAAACATAAAATGTGAATCGATGGGAACTAGAAAGAAATATGAATCAACGTGATAAAATGAATAAGGACTAAAGTGAATTAAGAACATGGTGAGAGAGAATAAAATACTTGTATTCTTAGTATGGACCTACCCACTAGGAAGTCAAATCTCTGAGCTTAGTGCATCCATGGTGTCCTGGGTTCTTTCTCCTACCCGTTGATGTCTTATATGGATTACAGAGAGGTCAATTCTTTACTTGATAACTGAAGTGACAGAGAAAGGAAAAGAACTATTAGGGATATAATAGTAATGAGTAATACAAAATACCATGCTAACTGAAAGTGGGTAAGTGTTGAAAAGGGAGCTGAACAAATAAGTGTCCATAATAAAATATTCACATAAACAGTTTAAGCTTTAAATCTAACATTGTACCTGTTTTCCTGGTGAAGCTAACATAACCCAAGTAGGAAAAGCTGTCACATGGGCAAGCCTAGTGTTAAGTCAACAGTTAATTCAATTATTTACAATGAATTTAGTTGTTCCCTGCTGAAATAACATGTCAATAGGGCATGGTGGTTGTCATGGGACTTGTGTCCAATGCAGTGTGGCCAAAGGTTCATGGCCCAGTAAGCAGGGCCAGGTAGTAATAAAGGCTTTTAATGACCATTCACACAGAAATATCCTCATTTTTTTAATGGTGCCAAAACACGAACATTGTGATTTACTGATCTCCCTTTAACTCATCAATTTATAATTAGTTGTCTCATGTTTTAAAGTAGACTGCTTTTCCTAGTAAAGCAACAATTGTGCAAGTTCTAAGAAGCTGCCTCAAGAAGTACCATACAAATGTATTTTAAAGTCATTTCTCCCCTTGCTTTGCACCGAGTTTACGGTTGAGACAAACCACTTAATACATATACCATAATGATATTTGCCGTTACCATAGCAAACGAGTGAAGGGGATATTCTTTAAAACAATGGAACTCTAATATTGGAAGACTCTAGTGGCCCCTACTAAACTCGCATTTTAAAATGTTCATAATCTTCCACCTTCATAAAACCTAACAACCATCGGTTTTAAAGCAAACTGTTTTTGTATACCTCAAAGGGTAGCTTTTGATAAACAAAAAATTGAGAAGTAGTGTACTGTTCTACGCATCAGATGAATTGCTATGAATTGTAGAGACAAACTTCTCCAAGTGGAGCTCATGCAGCCCGTTTGGGCATTTGCTAGGAAACTAAGCGCTAAGGAATCTTACGTCCGGCTGCTTCCAACCGCTGTCCTCCCTGTGCGGCCGCACGGGCCGTGCGCTCCGGAGCGGGTGCCCAGCGGGCTCGGGGGTCCGAGACTGAGCGGAGCGCGCGCGCTCGGCGCGGTTGCGCACGTTTCAGCACTTCCCGCTCCTATCGTTGGGCTAGACTTTCAACCGCCATCTGGGTTTGGCTTCCTCCTCCGTCGGGCGCCCCCTGGTGCTCATCACCTGCACCATCTTGAGTGGCTGCGAGGAGCAAAGGTCCCGGGAGCCCAAGGATGCTTTCGAGAAAGCCGCACGTCCAAAGCCGTGGTGTCAATCACACGGGTACCTGCAGGCACCTCTAGAGGAAGCTGGATGCTGTTTTACTAAGCACCAAGCAAACACAGGCGGACATTAAGTTTCATCCGAGTCAACTCGGCCCTCAAGTTTGTGGTAAAAGACGCAAAGATACGTTAGACCCCGTCTCTTCTTGAATCCGCCCCCTCCCACGCGTGCTGCGCGCTTTTTCCGGGCGGAGTTCGCTGTGACCCTTGACTGCAGTGGGGCGGCCCGTTTGTTGAGAGCCAGAATATCTGTCCTGGGCTGGAGCCGAGGATGCGGCCTTAAGTGCCATGGAAGGGAGGTTCCCTAACCTATCCAATCAATGTTATGCACAAAGTGTGTCGCCAGGAAAGGGGTCCAGCTCCCCCGGCTCTCTGCCCACGCCCCGGTCGCGGCACCAACGCCGCTCCACATTAAACAGGAACAGCAGCTCTTTTTCCATCCATGGCAACCCCAAGAGCTCGCTCTCGCCTTGGCACAGCATGGTGGGAGCCTCTCCCCTTGTCCTGCCTCCCTCTCCTTTTCTTCTCCCTTCCTTCCTAACACAATTAATGCCTAAGTCATGATTTTCCTAGCTAGCGCCCACTGAAGGATGGGGCTTAGCGACTCACGGTGACGCTCCCATCCGCCTTCCAGAAGGGGAGGTTTCAGAGAGAACTACAGCTCCCGTCAGGCATCAGCCTAAGCCATCGCAGGGCATCACGGGAGTCGTAGGCGCCTTCCTCCTCTGTCCCATTCATTCCTCAAGGCGCCAACTACAAGTCCCAGTGGTCTCGGGGCGGGCACGCCTGCGCGAGAGCCCCGCGAGCGGGGTGGGGGTGGGGTGCCCCGTGCAGCGGGGGGCGGGGCTCGAGCGGGCTGTGTGGAGGCTTCAGGCTCCCGGCGCCATTTAGCGCCGAGTTTCGCCCGCGGACGCCGCGTTTCTCTCGCGGCGTCTCTGCACCCGTCTTCGTGACAGAAGGTGCCCAACCGGGTGACTGCCCTTCTTCTCCCGGCCCTCCTCGGCCCGGAGGAGCAGCAGGCTCGGGCCCTCCCACGCCAGCCCTCCCTCCGTCAGCCCCCGGCCCCGGCCCAGAGAGGACGGGGTCCGCCCGGCCCGGGGCGGGCGGCGAGGCCCGGGGCCGGGGGCCGCTCCTCCGCGTCGCGCGTCGGCCCCTCGCGTCGGGCGATGGGCGGCCTGTGAGGCCGTCCAGCAGGGCGGGGAGGAGGAGCGGCCACCCGCCTGGCCGCGAGCCCCGGCGCGGCCTCCCCTGCTTCCGCGCCGAGCCGCCGCCTCTCGGGGGTCCGCGCGCGCCGCCGCCTCAGGGCCCAGCCCGCCCCGTGCCGCGGCGGCGGCGGGCAGCCGGGCCGCCTCCGTCTGGACTCGGTGCGGGCCGCCGCGCCGCCCCCATGACCGCGCGCCCCCGCCGCTCCAGCCCGCCCGGCAGCCGCTTGCCGCACGATGGCTGCGGGCCGTGAGGCGCCAGCCCCCGTGCCTCCGCCCCGCCGCCGCCCCCGACCAGCGCGCCTCGAGAGCCGCAGCGGCCGCCGCAACCGGGCCCGCGGCCCCGCCTCCCGCTCGGGCCGCCGAGTCAGTGCTGAGTGAGGGGCCGTCGGCCCGCAGCCTCGCCGCCCCGGGCCGGCCCACTTCTGCGAATTCGAGCCGCCCGCCTCGCTCCCGCTCCCACCATGTCTGGCGGCGCCGCCGACCAGCAGAGTAGCGCGCCGGGCTCCCTGTTCCTCTCGCCGCCGGCGCCTCCTCCCAAGAATGGCTCCAGTTCGGACTCTTCGGTGGGAGAGAAACTGGGCGCCGCGTCGGCTGACGCCGGAGCCGGCAGGACGGAGGAGTACCGGCGTCGCCGCCACACCATGGACAAGGACAGCCGGGGGGCGGTCGCGACCACCACCACCGAGCACCGCTTTTTCCGCCGCAGCGTTATCTGCGACTCCAACGCCACGGCGCTGGAGCTGCCCGGCCTCCCGCTCCCGCTGCCCCAGACGAGCGCGGCCGCGGTGGTCCCGCAACGGAGCCCCCCGGAGCCCCAGCGCGAGGAGACCCTGACCCCCACTGCCGCCCATGTGGCCCAGCAGCCGCCCGCCGCCGCCGCCGCCGCCGCCGCCCCCGCCCCCGGGGAGCCGGTCGCCGCGGGCCCAGCCGCCGCCTCGGCCCCGGGCAGCGCCGGCAGAGACCGCCAGGTTGCCCAGCCCGGCCACGCGGGGAGCAAAGAGGAGCCCCCGTCGTCGAGAAGTGGCAGCGGCGGCGGCAGCGCCAAGGAACCCCAGGAGGAACGGAGCCAGCAGCAGGATGACATCGAAGAGCTGGAGACCAAGGCCGTGGGAATATCCAATGATGGCCGCTTTCTCAAGTTTGACATCGAGATCGGCAGGGGCTCCTTTAAGACGGTCTACAAAGGTCTGGACACCGAAACCACCGTGGAGGTCGCCTGGTGTGAACTGCAGGTATGCCCCACCTACTTCTTTATTTCTCGTTGGTTTGGATCCCCGATTTGGCTCGGTTCGGCCAGTTTGCCGAGTTCGCCCTTTGCATGTCTTTCTCTGATTGTTTGCTCCGAAATGGGGGGAGCCCAGCTTTTGGAAGAGAAGCCAGAATTTGGGGCATGCACCTAGGTGTTTGGATAGGATAGGAGTTAGTATTGGTAGCCAAAGAGATTTGCTCCTAGGGAGGAGTGATGAAAGTCATCCTGATACAAACGCATTGCCTATTCGTCATTGTTTTACTCGTCTGGCAGGAAACGGAATTAGTGGGGAAGTTTTTGAGTTAGGAAAGTACAGTCTTCTTGCCTTGTGCTCCTCAGGGGGTCTGCAGTGATGAGCTGCTGGTGTGTTAGATGCGTGTTTCCGTTCCTGAGATCAGCGTGTCCTTTTAGATTAAGAACGACCTTGTTCCTGACTCACTTTCCTTTGGGTATATTTTAGTTGGTGATCACACAGGCATTTAATAAACTGTAAGAAAGGCTTCCTTCTCTGGATAAATAATTTGGGACTAGAAAGTTATAGTAAGTGGTTGATACAGTTTCACCTAATGGTGCATAAACCTTATGATAGCTAGCAGTGATCTGACGTTGTTAATTAAAACTAGTATGTCTTCAGCCCATTCACTATACTGTGGGTAGTGCAGGAGCTTATGTAAAATTGTATATGTGCTTTGAGAGTCGTAATGTCATTATCGTTGTTTTAGCTTTGTTGTAAAAAGTTTTTAAGCCAAACTTTCCCAGGAGTACAAAGGAGTCACAAAGCTTCCTTTTTCACCTCTCTGGGAGGTTTTCATGGTGTAAATGAAATGATTTTCATGGTGTGTCATCCTGGTTGACAAGGATATTCTAGGTTTAAGTAGCTGGGTTTGGGCTACTTGTTGCTTGACCTGTAGCAGCTTGATTGAATGTTGTCCTCACCTGGAAGTGAACATACATAGGTTATTGGAAGAAGCAGAGTTGAACCGAATGAAAAAGCCACTTACATTATACATGAAAAATGCCAGTATCCATATTCTTCTTGCCAAGAAAATGGACCAAGCTGAATTAGGATATGAAAGTACCTGAGTGATCTAGGAATTTATCTATTATCCATGAACTAATATGTTAACACTTAATCCTTTGAATGTCACCTTCCAAATGACCAAGGCCATATCAAGTGTGAAGGGAAATTAACATGTGGAAGGAAGTAAACTTCAAAACTGACAGGTTTTTTTGGAATGTAATTTCTTAAGTTTTATAGTTAGTGATATAGAACTTCTAAGGCACTGTGAAATAAAACCTACTCAATTTTATAGTGTTTTAGAGTTGGGAAGGTGGCAGACCTTTTTTTAAAAAAGATTGTGAAACTATAACTTTATTCTGGTTGGTCAGTCATACTCAAAAACTTAGGTCTGATTTCTTTTGGTTTACAGGCGGACACCTGTTTCTTTTTTGTACCTCAGGTGCTTATTGCTACTGATCCTGGATTTTATTCTTCTATAGTTTCATGTTTGAATAGGTGCTTTTTAACAGTTTTTTTTCTTCCTTAATTAGTTACCTTACTCTCTTAAGACTAGACCCAAGTAAATGTTGAGCACCTTATGGATGCAATGTGTGTGTTTTCCTTTTTTGTCACTTGGAATTTTCTGATACTTTATTATCCTGAAACTAATGATACAGTGGGGAAAAAAAACCTCAGTTTGTCTAATGTCAGAATAAGAATTTTGTCTAAGCTTCTCAGTTTTTCCTAGAACTGATGACTTTTTAGATTTTTGTTCTCTACCTAGGCATGGTCATGGATGGTTAAACAAAAGAATATCTGCTATCCTTACATATAATAATGTCGCCATGTTATTTTTACATTAGTTCAGGGTTTGGCTGGAGAACCAAATGAGTCCTAGTTCATTTGTTTGGTACCCTGGTTTGGAACCTTCCATATATGTCATTTGACCCTACTTCTACAATTTTTCATTTTGGTTTTTAAAATGTGATTATCTTAGCCCCAGGATCCTTTATAGCAGTAGTTGGACAGTGTTTATGATTTTTTGGCCAGAACTTTTGCCTAATAACCTGTTTAGTAGGTTAATGTTTGGGTTTTTGTCTTTGGATCTAAACTGAAGGACAAGCCAAGGGATTACTAAATCACTGGGAAAAAAGGAAAGCTTTTTTCACTAAATGTATATTTATTAATATGCATATTTTTCTGTAGGAGGACTGGAGAAATATTGTGTTCAGTTGTCGAGTTAAAAATCTTGTCTATTAAAACTGGAAGAGTTCTTAGGTTATTTTGCCCAGCTGCTTATTTGATAAGTAAAGAACCTGAAGTCATAGAGCAGGTAAATGACTTGCTTGGGTTGATAAAGAACGGAAATTAAACTGGTTGGGATTCTAATAATTTGAGAAATGTTAAAGCATTTGTAATACAGTAGATGGTTAATTAGTAAATCTCAAATGAAGCTCTTCTGTTTTGGCTGGAAGTTACTGTCAGATTTTTGGAGAAATCCTATCCTGTAACCATGGCAAATTCCAGACTTCTGATTTGGGTGTTGATTTTATCACTTCAAATGGAGAAATAAATAGGCTTTTTGGGGTGGAGAATGGGTGAGTGTGGTATACAAGTAAAATTTGTTTCGATCAAGCTTATTTTTAGAGTCACAATATGCATAGTTACTTAGTAAAACAAATATTGACTCTTAATAAATAATATGTAGGTAATATTTTGATACCACAGGATTTGAAGAGATAACTGAGATCTTTTAAGATGAAAATTTCTTTACGTGGTTTTATTAGGTAGGCTGTGCTTTAATTTTACTTCTCTTTTGGCTTGGTCAGAAAATGTTATTTATGGACTTTGCAGAATTTACGTTGCTTTTTTAGGAAGGGTTCTTCTTTGCTTTTCGTTTTAAAGAAACATAGCATAGTTTGCTTGAAGAAAACATGGAGATTCAAGAATGGTTGCTCTACTCTAAGCACTTTCCTCCCCATGCTACTTCTAAATACTGAGTTCACTTGATATATTGATGAGATTGTTACCAGAGCTACCTGAAAGGAGAGGTCAAATCATAAATTTTGATTAAGCTCCAAAATACTTACAGCCTATTTTTCTCTGGGTTTTCGCAAGTTAAGAGTCATGTCTCATCATGAGTATATGATATTAATGTTTTATGAAAAGTTTGTCAGTGCTGCAGAAATTGGATGTGGTTCTGTGGTTAAGAAACCATAACATTTCTTTGCTATAGTTCTTAAAATAATTCATTGAACTGTATCTTCCCATTTGAATATTGAGGATTTTTCTTACCTGTATTTTTAAAATTTGTGCCACATTTCTTGTTTTTTAGGAACCTGCAGTAACTCTTAGTTTCAGGAACTGAATTTCAGGGAATAGTCTTTGGAGTTTTTCTTGTTTGTTTTTAAATTCTCCGAGTCACTGATTTTTGGAGTATGGGCAGAATTCAGGTAACTCAAGGGTAGCTGCTGTGCAAATTAAAGAATGATTGGTGACTTGTTCGAAGTAATCCTTTGTCCCTTCTAAACAGGACCGAATAGAATTAAGGACAGGATAATTTTGGGTAGGTAAGATTTAATTTAAAATATATGTAGATTTATTGCATATATTTTAAATTATTATTATGATTTATTGAAAAAGAATTACATTTAGGTTGATTTTTTTTTTTAATGATATAGCTCTTAAGTCTTAAGGGCTTAAATGTTTTCCTTTTCTCTTATTTACCTTTAATATCACAGTTGTTTCTAGTGTAAGAACTTGGAAAGAGAGATTTTCTTTTGGGTTTTTTTTTTTTTTTTTTTGCGTTACGCCGGCCTCTCACTGTTGTGGCCTCTCCCATTGCGGATCACAGGCTCCAGATGCGCAGGCTCAGTGGCCATGGCTCACCGGCCCAGCCGCTCTGCGGCATGTGGGATCTTCCCGGACCGGGGCACGAACTCGTGTCCCCTGCATCGGCAGGCGGACTCTCAACCACTGCGCCACCAGGGAAGCCCTTTTGATTTGTTTTTGATGACCATTTTTTAAATATAGATTGATTGATTGATTGATTGATTGATGGCTGCGTTGGGTTTTCATTGCTACACATGGGCTTTCTCTGGTTGCAGTGATTGGGGGCTGCTCTTTGTTTTGGTGCGGTGGCTTCTCTTGTTGCAGAGCACGGGCTCTAGGCACGTGGGCTTCAGTAGTTGTGGCTCACAGGCTCAGTAGTTGTGGTTCATGGGCTCTAGAGCACTGGCTCAGTAGTTGTGGCTCATGGGCTCTAGAGTGCAGGCTCAGTAGTTGTGGCACACAGGCTTAGCTGCTCTGTGGCATGTGGGATCTTCCCAGACCAGGGCTTGAACCTGAGTCCCCTGCATTGGCAGGCAGGTTCTTAACCACTGCGCCACCAGGGATGCCCAAGAGATTGTTTTTGTGTAAAACAAATTGGGAATCTTTTGTTGCCTGGTGACTCAGTTCACTCTTTGACATTTGGATGCTAGTGCAAGATCCTGGTCATTTGAAAGTCATCCTAGTTATTAATCCCTGTGGAAACGTTCATCTAAAACGGGGCTCTCATTTTCAGAAATCATCTTAAACCTGTTATTTGTGTTTTCTGGTAACTTCTAAATTTTTTAGATAAAGCTGTAAAAACAGCAAGAGTGGTTATGTTTAAATTAAAATTTCTGAAAATGTTCATATACTAGGGAAAAATTCACTATAATTAGTTATCAGATTTTGCTGTACCAGTTCTTTATATGTACTTATTGTTAGCATCTTGCATTTTGCTTGGTCCCGTGTTTAAAATAAGTCAGTCAAGTGTGCAGGAATAGGTGAGACTTAGCATGACCTGAATTTGGAGAAGGCACTATTTTTCTGCAGTATAACACAGTGATTAAGAACTTAAAATGCCTTTCAATTCAGATCCTGGTTCAGCTAATGATTGTGTAACCTTGGGTAAACTTCTGTGCTAGTTTCTTATCTGTAAAATGGAATGTAATAAGAGCACTTATTTTACACAGTTGTTGTGATGATTAAGTGAATTAGTATATATAAAAAACATTTAGGCTGGCACATAAATATTAACTGTGATGATGCAGCATCTTTTTTAGGCTGTCTTTGAGGGTACTGATGAAAATTTTGATTTGTTTACATTTATGCTTGAAAAATGTAGCAGAACTCTTACTTTGGCTACCATACTTATCGGAGAAATGTTGGAGTTGAACATGGTGTCATCAGTGTTTTCAAATTCCTTAGCTTTAGCTGTCCTCTGCCTAACTTTCTAATTTCATGACCTGTCACCTTCCCAAATGGCAGCCTTTCTGAATTACTAGTTTCCTGAATTTACTAGGATCTTTCCTCTTGGGATCATTCTTATAGTTTTCTTCACATTGATTAAAAATCATGTACATTCTTTGTCTACTCCACTAGTCTTTGGGCTTTTTGAAGATGTAAGTATCGATAGATGCTCAATATACTTTGATAAATATTAAGTTTTTTCTGTTATTAGAAGTAGTTGTAGATCTCGGGGTTGTTTGATCCATATTCCTTGCCTTTCATTGGTCCACAGCAGATTTTCTAATCTTGTATTTGGAGATTGACTCTGGTATAATACAACACTGTATAACGGAAACCGACTCAAAGGCAGAAAACTTTGTTGCCCAATTACCTGACCCTGAGTAAGGAACTTAATCTGTAACACTGATTTATTAGTAACATGTCTTACTTCACAGGATTGTTGAGAAGCAACTGAAATACTATGTGAAGGTACTTTGAAAAATGTAAACGATGATTCTTTTAAAAAAAATCCATTTTGAAGGCTCTAAGTTATCACTTGTTACAAATTAATTATTTTAAACTTCTTAGTTAAAGTTGGGTTTTAGGAGCTTTTTGTTCTGTCAGTTTAGGGATTTTATTATATCTTAAGGAGGGGAGTAGTTTTTCAGACTGAAGAGAAATTGCCAGAAGCTTTTCTTAAGAGTGTTTTTATTTGGAAGAGGACTGTGCCTTTGACAGGTGGCAGGCTTAATTTTGTGTGTGGCTTTAAAAAGATTGGTTATTGATATGTTCTGCAGAAGAGGAGAAACTTTAGTATTTGTTTGGTTTTGTGGTTGACTTAATTGATTGTATAATGTCCACCTTAATTTGTATTAATTTAGACTTTTCAGGTGGGCGTTCATAAATAATTATTTTTTGATGTTGTGACTTGAGTCTTGGCATTACAAGATTGACATATTAAGTGTGCTGTGCTACATTAATGTGCTTAATGATTTTTAGAAAAGAATCATCAGATAAGCTGTTTGTCACCACAAGCAAATACAGTTTTCCCTGGAATTTAAGAAATCTTAAGAAACGTAAGAGTTTAAGAATAATTTAAGAAAGTGCTTGGAAATCTACTTGGTATAATCGTCATATTCGGGTTAGTTAAGTAAAACCACTGTTTCTGTAGATGCCTTTTGTGCAGGCAGGGTTCAGCTTCTCAGTGACAGATGATCTGTGTTTTGGTCATTATGTACATGGTGAATGGTCTTGTGTTAATCAAACACTAATATATAAACCAAACAGAGGTGAAGCGAATTAGTGAATCAAATAATTATTGATGTACACATTTCCTCTATTAGTCGATAGAAGTAAACAGGTTGTTTGGGATAATGATAGGATCATCTTCATGGCTAAAAGTTTTGAGCTAAATAACATGATATGCAGTCGCCCTCCATATCTGCAGGTTCCGCATCCACAGGTTCAACCAACTGTAGATAGAAAATATTCAGGAGAAAGAAATGCCAGAAAGTTCCAAAAAGCAAAAGTTGAATTTGCTGCACTTGTAGCAACTGTGTTCATAGCACTTACATCGTGTTTACAACTATTTATATTAGCATTCACATTGTGTTAGGTATTATAAATAATCTAGAGATGATTTAAAGTATACAGGAGGATGTGTATAAGTTATATGCAAACACAGCACTGTTTTATAGAAGGGACTTGAGCGTCCGTGGATTTTGGTATCCATGGGGTGGGGGTTGGAGAGCGTCCCTGGAACTAGTCCCTGGTGGACACTGAGGGATGACTGTATTCATCTCTTTGTGGATATCCTTTTTACTTGGACTGGTAGATCATTGTGGATTAAGGTAAGTTTGGGAAATACAGCGTATCATCTCTTTAACATGCTGAAGAGTTCCTAGACATTATCATATTTACACGCTCTTCCAACTGTCCTCACACCCCTCCCACACAAATGCTCAACTGTAGGTGGTGGAGAGAATTTTAAGCAGAGAAGTTAATTGGCAGATTTGCGTAGTAGTAATTGTGGAGAATGGATTTAAGGAGTACGAGGGATGTGTAGAGTTTAGTTTTATGTGTGGGTATGAGATTTCTAGGGCCTGAACTAGGACAGTAATAGAGGAGTGGAATCTTTAAATATTTAGTAGATAAAATATGCAGAGTTTAGTGATTAAGGGGAGTTTGGAGGAAAAATGAAGCATGGGTAAGAGGGTGGGTGGGGGATAGTGATGGTTCTGTCAACTGAGGGAGGGAATAAGAAAGGAGTTTTGTTTTTTTGAGAGGGGAAGGGGTATGAAGATGTGTTCAGTTTGACATGTTGACTTTGAGATACTTGTGACACCTCCAGGAAGTTCAGCCAGGCTGTTGGATACATTCATGAAGCTCAAATAATGGGTCTGAGGTAGAAATAGAGGCTGTTTATATTAGTCATAGCTGAAATAATGGAAGTAAATGGAATCATCTAAGGAGAGGATATATATGAAGAGAGAAGTAGAGGAAGAGACAGGGGAGAATAATGGGCCTAGGGCAAAATAGGAATAATTGATGGATGGGCAAAGGAAAAAGGAGCCCAGGGGTTAGGCTAAGTAGAACACTAGGAGAATGGTAATATCAAGGGAATAAAATTCCAGGAGGGAATATAGCAGAGAAGTCCAATTGGCATAGTAGTAGTTGTGGATAATGGATGTTAGAAGGCATAGAAAAAAAGTGTAGAGATTAGTTTAGGCAGTTGAAGTTGTTTATTGCATTTGGCTATTAAGTCATTAACCAACAACATTCAAGATTATCTACATGAGAGGGGAGGTTGCATAAGGGAGGAGCGCATAAGTAGATGTATAAGTCTCTGCTAATATCCTAGATTTCTGGGCTGGTCACTGTCAATAAAGTTCTCTATCTATAAAGCCTTAGGTGGCTATTTAAATTTAAATTAATTAAAATGAAATAAAAATTTAAACTTAATCCTTCAGTTGTACTGGCCACATTTCAAGTGGTCAGAAGCCATGTGTGGCTACCATACTGGATGGCACATATAGAACATTTCCATCATGGCAGAAGGTTCTGTTGGAATGTGCTGTATCTAGATGGTGTGTTAAGTTGTGCTTTAAAAAAGAAATAGCTTTATTGAGATATAATTCACACCACAAAGAACATACAATGTGGTGGTGCTTTTATAACTGAAGTGTTAAATATTTTTTAAAAATGTATTCTCTATTAATAGTAAAATAGTACTTCCTTTTTTGGAAAAGATATACAAAGGATGTTATCACAAACTCACATATACACGCAGAATTAACAAAAATTAACATTATGTCACATTTGCTCCAGATATCTGGTGATCTTAACAGTTTCAGAAGAGTGGAAACTTTGCAGTGGGTTTAAAGAATGGCGGAGGGAGGTTAAGAAGTAGAGACAAAACTAGTAGGCCATTTCTTTAGACAAGTTTGAACAAATACGGGGCAAGAAAGATTGGGTAAGTAGAAGGCGTGATCAAGGATGACGTGGATAGATAGATGATCAAGGAAAGGTCTAAAAAGTTGAGGCATTGAAATATAATATTTTGTCTGCTTTCTCTGCTTCAGTATCTATCGTAAGTGTCTATTCTAAGCCAGTTACTGTTTTAGTTTTGGTTATTCTTTATGAATGGTTAAATTCAATCTAAAGAGTTTTCATACTTCATATGCCATTTATCAACTAGTTTCCAGAATACTCAGTCGTTGGGAGTGATGTGCTGATTCTTAAACAGTTTGTTTCTCTCCTGGCATTAATGCTACCTTTGCGTATTAGTCCAGTGATACATACTTTATTAGGGGAGCATCTAAAATGACCGTCTTTGTGTGTCACTTGAGGAAACAGATCTCCATTACGAGAAAGATTCTTAATTATTATGCTGTTTCTAGGATGTGGTCAAAGTGGACTTTTTTTTTTTTTTTACAACAAAAAGCCTAAAAACTGCATATACTTTCTTCAGCCCTTGTCCTTTTTTTTTTAATTTGTTTATTTTATTTATTTATTATTTTTGGCTGCGTTGGGTCTTCATTGCTGTGCGCAGGCTTTCTCTAGTTGAGGCGAGTGGGGACTACTCTTCGTTGCGGTGCGCGGGCTTCTCATTGCAGTGGCTTCTCTTGTTGCGGAGCACGGGCTCTAGGCGTGCGGGCTTCAGCAGTTGTGGCTCGCGGGCTTCAGTAGTTGTGGCTCGCGGGCTCTAGAACGCAGGCTCAGTAGTTGTGGCACACAGGCTTAGTTGCTCCACGGCATGTGGGATCTTCCTGGACCAGGGCTTGAACCCGATTCTTAACCACTGCGCCACCAGGGAAGCCCTAGCCCTTGTCTTTTTGAAGAGTGTTCCTTGCTAATTAATCTGAAAAGCATTAATAATTACTAATACTTACCTAATAGGACTTTTTTTTTCTTGTGACAGGCACAGTTCTATGCCCATATCATATTTTTTGTTATTTTCACAACAACAGTACAAGGCAGATACGTTCTTACTTTTATATTTGGGGAAGCGAACTCAGGTTTAATAACTTGTTTAAGGTCCCAGGGCCTATCTGAGTCCTTGTTTTTTCCACTGCAAAATACTTCAGTTGAACCAGGAAGAAGTTTGAGTTCTAGTGGAATTCTAAGTCCTTTTGCTCTGTTTAGCAATTATAATTTGTTGTTGAGCAACATGTGCCTTTTATACTTTGAGTTCATGAAATAACTCTCCACTTCAGTGGCCTTTTAGCTAGTGTACATATATAGATGCTATAAGGAGGGAGATGGCGTGTTTGTTTTATTAACTTCTTGGTGTGTCCAAGGTTTTTTAGATGTTATTTACATTGGTTATTTACATTGGATATAGAATGTTCTGTTTATTTATTTTTATTAGTTTTATTTATTTGGCCACTCAACATGCGGGACCCTAGTTCCCCGACCAGGGATGGAACCCGCGCCCCCTGCAGTGGAAGCGTGAAATCTTAACCACCGGACCACCAGGGAGGTCCCTAGAACGTTCTGTTCAGACTTAAATCTTTAAGGAGAAGGAATATTATTTCTAGTGTTCTATGTGTATCAAATTTCTACCTAATAGAGACAAATTGAATGGTTGTAGTGTTAGTGGGATTTTGGTCAGTGGTCTTTAGATGACTTCTGTGTATACAGATTGTTCATATTCAAGTTTTACATTGTTAGTAATAATTAATTGGACTTACAAATTCCTAAAATTGTATCAATGCTACCTTTTACTCACCAGGAAAGCAGACTTAAGGATATTGGATCTACAATGAATAGATCAACATGTTAATTGCTATTATATAATTTCCATAGGACTTAGTTTTATTTACTTTGGAGACTGAGGTTATAGTTTGTAGCTTTAGTTCTTGATACTGACAGTATGAATTGACTTTTTTCCCTGATTTTTTTTTTTTTAATCTTACCTCTTCTTTTTCCTTCTCTTCACTGTTTACTTTGACATTTTATATATACTATTGGGAAGTATTTGCCTCTCTTGTTTCTATGAACTCCAAATAGAACTCTTGTATAAATTACATAATTATGTTTTGAAATCCTCTGGAATGTTTAATTTATTCAGCATTGTTATGGAAATAAGATGTTACCTCATCTCCAGTAAGATTTCCTGGTAAGTTAAGTTTTCTTCTCCAAGTAACAAGACTTTGTATTGTAATAAGTTTGGTAATACTCTTAAAGTGCATTAGTGGTATTTGCTTATATACCTACCCACCAGCACAGAATAATAAGCATATCAACCCATAGGCCTGGATTCCTGGATATTCTTTAGGCTAAAATGGTTCTTTGAAGTCAGACAATCCTATACCATTACACCAGGGGTAACCATACTTGGGGCACACAAGATGTCACCTCAAAATATGACAGATTTACAGAATATTACTGTTGTGGTTAGAGTAGCTGGGCCTCTAAGGGTTTTCAGCTTCAGCTACACACTGTGCAAATCACCCCTCCCTCTTTCATCCCCAGGCATAGGGTTAGATTTTCATTCTCCTTTATTTCAAGGTAAGTTGCGTCATTGTGTATGTATAACATGGGGGAAACTTTGCTGCCAGTGGACCTCATTCAGGGCCATTTAAGTGAATCGGAGAATTTCTAATAACAGTACACTTAAAAGGGAACACCTTGGAGTCTTAGTTGCTTACCAGAACACTTTCTGGCCTTTTTTTTGCATACTTTCTACACACTTTATCTTATTTCAGGACTATTTAATATTACTCATAGGGATAGCTTATATCAAGTCAGAATAGAGTCTGCTGTGCACCCTTTCTCTTGGTCCAGAGAATTTGCTTCAGTTACCAACTGAGAAGGTCCACTCAAGTGGTTCTTTCAGAAAAATGATGATGACTCCAAGGTACATTGCTCTTTTTTGCCTGGACAAAAAAAAAAAAACCACCAGAAATTTTTAAACATTAGACTCAATTTAAATATTGGTTCTGCCTAACCAAGCACTCTACTACATAGAGGTGCTAGTTTAGATTTTACTTTTCGTGAACAAACTGTGTTGCATTTGTACCAGTAGTTTCTTATGTCTCTACAGATTTTTTTTTTCTCTTGGACATAAGTGGAGAGGGGGGAGGGTTAGTGATATGTTGCTGGTGAGCATCTTATGGCTAAAGCATAGCTTTGATTTCTGTGCTGAGAATCTTGACTGTTTTCCATTCCTCTTATAAGGACAGAAGTGAAACTGCCATACTTCCCAATAATACCACCCTTACAGGCTTTCATAGATCTTACTGAGTATTCACTTGGTTTGAATACCTTATTAGTTTAGTATTTTAAACATCTATCATCCTTACCCTCTACAGTGACTAAAGATGACTTCTTTAACAACCAGTACTTAACTAAATGTTACACAATATAATTTTTTCCCTCTTCACATGATGGACAGATAGTAATACTTTTAAAAACTTTTTACTGTGAAATACTTTCAAACATAGCAGTTGTCCCACATCTGGCCAGAAGCTGCTTCCTGTGTCCTTTTAATTAACATGATCTTATCATTTTTTGATAATAATCTTACTTTTTGTACAAGATATTCCAGGTTCTTCTTCCTCTTTCTGCATCCCAGCAGTGGACCAGCCATTTCTCCAAGGAGCCTGGTTCCTTTTATGGTAGAACAGAATTCAGAAAATGAGATCTGGGGGTCAAGTGTGCACAAGGCTCCTGGGGCATCACTGTTTCCAGACTCTTCTAGTGAAGAGTTAGGAAATATTTATGTGTATGCATGTGTTTTTGCCTCTGTGTGTGTGTGTATACATCTATATCTATTGAAAACCATGAGTTCACGTTGATATCGCTAATGCTCATTCAACACAGAGTTCATTCTAGCTTCCCCCTTTTCCATATATGTACACCCAACTTCTCTGAGAGTGACAGACTTGCTTCTCATTATCCTAAATGTATGTATGAATTGGCATAGTCTGGAAATAATTTATGTGATTTTTACCCCTGATTCCTGGCAGAGCTCCTAAATGCCTTGGAAGTTCCAGAGGGATGGGAGTATCTTTTGCTCTAATGAGGTGACTCTTGACTGGCTGGCCCTTAGATGGCTTCAGGGTAGGGACTGGTCACCAGAAAGACCCTGCCATGATTCGAGGGTTGGAGCTTTCAGCATTATTCCCACCTCCACCTCTGTGGGAGGAGGGGAAGAGGAGCTGGAGATTGAGCTACTCACTGATGGCCAGTGATTTACTCAACCAAGCATATGTAGTAAAACCTCCATAAAACCCCCTAATCAACAGGGTTTAGAGAGCTTCTGGGTTCATGAACACTTCAAGGTGCTAGGAGGGGGTACATCAGAGAGGGAGGGCATGGAAGCTCTGTGGCCCTCCTCCTCCTATACCTTGCCCTATGCATCTCTTCCATTTGGCTGTTCCTGAGTTCTTTGAGCCACTCTGGCAAGTTGTCAGACCTGAGGAGGGGGTCATGGAAACCCCGGATTTATTGTTCGTTGGTCAGAAGTATAGGTGGCAACCTGGGACTTGCAAGCATCTGAAGTGGAGACACTGTTGTAGGACTGAGCCCTTAATCTGCGGAGTCCATGCTTACTCCAGGTGGTTAGTGTCAGAAATGAATTGAATCCGTAGGACACCCAGTTGGGGACCAGAGAGCTGAAAAATTTGTTGGTGGCATGAAAAACACCATGCCATTGGTGTCAGGGTGTTGAGAGTACAAACAGTTCAGAGTAGCCATTCTCTTAGCTCCTCTGGGCTGGTGTCCCTCAGGCACCCTTCTCACTGCAGTGGGGCTACCATCCCTTCTGCCTCTAACATCTTCTCTGGCGGCAGTAGTCTTTTTTTTTTTTTGAATTTTATTAAATTATTTTTTATACAGCAGGTTCTTATTAGTCATCTATTTTATACATATTTGTGTATATATGTCAATCCCAATCTCCCAGTTCATCCCACCCCCACCACTTTCCCCCCTTGGTGTTCATACATTTGTTCTCTACATCTTGGCAGCATTACTCTTTTAAAATTAATTTACTTTCTGTCCTTTTACATTCTCTCTGCTGCTGCTTTTGGGGATATGATGCAGCTTTTTTTTTTTTTTTTTAAAGCCTTACAAGAAAACAGGTGACATGAACTGCCATGAATTTGCTGTAAATACAGATAACTTCTATGAATCTTAGTATCAAAATTATTCATAATTAGTGTTTTCTAAGTTTTTTCTGATGAAAATTTAGCATCCAGATTAAGGCACACTGTGTATAAAAAAGACACATTGGGTTTTAGTATTTTTTTAAAGTTAAAATATTCCAATTAAAAAATTGATTACATGTTAAAATGATAATGTTTGGATGTATTGGGTAAATAAATATATTATTAATTTCATCTGTTTCTTTTTACTTTATTTAACGTGGCTGCCTGAAAATTTAAAATTGCATGTGTGGTTCACATTATGTTTCTTTTGGCCACCACTGACCTAGACTATTCTGTTAAAATAAAATGTTGTAAGAGAGCTGATGCTGCAGTAAATTAAGTTTACTACTTCCTTTTAAAAAATATCTTAACACCTTCCTTTTTGTAGTTTATTTCATTAGCACCCTTTGCAAACCATAATTCTTTTGCTGTTGCTGAACATAGAAATTTGGTGTTTTGTTCTTTTTCTTTTTTTATTTATTTATTTAGGCTGCCCTGGGTCTTAGTTGTGGCATGCATGCGGGATCTAGTTCCCTGACCAGGGATTGGACCCAGGCCCCCTGCATTGGGAGCCTGGAGTCTCACCCACTGGACCACCAGGGAAGTACTGAAATTTGGGTTTTTTAAGTCTTTTCTTTTTGGTTTGTGGTGCTTTTAATACCTGATTATTATGAAAATTGGCATCCAGTTCTTTAAAATTTTATCTTTTGTTGTTTTCCAGCATGTCTGTATCAGAAATATTTCTTACGGTCTTATTCTTTGGGTACTTTAGTTGTTGCCGAGAGAATGTTAGAAGTTAGTTTTTTGACAAATATCTTGAAATACTTGTAAACACTTTTGTCTATTTCAAATAAACTGCTACTGCATGTTTGGATGTATATCGAACGTGTAAACTTGCTGCTTTATTTATATTCTTTGATCATTACTGGCCACTGTGGCTCCTTAACCTGGTTGACCAATTTAGTGCCCATATTCCTGTTTTCATGATGTCGAGAAATAGTTTTCATTGATTTTTGGTGTCTTTTGCTCCTAAAAAGAGACATTATTTATAGGTCAACAACTTATTTGCGTTATTTTCCCAAAATAGTTAATTTTTTGACTAGCTGTTCCTGTACAATAAATAAGGATGAAAAGATTACTGAAAATGTAGCTAACTGCTTTAATAAAGTTGTAAAATATTTGAGATGCCAAGACAGTGCTTTTCAAACTCTTATATGGTAATTTAATGGCCCCAGAAACCTATTTTCCTTTTGTATAAGGACCTTTTAATAGTCTTTTTTTTTTTTTTTTTTTTTGCGGTACGCGGGCCTCTTACTGTTGTGGCCTCTCCCGTTGCGGGCACAAACCCGTGTCCCCCGCATCGGCAGGCAGACTCTCAACCACTGCACCACCAGGGAAGCCCTTTTGATAGTCATTTTTTAGAGCTACATGTTAATTTGATTTTGACTCAATTATCTGAATTATAAGCTTCATTTATTTCTACCATAGTTTTTATAATCACACACAAAAATATTTATAAGAAAATTTTATAAAAGTAACACATTCTCATTATAAAAATTAGTAAATTAGAGGGAAAAAGGAAATAAAAATTACCTGGAATGTATCTCTTCATCTAGAGATAAGCATTGTTAACATAATTTCTGTGTGTTTTTCTCTTTATGGCTGTGATTATACTGTATGGTGGTACAGTTTGCCTGTTTTACTGCATAGCAAAAACATTTTCCCATTTAAAAATTTGAGGTTTTTACAGAATCCAACAACACATTAAAAGGATCATACACCATGAACAAATGGGATTTATCTTGGGGATGCAAGGATTCTTCAATATATGCAAGTCAATCAATGTGATATACCATATTAACAGATTGAAGAAGAAAAACCATATGATCATCTCAGTAAATGCAGAAAAAGCTTTTGGCAAAATTCAACACCGATTTATGATAAAAAACTCCTCAGAAAGTGAGCATAGAGGGAGCCTACCTCAACATAATAAAGGCCATATATGACAAACCCATAGCAAACATCATTCTCAATGGTGAAAAACTGAAAGCATTTCCTCTAAGATCAGGAACAAGACAAGGATGTCCACTCTTGCCACTATTATTCAACATAGATTTGGAAGTCCTAGCCACAGCAATCAGAGAAGAAAAAGAAAGAAAAGGAATACGAATTGGAAAAGAAGAAGTAAAACTGTCACTGTTTGCAGATGACATGATACTATACATAGAGAATCCTAAAGATGCCACCAGAAAACTACTAGAGCTAATCAATGGATTTGGTAAAGTTGTAGGATACAAAATTAATGCACAGAAATCTCTTGCATTCCTATACACTAACAACGAAAGATCAGAAAGAGAAATTAAGGAAACAATCCCATTCACCATTGCAACACAAAGAATAAAATACCTAGGAATAAACCTACCTGAGGAGGTAAAAGATCTGTACTCAGAAAACTATAAGACACTGATGAAAGAAATCAATGATGACACAAACAGATGGAGAAATATACCATGTTCTTGAATTCGAAGAATCAATATTGTAAAGATGACTGTACTATCCAAAGCAATCTACAGATTCAGTGCAGTCCCTGTCAAATTACCAGTGGCATTTTTTACAGAACTAGAACAAAAAAATCTTAAAGTTTGTATGGAGACAAAAGACCCCGAATAGCCAAGGCAATCTTGAGGGAAAAAAACGGAGCTGGAGGAATCAGACTTGCTGACTTCAGACTATACTACAAAGCTACAGTAATCAAGACAATATGGTACTGGCACAAAAACAGAAATATAGATCAATGGAACAGGATAGAAAGCCCAGAGATAAACCCACACACCTATGGTCAACTAATCTGTGACAAAAGAGGCAAGGATATATAATGGAAAAAAGACAGTCTCTCCAATAAGTGGTGCTGGGAAAACTGGACAGCTCCATGTAAAAGAATGAAATTAGAACACTCGCTAACACCATACACAAAAATAAACTCAAAATGGATTAGAGACCTAAATGTAAGACCAGATACTATAAAACTCTTAGAGGAAAACATAGGAAGAGCACTCTTTGACATAAATCACAGCAAGATCCTTTTTGACCCACCTCCTAGAGTAAGGGAAAGAAAAACAAAAATAAACAAATGGGACTTAATGAAACTTAAAAGCTTTTGCAAAGCAAAGGAGACTACAAACAAGAAGAAAAGACAACCCTCAGAATGGGAGAAAATATTTGCAAACGAATCAACAAAGTAACAATCTCCAAAATATATAAACAGCTCAAGCAGCTCAATATTAAAAAAAACAAACAACCCACTCAAAAAATGGGCAGAAGACCTAAATAGAGATTTCTCCAAAGAAGACACACAGATGGCCAAGAGGCACATGAAAAGCTGCTCAGCATCACTAATTACCAGAGAAATGCAAATCAAAACTACAGTGAGGTATCACCTCACACCAGTTAGAATGGGCATCATCAGAAAATCTACAAACAACAAATGCTGGAGAGGGTGCAGAGAAAAGGGAACCCTCTTGCACTGTTGATGGGAATGTAAATTGATGCAGCCACTATGGAGAACAGTATGGAGGTTCCTTAAAAAACTAAAAATAGAATTACCATATGACCCAGCAATCCCACTACTGGGCATATACCCAGAGAAAACTGTAATTCAAAAAGACACGTGTACCCCAGTGTTCATTGAAGCACTGTTTACAATAGCCAGGTCATGGAAGCAACCTAAATGCCCATCGACAGATGAATGGATAAAGAAGATGTGGTACATATATACAATGGAATATTACTCAGCCATAAAAAGGAACGAAATTGGGTCATTTGTAGAGACGTGGATGCATCTAGAGACTGTCATACAGAGTGAAGTAAGTCAGAGAAAAACAAATATCGTATATTAACGCATATATGTGGAATCTAGAAAAATGGTACAGACGAACCTGTTTGCAGGGCAGAAATAGAGACACAGATGTAGAGAACAAACATGGACACCAAGGGGGGAAGGTGGTGATGGGGTTTGAGGGGGGATGAATTGGGAGATTGGGATTGACATATATACACTAATATGTATAAAATAGATAACTAGTAGGAACCTGCTGTATAAAAAATAAATAAAATGCAGAAAATAAATTAAAAAAAATTTTGAGGTTTTTAGATCAAAACCAACAAATAGTGTTTATAGTCATAATTGGTGTGTGTGTGTTAATATAGCTGTGATTATGCTATTAAGGTGGCATAATTTGCTTGACTTATAGAAAAAGGCATTTCTCATGTTAAAAATTTGAAATTTTAGATAAAGTACTAAGTATTTAGATAAAAATAATAAGTATTTGTGCACTGTTATAATTGGTTTTGACTTTTTGCCACTGCACATGCAGTTATGACATCAGTTTCAGGACTAACATTTTGCTCTTAAGTTAGTATGTACAACACTTGAATTTCTACTTGAGTATGTATTATTTCTTTTTAATTCTCAGTAAGACAAAATCAGTTAGAATGTTTGGCTCACAAATGCCAGCATTTACTTTCAGCTAAATCTTGGAAACTGATCATTGATGCATTTGATCACTCTGAACAGAAGTTTAAAAGTCATGGTTGGTATATTGCAAAGCTTATTAGTTTTTTCACTTTCAGCCTTTGTTGAGAGATTAGCAGAGAGTTCATTCACTGCCTCTTATGATTTTGGGCATGGTCAGAATATTTTAAATCAGTAGTTTGCTTCTAGAACAGTTACTGTGGTTGAAAAGTTTATAAAAGTTGAGTATTAGGGGCTTTGATAATGGTACATTAAAAGTTCTTTGAGGAAGTTTAGTTTTGTATATTGACTAAACTACAAGGGGAAAAAAGCCTTAGTGTGCTTTTTCTACTTCCTACCCACTCCAGATAACTTAAATCTGCTTCCTTTATTTAAATTTTCAGCTAAGTGTACTCTAGAGCTGCTGTAGAACTCTACAGAGATGTTTTGAAAGTATAGGAAATTCTTAATGCATTTAAAGTGGACTGCTTCCTAATTGTTTTTTTCCATTATAGAAGGTATGTAGACGCAGAGACATCTTAGAGGACAGGGAAAAATAGAAACCAAAACGACCCCTCTAAATTTCCATCACTAAAAGACAATGCTGATGTATCATTTTGGAATATTTTCCTTTTGTTTCTCCCTACCCCTCAAGGTGGGTTTTATACTTATTCAGCAAATATTTATTGAACTCCTATGTGCCAGGTACTTAGTTGGCAAATAGAGGAAAAACCCTGCCCTCATGGAACTCACGTTCTACTGGAATCATAGGTGTGTGTGTATGTGATCATATATATTTAGATTTTAAAAAGGTGTCATTTGTGCACTATTATAATTGTTTTTGTTACTTAGTACTACTGCACATGCAGTTGTGACATCAGTTTCAGAACTGGCATTTTGATCTTAAGTTAGTATGTACAACACTTGAATTCCTATTTATGTATTATTTCTTTTAAATTCTCAATAACAGAAAATCAATTAGAATGTTTGGCCCACTAATTTTACACTATGATAATTTTGTAATTCATTGTAACATAAGAATTAGTATAAATATTTTTAACAGCTGTATGATAGTTCCTTATGTGGAAACAGCATAGTTTACCCCCAGGGTTATTATATTTTTGATTATAAATATAGTAGGCATGAGTCTTATTTTATAGGTTGTATCTATGAAATACCATATTCCTATTTTACTAAAATTAATCTGTGTTGTGTCCTCACCTAATTTAGTCGGTTGTTATTCTGCTGTACACCTCCTCCTCCCCCCCAATCCTTGGATAGCTTCATCTAATCCAGAACCTTATCAGGAAAGTCCTTTCTAGTCTTCTGCCTACACTGCTTGTCATTGACATGCTTGTTTATGTTAAGCCTGGAAGGTTCTTTTGAAGGCCAAGTTAGCAAGACTATTGGGTAATAGGCTCTTCTCTAGAACTTTCTAAAACAAAGTTCTTACCGTCATTGTCTCTCCATTACCTCCTCACCTCCCTGTGGGGCTGAGGGTATTGATCATGGTCCTCCAGTTTCCTCCTGCTCAAACTCCTTCTCATTCCTTTCATCCCCGCTCTCTCTGGTTACTCTCTTTGGGCATGGGCTTTCTCAAACAGAAGCCAGCTGAGGGGATTGTCTTCTAGTTGCTGGTTCTAAAATAACCCAAAAGACCCTGAGGCTAAGGACTTCAAAGGCTTGGAATAGGGGAAAGGAATTCACCTATTGCCTTGTGAGCAAAACACAAATTAATACCTCTGATTTCACAGTTGAGAACTATTTTCTTAGTGGTAAATTCAGAAATGGAATTATTGTTTCTAAGAGTATGAACAAATAAGTATTGTCTACATATTGTGAGATTGTTTTCCAGAATAGATACAGTGACCCAAGTGAGAGTTGTTATTTTCACTGCCCATTTATCAATATATTATCTTAAAACTTTCTCATTGCTTTATATTTTATGTCTTCAGGACTTGTCCCCATATGCTTGATAACAAATTGTATTCCCTCTTTTGTCTTTTGATATATTTTGTCTACTTTCCAGTGCTTTTCTCCCTTAATCAATTTTCATAAATTCTTCAAATAAAATTAATATTATTAAAATTAATATTAATCAGATTTTCAGCAAATCTTTTCCAGTGCTGGGAACTGAGTGTCAACGGTACAATATTCTTTTTTTTTTTTTTTTCTTCATAAGACTTATTTTTATAGAGCAGTTTTAGGTTTACAGCAAAACTTGAGAGGGAGATAGAGATTTCTCAATATACCCCTTTCCCCCACACATACATACCCTCTCCTGTTATCAACATCAGTCACCAGAATGCAGAATGGTACTTTTTTTTTTTTTTAAACCAAGGACAAACCTACACATCATAATCACAGTTTTGGTGTTATATGTTCTATGGATCTGGATGAATGTATAATTACATATTATATTATATCATACAGAGTATTTTCACTTCCTAAAAATCTTCTGTGCTCTGTCTGTTCATCTCTTTCCCATCCTCACCTCTGGCAACCAGTAATCTTTTTACTGTCTTCATAGTTTTCCATTTTCCAGAAAATCATGTAGTCAGAATCATGCAGTACACGCAGCCTTTTCAGATTGATGTTTTTCACCTAGTGATATGCATGTAAGATTCCTCTGTCTTTTCATGGCTTGATAGCACATTTCTTTTTAGTGCTGAATAATATTCCATTGTTTGTATATACCAGTTTGTTTATCCATTCACCTCTAAAGGGCATCTCCGTTGCTTCCAAGTTTTGGCAGTTATGAATAAACTGCTGTGAACACCTCTGTGCAGGTTTTTATGTAGATCGAAGTTTTCACCTCCTTTGGGTAAATACCAAGTAGCATGATTGCTGGATTGTATGGTAAGAAATGTTTAGTTTTGTTATGAAACTGCCAAACTGTCTTCCAAAGTACCATTTTGCATTCTCACTAGTAATGAATGAGAGTTCCTGTTGCCCCACGTCCTGATCAGCATTTGTGTTGTTGGTGATCCAGGTTTTGGCCATAGGTGTGTAGTGGTATCTCATTATTTTTTAAATTTTCATTTCCCTGATGACATATGCGGGGTTTTCATGTGCTTATTTGACAGTTGTTTATCTTCTTTGATGATGTGTCTGTTAAGTCTTTGGCCCATTTTTATATCAGATTGTTTGTTTTCTTATTGTTGAGTTTTTTAAGAGTTTGTGTATTTTGGATAACAGTTTATTTCTTGCTAATTTTTTTTTTTTTGTAATCTGTGGCTTTTTTCTAATTCTTTCATATTGTCTTTGATTCTGTTTTCTTCATTACTTTTTCGTTATAGTGAGTCTTCCCTCTAAAGTTGATAAGTACGATTCTTATTTTTCTGATCTTGGTGTTAAAAATTTTTTTTGTCGTTGTGGACTTACTTATGCTATAGTATTAAGATTCAAATTTTAACTCTATATACAGAAACAGATTTTTAACGAATGTATAGCTTCTCATCAGTATTTAAAATTTTACTTTTACAGTCACATTAGTCGTTATTCCCTCATTTCTATTTTCCTTATTAGCATTTAGAGAGTAAATTAAGACATTACTTAATGTGATGAGGTAGACGGCACATCAAGTAACACTGTTTTTTGTGACACAATGATTTTTCATTCAGTTTGCTTTAAATTTCTGTCTTATTATGACAAGTTGTGTTTTCATTAGCAACTCCTTCTAGGGTCTAATGTGAAATCTGATAGAAAGTTTGAAGTGTATGTTTCTGTTTAAGGGACTTGGGAGAAGGGTGAGGATTTGGTACTGTTTATGGACCAGGCACTGTGTTTTACATACATTCTCATTTAATTCTTGTGACACAGAGATCAATCACCATTTTACAGGTGAAGAGGCTGAAATTAAATGATTTTCCCAGATCACAACTAGCAAATGGTAAAGGTGGGAGTTGAGCTCAAATCATTCTTGTTTCTTTCTATTTTTTGCCTTTTCATTCTTGTTTTATGGTTTTTGTTTGTTTGTTTGTTTTTGGCCGGGCTGCGCAGCATGTGGCATCTTAGTTTCCGGACCGGGGATCAACCCCGTGCCCCTTGCAGTGGAAGTGCAGAGTCTTAACCACTGGACCGCCAGGGAAGTCCCAAGTTCTTCTTTTAAAAGCCAGCATGCTTCTTTTCAAACTTTATAGTTACCTAGTAGTGTACATTAAAATGAATAGTTTAGGTTGTCTATGTGTGACCCAAAGACCAAATTGGTAATATTTCAGTTTTTAATCTGGCATTTGATGTTGTCTTAAGTACATGAAGTTAAAATTGAATCTCAATGTGTTCTTCTTTGTATGGCATTTGTAACGGGGCTGGTGCTTTTGGAGAGAAGTTACTTGGTTTTCCAAGGACTTCTAAGAGGCAGTTAAAAAAAAAAAGGGATTTAGAAAGGAATATGAACTATAGAAAATTGGTCAGTAATCCTCTATTTGAGTTGTAATTGTTGACTAGAATGTTTACAAAGACCTATTCACAGAAGTAGGTGCTCATCCAGAAGAAGTTTGGAAGATAAAGGACTGGACTTCATGACCATAGTCCCTTTTATTGCTACTGTGGAATTCTCAGTTCTCATTTTTTTTCAGTTGACACTACTGTTCTGTGATTTATTGAGAATTATTTGCATATGTTAAACCCATTCCATGATGTACATTGTTACTTTTGGTCACTGTTTTCATTGGATAAAATCAGTCAGTGTCTGTGCTTTTCATTTGCTGTTTTTAAATAGCTAAAGAGTTAGATTCTGTGTGAAATCAAGATACAGTTAGATGCTTGTGTTACTTTGGGGCAAATGTAGTCTGCTAGAATTTTGACATAGAGCTAGATATGGTCTACTGTGGAACTTTTACCCAGCTGCGTAATTTCTCAAGTATTGTGATACTACGGGAAGCATTCGAAGAGAGGGAAAGCAAAGCTTGCTATAAGTGTGCTATTTCTTTTTTTTTTTAATAGATCTTTATTGGAGAATAATTGCTTCACAGTGCTGAGTTAGTTTCTGTTGTACGCCAAAGTGAATCAGCCATATGCATACACATGTCCCCATATCCCTTCCCTCTGGAGCCTCCCTCCCATCCTCTCTATCCCTTCCCTCTAGGTCATCGCAAAGGACAGAGCTGATCTCCCTGTGCTATGCTGCTGCTTCCCAGTAGCTCACTATTTTACATTTGGTAGTGTATACATGTCGATGCTACTCTCACTTCGCCCCAGCTTCCCCTTCCCACCCCGTGTCCTCATGTCCATTCTCTACGTCTATATCTTTATTTCTGCCCTGCAACTGGGTTCATCAGTACCTTTTTTTTTTTTAGATGCCGTGTATATGCGTTAGCATATGGTATTTGTTTTTCTCTTTGTGACTTACTTCACTCTGTATGACAGACTCTAGGTCCATCCACCTCACGACAAATAACTCAGTTTCGTTTTTTTTCATGGCTGAGTAATATTCCATTGTATATATGTGACACATCTTCTTTATCCATTCATCTGTTGATGGACATTTAGGTTGCTTCCATGTCCTGGCTATTGTAAATAGTGCTGCAGTGAACATTGTGGTACGTGTCTCTTTTTGAATTATGGTTTTCTTAGGGTTTCTTTTGAAATGACAGATGGTATCAAACATTTAGTATCAAAGTTCACTGTAGTTGCTCAGTGAAACAAATATTAATATTACATGGTAGCTATTTTAAACAACAATTTACCACAGGCTCAGGAAACTTTAGAATGATTGGCATCCAAAAATTTACAATATTTTTCATCTGTCTTTGTGTCCTGTTGAGATAGGGCAGAATTGTACTGTTAAAGTTAAGCTTTGAGTGGTATTTAATTTTGAATTGTAGCCACAGGGAAATGTGACTGAAACATAATTCAGAACTTTTGGCGATGGATACCTTGTTAGTGGCTATAGATGGATTTCAAGCCTCACTTCTTATTTAGTGCCCAGCTTAGAAATCTGTAAGTAGTAGTAGCTGGCTCCTGGTTTCTTAATGATTTCAATTATAATATTTTCACCTAAGGGGAATTATCTTCCAACCTAAGTGATTTCACATCTTTGCTTATAATTAAGGCTAAATTTTGTTTAAACTGTTTACTTAACCTGTGAGAAACCAGAAGAGAGCTGTTGTCTTATAGTATTTAATATTTAGATTTTTCATACCTGTGATTATGATTTGGTGCTTGAGTTTTTAAAAAAATTTATAAAGACATTAAAATTTGTGTAGAAATGCTAATGGTAAGATATTTTAATGAAATATAAATATAATATAAACCTAGAAAAGTTGACATATTGTGACTACTTGATTATCATACTAGGTGAGTAATTTGTTACTAAAAAGTGAGTTGTGGAAATTGGAAGGAAACACTCATGGTGCTAATGCTCATTGTGATTAGGGCTTAAGATTATGAATGACTTAATAATATAGGACAGGACATATCAACTTTGCAAAGAGATTAACATAACCAAGCTATGGAAAAATGAAAGATTTTAAGAAAAAACCACTAGGAATATGTATTTTAAACTGTAGAACAAAAATGTTAAATTCTTCTTAGTAATACTGGTAGTAGTCTAGTAATAGGTATGACTTCTCCCTGGTACCATGGTGAACCCCACCGCAGGGCCAGCGTGGGGTTCTAAAAATATTATTATCAAAATCACATATTGCCAGGAAGCTCAATTTTAAGAAAATCTTGGAACTGAAGGAGGAATAAACATGGGAGGAATAAGCAACTATGGGGAATGTTGTTGGAGGAATGGGAGTTTGCAGTTTTGCGTATTTTACTACTCTAAAATGGAAAATGGATTGTCTGAGGGTTTTTTTTCCTTTACACGTTCAGGAGGATAGCATTCTCTTCTGTTAAAACTGCCACTGATTATATATTTCTCCTAACAGTGATGATCATATTGTCTACTCTCTCAAAAGAGTTGAATAATATATTTATTTTTGTTATATTTTAGAAAAATGAGTGAATGAACTTTGGCAGCTCTTCTGTTTGCATGTGAGTGGTACTTGCTTTCAGATTTAGAATTCCCTGCTGGGAAAATAATCTAAGATATGTTGCTGTGAGTATAACTTTAAAATATACACATACACACATACATTTATATAAATTCCCTTTCCTTTAATCTTCTAAGAGAAAAATTCATATACAGTCTTGTGAATTGACTGGACTGGAATAAAAATACTGGTTTTTAAAAAATATCTCTTGGGCTTCCCTGGTGGCGCAGTGGTTGAGAGTCCGCCTGCCGACGCGGGGGACACGGGTTCGTGCCCCGGTCCGGGAAGATCCCACATGCCGCGGAGCGGCTGGGCCCGTGAGCCATGGCCGCTGAGCCTGCGCATCCGGAGCCTGTGCTCCGCAACGGGAGGGGCCACAACAGTGAGAGGCCTGCGTACCGCAAAAAAAAAAAAAAAAAAAAAAAAAAATCTCTCCCACTATACTGGAGGTTTGAGAAATAAAGAATAGCTAAGACATTTTCTTTTGTTTGGGTGTGAAGGACACCACCTCAGTCAGTTTCCATTTCCTCTTCCGTAAATTTGTTTGAAATTTCTGTGTACTACCTTGGTTTGACTACTCAGCATAAGGCTCAGAAGTCAGAAGAAATAACTTCATATCTCGGCCATTCCCAGTGTTTAGCAATTTTTTAAATCTGGAATTTTGTTGGTAATCATTAACAGTTGTTTAAGGGTGAACAATTAATGTTCTTTATAGAAATAATTTGAGGCATCTTTTTTGGGAGTTCTTTGCACATAATACTATGACTTTATTATGGATGTTAGGAGAAAGGATATAGAAATAAACCATTGCTTGTGGAATGGAATGGTGATAATCTGCCCACCACTTGCAGTGTTTAATCTTTCTTGCTCTTTGTAGAGAGATCACCTCTCTTTAGACTTCAATCATTACATGTTTCTTTTCTTTTCTTACTGACTCAGTTATTGGTGAAAATTTGTCAGGAGATGAGAATGAAGCATTTTGCACGTATACCCAGGTTTATTGTTGTGAATGAGACCACTTAAAATATTTATAATGTTTCATTCTGAGTGAGGTACACAGAGTACCAAAAAAACCCATCTGATGTAATTACATTTTGTAGCACTTTGCTTCTAAAATTTGGACAGAATATAGTTTAGGAAATTTTCATTTATATTGTGGCCCTGGCCATGCATTTTCAAAAGCATTGTGTTGCATTCCTAAACTTGGTGTGTTGCATGCACTACTGAGCATAATGGGAAAAGAAAAGTGCCATAAAAAGCTAAGTACCAAGTAACTAGCTGGGAAAAGCTTTTAATGGGCGAGCTGCTGTGGTCATTAATCTAGTAGAAGAGTACTTGAGGAAATGGTTGCATGTTAAACTGTGATTTCTTTTGGTTATTAGAAACCAAAATAGGAAATTCAGAATTATCCCTTAAATGCTGATAATGTTTTTTAAAGTGGCTTTTTGCAGCCTAATTTAGTGCAGAGAGAATTAAAATGGAAACTTGGTTCTAATGCTAACTGTAGAAGAATGACCTTGGCTAAGTTTGTTGTCTTATTGATAAAATGAGTGATAGAATCTGTTTAAGGATCCTTTCAACTTTAGTCTGTTGCCTTAAATTTGCTTTGTGTCCTCTTGAACAATCAAAAAGGAAGATTTTTACTTTGATTCAGCCTGATTTCCCCAACACTTCTCCAGTTACTTAATGTATAGTAGCTTTGCTATAGACAACTTTTCAGTGGCTTTCAGACCTTTTTAACTGAGCCTCATTCTAAGAAATACGTTTTACGTTATGACCTAGCACATACACATTTTAAATGACAGAAGTTTCACAGAATACTTACCTTAGTAGTGATGAGTTATGTTTTCTATTTCATTTTTTTTTTACAAGGTGATTTACAGTCTACTCTGAAAAACCCTCCATTTAGAGTATAAACTTGAAGCTGCGTCCTTTTTTTTTTTTTTTAACTTGTTAAATCAAGCAGTAAGTTGCTGATAAGTATTTTCCACACAGTGAACATGTAGTGGCTATATGAATTTTAGCTCCTGCCATTGTTTGTTAACACTGTCAACAAGAACACAAGCTCTGAACATGGTGTTCGTTCTCAGGAAGGAACAAATGATAATGATTTTTCGTAACAGCCGAAGTTAGGCATATGCTTAGTCTTCAACGTAGATAATTTAATGATCTGTTAGTTTATTTCTGCTTTTTATTTCATCCCGTATTAATATACACAATACTGGCATTAGCTATGACATAAACCGGTGGCACAAAAAATCTTCAGCACCTTTTTGGATTTGAGTTTTTAAAGGTATTTTGTAGGAAACACAGATTGAATTTTAAGGCATACATGTGCTGTTATTTTAAATAAGTTCTTTGCTTTTGTGTTCTAATCAAGAGATACATAGATAGATATATCTATATATATCTATATATATATGGAGAGAAAGAGATATTTAACTCCAACTTGTCAATCTTTTAGTTCTATCAGATTCCTTTATCTCCCCACAGGCCTCCCCTGCCCCCAGGTTTGAGTTCTTATGGAATTTGTAGATTACTTTTTAAATGTAAGGATTAAAATAAAGTTTTCTTGGAATAATACTTAATATTTGTGACCCTGGACCTCTCACTCCCTCAAATTCTAAGCCTTTTTCCTCATCTCAAAACGATACTTTATGTATTTGACTAGGTTATTTTATATACATAAATAAATTTATTTAAAGAAATAATCCAAAATGCAGTATACTCACAGTACAGTGTGAAATTTTATGTAATTATAAGTCATTATCATGGTCTTTGGATATTAACTTCTGGAGGTTTTTGGCCTGAAGTGACCCTGAAAGTTCACGACCTAATTTTCATTTCATTGAGTCTTGAATTTGAATCCTGAATTCTGAAAGTTGTATAGTAGCAGTTAACATAGCTGACTATTTAATCTAGTAAGTCTATAACAGTGCCACTTACTTGTCCTAGAGTACATCATTTCATTCAGTTCTCTCAGTAACCCTGCATATAGTATGTTGTCATCCCTATTTTATAGGTGAGAAAACCAAGGGAACTATTTGGTGGAATAATGTTTCTAAAATTGAGGATCCTCCTGTGGGGCTTTGTTGTAAATATATCATTGAATATATCACTATGGGGTTCCTAAGTCAATGAAATTGATTAGAGTTTAGAAATATAAGTGAAATTCAAGGAAAACAAGGTGGAAATAAAATTGTAGTCAGAGACTTCATGACTAATTAAGTAGGTTTAAAAAATTAATGCCCTGGGGCTTCCCTGGTGGCGCAGTGGTTGAGAGTCCGCCTGCCAATGCAGGGGACACGGGTTCGTGCCCCGGTCTGGGAAGATCCCACATGCCGCGGAGCAGCTGGGCCCGTGAGCCACGGCCGCTGAGCCTGCGCGTCCGGAGCCTGTGCTCCGCAACGGGAGAGGCCACAACGGTGAGAGGCCCGTGTACTGCAAAAAAAAAAAAATTCCCTAAATCAGCACTGTCCAATAGAAATATAATGAGTACCACATATGTAGTTTAAATTTTCTGGTAGCCATGTTAAAAGAAGATAAGAAAGAGGTAGAATTAATTTTAATAATATATTTTATATAACCCAGTATATCTAAATGTCATTATAACATGTAGTCTATAAAAGTTATAAAGATACTTTATATTCCTTTTTTCTATTAAATCTTCAAAATCCAGTATATATTTTACACTTAACATATCTCAATTCACACCAGCAACATTTCTTTTTTTTTTTTTTTAACATCTTTATTGGAGTATAATTGCTTTACAATGGTGTGTTAGTTTCTGCTTTATAACAAAGTGAATCAGCTATACATATACATATATCCCCATATCTCCTCCCTCTTGCGTCTCCCTCCCGCCCTCCCTACCCCACCCCTCTAGGTGCTCACAAAGCACCCAGCTGATCTCCCTGTGCTATGTGGCTGCTTCCCACTAGCTATCTGTTTTACATTTGGTAGTATATATAAGTCCATGCCACTCTCTCACTTCGTCCCAGCTTACCCTTCCCCCTCCCTGTGTCCTCAAGTCCATTCTCTACATCTGCGTCTTTATTCCTGTCCTGCCCCTAGGTTCTTCAGAACCATGTTTGGTTTTTGTTTTTTTTTTTAGATTACACATATATGTGTTAGCATACTGTATTTTTCTCTTTCTGACTTACTTCACTCTGTATGACAGTCTCTAGGTCCATCCACCTCAGTACAAATAACTCAATTTCGTTTCTTTTTATGGCTGAGTAATATTCCATTGTATATTTGTGCCACATCTTCTTTATCCAGTCATCTGTCGATGGACGCTTAGGTTGCTTCCATGTCCTGGCTATTGTAAATAGAGCTGCAATGAACATTGTGCTACTTGGCTCTTTTTGAATTATGGTTTTCTCAGGGTGTATGCCCAGTAGTGGGATTGCTGGGTCATATGGTAGTTCTGTTTTTAGTTTTTTAAGGAACATTTCTTTTAAAAAATTTTTTAATTGAAATATAGTTGATTTACAGTGTTGTTAGTTTCAGATGTACAGCAAAGTGATTCAGCTATACATATATCTATATATCTAAGTATATTCTTTTTTTACATTCTCTTCCATTATAGGTTATTACAAGATATTGATTATAGTTCCCTCCCAGCAACATTTCAAAGAAGTATTTTACTAGCCATATTTATCTAGTGGCTACCATCACTGGATAACTCAGTTTTGAGGTTTCCAATTTTTTTTACTCCTGAATCCTAAGGACCTCTTGTTAAACTGTTCTTGAGCAAACTTATCCCACCATCTCAAGAAGTTGGTAATAAAAGTTTTAGATTATGCTGTATCAGTAGTGAGGCTATGGTTGCAGGCATAGGTGAAATCTGATTCTCCTGAGTTCTCCTCAGTTTCAAGTTGAAGAAAACGTATTTATTTTAAATATTTTCATTATTAGAATATTAATACTCTCTCGGTATGCACATTTTGGAAGATCTAGAGGTGAAAAGAAAAACTACCTGTGTTACTTATGAACAATGAAATATTTAGCCATGAAAAAGAATGAAATCTTGACATTTGTGACACCATGGATGGACCTTGCAGGCATTATGCTAAATGTAATAAATAAAAGAGAGAAAGTCAAATACCATATGATCTCATTTATATGTAGGGTCTTAAAAACAACAACAACAGCAGCAGAAATTGAGCTCATAGGTAGAACAGATTGGTAGTTGTCAGAGTCAGGGTGGGGCGAGGGGGCGAAACAGATACAGGTACTGACTTCCAGTTATAAAAAAGTAATGAGATTTAATGTACAGCATGGTGACTGTAGTTAATACTACTGCATTGCATATTTGAATATTACTAAGAGAGTAGATCTTAAAAGTTCTCATCACCAGAAAAAAAGGTTTTTGTAACTGTGTATGGTGATGGGTATTAACTAGACTTACTGTGGTGATCATTTCTCAATATATACAATCAAATCATTATGTTGTATACCTGAAACTGATGTAGTGTTATATGCCAGTTTTAACTCAATTAAAAAATAAAACTACCTGAGTTTCAGCCATCCAGAAATAATACTGGTAATACTGTAGTGAATTTTCATATGCTGTGTTGTGTACGTTTTTCTTATGGTTTTGTTTATTTTTGGTTTTCATGTGATTATGAGTGTCTTCATAATTCAGCTTTTAACATGAATATTTCTGTTGCAATGTTTTTATTTTGTATTATTTTTTAAATTTATTTATTTATTTTTGGCTGCATTGGGTCTTGGTTGCTGTGTGCAGGCTTTCTCTAGTTGTGGTGAGCAAGGGCTACCGTTCGCTGCAATGTGCAGCTTCTTATTGCGGTGGCTTCTCTTGTTGCGGAACACAGGGTCTAGGCGCGTGGCTTCAGTAATTGTGGCACGCGGGCTCAGTAGTTGTGGCGCATGGGCTTAGTTGCTCTGCGGCATGTGGGACCTTCCCGGACCAGGGCTCGAACCCGTGTCCCCTGCATTGGCAGGGGGATTCTTAACCACTGCGCCACCAGGGAAGCCCAAGATGTGCTTCTTATAAACAACATTTAGGTAGATTTGTTTTGTAAGCGCCTGTCCCAAAGGTCTCTCTTAATTTAAAAAATATATATATATTAAATTTATTTATTTGGCTGTGCTGTGTCTTAGTTGCGGCACGCGAGATCTTTAGTTGCGGCATGCGAAGTCAGTCGCGGCATGTGGGATCTAGTTCCCTGACAGAGATAGAACCCAGGTCCGCTGCATTGGGAGTGTGGAGTCTTAGCCACTGGACCACCAGGGAAGTCCCGCCAAAGGTCTCTCTTAAAATAGAGAACTTTAACTTATTCACATTTATAGTGGTAATTGATATGTTTGGAGTTGGTCTTCTTCCTGCCTTCTGTGCATTTTATTTCTACCTTCCCTTTTTTTTTTTGCGGTATGCGGGCCTTTCACTGTTGTGGCCTCTCCCGTTGCGGAGCACAGGCTCCAGACACACAGGCTCAGCAGCCATGGCTCACGGGCCCAGCGGCTCCATGGCATGTGGGATCTTCCCGAACCGGGGCAGGAACCCATGTCCGCTGCATCGGCAGGCAGACTCTCAACCACTGTGCCACCAGGGAAGCCTCTGCCTTTCCTTTCTTTAGCCTGATTTTCTTTGATGCATTTTTATCCCTCGTGGTCTATATGTTTTATATATTTTCATTATTCAACTGATAACCCTAAAATTTGTGTTGAAATATTCCATTTTAGTACTAATTTCTATTTTTTTTTAAATGATACTATTTCTCTTATTCCTTGGGTATAACGAAAAAATGCACAGCCTCTAGATCAAGACAGCTTGTGTTTGGATCTTGGCTTGGCTTTGCTACTTTTTGACTGTGACCCATTTGTGCCTCCATTTCTCCATCCTTAGAGAATAATAACAGTACATACCTCACTGGGACGTTGCTAAGTTTAAATGTGTTAATATATATAAAACACAGAACAGGGCCTGGCATATTGTAAGGACTCGATAACTGTTATTATCATTATTAGATGTCAGTTATTAACAAAAGCTTGAAACTATGTTAATTAGCATAGTTCTCGTGGGTCCCATTTGTTGATGCATACCTGGTCCTTAATCCGTATTTACTTTCTGTATGTTTTAAGAAATTCATCTTCATGCTTTTTACAATTCCGTGTTTATTATTCTGTATTGTGTGTTGGGTGCGCTCTAGTAAAGACTCAATTCTGTCTTCTGTTCAGCTGAGTTTTCTACTTTTATTTATTTTTTTATTTTGGCCACTATCTGTTTATTCCCTCTCTTTCTCCCTTTATCCCCTCTTCCACCTTCTGGATAGGTTCGACCAAAAATACTAACATATTGGATGGTGTCATGGGTATCTAAATGCTTTAATTACATAGTGTGTGTGTGTAAGTGTACTTTGGGTGTGAGAGGTAGTGTATCAGTCAGAGTTCTCCAGAGAAATAGAACTAATAGGAGATTATTTGCTGTATGTTTTTCCCACACTGCCAAGCAATTCTTCAACACCAGTTGGGTGTCCCACAAATTTAACTCAATTCAGATACTGTCTACCTGACGGTAGTGTCAGGTCCCACAGGTTAAGGACTCAGTCCCACAAGACTGCTCCCACTCCAGGGTTGTTACCTTTGCTTTTCTGACCAGCTGGCTATAAATCAGAGGTTCCAACAACCCCCTCCCCCAGTTCAATTAATCTGCCAGAGCAGTTCACAGAACTTAAGAAAACATTTTGGTTACTACATTGCTGGTTTATTATCTGGTTTGTTATAAAAGGATATAACTTAGGAGCAGCTAGATGGAAGAGGTGCATAGGGCAAGGTATATGGGAAGGGGCATGGATCTTCCACACCCTCTCCAAGCATGCCACTCTCGCCAGATCGCTACATGTTTACACACCCAGAAGCTTTCCAACCCTGTCCTTTTGGGGCCTTATGGAGGCTCTGCTATCAATACATAGGCATGATTGATTAAATCTTTGGCCACTGGTGATTAATCTTAATCTCCTGCCCCTGTCTCCTCCCCAGGAGGTCAGGGGTGGCACTGAAAGTTCCAGCCTTCTAATCACATGGGTGGTTCCCCCTAGCAGTCAGCCCCCATCCTTAGGTTGCCCAAAGGCTTTCTAAACATCACTTTTTTAACATAACAAAAGACGCTTTAAAAATTACTTTGGAGGGGCTTTCCTGGTGGCCCAGTGGTTGAGAGTCCGCCTGCTGATGCAGGGGACGCCGGTTCCTGCCCCGGTCCGGGAAGATCCCACATGCCGCGGAGCGCTGGGCCCGTGAGCCATGGCCACTGAGCCTGCGCGTCCGGAGCCTGTGCTCCGCAACGGGAGAGGCCACAACAGTGAGAGGCCCGCATACCGCAAAAAAAAAAAAAAAAAAAATTACTTTGGAAATTCCAAGGCTTTTAGGAGCTTTGTGCCAGGAATAGGGATGAAGAGCAAATGTATATTAATATAAATCACAGTATCACATATTATAGGTTTATTTCATTTCAAGGAATTAGCTTATATGATTGTTGGAGCTGGCAAGTCTGAAATCCACAGGGCAGGGCAGGCCACCAAGTTGGAAGCTCTTGGAGAATCTGATTTTGCAGTCTTGAGGCGGAATTTCTTCTTCCTCAAGAAATATCAGTTTTGTTCTTACTACCTTTCAAATGATGGGATAAGACCCATTCACATTATTGAGGATAGTTTCCTTTACTTAAAGTTAACTGATTTTAGGTATTAAGTACGTCTACGAAATACCTTTTACAGCAACACCTAGATTAGTGTTCATTGGAATAAGTGGGGACTGTAGCCAAGTCAACACATTAAACCGTCATAGACGGACATATAGTTTCAGGATAGATTGTCCTTGCCCATCAGCCTCTTGAAATTAAAAAAGAAAAAAGTTACTATATGTAATACTACATGGAAATTAATAATTATCCAGATTTTTAGTAAAATATAATTTTAGAGGTATACAGTGCTAACGTGAGGTCAGCTTATGCATATATAGATCATACTCTAAAAGTTTATGGGTCATTTGTTGACTTTTAAGTGAAAAAGGCCTGTAGTGCCAGTACTAGAAATGATTGTTCCTGGAATAGCCAGCAAAATCTGATAGCCACACATTGTCTGAAATATGTTACGTACGCAAGAGAAACCTATTTAAAAATGGAAGAGAACAACATTAAATGCTATCCATTTATCTGCTTGGTTACCAGTAACTTTAAAAGTTGTTTAGACTTTAACCTCTGTTTGTCACACTTTTTGTGAAATACTTAATAGTTTAATGCTCAGATATGAAGACCACATGCTCACTTCAACTAAGGCATTAATGAAAGAGGATACTGAGCTTACATTACATCTTTGTTGGTGAAACCGGGGGTGAAGGAAAAGGTAGGGACTGGAATAGAAATAGATTGGTAGGTGAGGCGGTAAGATTCATAAGCAGCCTATCACTATGGGAGAGGGTCCTTTTTTGTTGATGGCACCAAACAGGGCTGCTGTTTTATAATAAGAATCATAAATCGGAAAAAAGATGTAGCACAAAATCCCAATGGTTTTTCATTGTAGTTATTGAGAAGCATGACAGTGTACTATATATAGACAGTTAATATTAAAGAATAAAATAAAAAGCCGCAGAATGTTTTGCTATTAAAATTATAGCATAACTTTTAACCAGGATAGTATGGTGTGGTAAATAATGTGCCCTACTAGTCAAAAAATTTAGATTCTGTCCCCAATTTTGCTACCTATATTAGCCCTTCTTTCTCTATTCAGTGCTCAGGTTAATTGTGTCACATTTCCTGAGGTAGAAACTGTGTGGTTATATTTCAACTCTTGTTTCTTCCCATTTAATTAAACCCTACCTATTCTCTCTTTTCTGTTCTCTTTTCCCCTCTCCATTGCCTTAACTTAGGCCATCATCTCGTCCTGATGTTTTGATAATCTAGTCAGCATTCAGCTGCATCACCCCTTGCATGTACCCACCGTACTACCCCACCCAATCATACATAAAAATCTTTTGTTTCTGCGCTGCCACCAGACTTGTTTTTATGAAACAAACTTGATGTTTCATGTTACTCTCCATTGCCTAAAATTGCTTTTTCCTGACTAACATTTGGGAGTTAAGAGTGCATGTTGCGTATTGTAGATTCAGAAGAAGTCCTGCATTAAAGAAACCTGTTTAACTTAGGTTTACCAACATTTCCCAAATGCATTTGGTACTCTTTCTTGGTATGTCTTGTAATGTGTCAGAACAGTGTTCTATGTGACACCATTTCGGGAAATCATGGACTTTTACAAGATAAGTTTAAATTCCTTAGCTTGGTCAGGTTTTTGCTGCAACCGACATTTTTAGCTTCATCTCCTTCCCACCTTATACACGTACACCAGCACAGTCATTCGCGGGACACGTATTGAGGATATACTCTCAGCCCAGACACTGCAAAGATCAAGGAGCCATTCTAAGTTGCAAATAGTCTTTGTGAAAAGTCCTGTGATAGTATTTTTAGATACATCTACTTTGATAAAGTGTCTTCTGAAAACGCTGAGAGTTTTCAGGATGTTTCTGGTTGCAAGTAGCAGAAAGGCCTACTTTAGTGAATAAAGATTTATAGTCTTTCATAAGAGGTAGGGCATTTCCAGGTCGGTTGATTCAGTTATGTCATCAAAGATCTCTTTGCAACTCTCAGACCAGTGCCCCTTATGGCCCCAGTCTCGAGCATCACATGCGTCCTGGACAGTATTCAGCAGCAGAAGAAACAGTTTCTTTCTTTCTTTCTTTCTTTTTTTTTTTTTTAAAGATTTATTTATTTATTTAGGCTGCACTGGGTCTTAGTTGAAGCACGCAGGATCTTCGTTGCGGCATGTGGGATCTAGTTTCCCCACCAGGGATTGAACCTGGGCCCCCTGCATTGGGAGAGTGGAGTCTTACCCACTGGACCACCAGGGAAGTCCCAGAAACAGTTTCCTTCAGATTGTCTAATGTTTCACTGGCCAGAGTTGTGGTCACACGCCCATGCCTAAATCAGGTACTGGAAATGGGACCTCTGAGGTTGGTTTAGGACCTACTTTTCTTCTATCACAGGATAGATACTTGAACCAAATAAGTGAATATTGTTAGCAAGAAGAAGGGAGTTTGGGAATGGCTGGTAGACAGCTGACAATACCTGCTACTTAAGTCAGTCTTGAGTGATGGGGAGGAAGTTAGAGTAGAAGGAAACCACTTTTGGATAAAGTGGTTTCTAAACTGAGTTTTGTGGATAGGGGGAGATTAGTAGGAAGACTTTCCGTTATCCTTCTAAGCTATCCTCATTGCTGCTTGTCTTTTCTTTTTTTAAGAATAGTAAACATGGGCTTCCCTGGCGGCGCAGTGGTTGAGAGTCCACCTGCCGATGCAACGGATGTGGGTTTGTGCCCTGGTCTGGGAAGATCCCACATGCTGCGGAGCGGCTAGGCCCGTGAGCCATGGCCCGGAGCCTGTGCTCCGCAACGGGAGAGGCTACAACAGTGAGAGGCCCGCGTACCGCAAAAAAAAAAAAAAAGAATAGTAAACATGTTTAACATATTTCCCTAGGAATTTGTCTTCACCTTCTATTAAAAGGAACATGTAGCAACTGGTTTAGTTGAATGAAACGTGTTCTGTGAGATAAAGGCTGTGTAGGAAACTGCTAATCACTGTTTTAAAATGACAAAAATCTTTTGATGTCCCATACTTCAGTATTAACTTTTTTTTTAACTTTGGAAGATAGGGTTTACAGCCTAAATGATACTTTTGTCTCTCCCTTCCCTCCCTCACTCCCCTTTCCTTCTTTCTTTTCCCTTATCTTCATTTTCTTCCTCTCTCTCTCTCTCTCTCTCTTTCTTTTTGGAATGGAACTTAAGTACATCTTTTGGTTCTGCCTTATCTTGTCCTTCTGATTTTAGAGGTGAAGATGTAGAAGTCCAAAAAGGTTAAATGATGTGCTTGGTATTATTTGGCCTGTAGAGCTAGGTTTAGAAGCGGGGTTGTTTAGGGAAATGAGTTGCAGCTGTAGTGGAAAACCAAGGAAAATGTGCTGTTAAGATGCTGGAGACAATTGTCTTTGATCTTTTTAAACCCTAGAGAGCCTGATATGTTTAGAAGGGATTAAAATTGTTTCTGTTAGGGTTAGTGGGTTATTATAAATTTTGTGGATGTCATAAGTAGCACAGTATATAGTAATTAAGTGTCACACTTGGAAAAGAAATCTAGAAATGTCAGTAATAGAATTTTACTATGTTTTTAAAAAAATTATGAATATATAAAAAAGGTCTTTCTTGTATCTGAGAGAAAAAGAGACAATTACTGCATGAATAGTGAGGCCCATCTGGAAATTTTTATGTGTATATACAAAATTTTAGTAATACCAGGATGCTCATATAAATATTGGTTCTTTGTAACACTTATGTGATAAGAACTTCTTGTACAACACAGTCCTTAATTTACCAGAAACCTAGATCTGTGCTTTTCTGTAGTTCCTGGTTTAAGTTTATATTTGGCCAAGCAAGTAAACTCTCAAGCAAGAGTTTATATTTGCTTGAGAGGGCTTCTTCTTCTTCTTTTTTTTTTTTTTTTAAAAAAGGTACATTTCATGCATAACCTGCCATAAAATGGTGAGCCATTTTAGTTTGTCAGGTATTTATTAATGATTTACTTTGTGAAAGATATTGAGGAGGGCAGATAAAAGTATCTGTTTTTGTAGTTTATTTAGCACAGAGCATTGTACTTAAGTATATAACATTAACTATTAATATGATTGATATGTCCTTTCCTGATAATTTTCTCTCCATTTATAATTTTAAATTGGGAGAATGTTTGTTGTTTTCAGTCTTTGTATTTTTTATACGTATGGCAATACAAGAGTCAATTATTAGTCCAGGTTTAAATATACATCATAATATCCCATTTTGGGGCGTCAGTGAGGAATAGCAGTTTCATTCTGCTCAGGACTTTAAGCCAGACTGAGCACAACAGAAGAGAAGAATTATGGGATTTCCCATTACACTAAATTGTCTGTCTGCTTTTTCGCCACTGAGGCCTAAGGACAGGAACTTCCTTAACTATCTCGGTAATACTGAAACACTGCTACTTCCTACCCCCCAAAAGTGGGAGAGTTTGTCAAGGAAGTTTTCTGGAGGAAGAAATTAGCCACATGAAAGCCCGGGAGGGAAAAACGCAGGTTATAGGCTGAGGAAGAGCAAAGATCTAAAGGTCAAAGAGCTTGGTGCAAAACTATAGTAGTCTTAGTTCTAGTTAATAAAACTCTTTTTTTCTATTTTTGTAATTTTGTTACTCTTGTAAGAAAAAAACATACAAATAGGAACACATTTACATTGTTTAATATTAAAGCTATATGTAAATGTTTACAGCAGAACCTGAAAGTTTCTTCTTGCCCCTGCCTTCCTGCTTTCACTCCTTTGCCCAAAGGCAACTATTTCGTGTATTTTCATGTGCTTCCAGTTCTCCATGCCTTTACACAAATATGTATTCACATTTATTTTATTTATTTATTTTTGCGGTACGCGGCCCTCTCACTGCTGTGGCCTCTCCCGTTGCGGAGCACAGGCTCCGGATGCGCAGGCTCAGCGGCCATGGCTCACGGGCCCAGCCGCTCCGCGGCATGTGGGATCTTCCCGGACCGGGGCACGAACCCGTGTCCCCTGCATCGGCAGGCGGACTCTCAACCACTGCGCCACCAGGGAAGCCTCTATATTCACATTTTAAAAAAAAATTGTAAACATATTGTTCTGTGACTTGCTTTTTTATCCTTAACTTTAACTCGTGGAGGTTCTGTGGAACTCTGAGGAAAAGAGACACAGTTTGGATTCAACTGCCAGCTAAGCCATTAAAGCCTCTGTTTTCTTCATTTGTTAAGATGAGGATAATGATAGCATGTACCTTTTAGGGTTATTACAAATACTAAATGAGACTACGTATGGCCTCTCTAGCATGGTAACTAGTTCTTCGTATACTAACATATAGTAGCTACTATTATTAAGAAATAAGGCCAGGACACTTCTGTATCATCCTTTTATAGCTAAGAAATAAACTTGTAGCAGTAGAGCACAGTCAGCCCTCTGCATCTAAAGAATAAAATCTCTAGGGGGTCTAGCAATGATGGCTGTTGCCAAATGGTTAAAGGGCTGTGTCATGAAGAATGAATGAGACCTTTTCTTTGTGGTTTTTAGAATCATTGTGATACCAAATTGTTAGCTGTCTATGGAAGAACTTTATAAAGCAGATCTTGCCAAAGTTGGATGACCTGAAAAGTCTATATAAAATTATGAGGGAGAATATATTATTATTTTGGTCTTCCTGTCATCTATTAAACTGACACATGCACAAAAGAACTAAATAGTAAACTTAGGATAAAAATAAGGATAGTATTTCTTTGTTCAGTGGCTAGTAAACATTGGAACTAATTATTGCAAGTACAAAGAGAGGCTGATAACAGTTCTTTAAAGGATTTAGATGAGTGATAGTATGGCTTTAGAGCTCTCTCCATAATCTTTTCTAAAGGAAATGGACCATTTCTTCTTACTATGTATATGGTTTGTTGTTGTTTTTTGGCATTGTCAGAGACAGAGCACTGGATTACACAGACCATAGGTTTGACTAAATATGGCAGTTTTTAAATCCATTTGATGATGGTTTGTGTTATTTTATTAACTTGCCATCTGCATTTTTTAAAAACAGCTTTGAGATAACTCATGTACCGTACAATTCACCCATTTAAAGTATAAAATCAAGTGGTTTTTAATATATTCACGGAATTGTGCAACCATCATAACCGTCAATTTTCGAACATTTTCATCACCCCCAAAAGAAACCTCTTTTCTCTCCAACCCTCCAGCTGTGGGCAACTACTAACCTACTTTCTATCTCCAGAGATTTGCCTGTTCTGGACATTTTATATAAATGAAATAATACAATATGTGGCCTTTTGTGACTGGCTTCTACTTAGCATAATGTTTTCAATCCATGTTGTATGGATGAATCAGTACTTCACGTATCAGTATGTCATTCTTTTTTATGTAATATCCATACAGTGAGTAATATTTCAAAATATGCGACATTTTGTTTATCCATTCATCATTGATATTTGTGTTGTTTCCACTTTTTTGGTTATTATGAATAATGCGGCTATGAACATTAATGCCACTAGTTTTTGTATGGACATATACTTTGTTTCTCTTGGGCTCATACTGAAGATTGGAATTGCTAGGTCATAAAGTAACTCAATATTGAATCTTTTGAGGAACTGTCAGTCCGTTTTCCAAAGTGGTAGCACCATTTTACATTCTTATCAGCAGTGAATTAGGGTTCCACTTTCTCTGTGTCTTTGTCAACATTTGTTCTTGTGTATCTTTTTTATTTTAGCCTTGAATGGATGTGCAAACCTCAGATCACTGGATTTTATTCAGAGTAGTAATATAAGATTTCTTTTAACCATAAATTTAAGTTTTATAAGAAGATGGAGTTTTGAGGAAACATTAGGTTAAAAGAAAAAAAGTTCGTGATATTATTGCAGCAGCCCTAATGGTGGTATGGAAATGATCAGAGTTTAAATGGTTTCAGTGGCAACTTTAGATAATCTACCTATATGCCACATGCTTAGTTATTGTCCCATCAAAGGCAGTTTCTATTCTACTTTGTAAGATGAAACCACCCGTACCATCTTCTCTTCAATTCTACTGTCCAACCTTTATTATATGTATTTTAAATTATCAAGGTGAGTAATATTAACCTTCTGTCTCTGTGCTTTAAAAATGTGTAAAAGTGAAAATCAAGTATTTATGACCGTCCATATCTATCTCTGAGCCATGTAGCATGGATACAGTTCCTTTTTGTACTAATGCGTACTGCTTTGTTTTTCATGTAGTTTCCAGTTGCCTTGGTGTTTTTCTTAGCACATTTTCAAAGTCTTCTTTACATTGTCCTACCTGATATATTGAGTCTTCCTTTCAGAGCTTTCTATACCCCTGCTCTGGACTTGGTGCTCTCTAAGTATGCTGCACAACTGTGTGTGGCTTTTGTTTGTTTTCCTTAATGGATTGAATATGTTTCCTGAATCCCTTGTGTTCCTCTCTCTTTTTTTAAAATTTGTCAGTGTAAGACAAATAGAAGAAAGTATGGTAATAAGTTTGCTAATAAGAAAGTATGCATTATGGTAAACTTCGAATTCTGGGTTTGTTTAGGATTCTGTTAATATCGTTTTTTTCTCCTTGGTACTGCTGATATTCCTCTCCACCCTCTGGATATTGTTTGGTTTTGTAAACTTACAGGAATGGGCGTCCTTTCTGTTAGTTTTGTTTTTACTTTTTCTCACCATCCATTGTGTTGGGTTGTTTGTTAATGGACCCTTGAAATGTTTCTCTGCTTTGGGGAATGTTCTAATTTCTACTCCTATTTTTCCCTGTTCTCTTTTTTCTGGGACATATTTATTTGTATGTTGAAACTCATGTTATGACTCTGCTCCTCCCCCACCCCCCCCACCTCATCTCTGCCACCAACCCCTTATCTGCTTTTTTTTTTTTTTTTTTTTTTTTGGCTGGGTCTTAGTTGCGGCACATGGGATCTTCGTTGCCGCGCAGCATGTGGGATCTTATTTCCCCGACCAGGGATCGAACCCATGTCCCCTGTGTTGGAAGGCGGAGTCTTAACCAGTGGACCACCAGAGAAGTCCCCCTTGTCTGCTTTTTTTTTTTTTTTTTTTTTTGGCGGTATGCGGGCCTCTCACTGTTGTGGCCTCTCCCGTTGCGGAGCACAGGCTCCAGACGCGCAGGCTCAGCAGCCATGGCTCACGGGCCTAGCCGCTGCATGGCATGTGGGATTTTCCTGGACCGGGGCACGAACCCGTGTCCCCTGCATCGGCAGGCGGACTCTCAACCACTGCGCCACCAGGGAAGCCCCTGTCTGCTATTTTGATTTGGCATTTATTTTTGCAAGCGTTCATTGAATTTTTATTTTGATGAGCATATCTTTAATTTCTAAGAGTTACTTCTAGTTCCCTGCCCTTTCATTTACAGTTTTACTGTTTTATAGTCACAGTATTTGTTAATGTACTCTAAAAAAGTTTTTTAAAAGAAATTATGAAAATATATATTTACATGAAATGAGAGAAGAAATCACAAGTTACAAACTTAAAAGATCTAATTACCAAAAATTATCACAAAATCCAGGGGAAAAATTTTTTATTAACTATCTGACATAGTTTTAAATCCTTCCCGCCCTGCATTTTTGGCTTCATCTCTTCGATCACCTTTTCATTTGGCAATGAATTTGTGGTATTGTATGGAGAGAGAGTAATAAAATCATTCAGCTTTTCTCTAGCATTCAGGTTTCTTGCTGGGTGGCTGTCAATTTTCCTACCCAGTCACCTGCCTCCCACATGTGTGGCATGCAGTGGGGCTATAAACACAAGTTTGGAAGATCTATCCTTGTTCAAGAAAGAGCCAAAAGAAAAAAGCATGGGTGTAAGAAGAGAATCCAGAAGAACCATGCAGGATCCAAAAGTATAAGTTAAAATGCCAACATATTCAGTAATATACATGGAGACTTGGCTTTTGGCACGAGAGAAAGAAAATCAATATTTTAAGAAGGGCTGGAGAAAGCAATTCAAGAAAACAAGAGCAGAATATAAAACCATGTTGAACTTGGTAAAAAAAAAACAAACAAAAAACTGATGCCATGGAAAATCAAATTAATGACAAGGAGGTTACTTTCAGAATGCAGATGAAAGAAGAAAGACAAAAATAATGAGAAGTGAATTCAGAGAAGAGAGAAACAATTTATGGATAATTGAGATTTCTAAGAGACCAATAACTGATAGACTAGAAAACTGAGTTAAAAACAAAAAAGTTATTTGTATACAGACAGATAGAACTTACTTCATTCTAGTAAAAAAACAAGAAGAGACCCACATCTTACACAAAGAATCTAGCAAAATAATTGAACTTTAAAGATTGGGAGAAGGGCAGTTTATAAATATCCATGTAGAGAAATACTGTTACTAAAGATCTAAAACCAGACTCCTCACTCCAACATTAGATGCCAGAAGACCATGGCATGTTCTGTGTTTAAAGGAGCTGGAGTATTGAAACAAGAATTAAGGCATCAAGGGCTTCCCTGGTGGCGCAGTGGTTGAGAGTCCGCCTGCCGATGCAGGGGACACGGGTTCGCGTTCCCTGGTCTGGCAAGATCCCACATGCCGCGGAGCCTGTGCGTCCGGAGCCTGTGCTCCGCAACAGGAGAGGCCACAACAGTGAGAGGCCCGCGTACTGCAAAAAAAAGCCATCAAGAATTGAAGCCATTTTATTTATAATGACTGACAATATATATGAAATTGTTAAAAATGTAAGCATGGCTGTAAGGGGAATTTATGATGAACAATCTCTGAAATCAAAAAGCAAGCAATAATCAATCTCCAGATAACTTCAGCAAGAAGTAGGTAAGGAAGATGGTAAACACCTTCAATTGTAAGGCACTCCAAAGATCCTGAGTCGAGATATAAGTTAAAGAATGTTGTTGGGCAACTAAAAGTAAGCACCGATAGAATTAAATAAGGGTATCTTCCAAACTACTGGGAGAAGAAATGAAAGGAAAATAATTCAGTCATGTGTTGGGTTGAATTATTGGTCTATATTCAGTCATTATGACTGACAAACATGACAGTTTTATTTGGTTCAGTCTTATTATATGGTTAATTGTCTTCAGCATTTTTTTTTAATCCTGGAGCGCACCCCCCCCCCACTCTCATCCCCCTTTAAGTTTCTCAAGTGCAGGTGCCTCCCCTTCTTATACTTTGGATTGTTTGTGCTTTAGCATAGTACTTAATAACCCTGTATATAATTTCAGTAAGAATTGGATTTTGCAGAGCTGACATTAGGATGAATAACATATTGGTTGATACTAGAGTTCCATTATGATTGATTATAGAGATGCCGTTAACATGTTGCTAAAGCCATGATACGAAACAAATCTGATTTTTTTTCAATTTTTTTTTTTTTTTTAGAAATAAAAGAAGGCAATGGTAAAAACCCTTTACTTAATTTTCAGTTACTCTTTGAATATAAGTCTGGACATGTAGGGGATTGGAACTGATCTCTCATGTCAGAGTTTAAAGATTAAGACTGAGGAATTATATTTGTTTTTAAATGAAAGTATTATGTTTCTACATAAACTAAAACTTCATTGTCAAGGTGGGTAGTAAATAAGAAGATAGTTTTAAAGCAGCAACTAATTTCTTTTTTGCCAGAAAAACTTTCAAGCCAGCTAAAGGCCAAATATAAAATGCAGTCAGATCTAACTTTTAAAGTTAGGTGGATATGTTCAATAAATAAGATCTGTCTTCCATAGTATCCATATTTTGAAAATTATGAACAAGATTTAGCTAAAAGGAAACATGCATATTCTTTTCCCTCTGATTAAGGAGCAGCTTCTAAAAGCATGCTAATTCAAAGGTTAGTTTTCTGTATTGCAAACTATAATTAGATACATAATGCTTACTTTGAAAATCCATAGTTATTGCTACTAATTTGACAAAGGGTATGTGTTTTATTTAGTCAGATACACTCTGTTGGGGTAGGAAATTAGTTCATTTTAAAAGATCATCAGCCAAAAAAAGTAAGATTTAGAAAAGATTCAGAGGTAGTAACATTTATATAAAAATCAAGGGACTTCCCTGGCGGTCCAGTGGTTGGGACTCTGCGCCTCCAGTGCACAGGGCGTGGCTTCGATCTCTGGTCAGGGAACTAAGATCCCGCATGCTGCCCAAAAAAAAAAAAAAAAAAAAAAAAATCAGAATATATAAAACAGTACAGTATATCATTCATGAATGTGTACATATGTTGTAAAACTATAAAAATATACATTGGCATGATAAATGCCATATTCCAGACAGTGGCTAGCTATGTGGAGGGGGAAGGAAGAACAGTATTTTTATTTCTTACAAAATAATCTAAAGCAAATATGGCAAAACATTAAGATGTGGCAAGTACAGAAGGTGCATACATAGATATATGTATATTTTACATTTCTGTATTCTTCAAAAAGTTTATGTAAAGTTTTAAAATATTTACATTCCCTGTATACCCACTGATCATGTTGTTAACAGTGATTTTTTAAAAAAGAGATACATTAAAATCAATTCATTGGGTGAAATGACAGTTGGATTAGGTTATAATAATATTAATGCAAAAACTAGTTCCTAGTTAAACTTACGAAGAGAGCGGTATTGAGGTAGAATTATTTACTTGCCTTGAAAATAAGAAAATGTGAAACTTACAACTTATTTTTCTCTTATTTAGGGAGTTGATAAAGGTGATCAGTAGACATTATTTTTCTCTTAAGTGTAAAAGAACTATATACAATATCTCATATTTCAACATATACATCAAGTACTTATCTAGTATAGGAAGTAGAAACATGGTTTATACTTTTTGAAGTTCTCAGTGGGCTTCTCCCCAGTAGCATCCCCCTGCCTCTCCCCTACCTTGAATTGAATTTTGTACTTCATTTTCTTAAGTGTCAAGAACAGGGTTCCACAAAATCCAGTAATGTTTAGACTTGTAGCAGGTTGGATATAGACAGCATCAGTTTACTAAAACGTACCATTTTGTAAGTGTATATACAGTTGTTAAGTTCGTTAACAGTGTGTTGTGCAATCATTACCACCATCTATATTCAGAACTTTTTCATCCTCCCAGACTGCGAGTCTGAACTTATTGAATACTTACCTCCCCATTCTCCCCTCCCTCCAGCCTTTGATGACCTCTTTCCTACTTTCTGTCTCTGAATTTGCCTATTCTAGGAATCTCATATAAGTGGAGTCATGTATTTGTCCTTTTGTGTCTGTATTGTTTCACTTAGCATAATGTCCTCATGTTTCATCCATATTATAGCATGTATCAGAACTTCTTTTTTAAGGCAGAATAATATTCATTTTACATATTTACCAGGTTTTATTTTCCATTCATCTGCTGATGGGCAGTTGGGCTGTTTCCACCCTTTGGCCACTGTGAATACTGTTGCAATGAACATTGGTGTACAAGTTATCTGTTTTAGTCTCTGCTTCAGTTCTTTTGCGTATAAACCTAGGGGTGGAATTGCTGGGTGATATGGTAATTCTGTGTTTAGCTTTTTGAGTAAATGCCAAACTTTTCCACAGTGGCTGCACCATTTTATATTCCTCCCAATAATGCACAAGGGTTCTAGTATCTCTGTATCTTTGCTAATAACACTTGTTAGTCTCTAAGTTTTTTTGTTTTTGTTTTTTGTTTTTAACAGTAGCCTCCTGATGGATTTGAAGTTCTATCTCATTGTTAGACATGTTTTAAAGGAAAAAAAATGATGACACTTAGTGTGACTTAAATTATTAAAATATTACTTGCATAGGTAGAAGAAGACTTCAGGTAGTCTGTTCCACTGCAGTGTAAAAATGGCCAAATGTGCATTATATTCAGGAGTAAGTATAGAGGAATAAATCGCTATGAATGGAGTATCTGACATAAAAATTATGTTCTTTGTATAATTATTTTCACAGTTTTAAAAGCTCACATGCAGTATGTTGAATCCTGAAAATAACTCTTAGCTAGTCAAGAAAGATGGTGTTTCCATTTTACAACAAGGAGAAACTTATGTCAGTTTCTTTAGTTATAGGCATGTAGAAGAAGAGATGAGTGTGCCATGTAAGAATATAGGATTCCCTCCTGCCTGTGGTGGGTTGTTTTGGAAAGTGTTGAAAAAGAAGGTGGATCTGAGTGGCTTTGGAATATGGATTTGATGTAATAGAGGATTTCCCAAACTTACTGGTCATAACAAGTTCTTTCTCCTGTTGATTGATTCACTAGGTAATGCCCTAGAATCCTTGGTTAACGAGCGCCCCTGAAGATTCTTGTAATTGGGAGAAATTGATTGGCTAATTTTACACTCATATTTCAGAGCAGGGAACTTGGTGTGATTATAAAGTGTTTTGGGGGGCTTCCCTGGTGGCACAGTGGTTGAGAGTCTGCCTGCCGATGCAGGGGACACGGGTTCGTGCCCCGGTCCGGGAGGATCCCACATGCCGCGGAGCGGCTGGGCCTGTGAGCCATGGCCGCTGAGCCTGTGCGTCCGGAGCCTGTGCTCCGCAACAGGAGGGGCCACAACAGTGAGAGGCCCGCGTACCGCAAAAAAATAAAATAAAATAAAGTGTTTTGGAGATCATCTGCATCTAAGAGATAGATTGAAGCAGGAAAAAAGTATTTAGGCAATAGTTATTTTGATAGGAGGTAGTTGTACCTTTTACTAGGTTGCAGTAATGTAAATGAGATGTGGAAAATGATGGAATTTCAGAGATTAAAAGAGATTCCAACTTCACTGCTTGGGAAGACAAAGAGAAACAGGGAAATTGAAGTGGATAAGCTGATTTGTGGAAGAAACTTTGTAGGGTTGGAGGTATATTGAGTCTTTGGTCGTAAAATGTGCAGTAGATGTTTGTAAATACTAATTTGAACTCCAGAATTAGTAAAACATTACAGTAAGATAGTCCGACCTTGGTAAGCATGAGGATATCAAGTATTTATTCTCAATATAAAACTCTGTTAGGGCAGATGTGCTTGTGTAAATCAGGCTTTCAGGTTTTTTGCTTGTTTGTTGTTTTTTTCCTCACTCTTCAAATCTTACTGCTTTCTGCACTTCTGGGTTTCCTTGGAAATCTGAAATATTTATTCCGTGCCCTTCAAGTGGTATGGTAAAGAGAGAGAGGTTAAGACTGAGTTGATGAGAGGGTTCTAGAAGAAAAGATAACATAGGAGTATTTAAAGTTACATGAACAGGTATGTTAAGGAGTCCTCCCTCCTTTTTTTTTTTCTAGTTAAAAAAAATTTTTTGTGTTCTTATTTTCTTAGATGAATATTTTGTCATGCACACTGAAAAGCTAATACATTGTGTTCTTATATACTGGACTTTATTTTATTGATTTCTTTCCTGAACAAAATGAAACAAGTTTGGATATCAGGCTCTGAATTCTGTGATGAGATTTTTGCTGTTTTTGTGATGTGTGCCCACCACGTTTGCTTTCCTATGGTGGCAGATTCTTAACAGGATGACCCACTAAGTTTTTGCTTTCTTGGTCTCCCCCTTTGGCAACCCTTCATTACCCCATTCAAAAAAACTTTGGACACTTTTCTGTATCCATTGCAGAGTAACATTTGTCTCTGAAGTGTAAAAGTTTCTTCCTGTAATAAGCAAGAATTTTTGGATCTTTGTGCCCACATTCATCTCCCCTTCTTGTCCCCTCCTTGGCCTTTTTGTTTTCTTTAGAAAGTTTTAGTATAAGGCCCTATCTATAACAATTGAAATTTAGCCCTGTCAGTTAATTGCCTTTACATTCAAATGAATCTAATTTCTCTCAATAAAACCTTCTAAAATTTATGAGAATGGCTAGGGGTAGTGTTCTGAATTTTGCTGTATTATATACAATGGATATTTTAAGTCATTTAGTGAAAATAGTTTGCTGTTTTCTAATAGGACTAAATGTGTTTACATTTTTGTGGTTCAGGTGTTAAAAGTATCTGCTATATTTTTAGCATTAACATAAAACTTTCTATATGTGCCAGGCTCTAGATATTTTTGAGTTCCATTTGGTTTTTGTGCCCCTGAAAAGAGAGGGGTGAAGAGAATCTCAGGCCCCAGATTTATATATTTGTGGCCAAGGTTTGGGGGTGAAGTACAGGATGCTTAGTGGTAGAACTGTATAAATTGGCACACATCTGGTTTGAGAAAGCACTGTAGATTTTCTTGTGTAAGTAATTATTTTTTCGTCCTGCTTTGATACAGAGAACCTTTTTATAAATAAATTTTTAAAAATGCAAATAAAGATGAGCCAGAGGAAGAAGGGATCAGTGGAGGAGGAGTTAGATAGAACAGCCAGGTTCTTTTTTGCTTTTCTTTTGATGACTTTTTTTCTGTCTTTATGAAACTGGGACTATTTCAGAATAGTTCTTAGAGGATGCTAGGGAGAAGCAAGGGACACAGTGTCATTTTTTAAATGTCCATCTACTCCCTGCCCCTGCCCCGTAATTATCATATCTGTTGACCTATTGAGGAAAATTCAAATAGACTCTCTTCTCTATGGGATAGACCTTGTTCCTCTTTAAGGGTATCAGACTGGAAGGTCATAATGAAATTTGTAGTAGGAGTTTGCTCTGTAGATTTGGCTACATAAAATCCAGGTTTAATTTTCATATTGTATTTCAAAACATCTTAAAAGCCTTATTAATCTTTGTCGTTGTTGTTAACAGTCAAGAGTTTTTGCATGAGCATCATTATTCTGCTTCTATGAGTTATTTTTCCCACCTTTCCCCAGGCCTTCAGTGTCTAATTATTTGGGAGTTTTCAAGAAGAATAGGGCAAAGTATTTAGTAGATAGAAGTATTTAGAGTACAAAATACTTTTCTGCAGTCTTTGAATTGTTATTAGACCATGTAGGCCTATGAGAGAGAGGTATGCCAGACTAAATAGTCATTTATGTGATTCCTTTTTTCAAAATACAGAATAATTTTTAAAATTTTTGGTAAATGTTAACTGGAACCCATGCTGCATTGGAAAGCAATATTTCAAACTGCTGTTCTCTCTGCCTGAAGACATGTTTTTATTTCCACATTCCAACACCCAACAATTAGTATCACTTTAAAAAATGGAATAGATGCCTAGGTCTTTGCTAAGTCAGTGTGGTGCAGAAAATGATAAGTAGGGAGGACTCCAATATTGACCTAAAATATTCTAATCAAGGAATTCCAGATACTTCTCTCCACCCGTGTTGTGATATGTAGACTTAAAACATGTGGTCTTAATTTAGTAGTAAAACTTTGAATATTGCTAAAAATAAAATGCAATAGAAGTTTAAATGTTAATAAGTCTAGAGGGTCAAATTTTCTGGGGGTACAGATATTAGCTAATAAAGTGAATATTTCTGGTTTAATTTAATGAAAATCAAGCTCACTGTTTCAGTTGCATAATTTATTTGGAAGGTTTGCTTCTGGGGCTGATAAAATAAGCAATAGGAAGGCATAGGATTGCTACTTCAGAAAATACCGACATTTAGGGATAAAGAGAAGATGCCTCTAGAGGATATTTAAAATAAAATATCTTTGTACAAAGCAAGGAACCGAAGATGTAAAATTGCTGTAAGGCCATTGTACCAAATATTAACATTGTGTTTCTCACTCACCCAAGAAGAAATTGCATCAGCAAATAATCTACTGAGCACTGTTATTTGGATGGTACTGAGATGAACAATTGTTTCAGTTGTTGCTGGGCCCCCACCTCCACCCCTCAGCCTCCGGGAGCTGTGCATGTTATGGGAGGTCATGTGACAGTGATCCTTGGTTTTGTTCATTTAGCCTGTCAAAACAATTTTATGTAGGTGGAAAGAAATGAATGAAATGAATAGAGTGGGTTAGCTGCATCAGCTCTCGTTTGCACTGAAGGTAATGAATGTTGCAATTGGGATAGTATATCAAGCCCCCAGGAATATCCAGTTTGATAATGCTGGAGAGAAGGCACCAAAAAGCAGCAGTTGTGCTAATCTGTTCTAAATCTCATTTGATACTTAAAATAAAAAATAAGTTTTATTCTTTTCACGATAATTTAACACTTGGTAATGCATTGTCTTCACGATAATTTAACACTTGGTAATGCTTTTTTAAGTGTTGAAGTCTTTAATTTTTGTTTTGTTTTGTTTTTTGCGGTATGCGGGCCTCTCCCGTTGCGGAGCACAGGCTCCGGACGCACAGGCTCAGCGGCCAGGGCTCACGGGCCCAGCCGCTCCGTGGCATGTGGGATCTTCCCGGACCGGGGCACGAACCCGTGTCCCCTGCATCGGCAGGCAGACTCTCAACCACTGCGCCACCAGGGAAGCCCAAGTTTTAATTTTTGATACAGTTTTTTAAAGGTTACAGTACATTTACAGTTGTTACAAAATATTGGCTGTATTTCCCATGTTGTACAGTACATCCTTGTAGCCTATGGTACACCCAATAGTTTGTACCTCCCACTCCCCCATCCCCTAGATTGGCCCCCTCCTCCACTGGTAACCACTAGTGTGTTCTCTGTATATCTGTGAGTCTGCTTTTTTGTTTATATTTGACAGTTGATATAGTTTAAACAATATATACTCCTCTTATTTTACCTTCAACTATAACTTATAATTTAGTAAAGTGCCTAGTTCTTTTCAGTGATCCCTGGTTAATAGCAGAAATATCAACGTGGCTTTTCTGAAAAATGTTTTAGAAGAAATTAAATATGTTTGTCTAGTATAGTGAATGGAACATGAGCTATGAATCAAATTTTCAGTTAGTTCATGGTTCTGCTTTTCATTGTGAGTTGGAGGAAGATATTAAATTTCTCTGAGCCTGTTCATCTGTTAAAATAAGTAATGTTTCCTAATATCTCACAAGGGTTTTCTGAGAATGAGAACAGAAGTAAAACAACCAGTTAGTGTAAATGGCAAACACCCAACAAATATTATTTTTAAAACCCCAGCTGTTCTTACAGGTATTTTTGCTTATGTTAGTTTTGATCTATTTTACTTTGTTTTAACAAATTCTTTTGGATGCTAAAATAGTATAGTTCTCTGAGATATGAAATGATCCTAGATTTAAAAAATAGAAGGCTTATAGATAGAACAAGTTGACAGATTATTGAAAGAAGCACCAAATTATTTGTTTGGTTTTTTTTCCCTACTTAGCTGAGAATTTGTACTCATATTTCTTTCTTTTTTTTTTTTTAATTTATTTTTGGCTGCGTTGGGTCTTCCTTGCTGCGCATGGGCTTTCTCTAGTTGCAGCGAGCGGGGGCTACTCTTTCGTTGCAGTGCGCAGGCTTCTCATTGCCGTGGCTTCTCGTTGCAGAGCACAGGCTCTAGGTGCACGGGCTTCAGTAGTTGTGGCACACGGGCTCAGTAGTTGTGGCTCACAGGCTTAGTTGCTCCGCGGCATGTGGGATCTTCCCGGACCAGGGTTCGAAACTGTGTCCCCTGCATTGTCAGGTGGATTCTTAACCACTGTGCTACCAGGGAAGTCCCTGTAGTCATATTTCTGCTGTTAAAGGTTTAAAGTGAGGTTCTCAGACCCCTTAAAATAAATCATCAGTAGCTTTCAGGGAGGATAAAAATCTATAATAGACATGTAAAAGAGCCTCTGTTTACAGTATAGATGACTTCTAGACAAAATCAGATAAACGTTAAACACAATAATCCCATAGCATTTTAAGGTTGCCATTCAGTGTATTTATTCTTAAGAAGAAAATTGATTGTAGGTTTTTGGAAGAAGGAAGAAGTCCCTGTTTGGTCCCCCCGCCCACCCTTATTTATACTTTGCTATAAATAAGTAGTTGGCAGATTTTTTTTTTTTTTTGTGGTACGCGGGCCTCTCACTGTTGTGTCCTCTCCTGTTGCGCAGCACAGGCTCCGGACGCGCAGGCTCAGTGGCCATGGCTCATGGGCCCAGCCGCTCCGCAGCATGTGTGATCTTCCCGCGCCGGGGCACGAACCCATGTCCCCTGCATTGATTGGCAGGTGGACTCTCAACCACTGCACCACCAGGGAAGCCCCAGTTGGCAGATTTTTTACAATGGCTTTTAACAAATACTTTTTAAAATCAGAATGGTGGCAGCATTGACCATTGCAGGTTGGTCATAGTGTTTTGAGTTGTGTTAAGTTACTGAGTCTCAGAGGCCCAATTTCAATCCTCACCTTGCTTTTAAGTCATAGGAATTTCTTCTATTCCTAGGGAAATGCTAACTACTTGTGAAAAATGTACACACACAATTTATTTTGGAAAGTGCATTCATGGATCCGTTCAACACATGGCAATTGAACAATGCTAGGTTGTCAGTTGCTAAAGATAGAACACTGAAAAAGGCATTTTGTCACTGCTTTTAGAGTAAGTCTCAGTATATTACTTGTGATTAAGAGCTCTGAAAGAGGCATGTACATAGTTCACGAAACTATACATGTATATGGCAGGGGGTGATTTAACCTAGAGTGAGGGGCAGCCAAGGAAGGTATCCCCGTGGAAATGACAGATCTTTGAAGAATGGCTGGGCATTAACCAGGGAAAAAAGGTTGATGAAAGGGTATCCTATATGGAGGGAACAGCGTGTGTGAAGGACCTGAGTTGGAAGAAGCATGACATGTCTGAGAAAGGCACATGAGAGTGACAAGAAATTAGGCTCGAAAAGTGGGCAAGGATTGCATTGTGTGGGACCTCATTGGTCACAATGATTTTCCACCTTTATCCTAACAGGATTAGGACATACAGTACTTCACTGAGTCTAAGATTTCAATTATGTGATACATTCTAATTTCAGAGATGTTTAAAAATGTGGAAAACAATATTTCTAAGAATTAATAAAGTACGCATACTGCAGAATTGATTAAGTTGACCTTAAAATATTCTGGTTGTATTTGGACAGAGTGGAAAAACACATTGTACAGGGAGAAGTTTAGCCGTGTGGAAACAGCTAGTAGGTTATTGCAGAAATCCAGAGGAGACCGTGATGGCTTGAAATAGGGTGGTGGTAGTAGAGACAGACACGAGTGAATTACTTTGGTTTGAGTTTCTGCAGAAAGGGTTTACAAGCTCACTGTTATTAAGGTTTTGAGTCTCCTCGCCTCCAGTCTATCCTGCATTTCGAAGTTTGCCTTTAGCACTTTTTACAGACTCTTGTGGTCTTAAACATTTCAAGTATTGTAAAACTATAACTGTGGGTACTTTCATGCTCATGATCTCAACCCTTAAGGTAACCTGCTGATAATGGGGGCTGACACTAGCTTGTGCACACAGAATTGGGTCTTTTATGATATGCTCTCAAAGCACTCAGCTTTTTCTCTTTATAATACCTAATAAAATTAATGCCTCTGCCTCTTACATTGTAAGGTCTAGAATAGCAGGAACCTTGTCTCTAATGTTTGTCCTATCCTGTTGTCTGACACAGGGTACTCAAGCATTTGTTAAAATTTAATTAAACATATATGAATATATACATTAATTGCTAAAACTGAAATGAATGTTGCATGTTACAGAAAATAAGAGTAGTTATCAAGAAAATCAGGTAGACTATATATTAAAATATAAAAATTAAATATTCACTTAATGGTAGGTAGAATATTATAATTCATTTGGCTCATGATTACCGTCTTCTGATTGCTTTGAGAACAGCTTAACTTTTCACAATTTCTTTACAATAAGCTTTTGTAATTCAACAGTAATGTATAAGAGAGTCAGCAAGTGATCTAGATTTTCCTTCATGTTTTGAATAAAGTTCCCTTAAATGAGGAACATTTAAGAATATATGGTAAACAATATTTTTTTAAAAACATATATTGGGGAACCCTATTGTCAGTAAATAGAAAACCAAACAAGCTGAAAACTCTTCCCACTGTAAAATACCAGACATTTTGAAAATTTTGATGAGAGGAACTACAGAAACCTATCCTTTTAAATGCATAGCTGAGCTTATAAGGCTGTCAGGATAATTTCCAAGGTCTAGAAACTAAGAAGAAACTAGAAACCAGAGTAGGAAAAGTGTGAATTGACACTAGGGTTCTTCTTGGGACAATTGCCAATCTTGTTAACTAAGACGCATGGTTTTACTGTCTCCCCAAGGATAGATGAAGTCTTAAGCCCGAGCAGATATTGGAACTGAGATCCAATAAACTTGTTCCTTAAAAGGGAACAAAACCTTTAATATAAAGACAGACTAGAGAAAATTTCAGTTTCTGAGTCAGGGAAAAGACAGTTTTTCCCAAGTCAGCTGAAAAAAGTTTACCCTGAGAATACATAATCAGGGACCTGTATTCATAAAAGTATGAGATTCAAATTTGAATGGATTACATGCAGGCATCACCAAGACTAGTAATATCCCTGCTGCACTAGGCATAAATAAACTCAGAGCCTGTCCACAGCAATACACCCACAACTGAGGATATTCCAACAGACAAATCACAGTTTAAGATAACCATATTATCCACTATTGTTAATCATGAGGGGAAACAAATCACCATGAATGAATGTCAGCAGCCAAAACACTAGGCAAAATTCGATCCTCAGTAACTCAGATAAAAGTGTTATTGAATTGAGCTCCTAAAGCACATTATTTTAAAAGAATTAAAGGATTAAAAACTAAAACCACAAAAACATCAAGATGGTATTGGAGGGGGCAGTGAATGACTGATTTGATAAAGATCCAAAAAGAGCTTCAAGAAATGAAAATGTATTGCAATTAAAAACTAAGTAACAAGCGCCACTTTCCTCACTCATCTGGCCCCAGATACTTCGACTTGTCCTTTGGCCCTTTGGCCGTCTGTTCTCTGGGAAAGAAATGGTTTAGGAAGATAGCCCAAGATGAAACAGCTATGGATCTGAGCCTCAGTGGACAGGGTATGTGACTTTGTGGATGGTTGCAGCTTCAGGTTAGGAGTGGGAATAAAAGTGATATTGGGCTGTGAAAGTGGGCTTTTATAGAACTTTGAGAGAAGGCAATCTTGCAGTGATGATTTGGAGATGGAAATAATTTTGGAGATGAACCCTGAGAGGGAGGAAATTCCAAGGAGGGTGCTGGGAAAACTTGTCTGTTCATGAAGCAGGGATGGGGTGGAGGTTGGTGGGGATCATTGCAAATTGAGCCGCCAGTTATCATTTCTCATTCAAAACCCCATGTGTGGGGTTACCACTGAGTGGGGACAAATCCCTCCCCCAGGCATTGGGCCTAGAGAAGTGGCAGGAGAATTCCTTCTCCACTGAAGTCTTTAGTTAGTGCCCAACTTTTTTCCCCCTTTTTTCCCACCTTGCTTTGTTTTTGATGCTAGCTGGGAAAGTAGGGACTGAAGTAGTGACTGAATTCCCTTTATCAGACCCTCCGGTGGGTACTTTTGGTGACAGACTGACTGCTTGACCTCGTTTTATTTTCTGTATGGATGTCCAAATACATGTCTGACTCACCAGTATACCCAGCCCTTGAAGACTTGTATGGCTAGTTGCAAGTGTCTAGTTTGTGTTCATCTCTTATTTCTGGAGCAGGGACTGAGACCTTGCCACATGTCCTTTGCATCTCTGCCTCCTTTAGACTTTAAAGTTTGATTAATTAAAAAAAATTTAAGGTAATAAGCAGGTTAGATGTGATAATAACTTGAGAGAATTCATGAACAAGAAGGTAGATCTGAGAACACTGCCCAGAAGGCAGCAGAGAGAAAGAAATGGAAAATGGGAGAGAAGTTAAAAGATATGAAGGATCGAGTAAGGTTCCACACACACACACCCTTACACATAACACATACAGACATACATAGAAAATCTTACAAGAGAATGGAGAATGGAACGAGGCAGTAATCAAAAAGGTAATCGTTGAGAATTTTCCTGATGCGAAGACAAATACCTGAAACTTCGGGCTTAAAAAGCACAATTAGCCCCATTATGTATAAAATAAAACTTAGATGCATGGTAGTGAATGAGCAGAGCACAATTTTTTTTTAAAGTCTTTAGAGTAACCAGAGAGAAAATACAGATAACCTACAAAGGAGGACAATGTATACTGAGGGCTACAGTAGACGCCAGAGTACCATGAAACAGTATCCTGAAAGTGCTGAAAGAAAACCAGCCTAGAATTCTACACCCATCTAAACTATCATGCAAGAGTGATAGCAATTAAGAAAGTGAGGTATTAGCGCAGGACTAGACAGACCATGGAGTAGAGTGTAGAATCCAGAGACAGAACTGTACTTCTATGGAAAGGATGGATTGTTCATTAAATGATATTGGGGCCATTGGCTGATACAGAACAGAAATAACAGTCAGCCCTTCTTTTACCCAACCAAATAAATTCCTCAACAATTCCCAGATGTGGCAAACAAAACAAATTTATATTTTAAAAAGGAAAAGAAAAATATTTATGACCTTAGTGTCTGGAAAAATTACTGAAGACATAAAATCCACCTACCATAAAGTGAAAGATAGATGAATTGAAATACAGTGAAATAAAAACATCTGTAAATCAGGATATCATAAGCAAGGTGAAAATACAAACCACAAATTGAGAAAAGGTATTTGTAACTCGTAAAACCAATAAAGGATTAGCATCCATAATCTATTAAGAACTGCTACAGGTAAGATAAAGCATCAGTTCCTTGCAGAAGAGGGGTCTTAAGTAGTCTGCAAAGAAAACAAAGTTTCTCACACTTTTTAGTGACTCTGAAAAGGTAAATTAAACTATAGAACATGACTTACACCCATCAAATTGACAAAAGTTAATGTCTGATAATACCAGTTGCTAGTGACCATGTACTCTAGTGGGAACCTTCATACAAAGCTGTTGGGAAACTCAGTTGGCACAGTCCCTTTGAAAAGCAATTTGTTGATACCTATGAAGACTGAAGATGCCTGTTCCCTATGCACTTCTACCGCTAGCTATATATCCTAATAGGTGTACTTCCTCTTTTTTTTGTGCCCCAGAAGGCTAGTGAAGGCTAGAAAAATGTTTTAAGTCCATATAGTAAAATACATAGGATTATATTGGAAACAAATTATATTAAAATAGTTATCAAAACTTTTAAGTTTGTGATATAGTATGCATTATTAATGTATATTAATAAGATCTACTGGAAGATCTAATAGCTATCATAATTTCAAAGTAATGCCTAGTGTGGTATTTTGAGATAATCTGCAACCACTGTTATGTGATATGAAAGTACCTAGGTCTGTTGGTGACAAATCACAGGTACTGCTGAATGCTATTAGGTACATAACGTTCATTCAAGGAAATATTAAGTTTCAATTCAAGGTTAATGAAAAATAAAGATATATTTGTTTTCACACATGTTCACAAACCTGCCTTAAAGGGGTTTATAGACTCCAAGATAAGAGCCTACATCCTAGAGATTAACACTGCAAAACCTTTGCCATATTGTAATAGCAAAAAAATGGGGAAGCGCCTAAAGATTGATCAGTAGGAGATTGTATATAAATTGTGGTGTATTCAGTCAGTGGATAATGAATGGAGTTACAGTAATATGGTAGATATCTTGTAATGTCTCCTTGTACCATCATGGGTGAGCTCAAACACTGTTGAATGGAAAATAGCCACCTTCCAAATAGTACATGCTCTATAACTTCTTTTTATGAAACCTTAACATTTCACCTAAAGTGTAAAAACCCATATGGGAATGGTATATCTGATCAGGGTAGTGGTTGTTATTCAAGGGTGAGGAGTAGTGATGGGAAAGGCCATCTAGTTACATAGGAAGGTTTAAATTATGTCTTTAATGTTTGATTACTTAACTGTATCATAGACACATTATGTTATTGTATGCCTGGACTATTTCGTTAAAATACGTATTATGTGCTTTGATAGAATATTATATGACAGTTTCAACTTAAATTTACAGGACAGTACAGAGTTTGTGTGTATGGGACTCCGTTAAGGGAAGAACAGCAGATTAAGTGCTTTTCTCCAGTTATCTCAGATAAGAAGTGAATTAACTTATGAAGTGCCAGGCACTTTAAATAAATCTACCTAGTAGACTAAATTAAGTTAAATCTACCTAGTAGATTATTTAATTCTTAGAAGAGTCCTATGAGGTGAAGGTATACACAGTCATCCCTCAATATCCCGGGGGGTGGTGGGAATTGGTTCCAGGACCTCACCCTCCACCCCTGTGGGTGCTCAAGTCCCTTTTATAAAATGGCACAGTATTTGCATATCTTCCCATATACTTTTAAATCATCTCTAGATTACTTATAATAGCTAATACAATGTAAATGCTATGTGAATAGTAGCCAGCATGTGGGCAAACTATTCAAGTTTTGCTTTTTGGAATTTTCTGATCCCCCCAACACACACACACACACACACACACACACGCCCATTTTTTACTTGCAGTTGGCTGAATCTGGGTATGCGAACTCATGAATACGGAGGACTTGACTTTATTCATGAAGGAAATTTTAGTTGAAGCCAAGACAGAATTTATATTTAGATCTCACCACTTCCAAAACCCATACTTGTTCCATTATTAAATTGCATATCTCTGTCAATAGGTGACTTATTTTGGAAGTGGTAAATTAACTCCACCTAAAACATGTGTATCTGAAGCACATATTAACAGTAAAAATACTAAAATAATCTCAAGCATGACTTTATTTTATTAAGTAATTTATTTATTTTTTGGCTGCATTAGGTCTTCATTGTTGCACACAGGCTTTCTCTAGTTGTGGTGAGCAGGGGCTGCTCTTCATTGTGGTGCGCGTGCTTCTCAGGGCTTCTCATTGCGGTGGCTTCTCTTGTTGCAGAGCACGGGCTCCAGGTGTGCGGGCTTCAGTAGTGGTGGCCTGCGGGCTAGTAGCTGTGGCGCACAGGCTTAGTCGCTCCACAGCATGTGGGATCTTCCCGGACCAGGGCTCGAACCTGTGTCCCCTGCATTGGCAGGTGGATTCTTAACCACTACGCCACCAGGGAAATCCCTCAAGCATGACTTTATAATCAAGAGTTTTCTTAAATACACTTTAGCCTGTTCTCACACTCATATAACAGGCTGATGAAATTATTAATTATTAGTAACTTCAGTGTTAGGATGTTTTATTTCAACAGTATTGGTCATTATAATTTAGTACATGTTTAGCATCTAAGTGTAACTATGTGACTTGGTGTTTTATTATCTTAAAAGCATATTCTGTCTGTTTTTTCCTTTGTTTTTGTTTTAGGTGTACAGCACAGTGATTCAGTTATACATATACATGTATCTATTCTTTTTCAAATTCTTTTCCCTTTTAGGTTATTACACAATATTGAGCAAGAGTTCCCTGTGCTGTACAGTAGGTCCTTGTTGGTTATCTGTCTTAAATATAGTAGTGTGTACATGTCAATCCCAAATTCCCAATCTTGAACTGTATTCTGTCTTGCTTTTTGATTTTAGGATCGAAAGTTAACAAAGTCTGAGAGGCAGAGATTTAAAGAAGAGGCTGAAATGTTAAAGGGTCTTCAGCATCCCAATATTGTCCGATTCTATGATTCCTGGGAATCCACAGTAAAGGGAAAGAAGTGCATCGTTTTGGTGACTGAACTTATGACATCTGGAACACTTAAAACGTAAGTTCATCAATATTGTAAAAGCTGACCAAGAAGTATGAGAGAACTTGAATTTTCTTATTTCAGGCCTTATCAGTTCTTCTGTTGTTGCCCAGTATACTAAGGAGGGAATGAATAGTTGCTCCAGATGTTAGTATATGAGCACATTTTCCTGCCCACAAGGTCCTCTGGTGTATAAAGTGGTTTGATAATTATGTATTGGTAAGTATTTAAATGAGAAGTTGTTGCAGAATAAACCTAGTTGATTTAAGTTATGGTGATTGGCATTTCTAAAATTGAGTGGCTAAGAGATCAGAAATCAAATGACAAGGTAGCCCTCTAGTGGTTAAAATCAAATTGAAGCTTATTGACAAGCTTTACCCATTTATTTTATCACCTCATATTGGGCAGTTTTTGCTACAGCTATGCACATACTGTATCAATTACAAATTGTATTGTGACATTTATCACTAGATAATTTCATTTCCCAAAGCATCAGAAATTGAAGCCAAAACATCTAGACCTATCATCCCTTTCAGGAATATGGATAGGTCAAATGCAGAAATTCCCTGTATGCCTTTGGAGTCCCATGTCTCTTAGAGTATCTATTTGTACTCAGAGAGGAAACTAGAGTAACTTTTACGGTGTAAATTTTTTGTGGAAGAATTGGATTGTGAAAAATTGTCTCTGTAGTGTGTATTTATTCTTTATAACCTTCTGTAGTTAATGCTACTGAGCTGATTAATCTCAGATCTTTGAAACATAGTCTTGTATTTCCTGGATGTAGAAAATCCCGGATGCTCTTGGATGCTCAAAATTAACATGTTGAAAAGCCAACAGATTATTTCCCTCCTCCACATTCTAATTTTCCCATCCAACTTTTCTAATATTTATGGCAGCATCTTTATGCTAGTCGTTCACGCTTCTTGTTATTCACATGCCTGTTTCTTTTCCTAGACTGTGCTCCCTAGCACTGTGCCTGAAACTTGATAAATATTTGAATGAATTAAGGAAAATTCTGTGGTAGTAGTTGTTTGTATATCTGCATCTTGAGATTCTTTTTCTGGTTTGAATACTTACTGGGTTGTCAGTAGTCTGTCAGTAGATAGAAATAAAGTTAGTTTTTTAAAAAAATTTTTGATGAAATTCATATAACATAAAATTAACCTTTTTAAAGTGTACAGTTCAGTGACATTTATTACATTTACAATGTTGTGTAACCACATCTGTCAACTTCGTAAACATTTTCATCACCTTAAAAGAACACCCCATACCCATTAAGCAGTTACTCCCCATTACCCTTCCCACGTAGTATATTTTCTCTTTAATTGCACATGATCTAAGTTTCTAACCATTTTCTTTTAAGTTTAAAGTTCTTTTTTCCCCATCATTGTCTGTTTCAGTTTCTGAGCCTCAAAGCAAAAGCAGCAAGAGGTAAAGTAGAAAGCACTAGACTTAGAGTAGGAGTCTGCTCTCTGCTCTGACTTTGACCAGCTGTGATTTAGGGCAAGTAGATCCCCTTCTCTGGCCCTCAGTTCTCCATGTGTAAAATAAGTGGACTAGCTGATCTCTAGGATTTATAGATGGGCATTTTTTTTTTTACTCTGGTAAAAACATATAAAATTTACCATCTTAATCATTTTTTAAAAATTTATTTTATTCTTATTTTTGGCTGTGTTGGGTCTTTGTTGCTGCGTGCAGGCCTTCTCTAGTTGTAGCGAGTGAGGGCTACTCTTCTTTGCGGTGTGCGGACTTCTCATTGCCGTGGCTTCTCTTGTTGCGGAGCACCAGCTCTAGGCGCGCGCAGTAGCTCAGTAGCTGTGGCACGCGGCTCAGTAGTTGTGGCACACGGGCTTAGTTGCTCCACAGCGTGTGGGATCATCCCAGGCCAGGGCTCGAACCCGTGTCCCCTGCGTTTGCAGGCAGATTCTTAACCACTGTGCCACCAGGGAAGCCCTTAATCATTTTTAAGTGTCTAGTTTAGTTAAATATATTCATGTTGCTGTGTAACCAATCTTGAGTATTCTTCATCTTGCAAAACTAAAACCCATTAAACAATTCCCCTTTCTTCCTTTGCACCAGCCTTTGGCAACCACCAACTATTTTCTGTCTCTAAGGATTTATCTGATCAAGGTATTTCATATAAATGGAATATAAAATACATGTTTGTGTTTGGCTACTTTCACTTACCATGTTTTCAAGGTTCATGTTGTAGCATGTATCAGTACTTCGTTCCTTTTTATGACTAAATAATATTCCGTGGATATACCACAATTTGTTTATCCACTCACTTATTGATAGACATTTGGGCTGTTTCCACCATGAACATTTGTGTACAAGTGCTTATTTGAGTACCTGTTTTCATGCCTTTTAGATACATATATACCTTTGAGTAGAATTGCTGAGTCATATGGTAATTCTGTGTTTAACTTTTTGAGGAACCACCAAACTGTTTTCCACAATGGCTGAACCATTTTACATTCCCACTAGCAATGAACAAGGGTTCCAATTTTTCCATATTCTTGCCAACACTTGGGTTTTTTTGTTTGTTTGTTTTTGGTTTTTTAATAGCCATCTCGCTGGCTGTGACATGGTATCTCATTTGATTTGCATTTCCCTAGAGAGTAATGATGTTGAGCATCTTATCATGTGCATGTTATACACCTTTGGAGGCATGTCTATTCAACTCTTTGCCCACTTTGTCCATTTTTAAATTGGGTTGTTTGTCTTTTTGTTGAGTTGTAAGAGTTCTTTATATATTCTGTAAGCTAAACCCTTATCAGGTACATGATTTGCAAATATATTTTTCCCATTCTATATATTCTTTTCACTCCTTAATGACGTCATGTGATGCACAAAGTTTTAAATTTTGATTAAGTCCAGTTTATCTGTTTTTTTTTCCCTAGTTGCTTGTGCCTTTAGGGTTATATCTAAGAATCCATTGCCAAAACCAAGGCCATGCAGATTTACCCCTAACTTTTCTTCTAAGAGTTTTATAGGCTTAGCTCTTTTATTTAGATCGTTCCATTTTTTGAGTTAACATTTGTGTATGTGTGAGGTGTGGGATCCAACTCCATTCTGTTGCATGTGGATATCCAGTGTCCCAGCACCATTTGTTGAAGAGACTATTTTTTCCCTGTTGAATGATCTTGACACCCCTGTCAAAAATCATTTAACCATAGATGCATGGGTTTATTTCTGGACCCTCCATACTATTCCACTGTTCTATGTGGAATCTATCCTTATGCTAGTACCACACTGTTTTAATACTACAAAACCTAGCTTTGTGATATGTTTTGAAATTGGAAAAAGTGAGTTCTCCAATTTTGTTCTTCTTTTTTGATATTGTTTTGGCTATTTGGGGCCCCTTGTAACTCCGTATGAACCTGAGGATTAGCTTTCCATTTCTGCAAAAAGGCTGCTAGAATTTTGATTGCATCTGTAGATATAATCAAATCTATCTGTAGATATATCGAATCTGTGGGTCACTTTGGCTAATATTGCCATCTTCACTATATTGTTTTCCAATCCATGAACCCATCTCTCCATTTTATTTAGGTGTCCTTTAATTTCTTTCAACAGTGTTTTCTAGTTTTTGGTGTATAAATCTTTCACTTCCTTGGTTAAATTTATTCCTAAGTATTTTATTCTTTTGGATGTTGTTGCAAATGGAATTGTTTTCTTGCTTTCCTTTTCAGCTTGTTAATTGTTGGGGTGTACAACACAACTCATTTGTGCGTGTTGATCTTGTACGCTGGCAGTTTTGCTGAATTCGTTTATTAACTCTAGTTGTGTGTGCATGTCTGTATGTATTCTTTAGAATTTTCTATATATAGGATCTTGTTATCTGCAAATAGAGGGAGTTTTACTTCTTCCTTTCCAATTTGGGTACCTTTCTTTTTCTTGCCTAATTAATCTGGCTAGAGTTTCTAGTACAACACTGAAGAGCAGTGGTTATTCTTGTCTTATTCCCAGTCTTAATGGGAAAGCTTTCAGTGTTTCACCACTGTAGTATAGCTGTGGGTTTTTCATAAATGCTCTTTATCATGTTGAATATATTCTCTACTATTCTTAGTTTGAGTATTTTTTTTTTTATCATGGAAAGGTGTTGGATTTTGTCTGATGCCTTTTCTGCATGAATTGAAATGATAATGTTGTTTTCCCCTTTGTCCTATTAATGTGATACCTCACTCGTGTAATCGAAACCGTTAAGATATAGAACATTTCCATCATCTCAATACATGCCCTTAAACCTCTTCCTAGGCAGCCCTTTCCAGGCAGCCCTTTCCTCACCCTCCAGAAGTAACTCTGTTTTTATATATATTTTTTTAAACCATAAAACCAACTTTCACCATTAGTTTTCTTTAATTACCTCATATCCCACCCAAGTGAAGCAGAATTTCATTTTTTAATTTATTTTTAAGGTTTTGTATTAGCTTCTGTATTAGCTTTTTGGTTAAACTCCACTTGTGTGTGTGTGTGTGTGTGTGTGTGTGTGCATTTGAAATATCTTTTTTAGTGGCTGCTTTAGATACTGCATTTATATCTTTAACTTTTCACAACATGCTTGATACTGTACAATTTCATGTAAAATAAAGGAAACTTGCAAAAATATAGGCCCATGTATTTCTAGTACTTATACTTAATGCTATAATTTTCATATGTTACATTTATTGTTTAGATCCTGTAATACAGTGTTATAGATTTTCCTTTTAGTAGTCATATGTAACATAAAGATAGTAATAGGAAAATGTAGTCTTTTATATTTACCATCAGTGCTCTTCATTTTTTCCCTGAATATTTCCAGATAAAATAGCATCAGAACTCAGTTAATCAGAAATCTCTGTCCTGTTCTTTTAACATTAGCTGGGCTGCTTGGACTCTGCTACACACACACATATTTCAGAGGTCAGCCAGAGATTTAGGCAGAGTGAATATACAGAATTTGGAGATGCCCTTCTATACCCCCCCCCCTTTTTTTTTTTTTTTTTGCGGTACGCGGGCCTCTCACTGTTATGGCCTCTCTCGTTGCGGAGCACAGGCTCCGGACGCGCAGGCTCAGCGGCCGTGGCTCACGGGCCCAGCCGCTCCGCGGCATGTGGGATCTTCCCAGACCGGGGCACGAACCCGTGTCCCCTGCATCGGCAGGCGGACTCTCAACCACTGCACCACCAGGGAAGCCCTATACCTCCTTTTTTAAAAAAAAATGTATTTATCTTTTGGCTGCGTTGGGTCTTCATTGCTGCACATGGGCTTTCTCTAGTTGCGGCGAGCGGGGGCTGCTCTTTGTTGCGGTGCGCGGACTTCTCATTGCAGTGGCTTCTTTTGTTGCGGAGCACCAACTCTAGACACTCGGGCTTCAGTAGTTACGGTGCGTGGGCTCAGTAGTTGTGGCTCACGGACTCTAGAGCACAGGCTCAGTAGTTGTGGCGCATGGGCTTAGTTGCTCGCAGCATGTGGGATCTTCCCGGACCAGGGTTTGAACTGTGTCCCCTGCATTGGCAGGTGGATTCTTAACCACTGCGCCACCAGGGAAGCCCCTGAACCTCCTTTCTGGGATTACACACCACCCCCACCCTCCAACCCCCCGCCCTGCCTCCTTCACTTTTTAGATCTCTGCTGTCCAACAGAACTTTCTGTGGTGATGGAAATGTTCTGTAATCTGCACCATCCAAAATGGTAGCCACTTGCTACAATGCAGTTGTTGAGCACTTGAAATGCGACTAGTGCAACTGGGAAATGAAAATTTTTTATTTTGATTAATTCATTTAAATATGAATATTCTTGGGCTTCCCTGGTGGTGCAGTGGTTGAGAGTCTGCCTGCCGATGCAGGGGACACGGGTTCCTGCCCCGGTCTGGGAAGATCCCACATGCCGCGGAGTGGCTGGGCCTGTGAGCCATGGCCGCTGAGCCTGTGCGTCCAGAGCCTGTGCTCCGCAATGGGAGAGGCCCGCTTACCGAAAAAAAAAAAAAGAATATTCTTATTTGTCTAGTGAATATTGTATTGGACAGACTGTCATTGTAGAAAGCTCTGTTGAATAGCATTGTTCTAGACCCTGAGGTAATCTTGAACTCTATCCTCGTATTCATTCCTCAGCCAATAATGCTCCAGGTTTCAGTCCAGGTTTGAGCGACCCCCACAGACTAGTGCTTTCCCTTTTCCCTCGTGTGTACTCCCTTCCAGTTTATGCCTGATTTTGATTTCTCCAGAGCTTTCGAGTAGTTGTGTGTGTGTGTATTTACTAGAGTTTATAATTATATCTGCATCCAATAAGAGTTGCTTCACCATTACCAGAAGTCGAACTCTGCCTCTTAACTTTTAAATCATTTTAGCAGTGATCTAATTTTAAGGAATTTATTTTTTGTGCTTTGTTATCAGAATTTGCTTGCCAACTACTTATTATCCTCTCCCCTTTAACCTACTAAAAGTAGCACTAACCTAAGCTTACTGAATCTTAATATTCTGAATTTGATATTCCCATCTCAGATATGCTAGAATTTAATGGAATTCTTCAAAGTAATAAATGCATATCATTGATAACCTGTTCGGTGTACCTTGCCTTTTCTAGGTACCTGAAAAGGTTTAAGGTGATGAAGATCAAAGTTCTGAGAAGCTGGTGCCGTCAGATTCTTAAAGGACTTCAGTTTCTTCATACTCGAACTCCACCTATTATTCACCGGGATCTTAAGTGTGACAACATCTTTATCACTGGCCCTACAGGCTCAGTCAAGATTGGAGACCTAGGTCTGGCAACCCTGAAGCGGGCTTCTTTTGCCAAGAGTGTGATAGGTATGTTTCAGGTGTACCTTGCAGTCTCACTGGCTTTCTGACATTCCTTTTATTTAGAAACCTGACCTTGTCAGAGCTTTTATTATGTGAAATAAACCTTCAGAAATTCAGAGCTTGAACCCAGGAAGTGATGTGGAGTTCTCTATTTCTTTGCCTCTAGAATCATCTTGAAGACCATTGTTGTTTTGTAAAGTTATATGAAGAGAAGTAAGGTGAACTTTGCCTACAAAACATTATGTAATAATTGTTAACCTTACTGAGTCATTTCATTGATACTTAGTATCATATACTTATTTATATAACAGATAAAGTATGTTACTTCCCCATAAAAGAAATTGAATTTATATATAATTTAGTTTCTGAAGAAGTCCGTTGGATATATGTATATTCAAAAATATCTGCCTATTAAAACTTTATTTTAAAATGTGAAAATATGATGGTTCATTATCAACTTTTTTTTTACTCCTACTCTTCAGAAGATATACCTGAAGCAGTTTTCAGCCTCAGTACTATTGACACTTCGGGTTGGCCAGCTCTTTGTTGTAAGGACTGACCTGTTCATTGTAAGATGATTTAGCAGCATCCCTGGTCCTACTCTCTGGATGCCAGTAGCATGCCCCCTGGCCCACTTCCCCCCAGTTGTTACAACCAAAAATGTCTCTAGACATTGCTAGATGTCCCCTATAGGGCAAATCATCATTCTTGAGAATCACTGATCTATACAACAAATCTGTCCTTTCAGCCTTTAACTGTTACGTTAGAGAGTTGTAGCTGGAAAAATAATTTAATGCTGATTATTTTATAAGCTTTCACTTTCTGAAGAGGGTATGACAATTTGAAAACTTGAAATCTTCACAAACACTCTACTCTCCCCAAAGGTGACGACAATAACAACAGCAAGAAAGCCATTCTTTTTTTTTTTTTTTTTTTTTTGCGGTACGCGGGCCTCTCACTGTTGTGGCCTCTCCCGTTGGGGAGCACAGGCTCCGGACGCGCAGGCTCAGCGGCCATGGCTCACGGGCCCAGCCACTCCGAGGCATGTGGGATCTTCCCCGACCGGGGCACGAACCCGCGTCCCCTGCATCGGCAGGCGGACTCTCAACCACTGCGCCACCAGGGAAGCCCAAGCCATTCATTTTTAAGTGGGCTAGAATCCTATGTTTTAATAAGAAAAACATTGAACACCAGTAATTTGCACATCCTTACAAAATAGTGTTCCTGGGAAGAGTTATTTAAAGATGAATTTCCTTTTTGCCCTCCTTATAGGAAGCAGTTCTTTGATTGTCTTTGGCATCTTAATCTCTGTCCCAAGAGGGTTTTTTCTTATTTCTTTTTTTGTTTAAACCATAGTGTGCAAGCCTGTTCTTAGAAATGTCCTATAATTTGAGGTATTCGGGCTTAATTTCTTTGGAAACATTGGAAACCTGGTGTGTGGAATCATCCACTCACTCTATGCTCGTAATTCAGTCTGAGAACTCAAGTGCAGACCGAATTATTTGTGTTTGTGTCTGTAGGATGTGCCTCACTACGCTTCTTACAACTGCAGTAGGTTTGTGTACTGCGGGGGGGGGGTGGTAAGTGTATGAAGAAAAGGGCTCTGGTGAGTGGCCTTTATAGACAATTACAGTTTATTTTACCGTTTTAAAAATGTATTGAATATCTGTTTTTTACTGAAAAGCCGCCTTAAAAGTGAAACTGATCAGATGGAATGTTAATGGCAAGAGACTAGCTATTATATGAATGTTAACCTTACAGCTACCATACAGTAGGGGGCAGACAAGTATTTTGATCTTTTTTAACCCATCATCCTATCTTACAGGTAGATGCCATTATATCTACTTTATTCCTCGGTAGTCTCTTACCTTTTCCTTCCGTTTGTTTTCAATATGAGTTATATCAGTTTATCTTTTATGCAAGGCTCTATTTTGACATTGTATAACACTAATCCATTTGAAACAGTAAATAAATAGACACTTGATCCTGTGCCAGTTTTTTATAAAGGAGTTGTAGTGTAAGATCTATAACATTTGATGGAACAGACTAAGACGATTTCTTTCCTCTCCCCCCACCACCTACCTACCTACCTTTCTTTTTCCTCCCTCACCTCTTACCCCCCTTCCACTTTCTTCTCTCTCACAGGTCAACCCCTCTGCTGTTGCCCTCCCCATGAATCGCAGCTTCTCCTCACACTGAGTCTGAATCATTCTTTTAATTTAAGGTACCCCAGAGTTCATGGCCCCTGAGATGTATGAGGAGAAATATGATGAATCCGTTGACGTTTATGCTTTTGGGATGTGCATGCTTGAGATGGCCACATCTGAATACCCTTACTCCGAGTGCCAAAATGCTGCACAGATCTACCGTCGAGTGACCAGTGTAAGTCTTGGCCTAACTGACTGGTGATCTTAGGCTAAGAAGCTGTATAACATCAAACCGTGCAAAAGGGAACAACACTAGAAAGCATCACATGGAGTTCACCGCTCATCTGTCTGTGTCTCGTGTCTCCTCCTCTTATAAGGACTGGTCAGATTGAGCTGTGGCCACCCAGCTCCGGGTTGACCTCATTCTAACTAATTATACCTGCAGCGATCCTATTTCCAAATAAGGTCACATTCTGAGAAACCGAGGATCAGAATTTTAACATATCTTTTGTGGGGGGGGGGGCGGGCAGGGGACGCAGTTCAACCCGTAACAGTTCATGGGTTCATCCAACAAATATTTAAGTCTATTATGTTCCAGACTTCTTTGTAGATCCTAGGTATTGAATATTATAGTTAAGTAAAACACAAACCTGTCTCTCAAGAGCTTATTACTAGGCAAAGGAGAACAAACAAGTAAACCAGACAGTTACCATAGTGTATAAAAGCAGTTATTCTAGGGATAGGTATGTAACAGAAGCACATAGAAGTAGTGCCTAATTGAGTTTGGACAGGTTAGGAAAATTATGTTAAATAAATAGGGAAAGACTAAGAGTTGCATGTGAAAAATCTTTGTATGTCTACAGTTTGAAAACAGGAAAAAGAAGAGACAAGGGATAAGGGAGGAAAGTGAAAGTTTAGACTATACTTGAGCACTGGGGGAACCATTGCAGCCACTATAAGACTTGGTAGGTGTTGTAGGAATTCCCTGGCGGTCCAGTGGTTAGGACTCTGTGCCTTCACTGCCAAGGGCCTGAGTTCAGTCCCTGGTTGGGGAGCTAAGATCCCACAGGCCACGAGGTGCAGCCCCCGCCCCCTGCCCGACCCCCCCAAAAAAAGACTTGGTAGGTGTCATAAGATCAGACTTAAATTTTTAAAAGAGTTTTCTGGCTGCAGAGTGGAGGATGGATTTATGAGGAAACACTAAAAAGCTGAAAACCCAGTTAAGTGGCTATTGCACTAATCTGAAGGAATAACCGATATACTGAAATAAGGAGTTAAAGTAGAGATGGCCAAAGTGGATGGACAAGAGATTGATTTTCTTTATGAATTTGAATTCAATTAAGCTAACGTGTTCTTTTCCACCTAATATTTATGAAAACAAATAATAATGTGAAAATACCCTTTGTAAATACATATCTTCTTAAGGAGATCAAACTGAATATTAAACCTGATTAAGAGGTTAAATACATTAAATTTTAGGACTATAAAATTTACAGTTTGTATGTAAAATGGTTTGTGTAATTTATTTACTAACTTACTGTCTATAACTTCTTCACTCCATCACACTCTAAACCAGGGATTAGCAAACTATGATCCATGGGCCAAATCCAGCCTCCTACCCATTTTTGTACAGCCCATGAGCTAAGAATTCTTTTCACATTCCTAAATGGTTGAGGGGGAAACCAAAAGAAGAATAATATGTGATGACCTATGAAAATTATATGAAATTCAAATTTCAGTGTCCATGAAGAAAGTAATGACGCAGCCACTTATTTGTTTCTGTATTATCTATGTCTGTTTTCACATATGACAGTGGCAGAGTTGAGTAATTGCAACAGGCTCTGTGGTTCAAAAATCCTAAATTATGTACTGTTTGGCTCTTAACGGAGAATGTTGCTGATTCTGATTCTAAACACATGACACCAGAAAGAGAAAAACAAATATCGTATATTAACACATATGTGGAACCTAGAAAAATGGCACAGATGAATCGGTTTGCAGGACAGAAATAGAGACACAGATGTAGAGAGCAAACGTATGGACACCAAGGGGGGAAAGTGGCAGCGTGGGGTGGGATGAATTGGGAGATTGGGATTGACATATATACACTAATATGTATAAAATGGACAACTAATAAGAACCTGCTGTATAAAAAAGTAAATAAAATTCAAAAATTCAAGAAAAAATCAAACACATGACACCAGAACTTCTTAAAAAATTCTCCTCTGAAGAGTTCTGTAACTAATTTCTAATCTGCAAAAGTGGTGATAATGTTCTACTAGAATGCTATTAGCCTCTGTACTTGGAGTAGGCAGGAGAATCTCAGTGTGAGCAAGTAGTTACTTAAATTATTAGCTCTGATAATTTGTGGGCAGTCTTTTCTCTCTGTTAAGAGTAGAACTATCACTTTAATTCTGTGGCGAAAACATAACAGGTTTTAATGTGACACCCATTTTTCACTGGCCATATTTATTCTTTCTATTGCCTAAGAATAAATAGCATCTTAAACCCAGTACTACCGCTTGAGGTGATCATTCTGGATTTTAAACACAAAGACTTATTAACAAATATCTTTTATTTACCTTCCAGCAGTACTGAATGTTTTGATAGTGACTAGACCAGAAGAATGAAGTATCCATCAGATAGCCATATATTTAAACATTCTCTACTGTCTCTCAGCCACCAGCCTTCTTTGTGGGTCTTGCAATATTTCTACTTTGAAACTTGGTAGATTTTGTTGTGAACCATCAGACAGTGCTTTGCTGTTAGAGACACTGCCTAGGCATTACCGGGTTGTCCAGTGATAGGTGTCTCTAATTAATCTTGTGAATTCAATTCCTGACTATTTCTCTAAACAAATAAAGGTTGGTACTTAAAATATCTCGAGGGATCATGGAATTTTAGTTTCTTTATGTAAAATGAAGTCTAAAAAATAACTCTGCTATTTAAAGAAATAAAGTTATAAATTATATGGTAGGACTTTTTTTTTGTTTTTTTTTTGCTGTACGCGGGCCTCTCACTGTTGTGGCCTCTCCCGTTGCGGAGCACAGGCTCCGGACACGCAGGCCCAGCGGCCACGGGTCACGGGACCAGTTGCTTCGCGGCATGTGGGATCTTCCCGGACTGGGGCACGAACCTGTGTCCCCTGCATCAGCAGGCGGACTCTCAGCCACTGCGCCACCAGGGAAGCCCTGTTTTGTTTTTTAATGCAGAATTTATGGGTGACCTGTATTAAATTCTACCTTGTTTTTTTGGGTTTTTTTGCGGTACGCGGGCCTCTCATTGTTGTGACCTCTCCCGTTGTGGAGCACAGGCTCCGGACGCGCAGGCTCAGCGGCCATGGCTCATAGGCCCAGCAGCTTCGCGGCATGTGGGATCCTCCCGGACTGGGGCACGAACCTGTGTCCCCTGCATCGGCAGGCGGACTCTCAACCACTGTGCCACCAGGGAAGCCCTCTACCTTGTTTTATACCTTACCCACCAAATATGTTTAACTGGTTAAATATAATGACTGTATAGGATGAGTAGGTGAAAAATAGTGTAAACCCTATTGATTAAATCTACTCACCGGAGGCTCAGGGCTAAAAGCAGTGTTCTTTGGCTTCAGACTGTCAGACACAGCAGTGCCATAAAATCAGATAAAAGTTTATATAAGCAATAATTTGATAAAAGTAAAGAAAACAAATTAATTTGATTTTTAAGATAATGCATTTGAGATACTGTCTAATCAACAAATGAATCTTTATTTGCAAATGCAAACTCCAGCTCAGTTGAGAAGAAAATCCCCTTCTCAAATGAAAAAAGTGTTTGGCGTTAGTTTAATAGACCCTAGAAAGACCAATATCACTGTTTCCATAGTCTTAGTGTAGTATTTACCCTTTTTTCAGTTTGTCAATGGGTTGTGTTTTTTTTCTTTTTTAAGATAAAGTTCACATACCATGAAATTCTCCATTTAAATCATTTGAAGGTGTAAAATTCAGTGAGTTTTAGTGTATTTACAGTGTTCTGCAATCAACACCACTAATGCCACTCCATCACCCCAAAAAAGAAACCCCACACCTGTTAGCAGTCACTCCACATTCCTCTTCCACCCAGCCCCTGGCAAGCACTAATCTACTTTCTGTCTTTATGGATTTGATTTGCCTGTTGTGGACATTTCATACGAATAGAATCATAAAATATGTGGCCTTTCGTGTTACACTTTGTTTCTGTGTTATGCTTTGATTTAGCGTAACCATTTTTAAGGTTTATCCATGTTTTAGCATGAATCAGTACTTCAGTCCTTTTTGTAGCTGAATAATATTGCATTTTATGAATGTACCACATTTTTAATGTTCAACAGGTTTTATTTCTTTCTATTTCTGTAGTTTCTTCCTCCTTTTCTCATTGTTTAAACTGTTTGAACCTATAGCCACCCTCACCTCTGGAGAGGAATTGGGAACAGGAAGGATGAAATATACAGTGTTTTAAAAGGTATTGTCCTAGAGCCCGACTTATTAAATCTTTGTTTATAGTTTTGTGTTTGTAGCATAGCATATGGCACATTGTAGGCACTCAGTGATACTTTGAAGAATAACTGATTCAATTAAAGGAATCCCAGATATAGTCAAGTTAGACACTATGTCAATTTGGGGCAGTTGAGTTTCCCCTGCAAAATAAGGTCACTTTAGAAACACTAAAATTATCCTACTAACGTGGAATTGAATAGTAGCAAGTAGAAACTGATACACTTTATATATGTACATATACAATATATTTTTGTAGAATGGGAAAAGCTATTTGGTACAACTAGAGCAGAAAACAATAACTTTAATAGAGTCAAAATTCCAGGACTAGAAAGGCATTTGAAAAAGTCATCTATTCACATGCTCTTCCATCAGTTCTCAGATCACTATTGAGATCTTTGCTGTGCAAAGTGCAGTCCCCACAACCAGCAGAATTGGCATCCTAGGACACTTGTTATTATAAAAATGTAAAATTTTGGCCCCGTCCCAGATGGATTGAGTCAAAACCAGCATTTTACAAGATCCAAAGATGATTTGTGTGTACATTAAAGTTTGAGAAGTGTGAGCTACAACAGTGATCACCTCAGGTCCCTTCCAGTTCTGTATACCTTATTTTTGGTTAAATTAAAAAAAAAAGACTAAATATTGTATATCAAGCATTATTTGAATAAATTTTTGTTCCATTGTTCATGGAACCTTTTTACTAGCATTGTAAGTAACCAAGTTGACTTAGAAATCTAACCCTATTTAATTGCATTTTTTTCTGCCTATTCAAGAGTTGCTTTTTAAAAACGCAAAATAGTAAGTCAGGCTGTGGAAAAGCTGGAATAAAAAGCTTGAGGAGTTAAGTCAGTTGGAACTTTTGGAACCCTTGGTCTCTGAGGATACTGCAGGCATTTACTTGTTCTTTGTTTTTCCTCTCAGCTGTGAAAACTGAGCTCTGTATTATCTACAGTCCGTTATTCTGTACTTCAGTTATTATATTTCTTATCTGGGAAACTCTGTCTTGGTTTCACTAACCTCCATTCCCATCTTCTGGCTTCCAATGAAGAATAAAAAGGGCTATGTCCTTTTTTAATTTTCTGAAGTTTTTCTCATGTTTTGGGTGCTGAGATAAATGTGTGGGGAGTTTACCTTGATTATACAATGATTTATATGATTGTATAAGCATTAGTGGTGACTCTATTGAAATAGAGAAATACCTTGAAGTATTGTACTTTCCCTTAAGTTTGCTTTGGGTGTAAATTGAACTAATTTTTTAAAGGATATGTCAGCATTAGTCTGCCTAACGATTGCACATTTATTAAGGAAACATGTTTGGTTATCCATCGAGAGATCATCAAACTCCCTAATGCAAACTGCCCCCTGCCACTCCAGATTCCTGGTTTCCATCCCAGATCTACTACGCTCCACCTGTTTACCAATAGTAGTCAGTGAACTGCCCCCTCCTAGACTCACAAGGCCTCCTATGGGTTTGGCACTATCTTAGAAATGGGATACAAAGAAGAGTGTTTAACAGCCTAGGATTACTTTTTCAGGTTTGAAGATCACAGAACTCTAGTCAGTTGAATCATAAACTCTAGTTCTCAGTTTCTTTTCAGTTTATTTTAACGATTATTCACTTACTTAACAGCCATTAGTTAGGTGTCTTCTGTGTGTCAGGTTGAGGATACAGCAGTGAACAAGATATATGCTTCAGTGTTCTTTCCCCTTCTTGTAGGGAAGGTAAACATTGAAGTAGTAAATATAATAAAGCACGTGGATTTTATAGACATAATGAGGTACAGGGTTTTGATCTCATTGAGAGAGTCAGAGACAGTATTCCTGAGAAAGTTGGTTTAAATTGAGAGCTTTATTGGCCTGTGTCAGGGATGCTAAGGCAGATCTGTATGAAGGAATGAGCCAGTAACCCCGGTCATCTGGAGCCCTTTACCAGAAATATTTCTAGGGATTTTTTTTTTTTTTTTTTTTTTTTGGTTGTGTTGGGTCTTCGTTGGTGCACATGGGCTTTCTCTAGTTGCGGTGAGCGGGGGTTACTGTTTGCTGCGCTGTGCGGGCTTCTCACTGTGGTGGCTTCTCTTATTGCAGAGCATGGGCTTTAGTAGTTCCAGTGTGCAGGCTCTAGGGAGCGTGGGCTTCAGTAGTTGTGGTGCGCAGGCTCAGGAGCCGTGGCACATGGGCTTAGTTGCTCCACGGCATGTGGGATCTTCCCGGACCAGGCATCAAATCCGTGTCCCCTGCATTGTCAGGCGGATTCTTAACCACTGCGCCACCAGGGAAGTCCTAGGATTCTTGAAGAAAGTCATGCCAATATTGTTGCCCCTTCAGTATTTCCATCATACTCAACCTCTGTCTTATTAATATACTATAATGATAATCATATTGATGTTAACTGTTGTCCCCCCCCCATGAGAACTGAGCGTCTCAAGGACAGGGGTTTTTTCCCTCTGTAGACCAGTTCACTACTACATGTCTGGCCTTGCAGTGGTGCAACTGCCACGTGAATAGCAGATGACAGCAGTGTAAATATTAACACACACACATCCTATGTCTCAGACATTGCATTAAACACTTTGCATTATTGTGTAATTTAATTCTTCCAACAAACCTCATTGGGGATGGTTTACTACTACTGTTGTCTACACTTTAAAATAAAAATCTGAAGCCCAGGATGGCTAGCCCATGATTACATATCTAGAAAATAACAGAGTTATTCTGTTATTCTGATTCCAGGTCCCCTGCTCATGTCAAAATTCTGTACTGAATTCATAAATGTCTAGTACAGTGTCAGTCTGTGACCTGAGGGCATTTAAACCTGTCTGTGTAAGTGCCAATGTGAAGGGGTAAATGGGTAATGTACCGGCTTAATAACTATATTCTATGGTGCACTGATAAAGAACTGTTGTGTGTCATTGTTCTGCACATGCATTTCATTCAGGTCTCAGAGAGGCCTTTCCTGCCCATCCATCTAAAACAGTCTTAGGTGTGCACACACTTTACTTCTATCCCCTATGGTTTTATTTTTCTTCATGGCTTTTATCACAGCCTAACAGTGTTTATCTAAAGCCCCAATTAGAATATAAATTCTGTGGGTTGTGGGGGTTTTATTTGAGTTGTTCTTGGCTGTTTTCCTAGTGCTTAGAGCCTGGCAGGTAATAGGCACTCAGTCAGTGTTTGCGAGATGAATACACGAATACAGAACTATAGGGAGTGAAACACAATGTTGCCTGTGGAGGAAATGGGCTCTGGAGTTGGGTCTGCTTGAGTTCAGATCCCAGCAATGTCATTTCCTAGCTGATACCTTGGGCAAGTTAATTAACTTCTCTGAGCCTAAGCTGGTAATGAGGATTAAATGAGAAAAGTGCCTAAATCAGTTAGCAGTCAGTACTTATTAGGCATTGCCATTATTACCATTCACATCATTATGACATGCTTAGTAGTGAAATAAGTTGTCTCTTGTTCTATTCTTTTACCTAGCAACATTCAACAAATAGCAGTGTTTAAAATGTGTTTAATGAACTTAAAATAAAGCCAAGTTTTAAATGAGTGAAAATGAGCTCACATTTATCATCTTGCTTCTTGCCAATCACCTTGCAAAGTGCTTTACATATACTATCTTATTTTAATCTTTTGTATTTTGATAAGTAGATAATACCTTCATTTTACAGGTGAGAAGATAGATTCAGAGGTTAAGCATTTTGCCCAAGGACATGAAGGAGAAATACTAATAGTAGGGTCAGAAATCAAGCATCTCTAACATAACACTAATACAAACCTTAAAATGTTTTCCTTTTCCTGTTTCTGTTTTGTAAACTTTTTTCCCTAGATTTCAAGGGAAAAAAAATTTAGGGTACATGGGTAGCATAAGTCTAAGATTGGTGTCACAGGTTTGAGCTCCTGTTTAACAGGGTTCATGATCCCTGTTCAAAAGAGAAAAACTTATCTTGAAGTTTTCTGCCATTGGCAATGAAAAGATCCAAATAAGAGTAGTAATGTACTTAGCACAATTTTTGTCTGCTATTAAAAGAATAGAAACTATGGTAAGCAGTGGCATCAATTTTTTATATGGAGGATAGTGCATTTGAGATTGGAGCAGTACACAAGCTTTCATGTATCCAGAGAGTAATGAGCCTTGGGGAGTCATGAGGTCAGCTAATTTCCTTGGATAGAGCTAGTTGGATTTGGTAGGGAGTTTGAAGAGGCTTGTTTTCCAATGGGATCATAAGGTATGTTCAAATTCCTGTAAACTAATGGTTCATACCAGTAAGAATCTGGCTGAATCCAGCCTCATAACAACCAAGTTAGAAATAATGGGGATTTTTAATTACTTTGTTTGTGTAATTTGACTTTGTCACTGATTCCATTAGCCTTTGGATTGCAAGGTTTGAACATTCTGTCTGGGAAAAACAGAATCAAAGCAGTTGGGGTGAAATTCCTTTTGGCTTTTATATAACAGATTGCATTTCACCCTACTTTTTTACAGAAACAAGTGAAGCTGATTCCTAATTATAGATAGGGTTTGAAAAGTTGGGAAAAACTTCGTATTTTTTTCTTTAGCAGTTGGATTTTTTGTGTGTGTGTGATATCCCAGAGATCTAAATCCACTGGAATTAGCTGAAATGATTCCTTTATAAATTTTATTTCTATTTCCATCCAATAAATTTAAATTATACACATAAGAGAGAACTTGGTGTATTATAGGGTGTATCTTAGGAACATTTTGCATGATTTTCAGAGTCATTCTATTACTGTCCTGTGATTTGATTAATATTAAAGTGTCTTAATCGGACCATTAATCTTAAACCAAACAGTTGGTGTCATTCCCAGCATTTTCAGTGCTAAAAAACAATCGTGAATTCCCTATTTCAGAATTTCACAGAAAAGCTAGTTTTACTTATCCCAACTGAATGTTGATCGATAATTCACACAGCATTAGACTACAGAATAAAAACTGATAGGATATAGAGAGATGGTTTCTACTGTGCTTAAGTAAATTATAATAGTATTGAGTTTCTTGGTATCTTGTAAATAATTTATATGCCAGAAGATTCATACAAATACTTTGTAGTTGCCGCCTTCTCTCTATGTGTGATTTGAGGTATACCTTGAAAGAAGGGTAGGACTCAGTTGACTGAAAAAGGGAGCAGTAGAAAGAATATTCTTGTGAAAATGTGCATTAAGTATTCAGTGAAAAAGTAATTTGGCTGGACTTATTTGGGGGGGGTAGGAGCAGAGAAGTAGGTAGAAGTTGACTTGTGAGGGCTTTTCACCCCAGATTAAGGAAATTAAAAGCACTATAATGTGGGCTAGAAGTAACACTGAACTAGACATTGTTGAATCTGGATTCTAGTTTTTGCTTTACCATTGACTAGGCCCTTACCCACTAGAATATAGGCTCTATTTGTTGTATTCTAGGTGCTGAAGGTAATGCAGTAAATCTAGTAGGTGTCTTATACATACTAGACTAGACTGGACATGACACCTCGTAGATGCCAGTGAATCAATGAATTAATTCCATCTTTGACATGGCATTAATCTCTTTGATCTACAGTTTTCTCATTTGAACAAGTTGGGACTCTAGCTCAGATTCTTTCTAGATCTGTGACCCTGTGGTCATCTTGTAGGTGTGGAGAACTGTTAACCATGTTTGAGTAATGTGTTGTGAGTTAAATGATGTCAGATGATTGGATGAAGCCAGATGATTGAGCTGGCCACAATGTAAAATACAAATTGGAGAGAATAGAAACAGTGAGACCCATCTTAAATTGGTCTAAGTTTAAAGAGGTGAGGTGTTGATAATCTGGATTTTGGTGGTCACAGTTGTTATGCAGAAGAAGCAATGATTTTGAGAAGTAACAAGCCAGTAAAAATCTCATTTTGTCCAACCAGAGATCTTTGGCTTTTGGAGGGGCGGTAGGAGTACTAGCAGCAGAACTATATACGAGCTGTTTTAAACATTTCTCATTGTTTAAAGAGCTCCTAGAGAACAATAGTACTTAAATATTGTGGGAGAAGAAGCATCCAAGAAGACTAAGGTTTCTATTCTGGAAATAATGATACCATTGAAAGAAATGGAGGAAATCCAGAGAAAGGCACTGACTTGAAGAGAAGGAAGAAGTAGAATTTAGACATATAAACTGTTAACATGTATGTGAATGGTATTTTTATTGTATACATTGAAAACTTTTATTTTGATATATAAAAAAAGGCTCATCTTCATAGATCTAGGTATTTGTGCCTATATTATACCACTGTCCAAAAAAAGCTACCTCATTTTTGGTTTTGTTTGTTGCACAGTAAAGTTTAAAAACCTACTCACGTGTTTATGTCTGATGAACCTCTGAAGCAGGGAGCGTGGTGCCCGTTTTCTGGCTCTTCTGTTTTCATTTAGCTTAGCATAGTCCTAAGCAGCTTTGGTCAGACACTTAAGTCAGAGGCATTGGTGGACCGCATTGCTGTATTTATGAGCAATAGCTGGCATCCTACACTGCCTACTTAGTGTACTTCGTAGTGACAAATTGTGTTGAGCAAGAGATCTGTGGCAACTACTTTGAGACAGCTTGTTAGAAATAATAGTCATTTCTAGCCTTTAGAGTAGAAATAATCCTACCAAATAACTTCTAAGCCCTTATCCTCCCGTTACTGAGTAATTAAAGCCTTAGTACCCACTGTCTTGATGGGGATTCAGGCTTACCAAATTACAAGGGATAGCACTTTGTTATGTTATCCATTATAATATTGCAATGAACAGTGCTTTTTCTACCATCTTTGTTAATGGCATGAAGAAAAACCTTTCCTTAATCACTAAAATCAAAGTAGTAGTCATTTGGCACCATGAGATCTTCCTGGCAGATAGAAATGTCTTTAGGTAGATCTTCATATTGAGGCTTTTAGTAATAGGAGGGAACGGAGAAGGATAAATTCTTATCACTTCTGGGTGATAAGAAGCTGTTCACAGCTATTTAATTTTTTTTTTTTAACGTACCATGAGACAGTGGTATGGCAGTTTACCTTAATGTCACCACTTTTTAAATTAGGTTAACAAGAACTATTATGCTCACTTTTCAAGTGGGTTTAAGGAATATGGCCCAGGTCACACAGACTTGGTGCATGAGAGATTGAACTAGGAACTCATTCCCAGTATTGGGATTTCCTTGTCCAGTGTTCTTTTGGCTATATATTCTTAGTTTACATTTTGGTCATTGAATTCGTTCCCCATTTTCTTTTAAAGCATAGTTTCAACATGATTAAGGGGAAGGGGGTGTTTAGATAAACAGATTTCTGGTGTAGGTTTTGATGTCAAGGAGGCAGAACCTGTGGACATAATGGGTGGAGCTTTGAGCAAGTAAAAAAATCTTATTTTGCTTGTTTAGGGATCTGCTGCTGTTGGAGGAGAAGCAGGAGGAGGAGTAGCAGACTAAGTTTCCTTGCTGTTTGGCATGTAGTTTTGTCTAAAGGGCCGATCTAGAATAAGTACATTGTTGGCTCAGAGGAAACTTATGTCTGAGAGTTGGGGAAGCATGGCTAGTGTTAAACAAGAAACGAAACTTCAGCCTGATTTTGATGTCTGCCTTGCTTATGCTGTGGGCTAAGTTACTCTGTTAATTTACATCTCATATATTTCCCCCCTCATTTTCCTCTAACTATAACAAGTCTATTTTGCCTTTTCTGATGGATTTTACAAAGAGAGATTTTTGCTCAGTGTTTGTCATCGTAAATTCTCATTGCTGCTGCTGTCCTCAAAAGGATTGTGTAAATGAGGTGGGTAAGAATTTTCAGTGTATACAAAAGGTATGTTGTAGCCATTTGATGATATGTGTGGAAAGTTTCAGTTAAAGTATTGAGAGTGTTTAGTTCAGAATGCTTTAAGTTAGTTTTGTAGTTTAGTTAGCTTACACAACATTTTGTATGAGGAGGAAGGAGACTTTTCTCAATTCTGAATGGTTAGGAAAAGTTTTGCTCTTATGAAAAGGAAAATGTTACCTTAACACATTTGAAACGTAAGTTTTTAAGAAGCAAGTGCTGACACTCTTTAAGAGCTAGAAGATTGAACCAGAGAATACTATATTATGACTCACTTATATTTTTATTATGACTCACTTTTATTCCAGCAGGTTAGTTGCAAACTATAAGTATATAGAATTGACAGAAAAACTTAGTCTGTAAGATGCATGTATGTGTTTGGGATTTTTCTTAGTTTAAATAAAGCAACATATTTTATAAACATTTTTATCAACTCTTTTTTTTTTTAAAATATCAACTCTCGGTGTGCCCTTGGAGAGTCACGATTGTTGTTATTGTTTTCTTTTTGTACTCCATTTAAGACTGCACAAGAGTCACCTTTGTTTTTTTGTTCAAGAGAATATATAATTTTATATAATCGCAGAAGTGTCTTAAATGAATGTATGTTAGCTGTTCAAGAAGTACTTTTGTTTAATGCAGAGGAACATGTTACTGTCCCATGTCAAAAAACATAATATGGCACTGCTGCCTAAAGAGAGATCCTGTGAATTACAACAGTAAGGAAGAATATTTCTAGAGCTGGCAGGTTGCTAGCTCTGGAAGGATGGAGTGACAGGGTGCGTGTCTTTAACTAACTTAACTTTTCTTATATGTAAAACATTAGCCCAATTTATCTGCCTTAGCACTTTTCTGTTTTGTATTTTTGAACTTCATTCAGAATAGGTGAGCAAAACTTGGCTTCTGCTGGTCAGAACAGGACTAGAATAGGACTCTCTGGGGCTAAATCAGACAGTATAGAAAAGAGGTGACATTTGAAGGATTTTCAGACTCTAAGTTGATTATCTTTGTTGAAATACATAAATTAAAAGGAAAAAAGATGAAATATTATCATTAAAACATTTTCTCATCATTATTCTGTTCTGTCTGGTGCTTAAATCGTGTTTTAGAATAATCTTAAACCAACTTTTTAATTTTAAAAAAATTATCAATTATAAAAAAATAGAGTTCTCTTATCTCTCTTTTAATTTTTGAATTTTATTTTATTTTTTTATACAGCGGGTTCTTATTAGTTATCCATTTTATACATATTAGAGTTCTCTTATCTCTTAAGAACAAGAAGCCTCTAAGTATGATGAGTGCTGTGTATTGAAACGTGTGCTTGTTTATTTTAAGCAGCTTTCCATCATGTGTCCCAGATGTATTTTCTGTAGGTCACTTTCAGGGTCATTGACGTTTCATGCTCATTGTTACTTTTTTTTTTGGTCATTTTTAGGATATAATCCCTAGATATTCTTGCTTCTTTGCAAATGTTCAGAATACTTCTGTTAGATATTTTGATAATTCTGGTTTCTTGATGGTTGCTGAGATTTCTTCTTGTCTTTTTCATTATCTCAGTGGGTAATGTTTTAATACCAGCTGCTGAACTGTCTCCGTTTTACTGGCTGTCTTGGCACCTGCAACATTTTTTAAGGCAGCAGTGGCATCTGAATATGTTGTGTAACATTGGTATGGAATTTTCTGTACCTAAATCTTGGCTGTATGTTGAGAAAGCAGCTTAACCTAGCAGAGTCAACGTGTTATATGATGCGTAGTTGCTGGTTTTGTCATTATGACCTTATATCTCATTTGTTCAACTAGCATTTCTACTTGTAAATAGGAATTCTTGTTTGTAAAGTCATGAATGTATGTATGTCTGCATAGGTAGGATTAACGAGAGGGTTATTTTTAAGGATAACCAAGGATGAAAGCAGGTTCACTGTGGATCTTGGTGATTATTTTTCGAAGAGAATCCTTTGCTTCCTTTTAACTGTAAGCTTTATTATCTTTGGTGATGGCCTTTGAAATCAGAGGTGTGCCTTAGGTCAGCAAACTTAATAATTCAAAGAGATGTCAACCTAGATAATCACATATGACTCTAGTTCCCATTAATATAGTTGGACAGGTATTATCCCCATTTGCTAGAGAGGGACTCTGAAGCTCAGAGCTGCTTCTGCTTGTCCAGTTCACAGTGATTTCAAGTCTTCTGTTACATCCTTTGATCTTTCCAGTATGCCTATGCTAAATTGAAACAGAAGAGTCTTTTAATATAGTCAGTATAGGTGTGATTTATTAACTCAGTATGTAGAGTTTTATTGCCAGAAGGCTAAACTACATTCCTCTAAAGTGTATGTGTTTATGGAAGTAGGAACATTTTTTTCTAATCATAGTCTATATCCTCTTTTAACTACTTCGCTGTAACATATGGAATGTCTTTACATGCAAAGGCCAACTGTGTATTAATGTCCAATTTTAGCAAAGAACAGTCCTTCAGATAATTTTCTGCCAATAGTGAATGTTCTAAGAACTTAATATATGGTATTCTAGATTGTTTTTCCCATTATATTCATAAATAGCATCTTAAAAGTTTGCTTTTATACACTTTTACATGTTTATTGTAGAAAAACAAATATAAAACAAAATCCCCAGTGTTTCTACTACCAGAGAACTTTTAGTGAGTATCATCCTTTTTTTCCCTTAAAACAGTTCCCGTTTTCTTTAGCTTTAATTTGAAATACCATACCAGCTTGCTCAGTTAAAGCATTCTTTTGCTTCAGCAGCGTTATTTTTTGTTTTCATTAGAATGATTATGCGAAGACAAAGACTAGTTGGAAAACTTAGCTGGCCTTGAAAAATAAAAAGATTGAGGAAAATACAAATACTTATCTTTGTAGTCATTACTTAGAAACAAACATTTTAAATACATGGATTTTTAACTTTAGGGTCAGCCTTATTAGACAGTTTCGTGTTGTGGAAAGTTAGCCCTAGAGGGAGACTCCTCCAAATCAGAACTTTTTAAAAAAAATTGATTGATTAATTGATTGATTATTTTTGGCTGTGTTGGGTCTTTGTTGCTGTGTGCAGGCTTTCTCTAGTTGTGGCGAGCGGGGGCTACTCTTCGTTGCAGTGCGTGGGCTTCTCATTGTGGTGGCTTCTCGTTGCAGAGCACGGGCTGTAGGCGCGCGGGCTCTGTAGTTGTGGCTCGCGGGCTCTAGAGCGCAGGCTCAGTAGTTGTGGCACATGGACTTAGTTGCTCCGCAGCATGTGGGATCTTCCCGGACCAGGGCTCGAACCCGTGTCCCCTGCATTGGCAGGCCAATTCTTAACCACTGCGCCACCAGGGAAGTCCCTTCCCCTTTTTAAATTAATTAATTAATTAATTAATTTATCTTTATAACTTTTGAATAATGTAGTGAGTAATTGATGAGAATTATCCCACCACAACCCTAGTATTTAAAGACTTTAGAGCTAACCATTTGATATATTTCATTTCAATCTGTGAGAGATTACACACATTTCTGTGGTTTATCAAATTATATCACTAATTCTAATATATATCATCACTGAGACAGTAGCTGGTTATAATTTATAATATATTCTAACTTTTCTAGTCCTGTCTCCTGTTTCCTACTCCCTGTGTGTTATGTGGTTATAGACTTACCGTGCCACTTGGACAGTATATCGGTGTTGCTACTTCAAATCAATCCATGTGGTTACTTAGATGAGGCAAGAATAGATAATGAGATGTTCTTCTCCATACCGCCTCTCAGACAGGAGTGGTTTGTTATTCTTCTTTCTTATATATATTTTCCACACACTGTTGAAATTTTATTTGCAAAAAATTTACACTTTGTGAAGATTCTAAAATACTACTGTGATACTGTTTAGTATTGAATTTTCTTCGGAGATTAATTGGAGAGCTTGTCTTTCATATGGGTCTGATGTATCACTTGTGATTTTATGTTTCATATGTACAAGACAGTTTGCTCTTCAGTTATCCAGTTATGCCAAACCAATCCAAATTCTTAACTTCTGGTTGGGGTTGTTAAGGTATACTACTATAATAATAGAACACTTGCCAAACTGAGCATGCGAATTCATGCCCATAAATGTTATGTTGATTAATGTGTTCGGGAACGACGTTGAACAGGAGATCTCCTAACCAATTAGAACATTTGGCCTTCTTTTTAGCCAGTAACTTCCATTACCTGAAACACAGCAAAAGATGTTAACAACAGCCTAAGTTTTTCGCTAGCCGTATGAAGCCATGGAAGTGAGTGACTCCACTACCTTAACTATTCCCTATTGTTATCTCGAAGGGGCTAAATTGCCACTTCCGAGCTCTGACCCTGCATGGACTAGATCCTGCAGGCAAATCAGAAAAAAGCCAGGATGGTAAGAAGGAATCTAGTAGAACCTTAAGAGGCAAGTAAAAATAAAGTTCAAAGTCCCTGTCTTCGTTAACCTGTTTCTGTTGCTATTTTTATGATTTTCAGGGGGTGAAGCCAGCCAGTTTTGACAAAGTAGCAATTCCTGAAGTGAAGGAAATTATTGAAGGATGCATACGGCAAAACAAAGATGAAAGGTAAGTTGCCTCTTTTGACCTGGGTATTGCTTAAACGAAAACTTCAAGTGTAATAGGCTCTCAGTAGAACACTCAATCTAAGGTGTATTTAATACTTTACTTGCACTCAATCTAAGGTGTATTTAATACTTTACTTGTGATTAGTTTCTCTGTTTATGTCTTGTAATATCTCTTTTTTTTTTCTTTTTTTTTTTTTTGCGGTACACGGGCCTCTCACTGTTGTGGCCTCTCCCGTTGCGGAGCACAGGCTCCGGACGCGCAGGCTCAGCGGCCATGGCTCATGGGCCCAGCCGCTCTGCGGTATGTGGGATCTTCCCGGACCGGGACACAAACCCGTGTCCCCTGCATCGGCAGGCGGACTCTCAACCACTGAGCCACCAGGGAAGCCCTGTCTTGTAATATCTTTAAAAGTACAGTTCTGTCCATTGAAGGTAGTATTCACATTTGGTATACTGAAATGTTGTAAGAATGTGGTTTGGTAGAGTTTAATTAAACCCAAACCACCTTAAACATAGCTGCTGCATTCAGTAAGAACTACTTACAGCATCAGCATGATTTGTAAAACTCAGTAGGGTTCTGTCCTTAATGCAGCAGATCTGTTCCTTAGTCCTTTACCCATTGAATTCTAAAAGATGAAATAAAATATTGGCTCTTTAAAATCAACTCAGCTATGCAGGTCTTGATTTGCTGTTACTATGCCAGAACTGAAGAAGAGCAAAATGTCAAAATTCCTTTGAGTAAAAAGAGACGACTTCACCCAGAGCTTGGGAGGAGATCTGGCTTAGTCATTTATGCTTACAGAGGACTTTTCTCAGAGGAGGGGCAAGTATCTGATCTGCCATATAGCTGATTCATCACCCGTTAGGCATGGCAAAGGTCCAATGTCTGTTTTTGAAAAATAATCTACTTTCACCATCCCCCCTCACCCTCCAAAGAAGAAAAAGTAGACCAGGTAGTGCAGATAGAAATTGTAAATTGAGCATAATCTACCTCCTGAAGAATGCGAGTGATCAGGTACATCAACCAAATTAAAGAATTCCATATCTTCACTTCTCCAGTCTCATATTCTTTCCACAACTTTGTTATTTGGAAGAACTTAACATCATGATCTTTAAGGCTTTTTAGTAGAAATTTAGTTGGGTTTCTATTTTCATATACACTGATTAAAAAGGAGAGTCTTTAATCTCTTTAAGAACTTTTTTAAAAAACTATAAATAAAGGAATATTTGTCTCCAGTCTTAGAGTGTGTTACTCTTGTTTCTTTACTGGATGGAACAGTTTACTAGATTACTGGTATTTTGAGACCATTTATCTAGAGAAAATTGTTCCACAATCAGACTTCTGCTTGCCTAGTACACAAGGTGTTGAACAAAGAATTGAGAGGATATATTGGAGTAAATAAAGGTTGCTGTAGTAGAAGGTAATGTACTAGAAATAAAAAGATTTTCGAGTTTTGATTCCACCATTTATGACTTTTATAACTGTGAGCAAGATTGTCAGTCTCTCTGAGGATCCATTTCCTAATAATCAGGAAATGATATTTCATTGGATGCTGGTCAAGGATCAGATGAGATCATACATATGAGATTTTTTGTTAACTATAAGCACTATGTAAATGATTATGTGATATTTTGAAGCTATGATATTCTATGTATTACTCGCTATTATTAGTACACTGTTAACTAAGATGAGATTAGATCATTAGATTTTAAAAGTATCACTTTGAGCTCTTATTCATAAATGAGATTGTTCTGATGTTCTGTAAGTTGAATAAAACTATAATCACTGTTCAAATGGAGCAATGTAGAATGAGTTACAGAATTTCTCTTGTTCTTCTTTTTGCAGTCTGTTTTCATTATTCCAATAACAATAATCAGCCATACTTGAAAAGTATCTTTTAAATCTAATGGTATTTTGTTTTTTGTTTCTTTCCCCTCTCTTTTGAAGATACTCTATCAAAGACCTCTTGAACCACGCCTTCTTCCAGGAGGAAACAGGGGTACGGGTAGAATTAGCAGAAGAAGATGATGGCGAAAAGATAGCCATTAAATTATGGCTACGCATTGAAGATACTAAGAAATTAAAGGGGAAATACAAAGACAATGAAGCTATTGAGTTTTCCTTTGACTTGGAGAGAGATGTACCAGAAGAGGTTGCTCAAGAAATGGTAAATTAACACTAGTCAGCCATTTAAAAATTGATGTAGACGTATATACATTGATACTGTTGAGCAGAAAAGCAGTTTATGAAGCAGTGTGTATGGCATATTCCACTGGTATAAAATTGTGTTGATTAATGGCCCTAAAAGCTATTTTTATTTTAAGAGACATGTATAGACGTAGATACGTGTATATTAGGAGATGTATATAGACATAGATACGTATAAGGATGGATGGACGGACAGACAGGCAGGCGGGCAGACAGAGATACAGAAAGAGAGAGAACAAACCAGAAAGCATTCTGAAGTAATTTTGAAAGTCTGTAAGGTTGACTGACTGCTAATTAGTATAACCTATTTAGTTAGAATGACAAGGTATGTTTTCTAAATACTGATACAGTAGCCTTTGATCAGTCATCTGGATAAACCCTATAAATAGATCACACATTGTTTTTACTTCAAAGGGAGTTTTCAAGATCAATTATTAGTAGGAAGCCCTTGGTGAATCATTTTTGAAGTATGTCTAAAAGATCACTGTTCAGAAAGGAAACTCTTCACCCATCTTAGGCTTGCCATGGTGCCTAAATAGCCATTTACTGTGCAAAGATACTCACAGACTGTCTCTGCTAGAATGTGTTAGAACCATTCAGTACTACTTACCTCTGAGAAGGGGTCAGGTATGAAAGAGGTACTTATTTTTAATTGTCAGGTTTTCATACTGTTTGAGGTTTTTATTTTTAACCTTCATATATTTACCACAGTTGTCTTATCTGGTTAAGTGGTTGTCTAGTGAAAGGAAGTAAAAGCAACACAGGTTAATATTAATATTGATGGTTACATGTGAGCGGGAAATAGAGTGAATATAATAGAATGAGCCTTTTGGTTTAAAAACTTTGATGTTGGGACTTCCCTGGTGGTGCAGTGGTTAAGAATCTGCCCTCCAATGCAGGGGACTCGGGTTCGATCCCTGGTCAGGGAACTAGATCCCACATGCATGCCAAAACTAAAGAGCACCCATGCTGCAACTAAGACCTGGTGCAACCAAGATAAATTAAATAGATAAAAATTTAAAATAAAAATAAATAAATAAAAACTTTGGCGTTTAGGTTCCCCATTGTTTTGTTGTTATAGCTAGTGAAGGTACATGTACCCCATAAGTTTCTACAAAGATAATAGCACCCACCCCATGAGTATCTCAGAATATGGTGGTGAAGTGTGTAATGCAGACCAGTAGTTTCACAGTTTGGTTAAGACCAGTCCTTAGAGAGTTCCTTCTTCCCCTTCTTCTCTACTTTTCTCCCCAAAAGTACCTTTTTTTGTGTTTGGTTTGTTTTCTTTTGATATCCTGTTGCTTCCTAATGTACCCTTTTATCCTTCAGGTAGACTCTGGGTATGTCTGTGAAGGTGATCACAAGACCATGGCAAAAGCCATCAAAGATAGAGTGTCATTAATTAAGAGGAAGCGAGAACAGCGTCAGTTGGTGCGGGAGGAGCAAGAAAAAAGAAAGCAGGAAGAGAGCAGCCTCAAACAGCAGGGGGAGCAGCAGTCCAGTGCTTCCCAGGCAGGAGCCCAGCAGCCCCCTTCGACGTGCACTGGTGGACCTGCGGCCTCTACCACTTCAGCTTCTGTTTCCACACAAGTAGAGCCGGAGGAGCCTGAGGCAGATCAGCACCAACAGCTGCAGCACCAGCCACCTGGTGTGTCTGTGTTGTGTGAGTCCCGGGGGAAGCGCGCAGGGTTGCTAAAGATACTCCTAGTTGACTTTTTATCTTCGCAGTCATCATTTCGCACTGACCTCTTGGTTTTGAAGTAGAAATCTAATGTGTAAATAAGAAGTTTGAAATGGTTGCCATCTACCTTTCTTACGTCCATAGCTAATAGAGTATGGATGGGACAGTGAGGAAATAGGATTAGGATATAAAACAATTCTACAGGTTCCAACATCTTGAAAGTTCTAATTTGTAGATCTCTACTTTTTATAATTCCTTAAAATATAATTAGTAGTGAAAAATAACAAGTTTATCTTAGCTGCTTACTTTTGAACCCACTAATCCGGTTCAGCTCTTTTAGCAAAGCTGAATAACATATAAACTAGAAACTAATGAGACTGCTAGTTAGTATTTTGAACTACCTTCTTAATACTAAGGACCCACTGGTCTCCACAGTTAAGACTTTGGAAGCTGTCAAACTTCAGGCTGACTAATAACATTCTGTTTTATTCCCCTTGTTCTTCAGGTGGGAAAATACTGTGATAGTCAGGGAATTTTTTTTTTTTAAGACAGAACTTTTTTCTGTATGGATCCCTCATTTAAACATGGAAATCTACTTAGTAAAATTAGTATTTATTTTTTATTTAGTTCAGGTCTGTGCAAAGAAAAAAACCAATTCACCCTAAAATCAGGGGTTTGTGATGGGAAAATGTGAACCTTCTTTTCATGATTTGTCTCTTTGTCTTGTTTTTTGGCAATTTATTTCTCCTTCAGCTGACGGGACGATTGACAGTGGTCAGGGATCTTCTGTCTTCACAGAGTCTCGAGTGAGCAGCCAACAGACAGTTTCGTATGGTTCCCAGCATGAGCAGGCACATTCCACTGGCACCCTCCCAGGGCACACAGCGTCTGTTGTCCAAGCACAGGCTCAGCCCCATGGGGTATATCCACCCTCAAGTATGGTGAGTAGCCGTGCAAGAGAGTGTAAGCCTATAATGTGTTCAGTTCAGACTCTTTTGCCAAATTAGTAACAGCATGAGTCCAGAGTAAAAAATACAAATGGCGCATTACCAAAGGAGGCAGGTTTATCACAGAGTATAATCGGAGTCGTTCAGGCAGGGGAGGATACCTACATTAATGTGTGAAGACACTGTTTACAAGATTTGAACCAATCTGTGTTTGATTAAAGATAATGCTCTCTTTAGCCCTTCAGTGTTGAAACTGTTCCAAGCAGTGTAAGACGGGCCCACAAGTGGTTTGGGGGCGGGGGCAAGGAGAGTTTTTCAGAAGTTACTTAAAAGAATTACTGAGTGTTTTCTGTAAGGTGTCTTAATGTATAAAACACAGGTAAGACTTTAGGCCATGATAGAATGCTGCATGTGAGTACTCTATAGTGAAGGAATGACCGTTTAATTTAGCGCTTGTGTTCAGTCATCAGTTGCTGTGCGTGTTCTTGCCTTAAAGTCTGTGTTGGACGCGAGTTCCTTCCCCAGTATATGTTCATTTGCTTTTTCCCTTTATTTTGGTATCTGTTTTATGACTGATTTATTTTCAGCATCAACTTATAGAAATTATATCCTGAAACATTTTATACATTTATATCTATGCATATACACACACATTATTACCCATGTTTTACATTAGCCACTCTTGCTTCTCATATAGAGAATGTTCAAATAGATCATTAGATAATACCCCATTTCTTATGTTGACCCTCCGTGAAGTCTTCAGAGGTGAATAAGATGCATTTTCTGCCTCAGGAAGGAACTGTAGGGCCCTTGTTTAGTGAGATCTTTAGGCAGATAGATTGTCCCTCTTTCTCAGAAAGCTTTTAATCTGAATTCGTGGAACTCTTGCTCTTCATTAAATGAAACTCTATCTTTTTCTGGTAAGAAAACACTTCTGCTTGTTGTGGTCTCTTATCCTACAGCTTGGAATAAAAGATGTTTGGCTAGGTCTCAAGATGGATGGCCACAGTAACAGAAAGAAAACTTCCAATGTACTAATGTTCTAACAACCTACTTCTCTAACCTTTAAGATAAGTAGGTAGGGTAGAAGAGCTTTATACAGACTGTACAGGTGTATTTCTGTGATCTAACAAATATTATTTGTCAGCATTTCTTGTCACTTTCTACTCTTGTTGATTTCTTCTGGATCATCATAACTATAGATTTTTTTAAAACTATTTTTAATCTCTTGGCTTCCCTCATGACAGGGTTTATGAACTTTGGGTCTCTGTTTTAGAAAAGGAAATGGACTGATCATTTATGAAGATGTTAAATATTTGTGCCACAAATATAGCTACATTTGATGCTCTAAAAGCAGACTTTAATGAAATACGACAGTCTTCTTGCCTTTTAATGACAATATTCTGTGGAAGTATTATGAAGAGTTATTAAATATTAAGGATTTTTCAAAACTTTTATAATTATTCCTTTCTAATTCCAGAAAGAATTTACTGTGGCTTGCAACAGTATGTATCAATTATAAGTGGAATTAAGAATAAAAGAGAAGCAAGAGTGGGAAAAAAAGAAAATGTAATCAGTTACACAGTTCACAATATCTGAAAGGAAATAACAGATTTGCTCAGGGCAGCCTTGCAGCGTTAGGTTTACTGCTTTGTAGCTATATTAAAACCTTTATGTTAAGGTGCTTCAAACTTTCTAACTTTGTAAACCAAAGTTGAACCTCTGATGTGGCTGAAAAAAATTTAACGTTACTCTTTAGAGATTCACATTTCAGTTATTTTTCCATTGACTACTTTAATAAAAATACAGAATGTTTCCTGTATCTATTATGAATTATGTCTAGAAAGCTAATGCTCTTCCTAGGAAATGACTTTTTAACTTATAAAGATAGGCAAGTGTAATAAGTACAATACTGTGAGCCAACAACTTTTTTGTCTAATGCCTTCTAAAATAGAACTGAGAAATCTTTTATGTCTGAGGTTTCCAGAGCCTCCTGCAAAGCGATCCAGGCTTAAAATCTTCTACATCTTATAATGTATGTGAAACTAATAGAATTCATTCTTGTTTAATCTTAATAAGTTTGCAGAAACTGCAAGCCACCATTCATCGTTTTCCCTGTCTGTTCTGCTGCCTCAGTCAGTCGGTCATTCTTACTCGCACACTCATAACAATTAATGTTATTGCAGAATGTTTAGGAAGATACCTGGTCATTGTTGTGGTTGTTCATACGTGACCAACAGTGCAGAGAGAATAGTTACGATCTGCCAAGTGTGCTTTGCGGGATTCCGTCTCTCCTCAAAACATGGCTTTGTGGAATTGAGGAGGATGGAACATTTCTTTACGTCAAGTATGCCCTGTTACCATTGTACCTTTGGTTATCCTGTTTTCAGAGTGCTATGTTTTTCATGTGTGTGTTTGTTTTCTGTTTAGCCTCGTCGTGGCCGTAGCATGTCAGTTTGTGTCCCCCATCTTTCTGCTGTTCCCTCTCTGTCCTGCATCTCTCCCAGTGCTCCTTCCACCCCACCACCAGTGCTGTCTGCACCTTCTTCTCCTTCCCTCCTTCGGACTGCCCCCGAGGACACCTCTGCCGAAAAGCTTTCTAAAGCATTGGAGAGTGTCCTGCCTATGCACTCTGCCTTTCAGCACAAGCACCGACGCTCCAGCCTGCCTTCCCTCTTTGTCAGTACTGTATGTAACATAAACTTCCTGACAAAACTTATTACCAGTGAATACATCCAGGCATCAAGAATTTTAATACAAATTAAGTAAAGAACAGGGCTAGACTTACTAATATATTGTGCTTTTACGTTACCAGTTTTTCCTATGGTTTCCCATAACTTTTTGTTATGTAAGGCTTTAAGGGGGAGAAAAGCAAGGGGGTCATGAGAGAGAATGCTTCTAACACCCTTGGCATCTATCAGCGGGTAGCCATAAAATTGAGCTTTTGTTATATTCTCCTGTCCCCCACCAATGTATTCAGATCCTTGCATTTTCATATCTTAGCAAAGAATGTATGTATTATTTAATTTTAAACTCGTTGGCTTAATCAAAAGCAAATTTTCTCTTTATCAGACATTACCCAAACATGTTTTCTCCTCACTTTATTCCAAAGAGACACTAATGACAATGGATGAGTCCATTTTTTTCCAATAGTGAGTGAAGAATAATTGAAGAGGGAAAGTTGCTTTTAGTTTGTTAGCTGTTTAAAATGAGGTGTCAACAAACTAAAAGGCCCCACATAATGTTCCCTCTTGGAAATTTTTTTTCTTTGAATAAAGTGGCATCTTGACTCTAATGGAACACATTAGATACACATATGGTACATGTGATTTTCTTTGGCCCCATTAATGTCTGTGGAAGGTCTATCTTTCAGAGTTGTTTTAAACACTGTGGTACTTTGCTGCTGCTTTTCCAGATAGAGAATTTAGTTAACATTCTGATCTAGCAACCCCCAAATCTTGAGATTTTTACCTAGGAGAATGATTAACTGTATAGTGTTTTATGGCTTTGGGATACTCTTTGAATAAACAACAGTAAGATGGAGCATTCTGAGTCAAAACAGAAACCTCCTTTTAGCTGTTGTGAAGAAGTAACAGTGGAGCCATTTTGCCTATTTGATAGGGGTCTTCCCTATTGAAAGAATGAAACTGATCTACCTTTTTAAAAAAAGAGTCTGTGAAAGTGAATTATTACAGTGTGTACTGTTTGCATTTGACAGGGTACAATTCTAACTTCAGAGTTTTTAATCTAGAACTGCCTCTGTGACAAAAAGTGCTGTTAAATCAAGTTGGCTCTTATTTAAATTATCCTTTTCACCTGTTTTGAACACCAAATTAGTCAACACAACTAGAATCAGAAAAGTGGACATTCAGTGATTTGGCATCTGTAACATGTTTCATGTAGTAAAATTAACTGCATTTGGTTTGGGGCAGACAGGGGAAAGACATGACAGTCACTGGCCAAGTGGTGTATATTTTACTGTACACCAAAAATCTCTTCTGATTTCTAGTCAGAAGACATACTGTTAGTTGATCAGAAATGAACCCTTGGAGCCTCTAACACACCAGCAGACAATAAGGCTTCAGAGTAGGAAGACTTGGTACAGTTATAAGTGAACATACAAATTGTAGGTAAATTCAGAATAATCACTTAGAAGGTTAAATTCTTCCATTTCCTTTGAGAGGGGAAAGTTGTGGAAAAGCAGCTCTTATCTAATGCAGAGAGTCCCACAGAATAATTTTATTGACCCTGGATGTATTTAATGGATTTTTACTATGCACATAATTTCCAAAAGCATTGTTATTTCTTTATTAATTATAAATTTGGTGTAACTGTTTCATAGCATTACACAGAGTTACCCAATTGTGCATGTCAATGTAATTTCACATATGAATGTATGAATTACTTGTCTTATTCATGTTGATACAGCCTCAGTCCATGGCGCATCCGTGTGGGGGGACCCCAACATACCCAGAATCACAGATATTTTTCCCAACTATTCATGAACGTCCAGTTTCTTTTTCACCACCTCCCACCTGTCCACCGAAGGTGGCCATTTCCCAGCGGCGTAAGAGCACCTCCTTCCTGGAAGCCCAAACTCACCACTTCCAACCCCTGCTGAGGACTGTTGGCCAAAATCTTCTTCCACCTGGTGGCAGCCCAACTAACTGGACACCAGAGGCTGTAGTTATGTTGGGTACTGCAGCCAGTAGAGTCACTGGAGAGCCATGTGAGACACAGGTCCAACCTATGTTTGAACCAACTCAAGTTTACAGTGACTATAGACCTGGACTAGTACTTCCGGAAGAAGCTCACTACTTTATTCCTCAGGAAGCAGTGTATCTAGCTGGGGTACAATACCAGGCCCAGGTGGCAGAACAGTTTGAGGGCATTCCATACAACTCACCAGTCCTGTCAAGTCCTATGAGACAGACACCTGAACAGAAGCCAGGGCAAGGGGGCCCTACCTCAAGTTCTGTCTTTGAATTTCCACCCGGACAGGCTTTCGTGGTAGGACACCTCCAGAATTTAAGATTAGATTCTGGACTGAGCCCAGGATCTCCCCTCTCTAGCATTTCTGCACCTATCAGTACAGACGCTACAGGCTTGAAATTTCACCCTGTCTTTGTTCCTCATTCTGCACCTGCTGTGTTAACTCATAACAATGAGAGCAGAAGCAATTGTGTATTTGAGTTTCACGCTCGTACTCCATGCTCCTCTTCAGGAGAAGGAGGAGGAGGAGTTTTGCCTCAGCGCATTTACCGAAATCGACAGGTTGCTGTGGACTTGAATCAGGAAGAACCACCTCCTCAATCCACAGGATTACACGGCCGCCTGCAGCCTGTGACTGAAGAACAGCATGATTTCCAGGCCCCAGAACTGACCGTCTCTGTGGTAGAGCCCACCGGACAGAGCTGGCCCATAGGAAGCCCAGAATATTCCAGTGATTCCTCACAAATCACTTCTTCAGACCCCAGTGATTTTCAATCACCTCCCCCTACAGGGGGAGCAGCTGCATCTTTTGGCTCTGACGTCTCATTACCCTTTATCCGTCTGCCTCAGACAGTGTTACAAGAATCCCCACTTTTCTTCTGTTTCCCCCAAGGAGCCACATCTCCGCAGGTTTTATCTGCCTCATTTTCTTCGGGAGGATCTGCACTCCATCCACAGGTTATAGGAAAACTTCCACGGTTCTTTTACACTACCCTACTGTGCACCATTACGTTTAAGTTTTCTATCCCTCCTTTCCATTCATGAGGGATATTGTTTAATTTTATTATGGAGTTTCTCCATTGGGAGGGGGGTGATTTTAAACTACTTGTATTTAAGAGCAAAATATGAGACCGAAGCGGCCCGATTTACCGATAACATGTGTACACCCTTGGAAAAGAGAGCACAAAAACTAGAATTTTAGTTACTCATCAAAATCAATTACTTCTGTCCATATGTAGAGTGGACAGAGTTTTCAGCTATTAGTGAACACATAAATGTCTGTAAAGTTGACTGAGCATTGATTATTTACAAATATTAATGTGAAGTATTTCTTTCTCCCTAGAAACAAACATGGCTAGTTTTTAAAAAAATAGAGAAGATGACATTTCTTTTCCTGTAAAATGCAAAGAATGAAAAATAAGAAATCTTTTTTTTTTTTTTTAAGTAGTGTTAGGAATATACAGAGTTTTCATTAGTATGGAAGGATCTTAAAAGACAGAGAGGAAACATCTTAGGAATTTGTCTTAACAAATGAGGATGCCTTTTAAAAATGGCATTAGTCAGGGCTTCCCTGGTGGCGCAGTGGTTGAGAGTCCGCCTGCCGATGCAGGGGACACGGGTTCGTGCCCTGGTCCGGGAAGATCCCACATGCCGCGCAGCAGCTGGGCCCGTGAGCCGTGGCTGCTGAGCCTGCGCATCCGGAGCCTCTGCTCTGCAATGGGAGAGGCCACAACAGTGAGAGGCCCGTGTACCGCAAAAAAAAAAAAAAAAAAAAAAAAAAGGCATTAGTCAAACAGGTCACTGTGTATTATATGTTCAAATAAAATGTTAATCCACAAAATTGATTCTAATTTTTAGCAACTAAGTTAGAATCTAGTGTGGGTGACGGGGGTTTTTTTGTTTTGTTTTAGGGATTTGTGGTACATGTTGCAAGGTAAAGACCATTAGATACCTCAGTTCTTAGATTTTTCCTCAACAAATTTAGATTTTGTTGTTTATGAATATGAGCATATGCACACTCTTGCAAATAAAGACAAAGTGATGGACGTAATAGCATTCAAGAAGTGGAGTCAGTATTGACTATTTCATATATTATTCCTTTGATACATTTTGTCAAATGTATAAGTCTTATAAAATTTATGTAGGAGACTATGCAGTTAAATAGGAAACTTTGCAATTATATATTCAAGATATCATTTAGATGTTTTAAATATCCCACTCTTTTATAAAGAACTATATGTTCTTCTTTGTATTTTCTTCCTATGTTCTTCCCCCATCAGGGGCATAAATAACCCCAAAAATATACATAAAGTATCAGTTACTTAGAGCAGTACTAAGAAGCAAAAAGATCTAGAAACTTGAAAATCTGTACTGTGTGTACATGCGGTATGGTATGCTCACATTAACACACTGGTTGCCAGCCCATACTGTGAACGTGTATGCATTGCCAGCCTTGCTCCTTTAAACTTTCCAAAATGAAATTTCAAACGTCAGGTAGTTTACAGAAAAGGTGCAGAAAGAATGTATACTTGCGGTGGTTAGGATGCAGTAGAGTGTGATGTTCTATCCAAGCAAGCTTCAGAGAAGCCCCTCTAAACTGAAATGAGACAGCAAAGTTGGGCCTTTTCGTTTTCTTAGCTCACCTATTATCAAGTCCTGCATTCAGTTCTCACCTTCTAATTTATTTTAACTTAAGATCTCTTCTGGGTGAGGGTTTCTCAAATTCCAACCGTATGGACATTTTAGGTGAGATGGCTCTTTGCTGTGAGGGCTGCCCTGTGCATTTGTAGAGTGTTTAGCAGCATCCCTGGCCTCCCCCCACCAAGTACCAGAAGCAGTTGTGACAACCAAAACTAGCCCCAGGCACTGCCATGCATCTTTGGGAAGGGGCGTGGGGTTCCCAAAGTGCCCCTGGTTGAGAGCCATTGCTCTAGGTACTTGGCAGGTAATGATGATAATTATTTTTACGTTTTTGACAAAAGTCGCTATAGCACTACAAGAAATAGCAAAAGGAACCAAATAGCATTATTAAGTACCCTTTTTTCTTTAATTGTTTGGATAGTTTTTTCACATTGATAGTCTTATTATTTTTCCTGATTATTTTCAATGATAATTTTATTTTGAATCTTACTATTTTGGCAAAAAATATAGCCTGAGCAGCGGGGTAGGTTAGGTTTTAACCATCAGTGGTTTTTGCATGGAATCAGAGTATGTTCTGTAGTATGATCCTTCTCTAACCTTCTCTTTAAAAACATGCCCCAGCGGTCTCTCCCTACATACTTAATCAAGCGAATGTTTCATCTTGCTCAGGCAGACTCTCAGGAGCTCACATATTTATTGCAAAATCCTGACCTCTGTATAAACGTACATTTGGGCTGCTCTAATTTTTTGTATTCACTTCTCTCCTTCAGGCACAGGGGCAGAGCCAGGGTCAGCAATCTTCAAGTAGTTTAACAGGGGTTTCATCCTCCCAACCCATACAACATTCTCAGCAGGTGAGAGCAACTCATTGCTACGTTTTATGGATTAGCAATAGCCAAAACACTGGTTTACATCTTTCATGAATTGGATTCCTGATGTAAATGGCTTGCTAAGTTTTTGAAAGGAAAATCTAGAGGCATAACATTTCCTGTCTTCAGTAACATTTTAGAAAATCTTTTGTTTAATGTATTTTTGAATGGTCTATTAGATTAGACATACATTGAAATTCAAAAGAATTATCTTTACTGACATACTTTATGTGCCTTCTTAAACAGATGATTCTACACTGTTTTAACAATACGGTTGACCCTTGAACAGCACAGGGGGTTAGGGGCAACAGGCCTTCTGCACAGTCAGAAATCTGTGCATAACTTTATAGTGGGTCCTCCCTCTCTGAAGTTACACATCGACAGATTAAACCAATCTTGGATCGCATAGTACTGAAGTATGTATTTACTGAAAAAAGTTAACATATAAGTGAACCCACGCCGTTCAAACCCGTGTTATTCGAGGATCAACTGTACAAAGAATGTCATTTTCGTGTGTATTTCACGATTTGTCCTTTTGTGAGCATTTTACCATTGCTTTCACTGTGCTTGACTCTAGTAATGCTCCACTCCTTTTTAATTATTTCTAATCTTTGGGGTGGGGCATCAGATTTTATGCTAAAATGAATGAAAGCCTAAGAACAACTACTTCAGGAACTTTAAAAAAATGTTTTAAACTTCTGATTTGGGGAATTTGTTCCCAAAGGTTCAGAGAACTCAGGGGATTAGTATAATGCTGATGTATTCAACAGCAAAACGGGTAATTGTAAAATTAAATATCTGTAGTGCATCACTGATATTAGTTAACGGTAGTTATTTACATGGAAATAGTGCTTTGGGGGCACAATCGAATATTTATTACCTGTTTCAAATAAAATTTATAGCCACTACATGTGTCATAAAAACTTCCCAGTGGATTATTTTGTTGATAGTTCCCTATGCAGTGTGTTTTCAAACCACCAAATTCTAAATTGGCTTGTTTCTATCAGTTTTTGAAACTAAGTTTTCAGTTCTCCTTTCAAATGGCTTGCTCACAGTCCAGCATGTGATCATGTGGTCGTTTGATGCTGGCTTAAGATTAGATGTTCCTTGTACAAGATTAGCTTGGTTATACAGGCAGACCTTGTTTTACTGTGCTTCGCTTTCTTGTGCTTCGTAGGTACTACATTTCTTTTTTCTTCTTTTTTTTTTTAACAAATTGAAGATTTGTATTAACCCTGCTTCAAGCAAGTCTGTCAGCACCATTTTTCCAACAGCATTTGCTCATTTCGTGTCTCTGTGTCACGTTTTGCTAATTCCCACACTTATTTCAAACATCTTCATTACTATTATATTTGTTATGGTGATCTGTGATCACTGATCTTTGATGTTACTATTGCAAAAGGATTATGACTTGCTGAAGGCTCAGGTGATGGTTAGCATCTATTAATAAAGCATTTTTTAAATTAAGGTACGCACATTGTCTTTTTAGTCATGATGCTGTTTCACGCTTAATAGACTACAGTGAGGTATATGCACTAGGAAACAAAAAAATTCACGTGACTTGGATTATTGCAATATTCACTTTATTGCAATGATCTGAACCAAACCTGTAATATTTCCGAGATGCCTGTATATACATTTTCTCTGTGGCCAACACCTCTATCTTATAGAATAGAAGGGCTGGGAATTACACGTTTTGTCTTGCTCGTGCCCTTTCTTCCAGACAAGTATCTGAATCTATATATATTTATAGTTACGTTTAAGTAGTCACATTTTTGCCAACCTTAACAGGTTTAATTATATTAACAACCCCTGATAAGAATACAAAATAAAAGTTACATAAAGCTGAGTGAGGACAGAAACGCTATCATGGATACCAGTCTCCTAATTCGCTTATCATTGGACACAGGCCAATACCAATAAAATGTGCAGATTTAAGTGTATGCTCTGTTTTTCCTTTTCCAAAGGAATTTGTTATGAAGCAGTGAAATAAGCCATTGAGTTTAATGGTGATGAAAGTATGCACAGTCGGGGGGCGGGGGGCAGCCCCACAAATGTCAGGTTAAAAGAATCAGGTGCTTGACTCTTCTGGGAAAAGATCTGACTAAATGGCTATCTCTACAGTACAAACAAAAATTCCCATTTCAGCGATGCTTTTTTCAGATACTTTTATTTTGTGAGTTATTTTAAATATAGGATGAGTTAAGTAGAATCATAAAGTTGAGCCTTCAATCTAAATAAGTGTATGCAGTCTAGAATATTTAACTTTTCCAGGGTTGCATAGCCAATAGATAGAACTAAACATTACAAACCATAATCCAAGATTTCTACAGTAGTTTTCTTTTTTCTTCATTAAAGTTCTACAGGGATTCATGATACTGCAAAGGTGCCCAAGGAGCTGTATTTTTTTGTTTTATCTTCTGGGGTTCCATATATAGAAAAGAAAGATTGTAAACTTTCTGTACTGTATAGTTAGAGTCTGTTTTTAGATCTGATTTTCGTTTTGCATACTGTCACGTCCCAACACCACCTTAGGAAACAATCTCTCTAATTTTACTAGTGTGAGGAAAGAGATGAACTTTAGCTGAAATTTACTTTATTTCTTGTGTTTCTGAAATATACTGAATAAAGGATTGCTTCTTTTCACGTTTTTATCAAGAATCTCTTCTAGTGGTATATCGTGTCTTAATGAGGTACCAGAAATAACTTTCTCCTACCGGAAATCTGAGTATTTTGCTGCCACGAAAGGTCATGAGCTACGCTGCTTCCTTAATAATTTCATCCATAGGGCACATGTAGAGTCTGTAGGTATCTCTTACTTTTTGTTCAACTAAGGCTCGTGAACATTTTTTTCAAGCACCGTTGTCCAACAGATAGTACACGGTCAGTACAGGCTGTTTTCAAGAGGCAGTTTTATGCAAAGCATGATGCCAAGTTGCTATGCTAAACAGTACTTGTTTGGCTAAAGTGTTGATTATTAGCCAGTGTGATTGTGCAAAAAAAAAAAAAAACCATATACTCCTGTCCTATCCAGAGGTGCCACTTCTCTATAAATGCTTTAATGTATAATGGCGTACATGCCTCTCAATTATTCTAAGCAAGGAGTGAGGGTATATGTTTATAAAACTGCTCGTTTTTGACAGTACACACACACATACACACACACACACACACACACACACAGACAACTAATTAAACAGTTTTTTCCTAACTGAGTTCATGCTCTGAAGGACCATGTGCTAGGCACTGATGGACTACCAAGATGGATCATATAAGGCTACTTTCAGGGAGCCTGAATAATCTGGTAACCATATACGTCAACTCCTACAAAACGAGTAAGGATAATAGCTAACATTATATATAGTGTGCAAAGCAATCTACCTGTGTTTTTATTTAATCCTTCTATGAATCATATAAATATAGGTACTATCATTATTTCCATTGTACAGATGGGAAAGCTGAAACGAGATCTGGAGAAGCTAAGCACTTTACCCAAACTTCTAAAAGATAGAAAGAATTTAAATCCAAGTAGTCTGACTCCATGAAAGGAGGAGACTATATCTCTTCTGAGCAGGGAGGGGGATATCAGTAGGTTTATGAAAGAGCATTTGAACTGGAATCTGATTATGAGTTAGATTCAGATGAAGGATAAGGAATATTCTAGGCCCAAAGAAAAGGGCAGGGGGGGCAGTATAAGCAAGGTAGAAGGCACAAAGGTAGAAAGCTGTGAGACAGAAACAAACCTTGGGTTCAGTGTAGCTAGAATACAGATAAGTCAGGACTTATGGTTAGGACTCCGTGCTCCCAATGCAGGGGGGCACTAGTTTGATCCCTGGTCAGGGAACTAAGATCCCACATGCCACGTGGCACGGCCTAAAACAAAAAACAAATAAGTGAAGGTGTGAGTTCAGGAAAGAAATGATTGAGTCCAAATCGTGACGTAAGCAAGGGTCTGCGTTGAAGGGGGTGCGGGAGAGAGGTAATTGTGCGCCCAAATATAAGGGGGGGTTTGCTCAGATTGAACCCTTACGAAGAAGGGGGATCACCACATAGTCAAACTCTCATCAGGCTCACATCACGGGGCTCTTACTGGTCTTTGCTTTGAACAATAACACAAAAAAATATTAATGGAATAAAGTGAAACTGTTGAGAACAAGTGTGCCTGTAAGGACCTTAAATGGCGTATGTAGTTGGAAATGTTTATAGGCAATATCTGACAGAATTGGTTTTATATATGCCAAGACATTAAACATAGATTTTGTCCTTAGGGGGACAACTTCACTGTTCCAGGTTCATTGTAAATAACATTTAAAGATCACTTAAAGGTTACATGAATATACACCTGTAAGACAATTGCAGAAACAGTAGAACTGTCCTGATACTAACAATCAAACAGATGCTTGTCACTGCAGATTTTACCTCAAGACACAACTTAAAGAAAAGTACTATGTTATGCGCCAGAAAAGCGAGACCATTCATAGTGTAGCTTCCCGGAAGATAAAAATGCTGATGTATAATTACAGTGAAGATTTTGAATGAGGCAAGGGGAGCAACATTTCTGAATTAGTATATTTATATAAAAGACAATCTTATTTAGGTATGAAAATTAATGACTTAGATAACTGTAGATAGTTCACGGTGAATTCCTTAAAGTTTAAATATATTCAAGTTAACCAAAAAGGTTTTCTACTTTCTTGGTTCTTGTTTCTTAGTGGGAAAATGGGCAAAATTGTCTTATATTCAGAGCTGCCTTATAGTTGGATACATATGATATATCTTAGTTGCTGAAAATAAATTTTATATAATTCAGCCATTTGTTCCTAATTTTTTTTAAGTTAAGAATACATTATCAGAGCTAAATAAGGATAAAACAAACATGACTACTGTCACTATTACATTTCAGGATTCTTTTGATGGTTTTAATTGGTATAATAAAGAAATGAGGAATAAATATCAGGAAAGTAAAAATATTATTTGCAGATTATCACCTAACAAAATCTAGGATGCTTGTTAAGGTGGGTAGATGCATAATAGACATAAAAACAAAAATAAATAAGTCTTGGGGATGCAATGTACAGCATAGTGACTGTAGTTGATAATACTGTATTATATGTTTGAAGGCTGCTAAAGGCTATCACTGGTTGTAGCATTATTTTAAGTAACAAAAAATTCAGTCAACCAAAGTGTTCATCATTAGGATATCAGTGCCGTTGATAAATAAAATGAAAATGGCATGTCAGAGAACAGTATTTATAAAACGGGTGTGTTTTTGTTTTGTTTTTAAAAACAAAATCAACTTGTGTGTAAATGACCACTTATGCATAGAAGGAAATTCATAAAGTCGATGCACCAAACCACTAATTGTGATTGCCTGTGGAGAAATGAGGTTGGGTGTTTTCATTTAACTCTATTAATCTAATATATTGCTTAAAATTTTTATTACAAACAGGTGTTGTTTTTGTATTTAAAAATTAAAAATTTGGGCTTCCCTGGTGGCGCAGTGGTTGGGAGTCCGCCTGCCGATGCAGGGGACACGGGTTCGTGCCCCGGTCCGGGAAGATCCCACATGCCTCGGAGTGGCTGGGCCCGTGAGCCATGGCTGCTGAGCCTGCGCGTCCGGAGCCTGTGCTCCGCGCAACGGGAGAGGCCACAACAGTGAGAGGCCCGCATACCGCAAAAAAAAAAAAAAAATTAATTAAAAATTTTAAATTAGTTACAGGTATTAAAGAGCCTTGAAAGTCAGCTATGAAGTTCAGATTTTTGTTAGGCTAGAGGGGGCCATTAATTTTATTGCAAAATTTAGTGTTTGGGTACAATTACATGCCATTCATCAAGTTTAGGTGTATTATACCAGAGTGCCTAGCACATGCTTGATTTCCAGATGACATTCCCTTTGCTGTACGTTGAGGTGAGTGATAGTGTCCTTGTTTTCAAAGAAGGAAACCTCATTTTGGCAGTAAAATGAGCAATCTCTAAGGTATCACAGCTAGTAAATGGTAAAGCTGACGTTCAGAATTCAGTGCTTTTCTCCCATTTTATAGCCGTTATCAAAGCTATTCTTTAAGCAAATTAATTACACAGTTGATGAAATATTGATAGATGAAGGGAAAGAGATTAAAGGAAGAGATTGGACTAGTTTAATATGGGACCAAAGTGAGAGCTGCTATCAAGAAATGGGAACAAAGAGGGAGGAATTTGGAGGAGAGAGGGTCTGTTTGGACATGGTGTCTGAAGGTGTTTATAAATACCTGAGCTGCTACTGGGGCAGGGAGCCTATTAGGTGAAGAACCAGTGGTGACTCAAACTTTGAAACATGGGTTAGTTCTAGGTTGTACCATCACAAATAAAGAACACCAGATGAAAAAGAAAGATGTGTAAAAAGGGGAATTGGTGAATTTGGGTTTGTGCATGTCTTGATTACTAAAATTGCCATCTTTTACAGACACTGATAGGCAAACATACTTCTTTAGAAACATGCTGTTAATGACTTGAAATAAAACTGAGTGATGGTTTTCTTCTCAGCAGCAAGGAGTGCAGCAGACAACCCCCTCTCAGCAGACAGCGCAGTATTCACTTCCCCAGATGTCAGCCTCCAGCGAGGCCATGACTGCACAGCCCACAAGTCAGCCTCAACCTCCACAGTCCTTTTCGCATGTGTCAACAGGAAAACAGGTGAACGCTTAACTTCTAGAAAGGAGTGCCACATGACTTCTACCTTCCCTAATGGTGAAAATTGGTTATTTTCACTGCAAAAATGAAGTGAAAATTGCTTCTTTTGTGTATATGCATTGGTTAATATAAATGTGTATATACAGCAGCGATAATCCAAAAATGTTTAACTTTTAGGTTTATCAGCGTAAAATCAGTTTGACAGGTATAGAACTGATAAAGGTGCTGTGGTAATTGAACCTATGACATTTTCTAGCATTGTCAGTTGTACCTATCATTCTAGGTTTGCAGTTAATGCTGTGTTTTCACGTAGATTTATGCATTGTTTCCTTCCTTCATTGCCTTCTGAAGTCATAAAAAAACCCTTATATGGAATGATTTTTTTTTCTAAGTTATCCTTCTAGTCACTTGAAAGGTAACTCTGGGGACTTCCCTGGTGGTCCAGTGGCTAAGACTCCGTGCTCCCAATGCAGGGGGCCCAGGTTCGATCCCTGGTCAGGGAACTAGATCCTGCATGCTGCAACTAAAGATCCTGCGTGTTGCAACTAAGACCCGGCACAGCCAAATAAATAATATTTAAAAAAAAAAAAAGGAAAGAAAAGTAACCCTGTAGAAGATAAGCTCTTCTGAATGACCTTTTTTCAGCTTTAACATCGGGGCGTCTTGTGCTTGTATTGTTTCATATTTCATCACATCTGAGATACTGTCAGTTGTAAAATGCACCATTATTTTATGTAACACTGAGAACTGACATACTATTAATTGTAAGATATATCTTAATGTCATAAACATTAAAATGACCAGGTGGTGGAAAGGGATGATTGCATCGTACAATCAGTGAAATATAGTAATTAGACCTACTTTTACAGGCCTGTGTTAGACTTAAGAATTGTGGAAGCACTATGGATGAGCTCTAACTCCATTGGGAAGGAAGTCCTTTGAATTTCAGTAATCACTGTAGTATCAGTTGTAGATTTAGTGACAGCAAACATGCCAGTGGATTATGGTATGTGAAACATATCTCAGCCAGGCTGTAAAGAAAACAACCTTTCATATGGAAGGGTTCTCTTTGTTGTTGAACGATGAAGCATGAGCACAATTTCCTGCCACAAAAGATTTGGAACAGCAGCCAGTCTGTCAGCCTCCCTGTCTCCTGTTGTCCTCTCCCTGCTCTTATGTGGCACATTAACTTACACTAATGTATGCAAGGGTTTGGTGTTTGTTTTAATTTTCTTTCTTTTTGGCTAATACATAAGTCTTGCTTTTGGCAGCCTTGCTTTTTTTTTTTAAAGTCTGTCTGTTTTGTTTTTCTTTACCTTCCCAGCTTCCAGTTTCCCAGCCAGTACCAACTATCCAAGGCGAACCTCAGATCCCAGTTGCGACACAGCCCTCAGTTGTTCCAGTCCATTCTGGTGCTCACTTCCTCCCTGTGGGACAGCCACTCCCGCCTTCCTCACTCCCCCAGTACTCTGTCTCTCAGATCCCCTCAGCTCCTCAGCCAGCTTTCTCCCCGCTTCCTGTCACCATGGCAGCTGGCGTTAATCAGCCTCTGCTTACCTTGGCTTCCTCTGCTCCAGCAGCTGCAGTCCCTGGGGGACCCGCCGTGGTCCCTAGTCAGCTTCCCACCCTCCTGCAGCCTGTGACTCAGCTGCCAAGTCAGGCTCACCCGCAGCTCCTGCAGCCAGCAGTTCAGTCCACGGGGATAGCCGCTAACCTCGGGCAGACTGCTGAGGCTCCACTCCCCTCTGGAGATGTTCTCTACCAGGTACCGTGTTGGCTGGTGAGAAGGAGGGCACCAGAGGGTTTGGTTCTAATGATAGAACATCAAGGACTTAAAAACCTAATAACTGAATATCAGAATAACTAACAATAACAAAAGTTGCTGATCTCAACCAGAGATGCTAAAATAGTAAAATTCCGAGAAAGGACAGGGCGATGATGTCTGATGACTCATTTCCATTTTTCCCAAGACATCTCTTGGGAGAAAAATGGTTCTCTCAATATTCAGTGTAAGGTGATTGAAAGCTAGATATGGCTAATAATAGAATATATCAGGCTTTTTTTTAATGGGAAGAGTAAATATGGGTAGCCGACACGGTATCAGTAAAAAGTTTCAGGGTTTAGATTTAGAATATTAGCAAGTCATTATATGACTGGAATGACTGATACCTTGAAGAGTTTTTGCATTCTCCTGTTTGATTGGGTAGAAAGTAGGTATTTTCTAGAAGGAATTATGTCTATTCTTCCTATTTAAATAGTCTCCAGGAGGGAAAAAAATAGCAACTTAAAAGTATAGTTGTGTACAGTCCTGTCCCCTAAATTGAAATCAGTTAACCATTTCATTTCAAGAATCTTCTTTAAATTATTAGAAAAAGATCAGGCTACTTTTCTTCACTATGTTCCCTTTTTTTTTTTTCTTTTTTTTTTCTTGCTTGTCTTGCTGTTTTACTCATTTGATGACCCAACCTGCACTAATTCCCCTTCCTCGTTTCTGTCACAGGGCTTCCCACCTCGACTGCCACCACAGTACCCAGGAGACTCAAATCTTGCTCCCTCTTCCAGCGTGGCTTCTGTGTGCATTCCTTCTACAGTCCTGTCCCCTCCCATGCCGGCAGAAGCACTGGCTGCACCAGGTTACTTTCCTACAGTGGTGCAGCCTTATGTGGAATCAAGCCTTTTGGTTCCTGTGGGCAGTATAGGAGGACAGGTTCAAGTGTCCCAGCCAGCAGTGAGTTTAGCACAAGCCCCCAGTACATCCTCCCAGCAAGCAGCTCTGGAGGTAAATGGAATTCCTGCATGTTTATGTCTAAACTATATGTATAATGGGATAAAAATGACGAGAAATACAGGTTCCCCTGGTTTAGAATGCACTTGGAAACTATTGCGAACTAACTTCTGAATGACTTCTTGCAGCCGAGTGAAATGCCAGTGTGGGGCCTTGTTGCCACTGGCTGTTCTGTTGGGAAGTGAGTGTGCCTTGGAGGAGATAACGCTGCTAGCACTTCACTTCTTTAGCTAGCCCTTCAGCCGTGGTTCTTATCCTTTCACAAACTCCTGCCATTGGCAAGTCACCAGAATACCTTACCCTGCTGTGCTCCCGGTGATCCTTTTTGCCCCTCTTGGAGAAAGCTCTGAGCTGTCTTTGCACTTTGCTCTGCCTGCCCTGTTGCACATTCTGGTGAGATGCTGGCTGCGCGGCAGGTTGTAGTTTCTCACGCCTAGCAGCTGTTTGGCTGATGGCGCACTGTGCAGTCGGTGCCAGAGACTAGCTCTAGAAATTCCCGTTGCAATTTTAAGATGACTGTCTGTGGATGCTGAGTATTAAGCATTACCAGTAAATGCAGTGCTGCTGGGACTTAGGGGAGGGGCAAGGAGAGGGGGAGTAGCACACTGGGGGTGGTCGACAGTAAATAAAGTGTGTTCCTGCCAAGGTGCGAATTATCCTTTCTGTTTACAGAGCACTCAGGGCGTCTCTCAGGTGGCTCCTCCAGAGCCAGTTCCAGTGGCTCAGCCACAACCTACCCAGCCTGCTACATTGGTCTCTTCTGTAGACAGGTATGTGACAGTACAGTTCTCCTGTCTTGACTGGTAGATAGGATGGTAGGAAACTTTAAAATGTCTCACCTTTAAATCTCATCGTAAACTGAACTTTTTTTTTCCGAAGTGCACATTCAGATGTTGCTTCAGGTATGAGTGACGGCAATGAGAATGTCCCATCATCCAGTGGAAGGCATGAAGGGAGAACTACAAAACGGCATTATCGAAAATCTGTAAGAAGTCGCTCTCGTCATGAAAAGACTTCACGCCCAAAATTGAGAATTTTGAATGTAAGTATTGCTGACTTCTGGGTTTCATATAGTTAGTTCATACCATTTAAATATTTCTAAGGCTTGGGTGTATTGATGAAAGTTTAGGATCTTGTATCACCCAAATGATATTGTTAAATTCCATATTTCTAAAAAAAAAAAATAGAGTTTTTATTTGTAAAACAAAGATCTTACATTCTTACCAGACCCTTCAGTGGAAGATGTGTAAGTAGCTGAAAGGCTGATACTTTCTTAAGGTTTTCTTGCTCCTAGTTTAAGAGGCAAAGTAGCAGTGCTTCAAGGAATAGTGGTAACATTCGGCTTAAGTTCAAGTGATAACCTGTGTTACTTTGTCACATTCAATAACAGACCTGAGCATGGTTCTTCTGAGATATGAAGTACCTTTTCTTTTTTCTTTTCAGGTTTCAAATAAAGGAGACCGGGTAGTAGAATGTCAATTAGAGACTCACAATCGGAAAATGGTTACATTCAAATTTGATTTAGATGGTGACAACCCTGAGGAGATAGCAACAATTATGGTATGTCTGTTTTTGGAGTTCCAAATTTTTCCTTCATACTTTATCTTCATATCCACTGCCCTAGGCAAATATGCAATATTTTGTAAACTATTTTGACAGTTAAATATTTATTTCAATGTGAATATAACTAGCACACCAAACCTGTGATTTAGAGGTGATTTTGTGTAGGGCATGTCTAACGAGGTATTGAAGAACTAACTTACATATTAACTAAATAATAATACAGGTGGTATGCAGATAGGACAGAAGTCATGAAAGTGGTGATTGAATGACCTAAAGCTTGGGAAACACTGTACTAATTAAGCTAATGTCACATTTCTTTTACAGGTGAACAATGACTTTATTCTGGCAATGGAGAGAGAGGCATTTGTGGAACAAGTGCGGGATATTATTGAAAAAGCTGATGAAATGCTCAGTGAGGACGTCAGTGTGGAGCCAGAGGGTGACCAGGGATTGGAGAGTCTCCAGGGAAAGGATGACTATGGCTTTGCAGGCTCTCAAGTAAGTTCACCGTTCCCGTAGTGAAGCTTCGTTTATGTTAAATATTTGCTAAATTTGCCTTGCACGATGTCCAGCGGTACCACATTACACCTGTAACTGAGATTATCAACATCTATGTTCTTTTTGCATGTGGCGATTTGCTTTGCCTGCTCATTAAGATCGAGTGAGAGAATGAATTTAATCACTTTTGTTTGTTGTAGAAATTGGAAGAGTTCAAACAACCAATTCCTGCATCTTCCATGCCACAGCAAATAGGTGATTTTTTCTTTCCATTGTTTGTTCTTACCTTTGACCTAAGAAGTTATGTGCTAATAATGGAATCTTGAAGCTTTGTGTGAGTGACAATGTATATAATAATAATGCAATTAAATGGTTTGTTTCTTTTTAAGCAGGCCTTCCTACCAGTTCTTTAACTCAAGTTGTTCATTCTGCCGGAAGACGGTTTATAGTAAGTCCTGTGCCAGAAAGTCGATTACGAGAATCAAAAATTTTCAGTGAAGTATCAGATACAGGTAAGGAATTGCTTCTACCACATACATATATAAATCCTGTGTCTCTCCTTTATTGGAAGCTTGGTCATCAAGCAGTAGTTCAAATGATGACATAGACAATAAAGAATAGTAGAAAATTGAGACTGACCAACAGATAAACATTTGGAGACAGGGAAATAGGTGATGAATAGAGAGGATTTGAGCAAAAGGGCACAGAAGGGTGGCCATACTAGACACAGCCCGTGTGACTGATACTGTGTAGATTCAGCACTGTGTTTGTATCTCCATTTAGCGCTGCTGTATATCGTTTGAGGTTACTCCGTGCTTTCTCAGAAATAGATATTCATACAAGATCATTTCTTTTGCTGGAACTGCTATATCACTTAGCCATTTTACAGCCTATCATGTCCTTGGGGGAGGTTTTATACCTTGTTGGTACGTGGCATTGTTGGGAATCCCAAAAGTAGATTGTTCAGACAGTCTTTTGAACCCACCTTGTTAAAAAGAACTGATTCTGAGTTTTTATTTTCCTTTGCAGTTGCTGCTTCTACATCTGCTGGTGCTGGAATGAGCTTGTCTCACTCTGCTTCATCCCTTGGTCTACAGCAGGCCTTTTCTGAACTTAGACATGCACAAATGGCAGAAGGGCCGAGCACAGCACCTGCCAACTTCCGTCCGACGGGGCCAGCGTTCCCAGCAGTGCCCCCTTCCGTGATCAGCCCTGCTGGAGCTCCAGCCACAGCGGCAGCCGTACCCTCAGCGTCAGCCCCTGCCACGGGCTGCCCTCTTAGTGACGCTTCCGCATCAGCTGTTCAGTCTGAGGTTGCAGTGCCCACTGAAAAGGGGATTGCTGGAGTTGCCACCTGCACAGGTGTAACACCCTCCAGTGGTCTCCCTGTACCACTTGCATCTGAATCCCCGATACTTTCCAGTGTGGTGTCAAGCATCACAGTGCCTGCAGTCATCTCAGTATCAGCGACATCCCAGTCAGTTCAGGCTCCCACACCTGGGAGCGTTGTTTCCGGTACAGGCACGTTCCCCTCTGTACCAGTCTCAGTGACGGCAGCCTCTGCAGTGAGCAGTGCTGCTGCCCCAGGCGCTAAGCCTTCACCTGTATCGTCGCAGCAGGTGGCGGGCAGCATGGCTGGGACAGCCACGCTAACATCCGTGTCGGCAGCCGCTCCAGTCCCGAGTCTAGCTGCACAGCCGTCCCTTCCACCCAGCAGCAGCACCTCTGCTCTTACTCGAGCTGAGACTGTAGTGGTTAGTGCACACGCACTGGATAAGATATCTCATAGCAGCGTGACCGGATTGGCTTTGTCCCTCCCCGCGTCATCTTCCTCTCCCTCCCTGGGGGCAGGGGTATCTAGTGCTGTTTCTCAGCCTGGCGTGGCTCATCCTTTGGTCATCCCATCAGCTGTGGCTTCTACTCCTGCCCTTTCCCAGGCAGGACCTACTTCCACACCTTTACTACCCCAAGCTAGTATCCCACCTTTGGTACAACCTGTTGCCAATGTGCCTGCTGTACAGCAGACACTAATTCATAGTCAACCTCAACCAGCTTTGCTTCCCAACCAGCCCCATACTCACTGTCCTGAAATAGATGCTGATACTCAACCCAAAGCTCCTGGGATTGATGACATAAAGACTTTAGAGGAAAAACTGCGGTCTCTCTTTAGTGAGCACAGCTCATCTGGAGCTCAGCATGCTTCTGTCTCGCTGGACACGTCACTCGTCATGGAGACCACTGTCACACCAGGCCTCCCAACCACTGCTGTTGCACCAAGCAAACTCATGACTTCCACTACAAGTACTTGCTTACCACCAACCAGTTTGCCCTTAGGAACAACTGGTTCGTCAGTTATACCAGCGGTCACTCCTGGGCAAGTTTCCACCCCAGTCAGCGCTGTACCAGGAGTGAAACCTGGAACTGCTGCACCAAAGCCACCTTTAACTAAGCCTCCAGTAAGCTTCTTGTTTTGAAATAGTTTGAAAAATAAGATCACTCTTCTCCCCCTCCCCCAAAAGTACACTTTTAACAATACAGCCTTGCAGTATAGTTATAAAGATGCCTAGCTTGTGGTAGGTACTCAGTATTTATTAAATAAATTGATTGAAGGTGATTTTAGGATGTATGTACATGAACATGAGGTTTTTTTTTAAATGAAATATGGCAGGATTGGGGGTTAATTATGTTGTAAGATTTTCTAAGAGTGTATATAACAGGTGAAATACAAGCATTATTTCTGAATTGGTACAGACTGAAGAAATCCGTTTCCCAAAAGGGAGCTGAGTGTTTCTGCTGGCGATTGTACATAGTAACAGCAGTTCACAGTTTTTGTCTCCATGAGAATGAAGCAGATTTTCTGCCTTGCTCAGATTCCATAGATGTACAATTTGAGGTTTATAAAAAGTTGGAAGTTGGTGATGACTTCGATGTGGTGGAGGAGAAATTAATCTAATGCTAGGGATAAAATAGCTAGAAAGTGTTTTTTGGCTCTGCTATGGTGGCTTCCTCTCATTTTGCCATATTCAGTCTCTCATCTTTTCCAAATAACAAGGCTGTGTTTCTCCTACTGTATTGTATGCTTCGCCCATCTTTCTGCATTGCCATTGATGTGAGATTCTTTTTACAGCAGGGTAATATAGAGGCTTCACTCAGACAAAATACAGATTACTTGATAGTATTAGATTTCTGATGCCTTTTGTTATCAGACCTGCCCCATGGTTATTTCTGAACTGTTTTGTTTTCCCAGGAAAGCCTGATAATACTGTACCAAAGAAGAGGCTCAGGAGTATCTGGACTGTGCCTCTTGTGTCTAAACAGCCTTTGTTCTGTCTGCTTTCACTAGGGGATAGCCTTTTACTAAACTTTTCTGTTCATTTTATTGGTATGTCATAGTAACCCCTGTAATAGTATCATGATTATAATGTCCTTTATTTAAGGTAGATACCAGAGTGTAACCCAGGTGAGAAGCTTGCCTTAACTAGATACATTTTATTCTTATGCTTCTGCATTTGAATTAGTTGGTTTGCTCTCCAGTATGCAGTCTTTACTCTTAGTGTCTCATGGACTTGAATTTCCCTTCGTGTCTGTAGGTGTTGCCAGTGGGTACTGAACTTCCAGCTGGTACTCCACCCAGCGAGCAGCTGCCACCTTTTCCAGGACCTTCACTAACGCAGGTGCCCCAAGTCTTGGCAGATTTCTTTTTGTGCCTCTCCTTTCTTTCACAAGCTCATTTAAATTCTCCATTGCATGATCTTGCCTTCTGGCTCCTATTTGATTTTGACTTAGTAAAAACTTTCTTTTAAAACACCATAGCTGATGATACAGGCCCTACTTAAAGTAAGAAGCCAATCATCTAAAAATCATTTGATATTAATATTTTTTCATATCTTACGAAAAAGGAAGATAGCAAACGTGACAGTTTGCCAAAAGAAATATAATTCCTCTGTCATTCATACTTTTGTAGAGCAGTGAAAGATTAGACCATTGTGGAAGTAAAAAATCATATGTCATCAAAATTAACTGTGAAAGTTCCTGAGGAAAGGCTACCACCCTGATAACTGGTAACGCCCTTTTTCTCTGAGTTCAGTACAACCTGTTTTTTCTTGAATGTTTGACATTTTTTTTCAGTGACCACCTAATGAAGTAATTGGGTATAAGGGTCATGTTTATAAAAAACAGGTATTATATCTTAAAGTAGAAAAACCACACAGCTCAGCTAACATGAGACTGCTCCGAGAAGAACTGAGACCGGTGACGTGAATGTGAGATTCCCATCTCACACTCAGTTCTGCTCACTACGGGTCAGAATTGCCTGCACTATTTAAATTATTATTTCCCTTTCCCACCCTACCCCCGACCCTACACATTAGTTGAATTCCCATAAATAAAGTACTTGGTATGATCCCATTGTAACTAGGAAAAAACTTCTGACATGGGACAGGCTAGTAAACATTGAAACTAAGTTAGGAATTTATTTTAGAATAAGATATAAGAAAAACATGGTAAATTGCTAACTTGAAGTCTGAATTTATCCTACTTCTTTAATCCCAGATGTACAGTAAAACATAATTTAAGGAACTTGCCATAGTAAAGTAATAACTCCAATAGAGAACCCATTCCATCGGCTGCTAAATTTTGAAAAAAAAAATGCATTGTGGAAGTCTTGAACCTATTTTCTCATTAAAAACATGTATTCCAGCTCCTAAGAGGGCCCAAAATGTGATGAGAAACTGCAAATTAGATACGTAGTGGGTGAGGATAAGTGGACGCTGCTGCATGTAGAGGGAGAGGCATAGGTGAAGGCTGGGGAGGCATAGGTAGATAGAAGCCAAGATAGCGACAGAGTGTGTTAATGCCATCTTTTATTCATAAGGACAGGCTCTCAGAAAGATGTGCCCAACTGAAAAAGAAAATAGGGGACAGTACAGTTAATCTACCAATCAATCTTGATACATTTTTCAGAATATATTTTTAAGGAGAGGACAAATAGTTAACTTTTCTATCTCTAAGTAACATCAAACATAGAAGGTAAGAAAGAAGACTTCAAAACTCTAAAAACATAAATGTAACTGAGCTTTTCTGTGGCTTGAGAACTTGACAGTAAAATTTTGAGAGCTTGGTAATTCATTCAAGCAGTTACCACTAAGTTGAACTTAGGATATTGAGTTTAATGTTGAGTGAAGCAGGAAGCAGTGTGTCCTGTGTAAGCTGGCTCTGGCTGTGCCTGAGGCTGTGCTCACTGTGTTGTGTCCTTCAGCCCCAGCAGCCCCTGGGAGATCTGGATGCTCAGCTGAGAAGAACGCTCAGTCCAGAGACCGTTGTGCTGACGTCTGCAGTTGGTGTGAGTTCTGATAAAATCTCCCCACAACCCTAATATATTATATTTCTGGAATATAAGCTGTAACCTAGACCATTATTAATACCTTTAACACCTAGTCAGAGTCTTTGCTTGTTCCAGTCGACAGAAATGAGACGATGAATGAAAGAGTAACACTGACCCAGTAGTGTAACTATGGAAAAAATTTGATTTGGGAGACACTTTTCTTGTCTTACCTGTGGTTACAGTCATACCACAGATCAGTTCTATGGACTTGGTGTTTATGCTTTGGAGGAGGCTATACTTTAAGTTCGAAGTCTTAACTTCTTCCTTTTAGGCTTGTGACACAATAATGTTCTGATTAAAACTACTTTTTCTATGAACATCCAAGTTATACTTTTGAGCATTCCATGAGAAAAATTAAGAAAGCAGTTTGGAGAGGTTAAGACTCAAAATTTCTTTTAAAAATCTATAAAATGCCTGTCTTTCTTTACATCAGACTTATTTTTAGGTTAGAAAGTCACTCTTTTTAAGTCACTGATGCTAAAGATGTTGTGTATCTGTGTGTGTTTGCAGCCCGTGTCCGTGGTGGCTCCAACAGCAGTTGTGGAAGCAGGAGCCCAGCTTCAGAAGGATGGTGAGAAGCATCCTTCTTCCTCTGTATTCCCACTTCCAGACCTTCCTGTAATGGCTGGTAGAGGTTACTATGTCAAAGACACATTCACGAGAGTTCGTAGCTGTACTTGAGACTGTGTTGAACAACATTTTTATGTATTTCATGATTGAGGAGCATTGATACTAATATTGAGAGCATGTAATATCAGCAAAGTTGTGAATTTTTTACTTTTTTTTTTTTGAGGGGTAGCATGCCAGGGAGTAATGATAGCTTCTTAGCATAAGACCCTTTGTTATTATTAGCTCAGCCAAATCCTTGGTAAGAGATGCAAGGAAATTCAAGCATATTTATAAAAGTTAATTCATTGGCCACCTCTTGGCTTTTGAGATGTATAGAAATATAGATAAGTTTGAACAGCATGGATGGTAGAAATACAAATGTAAGATTTCAAATCATCAGTTTAAACATTATTTTTTTTTTTTTTGGCTGTGTTGTGTCTTCATTGCTGTGCGCGGGCTTTCTAGTTGCGGCGAGCGGGGGCTACTCTTTGTTGTGGTGCGCAGGCTTCTCATTGTGGTGGCTTCTCTTGTTGCAGAGCATGGGCTCTAGGCGTGCGGGCTTCAGTAGTTGTGGCTCATGGGCTGTAGAGCACAGGCTTCAGTAGTTATGGCGCATGGGCTTGGTTTCTCCGCGGCATGTGGGATCTTCCCAGACCAGGGCTCGAACCCGTGTCCCCTGCATTGGCAGGCGGATTCTTAACCACTGTGCCACCAGGGAAGCCCCCAAACATTTTAATCTATTTCTGGAGTCTCTAGACTTGGTCTGTCCATAAATATCTCTTTTTTAAAAAGGCACATTTCCAACTTAATTTTGTAAAAATTGTCCATACCAACAACTTAAATGTTTTCTTAGAACTTTTATCACCATGTGCTTAGTCATAAGTTCATTATCAACTACTAGTGCTGTAAAGTTTTGTTGTCTCTTTTCACCATCAGTCCCACAGAACCTGGGAAATGTAACTTATTTTTTGTTGCCTTTTCCTTCAGAATCATTTATAATCAAAAGTGAAAGTAATTGAATGAGATATGCTTAATGTAATTTTATATAGCACGTGCTTAATAATATTTTTCCCTTTTTATTATATCCATTCTCCTCAACACCACCTGACATAAATGTAATTCCCTGAGCAACTATTAATAAGATTACCTGAATGCTCTTCTTCCTGTCTTCCTTAAGTGCTAAATTTCACTTAAAACCTTTCTAAAGTAAATTATTTTCAAGGCAGTCACAATCTGAATTGGCTCTCATTTTAAAAGAAGTGACTTGAAAGTCAGTGGAACAGATTAGAAAGTCCAGAAATGGACAAACTAAAATGTAATGTAGAAAATGAAAAAGGTGACCTTTCAAATCAGTGAGAAAAGGGGATATTTCAGTAAATGGTTTGGGACAACTGGACAGCCATTTGGAAAAAAGTAAAGATAGATCACTAGCCTAGGCCAAAGTAAATTCAAAATGGAACAAAGGTGGAAAATGAGCTCATAAAATAGGACTGTACGAAAACAAAAGGAATCTTTTTTTTTTTTTTTCCAATTGTCTAGAGCAGGGTTGACAAACTTGTTCTGTAAAAGGCCAGGAAGGGAATATTTTAGGTTTTGCTGGCCATACGGTCTCTGTCATAGCTACTCAAGTATCCAACATATTGTAGCCTAAAAGGTGTAATAGATAATAAATAAAGGAAGGAGTTTAACTGTGTTCCAATAAAATTTATTTATAAAAACAAGCAGTGGGCTAAATTTGGTCCACAGATCATAGTTTGCTGCTCCCTGATATAGAGAAAGATGTTATTATTACATTTAATCCCCAACCCAGAAGCATTAATAGATTTTAAATTTCTGCATGGGGAGAAAAGTACTGTTTTGTCCAAAGATAAATGGAAAACTGGGAAATGTGTGTGTTGTATATTCGTATCACAAAAAGGACTAGTTTTGTTAATATAAAGAATTTCTGTAAATTTGGCATGGACCAAGAAATAATCAAAAGATACAGAAAAAAAAGAAACTTAGACATGAAGATACTTAACTTCCTTCATGAAACAGAAATGCAGAATAAAACTACAAGTGATTGTATTTCTCACCTGTCCTTGGTAAATTCAGAAGTTTAAAAGCCACTGGTGACTTGGTACAGCCTTTTTGGAGATCAGTTTATGTCTGTCAGTGTTTTAAATGACAACGATTCGGTATTGGGTTGGCCAAAAAGTTTGTTTCGGTTCCTAAATGAACTTTTTGGCCAACCCAATACTTCTAGTTTTAGGTATTTATTTCACAGAGCTATAAGAATATACATATTAGAGCACTTTTATAGTAACAAGAAGTTCGGAATAAGTTAAATTCCCATCAGTAGAAGCCTGGATAAAATATGGTACATTTTAAAATTTTTCGTATGTATATACATATGCTACAACCCTGTGCAGCCATTAGAAGGAATGAGACGGTGTGGAAAGACCTCCTCAGTTACATCTCTAAATGCAAGTAGCAAAAGCAATATTCTGCTGGTTGTATAAAGTAAAGAAAATGCTGATCTATATTAACTATCTCTAGAAAGAAACTCAAACAAGTGATTGTCCCTAAAGAGGAGGACCTCGGTGGCTTTAAAGTGGCTCAAAACTACTTACCAGTGATTCTGCCACTTACACTGTCCTGCTCCAGGATTTTGCTTAAGTGTTGCCTAAACCAGTTTGTCATAGCTGGTTTTCATTTAAAAATGGGTCTTTAGTATCCTAGGTAAAATCTTACTGTTTGCTTCATTTATTTCTGCCTTTGAATCATAGGATGAAATTGTAGTGTCATTTCCTGTTAGCCTTAGTTTATTTTGTTGTTTTTTGTCGTTTTTTTGCGGTACGCGGGCCTCTCACTGTTGTGGCCTCTCCCATTGCGGAGCACAGGCTCCGGATGCACAGGCTCAGCGGCCATGGCTCACGGGCCCAGCCGCTACGCGGCATGTGGGATCTTCCCGGACTAGGGCACGAACCCGTGTCCCCCGCATTGGCAGGCGGACTCTCAACCACTGCGCCACCAGGGAAGCCCAGCCTTAGTTTTTATAGTATCTCTTCATGTTTGAGTTAAGCCGTGAAGCCGCCTTGCTGCTGTGTGACTTTTATTCCTCCAAACAGTGCCATGTCCTCTGTGCGAGTGTACAAGGGAAGGTAGAGGGTTTCACAGCGATACAGTCTTTCACACTCAAGGTGTCTAGTAGGAAAGCAAACAAGTAACTGTTTCCCCTTGTTGGACAGGGTCAGGGAAAGGGAGGTAAGGAAATCTCCCTTACCTGTAACAACTTTCTTCTTCTGATGTAGTCTCATTTTGCTGTGTTTCTGGCTGAAGCAAAAGGAAGCCAAGTGAAAAAAGATGCTGATTTAAGTTCTTTTCCTCCTCCATGTACTTGTTTCAGTGTCTCAAGTCACAGAAGGTCCTATCCTAGCACCCACTTCAGGGACTGGTGTTTTTAAGATGGGGCGATTTCAGGTAAGACAGTCACTGCTGGGGGATTGTGTATATAATAAAAAAGGGATTCCCAATTTGGGGGGAGTGTGTATATAATAAAATTATTATCTACCTTTTGGGACCTAATTGCCATCAATGATATATTTCTTTTATATAAAGCACTTTTTAGCTCTTTATCATTTTCCCCTCTTAAAAATAATACATGCTAATTAAAGAAAATAAAGAATATTTAGAACAGCAGAGAAAACAGTAGATAGTCACACTCTGCCCATCGTTCCACCCCACCCCCCTGGGATTACTTTTGGGGGTGTGTTTCTTTCTATTCCTTTTGCTCTGTACATGTGTATATCTAAAATTGGCCCTGCTTCTCCTCTGAATGATATTGATACTTTGTAGCTTTTTCCCATCTAGTAGTAGGTTTATCTAACCATTTTCCTATTGTCAGTCATTAGGTGGTTTCTGATTTTTCCAACACAGTAAGTAAAGTAACAGTGAACGTCTTTGTATATAAAAACATTTTTCATGTTTAGGATAATTTTCTTAGGATTAATTTTCAAAGTGAAAATACTGAGTCATTATCAAATAATACCATCTAATTGTATTTTCCCAGTTGGGAAACAAGTGAACATTTTCTGGCTTAGTACATAGGGCTGTACAAGCTTTGAAAATCTTTTTTTTTTCTTTTTCTATTTTCACACCTGCTTTCTTATTATTCTCATGATAGCAATTGAAGTTGGGGATATTAGGTCATATTTTTCTCATTTGTAAACTGAGTTTCTCAGAGTTTGTCGCCACCCTGAGTTTGTATTTATAATACATCGTCGAACTAGGACAACGATCTATATCCTTCTTTTAGCACCAGCTAGTTGTGCTGATTCTTGAAGCTTAGCTGGCATTTAACATTTATTGGATTTAATCTTTGTAGTTTTTCCTGTTCACAAGCAACCTTCAATATTCCATGACCTGTTGTTATTTATATTTTCATTAAGATGTAATCTGAGTCCTGTGCACAGCATGAGATATGAAAGTAAATAATTTACTTAGCTTAGCCAGCCACTCAGAATCTACATCTCATCTGTACATCTCAGTATAGATATTTCATGCTCTACAGTGAATGGTATTCAGTTTATTTTCACAGTCAGAGATGGAGGGGCTATGCAAACAGTCAGCCTACTCAGACAGGGAAATAAAGTGATTCACTTTTGGTCTCTTTCCATCAGGTTTCAGTTGCAATGGATGATCCCCAGAAAGAGGGTAAAAATAAGTCAGAAGATGTAAAGTCTGTTCATTTTGAATCCAGTACTTCAGAGTCCTCAGTGCTGTCAAGCAGTAGTCCAGAGAGTACCCTGGTGAGGCCAGAGCCCAATGGGATAGCCGTCCGTGGCGTCTCTTCAGATATGCCGGATAGTAGCGCCCGTAAAACTCCTGAAACTGGGCAGCCAACCAAGGTTGGACGTTTTCAGGTGACAACTACAGCAAGCAAAGTCGGTCGTTTCTCCGTTTCAAGAACCGAAGACGAGATTACTGAGGCAAAGAAGGAGGGACCAGTGGTATCTCCTCCTTTTCTGGATTTGGGACATGACGTTCTTCCTGCTGTGATACCAAAGAAAGAGAAACCCGAACTGTCAGAGGCTTCACATCTGAACGGGCCGTCCTCTGACCTGGAGGCTGCCTTCCTCGGTCGGGATGTGGACGATGGCTCAGGGAGTCCGCACTCCCCGCAGCTGAGCTCAAAGAGCCTCCCTGTCCAGGGCCTGAGTCATTCCTTCAACTCCTCTTACATGAGCAGCGATAATGAATCAGATATTGAAGATGAGGACTTGAAGTTAGAGCTGCGGCGGCTACGAGAAAAGTACGTGCGTTTCTCCTGTGAAAGGGTACCAGCAGAGCCGTATGAAGAGCTGGCTCCCAGAGCTAGAGGGTGGGGTGTACAAGAGCTGGCTGTCTGAAGGTAGTTCTTACAGAACTGCTTCAGCACCTTGGCATTACTCGTAGCATGTTATTGTTGTCAGTGGCTCTTTTGCGTTGTGAACCTCATCTTAGCTATTATTGGTCTACCAGATGAATCTGGTAATGACACTGGGATATGGATTACGATAGCAGGTTTTCTTGGTCACGTTTGATGAACTGGGTCCGATTCGCAAGTTCAGTACTCCTGTGTAGAGCTTCCAAGTCAGGAAATCTCTTTCTCCTAACACATCACCAACCATTTGTGGTTGGCTAGGAGCTTGCTGGAATTTGGCTTGGGTAACGGAGGCCAGCAAGAGGAGCTGACACAGTAGAATCACAAGGTGACAGCAGTTAGATTCAGTACATTTGGGGGAAGGATTCACTGGTGAGTAAATACGTGAATGGAGGTTAAATGTTGTTAATTCTTGTTTGAACAAAGGTGGTTATATTTTTGAATTATGCTTGGTTATCTTTCATAGACATCTTAGAGAGATTCAAGACCTGCAGAGTCGCCAGAAGCATGAAATTGAATCTTTGTATACCAAACTGGGCAAGGTTCCTCCTGCCGTCATCATTCCCCCAGCTGCCCCCCTTGCAGGGAGAAGAAGGCGACCCACCAAAAGCAAAGGCAACAAGTCTAGTCGCAGCAGTTCCTTGGGGAATAAAAGCCCTGGACCAGGTCAGCCATGGCTGTCCCATCTTATGTTTTTGTCTCCAAATGTGTATATAACCTACGGAACATTTGTTAAATTTCGAAGGCGTTTGACTTCCCTAATATGCTTGCTTCCTTGCCTTGTCTACTCCCCGTATTTATAGAACGTCTTTTGAGTTTATGGAAGACAGGTCAGTGCTATGACCTATTCCTTTGTAATCCATATTGCCTCCGTTTATAGTTGTTGATGAGGATAAAACACTTAGCTTTGCCTGCTAACTCGTGGAGCTCACATTTCACCAAGCTCGTAGGCAGTTGAGAGAAAATTCATTGTTCTCTGTTAGTAAAGTCCAGGTAGATTCTTCCTTTTTAATGAATGAATTGGTCATAATTACAACAGGGATGAATGTAAATTTCATGTAAGTATTTGGGTATGTCATATGATAATTTCCTTGGCTAAAGTTTTTGTTTTATTTATCTGTATTGGAATAAAGAACTTGCTAGTGTTTATAATCAAAAAAATAGTTAAATCATAATCTCTGGAAATGAATTGTAGTTTGCCTATTTTTTATTATGATAGCGAGTTTTTACCCCTTGGTGAAATTATGGTAATGTTAACAGATAACTAGTTGAAAAGTAAAAGCAGCTAAAATAAGTTTATACCTCATACTTGCTCTTCAGTTCTAATATAAATATGTTGGAAAGCAGTTGTAAACTTAACAGCTTTCCATTCTCTGGAAGCTTTCAGAGACCCCAAGCTTTTCTCTAGCACATGAGAACCAGTTCGTTAGGAGACATGTGATGATAAGCAATAGCAGCTAATTCAGGTTCTGATCCCAATTTTGACCTTCTTTTTGCGTGGACTTCTAGTCCACTAGCTACTAAGGAATAGAGAAGTTAGTCCATTTCAGGCCACCTGGCTAATGATTGAAAGCCACCTTTTAAGAATAATTTTAAATACGCATTACTCTCCAATCCCTACATCATTTTCGACATCTCTTTTGTACTTGATCTGACACATGTACAGGAAAGACTAAGCAGAGACTGTCTCTGGAACCAATTTGTATCATGATCCAACTCAGTGTTTATAAGAGGGTAAAAAAGGCAATGCTGAGATTGCAAAATGGAATTCTCTCATGTCCACTGCACGTGCTAGTCTTCTTACTCAGCTTAGACTTGGAATCATCCAAGTTGTCTATGGCTCAGCATCTTCAGGGATGGGGTCCTGTAGCCCTGTTGCCTGTTGAGTCTCCTGCTACATCTCACTTCCCCTCCTGTCAGTGAGACCCTTGCTCTCTGATCTCTTATAGTTTTTGGCCCATTATTAATCCGTCAGTGGGACACATTGGAGGAAAGACAGTGCCTGTCAGGTGCGGTTGGAAGGCTGTGCACGTTCCCTCATGCCGCTGTGTCTTTTGGCAGGTAACCTGTCTGGCCAGAGTGCAGCTTCAGTCTTGCACCCGCAGCAGACCCTCCCCGCTCCTGGCAACATCCCAGAGACGGGGCAGAATCAGCTGTTACAGCCCCTTAAGCCATCTCCCTCCAGTGACAACCTGTATTCAGCCTTCACCAGTGATGGTGCCATTTCAGTACCAAGCCTTTCTGCTCCAGGTCAAGGTAAGAAATCAGAGCAGCCAGCATCTTCCAAGAACATTAAAATGGGCATATTGCCATATGTGGGACAAAAGCCTGGTGAGGAACCTGTTCAGGTGGGTTGGAGGAGCAGCTGACCAGGAACCAGCCGCACGGTACCCACATGATTCTTTGGGCTGTAAGGGGAGTGGGTGGGATCACTGCTCCCATCGGGTGGAAATAGGTTTTTTCAAGGGACTACAGTAAAAAGTGACACCTGTGCCCTGTGAAGCCTCAGTGAGATGAGTGACTCCTTTGGGATTTGGAGCTTATGCTTTAATACTAGACTGGGATTTCCTGGACCACATTCTAAGGAGTTTTAGCCATTTCTGAAAGTTAATGCATTTGATTAGCCAGTGTAGACTTCTAAGATTTCTAAGTATGAGAGACACATATTAAAATGAATTCAAGTCCATTCAAGTTTTTACCCATAATCTACTTCCCAAATATAGGTTAATAAACAAATGTTTAATAAAATGATCACTCAGAACATTCCTGTAGAGGAAAGACCTGGTAACATTAGATCTAGAAGCTGAAAGGAGTTGGGCATGTGGGTGGAGAGGAGTGAAATCAGGAATCTAGATAGTGAAGTAGGTGCTTTCGCCACAGCGCCACAGAAGTTAGGCGTTAGGCCGCCTCCCAGCAGGATGAGTGTCCTTGGGGGAGGCGCTCGGTCTAGGCAGGTGGCGGGACTGCGTCCTGACCCTCCTGCCCCACGTCCAGGCCTGTCCTGGAAGCTCGTACCTCTGTGTGCTGTCCTAGCGCATCTCACTCTCCAGCCTCGGGTTCTAAAGTCTCGTAGCTGTGTTCTGTCTCTTCTCTCCCCATTCTTCCCTGTTCTTCCCCTCTCACAGGCTGTGCGAAGTTTAACTGTGCGTCTGAGCAGGTGACGTTCAAACCTGGTGGCAGGAGGACCCGATTTCTGAGTACGCCCTGCTTGGCTCTTTGTGTGTAACACCTTTACTCCTTCCTTGTCCTTGTGTTTCTGCCGCTTGGATCTGTTGTTTCACGCAGTCCATGTGCATTTGTCTTGGCTGAACTACTATTACCCTCAGAAGTTTGGGTCTCTGTTAATTATGATAAAAGATGTAGAAATAACAATAGGTTTCTGTAAACATCAAAATAAGTTTCTGGAAGAATTGCCTCTTCCTAGGCCCATGACAGAGGGCACGGGGTCGCTCAGCATAGCGAAATCTGGGCTCACAGTCCTGCTCAGCACTGCCCCCTGCTGTGGCATTAGAAGCCACCGAAAGCATCTTGGCCACTGGTACCGGGGAAAAGTTACACCCTATTTTTCTCTTCTTCTTCAGAGTAGGTTGGAATCTTTTTTTCTCCCCTCAATTAAGCATAACCATCTATCAATTGAGAAGATGCTAGAATCTCTTCATTGGATGTTTTCACCACCACTACCCTGTAACTCCATGAAATGAGAATTTCAGAAAGGGTTTCAGTGTAGTTCTCATAAGGCTTACTAAAGACTGAAGGGCCAGCACCTGCAAGCAAAAATGGGCTTTTTAACAAGAATGCTGGGATTTCTCAGCTTTCTTCCCCTGAACAGGGCACAATAGCAAGTCACCCAACCTCTCCAGCCCATCTCCCCATGTGTGGAATGCAGGTGGTCCCACACGAATCAGATAAGATCACCTGCACAAGACGTTATTTCTCTCTGATTAAACCACACCTGCCTGGCACGTAGCAGGTAGTCGGTAAACGTATGTTGAAATAAAAATTTTTTAAACAAAAATAAGGCTCAAGTAGAAAACCTTTGTTAGAGTTCAGGTAAAGATCTTCTCTGCTAAGGCCTCAAACTTCTGATGTGGTTACTGAAGTGCTTTTTAAATGCATGTGCTCGGACCATCGTTGTTTCTGAGTATGGTTCAGCACTAGTCTAGGGCTGTTTAACAAAGAGGGAGGTGGAAGGCTTACCCAATTTAGTAGGGTTTTCTTTTGCAGTACGCGGGCCTCTCACTGTTGTGGCCGCTCCTGTTGCGGAGCACAGGCTCCGGACGCGCAGGCTCAGCGGCCATGGCTCATGGGCCCAGCCGCTCTGCGGCATGTGGGTTCTTCCCGGACCGGGGCACAAACCCGTGTCCCCTGCCTCGGCAGGCGGACTCTCAACCACTGCGCCACCAGGGAAGCCCCAATTTGGTAGGTTTTTGAGCACTGAGATCAGTAGCTTTTCTGGCAAGGCTAGGCTGGACCAAGAATATTAGCTCCTTGACACTTAAGTAAGCATTTAATTTATATGTCCAGCTAGAAAGAGGAAAAGACATTAACAGTAGGAGACAAGTGTTTTGAAATAAAGTGTGATGTGTCAGGCCTGTGTTATGTAGCCTGAAATGTCTACGAGGGAAGAAAGAGAACCAAGGCTTTTTTGTGAAGGAAGTGTAGTGTGACAGGTACCACTTCAGATTAAATAATTCAGTAAATTCTCATCACACTCTTAAAGGTAGGTGGTATTACACTGTTGTTCAGGTGAAAGTGATTAGAAGTATTAAATTTTATCACTTCATTTTGGGTCTTAAAATTAGAGGCCCTACCTCTGTTGAAGGCATGTCAGTGTACATCACGTAAGCCTTGAACAAATCACAAGAGGCAGGTTTAAAGCAAATATGGAGGGCCCATGGTTAGGACTCGGTGATTTCACTGCCGTGGCCCCAGGTTGAATCCCTGGTCAGGGAACTAAGATCTCATCCTGGAAGCCGTGCAACGAGGCCAAAAAAAAAAAAAAAAAGAGCAAAAAAGCAAATATGGAAAGAGAACCGGGGCTCACAGGCATGGGGTCTTAACTAGTCTCCGATGCTTTACTCTATGCTTTCAAAATAGATAATGGTTTGGGAGCACGGCTTGGCTTAATGCTTTATTTATGTTCAAAAGTTGCTTGTTTTCCACATATTTTTAAAGATTTTTCTAGGAGGGAAAGGGTTAGTATTGTGTGTCTAGGATGTGGAAATAGAGTGTTAGCCAATTTAAATTAAAACTGTAACAATGGTACCATCTGTCAGCCTCCTGTGGTAGAATTGTTAATGCATTTAATTGAGTGCTTTGTTAACAACCCGGCAAGAGAAGCAGGAGCGGGGGACAGGGTCGGTGGAGAGACTGCGTGGGTGTTTGAAATTCAAGCAGTGAGACCCAGAGAGAGACTGGGGTTCATCCCGAACCTTGGTGCAGGGCATCGCTCTTCTAGGTACAAAGACTGGGTGTGGAAACTCACTTCTGCCAGCCGGGAACCAGCAGCCAGGAGGGTCCATCATACAGAATGGCATCTGTGGCAGGGCTCCCGGGTCCCTCCAGTCCGTCTCCCCTCCTGCTTTCTCTTGCTGGGACTTTGTGTGCTGTTTGGAGATTCTAAATATTTTACACTGATGTTTCCTTATCTTTAACACATTGCTCTCTCTTTGTGCTTCAGGGAAGATGGTGAAAAAAGTCTGTCCTTGCAACCAGCTCTGTAGTAATTATCCTTTCTTTCTGTTACTTCCGGCCCTTGATTGCAAAGGCTGTTGCGCTTGAGGTCTTTGAATCCCGAAGCCTCATGACTCTCGGACTCCCAGCTCCCGTCCGGCTAGTCCTGCACCCTTTTCTGGTGTCGTCTTTAACATGCTCAGTTGCTGCCACTGGCTGTCCTTCCAGATTCAAGGTCGCCTCACAGTGCTCTCATTGATGGCCCCGTGCCCTGGCTCTGTGACAGCTGTGGGTGGAGGCACCTGCGGATGTGCGTAGGGGCCTCAGGGAGGCCTGGCTCCTTGGGAGAGAGTGCTGTAGTCAAAAACGTGCGCCCGGCGCTGTGCGCCCACGGGGATTCGGCTGGGACCGTGGCCTGCGAGAGCCTGGGCCCTCACATCGCAGTGGGAGCGGCTGCTGGGCTGCTGAGGGCAGGGACACTCCGTGTAGACAGGAGGCTTCTCGTGAGAGCGAGGACAGTTCAGCAGCCCAGCAGCCACCGAGAGGCCCCTCCAGAAAACTCTGTGCTTGGGAGACTGGGCAGTAAGCTGTGGCTCGTAGGCGTTGTTACTAGGATCCGGCGGTGGGGTGGGGGCATGTATTACGGCAGGAGAACATCAGAAAGTGAATTTCTGGTGGTAAAGGATGCACGACTTTTAGAGCTTTCAGCAGAACTGAAGAAGGTTCAGAGGATAGTCATATCCTCTCAGGAAGGCGAGCAGCATTCTCAGAAATACCTGCGTTACCAGTGCTCCTCAGCGCTCTAGAGCACGCTTTCTCTAGAGCTGCAGTGGGCCACACGCACTCCCCGTTCTCCTGGGCTTTATTAGCCAAGTCAGCTCTTCCTGGGAGTTAATTCCTGGTCAGAAAGGGATGTGTGTGTTTGACTGTGTCCTTTAATGGGAAAGCTATTTTCAGAAGCCAGAATGAGAAGGTGAACTGTGAGGCTGACTCTCCCCCGTGGTGTAAACCCCACATTCAGAATCCAGTGCCGTGTGACGAGATGAGGCCATAAAGGGGCCTCAGCATCAGCGGCGACTGGCATGAGACCAGAGGGTGTGGTTCTAGCATGAGCAGTTTGTGGCCGGCAGTGCTCAGCTCCCAAGCTTCTGAATTTGGCTTTTGACAGCTCTGCTCGCTTGTGATTATGTTTTGTTTTCATCGTCTCGCTCACCATCAAGCTCGCGAAGCAGCTGTCATTCAAGGAGGATGGCGGTCCTCATGCATGTGATGTGCTTGCTCTCGGGATCTCGCCATTAGCACGACCGCCATCCTCGCTGCCTGCGCTTCCCGCCCCAGTGCTGTCTCACTGCTGTTCGAGGAACGCTGTCTCCTGTGCTTTTCCACTTTGCACCTGGGCCTCCTGTTCCACAGGGAGCTTACTCTTCCCTTTACACGGTGTGTGTGATAGCAGCCCCCGTGGCTCTGGCGGGCACTGAGACAGTGAGCTGACAACACGTGCAGTCGGCCCGGCTTGTCTTGCCTTGGTGATAAGAAGCACGTGCCCCTCGCACTCTGCAGCTTCACCTCAGAAGAGCTGTTCCTCTAGGACACGTGTGCTCGGGTGTGCCATTCCTGGGTGGCAGGGTGCAAACCGGCCTCGAGAGCAGCAGTGGATTACGGGGGCTTCTACATGGCAGAGTTGCTTCCGGTGTGCTGCTGTGCCCTGGCGCCGCTTGGCTCTTGAAAGCAGGAAGACGCACGCATTTAAATGCCTAGCCTGGCAGCACTGGGGGTCTTAAGTCCTAATGGCTCACAGCCTACCCCGACAGCTTTCATTTATTCTGCAGCAAATGCGAGATCTGGTAAGAAAGTGGGGGGTGACGGGAAAACACAAGACGTGACTCTTCTTTCCCTCTTCCCTAAAACTCGCCTCTTCGAATAATCGCCAGTGTGCCCTCCAGCAGAGCCGAAATCAGGCAGGACACAGACTCCTTTCTTTCTCATCAAACCATAGAAATAGAATTCCTTCATCACAGCCCCAAAGCGTCCTCCCCCTCCGCACCCCTGCCTCAGCTGGGCGTGCATGAGAGTGCTTGCTCTTCTGGGGAGTGGGGGCCGTAGAGGCCTTGAAGCAGCGGAACTGAGGTCATCTTTGGGAAGCCACGCCTTCCTGGAGCTCAAAGACTCAGGCACACCGTAGAGAGCCTTCCTCCTGAGCGCTCCTGGTTCTTTACTCAAAGGAAATGGGGAGACGTTGAAGCCTTAACTCTCGCAAGTTTGCGTTTGCAGTTCATGTTTATGGGTCCAGGTGAAAAAGGTTTCCGACCAGAGCACGCTTTCTCTTGTCGCCCCTTTCTGTGAAAGAATGGCTGAAGACCATGATGGTCCCACATGGTTTGGGAGCCCATCTTTCCTGGGGCTTGTCTTTGCCTTCCTTTAACTCCTCCATGAACCCTGCCCAGTGCTCCAGGGATCCCCTTCTCTTGCCCTGTTCTGCAGCATTCTGGAGCAGCCAGCCTCACTGGCCACACCGCACAGCTCTCCTCTCCCCCAGGTGATGCTGGGCATAGAGGCCCAGAAGCGAGTGTCTGCGCTCCAGGATGCCATGAGAATGGGCAGGAGGAGGTCCCCGCCCTCTGTGCCTTCCCTCATCCGGAGTTGCTCAGCCTCGTCTGGAGCTCCTGAAGAGAACCTGTTTCCATTAGCCTGTGGTGCCAGAGCATTTGGCTACATAAGAACCTTGGAACCTTCCTTTTCTTGCATGGCTTCCCACTTCACCCTCCCCATTCCGTGGTTTGCCATTCATCATCCTCGGAACTTTTTCCTCTCCCTGAAATTACAACCCAAGCCTCTTTTAATGGTTGTACTCTGTTTCTTCTTCTGACTTTAGGGACCAGCAGCACAAACACCGTTGGGGGAACAGTGAACAGCCAGGCCGCCCAGGCTCAGCCTCCTGCCATGACGTCCAGCAGGAAGGGCACGTTCACAGATGACCTGCACAAGTTGGTGGACAACTGGGCCCGAGACGCCATGAATCTCTCAGGCAGGAGAGGAAGCAAAGGACACATGAGTTACGAGGTCAGTCTGCCCCTTTTGCCATTTTCCGGATCCATCAGAGTATCAGTGAACCGTGTGTCTCGCTCATATGAGGGACCTTCTCCAGTAGCTCATGAGTTTTAACACTTTTAAGAAAACAAGACAAAAATCACCCAGGTCCCCTTCTAGTTTTCCTGCCCTGAATCCCGAGCTCTGTATCGGTCAGCTCAGTTTTTTCTTCCCTTTTCCTTTCACACTCTGAACTACACACACACGACACCGCCCACCTCCAATCAGAACAAGTATTTGATAAATATAAAGAGCCAATAATTATGATGGAAGGTTGTCTGGGTGTTGTTTTCAGTGTCCCCTGCAAGATGAGAGCAGCCCGCTTCTGGAATTTTGTCTCAGTTCCACCCATTTCACACCCACAGCAGCTTCACGTGGCATTGTTCTCTCCTCAGGGCCCTGGCATGGCGAGGAAGTTCTCCGCACCTGGTCAGCTGTGCGTCTCCATGACCTCAACCCTGGGTGGCTCCGCCCCCATCTCTGCAGCATCAGCTACCTCTCTAGGCCACTTCCCCAAGCCCATGTGCCCCCCGCAGCAGTACGGTTTCCCAACCCCCCCCTTTGGCACGCAGTGGAGCGGCACGGGCGGCCCAGCAACGCAGCCACTTAGCCAGTTCCAACCTGTGGGAACTGCCTCCTTACAGAACTTCAACATCAGCAACTTGCAGAAGTCCATCAGCAACCCTCCAGGTTCCAACCTGAGGACCACTTAGACCTAGAGGCGTTGACGGAGTAGATTGGGGGCAGGAGGTGGAGTGGTGAGGGGCCGGTGGAAGGGGGATGGGAAAGGAGCCTACCTACTAACTACTAGCGCTGCATTTAACTGGTTATTTCTTGCCAGACAGGAAAGTGTTTAATACCGCTTAGAGCCCTCAGAGTGGAGAATCTCCCTGTGCTTTCACCGTTTATTGGAGTGGGATGAGAAGGAAAGAAAGAGCAGGTTTCTTGTGTATGCTTTGTTATCTCTCCCCAACAGTGAGCGCTTGGAAAGAGAATCGTGTTGATCAGAAAGCTTCTAGAGAGCTCAGTGGAAGAGCAAAGCCCATCTGTGTTCTCAAGTAGTGGGGCTCTTAATCTTGTTACCCACCGCAAGTCCCTTATCCCCTCAAGAACATAAACCGCAAGACAAAAAACTAAACTATTGGGCTCTCTCCTACCCTGTCCCCACCCCAGCCAGTCTTTAGAACCCAGTGAAAACAGCAGGGGACGGAGGTTCCAACCCTCTCACGATAGGTCATGAGTGCTTTAAGCAGATACTATTCGCAGCTTTGACTGCAGCATTAGCCATTAGGAAAACAAAAGTAAGTTCCCTGCGGACATGTAACTTTGCCATCAGTTTTGATGTGGAAACACTGTGATATATAAATGTTGTTGGACAACAGTAGTTTTAAAAGTAAGATATGAAAGGTTTAAAAAGTTGAAAAAAGCTAGTTCTGTCCTTTACCTATTGAGACTTTACTTTCTCCTTTGTATTTCCATTGTATTAGATAAATAAATGTGAATGTAAAATTGTATAAATTACTGTACTTGAATACTTCTGTTCTCCCAGTATTGCTTGCTGGATGTTTTAGTGCCTTGGACTTCTATTGCTTCTGCCGTTAACATCAACTTTCTCATCAGACCCCAGTCAGCAAAAGGGCGTATGGAAGGAAACCTTGGGTCCATGTGACCCAGCAGTGGATTATGCAATAAGGAAATTGAAGGAGTATTTTTTTTTCAAGTCATTCAACAATTTTGTCTAGAGCAGGTGTAAGATGAGCAGGTGAGAAGTTGACAGTAGTGGTCAAAAGCAGAAAACTCTGTTTCAGGACAGGTGAGGAGGGGTGTTGTCACAAAATCGGGCAATTTACAAGATTGAGCGTGGTATGCGATAAGTGATGAAAGAAAAAGAAAGACTACGGGATGGGAGAACAGACTTGTTTTGAAGATAGGTGATGCTTGGCCAGTGGCTGCCATAAGCCTTACTTACCTGAGCTGGGCTTGAGCAGAGGAGACCTGGAAGAAATGGCTGAATATAAAGGGAAGGGCACGGGGTGGGGTTGTGGGGGGGGGGGGGGGCGCTAGTTTTTAAGCTGGGAAATATGATAGTGAAATGTCACAGATGGAGAAAGTTGTTCTAAGAAAAATCATTTGGATTGCTTCCCTCTTGGTGCAGATGTCCCGTGTATTTCTCAGCTTGGGGTACTGTAGTTTGTGGAAAGTGGACCCACCACATCTGAATTTAAGCATTGTAGGAAAGAATGCTTATTCCTACCCACTTCCTATATAATGTCCAAATGGTTGCAGGATCGTAATCTCTTGCGCCACCTTATTTCTAGAATTAACAGCTGATATTCTCACGTTCTCTGTAAACAGATATTCCCCTGAAGTAGTAACTGCAACCAACCAGTATTATTTAGTGCTGTGCCTAGTTGTAATGGGCAGTTCTGTTACTTTCAGAACTTTCAGGAAATACACTCCTCATTGCCTGAGTTTGGGATCTCTGTTCTCCCAGAAGGTGGGGAAAGAAGCCAGGGCTCTTAATTTTGGGGTGCTTCTTGTCTTGACTCTTGAGCTGGGAAACTGACCTATTCCAACCTCTTACCCACCTCAGTGGCACATCCCAGGAATCCCCATGACAGGAAGAGCCTGGATGGCTGTCCTGTCCTCCGGTGGTCATTTTCTTTAAGTTAGCCGAGACCCCAAAGATGCAAATGAGAGCTGAAGGTTGTAGGAAGGTAGAAATGAAAAGGGCAGGCGTTCCAAGCTTTGCTTCAAAACTGTTTACTTACTTTTACTCTGCTTATAATCCTCGGGAGATGACAAGAGTAAGGACAGAACAAGAAGCGCCAAGGAAGTGGGGAACGGACCCCTGGGCAAGGAGGCAGGGCTTTGCAGCAGAGGAAAGAGGAGCCAGAGTGCAGCACGTGACTGTTTTGTTTCTTTGGTTTAATCATTTTGAGATCTCTTCACTCACTCACAGGTGGAAAATAAGAACTGCTTTTATTTACTGTTTTTTCGCCTCCTGTGGATGAAATAACTGAAGCCTAGAGGAATGAACCTAGTGCTACTGAACTGTTTAAATTATTTTTGTGTTAATAGTACACTTTGAGTATCTTTTTCCACATTAAAAAAATTCTTTCTGAATTATAAGTGTTTTCCTTACATTATTTAACAATGTACAGTTTAAAAAAACAGACTCAATTCAAACCTTGGGGATTCTCGGCAGCCCGTCAACCCGTGCGTTTGGGATAAACCCCGGGGGTCACGCTTTCTGCTTCCGTTTGTTACCTTTGTAGATGAAACCATTCAAATAAACCAAACTTGCTTTTCTTGAGCTGTGGGGTTTCATTTTCAGCACGTCTTTTTCGTAATCTCATTAGCTCTGATTTGACTTGTGTGCAGTTTATAACTGGATTCCTATCTCCAGGACCTTTTTTTTTTTAACAGCAGTTCTGACCTGAACTAAGATGCTGCAGACAGGCAAGATATATTTTCTGAAGACCATGGTAAGGATATGAAAATCAGAAGATGAACCTACGCCCAAAGCTGTGCAGCTCAGGTGAGGTGGCGGGAGGTCAGGGAAAGCCCCGTGCTCGTCTTCCAGAGGCGCGGCGGTGGCCTAGGGGCACAGCTTCCCAGATGGGCCTGTGCTCCAACAAACTCAAGACTGGGTACAAGGCCCAACCCAAAATGCCCTTAGAAAGTAAAACTGCACACTCATTAGTTGGGGGAAAGGATTATGAAACATCTAAACACTAAAAGAATTTGTTAAGGTGGGTGATAATCGCACATCCGAAATAGCTGAACAGCTGCTTATGTCATGCAGATTTTGGTGGTTTTCCAGTACATATAAACGTTGTTTACACTGTAGCCTGCTACGTCTGCAATAGCATTATATCTAAAACAAACAATATGTACCTTTTTTTTAAGAATATATTTTTAAAAAATATTTATTTACTTGGCTGCACTGGGTCTTAGTGGTGGCATGCGGGATCTAGTTCCCTGGCCATGGATCGAACCCAGGACCCCTGCCTTGGGAGTGTGGAGTCTTAGCCACTGGACCACCAGGGAAGTCCCTAAAACAAAATATACTTTAAAATGCTGTTGGGAAAACGCTCAACACAGGATTGCCAAAAACCTTCAATTTGTTGTTTAAAAAAAAAAATCTGCGAAGCGCAATAAAAAGAAGAAAGAGGTATGCCTGTTGTTTTGTTACAAAGTAGGATTTTATTTTGCTTTCTTAAAATGCCTTTTCTTTGGTCTTAGATTATTTCCTTCTTATTAGGAAAAAATGGAGGTAGTTTCATGATGAGCCTATAAGTGACAGATGGTTGTAGATGAGTGGCAGCGAAAGGGGTCAGAGGTCACACAGAGTGACATACCGCAGGCCGCTGTGGAGGTTGGTGCGTGGGGAAAGTGGCCACTGTGATTCCTAGAATTTCTACCTTTGTTAACATGAAAGCTTAGGAATAAATAGTGAAGAGCCAAAGAAAAGGTGGTGTTTAATCTCCGCAGGGCTTCCCAACCTGCCCAGCTTGATCTGCGTCAGGTTCCAATAGTGAAATCCTCTAGCGAAGTTGAGCATGAAGCAAGGTAAATCCCCGGAGGTAAAGCTCATTCCCTAGGAATGATGAGTCATTTCATGACCAACAAGCGGTTTTTGAAAGTCCCTTTGTGACAGAATCCAGTGAGGTGAACGGAGCCTTGGTCAAGATGGATCCAATTTCCTTTTCTTCGTGTCCTGGTTCTTCCTATATGAATCATAGTCTCCTATGGAAGAGAAAATTGTTCACATACAGCTGCCATGATGTAAAAATAAGGAATAAACTGACAGCTAAAAACTTCTGAATCCTATTAGTTACTGTCCTACTTTAAACTAAAGGCCAAGAATGACAATTGTTATGAGGGGGACAGGTCCCTCTGTTAACACTAGACCAAGCTGCAGTAGCGATCATGACAGGCCTGCTTTCAAGAGGAAAGCTCTTAATGCAGCCATGCTTCAGTGTCCCACTTCTATCAGCTAGAAAGAGCTGCACCTCAGGTCAGGACTCCAAGGAAGACTTGCAACTCTTAATCCAGTTACACTCCATTTTCTTAGACTGCTACTGGTCTGGCATGAGTCCCCTCCAACTTCTTAAAATGGAATGTCATTCTTTCTTTAAGATTCGTAGAATTATATATACCCAGGTTCTCCCTTCCATTTCTGCTCCTAAAACACTTTGCTACCTGTTATGTGTTGGTTAAGGTTGTAAGTTTGAAGGTGCCAGGGTCCAGATTTTGCCTGTGGATTCTGGTGGCAAAGGCTCTGTGGGGTCCTGTTCCGGGTCTCCATCTCGTTCTGCAGGACGGCGGTGGCAGGGGCCTGTGGCGGTTCTGGTTTAGACAAGGGTTTGACCACACTGTCCCCTGCATCTAGAGCCATGTCCCACATTTCAAGACTGTCTGCAAGGACACAGGTCACAAGCAAATGCAGCATCAACAAACGAGGTGCTGGAAAAATAACAGGTCGTGAGAAGTGCCGTATCATGAATGCTCTATACGATGGCGTTTGGAATTTCTCTTTCCCCAACCCATGAAAGTACACCAAAGCCTCTCGCAGGTCTGGACAGTAGAGGCGCTGCCTATGTGTTATCAGTCAGCACTTTCTACAAAACCAACGGAAATGAAGATATTTTATGCCTCTTTTGAAATGTATTTGTGACGACGGAAAGTATGCAGCACAGTAACTTACAGACACTTGATAGGTATTTACTGATTAGGACCGAAGCCATTCCTTTAGCCCTCCTGACCTGGAAGCACGTCTGTCTGGGTGAGCGGCTCTGAAGCAGCAGTTCCGGCAGGTGGCACCGGTGGCAGCGCTGCTGCAGAGAAAGGACAAAACCACGTAACCGAGCTGGGCCGGGGGCAGCCTTGGAAGTGCGTGCAAAGCCACCTGGGGTTACACTCGTCGGCGCGGCCAGCAGAACTCGGGACCTTGCATCCTGGTCCTACCTACAGATCTATATAAAATAGGACTGACGATACTATATTCTTTCTTCTCATCAAACTGCGAAAAAAAACCCTGAGAAGTTTGTTTCTCCTTTAGCAGAAACGGAAGAGTTATTTTAGGCCGTTTTGTCCAGTTTTTACTATTTGAAGCTATAACCCTTGTTCAATCAAAATCTTAAGCAGAAATGAATATGTAAAACCAAGATGATGACTGTGTGATTCGGGGTGGGGGAGGTCCTGGAGATGACTCCTCCTCCACCCCTGACCCCCAGAGCTTCCGCAATGGTTTGGAAGCTGAAGACCTAGAATAATAATTCTTATTAAGAACATCCCCAGCACAGTAAGTTTTTTGGGGTTTTTTCCCCTACATTAACCTCAGCCTGCCAGTACTGCTGAGGGGAATTACAAAGAACTAAACATGAAGCAAGTCCTCGGAACCTTCTTCGTAATTTTTAGGGAGAAGGTGGGCAAAAATCCACTTGGTCTTTCTTTGTTTCTAGTCTCTGAGAAAGACTCCAAGAAAATCTGTATCTACTACTCCCACTGAACCTGGACTCTGAAATAAAAAGTTAAGGGATAAAGAATTGCCAAAAACCCATTCTCTTCAAACCCAACTTTGCTTTATGTTGAGAGACAGCTCAGGGGCTTCCCTGGTGGTGCAGTGGTTAAGAATCCACCTGCCAGTGGAAGGGACATGGGTTCAAGTCCGGTCCGGGAAGATCCCACGTGCCACAGAGCAACAATGCCCGTGCGCCACAACTACTGAGCCTGCGCTCTAGAGCCCGTGAGCCACAACTACTGAGCCCACGTGCCACAACGACTGAAGCCCGTGCTCTGCAACGAGAAGCCACTGCAATGAGCCCGCACACCACAACGAAGAGTAGCCCCCGCTCACCACAACTAGAGAAAGCCCCCGTGCACAGCAACAAAGACCCAACACAGCCAAAAGTTAAAAAAATAATAATTAAAAAAAAAAAAAAGCTCAGAAAGGCTTTCTCATGTACACGTGGCCAAAGTAACTGAGGCGAAAAGAAGCTCTGTCCCCTGAGACAAATAGTTCCAGGTTATGTCAGGCCCCATCTCCTTCGCCCAAAAGACCAGTGCCTTCCTTCAGTCACGGGGAATGGTGAGGCAGGACGTGACGGTTTGAGCCCGTGGCCGCCTCTGTGCTGTATGTGGACCCGACCTGCTGCAGAGTGGGGAGAGCAGTCGCCCCCAGAGCCCGTGCTCCGTCCTCTCACCAGGACCCTGCTTCTCGGCAGGTGGGCCAGACAGGGGTTCCTGCTGCTGTTTCTCCATCTGCTCCCGGAACCGCTGCTGCAGCTGTCTTTGCCGGAGCTTCCGCTGGTACGTGGCATTGCTCTCTGTGGCAGCGGAGGTCGGGCTTCTGCATCAGGAGAGCGACAGGGAGGTGAGTTCCTGAGCTAACTGGTGAGCAGCAACACACAGCTCCCAAGGGAGCACACGGGCCAGCCAGTGTGCTGGCTCTGAAGTGAAGGCAGGAGTGGGAGGCAGGGGGAAACACCTGGGAAGGAGCAGGGGCGGGGAGGGCACGCAGCCCGCACCCGGAGCTGCTGTCCTCGTCCCCTGCATCACAACGTGGTGGCTTGGTCTGCAAGGGGACGTCACCTCCTGTGGTTTGGGGGGTCCCAGAGTCAGGTTCTGTCGGCAGCTGCTATATCTGGCTTGTTCCACAGATGGTTCAAAGTCTTGTCTCTTTGCTTTAGTTAAATCCACTTCAAGAGGCAGCTAATGAGGGAAAAAAGGGGAGAAAACTTCTTCCAACTGCTCTTCCCCTTCCTCAAGGATCTAGATACCTGAAAAATGGCATTTCACAATCCTCTATCCATCATTCCTTCTAGGTCCTAAGAAGCTGGGACAAGGGATCCATAAGTTCAAGTCATTTTAATTATATGAGGAATAAAACAATTTCATTTTCCACCTATGCCATTATGTATGAATGAAGTTTTGATAAGGAATCATACTTCAGTTTTTATTGAGGGCAAATGCTCTGTAAAATCTAATTTGAATCTTTTCTCGGCAACCAGATCTGATGCCGTCTACTTTTTTTTTAATGGAAATGATCACACATCATCACACTACAGAAACCCAGAGATTTTTCACTTGGGAGAACTTCTCTCTCAATAATATGATGCTGATAGAATAAAGGAACATGAGGGATTGAGATGACTACATTTTGGATAAAGATAACATGAAAATGAAAATTATACTGTGAGATTTCATACTGACATTGAGAAGTAAATAAACAGGGCTTCCCTGGTGGCGCAGTGGTTGAGAATCCACCTGCCAATGCAGGGGCACGGCTTCGAGCCCTGGTCCGGGAAGATCCCACATGCTGCAGAACAACTAAGCCCGTGCGCCACAACTACTGAGCCTGCGCTCTAGAGCCTGTGAGCCACGACTACTGAAGCCCGCACGCCTAGAGCCTGTGCTCCGCAAGGAGAGAAGCCACCGCAATGAGAAGCCCATGCACCGCAACAAAGAGTAGCCCCCGCTCGCTGCAACTAGAGACAGCCCGTGCGCAGCAACGAAGACCCAACACAGCCAAAAATAAATTTATTAAAACAAAAAAAAAGAACTGGACAGTCATATGCCAAAGAATTAAACTGGACCACTTACACCATACACAAAAATTAACACTGGATTAAAGACCTGAAACCGTAAAACTCCTGGAAGAAAATACAGGCAATAAGCTCCTTGACATTGGTCTTGATGGTAATTTTTTTGTATTTGACACCAAAGAGCGAAAACAACAAAAGCAAAAATAAACAAGTGGGACTGTATCAAACTAAAAAGCTGCTGACAGCAAAGGAAACAATTAACAAAGTGAAAAGGCAACCTACTGAATGGGAGAAAAAGTTTACAAATGATGTAACTGCTAAAGCATTAACATTCAAAACGTATACAGAACTCATACAACTCAAAAGCAAAACCAAACCAAAACAAAACAATCCAATTAAAAAATGGGCAGAAGATCTGCATAGATATGCTTTCAAAGAAGACATACAGATGCCCAACAGGTACATAAAAAGATACTCAACATCACTCACCATCAGGGAAATGAAAATCAAAACCACAATAAGAGAGCACCTCACACCTGTCAGAATGGCTATTATCAAAAAGACAAGAGACAACAAGTGCTGGTGAGAATGTGGAGAAAAGGGAACCCTTGTGCACTGCTGGTGGGACTGTAAACTGGCATAGCCACTATGGGAAAAACTATGGAAAACAGTTTCCTGAATAAATTAGAAACTAGAAATAATAATAATTATAATAATAAATTAGAAAACAGAACTAGCACATGATGCAGCAATTTCACTTCTCGGCATTTATCCAAAGAAAAGAGAAACAGTAACCCAGAAAGATGCGCTCCCCCATTTGCACTGCAGCGTTACTTACAGCAGCCAAGACACGGAAGCAACCTAAGTGCCCACCGATAAAGACTGTAGTATATATATCTACAACGGAACATTATTCAGGCATAAAGAGGAAAATTTTGCCACTTGCAATAACATGGATGGATCCTGAGGACAATGCGCTAAGTGAAATAATTCAGAGAGAAAAATAAATACCATATGATCTCACTTATATGTGGACTCTAAACAAACAAACAAAAACTGAGCTCATAGATAAAGAGAACAGACTGGTGGTTGCCAGGGGTGGGGAGTGGACAAAATGGGTGAAGGGAGTCAAAAGGTACAAACGTCCTGTTATAAAATAAATAAGCTCTGGGGATGTAATGTACAGCATGGTGACTATAGTCAATAACACTGTATTGTATATTTGAATGTTGCTAAAAGAATAGATCTTAATAGTTCTCATCAAAAAAAACTGCATCTACGTGTGGCGATGGATGTTAACTACACTTATTGTGGTGATCATCTTGCAATATATAAAAATACTGAATCATTATGTTGTACAACTGAAACTAATATGCAGGCATACCTCAAAGATATTGCAGGATTGGTTCCAGACCTCCACAATAAAGCAAATATAGAAATAAAGCAAGTCGCACAAGTTTTTTGGTTTCTTAGTGCATATAACAGTTGTGTTTACACTATACTGTAGTATGTTAAGTGCGCAACAGCATTATGTCAAAAAAAAGCAATGTACATACCTTAATCAAAAAATAATTTATTGCTAAAAAATGCCAACCATCACCTGACAATGCAGTTGCCACAAACCTTCAATTTGTAAAAAATGCAATTATCTGTGAAGTGCAATAAAATGAAGCACTATAAAACAAGGTATGCCTGTAATGTTGTATGTCAATTATATCTCAGTTAAAAAAAAAAAAAGTCAAAGACAGAGAAATCTTGAAGACAGCAAGAGAAGAGCAAATCATCACATACTGGAGTGCCTGCCTAAGATTATCAGATTTCTCAGCAGAACTCTTACAGGCCAAAATGGAGTGGGATGATATATTCAAAGTCCTGAAAGAAGAAACTTAGCCAAGAATAGTGTATCCAGCAAAAGTATCCTTCAAAAATGGAGAAACTAAGATTTTTTTCAAATAAACAAAAGCAGAGCGAGTTCATTACCACTAGACTTGCTCTACAACAAATGCTAAAGGGAATCCTTCGAACTGAAACAAAAGGATGCCGGGCAGCAACATGAAAATAAAAAGTTCTCCAGTAAAGGTAAACACACGGGCAAAAACGGTAACCTGTATCATCATAATTTTGGTACATGGAATTTAAATGAAAAAAACCATTAAAATTATATAATGAATACAGATATTAAATGTAAAAACCATTAGAACTTTCATAACAATCTATGTTAGTGGACATACAATAATATGAAGATGTAATCTGTAACATCAATAACATAAAGTGGTGTTGTAAAGGACTAGAGTTTTTGTATGCAATTCAAGTTACCAGTTTAAAATAGAATGTTATAACTTTAAAATGTTTCATATAATTGCAATGGTAACCACAAAGAAAATATCTATAGGATATACACAAAAGTAAACAAGAAGGGAATCAAATCATGTTACTACCAAAAGAATCAACACAACACAAAGGACAGCAGTAAGAGGAAAGAAGGGACAAAAAAAAAAGCTAAGCTACAGGACATACAGAAAACGATTAACAAAATAATACTAAGCCCTCCCCTATCAATACTAAATGTAAATGGATCAAACTCCCCAACCAAAAGCCATAGATTGGCTGGATGGATTCAAAAAACAAGATACAACTACATACTTCCTACATTAGACTCACTTCAGATCTAAAGACATAACACAGGCTGAAGGTGAAAGGATGGAAAGAGATACTCCATGTAAATGGTAACCAAAAGGGAGCAGGGGAGGCTATACTAATATAAGAAAGAATAGACTTTAAGTCAAAAACTGTTACAAGAGACAAAAGAGGACATTCTATAATAATAAAAGGGTCAATTAACTGTGAAGCTATAACAATTATAAATACTTATATACCAAACATCAGAGCTCCTAAATATGTAAAGCAAACTTTGACAGATTTGAAAGGAGAAATACACAGCAAGACAGTAATAGCAGAAGACTTCAGTACCCTGCTTTCAGTAATGGATAGAACCAAACAGAAGGTCAATAAGGAAACAGAAGATTTGAACACTACACACCATATGGACCTAAGACATATAGAGAATATTCCACCCAACAACAGCAGAATATACATTCTCCTCAAGTACAAATGGAACATTCTCCAGGAGAGACCACATGTTAGGCTACAAAACAAGTCTTAAATTGAAGAAGACAGAAATTATACCAAAAAAATCTCTGCTGATCACAATGGAATGAAACTGGAAATCAATGGCAGAAGGAAAAATGGAAAATTCACAAACGTGGAAATTAGTACTTTCTTAAGACAACCAATGGGTCAAATAAATCACAAGGGAAATTAGAAAATATCTTGAGACAAATGAAAATGTTGAAAACACAGCACACCAAAACTTACATATGCAGCAAAAGCAGTACTAACAGGGAAGTTTCTAGCTGACACAAGCTAGGAGAAGATAGGAAATAAAGCTTAGGGCAGGGCTTCCCCGGTGGCACAGTGGTTGAGAGTCCGCCTGCTGATGCAGGGGACACGGGTTCACACCCCGGTCCAAGAAGATCCCACATGCCGCGGAGCGGCTGGGCCTGTGAGCCATGGCCGCTGAGCCTGCGCGTCCGGAGCCTGTGCCCCGCAACGGGAGAGGCCACAACAGTGAGAGGCCCACGTACCGGAAAAAAAAAAAAAATTATGAGAATACTATGAACAACTGTACACCAACAAATCAGAGAGCCTAGAAGAAATGGATACATTCCTAAAACACACAAGCTACCAAGACTGAATCATGAAGAAACAGAAATAGACCAGTAACTAGCAGAAGAGTGTATTAGTAAACAAAAACCTAACAACAACAACAACAACAAAAAGCCCAGGACTAAATGGCTTCACTGGAAAATTCTACCAAACATTTAAAGAATTAACACCAACCGTCAAACCCTTCCAAAACACTGAAAAGGAGGGAACACTTCCAAGTTCATTCTAAGAGGCCAGCATTATTCTGATACCAAAGCCAGGCAAAAACACTATAAGAGGAGGGTGGAAAAAAAGACACTACAAGAAAACTATAGACCAATATCCCTGATGCATATTGATGCAAAAATCCTCAATGAAATACCGGCTCACCAAATTTAACAGCACGTTAAAAGTATTATACACCATGACCAAGAGAGGTTTATTCTTGAAATGCAAAGATGGTTCGACATACACAAATCAATCAATGTGATCCATGAACAAAACCACCTGTTCATCTAAACTGATGCAAAAAAAAAAAGTCTGACAAGATTCGATATTTTTTTCATGATAAAAACATTCAACAATTAGGAATAGAAGGAAACAACCTCAACATAATAAAGGCCATATATGAAAAGCCTACAGTTAACATCATACTCAATGGTGAAGACTGAAAGCTTTTCCTGGAAGATCAGGAATAAGGCAAGGATGCCCACTCTCACTACTTCTTAACATATTGGAAGTCCTAGCCAGAGCAATTAGGCAAGGAAAAGAAATAAAAGGAATTCAAATTGGAAAGGAAGAAGTAAAATTATCTCTGGTTGCAGATTAGTTGATCTTCTATGTAGAAAACCCTAAAGACTCAACAAAAAAAACTGTCAGAATTAATAAACAAATTCAGCAAAGTTTCAGGATACAAAATCCACATAAATAACAGCTGTGTCTCTACACACTAATAATGAACAATCAAAAAGTTGAGACAACAATTCCATTTACAATAGCATCAGAAAGAATAAAATACTTAGGAATAAACCTAACCAAGGTGAAAGACTTGTACACTGAAAACTATGAAACACTGCTGAAAGAAATTAAAGAAGGCACAAATAGATGGAAAGACTTCCCATGTTCATGAACTGGAAGACTTAATATTGTTAAGATATGCATACTACCAAAGTGATCTACAGATTCAGTGTAATCCCTATCAAAATTCCAATGGCATTTTTTGCATAAATAAAAAAATTCACCTTAAAATTTATAAAGAATCTCAAGGGACCTCAAATAGCAAAAATAATTTTGAAAAAAAAAAATTGGAGGACCTCCTGATTTCCAAACATATTACAAAGCTTCAATAATCAAAACAGTATGATACTGCCATAAAGACAGGTGCGTAGGTCAATGTAATAATACAGAAAGCCCAGAGATGAATCCTCACGTATGGCCAAATGATCTTCAGCAAGTGTGCCAAGACTACACAATGGGGAAAGGAGTCTCTTCAACAAATGATGTTGGAAAAACTGAATATCCACATGCAAAAGAATGAAGTTAGACCTGTATCTTACATCATATACAAAAATAAATTCAAGATAGATTAAATACCTAAATATAAGACCCAAAACTATAAAACTCAAAGAAGAAAACACAGGGGAAACACTTCATGACATTGAATTTGGCAATGATTTCTTGGATGTGACACCAAAGTACAGGCAACAAAAAAAGCAAAAATATACAAATGGAGCTATATCAAACTTAAAAGGCAAGCTATGGAATGGGAAAAAACTTTGCAATCATATCTCTGATAAGGAGTTAATAGCCAGAATATATAAAGAACTCCTACAGCTTGACAACAAATAAATCAAATAGCCCAATTACAAAATGGGCAAAGAACCTGAGTAGACATTTCTCCAAAGATGATACACAAATGGGCAATAAGCACATGAAAAGATGTTCAACATCACTAACCATCAGAAAAATTCAAATCACACCCATTAGGATGGCTACTACCGAAAAACAGAAAATGGGGGCTTCCCCGGTGGCGCCGTGGTGGAGAGTCCGCCTGCTGATGCAGGGGACGCGGGTTCGTGCCCCGGTCCGGGAAGATCCCACATGCTGCGAAGCAGCTAGGCCCGTGAGCCATGGCCGCTGAGCCTGCGCGTCCGGAGCCTGTGCTCTGCAACAGGAGAGGCAACAACAGTGACAGGCCCACGTACCACAAGAAAAAAAAAAAAAAGGTTAAAATGGTAAATTTCATGTTATGTGTTTTTTACCACAATGTTTTAAAAACGGAAAAAAAATACAATATCCCTCATAAATATAGATGCAGAAATCCTTAACAAAATATTAGCAAACTGAGTCCAATTATATGTAAAAAGGATTTAGAAAAAGGACAGAAATGGAGTTTTTTTGTTTTTTGCAGGACGCGGGCTTCTCACTGTTGTGGCCTCTCGTGTTGCGGAGCACAGGCTCCGGACGTGCAGGCTCAGCGGCCATGGCTCACGGGCCCCGCTCCGCAGCATGTGGGATCTTCCCGGACCGGGGCACAAACCTGTGTCCCCTGCATTGGCAGGCGGACTCTCAACCACTGCACCAGCAGGGAAGCCCCAAGAAATGGAGTTTTGACAGCTGCCAACTGACACACACCTCTATTACGGGCAGCACAAGAAAAAGAACCCCTCAAGTACCAGAGAGGGAAGGCTGCCCAGGGTGGCGGCACTGCAGGGACCCAAAGAACCACAGGTGAAGCAGCCACACTCCACCAGGCAACAGGAATGCTCCGGAGCCTGACTGGCCCAGGCACGCTAAACTCCAGACCCCATTCTCCGAAGGCAAACGCGCAGATCACATGACACGCAACTACAGAAACAAGGGAGATCTAAACCTTAAAGACACCCGAGCTAAGGAAGAGCAGGAAGGTTGAACACGTGAGGCTCTGAGTGTTTGTAAGAAATGGCAGTGCTGCAAGGGATCTGTGCTCCTTCTGTCTCACAGACCACTGCCAAGCACGGTTCTCTCTACATAAGAGACAAGTAACACAAATGCTCCAGGCTTCAATTTCCTCATTGGTACATTAAGGTAATTGGTTCCTGCTGGCTCTTGTGTTCAAAGACGTCTGAAACACATTCCAGACCCTCTAAATAGCCAAGTCTTCACCTTTTCTCTCTCCGTCACCAACTCACTCGTGACACAGAAGCATCATCAGTTACTGCGCCTTTACTGCGACGCATTCCACCCCCCACTTGCAACATACCTGGTGTGGGAGCTTGTTTAGCGACCTCAGGTAGTCTTTGTCCAGAATACAATTCCCAAGTGCATTCCCGAAACTTCTACGGGTAAGAAAAGAGGGGAACGGGGTTGAGAACGTTATATGTGAATATCAGAGAACAGAGCTACAGCCTTTGTACAAGCTGCTTCTCAACACAGCAGAGGAGATGGACTCTGATAAGCATTCAGAACTGTTCATTACGCATGTGCATTAGGCGCTGAGAATACAGCAGTGAGCACAGCAGTCACAACCCCACCCGCAGGAGGGGCAGTGGGCACAGAAAGCCTGAGCAAGCGCTCACAAAATCGCACCAGCTATACCTCCCAACGCAGAACACGAATTCCACAGCAGAGAATGTTTCCCAAGGACTGCTCCAATTCCCCAGTAATAGTGAGCATGCACACTTTAGGGGCACAGACCTCCACGACCAAAGTTCTTTACTTGGGACATCTGGATGCCCCCACAGGTTATGGTGTTGCAAATTTTTAGTGCATGTTTTACATGTATTTTTCTGGTAATTCAATTCTCAAAGGCATCTATGACCCCAAAAAGGGTTAAAAACCCTGCTCTATGAAACTAAGTTAACTATGTTACATATACATAATGAAGAACTGTGTAGGTATATTAAAGAGAATGAGGAAACAATCTATGTGCTGTGTGGACAGGTCTCCAAGACACACAGCTGATGAGAGGGGTGGGGAAGGCAAGGTCAAGTACAGAACAGAGAACACAGGATTCTACTACTTATTCCCCAAAAAGTGGGCCCTCAGCATAAAGAAGCACTGGGGAAAGACAGAAGAGAGCAGGAAAACAGGCTGCACAGGGTCAAGGGTGGGAGGAAGACTTGTGTTATTTCGACTTCTGAACCACGTGGGTGTTACAACCCAGAGCTGAGAAGAACAGGATCTGCCTACCTCAGTGCTCGCTTCAGCCCATCGGTCACTGCCTCCTTCCTCGCCTTTTCCAAAGACAAGGCTTTGGACTTGAGGCCCTCGCTAACACCATAGCCCACGTCCTCATGATACGAACCATCCTGGGGACAGAAAAGGAGTTCAGGGTCCAACGTGAGGAGCTGCAGCCCCGTCCCTGGCTGCAGAGCTCTCCTCTTCCTCAAGCATCAGTGTTCAGACTGGTTGGACAGAGCCCAGGGCCTGGAACACAGGTGGAGTTGCCAGAGTCCATTTCCAGGGCTACTTCCTGGACCGGATCTGCCTAGAGATGTGCCTATGCTCCAAGTGCAAGACAATTCTCCTTCCTCTTCACATAACTAGGCACACACCTGACCCGCCCCACATCTTACTAAGACACATTACCCACACTATGAAAACCTCTGGGGCACCAAACCAAAAATTTGAGATATTATATTTAACAGATTCTAATGACTGGATAGCAAATCCTCTCACAAGTCAGGTGGCACCTGTTTCTCGGCTTCTACCAAAAGTAAAGGTGGGCCTGATCAAGCTGTTAGCTGACAGAGAGCTGAGTATAATGTTTGATGATAGCATTGTGATTTCTGATATATAACTCACAAGTAGTCAAAGAAATGAATGACACTGTAACGAAACTCGTTCATTCTCAGTTTGTTTATGTGAATAAGGTTTTCGGTAGTATTTATAAAAATAAGTCAGAATAGAATTAATGCTAAATGTTTAGTCTAGGAATAAGTAATATTAACTATGGATATACAAACTAACTGAATAGAAAAAAACAGCTCATCCATCTTATCAAGAAATGCATTTTCCATAAAATTTTATTAAATATAAATATTTTGATGTAGTTATGTTGTCTCTTCAACATAAACACAACTGACTAAATTGTGTATTAATAGCACCTGTAATATCAATAGTAACTCAATCCAGAAGAAATTTCTCAATAGTTAGAGCCTTAAAATCACTGGAAACTTATCCCCTAAAATTTTTACACACACACACACACACACACAAGTATAATAAGGTTATCATTAATAAAAGATTTTCAATCATATATCTTATATTAGGATAAAAGCCAGAGGGGAAGTGGAATGGAAATACGTGTTCAAGAAGGAACAACGTAAGATATCTGATGACCAAAGAATAACTTGCTCAAAAAAAAGAAAAACAGGGACTTCCCTGGTGGTCCAGTGGTTAAGGCTCCGTGCTCCCAATGCAGGGGGCCCAAGTTCAGTCCCTGGTTGGGGAACTAGATCCTGCATGCCACAGCTAAAGACCCTGCACACCACAACTAAGACCCAGTGCAACCAAATAAATAAATAAATATTTAAAAAGAAAGAAAGAAAGGAAAAGAAAAACAGCTTGCGCATGTATTATTTTTAAATGGATGACAGCACTTAATCCTCTGTGGTATTTAGAATACATTGGTACGTGTTAAAAAGATGTAACAGATTTATTTTAGAATGTAAAATTTTACAATATGCCAAAACATACGCCCTTACAACTGTTTATATATATGGTGAAAACTGAGTCAACTTAAAAACGTGCAAGAGAACAGAGTTCCTCAAAATTCTCTTAGGGGCACATGAGGGAGGATGTCTGAACAACCCCACCCCCTCTCTGGGCCCCGAGGCCTCCGTACCTGCTCACTCTCCCACCTGCCCCGTGCCTGCAGGCAGCACGTCCCCTCCATCACCCTCACCTTCAGCTGGACTCTCACAAACGCACAGACGCCCACGTAGAACTTGCCATTGTTAAGGTCAACAAAATCTAGGAGTGGGAAAGAGAACCAGTTGAAGAGGATACTGATCCCTGTGCCTCACCTGTATTCCTCCTGCTGGCGACTGAGCACACCTTCCCTAGGTCCTTGCCTACAAAACACTCCTGCCAGAAGTCAGCCAATGCCGAGGAAGGGAAACGAAGAAGCAGCCACTGCCAGGAAGCATACTCACCCACGTTCTGTTGTGTGATAGAGTGTGCCCAGCCATTGTAGCCAAACATCTCATTGGCCAGATTAATTACCCTGTGACCCTCGATGTAACACACCTGGAAAAAAAATTTTAAGAAGAAAAAAAAAAACTTGTTAAAATTCCTTGCCATACTTAAATGTGGATCAAAATTTACTTAATCTGGGCTTCCCTGGTGGCGCAGTGGTCGAGAGTCCGCCTGCCAATGCAGGGGATGCGGGTTCGTGCCCCGGTCCGGAAAGATCCCACGTGCCGCGGAGCTGCTGGGCCCGTGAGCCATGGCCGCTGAGCCTGCGCGTCCGGAGCCTCTGCTCCGCAACGGGAGAGGCCACAACAGTGAGAGGCCCGCGTACCGCAAAAAAAAAAAAAAAAAATTAATTTATTCCTTACCAGCTCTTTTGGCAAAAGCACCCTTAAACATTCCAGAGAATTTCTCAGTGAACTTAGTTCAAAGATCTTCCAGAGGAGCCAGTTAGAACTAGTGTCTTGGGCCACTGCTGATGACAGTGAGGGCTGGAACCCATCCCCGCCGAAAGACACAAATAAACGTCCACTAACAGTGAATGAGAGGCCTTCTGAATCCATGAGGACCAGAGAGGGAGTTGGCAAGTTCATGGGAATAGTCGGCGTTGTGGGTGCCCACTTTTCAAGCACGTAAACTCTCTCACCTTCTGGCCTCCTCCAGCCACGCGGCTACTTATGTATTCTGGGCCCAGCCTCTGCCTCAGAGCATTCTGGATGGCCTGGTACTCTTCTGCTGTGTATTGGTACTGTAATCCACAAAGGGAAAATTAAACTGACATTTCCACCATTGCTTATCAGCAAGTCCCCAACTTTTTGGTCTCCAGACCCCTTAACACTCTTCAAAAGTACTGAGGGTCCTATGAGCTTTTGTTTATGTGGGTTATAGCTATCAATACTAGGAATTAAAAATGAGAAACTGCAGGCACACATTCCAGTAGCCATCAGAGCAATGGTGTCAGCACATGCTATGCGCTCTCTGGAAAGCACCCACTCACGAAGGAAGGAGAGTGAAAAAGGCACAGAGTACTTTAGTATTATTATGAAAATAATTTTGATTTCACAGACTCTGAAAGGTCTTGTGGACCCCCAGGGGTCACTGGACCACATTTTGAAAACCACTGCCTTAGATGTTACCAATATGTTACCATCCCTACAAAACTTTCTCGAGCCAGAACTGGGAAACTGAAACTTCCCTCCTCGGAGTCTATATGACATGTATGTAGGCAAGGGAGCAGGAGAGGAGAAAACATGACAGGAAGCCCTGCTTCCATTTGTCCTCTTCTCTAGTTCAACAATTTTCCATCCTACACATAGAGAAATATACTCCTACTTGTTTAGATTTTCATCCCCTCAATACTCTTCCCCTTGCCCTGAATAAATACACACAAATAGATTTCTGGTAAGACAAAGACAGAATTTGGGGGGACAAAGCAAGAATCTCCCTTATATGCACAGAATATCTCCACAAAGAGTACAACACCAGAAACTTTGGATGCCTCCAAAAAAGAGATCTGGGTGACAGACATGTGGACAAGAGTGATAGGAAATAGTGAGACTTTTTACATACAGTCTGTTTCATTTTGAATGTTACAGCATATGAAAATGTAATCTGTCCAAAAAATAAATAAAATTTAAATCTAAATGTAACCCCCAGTGCTGCTAAAGTTCCAAAATGCCCTCAGAGCTTGTCAAAGACTCCCAAATGATGCACTTAAATGAAAAAAAAAAAAAGTTTACATGTATATGATGGTGCTCTACCAATGGCTTCCCCATACCTTTTTCACTCAACCTCATTCCTTCCAGGTATGAAAAAAACACATGTACCTGACCAAAGCATAATACAGAGTTGCCACCAGCAGGATGGCTGTCACGGCCGCTAAGAATTGCTTCTTCAGTCCCAGACATGTTGATCCAGGTTGACCTCTAAATAAAAAGAAGATTAAAAAAATGATCTCAAAGAATGCTAGTGGTAAAAGGCAAGAGCCTCTACTAAAAATCAGATGAAGTAACTTTCCTTGCATACTTTAAACACTGACCCAGTCAAGGGCCAAGTTCCTCAGTGCTTAGCTATCACCTAACAAACGACTTAAAATCCTTTAGGGTCTGCTTCTACCTTTCTGCTAAAATTTTGCTAGCGTGGTGGTGCTATTAAAGGTGATTTTTACAATAAGAATGTATTGTATGTTATAATTACAATGTTCGTAATTGAAAAAGTCAGAATTACAAAAGCGTGCTAGGGGAGATTACGACCACCTGCTATATGGGCATCATGACCCTGACCTCTGTGGGGTTGAAGAGGAAACAGAGGCCACGGTAGCTGAACTGCTGTCGCGGAGCCAACACGCCAGCAGGCGGGAGTGTAACAGACACGACGCGATGGAAGAGCCAGATGGCACAGAAGACCCCGTGTTCAGAAAGGGTACAGCATTAAACCATTAGTAGTCCCTGCAGTTTATCGCCTGGGACCTTGTTACAGACGCACATTCTCAGGCCCCACCTCAGACCCACTGAATCCAAAACCAGAGGTGAGGCCCATGTATGAGTGCTGGGCCAAGCCCACCCCGTGATCCTGACACAAGCTCCAGTTTGAGAGCCACTGCATTAGACTGAGACCACGCAAGTGTGCAGTCTATTAGAAAAGAGAATTACCCTCAGAAAAAGCAGCTGCAGATGGCTGACCCGCTACCTGAGTGCCCCACCCGCTGCAGACCCTAGGAAGTTGGGCCTCAGCACATCTGCATGCTGTACGTCTTCAGCTTGCTCACTCACAGTAGGACCACAAATCTATGAGCGTCAACCAGTATGACTCCCCACGCAGCGCTCCAAGACGGTGTTTAAGAGCTGACATTCCAAGTGGTGATTTCTGGCTCCATCACCCACGAGGTCTTGACCAAGAGAAAAATCACATCATCTCTCTAAATGACGTTTCACCATCTAGAAAATGGAGATAACAACAGTATCTACATTTCCTAGGGGTTCTGTAAAGATTAAATGAGAAACTGCATAAAAACTGCATTAATGCAACTAGAGATTATCATACTAAATGAAATTAAGTCAGAAAGAGAAAAATAAATATCATATGGTATCACTTATCTGTAGAATCTAAAATATGACACAAATGAACCTATCTACAAAACAGAAACAGAAACACAGACATAGAGAACAGACTGGTGGTTGCCAAGGGGGAGAAGCTTGGGGGAGGGATGGAATCGGAGGTTGGGGTGAGCAGATGTAGGCTTTTATATATAGAGCGGATCAACAACAAGGGCCTACTGTACAGCAGAGAACTACATTCAATATCCTATGAGAAACCATAATGGAAAAGAATATAAAAAAAAGAATGTGTGTGTGTGTGTATATATATAAAACCGAATCACCTTGCTGTACAGCAGTAATTAACACAACGTTGTAAATCAACTATACTTCAACTTAAAAAAACACTACATCAGAAGAGTGCCTGGCACGTGTGAAATACTAAATAAATGTTAGTTATTGCTAAGTTCTTGTTAACTTTCTTACATACATTATGATGGAAATGCAGAAAACTAAATGATCATACAACATTACCTTTCGGCTAAGAAATGGTAAATTTATTTATAATCTTGCACTAAAAAGTAGGATAGTGGCCTATACTAGGTTAGTCAATAGTGTCTAAAATTGTTAAATCAAGAAATAGTGGAATGAGGACATTACTTAGAACTATAAATGCCAGAAAAGACAAGTAAAAGAAAAAAACAGCTCTTAGGAGTGGTGCTGGCGTGAAGAACAGTGCAGCAGGGCTCGCCTTTCTAAAAATAAAACTTTTAGTGCTATTTCCTTTTCAAATATGTGCATGTGTTATTTTAATAAAAATAAAAACTTAAATGCCTGTTCCATAAAGCAGGGGTCAGCAAACTTTTTCCATAAAGGGCCAGAGAGTAAATATGTTAGGTGTTGCAGGTTATATGGTCTCTGTCACTACTTCACTTTGGCATTTTAGCGTGAAAGTAGCCATAGACAATACATAAATGAATGGGCGTGGCTGTGTCCCAATAAAACTTTATTACACAAATGAACTTATTTACAAAACAGAAAGAGACTCACAGACTTAGAAAACAAACTTATGGTTACCAGGGAGGAAGGCCGGCGGGGAGGGACAGATTGGGAGTTTGGGACTGACATATACACACGGCTATATTTAAAATGGATAACCAACAACGACCTAAAGTATAGCACAGGGAACACTGCCCAATATTCAGTGATAACCTAAATGGGAAAAGAAATTGAAAAAGAATAAATACATGTATAACTGAATCATTCTGCTGTACACCTGAGACGAACACAACATTGTTCATCAACTATACTCCAATATAAAATAAGAATTTAGGGACTTCCCTGATGGTCCAGTGGTTAAGACTCGGTGCTTCCACTACAGGAGACATGGGTTCAATCCCTGGTCAGGGAACTAAGATCCTGCATGCCACATGGCATGGCCAAAAATAAATAAATAAAATAAAAACTAAGAAATAAACAAAAACTTTATTACAAAAAGAGGTGGCAGATTTGACCCATAGGTCACGGAGTGGGATACTAAAAAGTTGTAGGTGAACAGGATGTTCACAAAGTTTCAAATGAGAGCCTATCTGGTTATCTGTTAAAAACAAGGGTATACACTGCAAATGTACTAATGCCACTGAACTGCATGCTTAAAAATGGTTAAAATGATAAATTTTACATTATGTACATTTTACCACAATTTTAAAAAAGGAGGGGAATAGCTTAACACAGAAAAGATTTCTATCTTACTCATGAAAGATTTAATACAGTCTGGCGGCCCTGTCCATCTTATAGCTATGCCGTCTGGCATGTGTGACTCCTGAGGTCATCACTGCAGGGGTAGGCAGAGCTGGAGCAGTCACACCAGCTCATAGCTGCCTTAGCTGTGACATGCATCACTCTGGTCACAGTTCCCTAGACAGAACTAGTCACACGGCCCCAGAGGCTGGGAAATGTAAGAAGGCATTTAAATATTTGGTGAGTACTGTCTCTACCACATCCATTTCTCCCCACTCCAGTATGAGCCCCTAGAAGGTGGGGGGTTCTTCCTGACTCTCTGTGGCACCCCCAGGGCCTAGCACAGTACCTTGCTCATAGTAGGTGGTCAGGAAGGGGAGTGTCTGAATATTAAATGAACAGATACACCAGTGAATGACAGAAATACACAATGCAGGATATATAGACAAAGTATATTTAATTCTAGAAACTAATTTTATAAGGCAGCAGTTACACTTCTCACATTTAAAAGGCAATTTGTTTCTACTTTTCTAAACAATCTTATAAGATTCAATATATTGAAAAAAGGACAACTAGTCTCTGTCTATAGACTAAAACATGAAATTATTCTTTTTTTAAAAATGTTTATTTATTTATTTTTGGCCACGTTGGGTCTTTGTTGCTGCGCGCAAGCTTTTCTCTAGCTGCAGCGAGCGGAGGCTACTCTTCGTTGCAGTGCGCGGGCTTCTCATTGCGGTGGCTTCTCTTGCTGTGGAGCACGGGCTCTTGGCACGCAGGTTTCAGTAGTTGTGACTCACAGGCTCTAGAGCGCAGGCTCAGTAGTTGTGGCGCATGGGCTTAGTTGCTCCATGGCATGTGGGATCTTCCTGGACCAGGGCTTGAACCCATGTCCCCTGCATTGGCAGGTGGATTCTTAACCACTGCGCCACCAGGGAAGCCCTGGAATTATTCTTTTTGCCAGTTTTAACTTTGGAAAAAACGCTTACTGTTCCGCCTCCCTTTCTAAAACTGTCCACAAACCATTTTCCTGTTATAAAATTAAAATGTCTTTATTGTAGAAAGCTTTAAACATATCAAAAATATGGGAAGAAGTAAAATGTGGCTGGATTCCCACCAGCAACAGATAGCTGTTATCCTCTTCACATATGACTGTGCTTGTGTATGTGTGTTTTATGTGTATGTACATGCGTATCTGTTAAACCAAAGTAGATTCCCAATGTATCAGGCATATCTTATGCAGGACCTCAAGTCTTGGCCCTGCCTGTCTCTGAGGCCTCAGACCACTGTCTCCACCCTGGCTGCCATTAGGAGGACCACATACGCGAGGGTCCCGACCAGCAGCACACGGGCACAACCCTACGGCCCCTACTTCCTGCTCACAGGGATGCCTCTTACCTCCCACCCTTGGCCTCGCTCCTGCATTTGAGGTGTGAGAACCCGTGGGACCCACCTGATGCCCACACGTGCACAACCTGCACACCTGGTGGAGCTGAGGTGCCACGGGGCAAACCTTCTACCAGGGAGACAAAGGCGCTGAGGAGTAGATCCTCTCCTCTCCTCATTTAGGAGGCTGTCCTGGGGTGTGGCACCTTATACCTCCTCCAGGGAGACAGCTTAAGGAAACCAAGCAATCAGCTGTCCTTGTTACCAAGGGGTGGCCAGCCTGGAAATGCACGCTTGAACTGACTTCGTCTCCATCTCTCCTCAATCCCCTTCTCCTTCACTTCTGCTTCCTGGAATTGCACTTCCTAAAAAAATAATACCACATAAGCTTTTGCCTCAAGCTCTAGGTCCCGGGGTCCCCAGGCCTAGCCGACACTAGGGGCGCTGTGCTAACTGTCCCATCAGCTCTCACCGCAACAGCACACGCCCAGCCTAACTTCCACACGCCAACACCTGCATCTCTACCTGGGGGCTTGCTTGGCATCGGGCCCATTCTGCACCTGTTCAGGGTAAGCCGCAAGTACCAGAGAACGGATGCCCCTGGGAGCAGCCCTCAGTGACTGACTAAAGTTTAAAGGAACTGGCTAAAGTTTAAAGACCCTAGATTTCTCACCCCTTCTGTGGGATAAGCTAAGCCGTGAGTTCTGCGCTGGCTCCAGGCTCCTGGTGGAATCAGCTTGGGTTGCACCCTTTGTTGACTGCCTTTTCTGTCCCTTCTCACTGCCTCTCTGTTCTCCCAGTATGTCCTGAGGTCAGTCCCCAAATAAACTACTTGCACTTGGAGAAAAAATGGAGAGGGGCAAAAGACACCCTCACAATGGAGAAATCTGGCAGCCACCTTGACCAAGCAGTCAAACATAATAATATCACCAACATCTCTACCAATCTAATCGTGGCTCTAATCATGAGGACATCATCAGACAAGCTGACATCTACCAGGCCTGAACTCTTCAGAAATATCAGTGCCTCAAAAAACAAAACAAAGCAAAACAAAAAGGACAGTGAACTCTTCTAGGTTAAAGGAGACTAAAGAGACAGGACGACACACTGTGTGACCCTTTATAGGATTTTAGATCAGAAAAAAAAAAATCTGTGAAGGATATGACTAAGGCAGTGGAGGAAGTCTGACGATGAACTGCACTCTGGACAATGGTCCTGTGTCACTGCTACAGGTCCTGAGTGTGATAACTATCACGGTCATATAGGAGGATGAACTTGTTACTAGGAGACACATGACGAGGCATTAGAATAAACTGTCATGTTTTCCGCAACTTACTCTCAAATCATTCAACTAATAAAATGTGTGCATGTGTAAAGACAGGGAGAGAAAGAGATTAAAGTAACAAACCTATGAATCTAGGTGAAGGATATGCAGGCATTCATTGTATAACTTTCCTAGAGGCTTCAAATTTTTCAAAATAAAATGTTAGGAAAGAAAAAAAAATGTTAGGAAAGACTTCCTGATAGCCAAAGTTATGGCAGCTACATAAATCTAAATATCCCAATACATCTGCCAAAAACTATATGCACCAACAAAAGGAACAGATAAAAACCACAAATATCCTGTATCTCCTAACACAATTAGAAGACTGAAAATGGAAGTTTCAAATTGCCTAGAAGTAAAAAAATATATATATCAATTTCTGGTGGAGATAATTCTTGAACTCTCATCTCGACTTTTTGAGAAGAGCAAGGTGGGACCCAGATGGGAAGAGAAATGCATAGAAGGGAGAAGAGGAGGATGGAGAGCCCAAGATAGAACTAAAATCACTCCCGGAAAATGAAGACCCACACTAAGCATGAAGATACCGACGAAACATTCTGGGAGATGAGTGCAGCCTATGGAGAAAGAGACAAGTGTATGTACAACTCGGTGAGGCAGAACTGGCAAGGCGGGGCTTCTGAGAAGAAGGAAAAAGGAATGACGGATGCCCTTTGAGACTGTCCTGTGAAGGGCAAAAAGGGGGAAATTCAGGATCCTATAAGACAAGAGAACATTTAAAAGTCAAAGGATATATAACCATCTCCCCCCAAATGCCTTCTAATAAAGAAACATACTCACTACACTTACAAAAGAATAAGGGGACTTCCCTGGTGGCTCAGTGGTTAAGAATCCTCCTGCCAATGCAGGGGACATGGGTTCGATCTCTGGTCCGGGAAGATCACACATGCCGCGGAGCAACTAAGCCCGTGCACCACAACTACTGAGCCTGCACTGTAGAGCACACAAGCCACAACTACTGAGCCCGAGAGCCACAACTACTGAAGCCCACACCCCTAGAGCCCGTGCGCCACAAAGAGAAGCCACCGCAAAGAGAAGCCCGTGCACCGCAACGAAGAGTAGCCCCTGCTTGCCACCACTAGAGAGAAAGCCAGGGCCCAGCAACGAAAACCCAACGCAGCCAAAAAATAAATAAATAATAAAATTACTAAAAAAATAGGAAATACTCGAAGTATAAATCTTGTAAATCACCCCAAACTGTCAATCCTGTTCACAAAATGCAAAATTAGATATAAAAAAGAACTTAAGATAGCTCAATAGTGAACTTCAGATACTTCAAAAGACCCTAACACCACACACAAAAATAAGCTCAAAATGGATTAAAGACCTAAATGTAAGGCCAGAAACTATTAAACTCTTAGAGGAAAACATAGGCAGAACACTGTATGACATAAATCACAGAAAGATCCTTTTTGACCCACCTCCTAGAGAAATGGAAATAAAAACAAAAATAAACAAATGGGACCTAATGAAACTTCAAAGCTTTTGCACAGCAAAGGAAACCATAAACAAGACCAAAAGACAACCCTCAGAATGGGAGAAAATATTTGCAAATGAAGCAACTGACAAAGGATTAATCTCCAAAATTTACAAGCAGCTCATGCAGCTCAATAACAAAAAAACAAAAACCCAATCCAAAAATGGGCAGAAGACCTAAATAGACATTTCTCCAAAGAAGATATACAGACTGCCAACAGACACATGAAAGAATGCTCAACATCATTAATCATTAGAGAAATGCAAATTAAAACTACAATGAGATATCATCTCACACCAGTAAGAATGGCCATCATCAAAAAATCTAGAAACAATAAATGCTGGAGAGGGTGTGGAGAAAAGGGAGCACTCTTGCACTGCTGGTGGGAATGTGAATTGGTTCAGCCACTATGGAGAACAGTATGGAGGTTCCTTAAAAAACTACAAATAGAACTACCATATGACCCAGCAATCCCACTACTGGGCATATACCCTGAGAAAACCAAAATTCGAAGAGTCATGTACCAAAATGTTCATTGCAGCTCTATTTACAATAGCCCGGAGATGGAAACAACCTAAGTGCCCATCATTGGATGAATGGATAAAGAAGATGTGGCACATATATACAATGGAATATTACTCAGCCATAAAAAGAAACGAAACTGAGCTATTTGTAATGAGGTGGATAGACCTAGAGTCTGTCATACAGAGTGAAGTAAGTCAGAAAGAAAAAGACAAATACCGTATGCTAACACACATATATGGAATTTAAGAAAAAAAAATGTCATGAAGAACCTAGGGGTAAGACAGGAATAAAGACACAGACCTACTGGAGAACAGACTTGAGGATATGGGGAGGGGGAAGGGTGAGCTGTGACAGGGCGAGAGAGAGGCATGGACATATATACACTAACAAACGTAAGGTAGATAGCTAGTGGGAAGCAGCCGCATGGCACAGGGATATCGGCTCGGTGCTTTGTGACCGCCTGGAGGGGTGGGATAGGGAGGGTGGGAGGGAGGGAGACGCAAGAGGGAAGAGATATGGGAACATATGTATATGTATAACTGATTCACTTTGCTATAAAGCAGAAACTAACACACCATATAAAGCATATAAAATTGCTTTACATGTCCATTGTAAAGCAATTATACCCCAATAAAGATGTTAAAAAAAAAGATACTTCAAAAGAAATTAAATAATCTGAAGAAGAAGAAAAAAGAAAAGATTGAAAATAACAAAGGAGCCTCAGGGTCCTGGGGGAAAACATCAAAATGGCTAACACATATAATCAAAGTCCCAAACGAAAAGGTTAAAGAGAACAGGGATAAAAATTTTTTTTAAATAATGGCTCAAATTTTCCCAAATTGGGTGAAAGGCATAAGTTTATAGATTTAGGAAGATCTGCAAATCTCAAAGCAGGATAAACACAAAGGAAATCACACTTAGGTACACCACAGGCAAAATGCTAAAAACCAAAAATAAAGAGAAAACCTTAAAAGCAGTCAGAAAAAAATGGCACACTGTCTACAGAGTAACAATGTGAATGATAGCTCCACTGTGAGTTAAAAAAAACATACTTAGGAGTAATTTTAATGAACAATGCATAAGACCTCTTCAAAGTATAAAATAGTACCAGAAGAAATTAAAGACCTAAATTAAACAGGAGATGCACCACGTTCATACATTTGAAGACTCTATGCCGTTAATATGTAAATTCTTCCCAAATTGATCTAAAGATTCAATGCCATTGCAATCATAATCCCACGAGACTTTTTTTAGAAATTGGTAAGATGATGATTCCAACATTTATGTGGAAAATGCAAAGGATCTAAACTAACCAAATCAAACTTGAAAAACAACAAAGTTGTTGACCTACACTGCACAACTTCAAGACTTACTATAGGGTTTCCCTGGTGGTGCAGTGGTTAAGAATCCACCTGCCAATGCAGGGGACACGGGTTTGAGCCCTGGTCCGGGAAGATCCTACATGCCTTGGAGCAACTAAGCCCATGTGCCATAACTACTGAGGCTGTGCTCTAGAGCCCCCGAACCACAACTACTGAAGCCCCCGCACCTAGAGCCCACGCTCCGCAACAAGAAAAGCCACCGCAATGAGAACCCTGTGCACCGCAACAAAGAGTAGCCCCCACTCGCCACAATTAGAGAAAGCCCGCACACAGCAACGAAGACCCAACGCAGACAAAAATAAATAAATAAATGAATAAATGTATTTGTTTATTTATTTAAAAAAAAAAAAGATCTACTATAATTAAAACAGGGTGGTACTGACATAAGGAGTGACCAATGGAACAGAAGAGTCCAGAAATCAACTGCCATGTATACAGTCATCTGAATTTCAACAAAGGTACCAATGCAGTACAACGGCATTTTCAACAAATGATACTGGAACAACTGGATATCTGTATGGGAAGAACATTTAATATTCTTCACAAAATAATTTTCACACCATTCACAAAAACTAGAGATGGATCATAGGCCTAAACATAAAAGCTAAAACTATAAAATTCCTACAAGAAAATACATAAGTATACCTTCACAACCTGGAGGTAACCAAGATTTCTTACTCAGGACTCAGAAAGCAATAATTATAAAAGAAAAAATGACAAATATGACTACATCAAAATGTAAAACTTTGCTTATCAAAAACAGCTCTAAGGGGCCTCCCTGGTGGCGCAGTGGTTGAGAGTCCACCTGCCGATGCAGGGCACATGCGTTCATGCCCCAGTCCGGGAAGATCCCACATGCCGCAGAGCGGCTGGGCCCGTGAGCCATGGCCGCTGAGTCTGTGCGTCCGGAGCCTGTGCTCCGCAATGGGAGAGGCCACAACAGTGAGAGGCCCACTTACCGCAAAAAAAAAAAAAACAGCTCTAAGAAAATAGGCAACCACAACGACTGATACCCAGGATACAAAAAGGACATATAAAGAACTCATACAACTCAATAATAAAAAGACAATTAACCCAATTTTAAATGGGCAAAAGATTTGAGCAGGCACTTCACAAAGGAAGATATAAAAATGTCAATAAACACAGGAAAAAGGGCTCAACATCATTAGTAATCAAGGACTAAAATTAAAACCAACCATAATGACATACCACTCTACACCCACTAGAATGGCTAAAAATAAAGACTGACAACACTAAAAGTTGGCAAGGATGTGAAGCAACCAGAATGTTCATACACTGTTGGCAGGAAACAGGCTGATAAAACTACTCAGCTATAAACACATGGTACCCTTCATGAAAAATGAATGACTTGAAGATGAAGCCAGCATTCCAGAGTTTAGAGCAGCAGGCCACAGAGGATTAGTCCCAGGCCTTGAACCCTAATGGTTCTTTATATACCTTGGATATCAGTTCCTTGTCAAACAGGTGTCAGAGCTTGTCTATTCATTTACTTAGAGTTACCTTAAATAAGAAGTTTTCAATTTTAATGTAATCCAATTTATCTTTTTTTTCCCCCAGTGGTTATTGCTTTCTGAGTCTTGTCTAAGAAACCTTTGCACACCTCCAGATCATGACGATATTCTTCCATATTTTCTTCTAGAAGCTTTATGGTTTTATAATTTTTGAAACAAATCTGACAATTTCTTTAGAAATTAAACATGCATTTACCGTATGACCCAAGAATTCTTCTGATAGGTATTTTTCCAAAGAAATAAAAACATATGACCAAAAAATAAAAAAGACCTTTGGGGGGGTGAGGGGTAAGAGCCTTAGCTAAGATAGTGGCTGTAATCATGAAACTGATGAATTCAAGATATTAAGATTGGCAAAAATGTTTTTTATTCTCATCTATTTCCTTATCACCTAAAAGCATTTCTAATTATATATGGAGGGACGGAGAAAGGAAGGAAGGAGTAAAGACGAAAGAAGGCATGCTACATAAGGATAGTTTCCTCTTTTGTCTGACCTCATCTTTATTAAAGACAGGGCAGGGCATTATCATGAAGGGTTAAATAAGCCACCTTTAAAAGCGTAAAACTTTAGTTTGTAAACATGGGAGAGCAATGGAAATTTCAGGCTGAGAATTAAAGGTCTGTGTCAGCAGCGAATAACTGATGGAGAGAGCAGCCGGAGTCTACGTTACAACAGTCCAGAGAGGAAATGACAGAGGCTCAACCAAGAAAACAGCCACGGAGAGAAAGGGTGGACTCTGGATTTGCATCACAGGTAGAAGTGACCAAGCTCAGTGAGCGGTGAATTTCTGACTGTGCAGATCAAGAAGAACAGGACTGGGTATCAAAATCCTTTATTTTCATTTATGTACATGCTACTCTCATGTTCGTAAGACTTCTTTCAAAATTTAGCAACAGAGTAGAAAAAGAATTATTTAAGTAAAAAGAAGGAAACATCTCAAAATGTCATCTCTTCCTTGAAGCCTTACACACCTCACTACACTCTCAACAGAATTAACCCTATGTTCCCATAGCATTTACACATTTATCACAGCACACCATAACCCACACTCTGCCACTGGAGAACAGCGGGGCCGTATACTAACTACCGAATCTCCAGGACTGAGCAGAGTCCCTACCCAGCTTGCAGAATAAACAGCATTTTAGCTTTATTTTAGCTCCTCTCCGCTTCAAAACTGCCAGAACGTTATTAAAAATGAATACCTTGAGCGGAAAAATGTTAAAAGTCACAGAAGTTGAATCAATATCCCCACTAGGCTTTCTGCCCTTGAATAACTAAATTGGTTACATAGTCCATTCTCACTATTCATGATACTCATGTTCTACAGTTACCACGAACACTCAATAATCCAACACCGAGCCACTGCTCCTAGCAGAAATACAGGCCTAGGTTCCTGCGAGCCTCCAGTCACTACATTTTCATCGACCAGTCAATACAAAAGCTTGCTTTGCCTGTTTCTGTCTATTAAAGGCACCCTATTTAGTATGTATTGTTGATGCATAACTACTGAAATCACAGCCAACAGCACGTAACTCAGGCCCGAACAAAGCTCATCTAAGAGAAGCTTGCCGTGCGTGTCTCTGTAAGGCACATCACAGCCACCCTGCACTTCGAACACCAGACAGCACTTCAGCACTAAGCTTGGAGAACATTCTAAACCGTGAAATCACAGCAACACGGATGGACTTGGAGGGCACTGTGCTAAGTGAAATAAGTCAGAGAGACAAAGACAGATACTGCATGATATCACTTATATGTGGAATCTAAAAAACACAACAAACTAGTGAACAAAACAAAAAAGAAGCAGACTTACAAATACAGAGAACAAACCAGTGGTTATCAGTGGGGAGAGGGAAGAAGGGAGGGGCAAGGGCGGGGCAGTGGTACTTCTGAAAGTTGTAAAGAACTACAGAATTTAAAGAATCCCTCAGTCAGTTTTTTAAAAATGCGTTAAAGGAAGAAAATGGAATCACTAACGAAAAGCATAAAACTGTGGCACTAAACTTGCCACAACAAGGACGCAGGTTTATAGTGTGAGCGGAGACAAGAAGGCAGGGGCACGCCTTACTGGACCTGAGCTGGGGACGGGCGCGTTGGCCCTGCTATCTACTTGGAGGCTCCCGAGGAGTTTTAGCCGGGCCGTGCATCCGCAAATAACGGAGATGAACTGGGCGTGCTCGGAGGTCAGACGTCTCCCACAGCTCTCAGCCACCTTCTTCACGCGCTCATCTCCGAGTCCACCCGGTTCCTGTCACGCGCCAACAGGTCTTGGCGGCATCGCTGATGACACCCGCACACCGACGCTTCTCTGCCTGTGACCACCACAGCCGACGGCCGAGCAAGTGCTGAGCCGAGGACAGAAACCCTGTCAAACTTTCCTGCAAGACAGCTGACCCGACGCCACTGGAACACTACCTGCTCCGATCCCAGAGTTCAATGTTGGCAGAAGGGTTTTAAGTTGACTGTGCCTCCGACTGTGAGTTCCGTGGGGGAACAGAGCTCAAAAGGTCTCGGAAGCCAAAAGGTGCAAAAACCCAAATGCCCATCGACTGACGGAGAAACACAACATGGTCTCTCCCTACGCTGAACTATTATCATTCGGCCGTAAAGAGGGGCGAGTGCCGACCACTGCTACAGCGCGGACGAACCCCGAGGACCTGTGCCGCGCGCAAGGAGCCGCCCACGAGAGGACAAACGCCGTCTGACTGCAGTGAGGTGAACTATCCTCGCCCCGTAAACTCAGAGATAGAAAGCGGCCTGGTGAGGCTGGGCGGCGGGACAGGAGAAGCGTCTACTACGAGCTCGGGATTTCCTTCCGGGGCGATGAAACGCTCTGCAATTGGACAGCGGCGATGGCGGCCCAATCCCCTGACTATACTAAAAACCACTCAACTGGTCTCTTTAGAAGGATGAATTTAGTCGTATGTGAATTCTCTCTCAATTTTTAAAGAAAGGTCTAGAAAGGCTGAAGACGCGCTCACCTGTCAAATCCCTCCTAAACGGTTAACTCCTTCCCCGCCGCAGCCTCTCCCGCGCGGCGGCCCAGCCGCGTACACCTTCCGTCCCCGCCCGCGGGCACCAATTACCCCGCGGCCCAGTCCCCGCCCCGCCCGTCCCGGCGCCCTCGGGCCGCAGCGCCCTCGCGGTTCAGCACACGCTGCTGGGCCTGGGACCACTGAGCCGGAACTCGCAAGACAAGCTCCCCACCCGGCGGAGACCCCACTCACGCACCTCTACCACGCAGCGCACACGAAGCTCCGTCCCGACTGAACGCGAGCAAGGGCGCTCGGGCACGGCCGCCCAAAGGACGCTGGGAAGAAGGTCCGGGCGGGAGAGCGCGCCCGGCTGGGGTGGGCTGAACGCGGAGAAGGGCGCTCCAGCACGACCGCGCAGAGGACGCTGGGGAAAAGGTCCGGGCCAATCTGCCCCGGGCCATAACTGCGTGAACGCGCGGAAGGGTCCGCGGAAGAAGCTTCGACCGAAAACGTGCTCGGCTACTGCCGGGCACAGGAAGAGGAGCCGCAAGTCAAGTCGGAGCGGGAGCAGAGCCATCTGTCGAGAGCCGCAAAAGCAAGCTAACAGCGTGAACCTGACCTCCGTTCCGCCGCTCACTCCGCTTGGCTTCCGCGGGCCCTGCGCCGCCGGGATCTCTGCTGCCCCCTGGCGGCCGGCGAGCTCCCCCGGCCTCGTGGCGCCGCCCTCAGCTCTCCCAGCCAGGCAGCCCGAGCCTGACGAGGGGCGGCAGGACCGCTCGGCGCCGCTCAGTGCCCCTAGGCTGCTGCGGAAGAGGACCGTTCTCCAGCATGCTGCTAAGGCCGGTCGTCAAAGCGCGGCCTGGATCGCAAGCCGAGGAGCCCGCCGGCCCAGGCCGCGCCCGTTCCCGCCCAGCACACGCCCGTCACCGCCCCGCACACATCCCCGTCTCCGTCCCGGCTCCACACGCCCACCTCCCGCACTCCCCCCCACCCCCGCCCCCCGGTCTGCAGGACTCCCAGGCGCTCGCGTCGAGGGAGACGCTGCGTGGCGACCTGCGCTCGGGACGTCTTACAGCACCGAGCAAAGCAAGATTAAAAAGTTGTCATCGCGACTCCGAGCTGATTGCGGAAAACTCCAACAAAATCAGTTTCTGCGTTTTCCAGCTGTTGCCCGGGCGCCCTTTGAGCCGCGCGGACCCCGATGTGAGCAGCAAAGCCCCGGGCGAGTCACTTCCTGCTGAGCTGACTGCTCACTCCTCCCGGGAGCACCCCCCGTCCCCCCACCCCCAGTGCATTGGTAAAGAAAGGAATGTTGGCTTCCAAATGGTGCTGGGACAGTTACTGTTTGGAGTTATATTCCTTATCAAAATATGCACTGAAATAAATTACAGCCGAATTCAAGGGTGAAATGTTAAATACACGCAGATACACATAAAACAAAGTAAAAAAATATGCAGATGAATATCCGACCTCAGAATGCAGAAAAAAGCTGTCTAACTATAAAAGCTGATAAAGTAATCATGAAGTAAAAGATGGATAAATGTAGCTACCTACATTCAACTTTTTTAGCTTCTGGAAGTAGAAAATAAACAAGAAAAAGGGGGAAATATTATTGACATGTATGGTGAAGAGAATTCATATATAAAAACTTCTAACAACTCAGGAAATACAGACAAATGAAGTGAGTGGATATTTCACAAAAGGAGAAAGATAATAAAGAGGAAAAAAGGTTTAACTTTAATAAAACCAAAAAGCATACATATTAAAATAAGTATATAAATATAGATGCAAAAATCCTCAACAAAATACTGGCAAACAGAATCCAACAACACATTAAAAGGATCATACACCATGATCAAGTGGGATTTATACCAGAAATGCAAGAATTCTTCAATATACGCAAATCAATCAATGTGATACACCATATTAACAAATTGAAGAAGAAAAACCATATGATCATCTCAATAGATGCAGAAAAAGCTTTTGACAAAATTCAACACCCATTTATGATAAAAACTCTGCAGAAAGTGGGCATAGAGGGAACCTACTTCAACATAATAAAGGCCATATACGACAAACCCACAGCAAACATCATTCTCAGTGATGAAAAACTGAAAGCATTACCTCTAAGTTCAGGAAAAAGACAAGGATGTCCACTCTCACCACTATTATTCAACATAGATTTGGAAGTCCTAGCCACGGCAATCAGAGAAGAAAAAGAAATAAAAGGAATACAAATTGGAAGAGAAGAAGTAAAACTGTCACTGTTTGCAGATGACATGATACTATACATAGAGAATCCTAAAGATGCCACCAGAAAACTGCTAGAGCTAATCAATGAATCTGGTAAAGTTGCAGGATACAAAATTAATGCACAGAAATCTCTTGCATTCCTATACACGAATGATGAAAAATCTCAAAGAGAAATTAAGGAAACACTCCGATTACCATTGCAACAGAAAGAATAAAATACCGAGGAATAAACCTACCTAGGGAGACAAAAGACCTGTATGCAGAAAACTATAAGACACAGATGAGAGAAATTAAAGATGATACAAACAGACAGAGAGATATACCATGTTCTTGGATTGGAAGAATCAATATTGTGAAAATGACTATGCTACCCAAAGCAATCTACAGATTCAATGCAATTCCTATCAAATTACCAATGGCATTTTTTACAGAACTAGAACAAAAAATCTTAAAATTTGTATGGAGATACAAAAGACCCCGAATAGCCAAAGCAGCCTTGAGGGAAAAAAACGGAGCTGGAGGAATCAGACTCCCTGACTTCAGACTATACTACAAAGCTACAGTAATCAAGACAATATGGTACTGGCACAAAAAAAGAAATATAGATCAATGGAACAGGATAGAAAGCCCAGAGATAAACCCACGCACCTATGGTCAACTAATCTATGACAAAGGAGGCAAGGATATACAATGGCGAAAAGACAGTCTCTTCAATAAGTGGTGCTGGGAAAACTGGACAACTACATGTAAAAGAATGAAATTAGAACACTCCCTAACACCATGCACAAAAATAAACTCAAAATGGATTAGAGACCTAAATGTAAGACCGGGCACTATAAAACTCTTAGAGGAAAACATAGGAAGAACACTCTTTGACATAAATCACAGGAAGATCTTTTTTGATCCACCTCCTAGAGAAATGGAAATAAAAACAAAAATAAACAAATAGGACCTAATGAAACTTAAATCTTTTGCACAACAAAGGAAACCATAAACAAGACAAAAAGACAACCCTCAGAATGGGAGAAAATATTTGCAAATGAATCGTCAGACAAAGGATTAATCTCCAAAATATATAAACAGCTCATGCAGCTCAATATTAAAAAACCAAACAACCCAATCCAAAAATGGGCAGAAGACCTAAGCAGACATTTCTTTTTTTTTTTTTTTTTTGCGGTACGCGGGCCTCTCACTGTTGTGGCCTCTCCCGTTGCGGAGCACAGGCTCCAGACGCGCAGGCTCAGCAGCCATGGCCCATGGGCCCAGCCGCTACGTGGCATGTGGGATCTTCCCGGACCGGGGCATGAACCTGTGTCCCCTGCATCAGCAGGCGGACTCTCAACCACTGCGCCACCAGGGAAGCCCCCTAAGCAGACATTTCTCCAAAGAAGACATACAGATGGCCAAGAAGCACATAAAAAGCTGCTCAACATCACTAATTATTAGAGAAATGCAAATCAAAACTACAATGAGGTATCACCTCACACCGGTCAGAATGGGCATCATCAGAAAATCTACAAACAACAAATGCTGGAGAGGGTGTGGAGAAAAGGGAACCCTCTTGCACTGTTAGTGGGAATGTAAATTGATACAGCCACTATGGAGAACAGTATGGAGCTTCCTTAAAAAACTAAAAATAGAACTACCATATGACCCAGCAATCCCACTACTGGGCACATACCCTGAGAAAACCATAATTCAAAAGGACACATGCACCCCAATGTTCATTGCAGCATTATTTACAATAGCCAAGTCATGGAAGCAACCTAAATGCCCATCGACAGATGAATGGATAAAGAAGATGTGGTACATATATACAATGGAATATTACTCAGCCATAAAAAGGAACAAAGACGTGGATGCATCTAGAGACTGTCATACAGAGTGAGGTAAGTCAGAAAGAGAAAAACAAATATCGTATATTAACGCATATATGTGGAACCTAGAAAATGGTACAGATGAACAGGCTTGCAGGGCAGAAATTTAGACACAGATGTAGAGAAAAAACGTATGGACACCAAGGCGGGGGTGGTGTGCTGAATTGGGCGATTGGGATTGACATGTATACACTGATGTGTATAAAATTGATGACTAATAAGAAACTGCTGTATAAAAAAATAAATAAAATTAAATCAAAAAAAATTTAAAAAAATAAAGAAGGTAAAATTCAAGGTTTCTTGCACTGCTTACGTGGCACTGCTCTCAGAAAAAGTTATGAGAAAATTTCATATTACAGTTACACGATCTTGTCATTTAGAAGTAGATAATTTAAATAAATAAATAAATAGTTTTAAAAAATAAAATAAGTATATAATTTCAACCATTTCCGTTTTGTTAGGAAATTGAAATATTTATTTTTATATAATTATTACATATGTTCTTCCTGAAAAATACAAACAATAAAAATTAATCTAGCATTTTACATAACCATTCATATGTCAAAACCAGAACTATTCTCAGAGTTGACCACTGTTATCTGTTGATGTATATAGTCTTACTGACCTTGTATTTATGATCTTACATTGAAATAATTTTGTCTGATAATATTCAGTGTGGATGATACTTTCATACTGTTGGTAGGAATATAAACTGATGCAACCTTTCAGGAAAGCAATCTGGGACTATATGTCAAAAACATATATCCTCTGATACAAGAATTCAACCTGTAGGACCTTAGCAACTAAGAAAAATATCAGGGATGTACACAAAGATTTCTTTATAAGGATATTCTGCACAACATTATTTATACCCTGAAAAATTACTGAAGATGAATTAAAATGTTACATTATGGAATCTGTTAAATAGTACAGCCATTAAAAATCATGTTTAAAAAAATGCCTATTGAGGGGACTTCCCTGGTAGTCCAGTGGTTAAGACTCCACACTCCCAATGCAGGGGGCCCAGGTTCGATCCCTGGTTGGCCCGCATGCCGCATGGCCTAAAAATAAAACAAACAAAAACTACTGACATGGAAAAAAGAATTTTCAAGATCATTTTCTGTGGAAAAAGCAGGGCCCAAAACTATACACTTAAAACAGCTTACCCACACTCATTAGGATGGCTACTGTTTAAAAACAGAAAATACCAAATGTTGACAAAGATGTATAAAAATTGGAATAGTGTGCGCTACAGATAGGAATGTAAAATGGTGCAAATACAATTGTGGGCCTTCAAAAAAATTAAAAATAGAATTACCATATGATTCAACAATTCCACTTCTAGTTATATACCTAAAAGAATTGAAAGCAGAGTCTTTACAGACACCCATGTCCATAGCACACCCATATTTGCACACCCACAGATATTTGCACACCCATGTCCATAGCAGCATTATCTGCAATAGCCAAAAGGCGGAAGCAACCCCAGTGTCCACTGATAGATGATGGATAAACAAAATGTGGTGTGTCCACACAATGGACTATGATTCAGCCTTAAAAATGAAATAAATTCTGATACCTGGGACAATATGGATGAAGCTTGAGGACATTACGAAGCCTGTCCAAAAAGATAAACACAGTATGATTCTACTTATAGGAGATACCTAAGGTAGTCAAATTCATAAAGACAGAAAGTAGAAGAGTGGTTGCCAGGGGCTGGAGGGAGGGGGAAATGGACAGTTGTTTTTTAATGAATATTGAATTTCAATTTTGCAAAAGGAAAAGAGCTGGAGGTTGGCTGTACAACAATGTGAATGTCCTTAACACTAATGAGATGTACACTTAAATGTATGCTTGAAAATTATTATGATGGTAAGTATTATGTGTATCTTACTGCAATTTCAAATTTTTTAATTAAAATAAAATAATTTTTAAAAGCTTGCCTACAATGAGGCAAATCAGAGAACTTCCATACGCTCAGAAAGCTTCCAATGAGATGACTAATACCTCATTCTTAAATATGAAGACAGTAAAGGATCACAGGGAATATCTTTGAGATAAAAGCTATTAAAGCAAATGAAAAAGGAACCCAAGAGAGAAGGCAAACAGAAAAACATTTTCCCAAAGAAAACAAAAATAACATTCTAGGATAAGAAGATATATGTATTCTGTTCACAAAACAGTATACTCTAAGAAAAAAGAAAAAAATGTATTAGATAAAGAAAGCAATTAGAAATTTAAAATATGATACCTAACATAAAAATTTCACTAATAAGTTTGGAAGATAAGGTTAAAAAAAATCTCTCAGAAAGTTGGTCAAAGAGATGGATAATAAAAGAGAAACAATATGAAAATTAAAGCATCAGTCAAGTCCAACATCTGACAAATAGGTATTCCAGAAAGAGAGAATAAGAAAACACCTGGAAGAAATTAACACAGAGAAAACACAAAAAAACTCTTCAGACCTGAAAGACATAGGTCTTCATATTGAAAGGTCCCACCCCAGGCCTCAGAATGATGAATTAAAAAGGAGCTACACTGAGAAATTTTATACCATAAGAGGTAGAGGAAATATTTTAAATGAAAATATTCAGAATGAAAACCAAAAAAGTATGTTACATACAAAGTATCAGGTTACATCAAAAGTATCAGGAATCAGACTGCATTTGGATTTCCTCCGTGCAGCAACAGAAACTAAAAGACACTAAAGATTCCAAGGGAAAATAACTTCTAACCTAGAATTCAATACCCAAATTATCAGTAAAGTGAATGAATAAGTAAAGATATTTTTAGACACACATATGCTCAAAAAAAATTAACTTGTTGCCTACCTTTTCTCAGAAAGCTAGAGAAGAATGTCTCTTCTCTTCAAAACATAAAAGGAAACTAAGAAAGAGGAAGGCACAGGACTCAGGAAACAGGATCCAACACAGAAAAAAGGCCATGAAATTCCTTAGATGATAAGAAGTGAAAATCTCAGGAAGGCAGCTATGCAGCAGCCAGGGGACCACAAGTCTGAAGTGGAGAGGACGAAGAGCTCCAGATGGAATGTGTACAGGGGGAAAAACGGTGCTGAGAGATTATCTGACGTTTTGGATATGTGGAAAGTTGTACTGAGAAGAATTGATGAGTCCTTCCCAATTAAAAAAAAATAGCAGAATGACAAGGGTCAACTGGCAAATGTTGAGGAGGTGCTGGAGTTGGAAAATTATCATTTGGCAACTGTCGTGGTAAAGATTGAATCAGGCAAGCATCATCAATGGATGTTAAATCTGAGGGGAAATTTGGATGAGGAGAATACTGGCATGATCCTAAACTGTCTCCCCATAGACATAAACTGCAAAGGAGGAAGGAAAAAAAAAAAAACAGTAATAGTACGGTGGAGAAATTGGGCAAACCTTGACTAGGTGATCAAATTAACATCACCAGTGAGGATAACTGGACATTGTCTCCAGATGCGATACCCTGAGGAGGACACAGCATCCCCTCGCCGTGTTACAACAGAGAATGTATAACGTCAGTCTAATCACAAAAAACATCAAATGCAGAATGAGGAACGTTCAGTTACAAGAGAAAAAGTGTGTGTTAGGCGCAGGGGTGGTAGACACTGCCTTCTTCAAAATGTCAGTGTCAGAAAAGATAAAGGCTATGAAAATGTCCCAGGATCAGGGAGGGTAAAGAGATTTGACAAACAAATGTAGTACCCGACCCTAGGCTGGATCCTGTGCTGGAGGGAGAAAATGCCATAAAGGATGTTTTTGGCTCAGTTGATCACATTGGAATATGGATGATAGGTTAAATTCTGAAATCAAGGTAATCTTATGAATTTATAAAGCTGACAACTATGGTTATGTTAGAGGAGAAAGACCCTTATCCTTAGGAAATACACACTGAAGTATTTAGGGTTAAAGAGCCACGATGGATGAAACTCACCCTTTAATTATAGATGGATGGATGGATAGATAGATAGATGGATGGATAGATAGACAGATAGATAGGTAGATAGAACACAGATAAAGCAAATGGAGTAAAGTGTTAACTATAAGGCATATCTGGGTAAAGGGTATACAGGTATTCCTTGTCCTATTTTTTTTTAATAGATTTATTTATTTATTTTTGGCTGCATTGGGTCTTCGTTGCTGCGCGGGCTTTCTCTAGTTGCGGTAAGCGGGGGCTACTCTTCATTGTGGTGGTGTGCGGGCTTCTCATTGCAGTGGCTTCTCTTGTTGAAGAGCACGGGCTCCAGGCGCACGGGCTTCAGTAGTTGCGGCACACGGGCTCAGTAGCTGTGGCTTGCGGGCTCTAGAGCGCAGGCTCAGTAGTTGTGGCGCACGGGCTTAGTTGCTCCGCGGCATGAAGGATCTTCCTGGGTCAGGGCTCGAACCCGTGTCCCCTGCATTGGCAGGCGGATTCTTAACCACTGCCCCACCAGGGAAGTCCTCATTGTGGTTTTGATTTGCATTTCTCTAATAATTAGCAATGTTGAACATCTTTTCATGTGCCTGTTAGCCATCTGTTTGTCTTCTTTGCAAAAATGTCTATTTAGCTCTTCTGCCCATTTTTTTGATTGGGTTGTTTGTTTTTTCGATATTGAGTTATATGAGCTGTTTGTATATTTTGGATATTAACCCCTTGTCAGTCACATCATTTGCCAATATTTTCTCCCATTCCACATGTTGTCTTTTCATTTTGTTGATGGTTTTCCTTTGCTGGGCATAGAAGAACAATTTTTTAAAAGGAAAGTGTTCATTTATGTTGTTAAAATGGTCTTAAGCTTCCATGTGAGATACGTGGCTTTCTTCTGTTTTGTGTAGAGTGCTGTATAACATGTCACTTCAAAATATTTTACCAGTTAAGGGTTCCCATAGTATAGTAAATGGTTAGTATTTCTCATTCATTCATTTATTCATCTTTCATCAAATAAATATGTATTAAGCCATTCCTGTGTGAAAGACACCAATGCAGGCACTGAGGAGGGAGCAAAGAACAAAGTCCAGGATCCCATGGAGCTTGTATCCTAGAAGGCAGAGAAAGGGTGAGCAAGCAAACAACTATACGGTATGGCTGGTAGAAGGAAGGGCTACGACGAAGACTGAGGCAGGAGCTAGCATGATGAGAACTGCGGCGCTGTTTAGATGGAGGGATGATTTGGGGAAGGCGTCTCGGATAAGGTGACTTTGCAAAGAACGAAATGAAATGAGTGAGAAGCTATAAGGGAAAAACTACCCTCTTCCTCCTGTGTATTTCTCCTTTACTCTCATAATATTGACACACTCACTCTTCCAACACCAAATGTGTGGGTTTTGCACATATGCAATTCTCTACAACACCAGCTGGGCGTCCTACAACGCCATTCAGTTCTGACACTAACTGGAGATAGGCAGACTCCACGGGTTAAGGGTTCACTCCCACAAGACTGCCCCTCACTTCAAACGCCATTTGCAAATAATAGGTCCCCAAGCTATCCACCAATTCTGTCTGAGTTGTCTACAAATCAGAGGTTCCTCCTACTGGCCTTTTTGGACTTGATCATTTGCTAGAAGAGGTCACAAAACTCAGGGAAACACTTACTTAGGTCGACCAGTTTATTATGTAACAAAGGATATGATAAAGGATACAAGATGAATAGCCAGATGAGAAGATATGTAGGAACTGGGTCGGGAGGGTGCCAAGCGCAGGAGCTTCTGTCCCCATGGAGTTGGGGTGTGCCACCCTCCCAATACATGGATATGTTCACCAACCATAAGCTCTCCAAACCCCAATTTTGGGATTTTTATGGAGACTTTATCACATAGGCATGACCGATCATTAGCTCAGTCTCCAGCCCCTCTCGCCTTCTCAGAGGATGGGGGGTGTGGTCTAAATGTTCCAACCTTCTAATCATGGCTTGGTCTTTCTGGTGACCAGCACCTCCCCTGCCCCCTCCTGAAGTTATTTAGAAGCCCACCCAGAGTCACCTCATTAGAACAAAAGACACTCCTATCATGCAGGAAATGTCAAAGGATTCCTAAAGCTCTGTGTCACCGAACCAGGGTCAACGACCAAATGTTAGAACAAAAGATGCTCTTAGCACTCTTATCATTTAGGAAGATACAAGAGTTTTAGGAGCTCTGTGCCGGGAAGCAGGGACAGAGACCAATATATATTTACACATTTTTCTTTTTTTCCCTTTATTACATTATGTAAGTTTAAGGTGTATAATATGATGATTTGATATACATATGTACTGTGTAATGATTACCAGAAAAAGGTTAGTTAACCCATCCATCACCTCACATTATTACCTTTGTCTGTGGTGAAAATTTTTAGTATGTACTCTCTTAGCAACTTGAAGTATACAATGCAGTATTAACCAGTCGCCATGCTGTACGTACACCCCCAGAACTTATTCATCTTACTACTAGAAGTTGGTACCCTTTGACCATTTTCAGACATCCTTCCCCACCCCCACTCCCTAACCACCAATCTACTCTCTGTTTCCATGAGTTTGAGGGTTTTGTTAGATTCTACATGTAAGTGAGATCATACAGTATTTCTCTTTCTCTGCCTGACTTATTTCACTTAGCATAATGCCCTCAAGGTCCATCTATGTTGCCACAAATGGCAAGGTTTCATTAATTTTTTATGGCTGAGTAATATACCATTGTGTATATACGTACCACAACTTCTTTATCCATTTATCCGTCCATGGACACTTAGGTTGCTTCCAAATCTTGGTTATTGAAAATAATGCTGCAATGAACATGGGGGTGCAGATATCTTTTCAGGTTAGTGTTTTTGTTTCCTTTGGATAAATACCTAGAAGTGGAATTGCTGGATCATATAGTAGTTCTATTTTTAATTTTTTTCCATAGTGGCTGTAGCAATTTACATTCTCCACATCCTTGCCAACTGTGTTATTTCTTGTCTTCTTGATAATATCTATTCTAACAGTTGTAAGGCAATATCTCGTGGCTTTGAATTACATTTCCCTGATGAACATCTTTTCATGTACCTGTTGGCCATTTGTATGTCTTCTTTAGAAAAATGTCTATTTAGCTCCTTTCTCTAATTTTTAATCAGATTGTTTTTTTCCTTTTGAGCTGTAGGAGGTCCTGATATATTTTGGATATAAGTGCCCTTACCAGATATGTGGTTTGCAAATATTTTCTCCCATTCTATAGGTTGTCTTTTCATTTTTTGGATTGTTTCTTTTGTTGTTCAGAGCTTTTTAGTTTGTCATAGTCCCACTGTTTTTTTTTTTACATGCCATGCAGCTTGTGGGATCTTAGTTCCCTGACCAGGGATTGAACCCGGGCCATGGCAGTGAAAACACTGAGTCCTAACTACTGGACTGCCAGGGAGCTCCCAGTTATAGTCCCACTTATTTTTTTATTTTTTATTTTTTTGTGGTACGCGGGCCTCTCCGCAGCATGTAGGATCCTCCCAGACCGGGGCACGAACCTGTGTCCCCTGCATCGGCAGGTGGACTCTCAACCACTGTGCCACCAGGGAAGCCTATAGTCCCACTTATTGATTTTTGCTTTGTTGCTTGTGTTTCAAAAAATTGTTGCCAAGACCAACGTCAAGAAGATTTTACCCTACATTTTCTTCTATGAGTTTTCCTGTTTCTGGTCTTACATTTAAGTCTTTAATCCACTCTGAGTTAATTTTTGTGAGTGGTGTAAGATAGGGATACAGTTTCATTTATTTGCATGTGAATATCCAGTTTTTCCAGCACTGTTTATTGAAGAAACTATCTTTTCCCTGTTGAGTATTCTTGGCTCCCTAGTCAAATATTAGTTGACTGTATATGTTTATTTCTGGGCTCCAAATTCTGTTCCATTGGTCTATGTGCCTGTCTTAAAGCCAATACCATACTGTTTTGTTTTTTTTTAACCATACTGTTTTGATTACTATAGCTTTGTAATATAGTTATAGTATAACTATATTAATAGTAAATACTGGTAATATACTAGTAATACTAGTAATATAGTACCCCTATAGGGATACAAGCTCAGTGGGGGCAGAGAGTTTGTCCACTATATCCTCACTATCATGAACTATACTTTGCACACAGCAGAAATTCAATAAATAGTTGTTGAACAAATGAAGAATTAGTGAGTTTTGTAGGAAAAAAAATACATGCTTTTAGGGGTTTTTTGGGGGTTTTTTTTTTTTGCATCCCAGGAACACCAAAGAATCATTTAACATTCCAACAATGAGAATTGATTCATACCCAAAGTAAAATGGTCGGGCTTCCCTGGTGGCGCAGTGGTTGAGAGTGGTTGAGAGCCGCGGAGCGGCTGGGCCCGTGAGCCATGGCCGCTGAGCCTGGGCGTACAGAGCCTCTGCTCCGCAACGGGAGAGGCCACAACAGTGAGAGGCCCGTGTATCGCAAAAAAAAAAAAAAAAAGTAAAATGGTTAATAATCTTATTTAAATGAGAATTTGGTGGGATTGCGCTAATTGAATTATATATGTCAAATGTTAGATAAAACATGAAAATATTCACTTATATATATTCACAATTGAACATGTTATTTGCATTACAGGAATGCAAACAACAAGTATGTTTTTACAAGATTAAGTGTGAAGTACAAAATCTAGAAGGGGCAAAATGAAGAAACTATGTAGAAAGGTTTATTAGGCACAATATCTATCTATCTATCTATCTATCTATCTGTCTATAGATGATAATTTAGGAACTGTTACCTCCATTCTGTTGACTTAAATGTCACATCAGTGAGCACTGAGAAAGGTCTTCATACATCCCACCTACACTTCCAGCGATATGACTGCAATTTAGTCTCGGTTTCCAGAGTCACAGTCATTTTGCTGATTAGTGTGCTCACTGGATTCTTATTTAGCACAATCGAATACAGTCATGGAGCTTTCCATAGTTTAAAATAAAAAGCAAGGCATTTGTAACCAAAAATGAGGGAATATTTAACCAAATGACTTCCTGAAAGCCTTGCAGGTTGAAAGTTTGGCCTATGAGGAATGGTGGTTGACAAAGATAATTAGCTCTCAGATTAAAATGACAACTAGAAAGAACAGCAACAAAGCAGGAACTGTGAAATGGTTGAATTAGAAAGGCAGCTGGGAGTGGGCATTGTGAGAAGTGACTGCAAATGGTAATTTAGAATAACATCTGGGAGTAGGTGGCTCATGAGACAAGGTGGTATCTGAAGAAAGTGAACTAACAACTGAGTTATTTTGGATGGGGTATCAGAGTAATTTGAATGTTCTCTTAGCTACATTTCTCATCGATAACCAAAGCCAGGTACATCCCTTGCTGAGATCTTGAAACACAAAAAATACATGTGTGATTATATATAACTACTCTCATTCTATGTAAATATTTACAGCTGTATAAAGTATACTCAAGTGTGCATATATAAGCTATACTTGTATTCATATTATTAGAGGATAAAGAACGTATTGTGGGCAGGGGCATGGTATTTTTAAAAAGGGCATATAGTCATGGAGGCAGAGAAAACAGCCTTTCCCTCCAGCATGAGAATCTGTAACCACGATAAAAGCTAATAAACAGGACTTAGAATCCAGAACTTGTGAGGCTGGTATGACACTTAGTGGAGGAATATAGGAAGCATTGTCTAAAGTAGGTTACTAAGTTCACCTTTAATTAAGGTCAGCTAAGGACAGGTCAGAACCAAAAAGGTGAAAGAACCTGAGAAAGCCTGTGGGTGAGATTTTAATTTTTTAAAGTAATATTTATATTAATTTATTTAAAAATACATTGATGTTCTCATCAAAAGGAAAAAATTTTTCCTTTTAATTTTTGTATCTACATACGGTGATGGATGTTCACTAAACTTATTGTGATAATCATTTCACGATGTATGTAAGTCAAATCATTATGCGATACACTTTAAACTTATACAGTGCTGTATGTCAATTATATCTCAATAAAACTGAAAAGAAAAAAGTAACAGTACTACTGATGGTTATAAATAAATATGGAAAAATAATCAAATTTTCTAGTCTTTCCTATAAAATTTATGGAAAAGTTTAAATGTAGAATGCCTAGCAGGACCATCATATAACTGGTGCCCTCTACATAACTGGTTTAAATATTTTGGAAAACAATTTGATTATTTTTATTAAAAGCCAAAAAATGCCTTTACCTTCCTATTCAATAATCTCATTTTGAGAATTATTCATAAAAGGTATTAATCATAAAACACGGAAAGAAAATGCACAAAGCCTTGTACACACAAAGCTTGAAGCAACTTGAATGTTCAATATTGTTTGCTGGGACTTCCCTGGTGGTCCCGTGGTTAAGAATCCACCTTCCAATGGAGGGGACATGGTTCGATCCCTGGTCGGGGAACTAAGATCCCACACGCAGCAGGGCAACTAAGTCTGCATGCCGCAACTACTGAGGCCGCGCACTCCGGAACCCGTGTGCCACAACTAGAGAGAAGCCCATGCACTGCAAAGAAAGATCCCGCGTGCCGCAACTAAAACCCAACACAGCCAAAAATAAATAAAATAAATAAATACATAAATAAAATGGTTTCTGTTAAAAAAAAAAAGATGGAGCAGTTTGTGTCACTGCTGCAGTCTGGTCATCAGGCAGTTAGCTTTTTTTTTTTTTTAAATAATATTGTTCGCTCATTCATTTACTCATTCAGCATTTTTTCCCCCAAGTGTCTAATAGGTTCCAAGCACTAGGGGTAAAACAGGGAAAAAAAGAAAGTCCCTTCCCTCACAGAACTTACGTTTCTGAGGGGAGACAGAAAATAAAAAAAGAAGCATAGTACATCCATGTATACAAATACACATATATAGCATGTTAGATGGAGAAAACTAAAACAGTGAGGGGCAGGGAGTACGGAGAGGGGCAGGGATGACTTCAGGGTGGTGACATCGGGGACTTGAAGGAAGTGAGGAATCAAGCCTGGAAGCTCTGTGGCAGAAGACTGTGCCCATCAGAAGGGTCTTGAGGTGGGAGCATGCTTGGCATGACTAAAGAACAGCAAGTAGGTCAGTGCAGCTGGGGCAGCCTGAGCTAGAGGGCAAGTAGCAGGCAAGGGCAGAGTCGGAGAGGACCAAATCTCTTAGAGGAGTTACAGGCCATGAGAAGAAACTGGGTTTTACTCTGAGACTGGAGGGTTTTGAGCAAGAAGGTGACATAATTATGATCTAGTTTTTAAAAGGATGGTGGGGGAGAAAGCGGAGAGCAGTCAGGAAACTACTGAAATAATACAGGCAAGAAACGATGGTGGGTTGGGTCAGCATGGTGATGACAGGGGTGATGAAAGTGGTTGGATTCTGGACAGAATCTGAAGGTAGATCTGACAGCATTAATTAACTACAGTGTAATTGAATGTGATGTGTAAGACAGAGGAATTAAGGAGGACTCCAACATTTGGTCTGAGTAACAGGAAGGATGGAGTTGCCACCTACTGAGATGGGGAACATGTGGGAAGAGCAGGTTTGGGGGTAGAAATTAGAAGTGTGTTCTTTTTTTTTTTTTTAATAAATTTATTTATTTATTTTTGGTTTCGTTGGGTCTTCGTTGCTGTGCAGGCTTTCTCTAGTTGCGGCGAGTGGAGGCTACTCTTCCTTGCCGTGCGCGGGCTTCTCATTGCGGTGGCTTCTCTTGTTGCAGAGCTTGGGCTCTAGGCACGTGGGCTGCAGTAGTTGTGGCACGTGGGCTCAGTAGTTGTGGCTCGCGGGCTCTAGAGCACAGGCTCAGTTGTTGTTGTGCACAGGCTCCGCAGCATGTGGGATCTTTCCAGACCAGGGCTCAAACCCGTGTCCCCTGCGTTAGCAGGCAGATTCTCAACCACTGAGCCACCAGGGAAGCCCTAGAAGTGTGTTCTTCAATGTGTAAGATTTTAGATGCCCTTTATTAAAAAATTTTTTTTCCATTATGGTTTGTTATAGGATATTGAATATAGTTCCCTGTGCTATACAGTTGGACCTTGTTGTTTACCTATTTTATATATAGTAGTGTGTATCTGCTAATCCCAAACTCCCAATCCATCCCTCCCCCAACCCCCTCCCTCTTGACAACCACAAGTCTGTTCTCTATGTCTGTGAGTCTGTTTCTGTTTTGTAGATAAATTCATTTGTCATATTTTAGATTCCACATATAAGTGATATCATATAGTATTTGTCTTTCTCTGTCTGACTTACTTCACTTAGTGTGATAATCTCTCGGTCCATCGATGTTGCTGAAATGGCATTATTTCAATCTTTTTTACGGCTGAGCAGTATTCCAGGTATATACGTACCACATCAGATGCCCTTTAGACAGCTGTAGCAGCAAGCTGGTGCCTCGCCCATCTGTGCCCCTCACGTGGACCACATCAGTGCACTTAGGACTGCCTGACCACCAAAAGTCAGCACCTCCATTTATTGGCCAGAGGGCTTTCTCAAACTAAGACAATCTTGAAGAACACAACACAACACACAGAGTGGTTGTTTCCTCCCTAAAAAGAGAAAGGCGCAGGGGCAGAAATTCTGTTTCCTTGCCTCCTGCTTTCTGCCTTTGAATGCCTTTGTTTGAGAATGTGGTGATTGGTGATGGTGTGATCGTGAGGGAAAGTCCAAGGGAACTGAAGTGAGGCCAAGCCCTGGCATTGTAGAAATGAGCAAATTTTAGCAGCCACCTATCTTCAGGGTGCCTGCTGTGTGAGCAGAACAAACCCTTCTCACTTAAGCCACTGTACGTCAGGTCTTCTCTTACTGACAGTTGATTCACTGCTTAGTAATAACACTAGTTAACTTTATCAAGGACTTACTATCTACTTAGTGTTTACTAGTTTAAGCACTTTACATGTATTTCCCCATTTAATCCTTATAATACCTTTACAATTATTATCTCCAGTTTAGATAAGGAAATAGGGCCTGGATAGGTTAAGCCAGAATATGAACCCAGGCAGTCTGATTCCAGAGCCCTTGCACCTGAGACTCTGCTATACTGCCTTCTAGTATTTGTGGTTATATAATTTGACATGAAACTATAACTATAAACCTTACTGTGGTAAATTCTTTTTCACCCTCACATAAATATGGACATTAATCAGGTATAAAAAACTTCAAATATAAGAGGTAAAGTTAGATAATATTGTGTATGGTGAAATAATGATTAAAAAACTATTCTCATACTCCTCTCTGCAATTTTGGAGTTAAAATGCTGTAGGAGATACTTAACACTTAATACGTAAGTCTAGTTATCTTCTCATTATGCAAATAAAATAGGTAATAAAGGGGGAATCCCAAACTATTATACCAGCCAGTATGCCTCCACATACAAGTATCCCAAACCAGAAGTGGATGACGTCAGGTGGAATTTGGGAATAGGAGAAAGGTACATGGGAAAATAATGTTGACCTCATATTTCCCCACTCCTGTTTATAACAGAAATTCTCTAAAGAATTGCTAATACTCACAACTTGTACTTCCACCCATCCCATTCTCTCTTGAACCAATTAATCAAACTTTCAACTCAACCACCTGAATAAACTGCTCTTGTCATTGTCCCCAGTGATGCTGTGTGGCTGAACCTCACTGAATCTATTTTGTCAGTCCCATCTTAGGCCCGCAGTCCTACCCCTCCCCTTTCTGCATGACTGAGCTTTAGCCCACTCACAGGAATGCACCCAAGTCATGTAAGTTTCCTATCAACTTTTACCCTTGCCTCCATCTGATATGAAAGCTGGAAGACTGCCTTTTGCCGACACAGATGGTTAATGATCATGAGACCCCCAGGGGGAAGAAAAACCCTGGGTTCCTATCAGTGTGGACATGCTTCCCACTTGGTAGTCAGACTCTGCTTTTAGCTTTGGCCCTTTTAAGTCGCCCTGTACCCCTTTTGGTGGCCCAGACTGCAGCTGTGTATGCCTCTGGGTCCTCATCTGCAGGATTATTTTCGTTTGAAGTATCATTTAGATTTTCCTTTAATGAAGATCAATTGGTAATAAACCATGTGCTTTTGTTTACTTGAAAATGTCTTTATTTTGTCCTTGATCTTATAAATTAGTGTTACTGGGTACACAATTCTGAGATGACAGTTATTGTCTCTCAGCACCTGGAGAGATTATTCTGTCTTCCAGCTTCCCTTGTGTGTTCATAGGTTTGTCGTCAGCCAATTACTGTTCCTTTGTAAGTAAGCTGATATTTATTTGTCTCATGTTATGGGCTGAACTGTATTCCTCAGAAAGATAGGTTAAAGCCCTAATCCCCACCCAGTGCCTAAGAACGTGACCTCCTTTTGAAAGAGCGTCATTGTGGACACCATTAGTTAAGATAAGGCCGTATTGGAGGAGGGTGGGCCCTTAATCCAATATACCTGGGTGCCTTATCAGAAGAGGAAGAGAGACACAGACGCTCAAAAGGGGAATGCCATGTGACGGGGAGGCAGGCACTGAAGGGCTGCAGATGCAGGGCTCAAACCCCGTGCCCCCTGCATTGGCAGGCAGGTTCTTAACCACTGCGTCACCAGGGCAGTCCCTATTAAGTTTTTAAATATCAGTTAATTGTTTTAGAAGTTTGTGGCAGATCGATAGCTTTTCTCAATAGTCATTTTCTCCTTATTTTAGTAATATAACTTCTTAATTTTAACTGGGTACATGACCATCCACAATAAAGTCTATATTTCCAATTTGCCCTTCAGCAAGGAATGACCATGAACTAAGCTCTTACCATGGGATATAAAAAGAAGTGGTGTGCACAATTTCTTAGGAAGTTTTCTTAAAGGGAAAGGCATGTCTTTTTCCTTCCCTTTTTTCTTCCTTTCCTCTACTCCATGAAAGGAGTATACTTTCCCACACCATTATGTTGGACCTGGCTGCGTGGCTTGCTTTGGTTAATGAAGTGTGAGCACACAGGACATATGACACACTTGAGCAGAAGCTTCAAGTGATTCTGTGGCTTAGCCTCTTGTATGCTTGTTTGCCATCATGAGGAAATTACAACCCAGGTGACTACTGCTCCTTTAGTCTGGTTCCTTGAACGGGAGATGTGTGGAACTGATTCGTACCTTGAGCACAGCACAGCAGCTGACCGCCCCTCCCTCCAGCTGTCAAATCCCAACTAACTTAAAAATAAATATTTGCTGTTTATAAGCCACTGAGTCTTTGGGGGCAATTCTTTTACTTTCTTGCAGGTCAGCAATTTGTTAAAATTATTTTTTTTGAATTTATTCATGATTTGGTTTCCACTGTCCAGCTACTATGAATAATGCTGCTATAATATTCATATACAAAAGTTTGTGGTTTTGTGTGGATATCTTAAATTCTTTTAGGTATATTGCTAGGACTAGAATTGCTGGGTCTTATGGTAACTCTATATTCAGCATTTCAAGGAACTGTCAGGCTTTTACAAAGTGACTACACAATTTTACATTTCCACAAGGTGTGTATGAGGGTTCTGATTTCTCTAAGTCCTCACTAACAGTTACACTCTTTTTGATTATGGCCATCCTAGTGGGTGTGGTTTCTCACTGTGGTTTCGATTTGCATTTCCCTAATGACTGATGATGTTGAGCATCTTTTCATGTACTTATTGGCTATTTATATATCTTCTTTGGAGAAATATCTATTCAAATCCTGTACCCATTTTATAATGGGTTGTCTTTTTATTGTTGAGTTTTAAGAAGTATTTACATATTCTGGATATAATATCAAATATGTGGTTGCAAATTTTTTTCCCATTCTGTGTATTGTCTCCTCACTTTCCTGGTGGTGTCTGAATTAGTCTACTAGGGCTGCCATAACAAAATACCACAGACTGTATATGACCTCATTTAACCGTAACCAGCTCTTTAAAAGCCCTGTCTCCAAATATAGTCACATTGTGGGTTAGGGCTTCCACACATAAATTTTGGGAGAATGCAGCTCAGTCCAAAACATTCTGCCCTCTGGATACCCAAAATTCTTGTCCTTCTCACAGGCAAACACATTTACCCCCATCCCAAAGTCTTAACCCATTCCAGCATCAACTCTAAGTGCAAAGTCTCACCTGAATATCATCAGGTATGGTTGAGACTTGAGATATGATTCACTCGAAGGCAAAATTCCTTGCCAGCTGTGAGCCTGCGACATCAGACAAGTTATGTGGTTCCAAAATACACTGGTGAGACAGGCATAGAGAGATATTCTATTCTAAAAGAGAGAAATCAGGAAGAAGAAAGGGAAATGGGTCCAAAGCAAGTACAAAACCCAGCAAGGCAAACTTCATTAGATTTTAAGGCTCAAGAGTAATCCTTTTGGGCTCAATGCTCTGCTTTCCAGGCCCACTGGGGTGGCAACCTCATCCCCTTGGCCCTGGGTGGTGGCTCCACCCCCTCAGCCCTGGGCATCAGCTTTATTCCTGAAGCACTGGTTGGTAGCAGGCTCCACTGAAACCAAGGAGACAGCTTGCCCCCCAGACCTGTACTCTCTGGGCTCGTGGCTGGAGTAGCAGGCCTGTTGATCTCTGAATCACTTTTGGTGTCATTTCTTGCTTTTCTTGAAGGGTGATGTGAATTGGCAGCCAGGTAGCTCTATTGTCCTATCCTGTAGACTCCCAGAAGTCTGACAGTATTCCTCCATTTTGTTGTCTCTATGCCCCTTAGTTCAAACTGGCAGTGTTTCTACTGGTATAATCTTATTTCTATTCCTGGTTACTTAGGAGATGACTGATTAAATCCATGAGTTGCACCCATGACCTCTTTATCAAATGACTATCCAGCTACACCCTTGATGTATTCTCCAGAACATACTTCTTTTATCGTAATATGGATAGTAATTGGGTTCTACACCTAATTCCAACATGTGAGGAGTTGGGGTGGTTTCCCAACACCACCAAGGAGCAAGTCTCTGGGTACCAGCTGGGTCTCCTGCATCTCAGCTCAATTTTGACACTATCTACCCAGAGACAACATCAAGTTCTGCAGGTTAAGTGCTCAGTCCCACAAGACTGCTGTACACCCCTCTTGCCCTCTCAGGATGCCAGATGCAAGCAAGGTTGTTACCTGTGCTTCTGACCAACTGGCCACAAACTGGAGGTTCCAACAATCTCTCCCAGCTCAGGATGCCAATTGCAAGTCCAGCTTGTGAACTGTACTTCTGACTGATGGCTATAAATCAAAGGTTCTTATGACCCCTTTCTTGGGTTTGATTAATTTGCCAGAGGGGCTCACAGAACTCAGAGAAACATTTTTACGTACTGGATGACTGGTTTATCAAAGGATATTATAAAAGGAAGAGCCAGATGGAACAGACGTGTAGGGCAAGGTATGGGGGAAGGGAGCAGAGCTTCCACGCCCTCTCCTGGTGTCACTCTCCCCATTTATCCAGGTACTCACCAAAGAGGCTCTCTGAGCCTTGTCCTTTTGAGTGTTGTGGAGTCTTCACTACATAGACGTGATTGATCAAATCATTGGTCATTGACAACTAATTCAACCTCTAGCCTCTCTTCCCTCCATGGAGGTCAGGGGGTGGGACTGAAAGTTCCAATCCTTTATTCATGGTTGGGTTCTTTGCTGACAAGTCCCCATACTTAGGGCTTTCCAAAAGTCACCTCATTAACATAAATCCTGTTGTGGTAGAAAGGGGCTTGTTACAAATAACAAGACATCCATTTTACCTTTATGACTCTGAAAGTGATTTCAGGAACTGAGGAGTAGAGACCAAACATTATGACAAGAGAAGTTCCCATTGCTCTTATCCCTCAGGAAATTCCAAGGGTTTTGGGAGCTGTGAGTCAAGAACCTTGGATGAAGACCAAATATGAGATATATTTTGGTCATATGAATGACCAAATGTATATTTCTTTTTTTTTAATTGAAGTATAGTTGATGTATTGTATTATGTGTACATGTTAGTTTCAGGTGTACAACATAGTGATTTGACATTTAAGCATATTACAAAATGCTCACCAGTATATATTTCTTGCAAGTTACAATATTGTAGATAGGCTAAGAATTTTCCAAATCTTTAGGTTCTGGTTCCTTTTTGCTTAACAACTCCTTTAATTTATCTCTCACCTCCTGTATACTTTAAGCAGCAAGAAGAAATCAGGCCGCACCACCAACACTTTGCTTAGAAATCTCTGCAGCTAAATATCACAGTTTATCACTTTTAATTTCTACCTTCCACAGAACACTAGGAAACAGTTTGGCCAAGTTCTTTGCCACTTTATAATAAGGGTCACCTTTCCTCCAGTTTCCAATAACATGCTCCTCATTTCTGAGATCTCACTACAGTTACCTTTTAACGTTTACATTTCTACCAAGAGTCTCTCTTCAAGGCAATCTAGGCTTTTCCTAACATGCACCTCAAATATCTTCCAGCCTCCACTCATTACCCACTTCCAAAGCCCCTTCCACATTTTTAAGGTATTTGTCACAGTAGTACCCCACTCCTCAGTACCAAAATCTGTATTAGTCTGGTGAGGATGCCGTAACAAAATATCACAGACTGGGCAGCATAAACAACAGAAATTTATTTCACACATTTCTGGAGGCTGGACATCCAAGATCAAGGTGTTGGCAGGTTTGGTTGGCTTGCAAACGCCCATCTGCCTTCCCCCAACCCCTGGCAACCACCCTTCTGCTTTCTGGCTCTATGACTTTTACTATTCTAGGTACCTCATATAAATGAAATCATACAATATACAGTCCTTTTGTGATTGGGTTATTTCATTTGATATAATGTCTTCAAGGCTCACCATACTTTTTAAAGCTGAATATACAAAAGTTTTCTATATTCCATTTTGATAGAGTCCAATTTTAAAATTTTGTCACTTACGGTTTTGGTTTCATAGCTAAGAAACTATTGCCTAATCCAAGGTCCTGAAGGTTTACACCTGTTTTTTTCTAAGAGTATTATAGTTTTAGCATTTATATTTAGGTCTATGATCCATTTTGAATTAATTTTTTAAAAATTTAATTAATTAATTAATTTTGGCTGCGTTGGGTCTTCACTGCTGCGTGTGGGCTTTCTCTAGTTGAGGTGAGTGGGGGTACTCTTCGTTGCAGTGCGTGAGCTTCTCAATGCGGTGGCTTCTCTTGTTGCGGAGCATGGGCTCTAGGCACGTGGGCTTCAGTAGTTGTGGCACGCGGGATCAGTAGTTGTGGCTCGTGGGCTCTAGAGCGCAGGCTCAATAGTTGTGGTGCACAGGCTTAGTTGCTCTGTGGCATGTGGGATCTTCCTGGACCATGGGTCGAACCCATGTCCCTTCCCTTGGCGCGGATTCCCTGCGCCACCAGGGAAGTTCCTTTAATTAATTTTTGCGTAAGTGAGGTAGGGGTCCAATTTCATTCTTTTGCATGTGGTTATACAACTGTCCCAGCACCCTTGTTGAGAAGACTATTTTCCCAGTGAATCAACTGTCCATAAATGTGTGGGTTATTTCTGAAGTCTCAATTCTTTTCCATGATATATACATCTATCATTATTCTGGTACAACACACTATCTTGATTATTGTAGTTTTGTAGTCAGTTTTGAAAGCAGGAAGAATGAGTGTTGCAACTTTTTTTTGTTTGTTTCAAGATTCTTTTGGCTATTCTGAGTCCCTTGCATTGCCATGTGAATTTTAGGATCTGCTTGTCAATTTCTAGAAAAAAAAAAAAAGGCAGCTGGGATTTTTGATAGGATTGCATAGAATGTGCAGAACAAATGGAGGAGTACTGCTTATTTTAACGATATTAAGTCTTCTATTATTTCTTGATGACGATTTAGCTTAATTATAAACCCTGTACCTCGTTTCTTCCTATCCTCTCAGTAAGCCTAATAATTCCTTGCTCCTCCACTGGTCACTTTTCCTACTTCTAACAGTACACTTTAGCAACTGCTTCTTATTCTGCCAACTATACACATCGTCTCTTGAGTGCTTTTCCCTTTACCTCTACCTTTCCTATGTTTCACATATTAAACTGCCAGCTGTATTCTTACCTTTATGTTGTCAACATTGGTATAATTTATAAACTATGCTTCAACTACAGCAAGATTATAATTTATTAACAGGTTTGGTCTAAAAGTTGAACATCAGAAACCAGCATTTTCTAAGCTTTCTATCATACTAATTATTCAGTTGAATCCTCTCCCAGAACTCCTATCCTTCCATCCCAATCTAGCCTAGCTCTTGGGATTTCCCTTTACTATTGAATTAGATCTAGTGAATCCTGGATAGTGATGCTGTCAGAAACCTCATTTCTATCTCATCTTTAAATTTTGAAAAAAAGCCTATGTGGGAGTTCGAGTTTATGAGTCTCTGCATATCTGAAAATGTTTTCATTTTGCTCTCTTAATGATAATTCAGCTAGGAATAGAGTTTTTTTTAAATAAGAAAATTCTTAGAATTTGAAGTTAAAGAAATATTTCCCTCAGAAACTTGGAGGTCATTGTTATCTTCTCATATCTAGTGTTGCTGGTAAGAATTCTAATCGCAGTGTGAGTCTTACTCTTTTATGGGTCACTTTTAAAAATTATTATTATTTATTTATTTATTTTTGGCTGCGTTGGGTCTTAGGTGCGGCACTCGGGATCTTTCCTTTAGGTGTGCGGGCTTCTCTCCAGTTGTGGCATGGACGTTCTTTCTCTCTAGTTGTGGTGCATGGGTTCCAGAGCGTGGGCTCTGTAGTCTGTGGCATGTGGGCTCTAGCTGAGGCACACCGGCTTAGTTGCTCCACGGCATGTGGGATCTTAGTTCCCCGACCACGGATCGAACCTGCGTCCCCTGCATTGGAAGGCAGATTCTTTACCACTGGACCACTAGGGAGGTCCCTATGGGTCACATTTTTCCTTTGGGAATTCAGGATCTTCTCTTTATCTTTAGAGTTTTAACATTTCACAAAGTTGTTTTTGTTCTCCACTAATGGACATTTTCAGCTCTGGGAAATTTTGTTCCATTATTTTTGGGGTAACTTTCCATCTTTTATTTACTCTCTTTTCTCTTTCTCTTGTGGTATTAGTCCTGTTGGATAGACTTTTTATTTTTCTTATATTTTCTCTTGCAATTTCCATCTCTTTGCGTATTTCTTCTATTCTTAAAATTGCACGGATTTTACCTTTCAACACTTCCAGTGAATTTATAATTTTGGCAATTTCCTATTTCTAATTTCAAGACTTACTTTTTGTTCTTGGATTGTTACTTATCTGAGTACATTATCCTTGTTTCATACCTGTAATAAAAGTTTGTGAGCATATTTTTAAGTTCTCTGAAGTTTCTTTTTCCTCTGTGGTCACATTTTCTCCTTATCCTCTCCCTCCCTTCCCCAGCCCCAAGTTGCAGACTTCCCTTAAACACCTAACAGTCCCTGGTTGTCCATTCATATTTAAGATGAAGTAGTTGGATGCTGATGACGCATCTTTAGAACTTGGGGCGGGTCTTGCCAACTTGCACAACTTCCCTCTAGGGTGAGTGGGTAGGAAACTGGCTATTGTGCCAGAATAAAGAATGCTCTACTCTTAGTCATTAAATGCTCCCCAGAGATGATGAAAAAGCTTGACTTTTAGCCTGGGATAAATACCTAGCTATTGTATCTGAGGTATAGGGAGGGTTCCACTGTTCTACATAGAGACCTTTATTTAGTGTCCTTGTTTTCAGCCCTGCTTCTCACTCTTGCTCTGTCTTGTCAGTGTCTCCAAATTTCAGTTTCTCTAAATCACTTCTGGCAGGTAGGCCTCCTTCTTCAGCTGCAGTACCCCCCCTACGCCTATTCCACATTATGGTTTCTTCCATTTTGTTTAATCAGACCTCACCCACTTTCTGTGTGTAAAATTAGAAAAAAAAAATCTCCTGGTGGCTCCCTTCCCATTTTCTGTTTTGTACGGGTTTCTATCATTTTTCATTCCTTTGTTAGCATTTTAATGGGGTTCCAGGAAGAAGAGGCAACGAATGCATGCACTCAGCCAGCTTTAATTAAAAAAAAAAAAAATCCTAAGTGTAGGTTTAAAAAAAGATATGTGGGGCAGAGTAGTAAATAAGAAAAAAGAACAATGGAATGACAAAAAAGAAACCAAAAAAATTTCTGTGTCTGTGATATTGACAGTACTCCCGCGCATGAATAACAATGCTTAGCATCTCACACTCTTCAGATCCCCACATTTCAGGGATGGGATAGATCTGAGACATCTCGTTCACACCCCGTTTTACAGTTACGAAAAGCAGGACCCAGGAGTAATGGGATTTTCCCAAGGTCACACACGTAGACACTGGCAGAATGGAAACTAGAAAGATGAGTCCACTTTGCTTTCCCTTCATCCCACCACACCGCTGGGGAGCAGCAGGACGAGCGGATCAGCAGTCAGATAAGAAGGATCGTGAGAAACAGTCAAAGGAAGTTGGTTTATTCCTGAGTGAAGTCGGGTGCTCGAGAAAATGAAACACTTTAGGATGCTTCATTTGGCAGGACCGAGCGTCCCCCGGCAGCGGTCCTGACAGCGGCGGCCGCGTACGGACCCTACGGAAGGGGGCGACTGTACAGCAGGCCGGGGGACGCTGGGCGGGATGGGGCTGCGATGACGAATGAAGGGACGAGAACCCCGACGAGGGACGGGAAAGTGACAGTGGGGCCACGAGGGCGTGGACGCTGGCGGTGACTCAACTGCTCTCAGGGGCGTTTAGAGTTACTGATAAAACAATCGCCAGCCGGGAAAAAACACGATTCAAATCACTCTTACTTTCTTAGTGCAGCGATAGCTTACTTACGGCCTTACATTAACGGTGCGTGGCTCCGACAAGGAAACCGTCTGCGCTTCGGTACCAGAAACTGGGGAGCCCGACGCCGGGCCAGCTGCCGCCCGCGAGGACTGGGACGGCCGTCCGCCCCGCCCTCCCTCCCCGACCGCCGAGGCGAACCGCGAAAAGGCCGTTGGCGGTGTCTCCCGGGCCGTGCGGGCAGCCCGAGGGCCTCCGGGCGGGAAGCCCACCTGTCCTCGGGCGCCAGGCTCCTCGGGGCGGCTAGCCCCGGGTTCTGCGTGACTTGCCCCCTGAGGCAGCGGCGGAGGCGTCGGCCCACTGTTCGCGCCGCACCGCCTCCTACGGCAAGCGGGAGGAGACAGACGCCGCCCGACCCGCGCCTGCCGTGTGCGCTTGTGCGCCGCCGTCTGCCGGCAGCCCAGAGCCGCCGCCCGCCAGACCCCGGAAAGTGCCCGAGGCCCGCGCGCGCCCGAGTCGCGCTCCCGGGAGGCTGCGGGACGCCAACCGGGCGCGGTCGGGCGGGGGCGGGGCTCGCGCTGACGTCATCCAGGGGCGGGGCTGGGGAAATCGCGCAGGGGGCGGGGCGCGGTGACGTCGGGCACCCCGGCCGAGCTGTGGCTGTGGTGGTGGCGGCGGTGGCGGTGGCGGCGGCGGTGGTAGTGGTGGCGGCGGCGTTGGGGGCGGCGACGGCGCCCGGGCAGCAGCGGCAGCGGCACCGGCACCGGCAGTCCTGAGCAGGGTGAGACGGCCGCGGTGGCGGCAGCTCGGGATCGGGCGGCGCCTGGAGCTTCCCGCCCGTTGCTGGCGCTAGGCCCCTCGGCTCTCCTCCGCCCGCTCCTCCTCACGGCCCTGGCTGGGTCCCTGCAGCGCGCCCCCGGGGAGGGCGGAGCCGTAGGTGAGGCGCGGGGACCCCTCCCCCTCCGCGCCCTGCGGGGGGGATGGGACGTCCGGGAGGGCGGCCCCACCCAGCCCACCGACGAGCTCGGGGGCGGCGGCGGCGGCGGCGGCGGCTGCGGGCGCCCGGCTTGTGAGGCGTGGTGTTGCGCGCGAGGTGGGGAGGTGTACGTCTCGCGGAGCCCCGGGAGGCTGGGGTGCGGTCGGCTGGGTCTGGGGTTTGGGTATTGATGTACAGCGTTGAAAGAGACGAGGATTCTGGTTTTTTTCCTGCTGTGAAGTGGTCAGGTAGGAGATGGAGGCTTGGCTTCCAGAAGGAAGATGAGCTGTGGATGTTGCCTTTGAGGCAGTTCGAGAAGCTATTGCACTAGGTCTCACATCTCTACTTTAGGATTTGGGGTCTTTTTTTTCTCCAGGCGGAGCGGGTGGGGCGTCGAGCGGGGGGAGAATCCCTCTGCTTTTGGCTCGGGGTGTGAGCGTGGATGGGTTTGGAGTTCTACACCGTTCAAGAAGAGCGAGATCTTGGGTTAGACGACTTCCTTCTGGCAGCAACATTGGGGAATAGGTCCCAGTACACTTAGTTCCTTAAAGGTGTTATCTTCCAGTCTTTCTTCTGTGCCTGAACGATCTCTATGCCACCTCGTTTTCAGAGCTCTATCCTGGCCCCTTAAGAGAGGGCCTGAGGATCAGGTGGTTGCTTTGGAAGACACGTTTCTGAGGAGTAGTCGCACGTGGTTCTGGTTGACTGCTTTGGATGGATACAATGAACAATTTGAATAGTTCTGTTGGCGCTAATTATGCGAAACATGCTTAAATGTTTTGAAGCACAACTGTTTTTTACAACACATGTTTTAGTAAACCTTGACAGCTATTTTGTGTTTAATTGTTGTAAAGTTACACTTAATTAACAATTATTGGAGCTTTCTAAAATTTCTCAATTGCACATGTCTTTATTAGACACTTTAAAAGTGAAGTGGAATAATTTTTTTTTTTTTTGGTAGGTCCCTCAATTTCTCAGAAACGTTCTTGGAGTCAGGTGCTTTTAAAATGCTTTTTAGTAACATTTTGGGGGCATGTGTCTGTCGTTGTATAGGGAGATGTTACTAAGAGTAAACAGTGTTCAACGTTCTTCACTTCAGTGTTTCACAACCTAGCACATTGAATCAGAATCTTCTTTTCTGGATTCCTGCTCCCTATTAGATTACAGTATTCACTGGCCTTACCTATCAGTTAATATCATTTAAGCTATTTCTTCCTCGGAAAACAGGCCCTGAGATTGACATTTGTTATGTAATGGATGGAAGTAGGCATGACTCTAAGTAATTCATTTATGGAGGAAGGGAAACCGTCATGAAATGGAGTTTAGGCAGTGACTTTCCAAAGGCTTACTCAATTTATTTGGGAACATAGCCAGGGAAGTGCTTTCCCATAACCTGAGAGAGAAATATACAGAGTGAGTGTCAGTAGGTACCTTTTTTTAACATGCCTACTTAATGAGCAGATTATTCTAGCAAATATATCTGCCTGACGAAATTTGTAGGAAACAGATGATATAATAGCTATTAAGTGAGAAAGGGTGTGGTCCAATTTGTAATTATAAACTAAAGATTTAATTGTATTCCGACAGGTCAAATTATAAGTTGGTACAATAATAGTTTTGATATTGGATTAGTCACTTAGAAGGAAAGATTAAAATTCACATATCTGGTTTTGGCTTATAAATTATACTTTGATTTAATGGGGTATACATGGGGACAAATGTGAACTAAAATAGCAGTGAAACTTTGTATAGTGCTAAAATGACATTTCCATGGCTGACAGTGGGATGTGATTCTTCTTGTTGGAATGCAGTCATATGATTTGGGGAAAATGTAGGGTAGAAGTGTTCTATTTCTCTTTAGAATTTCTTAAGGCTGAGAAAACTAGTATGTTTTATTTTTCAAGAAATGTGGCTTGCTAGTCATTACTGTGATATCTTAGCTAAGTCTACTGGGGTGTCCCCCCCTTTTTTTAATTACTAAAATCAGATAAGTATGTCATTGTGTTAATTCAACGTTAGTACTAGAAACAAAAGTGAAAATTCCCATAGCAACAACGGCTCTTTTTCTATGCTATGTTTATGCTTTTAGAAGTAGTATAAGAGCTGTTAAATGTGCGTTTTGCACATACTGTGTAAAACACATTGATGGAGGAAGAGCAGGGAATGAAGTATTTTGGCTAATCCAATAATAAACAATTTTAATAAACAATTTTCAGAGAAATATAATGTAATAAAGTAAATTAAGCATAAAGGTTATGTGGAATATAGTTTACTTCTATGGCTTTTCAAAATGTGAGCCTGGAGGTGCTGATTCATTCATTTATTCATTCAACAGTTATTTATTGAGTATGGTTCTGGGTACTTTTTTTAGCCTTTGGGAATACAGTAGTGAACAAAGCTGACAAAAATTCCCACCTTCATGGAACTTACCTTCTGGACACCTTCTTGGGAAATGAAGAGGAATTCAGCAAAGGAGATTAATAAGAGGTTATTGAGGTAGGAGGAGAACCAGGAGAGTGTGATGTACTACAAATGAAGGAAAGGAAGTTTTCAAGGAGGAGGGAATGGTCAACTGTGTCATTGTTTAAAGATGTGTCAGACTGTTGGGTAAGAAAGAATTCTGCCTGATTATAATGTCTAATAACAGAGAAATGACTGAATGCTTTTTAGTGTGAGATGAGACAAATGTAAGAATCTTTCAGTTTTTTACTTCCTTCGACTGATTTTTTAAAAACATATATATTTCATTCTTTATTATTTTCAGAACAAAATATGCAACCTGGGAGTTTATACTTGTACTAAGGAGAGGTATGACACTGTTGTTACTAATTATATGTACACTTATTTTTTTAATACATGTATCAAATCAGAAGTTATAAAAGTATACAGGGAAAAAAATAAGTCTCTTCTGTCCCATCCAGTTACTCCTGAAGGCAGACACTGTTTCCAGTTTCTTGCTTTTCCTAACCAGTGAAATTTTGTGCAATAACACGGCATTTAGCTATTTTAAAATTGCATAAATATAACAAGTATTTTTATCCCCTATGTATTTTTTTTTGCAGGCTTAATATTTGTTTTTATAAGTCTAGCTACCTGCAGACCTTTTTTTTTTTTTAAATAACAGCTTTATTGAGAGACAATCCACATACCGTACGATTCACCCATTAAAGTGTACAATTAAATTCTTTTGGTACATTCATCACCACGATCAATTTTAGAACATTTTCATCCTCCAAAAAGAAGCCCCAAACTCATTAGCAGTCATTCCCCTGACCTTTGGTTTTAAAGCTCTCTTTTTTTAAAAAAAAATTAATTAATTTATTTTTGGCTGCGTTGGGTCTTCGTTGCTGCGCGTCGACTTTCTCTGGTTGCGGCGAGCAGGGGCTATTCTTTGTTGCGGTGTGTGGGCTCTAGGTGTGCAGGCTGAGCAGCTGTGACCCGTGGGCTCTAGAGCGCAGGCTCAGTAGTTGTGGCGCACGGGCTTAGTTGCTCCGTGGCATGTGGGGTCTTCCCAGACCAGGGCTTGAACCCGTGTCTCCTGCATTGGCAGGTGGATTCTTAACCACTGCACCACCAGGGAGGCCCCGACCTTTGGTTTTAAGTAAAGTATTGTTTTGCGTATTATGTGGGGAAAACGTTTGTGAATTACTTTGTTTCCAGTTAAATGGTAGTGAAGCCATTTAGTGTTACTTTTAATATTCTCTGATTGAATAGAAGCATAGGTTTGTGTAAAAGTCAAATTAGTTAGTGGTTTATTTAGTTGCATGAATGGGCTCATAGGATGGATTGTAGGAAGATCTGAGATGAGATCTTAAGGATAAGTAGTATTTGGCCAGATGAAAAGGATGCACAGCATGTGCAGGACCCAAAGGCAAGAAAGCTGTAGGGCAGGTAGAGTGATCTGAAGATAGTTTGGTCTGGCTGGAATGTTGAGTGCTAGTGTGAGGTGTGGGCATCACTCCTCCTTTCTGTGAAAAAGTGTGTTGTCTTAAAAAGGCAAAATAATTACGTGATTAATTTGCTTAAACTGTTTGTGGATTGCTGTCACTTCCTAGCTATATAAATCTGGATGAGAAACTTTATTGTCTAAAACTCAGTTAAACTCTCATTAGATGAGAATAAAGTCCTATCTGATGTGATTGTTGTGAAGAATAAATGAGCTAACGCTCATAAAGCTTTTAATAAGATGCTTGGAATACAGTAAGTACTCAATAAAAATCAGCTGCCCTGAGGATGACATTGTGGTGGTGGTGATTTTGATCATGGTGACTTTGATGATGGTGATAATGATCCTGAAGTATGGAATTCCTTAGGATATTTTGGAGCCCCAGAGAGTGCTCGGGAGACTGGAAAAGGATTTGTCATTTTAACTTTTTCCGGGGAAGAAGGAAGTGAATACCAAAAACTTTAGACCAGCACTGTTTAATAGAACTTTGTGTGATCATAGAAATGTTCTATCTTTGACCATCAAATACAGTAGCCACTAGTTACATGTGCTTTTTGAGCACTTGAAATGTGGCCAGTGTGACTGAGAAACTGTATTGTTAATTTTATTGCAATTAATTTAAATAGCCACTGTGACTAGTGGTTACTGTTTAGGGCAGCACAGTTACACACTTACAGATTGAGGAATCTAATTGAATTATGGCAATATTTTAGAACAGATTATTTAAAAAGTTAAAAAGTAGTTTTAGAAGCCTTGTCAGGGGAAAGGTGATTGCTGGGATACAGCATGGATTCACTAGGTTACATCAGACAATAATTCTAGTTTTCTAGAACTGACATGGTTCCCAGACTGATAAATAAAGGAAATGTAGTAGTTGTAATGTGTCTAGACTTCAGTTAGATCTTTTTATGCTGTCTTTGTGGAAAATACGAAAAATTATGTCCTAGATTTCATGAGAACAGGGACTGTCATTTGTTCTCTACTAAGCAAATAACAGATACTTACTAAATATTTGATGACTGAATGGAGAATGGTACAATTAAGTGAAGTGACAACTAGTTGTAAATGGCTAGACGCAGAGAATGGAGATCTGCTTACTGCAGAAGATGGGTTAGGGCAGGGATCCCCAACCCCTGGGCTGCACGGCAGGAGGAGGTGAGAGGCGAGCGAGCGAAGTGTAATCTGGCACTCCCCACCGCTCGCATCACCACCTGAACCATCCACCAGCCCCCCGGCCCCCGCCCCAGCCGTGGGAGAATTGTCTTCCATGAAACCAGCCCCTGGTGCCAAAAAGGTTGGGGACCTCTGGGTTAGAGGAACTGGTGTTAGCTGCCTCATCCGGGTTTATAGTATTGGAAAGATCCAGGGGTGGTGGCGTAGAAGATAGTGGCGATGTAAACTAGCTGCCAGCATATCCTCGCTGAGTGTGGAGGGTGTCCAGCTCATCACTGGCTGATAGTGAAGAGGTGGAGGTAGGAGACTGTGTTACTGAGTAGCTTGAAAATCAGAGTAACAAGGATTTTATATGAGGGTTCAGGAATAGTGGTCTAGAGGTGGCAATGGAAGAAAGAAGGGTAACTGCCTCATTTCCCAATATTGGGTGTGCCACGTGAGAGACTTCATAGCCTCCACTTGAAAGGGCTGCATGGGAAGAGGCATCCTGGGAACGCCAGCTATCAGTGAAGGCAGAGAGGCACTGAGAACTTTTAGAGGAGTTTCTTAGTAATGGAATGAAGTTCCGTGAGAGTGTATTTCCCCACCCAACTGGCTTCTTTTTTTTTTTTTTTTTAATATTTATTTACTTATTTGGCTGTGCCAGGTCTTAGTTGTGGCATGGGGGATCTAGTTCCCTGACAAGGGATCGAACTGGGACCCCCTGCATTGGGAGCATGGAGTCTTAACCACTGGACCACCAGGGAAGTCCCCCAACTGGCTTGTTTTTATCATCACTTAAACTTTAAGAAAAGTCTCTCATTTCTGACAACAGATTCTTCTCCAACTTCATACTTTCTTTGCCTTTTGCTTTAAGTTGCTTTGCTCTTTGCTTTACAGCCAGAATTTGTTGAGAGAGCTGTCTACGTTTGCTTTATGTTTCCATTTCTTCACCTGTAATTTTCTTCTCAATTTGTCTTGTTTCTGTTGCCACAATTTCACTGAAATGTTTGCTGGGATTACTAATGGCTTTCTTTAAATACACTGGCTACTTTTCTATCCATTTATTTAACCTCTTAGCATCTGTACTAGTTGTCTATTGCTATGTAACAAATTACCCCCAAACTTAACTTAAAACAACAAACATTTATTGTTTCACAGTTTCTTTGGCAGGCATCTGGGTTTGGTGTGTGAGATTCAGGGTCACCCATAAGGCTGCACTCAGATGTTGACTAGGACTGGTCATCTCAGAGCTCAGCTGGGGGAGGGTCTGAGTCCAGCTCAGGCATGTGGCGCGTGGCAGGCCTGAGGTCCTTGCTGGCTGTTTGATGGAGAAATCAGTCTCTTTGCCATTTGGGTCTCTGCACAGGATTACTCACAACATGGTTCGAGCCCTATATCAAGGAGATTGAGGAGGGGAGTTACTAGCCATTCTTTTTGTGACCTAACCTCAGAAGTGACAGTCTGTCACTTTTGCTGTATCCTGTTCATTTGAAGGGGGTCACTTGGTCCGGCACAGGCAAGAGAGGATTCCACAAGAGCATGGATACTCAGAGGTAGACATCATTCAGAGCCATTTTTAAGATTGCCCACTACAGCTGTGTTTGACACAGTAGATTTCTCCTTCCTTTGTAAAACTCTCACTTCTTTTGGGATCTTTAGATTATGCTTCTGTTCTCCTTCCTGGTTCTCTGGACTCTCTTTCCAGTCACCTTTGTTGAATCTTTCTCTACCATTCATTAAATGTTTGAATTTCTCTGGCTCATCTCATTTTCCTTCTTTTTTTTTTTTTTTAGTACAAACCTTTTATTTTTATTTTTTTTACATCTTTATTGGAGTATAATTGCTTTACAGTGGTGTGTTAGTTGCTGCTTTATAACAAAGTGAATCAGCTATACATATACATATATCCCCATATCCCCTCCTTCTTGCATCTCCCTCCCACCCTCCCTATCCCACCCCGCTAGGTGGTCACAAAGCACCGAGCTGATCTCCCTGTGTGATGCAGCTGCTTCCCACTAGCTATCTATTTTACATTTGGTAGTGTATATATGTCCATGCCACTCTCTCACTTCGTCCCAGCTTACTCTTCCCCCTCCCCGTGTCCTCAAGTCCATTCTCTACGTCTGTTTCTTTATTCCTGTCCTGTCCCTAGGTTCTTCAGAACTTTTTTTTTAGGTTCCATATATATGTGTTAGCCTACGGTATTTGTTTTTCTCTTTCTGACTTGACTTCACTCTGTATGATAGTCTCTAGGTCCATCCACCTCACTACAAATAACTCAATTTCGTTTTTTTTTTTATCGCTGAGTAATATATTCCATTGAACATATGTGCCACACCTTATCCATTCATCTGTCGATGGGCATTTAGGCTGCTTCCATGTCCTGGCTATTGTAAACAGTGCTTCAGTGAACACTGTGGTACGTGACTCTTTTTGAATTATGGTTTTCTCAGGGTATATGCCCAGTAGTGGGATTGCTGGGTCATATTCATCTCATTTTCTATTTCATTTTTCATCTGTATGCTGAGTATTCATTTTTCTGTCTTCAGCTTTTACCTCTTTTGTGTCTAAGGGCTATTGTTATCCAGTATTTCCACTTGGATGCCCCTTACACTCAGCACATCCAAAACTAAATGTATGATTCCTCTCTTTTCTGATGTTCCTTAATTTGTTAAATGACACTACCAGTTGTTCAAGCCAGAAATACATGTAGTGTTCTTGATTTTCCCTCTCCTGCAACCTTCCATTTTACTATTCCCTATGGACTTTGTAAGTCATTGCTGTCCAGTGATGGTGTGAATGTTTTTATGAGGTACTGCATCCCCTGTTGTGTTCCAGGCACTGAATGAGTAATTTTTAAGGTTCCTTCCAATCTTGAGATACTGTGTTGCTAGCTATTGAAGGTTTTTAATTAGGAGACACATGATCAGAGCTGTGCTTTAGAGATACAGCAACTCTTGAACACTTTAAAGAGTTTATTTTTTAGAGCAGCTTTAGGTTTTCAGCAAAATTGAGTGGAGGTAGAGATTTCCCATAGAATCCCTGCCCCCATCCATGCATAGCCTCCCCCATTATCAGTCTCCCACCAGAGTGGGACATTTATTATAACTGGTGAACTTTCATTAACACATCACTGTCACCTGAAGTCCATATGAACTCTCATTTTTAGTGGTTCACCCAGAATGAAGCTAAACCTTGTATTCCTTTTAGCTTTCTTTAATATGGTGTGCTGCGAGATGAATAGACAATGGTTTCCATCTGACAGCCCCTTTATGTGTGTGTATATATATTCTTTTCATTTTTTCCTTCTTTTTTGTTTAAAAGCCCTTTTCATGGAAATTAGGTAACTCATTGTCTGAACTTCAGTTAAACATCTCTGAAATTGTGAAAACATTTCACGAAGTAGAAGTTTGGACCTTAAACATAATTTTATTATGGGAATATAACTTATCAATTGAAGGAATTAATTCCCTCTTGAAGCCCTTCTTGAATGTAACACACATTGAGAAAAGTGTATAAAACAAATGTATAGTTTGAAAACTTATGGAATAAACACTGGTATAACCATCATCTAGGTCAAACATTAGGACCTTGCCAGCGTTCTAAAAACTTTCTTTGCCCCTTACCAATCACAACCCATTCCTTCCCCTATAAAGGTAACTACTGTCCTGACTTTCACAGGAATCATTTTCTTGCTTTTCTTCATATAATTCTATTATTTAGTTTTATCTGTTTTCCAACTTTATATACATAGAATCATGTTGTATATATTCTTTTATGTCTGGCTTCTTTGACTCAACATTTTGTGAGATTTAGATTTGTTGTGTGTAGCAGTGGTTTAGTCATTTTCATTGCTAAATAGTATTCTGTTCATCACAACTTATTCATTATTTTAATGATGGATATTTAGGTTGTTTCCAGTTTTGGGGCATTATGAATTATGCCACTATGACCGTTATTACACAAGTCTTTTGATGCATGTATTTTTGATGCTTTCATAGCCAGGAATAAAAGTGCTCAGTGATAGGGGGCTTCCCTGGTGGCGCAGTGGTTGAGAGTCTGCCTGCTGATGCAGGGGACACAGGTTCGTGCCCTGGTCCGGGAAGATCCCACATGCCACGGAGCGGCAGGGCCCGTGAGCCATGGCCTCTGAGCCTGCGCATCCGGAGCCTGTGCTCCGCAACGGAAGAGGCCACAGCAGTGAGAGGCCCGCGTACCGCAAAAAAAAAAAAAAAGTGCTCAGTGATAGAGTATGCATATGTGCAGTTTTACTAGATAAGTGCCAACTATTCCTATGTAGTTGTACAAACTTACATGCCCTGAAGCAGTATTTGAGAGTTTCTTTTTGTTCTACATCCTTGCCATTATTGTCAGTGTTATTAATTTCAGCCGTTCTGGTGGATTGATTTATAGTGGTATCTTATAGTTTTAATTTGCATTTCACCAGTTACAAATGAGGTTAAATACCTTTCTGTCTTTTGGTCATTTGGAGAACCTTTCGTGAAGTGCTTATTCAGATATCTTGCTCAGTTTTCTGTTGGATTTTCTTTCTTTTTCTAATTAATTTATAGGAGTTATGTATTTTGGAAATGAGCCCTTCTTTGGTTATTTGTGTCGGGAATATTTCCACTCTACTCTATGGCTTGCTGTTTTGTTCTCTTAATGGTGTCTTTTGAAGAACTGGATTCTTAATTTTAGTGTAGTCCAGTTAATATTTTCCTTTATATGGTTAGTGCTTTTTATGTCCTGTTTAAGAAATCTTTTCCTACTCTAAGGTCATGAAGTTACTCTTTTGTTATTTTCTGCAAGTTACCTTTCTCATATAGCAGCATGATCTGCCTATAATTGATTTTTGCATATGCTGTGAGGTTTATTTTTTTCCCGTTTGGTTCCTGATTTTCTCAGCATCATTTATTGACAGTTCCTTCCTTTTTCAACTGCTTTGTAATAAATTGAGGCTCTCTGTTGTGTTCTACTGGTTTCTCTATCTCGGTCCAGTGCCAGTCCGTCTTAGTTACTATAGCTTTATAGTAAGTCTTCATACCTGGTAGAGTAAGTGCTCCCACCTTGTGTTTTTCCAGGAATGTCTTGACATTAATTGTCTGTCAGCGACTGTCATGGTCAGTAACAGGAGTGGTATCAGCATAGAGACATATAGACATCAATGGAATTAAGTAGAGAGTCCAGATATAAACACACATATATGGTTAATTAATTTTCAACAAAGGTGGGAGGGTAATTCAGTGGAAGCAAGGATAGACTTTTCAACAAAGGGTACTACAACAGTTAGATCTCAGTATGCAAAAAAAAAATGAACCTCAAGCCTCGCTGCATAGGAGAGTCTTTGAGACCTTGGGTTAGATATGACACCAAAAACATGACTCATAAAAGAAAAATATTGATAAATTGGCTTTTATCAAAATTAGAAAATTTTGCTTTTCAAAAGAATTCATGAAGAAAATACAAAAGACAAATCAGGAGAGGATAGTTGCAAATCATATATCTGGTAAAGGACTTAACATTCAGAATATCTAAAGAACTCTTACAAAAAAAAAAGATAAACATCACCCCCCCAAAATGGGCAAAAGATTTGCATAGGCACTTTACCAAAGAAGATATATTGATGGCAGTAAGCACTTGAAAAAGATGCTCACCATCATTATTCATTAGGAAAATGCAAATTAAAACCACAGTATATTGCCACTGCATACCCACTAGAATGGTAAAGTCAAAAGATTGAAGTACCAAGTATTAGCAAGGATGTGGAGAAACTGAGATTCTTATACATTGTTGGTAGAAATGTTAAATATTACACTCATTTTGGAAAACAGTTTGGTAATTTCTTAAATTAAACATGTATTTACTGTATGTCCTCAACCATTCAACTCAGGTATCTATAGCCAAGAGAAATGAAAACATATGTCCACACAAAGGCTTGTGTGCAGATATCCATAGCAGCATTATTCTTAATAGCAAATCTCAGAAGCCATCCAAATGTCCATCAACTGATGAGCTGATAAGCAAAATACAGTATATTCATATAATGGAATACTACTGAGTAATAAGAAGGAGCAACTACTGATACATTTAGCAACATAAATGAACCTCAAAAATGTTTCGCTCAGGGAAAAAACTGCCATTTATAATTTTATTTACATGAAATTTCTAGAAAAGGCAAATCAGTGGTTGCTGGGGCAGCTAATTCTTCGCTGTGAAGTATGGTGTTGTCAGGCACACACACACAAGACAAGGCAAGGCCAAGGCCAAGACCAAGGCCTGACTGATGTGACTGGTATAGATACAACAAACGCTTCCAGGTTAGACAGTTTATCACTTACATGGGCAGTGGAGCCAAAGGTGCCAGCTCTCTATGACTCTTGTCCCATAGGCCAAAAAGGATGACACCAAAACAAAACCATTGCTGATGACTACCGTGAGCTGTGGGATGCCCTATTGCTAAGGAGCCCATTCTAATTTGCCCCTACGTGGTTTCATATTCTACAGCTCTGTTCTGAGATGGGTAGGGCTGAAAGTCTCCTGCCTCATCAGACTCCAGGCAGCAATGAGAAACTCTCTCATGACAGCCTCCAAGGGAGAGAGGGGAACTGTGGGAGATGGCCTGGTAGCTGCCCCTTGTAGGCCTCCCATCCTCTCCTGTTCTGGGTGGTGGGGCGGGGCTGGGGGTGGTGCATGGGGGGCAGGAGGAGGTCAGAAGCGTTCTGCCTAGACTCAGAATGCTACAGGTCACCAGACATGCAGCAGCAGAGGTGCCTGTTCCCCTACAGACACTTATTTGCCTTTGCACCTATCCTTTGTTAGATTGAGATAGTTTCCTTCTCTTCCTAATTTGTTAATATTTTTAATCATTAATAAATGTTAAAATCTACCTGATACATTTTCATATCTATTGAGACAGTCTTTTTTTCTTTTAACCTGTTAATGTGGTTGATTACACAGGTTTTAAAATTGATTTCTACCTGACTTTTTCCCCTTGTGTTATGTATATGTATGATTTTTCTCCTCATACATATAGAATTTACTGTTGCTGACCTTTTCTTTCAAGGAAGAAAGACTAAGTTGAACTTATGATTAATCAGTAAGAAGTTATTAAAGATCCGAGAGGCTCAGGATTTCTTCTGAAACAAAAAGTAGCTGTGTTTTGCAGCAGTCTTTTTGCGTACATCCCTTCAGATCTTTCAGGACCCATCCCTTCAGATGCCACACAGGTGACTTTTCTACCCTCATGGCAGTATTCACTTCGCTTTCATTAGTGGCAGATAATTTCGAATATTTCAGACAGTTTTGCATCCCTTTCTAAACTGCTGTATCAAATTTAGGCTGAATTTTGCTTGATATTTTTCTCCCATGCATAAGTAGAAAGTTATAAAGTAGAAGAAGTTATTGAAAGTGGTGTTATTGGACCTTTCACTTGATTTTTCTGGTGGTTTTTCTAGTGGTTTGCTGTTAATTTTCTAGTATTGCCAAGTTTCTGAATCCATTCTGAAATAATTGGAGTACTGCTTAGGCTTAGCATTTCTTGATTTTAATAGAGCAGCAATTTCTATCTATATTCCTGGTTACTGAAAATAAGTTAATTGAATATGGATATAGGGACTTCCCTGGTGGTACAGTGGATAAGACTCCACCCTCCCAGTGCAGGGGGCCTGGGTTCGATGCCTGGTCAGGGAACTAGATCCCACAACCAAGAGTTCGCATGACACAACTAAGGAGCCGGTGAGCTGCAACTAAGGAGCATGCCTGCCGCAACTAAGACCCAGCGCAACCAAATAAATAAATAAAAGTAAATATTAAAAAAGAAAAAAAATGGATATAAATTATTCTTTAGGTTTAAACTCACAAATGCAGATAATATAGTATGTATTTCTACATAGCAAGTTTTTTATATGCCTTTCTTAAAAGCACCAATCAGGATTTCCTTGAAATTAGGGGTTGAATCTTTACTTAAATTCATATTAAAATTCTTTCAAATAATATAGCAAAAATATCCGCTTTACAAATTTTTTATTTTCATAGTTGTCCCAGAGTACACATCTGTTTCCTTGTTTTTCTCTTTTCCCTTTTCTTCCCTCATTCAAAAAATATTTATAGAAACTCTAGTATGCTTCATTTGTGTACTGTGTATTGTGCTCTGTCTTAGCAATATAATTTTTGAGACACTGTCTCTGCTCTCAGGATGCTAGAGACATTGAAGGAGACAAGTACACAGGCAGTTTTAATAGAGCATGATGAGGGTTAACGATATGAGCAAGAATTGGGAGGTGGACGGGAGTGGTGAAAGATGAGGCTGGAAATGGGGCTTGGATCATGGAGGGCTTTGTCGATCATGTTAGAGTCTAGAGTTTTACCTTGGGGAAATGCCAAGACTTTGGAGACTTTCGTGTAAAGGAAATAACAAATTTTATTTACATTTTACAGGGAGTGGGTAGGAGGAGGCTAAGTGAGGAGGCCAACTAGGAGGCTGTGGCCTTAATCTTGTTAAAGACTGAAAAAGAAAGTAGTGACAGTGGTGGTAGAGAAGCATACCGAAATGAAAGCTTTAAAGAACACAGGGCTGGCTAATTGAATATCTGTGTGTGTGTGTGTGTGTGTGTGTGTGTGTGTGTGTATACTTTCGTGGGAGAAGGGGCAGTTGGTGGTGAGGCAGGAGACTAAGGTGACTTCCAGACTTCCAGATGGAGCAGGTAGGTTAGAAGCAGTGCTGCCTGATACAGTAGCCATTATATATGGGTATTTAAATTTAAACTGATTTAAATGAATTAAGATTTAAAATTTAGTTCTTCAGGTGCACTAGCCGTATTTCATGTACTCAGTAGCCAAATGGGACTCGTGGCGTCTGTATCGGATGGTGCAGATATAGAACATTGTCATTGTCACAGAAAGTTTTGCTGCTTAACCCTGGTCTGCAATTTTTGGTACCGACTACCTCTTCGCCCAGAGGAAAGTCAAAATAATAGGTGGTATTCTCCAGTCTCCTAAGAACTCTGTCTCCACAATAACCTAGGGATTCTGTGAGTCAGAAACAATTATCACCACCACCATCCAGTCATCATCAGATATGCAACACTTTCATGAACAGAGAAGGTTCTGTAGGACAGCACTGCCCTAGAGGGATGGTGATGCCATTCATTGAGCTATTGATGGCTGTGGTGAGGGCAACAGGAATCTCTAGGAAGGGTACTGTCCAGTAGACATGTAGTATGAGCCACTTACGTAATGAAAATTTGAGTGGCCACATTATAGAGTAAGAAGAAATGGTTAGATTTCATAATTTTATAATATATTTTATTTAACCCAGTGCATCCAAAATGTCATTTTCAACATGTTGAAACATGTCATTTAAAAAACTATTAATGAGCCATTTTACATTATTTCTTCATACTAAGTATTTAAAATCAATTGTATACTTTTATAGCATATCTTAATTCAGATGCAAAGATTGTATCAGAAATACTTGATCTGTATTTAGAGTTCATAAAAATTTACAGTTGAAAAAATAGATTCACATATCCAACTTGTTTCAAACATGCTTAAAATTTTCAGTAACTAAATTACCAGTTTTTACATTTAACTTTTAATTACAATAAAATAATATTAAAAATTCAGCTCCTCAGCCTCACTAGCACGTTTCAAGCGCTCAACAGCCGCATGTGGCTAGCGGCTACCATTGGACAGTGCAGCTCTGGAATAATCAGTTGCATTCCAACTTGATAGTTGGAAATTCAGGTCTGGAGCTCAGGTAAGAGGTGTAGGAATAGACAGGTAGATGGTGGGGACTGTGAGGAATGTGGAGATAAAAAAACAAGCTTGATTTAGGACAGCCCAATATTAAGTTCTCTGTGCTCCACTAAAAAAAGAAATCTGGGGCTTCCCTGGTGGCGCAGTGGTTGGGAGTCTGCCTGCCGATGCAGGGGACACGGGTTCGTGCCCCGGTCCGGGAAGATCCCACATGCCGCGGAGAGGCTGGGCCGCTGAGCCTGCGCGTCCGGAGCCTGTGCTCCGCAACGGGAGAGGCCACAGCAGTGAGAGGCCCGCATACCGCAAAAAAAAAAAAAAAAAAGAAATCTGTAAATCTATCTGGTGAGAGTAAAATAGTAAATGAGAATGCAGCACATTGCAGTGGTTGAGAGTCTGAGTTTAGAGTCAGATGTGTGATCTTGGGCAACTTACTGAGCCTTTCTAAGCCGTAGTCTCCTCATCTAGAAATGGGGTGATAAAATCTCTCTCCTGAAAGGTTTGCCAGAAGGGTTAAAGGAAGTATTCATGGCAAGTATTTACCATGTATAGTGCCTGTCTCCTCATTTCTTAGTTGCCATTTTTTGTGGAGTGTACCATCAATTTAATAATTTATTCTTTTTTTTAGGGAAAAAACCCTATTGTAATTTTACATGTTGTTATGAGCTGAATCCCAATTTCTGAAACTTTAAATTATGAAGAAAAGTATATCTTAAAATAGAGGAAATACAGCTATTATTCATACTGATGACTGCTCATTATGGTCCACACACTATGTTAAATGCCTTATACAATGATATTTTGTTTTTTTTTTAATGTGCAGTGTAACATGGTATTTCTCTTGTAACGTTTCACTTAAGTGGACTTTGTAGTAGAAAAACTGTTTTAATTCTGGAACCTTGAAATGTATTATGGCCGCGTTCTTTTTCTTGGTTATTCCAGGAACTGGTGAATTCTGCTTGAATTGCTTTGGATACTTTTAAATTTATCATTTCATTGTATTCTGGGCTAAATCTATAGAATTTAAGAGTCTATAATTCTACATTTGGGTACAAACATGTAAGGGATTATGATGAAAAAAACCCCTTGGTAATTCATGGTATTCAGGGAAGCATGGTAACAAAGAGGAGAAAAATGGACTCTACTAGGTCAAAGAGGAAGGAATTGTGACTTTTTTTAAAAAGTAAATTTGTTTATTTAATTTATTTATTTTTGCCTGCGTTGGGTCTTTGTTGCTGCACGCGGGCTTTCACAGAAGTGCTGTGCTGGGCAGGTTTTTTGACACCAGGTCCAAAAGGAAGAAATGTTCACCTTAATTTACAGTGGCTTAAAGATTGTTTCTTTTTAAACATTTTTTTTCTTTCCTTTTGGAAAATTTTGGCAACTGTTAAGAAGAAAGATTTCCTACCATTCTTTTTGCTATGCTTATATGTATACAGTTGATCCTTGAACCAGTGGGGGCCTCTGACCCTCCCTGCAGTCGAAAATCTGTGTATAACTTACAGTTGGCCCTCCATGACAGGGATTCCTCCATGTCCGCAGATTTAGCCATCCATGTGTTGTGTAATATTGTAGCATTTACTGTTGAAAAAAAAATCCATATGTAAGTGGACCCGTGAGGTTTAAACCTGTGTTGTTCACGGGTCAACTGTATTTTCAAAATTGAGAGTATGCTGTATGTCAAAATGTGTATCCACTTTCACTTACTGTATTATAAACTTTTTATGACAAACTGGTTATAAATGTTTTTTGTAGATGGCATGTTAAATCATAAAGATTTCACTTAAACATTTTCCAACTGAATGAGTACTAGTAAAGCTTGTATATCATAAGTCATAATGTAGCTGGTTTTCTCTACATTTTGGGTCATTTAAATAGGTGGGTTTCCTGTTTTTGGAATTATTGGATCAAAAGATATGAATGTTTTTAAGACCCTTAACCATTTTCAAACTTGCTGCTTCCCAAGTGCTCTTATTTTTTTAAGGATGAAAATAAACACTTTCGATACAAATGCTTTTATTATTTTAAGGAAGAAAATGAAACACTGGGTACTTATAATTTTTCACTTAAACTTTTAAATTTATGAAATGTTTCAGACATGCAGAAAGATAGAATTGTCTAATTAATAAATATCTGTGCACTCACTACCTAGTTTAATAAATAATTGTAGAGTTAAAAACGTTTTGCACAGCTCTCGCTGGTTATAAACGTCTTTGCCAACAGTGATGTGAATGTTTACTCTTATCCAATAACACAGGTCTGTATCCAAGATATTTTGGGCCAGAATTCAGAATTTTTCAGATTTTAGAAAGGTGATGTGATGCGTATACTATATATTATCTAACTTTCCAAGCAAGGTGGGGGACACCCTCCAATTCCTTCATCAAACACATTGGTATTTCAGTATGAGTTCAGATGTGATGTTGTCACCAAATTAGTTACAAAATTTTGGGGTTTTCAGAGATTTTTAGAATTGAGATACGTGGTTGGGAACATGTGTGTCTATTCAGTGTATTTGTTCAGTTTAATCAGTCTGGTAGGATTTGTTGAATTGATCGTAATGTAGTATGAGATGTGGTATAAAATGGAAGACAATGTAACTACCATCCAAACAATTTAATATTTTAGGATTTTTAGAAATCAGATAGCAGTGAGGACCGGAGTCATTGGGGAAGGCTACACAACCTAGAACCTGGCTCTTTTGAACTAAGTAGCTCAAGTTGCTGATGTAAGTAGAGAACAACTGTGATTAATAAATAACCTTGTGTTTGCTTTAAGTATCTGCTTGACAAGATATTTGTCATGGTGAGAACTTTGATAGACCTTACAATTAACTTGATTAAATGATTGATAACAATTATTAAAAACCACAATTACCTTGATTGTAACTGAGTTACTCAACCTTCTCACCCTTCCCTAAAAAAGAATGAAACAGCAACTGTGACAGGTGTGTCATGGCTGCTCCTTGCAGAGGTGCTCTTTCTTGTTGATATGTCATCAAAACTGTGCTGCTTTAGCCTCACAGTTCTATACTTTTTGGTCTCCAGGAGAATCAGATTAAGATCATACAACCTGATGTCTTGTGTTAACAAAACTGATACGCTACATGCTGAGGGTGGAAGCAGAGACATCTGTGCTTCCTTTAACTTGTAGGGTTGTTTTTAACCTCCTAGTAAGGGGCCTAGCCCATTCATTACCATATTATAGTGTTGAATGGTTGAGGGGCTTATTGAAGCCCTTAGTTGTAGGGAGACTTTGTGTGTGAGTAAAAGTAATACATGCTCACTGTTAAAACAGTTGAAAAAGAAAAGAAAAAAAGAAGTGCCTATATATACAAGGGAAAAAGTAGCTCTATATGACCTTTCAGAAATAGCTTCTTGCTATCCAAATCATTTCTGTGTGTTTGCCAACATACATGTCTATACTTTTGTCTACTGATGAGATTGTATTATACAGTTCTTCTGTAACTTGCTTTCTTTCCCACCTCACGGTATGTCATAGATGTCTTTATAGAGATTGTCAGATATAGAGATTTACTTAAAATTTTTGTTCACAGCTGTATTCTATTTTATAGTGTGGAGATATAATTTATCTAACCAGTCTCTTGGTGGAAATTTAAGTTGTCTCTTTTTTGCTGGCACAAAATAATCAATAATTGAACGTCATTGCACATATATCTTTAAACTTGTGAAATATGTCTCACAGAGAATAATTTTAAAAGCGAGACTTCTAGGTCAGAGGGTATACACATTTAAAATTTGATAGATTCTGCAAAATTTTACTTGAATTGGATTTAAAAATTTTGGTCTATTGTTAATCTTTTCATAGAGGACTTAAGATAGCAGCACATTTCTTGTCCCTAGTGACATATTTAACCCTTTAACAAAATGAACAGAATCTTAAAAATGTTGGGGGGGAGGAATAAGTTAGGAGTTTGGGATTAACATGTGCACACTACTGTATATAAAATAGATAACCAACAAGGACCTGCTGTATAGCATAGGGAACTCCACTCAGTATTTTGTAATAACCTATACAGGAAAAGAATATGTATATATGTATGTATATATAAACTGAAGCACTGTGCTGTACACCTGAAGCTAACACAATATTGTAAATCAACTGTACTTCAATAAAAAAAAAGTTGAAATACAGCGTTTTAAAATATTCAACTCAATTCAAAGAAAAAGCACTTTTCTTATAGCAGTTAAGATTGAAGTTTTTCAGAAGGAACTGTACTGAAGAACTAAGGGAGAAAAACTCAAAATCCCCCCCTCCTTCCTGCACCCATGTATAGAAGGGTTTTAAAAATAGGAGAAATGAGTTATTAAAAGCAATAAAAATTTTATAATTACAGAAACAGGATACCACTTTTTAAAAAATTCTAACTTAATGTTTAGTTGACATTTGCTTGACTGATAGATCTCATAGGGTATGTAGATTCATTTCCTTCCACTTTAACTCTGTCTCAGGTTGATGCTGGAGGATGGATGTTGTATAAAGATGCTTAATGTCTAAAGTAGATTGGCTTTGGTATCCTTGATGATCTGACCTTCCCTCTTCTTTTCTCCCCTCCCCTTCCTTCCACAAATCTATTCATCTGTTTACAAACATGTACTTATTGAATGCATACTGTGTGCCAGGTATAGTAGTAAGGGCTGTGCATGATACAGTAATGAACAAGGGTGTGTGTGTGTATAAAAATCCTATTTTCATAGAGTATGGTGTAATAAATACAGACAACATGTAAAGAGGGTAATTGTAAATTGTAGTAAATCCTTGGAAGGGAACAAATGGAATTGTGTGTTCTCTGTAGTTCCAATTACTACTTGGTTCTGCAGTGAGTGTTGTTTATGTTATCATCATATTGTAAACTATTTATTGGCTTTCTGTCTTCAGATTTGATTTGTAGACAAAGAAAAGACAGTTATAGATCAGAAAATAAATGTCACATACCTATACAATGTAAAAGTAACGGTGTAGGTCATTGATGTGAGGTAGCTGGGTGTATTGGAACTCTCTGTTCCTCATCATATACTGAGATGGTGGTGGGAGGTTGAGTTTAAATTTTATGGAGGAAAGTTAAGGTATATTAGTTAAAATTATAAAGATAACCATTAGAAAACTAAAAGTAAACTATAATTCAACAAAAATTGGGAAAAAAAGAGGGTTATGAACAAAATTCTTCACCTTTTATGGGGAGAGACTCAAGAAAATGTATTTAAAGATTTAGATAAATCAAGAAGTAGATACTTACTCCTTAATTTAATATAAATGTATTGACTACCTTTTATGTGCCAGGCCCCATTCCAGGTGCTGAGGTGCAGCAGTGAGCAGAAAAGGGAATAGTCACTGTCCTCGTGGGGCTTTCACTCTAGTGAAGGAGACTGACAATAAACAGAGAAGTGAAAGAAATTGCGTATTATATGGCAATAAATGTTATGAAGAAATAAGTTATGGAGATTAAATTTAGTGATTAGGAGTCAAATAATTTAGAGTTATGGAGGTAACCACTAGAATTAAAAGCAGAATGGTCAAAAGTAGTTATCTCTAATGAGGAGAACTCAGTGGGGAGAGACTTACTTTTTATTGTTTGAATTTTAATTTCTACATGCATGTATCACTCATTTAATAGTAACATTTAATGTCATAGGTTAAATACATTAATAACACATAATACCAAAAAGTGTACCAAAAAGTACACCAAATGACTCCATATATGCTTGTGATTTTTTAAAGATTATTATTTAAATGAAAAGTCATAACATCAAGACCACAATAAAATAACACTTCATATTCAGTAGGATGACTGTAATAAAAAAGGTGTACAGTAACAGGTATTGATGAGGATGTGGAGAAATTGGGCTCCTCATAGGTTGCTGCTAAGAATGTGGAATGTTGCAGATGCTTTGGAAAACAGTTTGATATTTCTTAAAAAGTTAAAACAGTTTTTTTTTTTTTTTTTTTGCGGTATGCGGGCCTCTCACTGCTGTGGCCTCTCCCGTTGCGGAGCACAGGCTCCGGATGCTCAGGCTCAGCGGCCATGGCTCACGGGCCCAGCCGCTCCGCGGCATGTGGGATCTTCCCAGACCGGGGCACAAACATGTGTCCCCTGCATCGGCAGGCGGACTCTCAACCACTGCGCCACCAGGGAAGCCCAAAACAGAGTTTTTTTGTTTGTTTTTTAATTTATTAATTTTTGGCTGCATTGGGTCTTTGTTGCTGCACACAGGCTTTCTCTAGTTGTGGCGAGTGGGGGCCACTCTTCGTTGCGGTGCACAGGTTTCTTATTGTGGTGGCTCCTCTTGTTGCGGAGCACGGGCTCCAGGCGTACGGGCTTTAGTACGTGTGGCACACAGGTTCAGTAGTTGTGGCTCGCGGGCTCTAGAGCACAGGCTCAGTTGCTCCACGGCATGTGGGATCTTCCCGAACCAGGGCTTGAACCCGTGTCCCCTGCATTGGCAGGCGGATTCTTAACCACTGCGCCACCAGGGAAGCCCAAAACAGAGTTTTTGTTTTTGTTTTTGTTTTTTTTGGCTGCACCGTGTGGCTTGCAGGATCTCAGTTCCCTAACCAGGGATTGAACCCCGGGCCAGGGCAGTGAAAGCGCCAAATCCTAAGCACTAGACCACAAGGGAATTCCCTAAACAGAGCTTTTATATTGCCCAAACAATTCCACTCTTAGGTATATACCCAAGAGAATTGCAGACTTTTGTCCACACAGAAACTTGTACACGAATGTCTGTAGTAGGATTATTCATAACATCAACAACCCAAATGTCCATCAGCTGATGAATGGATAAGCAAAATGTAGAATATCCATACAGTGAAATACTATTCAGCATAAAACGGAATGAAGTACTGATACATGCTACAAAATAAAGGAACCATGAAAACATTATGCTAAATGAAAGAAACCAGACACAAAAGGCCTCACATAGTATTTATATGAAATGTCCAGAGTGGGATATTAGAATATGGAGCTCTTATCAAATGAAAAATAGCCCTCTGACCTCATGTTCCTCCACCCTCAATTTGAGAATGTCTATCAAAGTGAACTGCTCTTATGGATGATGATAATGTGTCATATCCCTTAAATATGTTGGGTTGAGAAAATAAAATTAAGGATCATCAGTAGATTGGAAAGAGACAAGACTGTATAGGCAAGGAGACTGTTTTTGGAGATTGTTGTGCTGGCCACACAGGATGAGTCAGTAGAGATAGAAAGGAAATATATTAGAAAGATAAGCTTGATGGAAAGGAAGTATATTAGAAAGATAAGCTTGATAGTGCACAGTGATTGATTAGTTAATGGGAAGCTGAATAGAGGAGTGAAAAGGGGGAGTCAAAATGAATTCTATCAAAATAGGGAACATAGGAGGATAGGAGCATATTTAGGGAAAATATATGTTCAGTTAGAGCTGTTGAGTTACCTATGGGAAATCTTGGCAGATATGTACAGTAAGTAGTTGATCATGTAAGTGTGCAGCCCAAGGGAGAAACCAGAGTTGGGACTATTGAGATAACCTAAATTAAAATAAGTACCTACTTAAAATAGGTAAGAATTGAAACTAGTTGAAACAGTGGCTGTGGATGAGATTGCCCAGGAACATGTTTGAGGACAGCGCTCTAAGGCACACACCAGTGTTTTATCCGTATTTTTTAAAATTGACGTATAGTTGATTTGCAGTGTTCTGTTAATTTCCATTATAGTTTACCACAGGATATAGAATGCAGTTCTCTGTGCTATACAGTAGGACCTTGTTGTTTATTCATTCCATATATAAAAGCCTACATCTGCTAATCCCAACCTCCCATTCCATCCCTCCCCCAACCCCCTCCGCCTTGGCAACCACCAGTGTGTACTCTATGTCCACGATTCTGTTTCTGTTTCATATATAGGTGCATTTGTGTCTTATCTTAGATTCCACATATAAGTGACATCATATGCATATACTAGTGTTTTAAAGGTAGGCGGAGGAAGAGGAGCCAATAAAATGTAGTAGAAAAGAATTGTCCTGGAGAGATAATAGGAGTAGCAGAAGAGTATTAGACAGACCCAGGTAAGAGTTTCAAGGTAGAAGTGTTCAGTAGTGGGACTTCCCTGGTGGCGCAGTGGTTGAGAGTTGCCTGCCATTGCAGGGGACACGGGTTTGAGCCCTGGTCCGGGAGGATCCCACATGCTGCGGAGCAACTAGGCCCGTGCGACACGGCTGCTGAGCCTGCGCTCTAGAGCCCGTGAGCCACAGCTGCTGAGCCCACGTGCCACAACTACTGAAGCCCGAGCACCTGGAGCTCATGCTCCGCACTGGGAGAGGCCACCACAGTGAGAAGCCCGGGCACCGTGGTGAAGAGTGGCCCCTGCTCACCGCAACTAGAGAAAGCCCGCATACAAACGAAGACCCAACGCAGCCAAAAATAAATAAATAAATAAATTTATTAAAAAAAATAAAAAGTGTTCAGTAGCATCAAATGCAGTAGAAGTGAAGAGAATCCATTGAATTTGGCTATAAGGAAACCATTCTGGCTTTATTCTAGAAGTGGTAGTGGGAGTTTTTAGTACCTAGAGCCTTATCTATACCATTTCTGTTGGATATCTTTACACTACCCTTCCCAAAATTGGTTTATTGTTTTGTCCTGATTATAAAAATAGTATGTCTTCATAGAAGAAAATTTATGGCTTGGAGAGGAAGTGAGATCATCACCCCCAAATCTTACTACCCAGAATCGTGTATCCTGCTGTAACATTAAAAACACAAACTCAGGTGGAATCTGTGTGTATTATAACTTTTTCTTTTTTCTGCTTGGTTTGACAATAGATCACAAATACCTTTCTCTGTTGTTAAGTATAGAGCCACATCATCATTTGTAATGACATGGTGTATTTTCTAGGTCTTCTGTAGCAAATTACCAGAAACTTGGTGGCATAGAACAATAGACATTTATTCTCTCATAATTCTGGAGGCTAGAAGTCCAAAATCAGTGTAGGCAGCGCCTTGCTCCCTCTCAAGCCTCTAGAGAGGACCCCTCGTTGCCTCTTCCTGGCTTCTGGTGGCTCCTGGCAATCCTTGGTGTTCCTTAGCTTGTAACCACATCACTCCAATCTCAGCCTCCCTTCTTGCGTGGTCTTATTGTGCGTCTCTGTGACTGAATCTCTCTCTTCCCTCACAGAAAGACACCAGTTGGATTTAGAACCTAACGTAATCCAGTATAAACTCATCTTAACTTGGTTACATCTGCAAAGACTTGATTTCCAAATAAGGTTACATTCTGGCATTTCTAGTGGACGTGAATTTTGGGGGGATGCTATTCAACTCATTATAGATAGTAACCCATCTTATAGTTGTACCTTAACTTACATAGCCAGTACCCCATTTTTGGACATTTAGATCGTAACTTTTCACTATTGTGACCATAATGGGGGCAGGGATAATGCATGTAGTAGAACCGAGGTGATCCAGCTGGACACCTTTTGGTACCCCCTTGCCCCATCTTAACTGTGAACAGACATGTGAAGCAGCCCTGGCCTGAGAAGGACATGCCGAGGGCCTATTAGGAAGGAGCGTTTGGATTGCCATCAGGTAAGCCACTAAGCCTTGCTGGGTGCAAACTGAGGCTGGGTGCCGTTTAGGGTAGTGGAGGAGGGAGAGATGAGACCATCTGTGCTCCTGAGACCAGTGGCAGCTCTAGTTTCTTCCAGTAACCTTCCTTCCTCTTCTCTGATCCCCTCAAGAACAGAGGCCCGTGAGAATCGTGGAGAAGCTGCTTCCCGTCCCTGTGTGCAGAAGTGACTGCAGGATGAGGGGTGGACTGTGGCAACCATGGAGGTGTGCGTTCAGGTCTCCTTCCATGGGAGCCTCACTGCCTCACTTTCTCCACTGTATCGCCTCTGCACTTCTGTCACAAATGAGTTGTCCATATATGTATGGGTCTATAATTACTGTTTTGTTTTTTTTTTGTGGTACGCGGGCCTCTCACTGTTGTGGTCTCTCCCGTTGCGGAGCACAGGTTCCGGACGCACAGGCCCAGCGGCCACGGCTCATGGGCCCAGCCGCTCTGCGGCATGTGGGGTCTTCCCAGACTGGGGCACGAACCCGCGTCCCCTGCATTGGCAGGTGGACTCTCAACCACCGCGCCACCAGGGAAGCCCTATAATTACTTTTTAAATCATAAAAGTAATTCATATTCATGTTAAAACCTCAGTGCAGAAAAGAAAAATGTGAAAACCCACTTTTCCCCACGAATTCTTGTATTCTTTTTATAAATTTAAAAATGTATGGTACTGGCACAAAAACAGAAGTATAGATCAGTGCAACAGGATAGAAAGCCCAGAGATAAACCCACGCACATATGGTCACCTTATCTTTGATAAAGGAGGCAAGAATATACAATGGAGAAAAGACAGCCTCTTCAATAAGTGGTGCTGGGAAAACTGGACAGCTACATAAAGAATGAAATTAGAACACTCCCTAGCACGATACACAAAAATAAACTCAAAATGGATTAAAGACCTAAATGTAAGGCCAGACATTATAAAACTCTTAGAGGAAAACATAGGCAGAACACTTTATGACATAAATCACAGCAAGATCCTTTTTGACCCACCTCCTAGAGAAATGGAAATTAAAACAAAAATAAACAAATGGGACCTAATGAAACCTAAAAGCTTTTGCACAAAGGAAACGATAAAAAAGACAAAAAGACAACCCTCAGAATGGGAGAAAGTATTTGCAAACGAAGCAAATGACAAGGGATTAATCTCCAAAATATACAAGCAGCTCATGCAACTCAATATCAAAAAAACACCCTAATCCAAAAATGGGCAGAAGACCTAAACAGACATTTCTCCAAAGAAGGTATACAGATTGTCAACAAACACATGAAAGGATGCTCAACGTCACTATTCATTAGAGAAATGCAAATCAAAACCACAATGAGGTATCACCTCACACCGGCCAGAATGGCCATCATCAAAAAATCTACAAACAGTAAATGCTGGAGAGGGTGTGGAGAAAAGGGAACCCTCCTGCACTGTTGGTGGGAATGTAAACTGATACAGCCACTATGGAGAACAGTATGGAGGTTCCTTAAAAAACTAAAAATAGAACTACCATATGACCCAGCAATCCCACTACTGGGCATATACCCTGAGAAAACCATAATTCAAAAAGAGTCACGTACCACAGTGTTCATTGCAGCACTATTTACAATAGCCAGGACATGGAAGCAACCTAAGTGTCCATCGACAGATGAATGGGTAAAGAAGATGTGGCTCACATATACAGTGGAATATTAGCCATAAAAAGAAATGAAATTGAATTATTTGTAGTGAGGTGGATGGACCTAGTGTCTGTCATACAGAGTGAAGTAAGTCAGAAAGAGAAAAACAAATACCGTATGCTAACGTATGTGTATATATATATATATATATATATATATATATATATATAAAATCTAAAAAAAAAGGTTCTGATGACTCTAGGGGCAGGACAGGAATAAAGAAAGACACAAGACGTAGAGAATGGACTTGAGGACATGGGGAGGGGGAAGGGTAAGCTGGGAGGAAGTGAGAGAGTAACATTGACATATATACACTACCAAATGTAAAATGGATGGCTAGTGGGAAGCAGCTGCATAGCACAGGGAGATCAACTTGGTGCTTTGCAGCCACCTAGAGGGGTGGAATAGGAAGGGTGGGAGGGAGACACAAGAGGGAGGGGATATGGGGATATATGTATACATATAGCTAATTCACTTTGTTATACAGCAGAAACTAACACAACATTGTAAAGCAATTATACTCCAATAAAGATGTTAAAAAATGTATCTTGTATATCTTGTATCTCTTTTCTTATCACTACTTACAGACTTAACCTTATTCTTTTTAATAGCTGCACAGTATTCCCGTAATTATATAGACTATTAACCAGAGTCTTGTTATTTCAAAGAAGTCTGCAGTTTATTTTTACTCAGTTTTCCCACTTGTGTGAAAATATGTGTAAGATAAATTCCTAGACATGCAATGACTAACATTTATTGAAAACCTACCAGGAACCAGATATTTTATACTCACTTATTTGATCTTTTTAGCTATCCTTTGAGGAAGATGATATGCCCATTTAATAGATGATGCTGCGGCACTGTGAGATTTATTTATTCGTTGAAAGCTACAACGTTTAAATGGTGGAGCTGAACCAGCCCAAGCCTTCCCTTCTAGTTGCTACACAACTAAGCCTCAGGAGCACGATAAGAATTACTTCACAGGGCGCTTGTTAGGGTGAAATGTAAATATTTAAGGTCTATGCATTGCATTTTGTTTTGCACATTTTTATACTTACCCTGTAGAAAAGATTTCAGGTTACATTTTTGGTTTCATACTTAAGCAGAGTGTTACTAATATGCTTTAATACAGAGGGCAGCAGTGTTAATTAAGGAGGAAAATATAAAAACTACCATGTCCATGTATCCTGAGCACTGTTGCTTCATGATTTGGAATTGTATTTTTAACTTTTGCCATTCCACTTCATTTGGGTAAGTTTAAAAAAAGTGACTTCATTGTTTTAAGAATTAACCTAGGGGGCTTCCCTGGTGGTGCAGTGGTTGAGAGTCCGCCTGCTGATGCAGGGGACACGGGTTTGTGCCCCGGTCCGGGAAGATCCCACATGCCGCGGAGCGGCTGGGCCCGTGAGCCATGGCCGCTGAGCCTGCGCGTCCGGAGCCTGTGCTCCGCAACGGGAGAGGCCACAACAGTGAGAGGCCCCAACAGTGAGAGGCCCTGCGTACCGCAAAAAAAAAAAAAAAAAAAATTAACCTAATCTTTTTAAATGTTGACTGTCTTGTATATCTTAGAAAAAAATCTTTGCTTATAGGTGTATGTCACCAGAACTGAATTCTTTTTAGTTTTTTTGACTTTCTTTTCTGAGAAACAATTGTGCCTTCTCTTGATAAGGAGCCCCAGTATTTTAAGGCTTTCGTGTTGTTTTAGAGTTAAGAATGCTTCTTTGGTGAACTTGAAGAGCTCTAAAAATTGTAAATTTTTTATGGGAATGTGGAAGTAGGAATTGATGGTGAAACTATGTTGTTAATAAACACCAAATTTAAGATAAACCAAATTTCTGGTAATGTTCTTATCAGAATTAGATTTTAGGAACTTTTTAAAAAACCTAAATCTGGGCAGACTTGCAGAGATTTAAATGCTGTGCTGGTGTTTTAGGTATTTTTTAAAACTCAAAATATAGGATAAAACAACTCATTTTAGGTAGTTGATAAGTCTGGCTGTGATACTAACTTGACAAAGATTTTTCAGTATTGAGAACAGATACGTACACATAGGCATGATATTTTCTGCATGATTGCTGTGTGTGTTTGTGTGTGTGTGTATGAATTAAAAAGTTTTCTTAGACGATGAGAGGTATTAGTCTGTTCTTGTTGAGCTTATGCTGTTTTCTTGGAATTAAGATTTAGGTACAGAATTCCCTATTCTTTTTTTTTTTTTTTTTGAGGTACGCGGGCCTCTCACTGTTGTGGCCTCTCCCGTTGCGGAGCACAGGCTCCGGACGCGCAGGCTCAGCGGCATGGTAGCTAACTCCCCCACAGCGAGTGATCCAAGAGCGTGACCAAGACTTAAGTCCCAGTGTCTTTATGAGTTAGTCTTGGAAGTGATACATCATCAGAAGCAAATCCTTTAAGTCTAGTACACATTCAAAGGGAGAGGAATTTTGCTTCCCCTCTTGAAGGGAGGAGTATCAAAGAATTTATTCAGGTACCTTAAAACTACCACAACTACTTGTCGGGAGAGTGAGTCCTCCATGGGTCTCTTCTTTCCTGCATGTCCTGAATGCGAGGGCCTGACTGCTCTTAACGTGGGTCGTTTCTCAGGATTGTGTTTGCAGCGAGCCACCCTGAGGGATGAGGTAACGTCTCCCGTTGGGGAAGACCAGGCTTACTTACTGCTTACTGTAAAAGTGGTGGATTCCCTAAACTCAGCGTTCCTCTGTAAATCCACTGCATGTGTAGCATCTGTCTGGGCCCCCTTGTGTCGCCTTGTGGGACTTGGGGGTAACAGGATGCTTATTCTGCTGGCTGTGCTGTGAGTAATAAAGTTCTTTGTCTCTGACTCAGGAGACTCATGTGTTCTGTCTGATAAGTAGAAGGAGAAGGTTTGAAGTAACCACAACAGATACTAGATAGGGAGCTAACAAAATATTGGATAGGAAGCAAACTAAGGGACTTGTAGGACTCTGGGGCCAACACTATGGGCTCAAACTGAACAGCTGCATGATTTTTTCCAGCAGCAGTCAGAACTCCAGGTAGGTAATTGGTGAAGGTGTTTCTTTTGGATTAATCAAGGGCAGGGGAGTTTGGAATGTGAAATTATTTTTTTCAAACTTTTGTGGTATAATTTATGTACAATAAACTGAACATATTTAAAGTCTGTAGTTCGATGAGTTTTGACCTGTATACGCCTGGGAAGCCTCACCCCAGTCAAGATAGTGAACATTTTCATCACTCCAAAAATTTCCTCCTACCCCTTCATGATCCATGCATCCCTCAGCCCCAGCCCCAGGCACATACTGACGTACTTTCTGTCATAATGGAGTCCTTCTAGAATTTTATATAAATGAAATCATATGGCTTAACTTTTTTTTTTCTGGTCGGAATTATTTTTTGTTAGCTGTTTAAAGTGCAAGAATTATTATCTTGTGGTGATGGGTCTGGCAGATTTTTAAAAGTAATTAAACATTTTGAAACCCAGTCTTCCCTGAAGCTCATATTAGAAAGCCAAAATGAGGGCTTTAGACAGAGCTGGTGAATTCTCTTCTTTTGTTGTAGAAATGAATATAGTTCTGATAGCAACAAAAGACTCCACATGCAAATGCCATTTTGGGTCTGAAAGTGGCTTGAATGTTAGAGTGCACCCGCTAATGTTGAAAACTCGATGTGGATTTTTGTTGCTGGACCTTAACCTATTTAATAGTGTGGCTTAGTTACTTGACTACAGGAAAATAGAGTTTTGCACAAAAGCACAGTTGGGAATTTTTTTCTTGACTGTGGCACTTTAAAGTTCTGATGGCATGATTCCTGAGACTCTGAATTGTTATTCTTTATTTTGTTAGTTTTCCTTATTTTGTTCTTTTTGCCCACCATCTTTTAAAAAAGACTTTCTCCTTAATAGAAAGATAAATGTGATTATTTAAGCATTACACCTTGGAAAACCTAAGGTGTGCCTTAAAGTTTAGGTTTAGAGTCCTAGATTAGCAGGACACCCTGCCTTAAAACTGGAGGCCTTTAATATCCTACGGACAATTGAGGTGTTAACATCAGAAGATGCTGGTGGATAAGCATAGTGGTTAAGGGTTTCCAGGGCTCTGGAATTAGGGCACCCTACCACTTAATAGCTAAGTCACTTAACACCTATAGGCCTCACTTTCTTCGTCTGTAAAGTGGAGCTAACGACAATGCCTGTGTTGTAGGGGGCTTATAAATATTAAATTAAATCTTATAAAATTCTTAGCAGAGTGCCTGACATATGGTAAACACTTACTGTATGTTAGCTTCTGTTATCATTCAAGGGATTCTGGGTAATGAATAGCTCTCTTATTTTAAGCAATATTCAGATGACTTAAAAAAAAGAAAAAACTTTGCATCCCTCTTTGGTCTGGAAATAGAATTCACTTGAACAGTAGTGTATCACCTACCTTACAGTCCAGATTAATCATGAAAAGGAATGTTTACTTTCTGAGGTAGGTTAGTCCTGGGAAGGAATTTCCTAATATTACTAGTAGAATACTGCAATATCTGAACTTGGTGTCCTATTGCTATTTCTGAGACGGAAGGCTCAGACTCTGTGTTTTTCCTGTCCTGCTTGTTGTTACCTTAGGTCTGTCTTTAGTGGTCTATCTTTACTGGATCACTAGAGACGAGACTGCCAGTATATTCATATTTCTGAAGATCTTTAACTTGTTTGAGTTTGGTTCAGACATATAGACCCTTTAAAATCTTTTGACCATGTGATTTACTTGGATTGCACTCTCAGTTGCATATTAAAATATTATTTAATATGTTGAAATCTGTTTCTTGACCTAAGCCAATTCTTTGGTAGAATGATATTAGGAAATCACAGAGATCTAGTTTAGATGTGTATTGATTTATGTTTGAGAGGAGTGTAGAAAGTAGATAGCTATGATATGTGTTTTTAAAATTTGTCTTAATTACTATACTTGTAGAATATGAACATATTTTCCTATTAAAACATTCAAGCATTTGAGTATTGTGAGTCTAAAGCTTTACAAGTGAAGCTAAAGCCTCCACAGACATTTCCCCCCGAGCTTAGAAGGCAAATTCCCTTCCCATCTAACCACTGCTGTTTCAGATTTGGCATTTCTCATGTAGGAATTCTTTATATATTTTGTATACAAATCTTTGTACATATGTTAGATATTTTTTCACCAAGGGTTTGGTTTTTCTTTTAATTTTTGGTGTATTTTGACATGATTGAATATTAGTCATTTTTCTTTGTTTTTTTTGTCTTTTGTTTCTTATTTAAGAAGCCCTACCTTAACTAAAGTTCACAAGGATATTCACCTACGTTTTCTTCTAGTACTTTTTAAAAAAAATTTTTTATGTTTATTTTTTGTGGTACGCGGGCCTCTCACTGCTGTGGCCCCTCCCGTTGCGGAGCACAGGCTCCGGATGTGCAGGCTTAGCGGCCATGGCTCACGGGCCCAGCCGCTCCGCGGCATGTGGGATCTTCCCAGATCGGGGCATGAACCGGCGTCCCCTGCATCGGCAGACGGACTCTCAACCACTGCGCCACCAGGGAAAACCCTTCTAGTACTTTTAAAAAAAATTTATTTATTTACTTATTTTTGGCTGCGTTGGGTCTTCGTTGCTACGCGTGGGCTTTCTCTAGTTGTGGCGAGCGGGGGCTACTCTTTGTTGCGGTGTTCGGGCTTCTCACTGCGGTGGCTTCTCTTGTTGTGGAGCGTGGGTTCTAGGCACACGGGCTCAGTAGTTGTGTCTTGCGGGTTCTAGACCGCAGGCTCAGTAGTTGTGGCGCACGGGCTTAGTTGCTCTGCAGCATGTGGGATCTTCCTGGACCAGGGATCAAACCTGTGTCCCCTGTGTTTACAGGCCGATTCTTAACCACTGTGCCACCAGGGAAGTCCCTCTTCTAGTACTTTTAATAGTTTTAAAATTTGTATCTTTAATGTACATAGAATTTATTTCTGTGTACTGTGTGAAGTAGGGATGTAATTTATTTTCTTCCAAGAGCACCAGTTGTTGGAACTCCATTTATTGAATGATTTGTCCTTTCCTCACTGTTTTGAAATGTTAACTTTTAGCATGTACTAAATTCACATATATATAATTTAGAGCCTATTCTTGGCCATTTCTGTACAGTTTTAATCACTATAGCTTTAAAAGGCTCCGAGTCCTTATGAGAAATCCTAGGGGTCAGATATGGTTTTGGAGTCCAGGTTTTTTCCCCGTAATGCCCAGTGGGCGTTATTCAGTATCCTGTAATCATACACATTGTTTTCCCAGTGACGTGCACGAATAATCACACTAGGTGAGATACGTATAAACAATAAGTGACCTCATATCAAATCATGCCAGGTTTTGCCACTAAATAAGTTAAAAAAAAAACTTACTTTCAGAGTTTTAAAACATTTTTGCATTGCAAATAAAGGATCATGGACCTATAATGTGTCTTGCTATTTAGGGGACATCTTCCTTTGTTCTTCTATTTCAGATTGTTTTGGTTATTGTTGTACCTTGACTCCTCCATTTGAATTTTGGAGTCAGCTTGTTGGGTTATGTGAGGAATCCTGTAGAGATTTTCATTGGCATGTGGAGTAGCTGGGGAAGAACGGACACCTTTACAATGTTTGTCTTCTCCTCCGTGAACATGGATAACTTTCCTTTTGTTCAGGAGCGTTTTGTAGTTTTTCCAAAAATTCTTGCACATTTTTGTTATATTTATATAGCAAAGTGTCTTTATGGTTTTGTTGCTCTTGTGAATGGGATTTTTTTAAAATTGCATTTTCTGGTTGTTATTGCTAGCGTACAGAAAAGTACTGATACGTATACATTGATCTGTGCCTAAGCAGATTGTTGAGTTCCCTTATTGCTTCCAGTAGTTGTCAGCTGATGATCTTGGATTTTCCAGTTAGAAAAATCATATATTCAAACACTGAGTTTTATCTTTTTCTTGCCAATCTTTACACTCTTATCTCGTCTTCTTTTCCCTTTGCTTGGTATGGTTTCAGTATTCAGTTTCGAGACATGTTGAGTGTACAATGATGTTTACTGAGAAATAAGTTACGCTGTAGACAGGGGCAGGAGTAAATCGATGATCGAAGGGGAGGTCTTGCTCAAGGGGGCAATGAAAAGTGTCTGAGAGGGGAAGTGTTTCTTTTTGGAGGAGTTAATGTGTGATCTTCTCATTACAGATATGGTGTAAGCTATCTCTTCAAGACTGGGCAGCTGAGGACCTGGTATTTCTGATTAGCCTTCAGCAGACTTATAGCCATAGAGAAACCTCACAGAGTTCCGTATTTTGTTTTCTGCTTTACACCTTTCCTGGCACCTGAATTCATCTTGCAACCATGTATGGAAGTGCTCGCTCAGTTGGGAAGGTGGAACCAAGCAACCAGAGCCCTGGGCGATCACCTCGGCTTCCACGTTCCCCTCGGTTGGGTCATCGTCGAACCAATAGTACAGGAGGGAGTTCTGGAAGCAGTGTCGGAGGTGGCAGTGGGAAAACCCTTTCAATGGAGAATATCCAGTCCTTAAACGCTGCCTATGCCACTTCTGGCCCTATGTACCTAAGTGACCATGAAAATGTGGGTTCGGAAACACCTAAAAGCACCATGACACTTGGCCGTTCTGGAGGACGTCTGCCTTATGGTGTGAGGATGACTGCTATGGGCAGTAGCCCCAATATAGCTAGCAGTGGGGTTGCTAGTGACACCATAGCATTTGGAGAGCATCACCTCCCTCCTGTGAGCATGGCATCCACCGTTCCTCACTCTCTTCGTCAAGCAAGAGATAACACAATCATGGATCTGCAGACACAGCTGAAGGAAGTATTAAGGGAAAATGATCTCTTGCGAAAGGATGTGGAAGTAAAGGAGAGCAAATTAAGTTCTTCAATGAATAGCATCAAGACCTTCTGGAGCCCAGAGCTGAAGAAAGAACGAGCCCTGAGAAAAGATGAAGCTTCCAAAATCACTATTTGGAAGGAACAGTATAGAGTTGTGCAGGAGGAAAACCAGGTTAGTTATATATATATATGTCTGCCTTTCTGTATTCTGTACTTATGAAACAATTCACGTACATAAATGAAATGAGCCATTCTTTCTCTTTTCTTTCTTAGGTCTTTCCCTTCTTGGTTCATTTATTTTCCTTCTTCCTGTTTTTCTTAGTATTTTGTGCTCTCCATTTCTTCGCCTTTTCCAGATTGGTCCTGTGCTTTAATTTTTTTCTGGCTGCCATGTCTGCTTGCTCACCATTCTTGCTTGTTTCTTTTCCCTAGCTTCTCTTTCTCTTCCTCTTTTCTTTCAGCATATATTATCTTTTTTCACTTCTTATGAGAATGTAATTTTGCCACATGCTCTAAGATCCATTATCAAAATTATTCAGGCTGTGTAACTTAAGTGGGGTATAGCGTTAAGATTTACCATAGTAAATGTTAAAAAAGTCAATCTTAAAAAAAATACCTATCACAAGGCAAATCAATATCTTGACAGTACAGAACGGAAATTAATTTTAAAAAGTTAACATTGATATTGTACATATTTATTAAGTACCAACAATGAGTAGCAGTTCTTTCTCTTGACATTTAGGAAAGTTTAACTTCAGGATCCTTTTTTAAAAAAATTCTTTAATTCTTCAAATTTGAGGATTTAAGGTGGAAGAAAGGCAACTTGCTGTGATTGGTTATATATAAAATATAAATTAGATTTTGGTAGAAGTTGAATGTTAAATTGAGGTTATTGAATTTATCATTGAATTAGCTAGCCAGTGTACCTTTTTGATGGTGCTGAAAATATGCCTGTCACCAAGACAGTTTTAATTATCCAGCGACCTGGAAATTTCCAGTCCATTTTAACGAGAAAAAAAATTATTGGCTTACTTCTTTATTTTCAAATAATTCACACAGCTAATTATGCCTATACTTTAAAAGCTGTGTGGATAAAAAGCAGTGACAATAACCTTTCTAATTATCAAGCTACATTCAAAGGCAAATATTTGAATCTTCTGAAAAGACTATGGTGGGAACTCAGCACTTTAGTCCAGTGGAAGTGAAACAGTCCACAGAGCTCTGATGCCAAAAAACCATATGTGCTGAAGGAGGGTGAACAATGCCTTATCGAGATTCCGCCCCCTGCCCTAATTACACACCAGTGCTGGCAGGAGTGTATTCTTCCTGCACCCACTATAATTACCACACAATCCTAAAATTGTATAACTTTGGTCCAAAAAATGAAGGGTGCAATTTTAAAGTAAAGTGAGACACTGCAATGAGATACAGAGAACTGAGAATGCTAATTAATAGATTATAGTGAGCCGGCAGTGGGCCCTAATTAAACTCTGCATTCATTACACCCTCCATAGCCCTCAGAGGTTGGACGTTTTCCACCTTACAAAGAAGATTGGTTTAATAGGATTTACAGTAATTAAACAAATTTCCGCGTTTCAGTTTGAGATTGGGGATTTAGACACATTCTAAATGTTTGATCTGAGTGGACCACAGAGATCTTGGTCTAGAATTCTATCAAATGAAAAAACACATTTGCTTAGAGTTGCCTAATGTGTATGGTTCATTATTAGGAAGTCCTTTTAGAAGATTGTTTCAAAAATAAATATCCAGCTGTTTTTGTTACTGAACTTTCAAGTACTGGTGTTGGAGAAATGGAACAATATATGTTTTAACAGGAAAAGGCTTTTCTTTTTCTTTTTTAAAATTGAGAATGAGGAAGTTTTTTTTTTTGTTTTTTTGCGGTACGCGGGCCTCCCACAGCATTTTTTTTTTTTGCGGTACGCGGGCCTCCCACTGCTGTGGCCTCTCCCGTTGCGGAGCAACAGGCTCCGGACGCGCAGGCTCAGCGGCCATGGCTCACGGGCGCAGCCGCTCCGCGGCACGTGGGATCTTCCCGGACCGGGGCACGAACCCTTGTGCCCTGCCTCTGCAGGCGGACTCTCAACCACTGCACCACCAGGGAAGCCCGAGGAAGGCTTTTGGTGTACTCACTTGATGAAGAATAAAGTCCAGCTGTGAGCTTGGTGAATTGCAAAGCTAAGGCTTCGGATGATTTATACTTTTAAATTTTATTCTAACCAGCATCTAATAAAGATACTGTCATACTTCTTTTTGGTTATTGTGTCGTGTAATATTCCTGCATGTTTAGTTGGAAGCTTATTTTTAAAATAATTATTTTAAACCACTTTCATTGGAGTTTTGTGTGATCAGAGTACCTTTAAAAAACTATTCCAGTATGGCAAGCGAGTTTAATGTTTTGCTTTTTGTATTTTTTTGCTCTTGGAGTTTGATTTTATTCAGGATTCTGATTTTTTGATTTTATTTATTTAGGGATCAAGAGAATTTGAAGTTCAGAAATTAAAAAAGAGACTTGCTCTCTGTAAATCTTTGTTTTGTCATTTGTTCTCACTGTTTGGACACTCGTGACTGTTAACATTTTAATAATTTTAGGTTGTACCTTGATTTGTTACATGGTGAAAGCCATTATTATTTGAATTTAAATAAACTTTTTCATGAGGTTGCTAATTGTTTCACTGTCATTTAAAGTCTGATTTCAAAATCTGGGATCTCTGTCTTGGACTCTTTGTTTAACTTTTCTTTTTGATAATCCCGTTTTAACACAGAGATGAATTATGAATGATTATTCAGAGTATTGTGGATAAATCGGTATTCTAGTCTCTTTTCCAGATAGATTTGATCTTTTCTGGCGTTCCAGAAATGGCATGTGTTAGAGGCACTGTGGAGAATGTCCTGAGAAAATTAAGTCAAATGTGAGATAGATATGCTCCTTTTGGGGAGTTAACAGTCATTTTGAGAAGCAAAATTTGTTCATGTGTGGCTTATAGAAATATAAGCTACCCATCCGTTGGATTTTTCATGTGCGAAGGTATATAAATGCGTGTGGGAAATTGGCTTCTTGTAGAGCTGGTAAATTTGCTTACCTGGGATGTAGTGGAGTATTATGCAGGATGATCCAGTGAATCTAATAAAAACTGTTGTACAAATACCTGACAGGGCTTATTTGTGAGGAAGTAAGAGAAGTTGCCAGAGGATTGCAGTCTCTCTTTCCCCTCTGGTACATTTTGCAGTGTGGTCTAGTGTGTGATTTCATCTCAGTGATAGAATTGGTTTTATGGGTTTGCTAATTTACAGAATCTATGAAGATAGCAGCTTAGATATGAGTTGGGAAACCCATTTTTTATTCTTTCGTGCAAAAGAAACCAGAAAATGAACTTGCTTTTTTTAGTTACACTAATATTGATCAAGGGAGGTCATAGTTCCATTTTACTTTTTAAAATCATGCTGTCCCTGGAACTTGCTATCATGTTACCAGTGCTCTATTTGCCCGGAAGAGTATTGGAGGGGCCTGGAAACCATGCTTTATAACAAGTGGTTGTGGGAACTCTAAAGGAGAGACGTGTGGCATTTTAGTTATACTCTGTGTTTCGACGGGCAGCCACGAAGAAGAAAGTTTTTCCCCTTTCTTTCTTCTTTGGTATTTTTTTGGAAAGCCAGTACTGGAAAAATGAGTACAGACATGAAGGTTTTACGTTCTGGCTCCATGGAGGAATGCGTTTTCTAACAAAGCTGTATCCGTTTGATGCAAGAGTCAGCTTCACAGTCCAGTGCTTGACCGTCACTGGAATTGGTTCCTGGGAGGCCCGATGCCTCTGACAGCTGTGTGGGTGCTCCTGGCCTTTCAGCTCTGCAGGGTGCCTGCAGTGACTTCTCCGGCAGCCATTTAAAGAGTTCCCCCTCCTCTCACCCTCTTTTGCCGCTCCTGGCCTAGCTTCCTCCCTCTCTCCCTGTATGACAACTTTATTGAGGTATAATTTAATTCATCCTTTAAAAGTGTGTAACTTTTTTCTTTCTTAATCTGACTTATTCAAAGAAGAATTTGAAGAAAGTAACAGGAAGTTAGTTGCCCTAGGGTGTTCTCGAACAAGGGAATGAAAGACATAACCAAAAAAATTGTTTAGGGGCAGCTTTCATTGCTCGTCTGCAGAGCAGATTGAAGGAAGGCAGGCAGGGAAAGCGAATGAGTTCGTTGCAGGAGGCCTGGATTTATTTGGGTAAAAGGAATGGGGAAGGAGGTGCACATCCACGAAGTATTTTCAAAGAGATATTTGGATATAGACTGTGATGGCAAGAGAGAAGACTGCGATGAACTGTGGTATTGAGACTGAGGAAATGTTTTTGCCATTGATGATAAATGGTTAGAGATTAGAAGGTAGAACTAGATTAAGGGTAAGAAATGGTGAATTTAGTTTTCATTATTTGAGAAGTTTTTCGTAAGCATTTGCAGATAAGAGACTAGTGACTGTGACCTCAGGTACAGGCACAGGGATGTTGTTATATGTTTGCTTGTTAATGTTGGAAATTGTACTGATCTAGTTAGTTCAGTCGCACAAGCTGAATGTCCCTGCTTGTGGGAGTTAGGAGTGGTGAGGAAGAGAGAAGCCATTTAACAGCACATGTTTTATGTATGGTTTCTCACCCGCTGTGTCTGTGTCTTGGTCTCCTGTCTTTCTTGTGGTATTTCTCTTTGATGGTAGATAACTTGAGTGACTTTCTCGATTACTGAAAGTCACTCTTCGTTTAGAAAGGTGAATGTTTATATTCCTGTCATGAACGAACTTTTGCTAATAGACATCCTTTATTTTGTTTTAGTTAACAAGTTCATTGAAATCAGGTACCTCTGCATGATGAATTTGGAGTAAATTCCTCAAAAAGAGAAGTACTGTGGAAATGTGCTTTCAGCAAGAAAATGATTAACTTCATATTGAAAGTGTTCTGTTCTTCCCTAAGGACAAGATTAGAAATCTTTTATGAACTGTTTCTTCTCACTTTCTGTGCTGCCATGTGCATCTCCAAAAACATTTATTTTTCCTTCTGGAGTTGGAAAGTTAGTCTTTAACATAAATGTGTTCCTTTTATTTTTCCATATTATCAGCAGTAGTGCTTACTGAAACTACCTCCCTTTCTGTTTGTTCTGGCAGTCTTTCCTACCTAATAGGCTCATGGTAAGTTCTGTTGCATTTTGACAATTGGTGGAGAATACTTGGTTGAAATGACACCTGTCCAGCTTAATTTCATCTGTGGACCTTGTAGATTGAGAAGGTGAGAAACAATTCAGCCTTGATGCGCATACTGTACCATCCCTAGCTGTGGCTAGTGGCTCATATACTTCCAGAGCATGTGATATGAAGGACCTATTTTGCTTTGAAACCACCCTTGGAACTGTTCTGATTTTGGAGGAGCCCTCAGGCACTCAGGTATGGTCCCCTTTAGCATCAGTTCTCAAGCTGGCCTCAGGATGCGGTACACTTGTAAAAATTATTAAGGAACCTCAAGTAGCTTCTGTTTATGTAGGTGTTTATCTATCAATATTTGCCATATTGGAGACTAAAATAGAAATTCAAAAAATATTTACTGATATATTTAAAAATAATGAACACATTAAATGTTAACATAAATAACATTTTTAATGAAAAATAGCTTTGCAAGTCTAATGTCTGGCTTAATAGGTGACAGCTAACTGTCATATCTGTTTCTGCTTTCAGTGGTTTGTTGCAATTTGTTGTTTGGATTGAAGTATATGAAGAAACTCAGGCTTCATATAAATTAGTTGGAAAAGGCAGGAGTATTTTATTTTATTATTTATTTATAATATTTATTTATTTATCTTTGGCTGCATTGGGTCTTCGTTGCTGCGCGCGGGCTTTTCTCTAGTGGCGGTGAGCGGGGTCTACTCTTCGTTGTGGTGGGTGGGCTTCGCATTGCGGTGGTTTCTCATTGCAGTGGCTTCTCTTGTTGTGGAGCACAGGCTCTAGGCCCGTGGGCTTCAGTAGTTGTGGCTCACGGGCTCCAGAGCGCAGGCTCAGTTGTTGTGACGCACGGGCTCAGTTGCTCCGTGGCATGTGGGATCTTCCCGGGCCAGGGCTCGAACCTGTGTCCCCTGCATTGGCAGTCAGATTCTTAACCACTGCGCCACGAGGGAAGCCTGTGGATATGTTTTGAAACCACACCAAAATTTGACAAGTGGTAGTTTTTATTTTTAACGCTTTATTGAGGTATGATTTACATGCCATAAGGTTCATCCATTTTAAGTGTACAATTCAATTAATTTTTTTAGTAAATTTTACTGCAAGGTGTGCAATCAAAACCATAATGTAATTTTAGAACATTTTCATCAGTGAGTGGTAGTTTCCTACAGTTAGTGCAGTGTGGAATCTGAAATCCTATCAGTGGCCTTCCCGTACTTTGTTACATTAAAATAAATTGGTCTGTCTTGCGCTTTGAGCAGATCTTTTACATGTAGAGGACATACATGAATAATACATATGCCTTCTCCCGCTTTTGTAACACTGTATATTGGTCATTTGGAAAATATTGGTTCATTGAGTTATGTCGGTCTTCCAAATGTCGACGCATTTCATTAGACAGATTAAAAAAATTCTTTCGTTAATAGCACTTCTTATTTCATCAGAAGAGTCTTCAAGTATTGGTAAGCTCACCAGGCAGGAGATACAAGTTTTCCAAAATTCTGAGTTTTCCTTGAAACTCGGATTTTATCATTGGCAAGAAGTATTGCCAGTTATTGTCTTTGAGTTGACAGGTTAGTTTAAATTTTGAGAAAAATTTATCCGTATACCTGAGTCTGAATAATCATTGGTTTTGAGTTCAGTCTTTTAAAATGGTGCTCACTGAGACAGCCATTGTATTTCAGTGTGCAGCAGAAGTGCTTTATGCCTCTGAGAAAGAGAGACCTGAATGATGTGACTCTTGGGGGTGAAATGTTCCAGGCAGAAGGGACTACAAGTCTAAAGGCCTTACTGGGGTCTTCTGACTCTGGTAAGAGGTTGCCACTAAGGGTCTTGATTAGTTTATTCTTTAGCTATAATACCCCTCTTCTCTTATCTGTTGTGTTGTAATAAAACGTCGTGGTCTTTGACATCAGCAAGGCTTTTGCTTCTTCGCCATGGTTTAGGAAATTTTACTATTTCTTCAGTAATAGTAAATAATGGGAAAAGACTGGATAAAACCTAATACCAAAATTCAGCCCAGACAGTATTAAATAATAGAAAGCTTTGCTGTTTTAGAAAGCTGGAAAGGTGCTTCTTCAAAGTTTTGGAATGAATTTATCCATGTGCATTGAATGAAACTTCCTGCTTTGAGATCTATCCTTAATCGTTTTGGTTGTGCGTTCTCAGATATAAACCGTGGTTAGAGATGCCACCCTTTTTCTAGCAAGCTTATGAAAGTGTTCATCTGTTTTTATTTTATTTTATTATTTTTTTATTTTTTTGCGGTATGCGGGCCTCTCACTGTTGTGGCCTCTCCCGTTGCGGAGTACAGGCTCCGGACGCGCAGGCTCAGCGGCCATGGCTCACGGGCCCAGCCGCTCCGCGGCATGTGGGATCTTCCCAGACCGGGGCATGAACCGGCGTCCCCTGCATCGGCAGGCGGACTCTCAACCACTGCGCCACCAGGGAAGGCCCCATCTGTTTTTAAATACTAGTTTTAATGTTTAATATTTAATATTGTTGACTTAACAAATGTTGAACACTCCCTTTGTATTATTGTATTTTTCTGCTGAACTGACCTTAAACTAGAAATAAAGCTGAAAGCAATGTGAAAACTATTAAGGTGGTAAATTGCTTTCTTGAATTTTTGGACTCCTGAATTAACATTAACATTAAAGTGTCTTAGTGATTTAGAGGATCTATGTAAAGAATACTTACATTTTCTCTTGGATTGTTCTTTTCACACTGTGTCTTATTTTGTAGGGTATAATGAATAGGAGGATAATAGACTTCTAGAAATACATAGTGTACCCCTTAGTAGAAACATCAGTGAAAGGAATAGCAACAAGTTGAAAAAGGTCAAAAGAGCCAGTGTTTTCTTCTTGTTGCTGCTTGTTAATGGCATATATTTTTCTGTCATTAGAGAGGTGCCTTGGGTGGGCTGTCTTAGCCAGTAGCTATAGTTGGCTAAGCAGTAAATATTCTCCTTATGGAATGTTTTGCAGTAAGGATTCCTCTTTGTCTCATCAGTTACCCAGTTTTTACTGTGAAGAAACTAAAAAAGGAAAAGGATATATTGATCAATTTTTGGTTGTAACTGTGATTTTTAAATTTGTTCACTCTCTGGGATCCATTTAATATCCATAACCTTAAATAAAGGAGGACTTAAATTCTTCAAGAACTACTGCATACTTTAAAAATTGACTTGTGAGCAGTGCTTGAACATTATAATTTGTTGCCCTGAAAATGAGAGCAAATCATCAAGAATTCCTTGACAGTGGGAATCTGTATTACTATTGCTTAACTATTAGAAAGTATTGTAAAATTCTGAAGGAGAGCTCAATTTTAAAGACTAAGAATATTGGCAGGCAATGCGTCTTAAGCCATTCTCATGGAAAATTTTATGTAACTTTTTAATTACCTAGTTTGTGCTTGAGGAATACCCATTAAACTTAAAATAGGGAGCTGTTGTTGAGTGCAGATCCCACGATATGTGCTGGTTTCTGCTAAAGTTACCTTGTGAATGTTTAGGCCTATTATTTTGTATGTTTCATCTTGATTTGGTTTTTAAATTCTCTGAACGGTAAAAGAAAAGAGAAAATATGTATTTTTATTTTCTGATACTGCCAGCATAAGATACGATGAGAGGTTGTCACCCACTGGTTTATCACACAATACATTTTTTTGCCTTAGAGCAGGGATTTGGACAAGTTAATCTCTTAAATTTTCCTCTGTGCTGTAAAATTTTGTGATGAAGAACTGTGTCCTTAACAGTATAACTGAGAAATATTTTTTCAGGTTAAGTTTCTTTTTTTTTTTTTTTTTTTTTGGTGGTACGTGGGCCTCTCACTGTTGTGGCCTCTCACAGTTGTGGTCTCTCCCGTTGCGGAGCGCAGGCTCTGGACGCGCAGGCTCAGCGGCCGCTCCTTGGCATGTGGGATCTTCCCGGACCGGGGCACGAACCCGTGTTTCCTGCATCGGCAGGCGGACTCTCAACCACTGCGCCACCAGGGAAGCTCCAGTTTCTTCATTATTTATATTGAGTTCTCCTTCTGTGTTTTGTGAAATCTAGGAAGAGATATGTGTCTGTAATTCAGGTATTTTCATTGTCAAAAAAATATAAATAATGGTATGTTATAGATGACTTACATACCATCTGTAAAGACTTTTGGACTGGTATTTATATATATTATTCTTTGTACACCAGTATCATTCCTGTTGTTGGTCTGAGATAATGGTATTAAAATGAAAGCAAATCTGCTTTGATTAGCCGTTCACAGATAAATCTTTGTTTAAGCATAGTATTTTTATTTATTTTTACACAGCTGCACTGTTTACATCATAAATGCCCTACAGCATTCACTCTATTTCAAAGAAAAACATTTTTGGGGGAGCTAAGTGAAAACTGTTGTTGTGTAGGATATAAAATCTACTGAGAAACTAGAAGAATATATTCAGAAAATGTTCTTAGTTTTAATTATCTTTCATAGATTTGATAATCTGAGTAATTTATTCTAAGAGCCACATGGCTCTTCATGGGCATAGGCACTTAGCATAGGTGCCACATTCTTAGGAGAGAAGCATACTTAATGAGTTCCAACCTTTCCTATCCTGTAATTTCATGAGGTATATTTCTTGTTTCTCTGAGAAAACATGCTCCCCATGGTACAGAGCATTTTCAAGAAACGAAGCAGTCAAAAGAGAATCTACTTAAATGGTAGTGGACAGATTCCTGACTTTCTCTTGGTATTTTTGGTGATAGGTACTTGTTGTTCTCAATTGTTGGAAAGTTTTGGGAACATTGGCAGGAAGCATAATTTGGATGCAGAAGGCAGTTTTTGGATTTAGGGTAGAGAAGGCCCAGGATTCCTAGATACCCTGAAATGCTTAGGATAGCCCTGCATTGAAAAATTCTCCCTTATTCCATATGATTTTCAAACGTCTTGCCAAAAATTTGTATAGATGAGAAATCTGTTTATAATGACCTGAGCCTAGATCCTAACTATATACATAAATGTGCATGAATACATTAGCATCATTTTGAATAGCTGTAGTGTACATTGAATTTTCTAGCATTGGGACTACTGTGTAAGTTGATGGAAGATCATAACTTTGTTTTGTTTGGAACTTTATGTAGAGTTTTTATTATTTTAGAAAATGACATAAGCAGCAACATTGCATTGTTGACCAATGCATCCACCAAACAGCCTCTCTCTGCACATGCCCATGTCAGCATTTCACATGTTAAAATACATGTTATTTTATTATAAAACTCCTTATCTTTCTTTCACAGAGCATTATATTAATATTTGTGGATTTCATGTGAGGGTAGGCTTATTATCTATGAATTTTATTTTAAGATAGTAAAGGGCACATTACAAAATACTTGTTATAAGAAGGGGAAGGGTGGCCTTGGGTCTGATGAGCTTGGGACTCACTGGTGTAGTGGATAGGACACTGATTCTAAAAAAGGAGACTTGCATTCTCATTTTGATCCTGGCTCTGCCAGTCAGTAGTAACTAGGTGTGTGACCATGGGTACATGGTTTAATCTTTTTGGAGCCGTTTTCTCATCTGTAAACCCTAGAGGGTTGGACAAGGTGGTCTCTAGAGATTCTTTCTTACTTCTACAGTTATTTGATTTTAAAAAAAACTTATTTATTTGGCTGTGCCGGGTCTTGGTTGCGGCACGTGGGATCTTCGTTGCCACGTGCAGGATCTTCGTTGTGGCATGTGGGACCTTCAGTTGCGGCATGCGGGATCTAGTTCCCTGACCAGGGATGGAACCCAGGCCCCCTGCATTGGGAGTGCGGAGTCTTAACTGCTGGACTACCAGGGAAGTCCCACCAGTTATCTGATTTGTTTTTGTCAGTTTTCCTAATGGAATTCTCTCTAAGAATCTCTTCACTTTGATTTAATGCCCTGGTTCAAGACTGATTCACATAACCAAGGTAGGCCCTTCTGGGAATGAGAAATACTTGACTATTGATGTCCTTTCCAAGGTAGGCAGCATAAAATCAGTGCTTGCATATAAAGAGCAAAGAGCTTTCTTGTGAGTTTCATCAGTTATCACATGGAGAAAATGCTTTTTTGATTGTTGTGATAATTAAATGAGATTAAAGGAGATAATATGTATAAAATTATGGACAAGACTAAATGCCATAATAGGTATACAGAGCAATCAGTGTCAATTGGAACCAAGTCTCGTATTTCATAAATACAAAGAATGTTGTAGAACATTTTTTGAAGTATGGGATGTATCTTATAATCTGCTGTGAGGAGGGAAGCAGTAGCATGGGACCAATACAGTTTTTCTAGAAAGTGGGTCACAATGGATAATAAGTTTCATTTGGATAACTAATTATTACCAGTGTAGCCTTAATATTCCTGAAGGAGTTACCAGGACCTTTGAGTAGGGTAATTAGCTCTCAGGATTTTCAGTTACAGTCTTACCCATTATTTAACATTTTTATTTCCACAATGACTCATCCATGAATTATAGAGTGCTTTCCCAAAAGGAATGTAATATTGCTGGAAATAGTTTTTTTACTGCTCTTTTTTATCTCTGTGGTAAGGAGTTTCTGGCTAGTTAGTTGGACCCAAAACTCTCTGTAAATAATTTAAACTATGTGACTTTGTATAAAGAAGACTTAACCTTTACAAAACAGTGGAGAATTCTTGAGGATGGACAACACAGAATGTATATATTTACTTGTGTTTATTTAAAACTATTTCTGTGCTGTTACTTTTTTCTAGCTGAAATTTTTATATAAATATTAATATATGTCACTAAAAAGTGCTCTTTGCTCACATTATCTCTTATTACTTCACTGCCATTAAAAATGTAGCATTACATGTGGTGCTCTCTTTGGTTTTTATATATCATCTACTGTACCTTTAAAAATAGTGTAGTAGATTTGTCAGTGAAAATTAAGTCTTACAGTGACACTCTTGTCAAATACATCTCTGAGTACCTCCTGTAGAAACCCAATGAACATGTTAATAACTACTTTAGAGCATTTACAAATGCCATACTAGATTCTTTCATATGTTATTTTCTAATTCTAACAAAAATCCTGTAGGGAAGTGATACTGTCCTCATTTATAGGTGAAGAAACTAAAAATCAAGAGAGTAATCTGTTCACATCTCGTATCTGGGAAGTGACAGATCTTGGTCTTTCTGGTTACAAAGCCAAATAAAATGTCATTGTGGCATTTTCAACTAAGAACAACTGAGTGAAATGCAGATACTTGTTTAAAATATTTATTGAAAAATTAACATGTACATAGTCATTTATTAAATGTGAATATTTTAGTTGGAGGAGGAAATACGAGAAGGGAAGTATCATAGGATCCCAATGCTTCTGGGAAGGAGTCAACATTAAGTTAAGAGAAAGGGCCGAGAAAAGAGATTCAGGTGAACAGCTTAGCAGATGGTAAAGTTGTAATTTGGTTAGTTTAGCTATCCGCAGGTGTCAGTGACACATATCACTACCTCTCTGTTTTGATTAGGCAGAAAGCTTTAGGTTAATGATTCCTAGGCTTGGAGTTCACACACCAGTAAAATAAGAAATAAACAACAACAACCACCCCCCCCACGCCCCTCAAAAAAGTAGGGGGGTGGACCTGGCATGGGATTGTCAAGTAAAGACAATTTAAAAAGATAAATGACCTCATACTCTTAGTATCATTTTATAAGAGGAAAAACGCTGTAACACCAAAGGAGTTGGAATTGCATAATTACAGAGTAAAGAACAGTCCTTACCAAGAAAATATAGCTTTTAAGTTTACAGTGACGATTTTATTAAGGATTGGTGGAAACTTGGTCACGGACTGGCATTTAAGATGCATTGATTTACAACAGGGGTTTTATGTTACAGTCTGTGGGCCAAATCATGTCCAGAGGATTCATACATCCCCTGCAAGCTAAGAATGGTTTTTACATTTTTAAATGATTGAAAAAAAATGAAAAGAAGAGTAGTTTTTGTGAATGTGACAATTACATGAAATCCAAACTTCAGCTTCCATACATAAAGTTTGATTGGAACATAGGCATGCTTATTTATTTGTGTATGGTCTATGTCTGCTTTCCCACTGCAACAGTATAGTTAGGTATTTGTGACAGAGTCCATATGGTCCTTTAAACCTGAAATATTTAATCTGGCCCTTTACAGAGAAAGTTTGCTGACATCTGGTTTAGACAACAGAGTAAGTAGTGATAACTAACGGCTACTACTACTCAGAGTAGTAATAGCTTGTATAGTGTTTGCTAAGAAGCAGGCCCCATTTTATGTGCTCTGCCTGTACTATTAATCATCATAACGATCTTATGGAGGTAGGTACTGTTATTTTTATTTTACTGATATGGAAACAGAGGCTTAGAGAGAATACGTAACTTGCCCGAGGTCACAGAGCAGGTAAGTGGCAGAGGCAGGCTTCAAGCCCAGAAGTTGAGCTCCACGTCTGTGCTCCTTCCTACTGTACCAGATGGTCAGGAAGAAGAAACAAATAGGACACTTCAGGACACTAAGTGCATTCTTCACATTTGCGTTAATCGTTTCAGGAAAAGAGGGAAGTAGCCTTATGCTGTAGTTGCTCAAAATGTTATTGAGGAGTAGAATGAAGAAATCAACATTGATTGCTTCATGATTCCTGAACTTTTTTGTTCGTTGGGCTCCGTAGATTTTTCCCAGAGGTTTGTTGATTGAGATGATCTACTTCTTGACGTCCTCCTTATTGAACTTTTGAGATAGTGAAGGTCATTTCTGGACCGTATTGTCTAATTTTTGGTATAATTAGAATAACAACTATTACCTTGGTAGAGAGTAACTGTGTTCTTCGCCGTCATCATAAACATTTATTATTTTGTTCTTAAGGAGCAGAAGGTATACCTCCCAAGTCGATTATATTAAAAATTAAACTTTTGTTGACGCAAACAGATGAGTTTTAATTAGAAAATGTAATGGCGTTTTAAAGAAAAGAATAAATATGGCTTTGTATGCCAAAGTCTGAAAAAAACTGAATCACCAGTAGTTGGATATTTAGATGAATCTATTCTAGAGGAAATCAACTGTCTTCCTTTTAGGGAAGAAGGCTCTGAGGGGAGGAAGTGAGGTTTCAAAAACCACTAGAATGAGGGAAGGAATGTTAGCAAGTGAGGGACTAAACTGGACTTAGTGTGACCAATTATAATTTCACAAATATTGTATCGTATTCAGAAACAGCTTTTATACATTCTGACGACAGCATAAAATACAGCTTTCAGTAAATAGAGGTCTAGTGGCTACACTTTATCTGAATTAAACATCACCTGTATTTTGAGATTTAAAAATGATGGTAACTGATACTCACTGTTGGGATCCTTTGAAGCCTAGAAGCCTAGAAGCCTACTGTGTCTGAAACCAATTTTAGTGGGTTTAGCACCGTAGAGAAGATAGGCCTGACACTTCAGTAAGGTTATTTTTTCGAATCTTTGAAGTTGCCCAAAGAGTTTACCTTTTTAAAGGTGGAGCCCAAAGCAGGAGCTCCAGTGTTCTGCAGGGCTTGGGCGTGGCTAGGGTGGCTGGAGGGCTAGGTGAAGGGTGGGGCAGTGGCAAAGGTGATTTTTGACTTGGGTTCACTTTTACTCTCCTGTTCGGAAAGTTGCTCTCCTTTTTCATGTTGGGCCAGTGTTTATAGGCTAGAAATACAGCGCAGATAAAACTGCCAGTCCTTTTTATACTAGAGGAAATGGAATTTGTCCAGGTGTCGACTTGTTCCGATTTTTACGTGTGTGTGATTTCCATCTCCTATGTTGTTGCTCTTCCTCATAGCAAGGTAAGAGTTAACAGTGTTGGTAGAATTGAACTGTGTTGGTAGATTTTTCTTCTTCTTACACATTCCATCCATAATTTGACACTAATAATTTTGAAAACTGTTGCTTATTACAAGAGTTAGCTGGAATTAAAATCTAAGACTTGACCCTGCCCCGGTTGAGGTGGCATGTTTTAGTCCTTGATAGCTACTGCCACCTCCTTCTCTTGTGACAGATGGCTTCCCCTCCTGGTTGTAATCCACTGCTGACTTTTTTTCAAAGAATGAATGCCATGTGTTTCCCATTTTGGCTATGATTTTTTTCTGCCCACCCACTGGCTTCAGAGGAACTTGAAATTGGATGTACTTGCTGTTGGCATTTATGGCAGGAAGTGGATACAACTGTGACTCTCTTTACCAGGTTTTCATTTATTAGAAGAACTGTAGCTTCCTAAAATTAAACATCATTTCTTTGTCACACCAAGAGTAAAATGAATGTTATTACTTTTTTTAAGAGTATACTTTTCACTTGATGTTGTATAGTAAATTTTTGTGTGGCCTATTTATTACAAAATAGGTTTTAAAATCTGAGTTCCACGTACTCAAAAGATTTACAGTATATTAGACTGCAGTCTGTCCAGGATGTTGAATTAATAGATCTAATTTTACTGAGTATAATGAAGATGGAAGGGATTTGTATCACAGATACTCCAAAAACAATTGAAATTGTTTGTGCTGTATGGTATTGAACTTTGAACTTGTATTTAAATATGCTTTGAACTTATATTTAAATATCAGTGTTGGGACTTGGAATTTTTGTCCTCAGAAGTCTCTGTCGTGTCAGTCTCCTGTATCTGGCTAAGTGAATCTCACGCAGTAATGGCAAGAGCGTTGCCCGCCCATGGCAGACTGCTTCTAAGCCTGTCCTGGTAACCTTGCTAGCTGAACCCAGCTCCGTGGTTCTCAACCTTGGCTGCATGTTGGCATCACCTGAGAAGCCTAAGGGGGTGGGGGGAGAGATACCTGGTCTCACCCTCGCCCCCGGAGATTCTGATTTAATTGGGGCCGGGGTGCGGCCTCCATGTGGGGAGTTTTAAAAGCTCCCCAGTTAATGCTAATGTGCTGTCAAGGTCGAGAACCACTGGCTACTACTAATGGATAAGAGTTGCTAGGTGAACTGAAACCTGTTCTCAGTCCTCTGTCTAGTGGGGTGACTTGTTTCCAAGCTACAATAGACAAGTAGTTAAAAACAACTTCAATTTGAATGGATAGAGAATGCTTATCATCGGAAACTGAGAGCACAAATATAACCTGGGGCGATTAGATTATGTCAATATTTTGTGACATTTCAGAAGCGTTAGCTTCACAGCGTAGCTGGAGAGGTGAATGAGCGCGGGACGAGAGGTAATCTGTTGGAGTGGCAATGCTCAAGGCATAGGGCTGTTGCTGAGGAGGATGTACAGGCGAGAAGAAGAGAGCAAAATTAGAATGAGCTCTGGCTTCCGAGAGACTTGCAGTAAAGGGGCGGAATGGGAAGTCAGGATGGCTTTTCACCTAGGGACTGCTTCTTCCTCACCCGGCAGGTGTAGCTGGGCTCATCCTGGGAGACGAGGAAGTGGTGGTAGTGAAATGAATGGAATGAGAGCGTTCCCTTTGACATCCAAACTTGTTCTCTGCCTAGTGGCAAAAGGCTCAGATACCTCTTAACTAGAGCCTTTCTAAGCTTTAGTGAATAAGAATTACCTGGGAGCACTTGATAAAAATGTAAAATCCTGGACCCCACTCCCAGGTTTCTGGTTTAGGACTGCGGGGTAGGCCTCAGGAATCTGTATCTTTAACAAGCACTTTGGTCAAGGTTAACCACACTTTTTTGTTCCCTTAGCATGTTTGCAATGTTTGCCCCATCCCTGGTGCTATTCTCTTATTTAGTTTTTTAAAAAGTTGGCACACTTTAAAAAAAGGAAGCATTTTAAAATGAAATTCTCATTGCCATATGTGGAAATCATATCACTTGCAAAAAAAAAAAACAAACCTGTAAAAGTAAATGCATAGCTATTTTTTAAAAAGGTCATATGTATGTATCATTGAAGATTATCTTAACTATCATTTTGAGAAATGTGCCCCTGGTGATTCTGATACAAGTACTTTCCTCATCATACTTGGAAATATATCAAATAGAGACCAAAACTTTCATTTAGACTGAGTGGTTTTCTGCTGATTGCACACTAGAATTGCCTGGGGAGCTTTTAAATACTTTTGGCCAGTCCCTAGCCCCAGAAAATCTGATTTAATTGGTATGGGATAGGACCTGGGTATCAGTTTTGTTTGTTTTTTAAATAAACAACAGACATTTACTTCTCCCAGTTCTGGAGGTTGGAGGTTGTAGATCAGGGTGTCGCATGGCAGGGTCGGTTCTGGCGAGGACCCCCTTCCGGGTTGCTGCCTTCTCTTCGCTTGTCCTCATATGGTGGAAGCAGTGGGCATCAGTATTTTTAAAACATTCTCCCAGGTAATTGTAATGTATATTTTGAGCTGAGAATTGAGAGATTTAAAAATAAAGTACAATGTAAACAGACTAAGAAGCATAAATTCATGAGTGCTAAATAAATTTATCTGGGAGAGTTAGAAGGCAGACAGTGGCCACCTAGGGGTGTGGCAGGAAGGAGGAAAAAGAAGGTAAGTTGGTAAAGCACGAAGGCTCTTTATTTATCCTGATTATCTCCTCTGCCCCAGCCTGCTTCTCTTGTTTTCTGTTCAGGGTGAATGGTAAGATCTTCTACCTAGTCAGATGGTGCTCAGACTTAACGTGTGCATCAGAATTACCTAGAGGGTTTGTTGAAACACAAATTGCTGGGCCTCACCCTGAGAGTTTCTGATTGAGTGGGCCTGGGGCGGGGCCCAAGAATTTACGCTTTTAACAGTTTCCCAGGTGATGCTTTGCTGCTGCTCCAGCATCACACTTGAAGAAACACTAATCTAGTCAACCCAGCTAGAAACCTCGAACATTAGACTTAGATTTATTTTCTCTATGTATATCCAGAAAAGTTTAAAAGTAATAAAACAAGCACAAACCCACGTATATATTACCTAGAATTAGCAAATGTTAGCGGTGTGTAGAGAAATATTCCTAATGAATTAGTATTCCTGTTTTGGTCTTAACAGGCTGCTGTATCTTATTTCACACTTTTCCAATGTATTTCACAATTTCAACTTATTTCACAATTTTACAAGGCGTGAAGTATGGCAACTTCTCGGGGCTTGAGATCAGTGCTCTTTGGGGTGAACTACCATGATCTCGAAGAGGTAACTGTGTTCTGTTAGCTTGTTTGATCAGTCTTTTAGGCAACAAAGTGAAATAAGGACAGAAGAAAAAGTACAATCCTGATTATATGCTCAATCTGAGAAAAACATCAAAAAGTATTATATATTTAAAAATGAAATTGTCAGATGCAATCACGGTACCCTGTTTTATGTTTAAGTAATTTGTTTATTTGAATAGTTGACAGAATTAATAAGCGGAGTTCATTTGTATGTCGACATCTGGGAGGAGAAAGGGTAAGCTGCTCTGTACAGTGGTGTAAAAATGTGACAGCTGTGAAAACATAGGAACCTAGAACCTGAAGGGATAACTGTACCATTTGTTCAGTTCTAAAACAATTTGTTTTTCCTTAAATATAACTGACGTTCTGTACAAAATGAGGAAAAAACACTGAGTTCATAATTAGTGCTGTCAACTTGATTCTGGAACAGTGAAAGTGGTTTTGATTAGTCTAGCCTAGCTTTTTCTCCTGCTTTAAATAGATGGCTCATTTTGGTAGAGACCCCCCCCCCCACCAAGCCAAGTTAGTTTCGTGAGATTGAAATTATGCTGTTTTTATATTCTTCTGAAGGGCATTATTAATCACTTCTATATATTTTTTCATCTTGAAGCTAATAACAGGATTCCCTGAACTTGCTAGATTCTGTGAGTTTTCCTCACCATTCTTTGAAGTGCGGATTTGTATGCGGCTTTGGAAAGTATGGACTGTTTGATGAAAAGCTTTGTATAGCTTCAATTCGTCTTCCTCCTTCCCTCCCACCCACCTATCTATTCATTTGTTCTAAATATCACATATTTCCTGTAAATTATCCTCTTGACACACTTGTTTCTTTCTACTTTCTTCCAGACTCTTTCTGTTTGTTTTCCTTCTTGGATTATTTGTTCCCTCTTGTTACAAGTCTTTATCTTCACTCACAAAGTAGGCCTTAGGAGAATAATCCTCTCTGTTTTTGTTTTAACAAGCAGGCAAGCTCACATTTGGAGCCCTCATACTAAGTATATGTAGAAGACAAAAGTAGAGACTTTGCACATTACTGAGGTGTCTGCTTCAGTTATCATACAGTCTGGGAATTTGGTCTCTTTTCTTGGAAACCACCTTTATTTCCCTTACAAATGGGAGTGTGGTCTTCAAGCTCCCCTGCCTTTCTAGGCAGTATTTGCTCATGTTTCAAGTGTTTCCAGTAATTTGCATGTCAAAGTGTAGTACCTATGTTATCTCTAGTGCCCTGGCCTTCTAGATTCAGAAAAAATATATAGGTTACTATTTTTTAAACTGAATTCCCTTTATTCATGGATAAGGATCTGAAAATTCACAAAGAATGTTACTTAAATGTTATATGCTATAAAAATTCTGTATTCAAAGTTTGAACCATCATGATTCTCAATCCACGAGGATTAGCCAGACTTTGAAATCTGAGGCTCATCGGGAGCTGCCTTCCCTCTTTGCAGGGGGCTGCTCTAAGGCCAAATGCCCAGGACCTGGGCACGCCCTGTGGTGTGACACACATCACAGAGCACTTGGAATTGGCTAGGACTGCGTGTAGCAAGCCCTTTAGGATTTTTGTTTTTGCCCGTCATTTGTGTGTTACTAGGATTCTCACCTCACCCCACTTTAAAAAAAATTCTCTTGGTTTGTCCCTTGCCTGTTTGTGTATTTATTGACCTCAGTGCAGTCAAAGTTCAGCATTTACGCAAAGTGAGTGGCAGCGTTAGCTGTTTCTCTAGTGGTGTGTCACTGCGCATTATCTGGATGGACTGCTTTGTGGGTATCCATGTGGTTTCCTGATGAGAGAAAGGAGGTCCAGCTGCATTCACTCTCACGAGATGACCATTGTTTCTGCATGATCTCTATCCAACATAGCATTGTCTAGCCAGTCTATCAATAAATATTTATTGAGTGCCTACTATGAATGCCCAGTAGTATGCTGGGTGCTTTGAGGGATTTTTTTTAAGAAAGGGGAGCGAGGAGAAAGAGAAAGAAACGGTGACAGGTATTTGAGGAGTTTAAAAGCATGTGATCATGAAATAGATATGCTCTGGAGTTTCTTAAAGATGAATTTTTGTAGGGGTGGAATTCTAGAGTATTTTGGCCTAGACTAGCTTCAAGAATTGGATTATTCATAACAGAATATTAATGTTAAGGATTTCTTCAAATTTGATATTTTATATATAGCTTTAAAAAATCAGTATATCAAAATATGTAGTATATGTCCCACAATTTCAGGATTTTAAGAAAGTCATTGGAATGGAAAGATATTCATAATATACTAGGGGATTACAAATGGTATATAGGTATACAATGGTCAATTTTTTTTGGAGGCGGTATAGAGTCATTATAATATAGTATTAAAAGCACAGGACTTCCCTGGTGGCACAGTGGTTAAGAATCCGCCTGCCAATGCAGGGGACACGGGCTTGAGCCCTGGTCCAGGAAGATCCCACATGCCGCGGAGCAGCTAAGCCCATGCGCCACAACTACTGAACCTGCGCTCTAGGGCCCGTGAGCCACAACTACTGAGCCCACGAGCCACAACTACTGGGCCCGCGTGCTGTAGCTACCGAAGCCCGCGTGCCTAGAGCCTGTGCTCTGCAACAAGAGAAGCCACCGCAATGAGAAGGCCGTGCACCACAATGAAGAGTAGCCCCCGCTCGCTGCAACTAGAGAAAGGCTGCACGCAGCAACGAAGACCCAATGCAGCCAAAAATAACCCCCCCCTCCAAAAACCCCTGCAAAAAAACCGCACAAAACTATGGGGTCAGACTGCCGGGTGGTTCTGCCGCTTATGATCCAAGTGACCTAGGGCAGGTTAATTTTCTTCTGTGTGTCTTGGTTTCCTTATCTGTAAAATGAAAATAATAATAGTGCATCATGGGGGAGATGTGAGGGTGATATTAGTTAAAATACATAGTGCTATTTAGAATAGGGACTGGTATGTGGTAAGCATTATAATCTTTGTTTTGTTTTTCTTTAAAGGTGAATTTCAGCATAGGAAAAAATGTTTTCAAGGATACCCACCAAAACATTTTCAGTGGTTTTCCTCAGTTGGAGTATAATGGATTTTTTTCTGTTTTTGTTTTTTTTTTTTTTTAATAATCGTATTTATTTTTAAATTTAAGTCATTTATTTGACTCCCTTGGGCCTTCATCGCTGCGCACGGGCTTTCTCTAGTTGCAGTGAGCAGGGGCTACTCTTCGTTGTGGTGCGCGGGCTTCTCATTGCGGTGGCTTCTCTTGTTGCAGAGCACGGGCTCTAGGCACGTGAGCTTTAGTACTTGTGGCTCACGAGCTCTAGAGCACAGTCTCAGTAGTTGTGGCACACGGGCTTAGTTGCTCCGTGGCATGTGGGATCTTCCTAGACCAGGGATCGAACCCATGTCCCCTGCATTGGTTCAGGCACTGTGGAAAACAGTTTGGCAGTTCCTCAAAAAAGCTAAATATAAAATTACCGTATAACTTTGCAGTTTCACTCCTAAGTGTATACTCAAAAGAACTGAGAACCGACACTCAAAACAAGTACATGTATATGAATGTTTATAGAAAAAATTCACAATAACCAAAAGTTGGAAGTCGTTCACATGTTCATCATGGATGAATGGATAAATAAAATGGGTATATGCATAAACAGAATGTTATTCAGGCATAAAAAGGGATTCAGTTCTGATACACACTGTGATGTGGGTATAACTCCAAAATATTATAAAAGAAACCAGATACAGAAGGTCATATATTGTATGATTCCATTTATATGAAATATTTACAGTAGATTTATCTAGAGAGATAGAACACCAGTTAGTGGTTACCAGGGGGTGAGAGCAGGGTGAAGTGGGGAGAAACTACTTAATGGGTAAGGAAGGAGTTTTACTTTGGAGTGATGGAAATATTTTGGAACTAGATGAAGGTGGTGGTTGCACAACATTGCAGGTATACTAAATGCCACTGAACTGTTCTCTTTAAAATGGTTAATTTGGGGACTTCTCTGGTGGCGCAGTGGTTAAGAATCCACTTACCAATGCAGGGGACACGGGTTTGAGCCCTGGTCTGGGAAGATCCCACATGCCACGGAGCAACTAAGCCTGTGCGCCACAGCTACTGAGACTGCGCTCTAGAGTCCGTGAGCCACAACTACTGAACCCGTGTGTCACAACTACTGAAGCCCACGCGCCTAGAGCCCGTACTCCACAACAAGAGAAGCCACTGCAGTGAGAAGCTTGTGCACCACAACGAAGAGTAGCCCCCGCTCGCCGCAACTAGAGAAAGCCTGCGCACAACAACAGAGACCTAATGCAGCCAAAAGTAAATAAATAAATAAAAAGGTTAATTTTATGTTATGTGAGTTTCGTCTCAATAAATTATAATTTTTAAAGTTTATGAGCAGCCATCATCGTCTTACGAAGATGATGGTTATAGCTGTCACTTATTGAGTATCTGCTACAGGCCGGGGACTTCACATGTATTTATTCCAATCCTTACGGCAGCATTGCACGATAGGTATTAGGAACAAGAAAAACAAAGAACTGCATTAGTGGGCTTAAAAAATTCTTCAAGATCCTGACTTGAATCACTTTAAACCTAGTTTATCAATCAAATTAAGAGTGAGCTGTTGAAATCTAATCAAAGACTGGCTAGTAAGGAACACTCTTGTTCTTTACCTTGCCCTTGTTATGTTTAGAGCATCTTAAGTCATAAATTTAGCTTTGTTGTATTAATCTGATACTTTGGAAACTGCCAGTTTGGATCATCTGATTATGAACTTGCACTTTTTTGAATTCTTTTTTTAATCTTACAGTTTTCTGTATTGTAGTTGAAAGGATTTTCTTTTCCCTTAGAGAGGAAGTGTTTGTATTTGCAACCTCATGTATTTAAGTTTGATATTTTTTTGGCCGCGCTGCACAGCTTGCGAGATCTTGGTTCCCCAACCAGGGATCAAACCCGGGCCCCCTGCAGTGGAAGCTCAGAGTCCTAACCACTGGACCGCCAGGGAGTTCCCTAAGTTTTATATTTTTGATTTAAAAGAAACGATGAAAATTATACTTAAAAATTTAACGAAAATATGTGTGTTGTATGAAATAGTTTAAATGTGATTTTTTAAAAAGAAATAGTAAATTAATTTTCTTAACTCGGAAAGGAATTTCTGTTTTGATAGTTTATTTTCTTTTTCCCTTTTTCTTTTTTCTTTTTTGGTGCCTAGTTCTAAATCCTGGTTAAATATACTCTTTTTGGAGTTTGTTAGATATCGCTGTTTTACGCATGACTGGTCCGTTGAGAACATTATATCAGTGGTCCCCAACCTTTTTGGCACCAGGGACCGGTTTTGTGGAAGACAGTTTTTCCATGGCCGGCGGAGGGGCGGTGGGGGGGGGGATGGTTTGGGGATGATTCAAGCGCATTACATTTATTGTGCACTTTATTTCTATTATGATTACATTGTACTATATAATGAAATAATTATGCAACTCTCCATAATGCAGAGTCAGTGGGAGCTTGTTTTCGCTTGCCACTCACTGATAGGGTTTTGAAATGAGTCTGCAAGCAGTTGATTTATTATGGTCTCTGTGCAGTCAAACCTCTCTGCTAATGATGGTCTGCATTTGCAGCCGCTCCCCAGCGCTAGCATCAGCGCCTCAGCTCCACCTCAGGTCATCAGGCATTAGATTCTCATAAGGAGCACGCAACCTAGATCCCTTGCATGCGCAGTTCACAGTAGGGTTCGCGCTCCTATGAGAATCTAATGCCGCAGCTGATCTGACAGGAGGTGGAGCTCAGGTGGTAATGCGACCGAAGGGGAGCGGCTGTAAATATAGATGAAGCTTCGCTCCCTGGCCACTCACCTCCTGCTGTGTGGCCCAGTTCCTGACAGGCCATGTCCGGTAGTGGTCTGTGGCCTGGGGGTCGGGGACCCCCGCGTTATGTGAATGAATGTTTGCCTCCTTCAGTAGCACTTTCAGTTTAAACAGTGGTGATCATTTAATGAAAATTTTTGTTTTTGTTTTTTTAATGTAAGTTTTAGCAGGGGACAAAGATGGAATTTGTTTTTTTTTTTAAGTATTTATTTATTTAGTTGCTCCGGGTCTTAGTTGCGGCACATGGGATCTTCGTTGTGGCATGTGGGATCTTTTAGTTGCGGCATGCGGGCTCTTAGTTGTGGCATGTGGGATCTAGTTCCCTGACCAGGGATCGAACCCGGGCGCCCTACATTGTGAGGGCAGAGTCTTAACCGCTGGACCACCAGGGAAGTCCCTAATGAAAACTTAGTAACATTTAGTAGTTAATCAATATTTCTTTTTAAGCTATTTAGTTACAGCTAATTTATTTTTTTAAATTTATTTTTTGGCCATGCCATGTGTGCGGGATCTTAGTTCCCTGACCAGGGATTGAACCCGGGCCACTGCAGTGAAAGCGCCGAGTCTTAACCACTGGAACGCCAGGGAATTCCCTCGCTAATATTTTGAATTGTTTTAGTAATATATATTTAGCATAAACTAAGCACTATTTTGATCATAATCCATTGTAGAAATATATGTTATATCATGTAATATATAGAATATATATATATGCCTAAATAATCAAAACATAAGCTTCATGATAAAACATTTGCTCTCTCTATGTGAGATGTACTTAGATATTTTAAATTTTACTGTTTTACTGAAAAATATGTAGGTTGTCAACCACTAGATTGACTTTTGAAAAGTCGGTAGTGTCTATGAAAGTTTGCTGTAGGAAAGTAGTTAATGTTTGGGGGAGACTCCTCAAAAATCTGTGCAACTTTGTAACCAGAACAGTTAAAAGAAATAATAAATGGTACCTCAGGAGATAACTTGGATAGCCCCAGGATTGCAGGTCATTGTGGCTGGAGGCTGCTCCAGCGGGTATTGAAAACTCATAAAAATAATCCAGTAGAGATGCTTGCTTGCAGTGCTGAGACAATGCAGATGGAGGTGGATCTCTGAGCACAAGACCAAGTGCAGCCTGCCTTGAACTGAGAGCTGTGAGCGCTTCAGGGTGCACTCCTGTAAGAAGGGAGCCCCGCTGCAGGTGCTCATTTTTAATTGTCCTGAAATAAAGCTGAAAGGATTCCTGTTTATGCAGCAGCCAGGCTGAGGGCATTCTCCTTTCCTGCCGATGGGCATAATTCTGCATCTGCCCTCTGTTGTTCCTTTGCTTTGGAAAAATTGCTTATGAACCAACAGAGCTTTGATGTAATGATTAGTCCTCTGTTTATCATGATCCTGTGTGAGCTAATTCGTGATATTAAAAGCACACTTTATAGCAAAACAGACTGTGTGTGTGTCCTTTGGAGTTTGCCACTTTGACTGTATTCCATTTTAGCTACTGCTTTATAGAGTAATTTCCATAGCTGGTTGTGTCAGCTTGACATTTTGATTTCAAAGATCCTGTTATAGTCTTGTTCCAAATGTCAAACAGTGACTTCAGAGTTTCTGAATGATAGGCATAAACTCTTACTAGTGCTTTTGTTAGAAGCATAAGATGATTTTACAGTTTCTTTGTTACTGTCTGTGTCTGTAAACTCTATGTGTGTTGCTTAAATGAGACTTTCTCTTGAGTATACAGATCATATTTATATTGCCTAATGAAGCTTTTATATGTTGATTTCATGTTATTTGCTGCCTAAGTTTTACAATTCTGTGAACTTTGAACTTGATTAGAACCTTGATGACAGTGGGGAAGGGATTTTCATAACAGGCAGATTTTACATATAGGAAGGAAAGCAAGGAAAACTATTGCTTAATAGCTTCTAAATGTCCCTCATTAGTGTATATTTGAAGGGTCAGCGAATTTCATAGTTTATGTGGTTGTAATCAGAGTTTCTTGACTGGAGACTAACTTTACTCCTAGAAGACTGACTTTGAAATATGGGTAAGGGCCTGTTATCAGAGTAGCGCTGCTAAGAATATTGCTCTGTGTGTTCTTTAATTCAGTCTCTTTTATTTTATGAAACACAATTATGTTGTCTTTAGGAAGCAGATATTGTATTTTAGCAATGTTGCTTCTTTCTCCAAACACAGGGTAGATAATATAGTAACTAACAGAGTCATTTTTAGAACGTTTTTTCCTCATTACAAAGTAATAAATAAATATGGTAAAACATTTTAAGAATACATAAATGTACGTAGGAAAAAAACTCTCCTGTAATCACATTTGTCATAGACACACCCAGTTGGGATTGTATTTGTGTGTCTGTTTGTCTGTGTGTGTGTACACACACACTATCTCTCTTTCTCTTTGTATTATTTTTTAAATTTAATATGAGGTAAGCATTTCTCCTATCTTAGTACATATTCTTCAGGAGCATTATTTTAAATGACTACATAAAATTGCCATAATTTTAGCCGTTCTATTGTAAGACATTTAGGACTTTTCATTTTCTTTTTTTTTAACATCTTTATTGGAGTATAATTGCTTTACAGTGGTGTGTTAGTTTCCGCTTTATAACAAAGTGAATCAACTATACATATACATATGTTCCCATATCTCCTCCCTCTTGCGTCTCCCTCCCACCCTCCCTATCCCACTCCTCTAGGTGGTCACAAAGCACGGAGCTGATCTCCCTGTGCTATGCAGCTGCTTCCCACTAGCTATCTGTTTTATGTTTGGTAGTATATATAAGTCCATGCCACTCTCTCACTTCGTCCCAGCTTACTCTTCCCCCTCCCTGTGTCCTCAAGTCCATTCTCTACATCTGCGTCTTTATTCCTGTCCTGCCCCTATGTTCTTCATAACTATTTTTTTTTTTTAGATTCCATATACATGTGTTAGCATACTCTATTTGTTTTTCTCTTTTTGACTTACTTCACTCTGTATGACAGACTTCTACGTCCATCCACCTCACTACAAATAACTCAATTTCATTTCTTTTTATGGCTGAGTAATATTCCATTGTATATATGAGCCACATCTTCATCCATTCATCTGTCGATGGACACTTACGTTGCTTCCATGTCCTGGCTATTGTAAATAGAGCTGCAGTGAACACTGTGGTACGTGACTCTTTTTTGAATTATGGTTTTCTCAGGGTATATGCCCAGTAGTGGGATTGCTGGGTCATATGGTAGTTCTATTTTTAGTTTTTTAAGGAACTTCCATATTGTTCTCCATAGTGGCTGTATCAATTTACATTCCCACCAACAGTGCAGGAGGGTTCCCTTTTCTCCACACCCTCTCCAGCATTCACTGTTTGTAGATTTTGTTTTGTTTTGTTTTGTTTTTTTGTGGCTCACTGTTGTGGCCTCCCCGTTGTGGAGCACAGGCTCCGGACGCGCAGGCTCAGTGGCCATGGCTCACGGGCCCAGCCGCTCCGCGGCATGTGGGATCTTCCCACACTGGGGCATGAACCCGCGTCCCCTGCGTCAGCAGGCGGACTCTCAACCACTGCGCCACCTGGGAAGCCCCTGTTTGTAGATTTTTTGATGATGGCCATTCTGACTAGTGTGAGGTGATACCTCATTATAGTTTTGATTTGCATTTCTCTAATGATTAGTGATGTTGAGCATCCTTTCATGTGTTTGTTGACAATCTGTATGTCTTCTTTGGAGAAATGTCTATTTAGGTCTTCTGCCCATTTTTGCATTGGGTTGTTTGTTTTTTTGATATTGAGCTGCATGAGCTGCTTGTATATTTTAGAGATTAATCTTTGTCAGTTGCTTCATTTGCAAATATTTTCTCCCATTCTGAGGGTTGTCTTTTCATCTTGCTAATGGTTTCCTTTGCTGTGCAAAAGCTTCTAAGTTTCATTAGGTCCCATTTGTTTATTTTTGTTTTTATTTCCCTTTCTCTAGGAGGTGGGTCAAAAAGGATCTTGCTGTGTGGTGTTAGGGAGTGTTCTAATTTCATTCTTTTACCTGTAGCTGTCCAGTTTTCCCAGCACCACTTATTGAAGAGGCTGTCTTTTCTCCATTGTATATTCTTGCCTCCTTTATCAAAAATAAGGTGACCATATGTGTGTGGGTTTATCTCTGGGCTTTCTATCCTGTTCCACTGATCTATATTTCTGTTTTTGTGACAGTACCATACTGTCTTGATTAGTGTAGCTTCGTAGTATAGACTGAAGTCAGGGAGCCTGATTCCGCCAGCTCCGTTTTTCTTTCTCAAGATTACTTTGGCTATTCAGGGTCTTTTGTGTTTCCATACAAATTGTGAAATTTTTTGTTGTACTTCTGTGAAAAATGCCATTGGTAGTTTGATAGGGATTGCACTGAATCTGTAGATTGCTTTGGGTAGTATAGTCATTTTCACAATGTTGATTCTTCCAATCCAAGAACATGGTTTATCTCTCCGTCTGTTTGTATCATCTTTAATATCTTTCATCAGTGTCTTATAGTTTTCTGCATACAGGTCTTTTGTCTCCTCGGGTAGGTTTATTCCTAGGTATTTTATTCTTTTTGTTGCAGTGGTAAATGGGAGTGTTTCCTTAATTTCTCTTTCATATTTTTCATCATTAGTATATAGGAATGCAAGAGATTTCTGTGCATTAATTTTGTATCCTGCTACGTTACTGAATTCATTGATTAGCTCTAGTAGTTTTCTGATAGCATCTTTAGGATTCTCTATCTATAGTATCATGTCATATGCAAACAGTGACAGCTCTACTTCTTGTTTTCTGATTTGGATTCCTTTTATTTCTTTTTCTTCTCTGATTGCTGTGGCGAAAACTTCCAAAACTGTGTTGAATAATAGTGGTGAGAGTGGGCAACCTTGTCTTGTTCCTGATCTCAGTGGAAATGGTTTCAGGTTTTCACCATTGAGAACGATGTTGGCTGTGGGTTTGTCATATATGGCCTTTATTCTGTTGAGATAAGTTCTCTCTATGCCTACTTTCTGGAGGGTTTTTATCATAAATGGGTGTGGAATTTTGTCGAAAGCTTTTTCTGCATCTATTGAGATGATCATATGGTTTTTAGTCTTCAATTTGTTAATATGGTGTATCACATTGATTGATTTGTGTATATGGAAGAATCCTTGCATTCCTGGGATAAACCCCACTTGATCATGGTGTATGATCCTTCTAATGTGCTGTTGGATTCTGTTTGCTAGTATTTTGTTGAGGATTTTTGCATCTATGTTCATCAGTGATATTGGCCTGTAGTTTTCTTTCTTTGTCTGGTTTTGGTATCAGCGTGATGGCGGCCTTGTAGAATGAGTTTGGGAGTGTTCCTCCCTCTGCTGTATTTTGGAAGAGTTTGAGAAGAATAGGTGTTATTAGCTCTTCTCTAACTGTTTGGTAGAATTCGCCTGTGAAGCCATCTGGTTCTGGGCTTTTTTCTGTTGGAAGATTTTTAATCACAGTCTTAATTTCAGTCCTTGTCATTGGTCTGTTTATATTTTCTGTTTCTTCCTGGTTCAGTCTCGGAAGGTTGTGCTTTTCTAAGAATTTGTCCATTTCTTCCAGGTTGTCCATTTTATTGGCGTATGGTTGCTGTAGTAATCTCCCATGATCCTTTGTATTTCTGCAGTGTCAGTTGTTACTTCTCCTTTTTCATTTGTAATGTCTTCTCCCTGTTTTTCTTGATGAGTTTGGCTAATGGTTTATCAATTTTATCTTCTCAAAGAACCAGCTTTTAGTTCTATTGATCTTTGCTATTTTTTCCTTCATTTCTTTTTCATTTATTTCTGATCTGATCTTTATGATTTCTTTCCTTCTGCTAACTTTGGGGTATTTTTGTTCTTCTTTTCTCTGATTGCTTTAGGTGTAAGGTTAGGTTGTTTATTTGAGATGTTTCTTGTTTCTTGAGGGAGGATCATATTGCTATAAACTTCCCTCTTACAGCTGCTTTTGCTGCATCCCATAGGTTTTGGGTCGTCGTGTTTTTGTTGTCATTTGTTTCTAGGTATTTTTTGATTTCCTCTTTGATTTCTTCAGTGACCTCTTGGTTATTAAATAGTGTATTGTTAGCCTCCATGTGTTTGTATTTTTTATAGATTTTTTTCCTGTAATTGATATCTAGTCTCATAACGTTGTGGTCGGAAAAGATACTTGATACAATTTCAATTTTCTTAAATTTATCATGGCTTGCTTTGTGACCCAAGATATGATCTATCCTAGAGAATGTTCCATGAGCACTTGAGAAGAAAATGTATTCTGTTGTTTTGGATGGAATGTCCTGTAAATATCAATTAAGTCAGTCTTGTTTAATGTATCATTTAAAGCCTGTGTTTCCTTATTTATTTTCATTTTGGATGATCTGTCCATTGGTGAAAGTGGGGTGTTAAAAGTCCCCTACTATGATCATATTACTGTTGATTTCCCCTTTTATGGCTGTTAGCATTTGCCTTATGTATTGAGGTGCTCCTATGTTGGGTGCATAAGTATTTACAGTTGTTATATTCTTCTTGGATTGATCCCTTGATCATTATGTAGTGTCCTTCCTTGTCTCTTGTAACATTCTTTATTGTAAAGTCTATTTTGTCTGATATGAGAATTGCTGCTCCAGCTTTCTTTTGATTTCTATTTGCATGGAATATCTTTTTCCATCCCCTCACTTTCAGTTTGTATGTGTCCCTAGGTCTGAAGTGGGTCTCTTGTAGACAGCATATATACGGGTCTTGTTTTTGTATCCATTCAGCAGTTTATGTATTTTGGTTGGAGCATTTAATCCATTTACATTTAAGGTAATTATTGATATGTATGTTCCTATTACCATTTTCTTTCTTTCTTTTTTTTTTTTTTTTTGCGGTACGCGGGCCTCTCACTGTTGTGGCCTCTCCCGTTGCGGAGCACAGGCTCCGGACGTGCAGGCTCAGCGGCCAGAAGATTATTATTTTTGAACACTTAGAGCCTTGTGGTCAATTCTGGAGCACATTTCTATTGCAGGGATGCATGATCGGGGGTCTATAAAATAATTTCAAGCATAAAATACATTAGATATGTGGGGGGAATGGAGCGGGAGTAGGGATTCACAGAGAGGAGTGTGGGGTGATGGGCAGCATCCAGTCGTAGACAGAGTACTGGATGGTACCTGACAGTCCCCTTATTTGCCTTTTCATGGCTCTGTCGTGATGCTCTGGGGGTGCGGGTTTGCAGACACGGCACATGTGTCCAGAGCTGCGGCCGTGGCCTCGCCATCCTCCTCCTCTGTCTCTTGTACCAGAAGGCGTCGATGTGCCCGGGGGAGGAGAAGCTGGCAGGCCACAGCACCCCCTAGTTGTTGACTTTTGATGTATATAATTCTAGATTTCTAAGCAGTAAAATGTACTATACTTTTCTTACATCTGTAATTTGTTATTTCTTACATTTCTTTTTTTGTTTAGGAAGTCCTTCCCTATCTGAATATCATTAAATATGTTTATATTTTTTTCTTTTTATTTTCTAATTAATTAGCATTTTATACCTAGTTCTTTAATCTTCCTGGAACTTATTTTAAATTTTGTGTGGGGAGAACATACTTATTTTGATGTTTTCCTAATAATTGAAAAGCTTTCTAAATACTGTGATCAGTCTCTTTTCTTTTGGTTTGTGGCATTTCCTTTTTCTTCCTTTCTTTTTCTTTTCTTTTTTTTTTTTTTGCGGTACACGGGCCTCTCACTGCTGTGGCCTCTCCCGTTGCGGAGCACAGGCTCCGGACGCGCAGGCTCAGCGGCCATGGCTCACGGGCTCAGCCGCGGATCTTCCCGGACCGGGACACGAACCCATGTCCCTTGCATCGGCAGGCGGACTCTCAACCACTACACCACCAGGGAAGCCCTCCTTTTTCTTTCTTAAGTGCTTAATTATTGTGAGATTTGTTCCATTGATCTCTTTGTTGATATTCTTTTTCCAGGACTACATTGATTTGATTATAACAGGCTTGCAATTTGTATTAATGGCCGATTGGGCATTGAAAAAAATTTCCTTCAGATATATATATATACACACACACATACATATACACATATACATATATATATATATATTTGCCATTCTTATGTGCTGCCAGACATTCTTACCCCACTCTTCTTATATGCTGGCTGCCTCAGGTGTCCGCTTAAATGGTACTTCTTCAAAGAGACCTTCCCTAACCATCCTGCCTAAAGTAGGGCAGTCTGTGCCAGTATCAGCACAAATAAATCAGTCAGCCTTTCAGAAGTCATTTCCTTTCACACCAAATCTTCCAGATGCAGTTCTCATATTCCTCATTATTGGGTGAGCTGTTAGAATGAAGACAACTATTGATCCACCGTCAGCTCCTGTTTAATTGCTTAAAATTTCCAGCAATAAAATAGGAGGAAATTCTGTCATTTAAGAGAACTGACTTAGTAGAATTTAAGAGTATAAATTCTAAAGTTGTAGTTACAAAACTTATACAGTACATTTTTTTAAATACAGTACATTTTTGATTATGTCCTAGATGAAAACAACAGCCAGTGTCTGGGACAGACAGATCAGCAAGGCTCTGTAAAACCTTTGCACCATTTTAAAATGAAGTATTAGGACATCTGTGCCATAGAGATTCAAGCTAGTGTCCCTGAGAATTTTCAGCTGCCCCAGAGTAGTGATTGCTCAATAGACTAAACTGGAGAGTGTGGGATGATTATCACAAGAGGACCACACACAATGATGACGTGGAAAGTGATTCGTTACAAACAATTAATAGCATAAGAAAAGGATATTAAAAGAAAGTTTTTAGAGGTACTGATTTCAATGAGAAAAGGCTGGTGAGATATTTTGATTCTTTACTAATTGGTTTTCTTCATGCAGGGCTTTCAAAAAGAAAACAAGTAATTTGAGCACACTAACCAACTTTATTCTTCATGACAAAAGAAAGCCCTTTGTGATTTTAATGCTGCTTTACTCTTTTCTTCACTGTTCATGGGGTTATAATCTTAAGCAAACAAACAAAAAATTGCTGATTATAGGGCTGTGGTGCTTCAATGGCAGTAATGGCACTGACCCTAGTACAATTTTCAGTAGATAAACAGAGCTAATTGATTTATAACCATTATTCTAATTAAATAATAAGGTTCATGTTAGGGATTATGTTATCAAGTGTGTTGTTTTGTCCTTACTTCTCACATGTTTTACTTTGGTGAAGAATTACGAGCTGTAAATGGTACAGATGAACTGGTTTGCAGGGCAGAAATAGAGACACAGATGTAGAGAACAAACGTATGGGCACCAAGGGGGGAAAGTGGCGGGGGGGGGGGTGGGTGGCGGTGGGGGGTGGGTGGCGGTGGGATGACCTGGGAGATTGGGATTGACATATATACGCTACTATGTATAAAATAGATAACTAATAAGAACCTGCTGTGTAAAAAAATAAATAAAATAAACTTCAAACATTCAATAAAAGAAAAAAAAAAGAATTACGAGCTGTAATCCAAATGAATTGAAGGGACTATTGAGATGATCCAGTCATTGCTTTTTGAAAAACACTTGAAGCTGCAGACCCCTTTTTTCAAATGAATATTATTCAGATATGAAAATAAAACTTATTTTTTTTAATTTATTTATTTTTGGCTGTGTTGGGTCTTCGTTGCTGTGCACAGGCTTTCTCTAGTTGCGGCGAGCGGTGTGGGGCGCAGGCTTCTCATTGCGGTGGCCTCTCTTGTTGTGGAGCACGGGCTCTAGGTGCGTGGGCTCTAGAGCGCAGGCTCAGTAGTTGTGGCGCACAGGCTTAGTTGCTCTGCGGCATGTGGGATCTCCCGGGCCAGGGCTTGAGCCCGTGTCCCCTGCATTGGCAGGTGGATTCCCAGCCACTGTGCCACCAGGCAAGCCCCTAAAACTTATTTTAAGAAGTAAAATGAAAAAGAAGGCAAAGCTGTTCTGATTGAGGCAGGACTGGGGAGCCCAGATGCCCCAGTGTGGCCCTGCCAGGCATTCCCTGAAGATGTTCTTTAGAACCCCTAGGGCTTCCCAGGGCTGGGTTCAATAAGCCACTAACCAAACCTTTTGATTTTACAAACAGCAGCAACGGTAGCTGCTATTTATTGATAATTTACAGTGTGATAGGTGTTGTCTTACTGCTAATTATTATAATAACCCTGTAGATTAAATTTCATAATGTTCATAGTATAGATTAATAAATTAAGGCTCAGGGTGTTTAATTAACTTCACTGAAGTCATCCTGAGGGAACCAGGCATTGAACCCAGAGCCAGATCTTTCTTGGCCTGTGTTCTCCCCTTAGAGAAAGGGTGCTTACCAACTTCTTTCAGTTTCTGTGACACTGCTTTCCTGATTTCTACCCACTTCTCTGACTGCTCCCCTTGTCTCCTCTGCCTGCCATCTAATGTGGAATCAGTCCTAGGACTATCTCCTCTTGCTGTGTTTTCTTTTCCTAGGGAGGCTCATTCACTACCTTGGCCTCAGTTAACATCTGTGTACGAGAGCTTCCACCCTTACATCTTTAGCTCATACAATTCCTCTAAGCTCCAGAGCCACACGCCCAGTTGCTCCCTCAAACCTGTCCTCAGCATCTCAAAAGCACATTCCATTCAGCTCAAGATTTCCCCTCAATTCTGGTCCTTCCTTATTTTTTCCCATTTTTGTTTATGGTGCCACCACCTTGTCCATGGTGTTTAAGTCAGAAACTTCAGAATTTTCCTTGATTGCTTCACTCCCTCATTTCCCACCCTGCCAGTCAAATCCTGGTGGTCTTTTTTCTCTGAAGTATTTCTCGAAGCCATCCATTTTCCCACCCCACAGCCACTGTCATAGTTTGGTCATGTCGCTGTTGGCTGACATTATTGCAGTGGTCTCCCAATTTCCCCCAGTCTTTCTCTTCCCCCCTCATGTGCAGCCTCATTGCAGCCAGTCTGGGTTTTGTTTTTTTTGCGGTACGCGGGCCTCTCACTGTTGTGGCCTCTCCCGATGCAGAGCACAGGCTCCGGACTCGCAGGCTCAGCGGCCATGGCTCACGGGCCCAGCCGCTCCGCGGCATGTGGGACCTTCCCGGACCGGGGCACGAACCCGTGTGCCCTGCATCGGCAGGCGGACTCTCAACCACTGCGCCACCAGGGAAGCCCAGTCTGAGCTTTTGAAAGTGCCCATGTGATGTTTGAATCCTGGCTCCACCACTCACTAGTTATGTGAGCTTGGCAGGCTGCTAAGTCTTTCCAAACCTTAGTTTCCTCATCTGTAAAATGGTTATATAATTCTTACCTCATGTACTTGTTCTAAGAATTAAATGTGGTAGTATGTGCCTGGCATCACTATTAGTGATGATGGTAGAGATGATCATACTCTGCTCAGAACTTTTCCAGGGCTTCCTGTTGCCCTTAAAGTCCATTAAAACTCTTGTCACACTTCCTTGGTGCTCAGGCTCCTTAATCCCTCAAATGTGCTGTGCCCCCTCCTTCTTGAGGGTCTTCGCCTAAGTAGTCTTCTCCTCACAGTAGAAGTGTTGTGTCTTTAAACAGTTAGTGGATGTTAACTCATTCTTCAGATCTCATCCAGCCCCCAGATCTTCTCATCTGTTACTACCTTGATTTATAGCTTTTATCCCTGTTTGCAGTTATAATTGTGTATTTTTGTTGCTGTTGGGATTAATGACTCTCTTATCCACCGTTATCTGTCTTATCTACCTTTATGTGGAGACAGACCATGTTTATTATACCCACCTGCCACTGTGTCTCTGTCAGGGAGCATAATGCCTGCTACTAACTAAAGATCTTTCTTCCGTCAGTGAGGGATTATACTTCAGTATTTTTTTTCTGTTCTCCAATGTTTGGTTAAGTTTATTTTTCAACAGCACTGCCTCCTTTGTGGGCAGAATTGTCTGAAATGGACTCTTTCATGTTAATTACTAGTTCTTGTTCTTGGTGGAGAGAACTCCCAAGGTAGCCAGAGCCCTCTCAGAATCTTTTCATTCTTGTGGTATTGAAGTAGGCTAGGGGTTCGTTTTTCCACCTAGGATAAAGTGCTGTTCTTGTGTTCCTGTAGGTTTTGTGTTTTTGTGGCACTTGTCTATACATTGGGATTCATATTTTCTTTTGCTTAGGTCTGTATTAGAAATATGAAATATTTTAGTTTCACTAACATCATCAAATGTTCCTTTGTGAACCTCTCATTTAAGTTTTCTTGTTTTTGTTTAGGTACCTTGGGTTAATCAAGTAGCTTTATTTAAAAAGCCAACTTTCCTTATAATATGGGGATCAAAGAATGTGTTCTTAAAAGCTGTCAGAAAAAAAGAATTATATAAGCATCTATCCCAATTCATAAATTTAGTTTAAAAATATTTTAAACATTAGCAATGAATCAGGTATCCCTGTATTACTTTTTTGTTTCTCAGATACCTGATAGAAAAAAGAAGTCTGCTTATTTATTTTTCCAATAAATATAATAAATATGAAAGGGATAGAAAGGAAATTCTTGAAACTGTTGATTATTGTTGTTTTCAGATTTTCAGTGTCCTTATCTCTAACATCATTTTTATAGGAATCTTTGACATCAAAATTTTGGTACTGAGATTAAAGTAGTTTTATTTTGTGGGGATTCTCAGGGAAAGATGCCATTTTAGGAAGTAGGGTGAGCAGAGAGAAATTAGGATTTTTTCCAATCGTTTCTGTTTCTTCTCTAATTCCTTCTTTCAGAGAGAAAAGATCCTATGGGTAGAATTTTTTCTTTTTAAAAAATATTCTCATGCCTTACAGTGATACTAGGGCTCTGCTAATTAAAGTAGCTTCATAAGTAACCACTTTCTTTGAAAACACTCTGTCTTTATTCCTTATGGATGGAATTGAATGCACAATCATTTAGCTTTTTTTTTTTTTAAGTAGCAACCCAATCCATTTCCACCAAAAATTTCCTTCTAGGAAAGTGGTTTTATGATTAATGGAAAGTGTTATATGATTAATGATTCTGTAGATATGAAAGTTACAGGCTGGATATCTGCTCCCTTTTATCATCTGTGTCATGCATCTTGTTTATAGTAAATTGAAAAAGGTACGTTTAAATGACCAGTAAGGTTGAAGACATGCTCTACTACCAGGCAGTTTCATTCCTGTGTGTCTCCTTGAGAGAAACTTTTGCACATGTGCACAAGGAGACAGGTAGATGTACATGTGCTTGTTGTAACAGTGAAAAAAGTGGAAAAACATCTAACTGTTCCTCAGTAGGTGAGTGGATAAGTTGATATTTTTTCACAAAATGGAATATGAGTACACAGTCCTTTCCTCCAAAATACTTAGGGCACATGTATGTTGGAATTTAGATTTTTTTCAGATTTTGAAAGGTAATCCAGTATATAAACTGCATATTGTGTAATACTCCCATTGGGATCTGGACAATACCCAGTAATCAAACATATTAAATCTGTAGCAAAACTTAGGAATATTCATATTAAATTGGATAAATGAATGGTAAATAGCCTCATAGCAGTTGAGTCAGGTTTTTCCATTAAGCTTGGAGAAAAATTTAGTCTTTTTAAAGCTCTTTGGATTTTAGAATATTGGATAAGGAATTGTGAAACCTGTATTATACAGTTCATAAAAGTGAATGAATTAGAGTTATGTATATCAGTGTGGATAAATCTCAAACACGTTTTTAAAAAATTGAAGTATTGTTGACATATAACATTATATTAGTTTCAATATTTTGCTGTTGGGTTACAGTACAAAATGATCAACACACTGGGTCTGGTTAACATCCATCACCACACATAGTTACAAAGAACTTTTTTTTCTTGGGATGAGAACTTTTAAGATCTACTCTTTTAGCAACTTTCAAATATGTAATACAGTGTTATTAACTATAGTCACCATGCTGTACATTATGTTCCCAGGACTTATTTATTTTTATAACTGGAAGTTTCTACCTTTTGACTCCCTTTACCCATTTCACCCACTCCCTGTCTCCCACCTCTGGCAACCACCAATCTGTTCTCTATCTGTGAGCTTGTGGTCCGCCCCCCCCGAAATGGTAAGATCTTATTTTTTTTTATGGTTGAATAATAATATATACACATATGTGTATAGATATACACACCACATTTTCTTTATCCATTCATCCATTGATGGACACTTAGGTTGTTAACATATCTTGGGTATTATAAATAATGCTGCAGTGAACATGGGGGTGCAGATATCTTTTTGAGTTAGTATTTTTGTTTTCTTTGGATAAAATCTCAGAAGTGGAATTGCTGGATCTAATGGCAGTTCTATTTTTAATTTTTTGAGGAACCTCCATTACTGTTTCCCATAGTGGCTATACCAGTTTACATTCTCAGGCACATTATGTGAGTAACATAAGCAATTTGCAAAGAGAATCAAGAACAGATGACATCACTTATGTGAATTTTAAATAAGCAACAGTGAGGGGTGGGGGAGAGAGAGAGAGATTTGAAGCAAATAAGGCAAATTGTTAATGATGATTTCCATACGTTGTTGTATATTTGAATGAGTCTCTGTAGCCCCAAGCTTCTGCTTTCTTCTCTAACCTTTTTAAGAATGCAGGGTTACAGTTGAATTAGGTGATAGAGCATAATACATGTTGGAACTGGAAGTGTTCTTAAAAATCAACTAAATTATCCTTCTTTCTTTTAAGTGAAGTCATTCCTACTTGTTAAGAAGTTTTCTTGAATATTTATTTACTTTTCCCTTTTCAGACCTATACCTGTTACTTTTTTCTGTTTTAATTAATTAATTTATTTTAAATTTATTTTTATTTTTTATTTTTTTTGCGGTACGCGGGCCTCTCACTGTTGTGGCCTCTCCCGTTGCGGAGCACAGGCTCCGGACGCGCAGGCTCAGCGGCCATGGCTCACGGGCCCAGCCGCTCCGCAGCATGTGGGATCCTCCCGGGCCGGGGCACGAACCCGTGTCCCCTGCATCGGCAGGCGGACCCTCAACCACTGCGCCACCAGGGAAGCCCTAATATATTTATTTTTTGTTGGAGTATAGTTTACATACAGCAAAATACATGGATCTTCAGTATCATAGTTCCATGAGTTTTGACAAATGCCAGTAGTCATATAATGCAGTCTTAAGAAGATATAGAACATTTCCATCATCCCATAAGGTCCCCTTGAACTCCTTCCCAATCAGTATTTTCCCTGCCCCCAACACATAGATGGTGTTCTAATTCCTTTCACTTTAGATTAGTTTTGCCTGCTCTAGAACCTCCTATACATGGAACCATATAGTCTGTACTCTGTTGTGCTTGGCTTCTTTTGCTCGGCGTACTATTTTTTTTAAGTTTATTCGTGTTGTTGCATGTATCCATGGTCATCCTAGTATTGAGTAGTTTTCATAGCATGGATATTGCACAATCAGTTTATCCATTCTCCTGTTGATGGGGTTGTTTGCAGTTTTGGCTCTTATGAATAAAGCGGTTGTAAACATTTTTATACAGATGTGTTTGTGGCCATGTTTTTATTTCTCTTGTGGAAATATCTAGAAGTGGAATCGCTGGGTCATAGGGTAAGTGCATGTTTAACTTTCCCCTAAAAGTATGCAGTCAGCTGAAGTGAAGTGAAAGGTTTTGTGGTCATAGACCTAAGTATTCAAATTGAAAATATAATGTGATGAGTAAATATGGATATAGGAGATAAATGAAAATAATGGTAACACATGTATTTACGGGAGTTTATGTGATAAAATTGGTGAGAGTCAAGAAAACAAATGTATTTTCCTTTTAAATACCCCATGAAGATACCATATGGTTTTATTTCCTCTCAACATGCTGCTAAAACATGAAGCAATCTTTTGTATTGTCTGTTTAGTACCTAAATTGATTTTCAAAAAAATTTTATTAATTTTTAAAGATTTCTTTTATCTACTTAACATTTTTACAGAAGCATGTGCAAAAGAGTCTTAGATATGCCTTATTTGATGGTTGCCATGGAAAATTTAAGGGATTGTATACCAAAAAAATTATATTTATACCTTGGTGTTTTGCTTTCGAAACAATTATGATTTTCTCCATAATAGTTTGACTTTTTATTGTTATTTTATCCCCAGATGCTTCTTTGGTTTTATTTATCAAGATTCTCTTTCTCTCTCTTTTTAATTACACTTTTTAAAGATTTGTTCCTTGTAGAGAAATGCAGTTAAATTTTATATGTTGATCTTATATGCGCCAGGCTTGCTAAACTCTTTTTTAAAAAATATTTATTTATTTATTTTATTTTTGGCTGTGTCAGGTCTTAGTTGCTGCACACGGGATATTCCTTGCGGCATGCAGGATCTTTCGTTGCGGTGCGCAGGCTCCAGAGCATGTGGGCTCTGGTGGGTTCTGTAGTTGTGGCACGTGCTGAGTTGCCCCGTGGCATGTGGGATGCAGAACCCACGTCCTCTGCATTAGAAGGTGGATTCCTAACCACTGGACCACCAGGGAAGTCCCTTGCTGGACTCTTAATGATACAGATATTTTGTCTGTAATTTCTTCTGAGTTTTCATCCTGTATAATGACTGTTTCTTGTTTTCTAATTCTTATACCTTTGATTTCCTTCTCTTGTCTTACTGCACTTGGTCTTAGTATCTCTAGAACAAAATATAACAGTGGACTATTGTAGTCTATCAGTTGCCTAGTGTAGATTTGATTTTTACAAGAAAGCCCATTATTAAAGATGTAAGTCTTGAAAGAAAATGTGAGTAATTTGGTTGGCTTATTCTGGTTAGCTGATGTTCTTTGTATATGTTCTATGCTATTTTCTCCTCAAGACAGAATTATTTATGTAAATAATTTTGGTGGGCTTCATTTCAATTTAACACAGTTTAGTGATAGTGTGTGTGAAAGCATCTTAAACAATGGCAGTGTACACGAGTGCTTTTCTGTAAGACTGTAAGGTCATGATCTCTTTGTACTCTCCCTCAGTATCAGTCTTCCTTGCCTCTTCTCTTTCTCTGGAGGAAAAGGAGGGGAAAAAAAGGAGAAGGGAATTCTATAGCTTCTGGAAAGCTTTGGGCACACAGTGACTTCAGTGTTGACATAGCTCTCTGAGACACAGACATTAGCCCCTGTTAGCTTTATGCCATGCGCTGCAGCTGAATGTCAGCAGGGACCGCACCGCCCCCAACAGCCAAGCTGCTGCCTCCGGTGTGTGTTTATTCAGCTGAATCCACTCCCAGTTGCAGCATTGCCAGGGTTAGCTCTTAACATGTTCACAGCTGATTGGTATAGCTTAACTCTTCTTTCTTTACCCTTATTTCTTCTTGATTTATATACTAGTATTTCAGGGACTAAATCTGGGAATTTTGTTAACCTCATTGACGTCTGTTGCAGGTGCTTGAAACTTTTGGGTTGTAGAGCATGAAGAAAGAAGCGAGCTTGATACTTAAAATGCTGCTAGACTGAACAGTACCTTTATGGTCCCTTGTTTCTAATTCTGCCATTGCTTTGTTAGTACTGAGCATTCTCAAGTAAACACTATGGAAATGGCTACTATAGGATCCCTCTGCTGGTTGATTTTGCTTTTAAGGTTAAAAAAATTTTTATTTTGATGTTATTTTTTAATGGAATGACGTCTTCAACCCCGACATTGCTTAGAATGATATTTTTACTATTGTAATATCTGGTTTGGGATATTATCTTTTCTTCTTTCTGTACTTTTCTTCCTCCACCCATTCCTTCCTCTCTATTTTTGCCTTTTGTTCAGTTTGAGAGTCAGACAGGCTTTCTAGAGGAGATAATGCCTGATCTAAGGATGAAAGGACAGGTAGGATTTAGCTGGGAGTGAAAGTGAGGGAACAGGTAGAGGATACTCTTTAAGTAGAGGCTAAGGGGTAAGTAAATGCTATGGGAGTTTGGGTAACTGAAAGCTATTTGGCATTTCTAGAACTTGTACTAAAATCAGTTTATTGTCACTTGAGTTGTCTTTATGAGCACACAATAATAGAATGTATTAATGACCTTGGGACTTGCCCATTTTGATAGTGTTTTCATTTATCCTTTAATTTCTCTTCTGGGTTATGCTGGCATGAAGGCAGATGTTCTTTTTTCTCTCCTGGATTCAGTAGCAGAGAGTAGCTGCTAGGAATCTGGAATAATTGCTTGTTCATTTTCTTGACTCTGACATCTTTTTTAGAGGAGAATAAGCTCAAAGTAGCATTCATTTAAGCAATTTAATCTATCCATTTGAATTCTGGTGCGGTTGTTTCTTGCATTGCAGTATGTCTCTTGCTGGTGTTTAGATCAGTCTGAGAACTTGGTTTTGGTTTAGTATTTGAGAGTTTACAGTGTGCTTTGCTGCACAGAAAATAAATCCTTGTCATCAACTGAAAGAATCAACGGAAAGAATACTAGACGAACGATCAGATGAAATGAATTACCTTAGAGGCTCTTCCTTTGTCTCAGTCTTGGAGATTCAGACTCATTAAAAAACTTTGAGTTTCTTCTAAAATGATAGAAATTAGAATACTTTCTTTTCATATTAAAGATTCATGAATCCGTATCACAGTGATCTTATAGAATCTAAACTTCATTTGAGTATGTTGCATATATAATAAGTGCTTTTATATGTCCCATTTCTCCTTCTTGAATATTCTTAATTTAAAATTTATAATAAGGTATAGTGCTGGTGTGTGAGTGTGTATATATAGCTATTAAGTTTTACCACTTTGTACGCTCTGTTTTTGGACAAGAACTCTATCCTACACTTTTTGTGTATGTTGTATAGTATTAAAAGTATAAAAGATACTTGTTGACAGTTTATTATTTGAAAATGCTTCTCTTCACTTCAGATCAAACACAAATAAATCCAGAGTGTATAATTAACATTTTTTTAAAAATTAGGATTGCATTTAGTATTTTGGCCAGTTTGTATTTGAGATAGAGTTTTTTTTGTGCTAGCTGGTAAGGAACTAATTGTTACAGAATGAGAGTAATTCTCTCTGTTATAGGGGAAAGATATAATTTTCCAGGGACTTGATTTGCATCTACTATCTAGTAGCCATTTACTTTCAAAATAATGCGTGACAATTTGTTTTTGTCAGTCTTTCATCAAAAATTTATTGAGCACTTATTATACCAAACACTGTGCAGTACCCCTGAGTAAAAAGATGAAAGTCCCAAGTTCTAGAAAGTTTTTCTTGAAGACAGATACAAAGAAATAAATTGCAGATTGGGCTGGTAAGTGCTCTTCTTAGGGACACATACGGTACAGCACAGATCAGAACATCACAGAGCCTGAGGATCGACTTGGGTGATGTTAGTAAGAATTCCTATAAACTCCTTTGCATTTTGCATTGATAAAGTTTACTCAATGTATGTATTTACATGTTTCAGGAAAAAAATCGGTCTTACATAATAGGATGCAGTACTGGTATTTTTTCTAATGGTTATCTTGACAAATAGTGCACTGAACTCTCTGGGATGCAGTATAATGTTTGTGACGACGACCATTTTCATGTATCCATGATATTCTTTTTCTGTAACTAAAAATAGCTCTAGACTCCATGGTTCCGTCATTTTAGAAATCAGGATAAACTGGATCAAAGCGTTCTCTTCAGAGAAACTAATGGAAGTTTTGCCTCAGAAGAGCTTCTGATATTTGTCTGAAATATATGAAGCATTGTTGTGATCTTCTGTTGTTTTTGAGATGTATTTTTCTAAAAAAAAGATCGTAAACCCTATCAGAGATTTAAGAATTCTCATTACTGTTGTTCACAGCATCCTGCCGTCTCACTGAGATGCAGCTTGGTGTAATTTTAGCACAATCCTTGAACTAAATTTTAAGCTGTTATTTTTCCAGTCTTGCAGCTCAGGCTGAGTGTTAGAGTGAGCAGAAGTAGACTAGTGAGTGTTGGTGTACAATTTGGAATCTGAGAAGTGTGAGATCATTTTGGAGAGTGTCATGAGCAGAATTCCCAAATAGAAATTTTCCTAATATCGACAACTGAGATCGTCCTACTAAACTCAGCATGTCTGTTTTTGGTCGATCATGGTAAATGTCTGTGATATGTGCAGATATGCTCACTTTATCTTCAGTACGAATGTGCTAGAGAAAGGGCAGGCTGGCTTATTGCCTGCTGCTTCTTTCTTCTCCCAAGGGAGTTGGCAGGAATTTTTATAAAGTGAATCTAGCTTGAATGTAGCCTAAAGAAGGGGTGCTGATTCCCATTACGACGGAGAAAATTGCTGTGTAGCCTTCTCGGCTACCAGTCAGAGCATCATTTTAATTCTATATTCTAGTAAAATGAGTGCAAGCAGAGCTGGAGAAGCAGGGCACATTAGTCGTTGTATTTTCTTTCTTCACCAAAACAGTGCTTGCCATACTAGTATAATCACAAGTGCTAAAGTGTATGTGAGACTGTTAGCTGTCGTCAACATCTGTTTCTCTTGATTTGAATGAATTTGGTGATGAGCGTCCAGAAAAGGAGGGACGGTTGTACCTAGAAATCAGTTTCACTGTTGAATTTAACTTCTGATATTTCCCTGTGGGATAAACTTGCTCAGGATTTATTTGGATTTTTTGACTTCCAAAGGTAAAGAATGAAACTGGGGGTTGATTATAGGCTTCAGAGAATTAGCATTTTGACACATCTTTTTATTAAGGATTTTGAACTCCCACAACTGTTGAGAATCTTTGCAGCATGATGCGGGTAGTTAAATTTATTTAAAGAATCATATTCATGCATTCAAATACCTGATAATTTTATTGTAAATTTATTTTTCGTAAGAAAAAGCCAGTGCTCTTCGAGAGTTTGAAGACTGCCATAATTGAAAGTTCACTACTTGCTAAGCATAATACCAAAACCAGAAACTATAAAAGAAGAGGTTCTTATCTTTGCACTAAAAAAATTCTCTATTTAAGTTGCCATAAACTATGTTAAAAGAAAAATGACAGATTTGGAAATATATTTGTAACATGCACAGCAGGCAAAAGGTTGCCTTCCAAATATAGAAAGATATTAAAGTGGATTAGGAGAAAGGTTAAATGTCCCCAAAACAAAATGAACGAAGAACAAGGACAGATGAGTCACAAAGGAAGGAATACAAAGCACCTGTAGATATGTGAATAGATATTCAGTCTTACCAAAGAAAAGCCCAAAAAAGAAGGAGAAGAAAGAAAATACCCAGTTGTCAAAGGTATAGGAAAGTGCTCAGACATCGTTTGGTGGAAGTTTAAATCTGTACAGACCCTTTGAGAGGTAATTTGTTGTGTGTATTAAAATCACAACTGCATACCCTCTGATCCAGGAATTCCATCTTTCAGAATTTATCTCCAGGAAAAGTTTGGATAGGTGTGCAGAAATATACATGTGAAGGTGCCCGTTATAATAGTGGAAAATGAGAACCAGACTAAATATTTATCAATAGTTGTAAGTAAATTATTTAATATCAACACATTGGAATTCTATGGCAGGCATATTTTTTCCCCAGTGTTTAAAATTGTTGTAAAATACAGCTTACATTCACCATGTTAAATTTACCATCTTAACCAATTTTCAGGTGTACAGTTCATAAGGTACATTCATATTGTTTTGCAACCATCACCACCATCCATCTCCACAACTCTTTTCATCCTGTAAAACTGAATCTCTGCACCCATCAAACAATCACTCCCTGTCTCCCGTCTCCCCAGCCCCTGGCAACCACTCTTGTGCTTCCTGTCTCTGTGAGGTAGACTGCTCTAGGGACCCTCATGTAAGTGGACTCGTGTAATATTTGTCTTTTGTGACGGGCTTATTTCATTTGGCATAGCGTCCATCCATGTTGCAGCGTGTGTCAGCATTTCCTTCCTTTTTGAGGCTGAAAAATATCATTAGGCATTTTTTAAAATTTAATTTTTGAGTGGGTAGTACATACATTTAGTTCAAATTCAAGAGGAGGGTTAGGAGGAGAGAAAGATGGGAAGTGGCTGGGAAGTGACTGCAGATGTATATGGGATTTCTCTTAAGGGGTGATGGCAGTGTTCTAGAATTAGATAGTAGTGATCGATGCATGACTTTTTTTATTTCTTTGAACATTTACACATGAGTTTATTTCAATCTTTCTTTTTGCATAACTTTTAATATGCTGAAAACTGCTGACTTACACACTTTAAACCGGCAAACTTTATGGTGTATGTGAATTATGTCTCAATAAAGCTATTATTAAAAAATTTTCAATGTCAGTTACACCTCAGTTAAAAAAAATTTTTATGTGGAATAGAATAAAGTTTTCTTACATGTTGTCCCTCAGTGATTCCAGTCCGTTCCTCCCTTCCTCCTTTCTTGCCTTCCTCCGTTCCCCCAAATTAATTATTTCTTGTGTAACATTACAGAAGTATTTTTATTTCTTATGATATTTTTTATTTATAGTAAATAGTAAATATTTATTGTTCCCTCCCTTTTAACCAAAGTGGTAGCAAATTGAACACAGCCAAGCAGGCATCTCTGAAGTCTTTTCTCTTATTTTTAAAGGTAAAAATGTCTCTTTTTATTGATTACTTGCTTACTGTAGGGGATTTAGATAGTAGAAAAAAGTATGAAGAAAAATGTAAAATCTACCCATACCCAGACACTGGTAATTGTTTGCATCCTTTTAGACTTTTCTCTGCATGTATATACTTTTTTTTTTAATTAATTTATTTTATTTTTGGCTGTGTTGGGTCTACATGTATATACTTTTTAAAAATTAGAATCGCGATCATCCTATACTTGCTATTATATATCTGCTTTTTTACACTTAATATGTTGTAACTGTAGTTTTTATCAGTAAATATAAATCTACATTTAAAAAAATTGATGTATAGTATTAAACTGGGTGGACATTTCTCATTTACTTAACTCATCACCTATTAATATCCATTTAGGTTGTTTCTAATTTTGTCACTGGTATAAACAACAATGAGCATCTTTGTACACTTGCCAGATCGTTTCCTTGAGATATTTACTGCTGTTTTGCAGTTTGCCAAAAGTTTTAAACAATGTATGTTTTAACATATATGCCACAAAGATTTCAATGATATTATTAGCTCTTTGAAAAGATGGTGCAGGCGTTTATATCCTCATTTTAAATATGAGGAATCTGAAACCCAGAAAGAAGGCAATGTGTTCCAAATTAGGTTGCTCTTTAGTGTGAGAGCTGGAACTAAAACTCATGTCTTCTGACTGTGGGTTAGTTTCCTTCCACTGCGGCACACTGCCAGACCTTGAATACCTTGAATACAAAGAGTGATTTTCTATTGTTGCTTCTTCATTTCTAAAAACATGATTCTTGATGTAACTTCCTTTTAGGTTCTTTGTATAATGTTCTAGAATTTATCCATTCAAATTAAAGGTTCATATACCTTCGTTAGGGATACAGGCTAAAGATATACCCTCTGAAACATTTTACTAGCTTATCTGCACTAACATTTTCATTTAGTTACTCAAATTACTTATATTGTTATCTTCTGTATAAATAACTCACACAGCCTCAGTTTTTTGTGTTTTGTTTTTAAAGCTTCAAGTTATCTTATTACCTTTGGGTACTAGCTTCAGTGGGCTGCGAGAATTGCTTTAATTCGAATGCCAGCTCTGTTACTTACTGTGTGATCTTGGGGTGAGTTATTTAAGTCTCTGCATGCATGGTGTCATCATCAATAAAATTCGAATAATAGTACATGTGTTATAGTGAGGATTAAATGAATGAACACATAAGGAGTGCAAAGCACGTTCTGGCATGCACTCATATGTTTATTATTGAATGTGCTAACTTAATTGTAAAACACTTAAAAGTCATTTTGTATTTTGACATCCTTTGTTTTTTGGTGAAATTTTTTGTATGATGTGTCCGTATTCCTATAGATTTTCCCTCTCCTCACCTTCAGTTCCATGTAATACCTTCTGTTAATTTTGAACAGTGTCTTTATTTAGTCAAGCAAAGTGAGGAGCTGCCAGACTTACCTTGTTTCCTGTTGGTAATAAACGCAAATTAAATTACTGACGTTTTACAGATTATCTCAATCATTTTTAAAGACAGTGTAAAACAGAATAATGTGAATCCTCATTTGCTAAATGCAGGGTTCTGAGAGCTGTGGTAGCTGCTTTCTCACCCCCCCCCCCCGTAATCTGCTTTGTTTCTGCTACTTGAGGAGGAAAGCTCATTTGGGTTTTCCTTTTTGTCTTTATACCAGCACATGCAAATGACAATCCAGGCTCTCCAGGATGAATTGCGGATCCAGAGGGACCTGAACCAGCTGTTTCAACAGGATAGTAACAGTAGGACTGGTGAGCCTTGTGTGACAGAGCTGACGGAGGAGAACTTTCAGAGGCTGCACACTGAGCACGAGCGGCAGGCCAAGGAGCTGTTCCTCCTTCGAAAGACTCTGGAGGAGATGGAGCTGCGGATTGAGACTCAGAAGCAAACCCTGAACGCTCGGGACGAATCCATCAAGAAGCTTCTGGAGATGTTGCAGAGCAAGGGGCTTTCTGCTAAGGCTACTGAGGAGGACCATGAGAGAACAAGGAGACTGGCAGAGGCAGAGATGCACGTCCACCACCTCGAAAGCCTTTTGGAGCAGAAGGAAAAAGAGAACGCTCTGTTGAGAGAGGTGAGTGGCCACTTTCTCAGTTGTTACGACTGTCTTTTTTTCCTGATTAGTCAGCATTTTGACCTAGATAAATTTATATGCTCTCCTGAACTAGTGCAAGGGAATTTCTTCTTTCTTACCTAAATTCTGCACTGATTTCTGTTCTGATTTGCTGTCTTGTATGAGATGACATTGGCTGGCATGTATACTGGCTTAATACCTTTCTTGGTTTCTTTTTTCCCCCTCCTGATTTCTGTAGACTCATTTTGTTGCTAGAGGGGCACAGAATTTTCTTGATTTGTTTTTCATCTCTTGATTTGTTCATAGAGACACACACAACAAAACCAGAATTAGAGTAGCTAACTACTGCTCAATTTTAAAATATTAATAATTGAAAGTAAGCAATTCCCTCATTTTCGGTGTGCTTATAAAGTCCTAGGCAGCAGTAATGGATGTTTGCCCTGTGGTTTCCATGGAAACTGTTGTCTTGCTGTAAAAGATACGTGATAGAAATTATTTGCTGGGCTTCCCTGGTGGCATAGTGGCTAAGAATCCGCCTGCCAATGCAGGGGACACGGGTTCGAGGCCTGGTCCGGGAAGATCCCACATGCCGCGGAGCAACTGAACCTGTGCACCACAACTGCTGAGCCTGTGCTCTAGAGCCCTCGAGGCACAGCTACTGAGCCCATGTGCCTGGAGCCCGTGCTCCGCAACAAGAGAGGCCACCACAATGAGAGGCCCGCGCACCGCAATGACGAGTAGTCCCCGCTCGCCGCAACTAGAGAAAGCCCGCGTGTAGCAACGAAGACCCAATGCAGCCAAAAATAAATAAATAAAATTAAAAAAATATATATTTGCTGCCCTGGAGGCACAGCTAGAGGGAATGATACAGAGGTGTGCTGTCACTTATTTTTAGAGAGGAACCTCAGACTTCAGCTGACCACTGTGACTACTGATAATTTTTCACTTTTCTATGTAATGCTTCATTTTAAGAAAGCTTAAGTGAAGAATTCGTCTTACATTGAATTAAAAAAAAATGACAGCTCTACTTCCCTATATGAGGTCAGAGTCTTCAGATAATTTTCACATTTGGATAGGGGGAAAAAAAAATCTCAGAACTATTTTAGTGCCAGTCTGAATAATCCCTTTTTAAATGAAGTGTGAGGAAGGCAGTTAAAAGCAGCAAAGCAGCAGCTTCCCCGATGGTGGAAGCGGTCTGTATCTGCTCTCTGCAGTGTGGTAGCCACTGGCTACATGTGACTGTTGAGTAGTGGAAATGTGGTTAGTGTGACTGAGGAACTGAATTTTAAATTTTATTTAAATATAACTAATTTAAAATTAAATTTAATTAATCAAATTTAAATTTAAGTACCTCTGTGTAGGTAGTGGCTACTGTATTAGGTAGTGCAGCGATGCATAATGTAATGTTACCCGCTTTTCTTAATAATTTGTCTTGACCATCTTTCTTTGTCAGTACATGCAGAGTTTTGTAATTTCAATGGAATTTATAATGTTCTGTTGCATTTATTTATATTTCTTACTGTTGAAAATTTAGACTACTGTTAATTTTTCATTATTATAAAACTGTGCTGCAGTGAATATCCCTAGTAGCCATATATCCCTGTACATTAATTTTTTTCTTTAGCATAAATTTCCAGAAATGAATCTGCTCAGGGTGTGTACGTTTTCAAGACTCTGAATATCAGTCTTGTCTCCCAGAGTGATTGGATCAGTTTATCCTCCCAGAAGCACATACTGTATTTTTACGGTTAATCTGCAGCTATGGTTGTTACAATCTTCAAATTACTGGACTGTATTGTTTTAGAAAATTTTCTATCAACAACTCCTGTGTTGTAGGCACTATCCTGAGTTTCTTTCAGTTTACTTTAAAGAGTTTATATTTTAATGAGGTAACCTGGAGCCAGGCCACAGCACATTGTCATCTCAAATCAAATAGCATGCAGCAGGAAAACCCTACCAGCATCGTGATGAACTTTGAATGTTATGTTTTTACTCCTTCTGTTCTGAATATTTCAACTTCTGCCCATTTATTTTTGAGTTTTAGAGTTAATAAATAGTGAATAGTTAAGGATTATGAAAAGCCACGGTGTTATTCTGGCAGAGAACAACCAGAAATATGGTGAATTTGAACAAGTAGTAGGAAAAAAAATGAATCTAAGACTAATTTTGAAGTAACAAGCTCTACAAATATTAAGTCCCACTTCTGAACATAATATGGAAAGAAATATAGACCTTGTCAGTTGTATCAATACACAATCAGTTGCTATTAGTAATGTAGCATCATCTTACAGGAAACACAGTCCTATGGATTAAAATTATTTAAGAGCAAGTAGAAGTGATTGCTTCAGGAACACATGTTTAGAATGCTGGTTCTCCTTTTTTTTTCTCCTACTTGCCTTCAAGACTTAGCTCAAATTTCAGTTCTTCTGTGAATTCTTCCTTGTGCAGCTCTGTACATATATGTAGATGAGCCAGTAATATTATAGTATACTTCCATGTGTGTTTCGTCATTGTTCACTTAATTTTTTGCACCAAGGATGTGGATATATATATATATATATATATATATATATATATATATATATATATATATGAAATTTTATCTTGTCAGTGTCTAACAAATGCACAGTGGGTACTCAAGAAATGTTGGTTGAATAAGTTGAAATGTAGGGAAAGAAGTTTAAGCCTGGAGCTTACAGAAAGAAGGATAGCTTTTCCAATTCTTTTTTCTCCAGTGTGACCACTGGATACTAAAACCTAACGAAGGTTAGAAAACAAACTAAAACCCCAAACCAGTTTTGCTTATGAGTTTAGATGTAGAAGTTATAAATAAGATATTGGCAGATAAAATCAGCATTATGATAAAAGGATAATATTCTGACCCAAAGGAGTTTATTCTAGCAATCCAGAACGGCTCAATGTGGCATTCACAGTTATGATTTGTAATAGGTGAAAGGAAAAGACAACCTTGTGGTGTTTGATAGCTGTCTCAAAGACATTAGATAAAATGTTACAGCCACTTTGAAAACTAAACCAAGTGAACTAAAAGTAAGAATTGAATGACACTTTTATAGCATGATTTAAATAAAACAACTCAGTAAATGTGTATTATAAACATATTTTAAACTAGTAGCCAGAATTGTGCTTACTCTGACGTACACTAAGACGCATCCATTAAAGTTAGGGAGAGGCAAAGACAGCTGTGTTCATCAGTATTTACATTATTCTGGAAGTGTTAGCGGTGCCGTTAGATAAGGAAAATGAAATAAATAATATCAGTAACGGTAATGGAAAGGATAGGGCTAAATTTTCATTACATTGTAGATGGGAACATTAATATAAAGATGCTGCTCTCCCCCAACTCGGTGAATTTAATGTACTCCCAATAGGAATATTCTTGACACGTGCCCCAATGATGTTGCAGTTTCTCTGCAAGAAGAACAGCGCGGGGACACTTGTTTAAGCAGCTCATGGTACATGTGTTTTGAACCCAGTGATGTTAAAGTGTGTGGTACTGGCACAGTAACAGATAGCTAGATTGACGAGACAGACTAGAACCCAGAAATAATATAGTTTTAAGCATATGATACATGTTTGGGAATAATGGCCATCTATTTGGAAAACAGTACGTAGCTACATCAAATGAAGTTCTAGATGAAATAAAGAGCTACTTCTTAAAAAATAACAACACTAGAAGAGAATGTAAGAAAAAGGTTTTAGTCCAATCTTGAGACAGGAAAGAATCTTTTATTGCCATAGCAAGAGCCTTAAACAATTAAATTTGTGTGTGTTAGAAAATACAGGTAACAGAAGCTAAGATGGTAATTTGGAGTAAAGCTTTGTAACATTGTGGCTCGATGTTTCGTTTCCAGAGTGACAAGGTGCTAGAGGCACTCGGCACAGCCTTTCTTTGCTCATTACTCAACAAACATCCATTGAGCTTCTAGAATGTATGTGACCTTGGGATACACGCTGGGTATACATTTTTCATGTCAGAACACATGGTCTGTGCCCTCCTAGAACTTAAAAATCTGGTGAGAGACGATAAACTGATAATTATGAGAGGAAATGAATTAGTTGAGTCTAATTATGTTGGGAGAGGGGATAAACAGGGTAAGCATCCTTGAGGAGGTGCCCTTTAAGGGAGATCTGAAGAAAGTTGTAACAGTCTTGCCGAGCATTTGGGTAAAATCATTTCATGAAGAAGGTTAACAGTTTCAAAGGCCTGATGAGAAGGAGTTTTCAGGAGACAGTAAGGAGACTAGAGGACAAAAGCATATTGTTTAAGGGGAAGACAGGCATGAGATGAGAGGTTGAAGAGGTAGCCAGGGCCAGAGTCACTCATTCCATTCATCAGATATTTATTGGGCACTAACCCACGTGCAGAGCACAGGGAAATACAGTAGCAGTGAACAAAACAAAAATCCGTGCCCTCTAGGAGACAAAGCACTTGCCTTCAGGATCCCTGCAGGTAATGCAACAATTTTATTCAAAGTACAAGAGAAAACTGTGCCAATGTTTAATCAAGGGAGTGATCTAGCATAGCTTTTAAAATTTACTCTGGCTGTGTTGGGAATAAATGGGGGAGGGAGAATTACAAGTGAACAAGGAAGTCTAATCAAGAACTTAACAACTGTAGGTTGGGTGAGTGGTGACTTGAAATGGCTATTGTACATTATATCACTAGTGTGTCAAGAAAGGCAGAAAGAATTGAGAGCTGGCAACACTGGGATATCCATAGGTTTTATTATTATTGGATTATTGTCCATCTTTTAAAAAAGCGGGTTTTCATCAGTTCCAAGGCTCATAGTTTTTCCCATCTCAACAGTATGAAATTGAGTTAATAAGTCTTATCCTTGATGGCGTCTTAAAATCTCTGTCATCAAGGCCGCAGTCCTGCTCTATTTGTTTGCCTGTTTGTACTCACAAACAGTTAACAGCTGCTCATTTTAGTCAATGTTGTGAGCATTTTTGCTATTTCTCATGTTAACTTTAGCTGTTGTTCACTATGTCTTCAGTAATATTATGCTGTGAATCAGCATTGAAACAAACAGTTATTGGTATGGAGAACGTTGTAAAACAGTTCAAAATGATATATGATTAAACTTTATGGTTAAATAAGTAAAAAAGGGTCCTGCAATCAGTATAAAATAAAAATTCTGAATGATAGAAGCTTGGGTCATGGTTTATTTGGAGGCATTTCCTTCTTTTCTTTCCAGCACATTAAACAGTGGTTTGCCTTACAATCAGTGGCATCTTAGATTTGATGAAATACAGTAACATTAAAATGGCATTCATATCCAGGAACATTTGTGATTAGTTTTCCGTTTTGTTTATGAACATGATTCTGTAGCTAGCAGGTAAATAATTCCCCCAAATAAAAGCCAAAGAAGAGAAACAAAGATTAAATTAAGCATTGTATTTTCTGTTTGTACTGAAATTACATTGTTACGTGACTTATTGTTAGATTTTGTATTGTTTACTGGAGTGCCTTTCCCTTGATGGATGGAAGCGTGAAGACATCTATTGGACACATACTGAGCTACAGTCAAGACGTGGTTAGTGCCTGGGGCCAGGCGTATGGAGTTTTAACAGGCTTTACAGGTGATTCTGTGATACACCGAAGTTTGGTTCTCAGTCTGTTGGCAGAACATACCTGAATTGGCTATGGAATTTTTGGATCGGCTATCCATATGCATACCAAGCATTGTCTATAGGCTGAATAAATATTTCAGTTCTATATGTGCTCCTGTTTATTTTGAAATGTAGATCCTATTGTGATGAATAAAATACTAATTTGTTGGGAATTCCCTAGCGGTCCAGTCGTTAGGACTCTGCGCTTCCATTGCAGGGGCCATGGGTTCGATTCCTGGTTGGGGAACTAAGATCCGCATGATGCATGACACGGCCAAAAAAAAGAAAAGAAATTAAAATACTAATTTGTTTTAAAACATTTACATGTATGTTAATTTTTGTCTCTATAATATTTCAGTCAACAAACCTTGTTTAGTACAACTGCTCTCATGATAAGATTTGCAGCAGTGTTTGAGGTTTAAAAGCCCTACTCTTTAACTAGGTTCTAGGCTAGGAGTTCTGGCTCTGACATGTCTGAGGAATGCCTATTTGTATCTTTGGCAGTTGTAAGGTAAAAGCAGAGGAGGTTAGAGGGAAAAAAAGAGAAATAAACGTATATAGAAAAAAAATAGAAACCTTGGACAAAAGAGTAGGAAGAATTAAAAAAGAAAAAGGGTCCCTAGTTAGTTTGCCCTTTCCTAGTGATTTTGGAAAGTGTGAACAGTTGCATCGCATAACTTGATTCAGGTTATCCTTCCTCATCTTTTTTTTGGTGTGTCATTTGTACCTCATTTCCATTTTGACAGGAAGATATGTTTTCTCAGAAGCATGCCGTTACTTGAGATGGTAAAGGGTCAGAGTGCAGTGCTGTCTTACAACGGCGGAGTTGAGGTACAGGAAGAGTAGAGAGGGTTCCTTCTTCACTTCTCCGTGTGGAGTACAGTAAAGCCAGAACTTGTGTGGAGGATTGAAATCTGCTGAAGGGACGTCTACCCTTGAACCAAGGGTGTGCTGGAGGCTAAAACCTGAAACTTGAAAGAAAGAAATTTCAGACATAAGTACTACTTTTCAGTCACAAATGCTCCTTTCTCTCAGTTGTGTAAGTAAATGTTGACTTACTTTTAAAAAGAAAGAAACTACTAACAACGGATAAATTTTGTTCCTAACTTGTTTGTTTTCTTTCTCTAGTCATTATTCTTTAGCAAATCAGTGAGAGGAACTGAACACATTTTCTACCGTGTACCACAGTTGACAGTATAACAAGATCCAGATTATTCTGCCTGTACTTTACTTTAATTTCTGTGCAGTGCAAATTTTCAGGCTAAAAAGAGGGAAATAAAGGAAGCACTAGCACATTCGACTTCTTACATTTGTCTGAATGGTACATTCTTTTTTTATTCCTAAAGTCCTCTCCCTTTATTAACGGTGCAGAAGTCAGAGGCTCGATGTGCTCTCTGGGAAAGGGGAGTTGGTCAGCCCACTGACTGCAGGATGTGTTCATAATGAGCTTTAATGCGCAGGCCTTTGCATGGAAATCTGTTAACGACTGATAGGTTTTACAAGATCTTAACGGGAAAGCTTTATGCCTGCGAATGGTTTAAAGTGCACCCTAGTTCCTTAGCAGAGGAGGATTTTTTTTTTATTCAAATGGATTTCTTTCCTTATATATTGCTGATATGCTTGCTAGAGTTTAAAATGAAATTGTAATAGTTTCACTGTAAAGCATTTGGAAATTTCCCTAATTTGGAAGTAGGTAATGGGAAAGGCGTCAGATGAAATTAGTTCAGGGTCTGAATTGTGAGATATTTCAAAGAAATGCAGTTTTAGTATTTCAAGTAGATGCAGAAATATTAAGTGGAAAATGTGAAGTGTAGGATAGAGGACTTTATTAAGAGGTGACGATTATTTACAATTAGCAGGATTCATTTTATTTTTGTTACATTTTAAAGTTTGCAGTCATTTATTAAACATATTATTAAATCTCTGTGTGCCCAATTTGTCACCTCTTTACAGTGTAGGGAGTAGATGCAGTGTGGACAAACTAGAGGCTGGGGGGAACTGGTGAATTTGTTGTTTTAAAGCAGGTGAGAGGTGATTATGGCCTGAACTAGTGTGTTCAGATTTTGTCCTGGATTAATGTGTTCTGCATTTTACTGTCTTAATGAAGTGTTTTATCTTGCAGGGGTTAATTGTGGATTAACTCGATCCTTAAGGAGACTTGCTTTTACACTCTGTTGGCTCTAGCCTAGGTAGCCTCCCCTCCAGGGCTAGACTGTCTCTACTCCTAAGATGTGGCCTTCCTGGTGTCTCTGCTCAGTGCCTCTGATGTTCTCTCCACTCTGGCTCTTTGGAGCTTGAATTCTTCCCAGCCCCATGTGAGTTCAGGTAGTTGCTCGACTCGTAGCTCTCTGGTAGTTGTTCTGTCCCCAGTAGTTGTTCTTGGACACTGTGGAGTCTTTCCCTGTACATGCAGGCTTAGTATTTGGTCAAAGACTCCAGGGGACCCCTGTCAGATCAGACACTGCTGCTTTTCTGGTTAGCGTCTTCCTCTGTGTCATTCTGCTCTGCACATTTCTACTGTCTTTGGGACTCTTACCCACTGATCTGTCTTCTGAGCTCTGCGGGACTGCTGCTTTCCGTTTGGCCTTCCTCTCCCTGCGCCCCATACTGGATAGCACGTCCGGACCGTAACCTTGTTAGTGTCTCTTCTCTCAAGGATCGTAGTCCTGTGCTGCTTGTTTTCCAGTGTCTGAAAACAGTTGCTTTATGCATTTTTGTCTAGCTTTAACATAGTTATGACAGGAGGGCTACTCTTCTGTCTGTTACGATCAGATTGTGTTGACCTGGTAGAGGGTGAGAAGTAAATAGGAAACTCGTTGAAGGATTGAAAACAGACTATTGCCATGATTTGTTGATGCCTTATCTAGAGTACACCATTGCTTTCTTTAAAATGGACAGAGGAAATGAAAGGAAACTTAACTCGAGGCTGTTGTAGTAACCTAGGCTTAAACTAGACCGGAAGTGGAGTGAAATGATAAATTCAAGAACTCTTTTGAAGCTGGAACAATTAGGACCTGCTCTAGAAGGTGGTAGGAAGTGAAGGTGTGGGAGGAATGAAAGGAGACACTGCTGTTTGGCTTGAACCACCGGCAGGGCAATGCCGTTCAAGGAGATGGGCAACACTCATCGGCCTTCAGAGGAGGGGCTCGTTAAAGAGGAGCAAATCACGAGTTTTGTTTTGAATGAAATACGTTTGAGTGACCTAGTAAACATCTATATACATGTCAGATGGGCAGAGCAAGGGCAGGGCTAGAGTTTCACCAGCACTGTTCAGATGGGAAGTCTCCATCTGTATTCTCTGCCATCACTAGGGGCTGTACCGGGGTACTCTGGAAGTACTGGCTGACTCAGAGACATCGACAGAATCTGACAAGAAGATAGCCTGAGGAGGTCTGGTAACTTCAGGGGGATCCTTGAAGACCCCAACTGTGATATTCTACCACCTCCTTCTTTCCTTTCTGATCCTGAACGCACTGACATTTGGATTGAAAAAAAATAGCTATGTTTTTCTGCTATTTGCTACAGGTAGGCTGTTTAGGAAACTTGTTCAGCAGTCTTACCTTCTTTTTCTTTCTGATCGTAGCCCCTCTAGAGAGAGATTTCCATCGTAGGTAGCCCGGTGGTTGTTGCTCTGGGGGAGAGGATGCTATGCAAAGGAGGCCGTCAACACAAATGCTTTCAGCTGTTTTGTGCAGCGTGGACTGTGGCTACTTTGATTTCTCCTTTTTCTTTTTTTTTAAAATAAATTTATTTATTTTTGGCTGTGTTGGGTCTTTGTTGCTGCGTGCGGGCTTTCTCCAGTTACGGTGAGCGGGGGCTACTCTTCATTGCGGTGCACGGGCTTCTCATTGCGGTGGCCTCTCTTGTTGTGGAGCACAGGCTCTAGGCGCACGGGCTTCAGTAGTTGTGGCTCGTGGGCTCTAGAGCGCAGGCTCAGTAGTTGTGGCGCACGGGCTTAGTTGCTCTATGGCATGTGGGATCTTCCCGGACTAGGGCTCGAACCCGTGTCCCCTGCATCGGCAGGCGGATTCCTAACCACTGCGCCACCAGGGTAGTCCTGATTTCTCCTTTTTAAAAGGGACTATTTCTAATCCCCTTTTTGGTTTGTTTGGAGTTCTGATAATATGTCTCAGAGTCCTGTGGAAGAGTGACACACAACATGGGGATGTGCCGGAGCTTCACCTCTGGTTGTGGCTGGGGTCTGTGTGACTTACCGTGTATAACCAGGTGTGCAGAGATGGGGACCCTCCTGTGCCCCTTAGCCTGAATGCAGTCTGTGTGCTCCCTGGTCCACAGGGAAAGGTCAGGAAGACAGAAAGGTGGATCAGAGTATCTTACAAGGCCGGGGTAGTCATCTTTGCATGTAACTACTACTCCCTTGCCTCTCCACTCTCCTCTTGAAAAAATGAGAGTGAAAAGGAGGACACTTACTCTCTTTTTTGCTTCTCTTGTGTAGGAGATGCATCGGAGATTTGAGAATGCCCCCGATTCTGCCAAAACTAAAGCTCTGCAAACTGTTATCGAAATGAAGGTAAGTGAGAACTTCCTAAGGAATCTTATGTGTCATTTCACACTTTCAAGTGATCACACTTTCATGTGTGAGTTTAAGAAAGTGGTATGTAATAATAGTTCACTCATTTTGTAGGCTGAGAAGAAATAGTAAGACTTAATGAAAACGACACATTAAATGAACTTCAGTTTCGTTTCCTCCAGCATTTCTTGGAGTCAGCTGTTCTCAAAGCTTTTGATATCAGGGCCCCTTATTCTCTTAAAATGACTCATTTCATTTGTTTTTAAGAAAATGTCTGCCAAATACCAAGTTTGTGGGTCAGTTCTTCTCTCGAGTAAGAATAGGGTTCCGTGAAAAAAGTACCTGATTCAGCTGGCAGCTCACAGAGCACCCAGTGCTGTCCTGGGAGCAGCATCACACCCAGGACGCAGCAGCCGGGCCTCCCCTTCCTGTTTCATCACACAGAATGGTACAAAGATACATACTCAAGGGTTGAGCATATGAAAAGTCACCAGGGACATTCCTAAGTGAGCCAGTGTTTTAAAAATGTTCTTTCTTATTTTTCTTTTTTTGTCTGAGAGCGCTGACACTGAAGAATACACTGACCGCTAGTACGGTTTGACGCTGTTGTCCAGAGGCAGCGAACGCTTTTGCCTGTCCTTTATACCTTTAGTGCATGTGTCAACACAGTGGAAAAGGCACATAAAGTTGTAGTATTATTATGAAAATAGTTTTGCCTTCTCAAAAGGGCTAGGAGGCACCCCCAGGTTTTCACGGACTATACCTTGAAAACCTCTGCTTTAAGTTACTGAGTAGTTAGAAATCTTTAGGCTGAACGCTATGGTGATTGGTGACTAAGCACTTGCCTTCTATGTTAAATTCCCTGGATTCAAAATCTGGCTTTATTTAACCAGTTGTATGACGTAGAACAAGTAACCTAACCTCTCCATGCCTTAATTTCTTTATTGATAAATGGTGATAACAATAGTACCTATCCCATGGGTTCTTTTGTGGTTTAAATTAGTTAAAACAAGTAAAACACTTTAAACAGGACCTGGCACATAGTAAACATTCAGTCAGTGTTAGCTGCTATGCTATTATTATTTTTATTAACCACATATTCTTTCTTGCAAGAGCTAGAAGACTCTTACAGATAGGGACCCCTCCCTCTACCCCTCCTTCCCTCTCTGTCTCTTTTTTTAACTTCTTTGTATCCCCTGAAAAGTTTGACACGGTGTTTTGCATCATGTGCCTTCATTTAATGTTTGTTGATGTGACAAGAATCTTTAGTTTTTGGTATATAAATAGTTTTATGAAAATAGATGCTTCTCAAGTACAGTTATCAGAATGGTTCTCTTAATTTAGATGATTTCCTCTTAAAACTATGTTTTTATTGTTGTATACATCTTTATTCTCACTGGGGAAAGGGTTTACTAAACAAATAGCAAATTAGTGGATTCTGGGTTCTTTACAGTTAGACAATTCATAGTCTTGAACATAATCTTGTAAACAGCCTCTAGAAAGGTTTAGTTACATGTTTACATTTCCCACAAGTTTATTTGTACATGTTATTTCCTGATCCCTGTTGGAACCTAAAAACACACGACTGTACCTATGTTCACAGAATTATTTTGCTTGCCTTTTGATGGCATAGGGAAGTGTATTGGTTTTAACTGGCAGTAGATCTATTTTAAGTTGTGTTAACCTCCAGCCATTCTGCTAAGAAGCAAGAGACTGAGATTCTGGTGGCCCAGTGGGGTCAGGTGGATGTTATGTTGAAATTGCAGATGAAGTAGCTGAGATGCTGAGAGTGTGGCATGAGCTTGAGAGGATCATGAAGGTCTAGACTGGTCGTTGGGGGAAATGGGAAAGGAGGTGATGGTGGACTATAAAAGAGCCCAGCTGTCTTCAAGGTGACGTAACATTCTCTTCTCTCTCCTCCTCCTCTCCCTCCTCCTTTCTCCCACTTTCTTCCCTCTGCTTCCTTCTCCCTTCTCTAACTTTTTCTTTCCCCTTTAGCAGTGGAGGAGCAGGGAGGAATTACTGGACTGCTCTAGGGTTAGAGTTTTGCTGGGTAGATACAGCAGAATTACTGGGATGCAAGTGAATTGAGGGTGGAGGTGAAGGAGTAGTTGGGATGATCAGTCCAGGAATGTAGCCTGGAGAGGAAGGAAGAGAATTCAGAATGGATGGACAGGTTGGGAGAAAACGTAGAAGTTAGGGAGGTGGAGGACTCTGAGATGCAAGAGCAGGAGTTAATGTGAGTGACGGTGTGTCAGGCCTGGGAGGAGAGTCCTGGGTGATGTGGTCTTGTAAACTGGATAGCTAAAATGGACCGGAGGATGCAGGCGTTGGAATTACGGACGTCAAGGAAGTCGGACACTGAAATCCTAGGATTATGGCAAGAGTGGCATTTGAAGGAGAGATCTATTGTCAGCCGGGTGCTGAAGACTTCTTCAGTGGGCGGGAGTGGCGGGGGAGCCCCTAGATGGCAGCTGTGCGGAGGGAGAGTGAAGAGGAGTGTGAGCTTTAAATGGGAGCAGCGGGCCTCCCTGGTGGCGCAGTGGTTGAGAGTCCGCCTGCCGATGCAGGGGACGCGGGTTTGTGCCCCGGTCCGGGAAGATCCCACATGCCGCGGAGCGGCTGGGCCCCTGAGCCATGGCCGCTGAGCCTGCGCGTCCGGAGCCTGTGCTCCGCAACGGGAGAGGCCACAGCGCTGGGAGGCTCGCGTACCGCAAAATAAATAAATAAATAAATAAATGGGAGCAGCATCGAGGAACCTGGAGGTGCCCACACTTCTCCCTGCCACTCTGTGATGCTGGGGGATTAGTGGACTTCACCGGAGAGCGTTCGGGGAAATTCTATCCTTTGGGAAAGCCTGGGTTTACTTAGAGCAGGGAGACAACTTTTGAAAAAAAAGTTGAGGATTTGGGAAATTTAACAAGGAGCAGAGGATTTCAATGGACTCAGTGGGGTTGGTTGATTAATGATGGGAGACCCAGGGCTGGGCAAGTATAGAGTAGTAAGATGATAAAAACTTTATTTATTTAGTTATTATAGATTCTAGGAGTAAGAAGCCTCCTTGGAAAGGGCTGTCCTCAAATAAACCCAGCCTGAGTACTGGTCGGTGCTACAACTAGTCCAACATATCAGGCATTAATTTTCTGGCCTCATCCCAGAAAGTAGCCTGGAAGGTTCTTTTTCTGCCTCATGGCGTTCAGAGCTGCAGTTATGGTCCCTTTTTAGGTGCAGATTTTATGGTGCATGATTTGATAGTGAGTGTCTGATTTGGTCAAGAGCTGCCTCTCTGTGTTGGGATTTTCAGATAGTGCATTTGAAGTCGTTTATTTATTCTTTATGGGCCAGGATAGTTTTAAACGAGTAAATCAAAATCCTGGTTTAGGTTTAGAGCGTCTCTGATTGTGTTAATTTAATATGTTTAATTTTGAACTAAATGTAAGTTGCATTTGAATAGATTTGTAAAGGAAAATTTTTGTTGTGTTATTTTTAAAGGTAATGCAATGCAAGTCAGAGGAGTACAGCCTTCGCTTCTCGCCCAAACCTAAAACTAGCTAGTTGTAATTGTCTCATGATAAATCCTTTAACTCTTATCGGCACACTCTCAGGTAGCAAGGAAAGTCAGTCAAGACAGGCTTGAGGTAAAGTGAAAAGAGGAAGTCAGTCTCAAAATTTCTTCCTAAAGGAATGGTTTCTCTAAAATTCCAAATAACATAAAGCTATACTGCATTTATGCTCTTTGAGGTCTTTACTTCTTAGGTGAATAAGCGTATGCAGCTATAAAGTATCTATTCTGTGTAGGAGTTTTCCTGTAATTGATGACATCTAAAGTAATCTGGGGATAAACTAGATACTGTGACAGACAAAACCAAGAAAATGAGTGTAGATGGTTGTTGTACTAGGAGGTGATATTCGTGGTGATGCTGATTTATAAGGACAGTGATGTTTCTTTTTAGAAATCATTATGAGATACTTCACACGCATGGTGAAGTATAGCGAATAAGTAAGATTACTAACGCAGTAAGTAACCTCCCCTTATCTGCAGGGGATAGGTTCCACCACCCTCAGTGGACTGAAACCACAGATGGTACCGAACCCTATATATACTCTGTTTTTTCCTATACATACCTATGATTAATTTTATAAATTAGGCACAGTGTGTAAGGGATTAACAACAGTAATTAATAGTAAAATAGAACAGTTATAACAGTATGCTGTAATGGAAGTTATGTGAATAGGTCTCATTCTCTCTCTCTCTCTCAGTATCTTGCTGCACAAATCTAATGCCTTCTTCATCTAAACTAAGCACTTGTCATGCACTGTAGTCGTAACTTTTGCAGTTTGAGGTGCAACAGCAAAACTGGCACAAATTTCTTTTTCCTTCATCCCAATTTCACTCCTGGAAGATTCGTTCTTACTGTAGATCATAGCAACCTCAGCATATGATTTTTTCTCTTAGTGAGAACTTCCGCCTTTTCACTTAAAAAGAAGCACCTTACAGCTTCTCTTTGTCAAATCTGAATTGCCAGCATCACTACTCTTGTGCTTTGGGGACGGTATTAAATAAAATATTGTCACATAAAAACGGTCACTTGAACACAAGCACTGTGTTGCCAGGACTGTCCATCTGATAACCGAGGTGGCTGCTGTGAGTGACTGACGGGCAGGGGCGCACTGGACAAAGGGATGATTCACGTTCCGGTGGGACAGAATGGGATGGTGTGAGATTTCATCATATTGATTGGAACAGCGGTGCACAGTTTAAAACTTCTGAATTGTTTTTTTCTGGAATTTTCCATTTGATATTTTCTGACCGCAGTTGACCTCAGGTAACTGAAACCACAGAAAGCAGAACCACGGAAAGTAAAACTGTGGATAAGTCGGGACCACCGTGTGATAAAATGTAACTGTTAACATAATTATCCATCCCTTTGTTTTTCTGCAGTGGGAGGTTATCAGATCTTTATTATTGTAGATAGGGTTATACGAATTATTGTGTAAGTCTTTGAAACCTTCTTACTCTTTTCCCCACTCCTTTGGGAGCATAAGTAAGCCTTTTAGAGGTCATCAAGTAAAACGATAAAATATTATAGCTAGAAAAGGTTTTACTGTTAATATTACAAATGTTTTCACTAGAAGTTTGTTGACCATAAAGTACTAAGAAACTTTAACTAGTTTTCCATTGCTTCTACTTCTTCAGTTAATACTCTCAACTTTAATCAAAAGGGTGCAGAGGAAAGGCTAGAGGAAAAAATCATACTATAGATCTCAGTCCTCCTCCTCTCCACCATATGGCCATGAAGGATATATTTTAGAAGCAAGGCACCAGTTGTAATATTTCTACATATTTGTTTATCTTTATTAAATTTCACATCTGTAAAGACAGGCTTGTGCAACCTCTCTGGCTTTTTGCGAATACTTTAATGTCTAAATCTTCCTTTGTCCTCAGGATTCAAAAATTTCCTCTATGGAGCGTGGGCTCCGAGACTTGGAAGAGGAGATTCAGATGCTGAAATCGAACGGGGCTTTGAGTACTGAAGAACGAGAGGAAGAAATGAAGCAAATGGAAGTCTATCGGAGCCATTCTAAATTTATGAAGAACAAGGTAATGGTGTGTGATACTGTAATTTTTAAATGGGGTTTGAAAAATTGGTGCATGTTCCTACTTCTGTAGTGATGGTGGACTTCATGCTGTTTTATCAGGCTTCAGGGAAGAATACTTGTACCGTAATTCTTTCAGATAGAACTTTCCAGAATTAAAGTCAGAATTACTGATGTTGTATGGTTATTTCAAATTTCACTTAAAAGAAAAATTACTTACATGAGGCTAAGTGTGTATTATCACGGTTTAACATTTCATGTCTACCAGTACTTCTGAGGCGATTAGTAGGATTGCATCCAGATGAGTTTTTCTCACTATATGAAACATCATGTTCTCGATGTCTTGTGAACAAATTTAGAAGTGAAATTCAGCCTAAGAGACTGAATCCACCTCCCCTTTTTTTTCCTGAAATGGCTTAAATAAAACCGTGTTTTCCCTTCAAACACAGTTCCCTAAAGGAAACCCCTTTGTGCTCTCCCTCGGAGAAGACCCATGTGTATCAGGTTTATTGTTTACCACGTGCACTTGGGGTGTATGTACAGTAGGATAAGTATTGCTGAGACATATCAGTCTGTATTATAACCTCAGTCACAGTATTCCTTCCTTAGAGCCAAAGGCATTTATTTTGATTCTATAAACTATTTTAGGTAAATTGGAGGATTTAGTTTATTACAGTTATCAGTTTATCAGGTCTGTGGTGTTTTAGAGATCATAATTTCAATAGTAAAATATTAGCTAGAAAATAAGTGTTCCTTCTCCTCCCCCTGCCCCCCATATCCCAATTGTGTTAGTTTGCTAATTTCTCAGAAGTGAAAACCGTTCCTTTAATGATGCAGTTTCTGGCTTCTTTCTGGGATACCCCTACCTGCATATAAGTCAGTAGAATATTCCTCTGTTATTTTAAGCGTCTGTTATCAACGACTGTGGCCAATTTCATGTAACTTTTAGAACTTAAAGCTTCACATGTCCAACTTTCTGTTAGTTCTGGCTTACCATTCTAACTTGAGAACAAAATAGAATGTGGTCCCTGCTTCCCGTTTGCTGATGAGCACGTTTCAGTCCATTACCCTGTGAAAATGGCGAGCCCGCCTAGGGTCCTTTGCAGAGGAAGTTAGGGGAACAGATTTGATCGTGTTATATGAGTTATTGTTATTTCCAGTTACTGCTCTGGCTCAAAAGCAGATAACAAAAAGACCTAAGTTGACACATGAGTGAAAAAGAATAACAATGTCGTGACAGGTAGAGCAACTGAAGGAGGAGCTAAATTCGAAAGAGGCTCAAGGGGAGGAGCTGAAAAAGAGAGCGGCTGCTCTTCAGGCCGAGGTCTTTGCCGTAAGATTTACCCTTTGCGTGCAGTGGTCCCACAGTGGGGCCCTGCTGCTCTGGCTCTGGGTGCCCACACTTTCACTCTGTGGCCGGCAGCTTTGCCCGGCACTAGCACTAACCAGCCCGCTCTGCTCTTTAACCGACTCCTGTCCACCCGTTTGACCCACGCGCCGCCCTGTGTGCAGCGAGCCCTCATGTGCTCTGGAAGCCCTGTCCCTGGTTTTTTACTGTTGCTTTGCCACTGTGTGGATGGTGCTTCAAAGCTGTTTTTTCTCCACTCCTTTCCTGTTACCAGAAACTTGTTGATTTATGTGAATGGTCTCTTTTCTCTTCTTAGGTACAAAGAATGTGCAGATGTTCTAGGTCCATCACCCAGGGTTTATTTCAATCTGATTTCTTGAGTGAAGTGCTTTACCTTCATATGTAGGCATCATCTTTAAGTCCCCGATAGGTGATTTTGCAACAGATTTTACTTTCTTTGGAACAAACAGATGTATTGAAGTGATCAGCTCATTTAGTTATGTAGTAAATTAGAAGTAGCGTGAAACTTAAAGTCTCTAAATCTATTTAGTAGCTCAATCATCTGTCTCGAGAACTTGAAATTCCATTTCAAACTGTGATAAAATGATTATAATAAAATAGCCAACACTTGAGTACTTATTATAAGCATTTTATAACCTACTAAGGTAGGTATATTCTCAACCCAATTTATGTATGAGGAAGCTGAGGTAACACAGTGGTGCTCAGGAAACACAGTTAGTAAGAGGCAGAGTTTGAGTTTTACACAAGCCATTTGGTTCCAGAACCTGTGCTGGTAAGCTCTGCACTCCACTGCCCTATACTAGGCTGTGCACACATTTGTCTCACAAGTGTCAGGAAGAAAACTGCTTCTGAAAATTACGGTAGAATAAGACTGGAATGCAGCATTAAAAGAAAAAAAAAAACCACTTGTGCTAATTTAGTGTTTGCTATTTGTGGACCACTTTATAGTATAGATAGAAAAGTGAGATATTTTGTCTAAAAGGGTCCAATTTGGTTTGTTGTAACCATGTATTGCCTAGAGGAGAAGTTGATCTATAACTTTTTTTTCCTCAGCTAGCATTATTAATTTCTTTTAGTGTCACGCAACAGGCTAAACATTCTGTACATTTTTTTGGTTTAATCTGTATGCAATACAGTGGCACTGGTTTGCTTTCTCCATCTTACTGATTAGGAAACCAAGGCTTAGAGAGGTAGTTACCCAAGAAGACACACTCATTCGTTCTCACGTGGGATTGACTGCAAAAGCCTTAGGCTCCTAACTTTTCTTTTTTTTTTTTTTTTTTTGCGGTACGCGGGCCTCTCATTCCTGTGGCCTCTCCCGCTGCGGAGCACAGGCTCCGGACGCGCAGGCTCAGCGGCCACGGCTCACGGGCCCAGCCGCTCCGCGGCCTGTGGGATCTTCCCGGACCGGGGCACGGACCCGCGTCCCCTGCATCGGCAGGCGGACTCTCAACCACTGCGCCACCAGGGAAGCCCTATGCTCCTAACTTTTAAGGAAAATGTGTGCTTCTGAACTCTTCTATTTAGGACATTGTCTCCGCTTTCTCAGCCGTTATGGTCAGTGCAGCATCATCTGAGGATTATTTAGTAAAATGAGATCTTACCGTTATTTTTGATCACATGGTCCAGAGGTAGCTGGAAATTTGAGTAATCTTTAAGCCATAGTTCTTTAGCTGATGAGGTGAGAACATTTTGAACGTTTCCCCTGACTATTTATTCATACCACAAGTGCGTTTTTAGTGCCTTCTGTTTGTTAGGGGTGGGACGTTGGTAAAGGGATGTCATGAAAGATGCTACACCGTTACAGTATGTGGCAGCTCCTGGGTACGTATCTGTGTTACAGGACGGAAGTAGCTGCTGTCGACAGCTGTCTTCCACTGATGTCCTTACCAGCTGCAAATATTTTGCATACAGGGAGCACACAGAAATGTTTGTTGAATGAATGAATATTATATTTGTAAGTAGAGGTTTCATGCATATGAGAAAAATGCTTGTCTTCCTGCTGAAACAGAACAGTAAATTATAAGTTTATTTTTAGTGCTCCTTAAAAGTAATTTTAATAACAGTAACATTTATTTCGTACTTTCTCATGGGAAATTATTCACAAAAACTTTGTCCCTTATGCCTAAGATTATTACAGTCAAAATACTTTAGATACATTCAACTTTTTAAAAAGTATTTTTTGTTTCATCAGTGATACTGAGATTACTGACTTCTTGTCAAATTTATACTTCCAAGAGTCTATATTTTAGTGTATAGCTAGCTACCTTGCTTAGGCAGTGGATATAATGTAAAAACAGATACGATTTCTGTTAATTTGGCTTACATTTAGAATAAAAGAGTAAGGGCTTCCCTGGTGGTGCAGTGGTTGAGAGTCCGCCTGCTGATGCAGGGGACACGGGTTCGTGCCCCGGTCCGGGAAGATCCCACACGCCGCGGAGCGGCTGGGCCCGTGAGCCATGGCCGCTGAGCCTGCGCGTCCGGAGCCTGTGCTCCGCAACGGGAGAGGCCACAACAGTGAGAGGCCCGCGTACTGAAAAAAAAAAGAAGAATAAAAGAGTAAAAATTCTTAGAAACAGTAGAAATATAAAGGAGATGTTTGATGTTAAATGTTTTCTGAGTTAAGATGAGAAAAATTTATGGGAGAGTGAGTGGCACCTATCGATTTATGGATTGCTCTGTCAGAGTAATTCAAATTTGATTACACATGTAGATTCTTACAGAATGAGATTTGATGCGTTCTTTATTTAGGTTATATACTTTTATCCATTTAGTTGATATGACATGTTGTAGGTAATATAACTTTGTAGGTGGAATCTTTTTTTTAGGTCAGTACCCCTAACTCCTCAAAATTACATAATTTTTAGAAAGCACATGTTTATAATGCCTTATAACACTAAAGTGGCTTTTTAAGAAGGACTTTATGTACACTTTCATTTGAGAATGAAAAAATAACAATGAAAAAATAAATGTGCAGCTTTTGAGTTTAAATAGCAATAGTAGGAAGTTTCTTTTTTCTTTCTGTATTCCATCTACACTAATCCTGCTGTATGATTTGAAGTTTCTTATGACTTAATAAGATGAAAACTGCTTTAGTCATGTTCAGACGCTTACTGCTGTCTCATAGTCATCTAAGTGAATTGGGATTTTTCTTCTTCCATTCCTTTTCTAACGGATTTCAAAAGTTTAGGGGAGACAATAAATGAAAACTGGAAATTTTGCTATTAGTTGAATAAGCTTTGTTTTTTTTTGGGAGGGTGGTCAGCTAAGATTAGATGATGCAAAAAGATGAATTGTGTCCTGTCGTAAAGTTAATGCTGTATATCTTGACGGGGATCTGTCAAAGACCCAGATCAGAGGTGGCGGTTTTATTTCTTTTTTCCTTATACTGCTTTTTCTTCTTCTCTAGATTGGTCAGGTGAAGCAGGAGCTGTCCAGAAAGGACACAGAACTACTAGCCCTACAGACAAAGCTAGAAACACTCACCAACCAGTTCTCAGACAGCAAGCAACACATTGAAGTGCTGAAGGAGTCCTTGACTGCTAAGGAGCAGAGGGCTGCCATCCTGCAGACCGAGGTAAAAGGAGTTGTGGGATTTGCACGGAGCCCATTCCTTGGCACCTTTTCTTGTGTATTACCTGTGCACTTCTCGTTGTGTTGAGATACGGGAGTTATGAATAATATTATGATGGATTCTTTAGCGATGTGGTCAGTTATAGTACTAAACTATAGCCATCTTGTTTCTATTGTTCTTGTATCTAACAAATTAAACCAGTGCAGTTAATATATGTTTTTGATACTTCAGACTTTGACTAAGTCTGTGCTTCTAAGTAGACTTCAAACTAATGATATGAAATGAAAAGGTAGTTGTAAAAGCATTTGTCCTCACCCTTGGTAAATCTTTCAGTCATGAATGGGAGTGAGCTTGGTCAGCCTGTGTTGGGTTATTAAGTGTCCTTAAGTTTTGGTATTATGAATAGCTTTGAGTAAGCAAACTGTGGAATCTAGAAATGTTTGAGATAAATCTTGTTTTGAACTGCAGATTATTAGACACGTGCCTTCATGTCCTGTTTGAAAATAAAGTTAGCGTTTTTAGAAATATTAGAAGATTATCTAGTCTGCCAGCCTTGATTAGAGGTAGGAACACACTAAATAATTCCAGACAGATGAGAATCTATCATATTTGCAATGAGAAGGAATTGATGATGCTATTTGGATTTGCTGTCTTAAGGAAAATATTTTCTAAAGATCTCAGTGGAACAGAGAATTTAGGTAGGAATAGGTAAGCAGTTCTGCTGTCTAGAAGAAAAATAAAGCATATAGTATGGATTAATTTTTTCTTTTCTTTTAAAGAACAAGATAATCGATAAATAAAGGCATAGTGTAATGAGAAAAGGAATGGGTAGTAAAAAGAATGCATGAAACATCTCAGACCCAGAAGTTCAGAATCTTCACGCGAGCAGGAATGGGAAAATGACCAAAATGTTTCATGTAGTATTTTATTTTTTTACAGTTTGGGATTTTGTTGAAAATGAGAGATTTGGATGATGTATTTATAATTTTCCTTACAAACTATACTTTTTCTATTTTGATCACGTTTCATTTTATCATGATACCTCAGAGGGCTATTTTGGGATAAATAAGGCTCTGGCTCTGGCCTCACAGTTACTGAGTGTGAACTTCAGTTTTACCACTTGCTACCAGGTGCAGGGTCCTGGGCACATTACTTAAGTTCATTGTGCCTCGTTTTACATCTGTAAGATGAAGAGGAGTTCCTGCCTCATTAGGTTGTTAGCATTAAACTAATTTCTCTACTCCTAGTGCCTGGCACATAGTAAGGTCTTTGTCAGTTATTGGCATCATTCTAACTCTTGTAATACTATCAGCCAATATATGTAAACTGTTAAAATGGTAAGAGGTTCTTGTTGCTTTTCTTTTCATTGGCATAAATTTTATGTAGAAGGTCTGCTATTTAATATTTTTATCAAGCTAAATTAAGGTTTATTTAGGGAATTGCAAATATAGAATTATCTGAAAAATGTTAACCTGCAAATTTATTAATTTGTGGCTTTATTAGAGTTTTTCACATCAATGCCTGGTATGCATGCAGTACTACAAAAGGGTCAAAAGAGGGCACCAGTGTTTTGGAGGTGAGCCTGTTGCCAAGTTCGCTGCTGTGATAGTTTTGGATGGAGGTGGCAGGTGTGGGAACCAGGGGACCAGGCAGTTGGTTAATGATAATGCAAACGCTTAAAAGCTTGTCACAGTCTAATAGATGACTTCTTCCCCTTGGCAATCCATCCTTCTCTTTGTACCACCCTCTGAAATAGTGTTCTTATTAGCTAGGTCTCACACAGATGGGCTTGTGATTGGTTTCTTGTACCACAGAGAACAAAGACTGTATTTGTGGTCATTCTTGGATGGTTTTTATATTTGTTTTTAGGACTAACTGAGTTTCAGTAATTACCCTTGTAAGTTATTAGGACAACTGCTCCAATATAAGGGTCTCATTCTAAAAGATAACAGTAGAAAAGCTAACTTCCTTTTGAATTTGGGGTGATTATATGAATGTTATATGCCTGTTTATCAGGATTTGCTTTTTTTTCTTAAATTACTCTGGTGACACTTGACAAGGCTCACTTTTTCCAAAGCAGCTTTCTCCTGTTGGATCCCATAAAAGACAGTTTGAACCAGCTCTTTGAATGTTCTCACCTTTTTCTATAATTGCTATATTTCTGTTCCTAAAATTGCCCTTTTTTTAAAAAGATAAAATTATTTATTTTATTTATTTATTTTTGGCTGCATTAGGTCTTCGTTGTTGCGCGCGGACTTTCTCTAGTTGGCGGCGAGCGGAGGCTACTCTTTGTTGTGGTGCACGGGCTTCTCACTGCAGTGGCTTCTCTTGTTTCAGAGCACAGGCTCTAGGCTTGCAGGCTTCAGTAGTTGTGGCACGTGGGCTCATTAGTTGTGGCTCGCAGGCTCTAGAATGCAGGCTCGGTAGTTGTGGCACACGGGCTTAGTTGCTCCGCGGCGTGTGGGATCTTCCCGGACCAGGGCTTGATCATGTGTCCACTGCACTGGCAGGCGGATTCTTAACCACTGCGCCACCAGGGAAGCCCCCTATGATTGCTCTTAAGTGATCTCATCCTCCTCTCTGAAGCTACCCTAGACTTTCATCCAGCTCTCAAATCACTAAATTAAGCACATATGAAAAAGAACATGGATTCAGGAGTTTGTTTTTTTTTAATTTTAAAATTCTTTAAGGAAAAACGGGATGTGGGAAAAGCCCTGTTTTTTTTCCTGTTCAGGGTCCATGGTATGAGGTCCTTTTGTGTTGGGCAGTGTACAGTATATAGTATCTATGGAATTGCTCCTGCTTTATGAACATCTCCTTTAATCTGTTGAACTTCACAGAGGTGGTCTGGATTTAGTAGCACTGTGGTCAAAGCATGGGCTTTGGAGTCAGACCTAGGCTTGAAATAGCCTTCTACATTTATTAGTTATGTGACCTTGGATGAGTTATTTTACCTCTGTAATCCTCCATTTTCTCATCTGTCACTGAGAATAATAATAATACCAACTTCCTAAGGTTAGAATAGATGTTTAATGTGGCTAGAATAGATTTTTTAATTGTGAAGTTCTTATCTGAATTTGGAGGTGAATATTAAATATCAATGGGTTTAAAATATCGTCACTGGTTTTTTCAGATGATAACTTTGTAGCCCCCTTCCCCCACCTTTGTACAGATAAACTGTGCACTGTTGAATGGCACATCTCTGCCTGTGGTCTTTTGCAAGTTTCTCTGAGCTCTTCAACCTTTTGTTGGAATGTCAAACAGAACTCAGTGCAGTTTGTTGAAATAGCCTTTTAAAAAGGTCTGCTTGTGTGCACTCTCAGTCTCATGACCCAACGCCCTTCATTCGTACTCCTTTCTAGGTGGGAACAGTGGGAGATGTGGTGATAGGAAATTACACTTAGTGATCTCGGGCAAGTCACTTAGTTTTGGCTTTGATTTCCTCAGCTTTAAAATTAGGAGTAGTTTAGATTATTTAATTTTTCTTTTGTTTTTGGTTAGATTATTTAAATTTTTAAAAATTTATGGGGACTTCCCTGGTGGCACAGTGGTTAAGAATCCGCCTGCCAAATCAGGGGACACGGGTTCGAGCCCTGGTCTAGGAAGATCCCACATGCCGCAGAGCAACTAAACCCGTGCGCCACAACTACTGAGCCTGTGCTCTAGAGCCTGTGAGCCACAGCTGCTGAGCCCATGTGCCACAACTACTGAAGCCCGTGCGCCTAGAGCCCGTGCTCTGCAACAAGAGAAGCCACCGCAATGAGAAGCCCGCGTACCGCAACTAAGAGTAACCCCAGCTCGCCACAACTAAAAAAAGCCCGCACGCAGCAACGAAGACCCAACACAGCCAGATAAATAAATACATAAACTTTAAAAAAAATTTATGAAATACAGGAAAAATGCAGAAAATAATATAGTAGACAGTACTCAGATTTAACTTACATTTATGTTTGACCACATTAGGTGATCTTTAAAGGTCCTTTAAAAGAAAAGATTTTTTTAAAAAAAGCTCATTCTAAACTAAATATTCAGTGAAAGCAGAAACTTTTGTTAGAATCTCAGGTTTTTAGAACTGGTTGGGGCTAGGAACAGGCTAGGAATAAATATTCGGAAGCTGTCATTATGGGGGTAGTGGCTAAAGCCTTAGGGATGAATTGGTTTCTCCAGAGGAAGGTTGTATAGAGTGAGATGTAAAGAGGGGGAAATGACAGAGGATCCAGTGAAGAAAACTGAAAAGGTGTGGTCAGAGAGTTAGAAAGGCAGTGAGTCATATAATTGCAAAAGAGGAATTATAGGAAACATGCCATTGTTACTGGCATGCAGTTACTAGTGCTAATGTGCTCTTAGGTAGATCTGTTTATTGATGTAAAACAAAAGAAGGTTAAGGTGGGTTGAGATAACGAATACTTTTGTGATCAGAAGTAAAAGGCCAAAACAGCAATGTAGCCATTTTTCTGTTCATGTCCATTGGTAGAGAAAGTCTTGTGGAGGAAAAACCTTCTGATTTTGTTGAAGTTGGCATAACCTGTTTGCCACAGACCTTGGTGCTTGGCAAGCTGGTTAGATGCTGTGCCTCCAGCTCAGTTGATGTGAATAAACAAAGTCTTATTCCTCCTGCCAAGAATGGTGTTAGGGTGATGACTGTGTGTCCTACTAGTCTCTGAGGGGTTTTCCTGAATACGTTTTTTGTGGTTTGCAAAATACGGACCTCATGCAAAATTATACTCTGAATTTAGTTCATACCAAACCAAAAGATCAGTGTAGAATTCAGAGCAGTTAATCTAGTAGTAGCAAAGTGGTTTTTGTGGTTATTTTTATCTCAGATCTCCAGACCAGCCCATATAAATTCTGCATTGCATGAAAAAGCAGACCAAGAAAAAGTGTACACAGGTGATTTGAATTGAAAAGATCACTTAGTAGGGCTTCCCTGGTGGCACAGTGGTTAAGAATCCGCCTGCCAATGCAGGGGACAATGCAGGGTTCGAGCCCTGGTCCGGGAAGATCCCGCATGCCGCGGAGCAACTAAGCCCATGCGCCACAATTACTGAGCCTGTGCTCTAGAGCCCACGAGCCACAAGTACTGAAGCCCGCGCATCTAGAGCCCGAGCTGCACAACGAAGAGTAGCCCCCGCTTGACGCAACTAGAGAAAGCCGCGCAGCAACAAAGACCCGATGCAGCCAAAAATAAATAATAAATAAATTTATATAAAAAAAGAAAAGATCACTTAGTAATTAGGCTGTGGGCTTGGGTAGTTTCTGTGGCTAATATTTGTGATATGAAATATTTTTAATGTCAACACCTGCATTTCCCACTGCAATAACACCAAAGGTTTGTATGTTTATAACAAGAGTTTTTATTCTTTACCTTTTTCAGTCACCAATTCTTGTGGGTCTCATACCTGACACCCCCTCAAATCGGCATGCGGGTATTTATGAGTGGTTAGCGCAGGCCCATTTCCAGGTCACTCAGCAGAGTCAGGGATCTAACGTAAAAGTGCAGCTGGGGCATCTGGGTACTTTTGGTAAGGAAGCAACAAATATGAGGCCTCACAGTTATTATCCTGAGACATTGGTCCCATCAGAATGAGAAACATTTAGAAGCGATGAGGGACGCTTTCCTGCTTATCTACAGGTTTAAATGTCTGGGCTTTTGACTTCTGCAGTAAGAATTTAATAGTGTATTTCAGGGGTATTGGGTAAAATGTTTATAAGGTGAGTTGCTTTGTTTTTTTTGCTTGTGGTTATTGGAATATATAGAATACATATTAGAGGTGGAATATATAGTATACAGAATACAAATTAGAATGTAGGAATTAGGTAGAAATGACTTGGCATGAGATTTATTTATTTTTAGATTTCTGGCATGTGTACTTTCTAAGACTTTGACCTCTTTAACTGTGCAGCGGGTCAGAGGGTTCAAGGAGCTCCCTCTTGACTCGCCCTGACTGATGGATGCCCTGTAATGGGTTCACTAATAGGAACCACATCTGTTACTGTCAGATGGGACTAGTAGCCATGTAGGCGGGCTGGAGCTGAGCCTCAACAAACGCCAGGTGGATAAGGGTCAGTGAGTTCTTCTGGCATCTTGACAACCTGGTCGTTGAATTTCCTATTCACAAGCATCTTCGCTCTGTGGTGGCAGTTCTCTTCTCCCTGTTGAACAGATATTCAGTCTGTTCCGACATTTCCCTTCTGGACCTTTTTCCCTTCTTTGCATAGTGGAGTGTTTCTGATTTTAATACGTAGATGAAGGAAAACTGTGGGTAACTTAAGGAATTTTGTCACCTTGCACTTTAGAAAGGACCATTGGAGAACTCAGTGGTGATCATGTATTCCATCTTTGTTCCTCATTGGATTTTAATTCTTGCTCTGAGCTCTCTAGTGCTGAATTCAGGCACCAACACTGGAAGTTTGTAATGTAACATCTTTTGGATTCGCCGGGCTTGGCTTATTGTAGTTCTGCTGTTTGTCAGTAAAATACTTTCGTTTTTGTCACTGCTGAGTAATCTTTTCCTTTTCCTCATCTTTGAGGAAAAATTTAAGTAGATTGGCTATCTTTACACATGTCAAGTTTCCATTTCATATACTATTCATGGGAAGAACTCATTTAGATCTTCTTCAGTTGCTTTCATTAGCCGTTTGTAATTTTCAGCATACAGAGCCTGTACATGTTTTGTTAGATTTACACCTAGGTATTTAATTTTTTTGGAGTGATTGTAAATGGTTATACATTTTGAAAATTGAAGTTCAGTGTAGCGTCATATTTAATCTTGACCAGTTGACAAAATATCAACATTTTAAAAAGCTAGTGTAGGGACTTCCCTGGTGGCGCAGTGGTTAAGAATCTGCCTGCCAATACAGGGGACATGGCTTCGATCCCTTGTCCAGGAAGATCCCACATGCCGTGGAGCAACAGAGTCCGTGAGCCACAACTACTGAGCCTGCTCTCTAGAGCTCGCGAGCCACAGCTCCTGAGCCTGCGTGCCAAAACTGCTGAATCCCGTGCGCCTGGAGCCCATGCTCCGCGACAAGAGAAGCCACTACAGTGAAAAGCCCGCACACTGCAACGAGGAGTAGCCCCTGCTCGCCGTAACTAGAGAAAGCCCGTGCACAGCAGCGAAGACCCAACACAGCCAAAAATAAAAATAAATAAAATAAAATAAATAAATTAAAAAACTAGTATAAATATGCCTCTATTTTCCTTAGTAGTATTTTTACTAAGAACCATTTCAGGCACTTAAAATATAGGTAAAATACTAAAACATTTTAATATGGTAAATGACGTGTAGGAGTTTTTAATTTTAACGTAGTTGGCCTTACCAGTATTTTTTCTTTATGATGTATCCTTTCTGGGTCTTAAAAAAAAAAAAAAAAAATCCTTCCATGCTGCCCTGTCTTAAAAGATACGTAAAAAGTATCTTTCTTTCTAAAAGTTTTAAAGATTTGCTTTTTATATATAAAGCTTTAATTCATGTAGAGTTCATTTTTGTGTATGATATGAGTCAGGGTTCTCCCCCTCCCTCAGTATGGGTAGCCAGTTGTCTAAAAACGATTTATCAGCTACTCTGTCCTTTCCTCGCTGAATACAGTGTCACCTCTGTCTCTGTGTGTACGGGTCACTAAATGGTGTGAGTGTGTGTGTCTGGGCTCGCATTTCTGTGGCAAACGTCTGTTGGTTTATTCCTGTTCTAATACCGTGCTTTCTAATTTTGCTTACTTAAAAAAATCAAATTTATTGACATCAAATAAACTGCATATATTCAAAATGTACAATTTGGTAAGTTTTGACACACACCTCTGAAACCAGTGGCACAGTCAAGATAAAGAACACTGTCCCCAGAGTTTTCTTGTACCTCTTTGTAACCCCTTTCTTCTGCCTCTCCCTGATATTCTTCACTCCTCCCCACTTCCTCCCTCATATCCAGGCAACCCTTGGTCTGCTTTCTGTTACTGAAATTAGTTTGCATTTTGTAGAATTTTACATATATGAAATCTTACAGAATTAGTGGTTAAGAGCTTAGGATCTGAAGACAGACCATTTAGCCTTAAATCCATGCTCCATCACTTATTTTTAGCTTTGAGATCTTGGGTCTGCTTTCCTCTCAAAGTACCAGTTTTGCCGGTTACCATGGGAAATTGAAATTTTCCACAGGGAAAATACAAGGGAAGGAAATACGATGCTTGAGAATAGAATTCTGAGGACTTTTGATATACTGTGTATGTGGTTGGCAAGCATATACATGACCATGTGCAGGAAGGTTCAGAAGTCTGAGGGTAGAATGAAGAAAACTGTTTAATACAGAAGTAAAGGTTTGTAAAAATAAACATGACTGGAAAAAAAAAAGATGATGTGAGGCTGTATTTGAAATGATTGTTCAGGCTGGGAGAAAAACAAACAAAACCAGAATGGAGGTGAATAACAAAAAGTTAGGGATGATAGATCAGAGGTTATACTTTGGACAAAGAGTAGATTTAGTGGGCACAGAAGAAAGGAAAGAACCGTGTTTCAGAAATAAGATTTTCAGAGTTTGAAAGTTCTTAGGTGGACCTTTCCAGAACGTAATAAGGTTTACCCTGTATCATTAATTAAAGTAGAATAGAGGAAAATTAGAGGTGCAAGAGTGTTTATTGAGGGGGCAGTGGAACTTGTGCTGACGAATTATAAATGGGACCTGAAAAGATGGCTTCCCCAATTTCTGGCTTGGTGAGACTGGTGGCGTTGAAGTGGTTGAGAGAAATACAGTTTAGCAGAATGAAATGTTGTTTATTTACATGTTTTTCCTCTCCAGCATGGTCCAACGTAATTTGTAAGTACATGATGGCTTATCTATATCAGTCCCAAATGAGACTGGTCTCCTAGGAAATTTTCCACAATACTTATTGAGCAGTAAGTGCCACTAAACATACAGTACTGGTTCTCAGATACCTTACTGTTTTGATATAATATAGTTTCAATATGTTATTGATGTAATAATACAGTTATGATATAATGTAATAATATTTCCTGATGTTTTGGTATTCTCTCTGTGAGTCATTACCCATATTACCTATTATTTAAATTAATTAATTAATTAATTGTTGGGCTGCGTTGGGTCTTCGTTGCTGCACGTGGGCTTTCTCTAGTTGTGGCGAGCGGGGGCTACTTTGTTGCGGTACGCAGGCTTCTTATTGCAGTGGCTTCTCGTTGCGGACCACGGCTCTAGGCACACAGGCTTCAGTAGTTGTGGCACACGGGCTCAGTAGCTGTGGCTTGCGGGCTCTAGAGCGCAGGCTCAGTAGTTGTGGCACACGGGCTTAGTTGCTCTGCGGCATGTGGGAATTTCCTGGACCAGGGCTCGAGCCCATGTCCCGTGCATTGGCAGGTGGATTCTTAACCACTGCGCCACCAGGGAAGTCCGACCTATTTTTTCTTTGTGGGTTATTCTACATTCAGACAGGAAAAATAATATAGTACAAGTTCAAGATTAAAGATATTTTGTAGAAACATACTTGTTATCTTAGATGTGCGCTGTCAGTGTGGTAGTCACCAGCCACACGTGGCTGTTGAGCACTTGAAACGTGGCAAGTCCAAATTGAGATGTGACACAAGTGTCAATTACAGTATGCATTGGGCTTTGAAGACTTAGTACGAAACAAATGTAAAATAGCTTATTAATAGTTTTTTTATATAGACTATAGGTTTGAAATGACAATAATGTGTATATATATTAGATTAAATAAAATATATTATTAAAATTAATTTTACCTCTTCCTTTATCACTTTTTAATGTGGCTGCTAGGAAATTAAAAATTTCATAAGTGGCTTGCATGTATGACTCATGTTATATTTTCGTTGAACAGAAAGAAACCCACCTCCCTGTTTTTCTGTAATCAAATGTGTAACTATTTGCTGAATTATAAATACTTAGTGGGAAAGCAAAAAAACAAAAGAATTTGGTGTGTGAGTATGTTTAATGAAATTTGCTGTGAATAGATTTTAAAATAAGTACAAAATGCCAATGGCATTCTTTATAGAACTAGAATAATTCTAAAGTTTGTATGGAAATGCAGAAGGCCCTAAATAGCCAAACAGTCTTGAGAGAAGAACAAAGCTGGAGATATCATGCTCCCTGATTTCAAACTATATTATAAAGCTACAGTAATCAAAACAGTATGGTACTGGCACAAAAATGGATACATGGATCAATGGCATATAATAGAGAGCCCAGAAACGCATCCACATTTATATGGGCAGTTAATCTATGACAAAGGGCCAAGAATATACAGTGGGGAAAAGACAGCTTCTTCAACAAACGGTGTTGGGAAAACTGGGCGGCTACGTGAAAAATAATGAAACTGGACTGCTCTCTCACACCATGCACAAAAACAAGTTCAAAATGGATTAAAAGGACTTTCTTGGTGGCACAGTGGTTAAGAATCCACCTGCCAATGCAGGGGACATGGGTTTGAGCCCTGGTCCAGGAAGATCCCACATGCCACAGAGCAACTAAGCCCGTGCACCACAACTACTGAGCCTGCGCTCTAGAGCCCGCACGCCACAACTGCTGAAGCCTGTGTGCCTAGAGTGCGTGCTCCACAACAAGAGAAGCTATCACAATTAGAACCCGCGCACCACAACAAAGAGTAGCCCTCACTCGCCGCAGCTAGAGAAAGCCCACGTGCAGCAACGAAGACCCAATGCAGTCAAAAATAAATAAATTAATTAAAAAAAATAACCGAAAACCCAAAATGGATTAAAGACTTAAATGTGAGACCTGAAACCATAAAACTTCTAGAAGAAAATATAGGCAGTACCCTCTTCAACATCAGTCTTAGTAATTTTTTTTGGATATGTCTCCTCAGGCAAGGGAAACAGGCAAAAACTAAACAAGTGGGACCACATCAAACTACAAAGTTTTTGCACAGCAAAGGAAACTATTAACAAAACAAAAAGACCACCTACTGAATTGGAGGAGATATTTGCAGATAATATATTCAATAAGGGGTTAACATCCAAAACATACAAAGAACTCATACAATTCAACATAAAAAAAAAAAAAACTTGATTAAAGAATGGGCAGAGGATCTGAGTAGACATTTTTCCAAAGAAGACATACAGATGGCCAACAGGCACATGAAAAGATGCTCAACATCACTAATCATCAGGGAAATGCAAATCAAAACTACAATGAGATATCACCTCACACCTGTCAGAGTGGCTATTATCCAAAAGACCGCAAATAACAAGTGTTGGTGAGTCTGTGGTCTGTGGAGAAAAGGGAATCCTTGTGCACTGTTGGTAGGAATGTAAGTTGGTGCAGCCACTATGGAAAACAGTATGGAGATTCCTCAAAAAATTAAAAGTAGAACTGCTGTATGATCCAGCAGTTCACTCTGGGGTATTTATCTGAAGCAAACAAAAACACTAATTATAAGAGATACATACACCCCTATGTTCATTACAGCATTAATGAACCAAGATATGGAAGCAACCTAAGTGTCCATCAGTGGATGAATGGATAAAGATGATGTTGTCTGTGTATGTGTATATTATTATTCAGCCATGAGAAAGAAGGAAATCCTGCTGTTTGTGACAACATGGATGGGCCTTGAGGACATTGTACTAAGTGAAGTAAGCCAGACAGAGAAAGCCAAATACTGTGTGATTTCGCATATATGTGGTATCTAGAAAAGCAAATGAACAAACATAGCAAAACTGAAACAGAATTATAGATATAGAGAACAAACAGGTAGTTGCCAGAGGAGAGGAGGATGGGGAGAGGAAAGAAATAGGTGAGGGAGATTAAGAGGGACAGACTTACAGTTACAAAATAAATGAGTCAAGGGGATGGAATGTACAGTGTGGGGAATACAGTCAGTAACTGTGGAATATTATCGTGTGGTGACGTATTGTAATAGACTTTTTGAGATGTATAGTAACATCAACTTACACTGCTGTGTTTCAGGAAGTAACATAGGGCTGTAGGTCAGTTATACTTGAAAAACAAACAGACTCAGAACAAGAGACCAGATATGTGGTTACCAGAGGTGAGGAATCAGGGGAGGGGAGATTGGATGAGGACAGTCAAAAGGTACAAACGTCCAGACATCAGGTAAATAAGTACTAGGGGGCTTCCCTGGTGGCGCAGTGGTTGAGAGTCCGCCTGCCAATGCAGGGGACACGGGTTCGTGCCCCGGTCCGGGAGGATCCTGCGTGCCACGGAGCAGCCGGGCCCGTGAGCCGTGGCCGCTGAGCCTGCGCGTCCGGAGCCTGTGCTCCACGACGGGAGAGGCCACAGCAGCGAGAGGCCTGCATACCGCACCAAAAAAAAAAAAAAAAAAAGTACTAGGGGTGCGGTGCACAACAGGATAAAGTTAATAAGCACGGCTGTGTGTTGTATGTGAAAGTCATTAAGGGAGAAAATTCTAAGAGTTCTCCTCATGAGGAAAAGGTTGTTTTCTATTTCTTTAATTTTGTATCTGTATGAGACAATGGATGTTCACAAAACTTACTGTGATAATCACTTCATGATGCATGGAAGTCAGATAATTATGCTGTACACTTTAAACTTACACAGTGCTGTATGTCAGTTATACCTCAAAAGTGGAAGAAAAAATAAGTACTTATATTAGATTTCTGATTATTTTAAAGTTATATCTAATGGATGGTATTAAACTTTGGTGATAAAGGTACCTGGATACCAAGCTTTAGCTGACTAGTCTTGACATCTGAAAGTAGACCTTGCTTTGCCTTACAGATCTCTAAGTGCATTATGGGATTGTCAGCTGCAGCTAGATTGTATTCTCTGATACAGCAGGTGTCATGTTTGGTGATGCTTATGGTTTTCTTTCTAATTTTGGGTTTTCTAAAGTAGTGTAGCATCACTTGGGAACTTGTTAGAAATACAGATTCTTGAGCCCCAACCCTGCCAAATTAGAAACTCGTGGCTTGGCCTGGCATTCTGTTTAAATCCTCCATATGATTCTAAAATTTGAGAAACATAATAGATTATACCACTTTTATAGAAGTAGCAAAGCTCAACCCCTTTATATAAATTCTCTAATTTTGTCCCCCTTATTCAGATCTATTTATTTTGATTACACCTTAATTTAACGGATGTAAATTTTATTTTATTATGGAAGTGCTCACAAAATTTTAGGGTTTCATTTCTAAATAGTCACAGTTGTATTTAGAGTGGTTTTTTATTTGATTCTAATGAAAGTTTACTATAAAAGTATCATTTAGGCAACTGTACTTATCTGTTTGGAAGGATTACGTTCCTTTTCAATTAACCATTTGTAAAAATGTTATATTAGGTGGATGCTCTGCGGTTGCGTTTGGAAGAGAAGGAAACCATGCTGAATAAGAAGACAAAACAAATCCAGGACATGGCTGAGGAGAAGGGGACACAAGCTGGAGAGATCCATGACCTCAAGGACATGCTGGATGTGAAGGAGCGGAAAGTTAATGTCCTTCAGAAGAAGGTGAGGTGCAGGTGTTCTGAGCCCAGGGCCCCGCATCAGACCCACGTCCTCATTCCTACCACTGAGTTGTACCTAAGTGCTGTCAGAGTTTCTCTCTCATTCCTCTGTTTATATTTTTGCAGGTCGTAATTGAAACCATTGCTGCAGGAGGTAGATTGTGAAAACTGTTCTGTATGTTCAGTTTTTAAACTTTCGAAGTAAACACTGTTTGGTATCTTCAGTAGTATTTTCCATGCTGCTGTCTCTGAAAAGTGCCTTGTGAATTGCCAGAGTATTCGCATGGGCGTTCTTCTGCCTCTCCGAATCTTCTGTCTCTTACGGCAGCTGTAGGGCCATGAATTAGTGTAGCACGTGGGCCGGGATTCTTGCAAGACTGCAGTTTTGAATAGAAACACATGCTACTATAATGACATCTAATCTACATACGTCAAGGAAAGGAAGACTTTCTTTCCTATTTTACCTTAATCATAACTGGAAAGAGGCTAACGCTGTAATAAATAAGGAAAGTACTAATAATTGTCTTCCCCCCCTTTTAGCTAAATTAAAGGGTACCTTTGAGATAATAGTTATAGTAGACACTGGTATTTATTGTTCTTCTCCACTGAGGGGATAGATCAGAAATATTTGACATTGTCCCAGTTTATTTTTAACCTCTAACAATAGCCCAGGAATAAAACTCTCTTCGCTAAACCTCAGATTCAGCTTTTCTTTTGTGTACAGAGGACCATGTTCAATAGTTGTCCTCTATTAATTTGGTTTTCATTTGCTTTCAATGAGTAAACATAATAAAAATTTGATCACTCTAGATAAGTGACTGTAGTATCTTGTTAGTGGATGCTACTTTGTTTTACATTTTTATACATATGTTCTTCTCACCTTACCCCCCACTGCTCACTTCCCCTTACCGGTTTCTTGTATACGCTTCCAGGCACAGTTTACATATACACAGGCAGATACGTATTCTCTTTTTTTCTGTTTACCTCTTTCTGTGTTCTTCCATGAACATTTTATGCACAATCCATATAAAGCAAAAATTTTGCTCTGAACACAGGTGTTACCATTCCTTTATTTCCCTTTGCTTTCCTTTTTTTCCCATTAATATATTTTGAAACTTCTTCTGGGGCTTCTTCATTGTTACCAACAGCACTGTGCGGATGTGCTACGGTTTATTACAAGGTTTCCACTGATGGACAGTCTGCTTAAAGTTTCTGCTGTTATGTAAAATGATGCTGCATTTAAAAATGGGCATGTTTAGTTTATTCATAAGTGAAGTATATTTCTAGGTAAATTACTTAAAGTAGAATTGCTGGGTGAAAGGATATGCGTTTGTAATGTTGGTGGATTTTGCCAAGTCACAAGTACATTGGTTAGAACCCAGAGGTTCTTTGAAAGTAATGCACATCTTATTTTTAACTAGATAAACATTAAAAAAAGTTTTTCATGACTGTGAACAGGGGTTTGAAGTTAGAAATAACACCTCATCATCCTGGAATAATCGTAGTTTGTAAAAATAGAGTGGCAGCACTTATGTTAGCCCCTTTATATCTGTAATCTTGTTTAAGCCTTGCAACTTTCTGCTAGTGGATTTTAGATCTTGATTGCTCTGTTATAATCAGTGGCTAAATTTTTAGGCCATGACACATAATAAGAAATATATTTTACATTAATCTGTATCAACGTATGGTATACATGCTTAGAGATACAGCTAAAACAGAATTTTCACAAAATATACTCTGAACTATCTTCTCCCATTTCTTAAAGGAAATAGAAAAGTGTTAGTCCCAATCCATTAAGTTATTTCAGTACTCACTAATAAAACACTTTTACACCTTGGTATCCGTTCTCGCATGCTCCCCTTTCCTCCCCCCAAAACAAAAACAAGCCCCAAACCAACAAAGTCCCAGACATATTACATAATAAGGGAGGTTCAAATTTGTACAAATCTGTTTAGCTAAAAAAGTGGTAGCTTCAGGTTTTGTCACAAGGTTGGTCTTATTCCAAAATGCAGCTTTTCCCATGACAAGAACTTCCCTGTTGGGAGGATTAGACAGTAGTATGTGTTCAAGCTTTGTGACACTACAGGGCATCATACAAATATAACATGTATTATGCTTTGCCTAGTCTCTTTGCCTTTCGCTGTGGAGGGCCAGTGGAGTAGGCTCTAGAGGGCCGGTAATTGTGCTCTTTTTAGTGCGCTAGCTGCCTCACTAATTTGTCATGTTATGGACTTTGATTTGTCTTAAAACAGTTATCAAATAGGTAGCACAGTTACTTTCAAAACTGGTTTAGATTATTACTGCTTCTTTTAAGATAATGCCTCTAGAACTGTCATTTTCAGTGCTTAGAGCCTTTATGTTCTGCCTGCTTATTTTGTTGTAGAAGTTACTGTACTAACATCATTAGACTCAATGTTCGTGATGTGTTTCCTGGGCCATTGTTTGCTGATAAAATAGAAATAACTTTAATTTTTGGATCCACATAAAATAAACAAAAAGACACAGTAAGTTTAGAGGCAGTTAAAGGTTCTCAAGAGAGCTATAATTATTTGTATGACGGCTTTCCTTTCTTGAGGTGCAGACATCCTCTTGCTCCAGGATTCTATGAGCAAAAGCTTGATTTTCAGGTGGTTGACAGAGGGGAGCTGGCTGAGTGTGAGACTGGGGGTTGAGGGAGTAGAGTGAACTCTGATGAGCTGGGCTGTGGTGATATGGTGGCTTCAGGAGGCCGTGTGAAAGGTGATGAGCCACACGGACAGGATGTAGAAGGCACCATCTGTGGAGTAGATCATGTAGGAGATCTGGGAGAAGAGCGACAGGATGGAGATGAAATGGCCCAGACGATGGTGACCGTGGAGGCGGCCCAGACGATGGTGACTGTGGAGGCCGCGTATCTGGCGTTCATTGAACTACAGGATGTTGGTGATGGCCAGTACCCGTCCACAGCAGTGATGCAGAGATGCACACAGCACGTGATTCCAAAGGACAGCCAGATGTCACATAGGATTTGGCCAGAGTTCCAGGTGTGGGTGATGATATATGTGATGCAGATGGCTATGACCAAGATGAAAGCCAAGAAGATTGGTCTTGGCCAGGGAGCCAGTGAGATAGTTGGTTGGTGTGTGGAGCTTCCTGATGAGGAAGACAGTGAGAAGCACAAAGACTTTGGTGAAGACTTTGGTCCATGTGATGATGGAAAGGACCTCAGCAAGAGAGATCTTGAGTTCCTGGAAGGTCCCAGATCCCAAGCCTCTGGGGTTTCTGCAGCATTCAGGATCTCTTAGAGGCCCCCAGGAAGAGGCCTTCTGCTGACGGGTTTGGAGGGGGCATTCTAGGTGGCTCTCTCCGTACTCATAGCTCCTTCTTCCACAGTTGTCTTCCCCACAGAACAAGGGCATCCTTCCATTTCACACTGGAGGGCGACATATATCACATGAATAGACACAGTGAAAAGACCCCAGGTCTTACTTGTATTAAGAACACGGAGGTGACTCAGCTGTAATCAAAGGTGGTTCTAACTCAGACGAATCTCAAGGTTTCTCACTCTTGTGGAACTCTGGTAGACACACGCTGAATTTGTTAGATAATCATCAGGTTACCCCCCAGTGTGGACAGAGCTCTACAGGTCTTGCTTTTGGCCTTTGGGCTCTTTCCAAAGGCTTGAGGCTCTTACTGTTTGATGATGTATTCAGAATTTCCCCCACTCTTTTCTGTTCTGAGAAGATTCTGGATTTCAGGTTGTCTCCTGGGAACTTTTAAAGCTAGAGCACCAGCCGATTAAGAGAAGCAGTTCAGTCAACAGCCCACAGTTTTCCCAGGTTAATCTTGACACATAATGAGGTACTTGTTTTGGTTCCTTTCCCACTGATCATTTCTGAGCCGGGAGAGAGAAATGTTCCAGTTGCCAAGACTTGAAGAATGCGCGAGTGTGGGGAACACAAACAAATGGCTCGCTGTGAGTTCCCCAAGAGGAGCATGGGACCAGCAGCCCTCCCTGGCCACACGAGTGCTCTGTGTGCTGTGGTGCGGCCCTTCCCCCTTCCTCCTTGCTTGTCACCTGGTGTTGTCCCACGTTAACTACAACCCCCAGCCGAGCACCTTCCGCTGGGCTCTTCCCTTCCCTATGCCTTTGAGATACCCTCTATTGCTTTCTTCTTCTTCTTCTTAAATTAACAGGCTTTATTTTTAGGGCATTTCCCCATTTATTCCCTGCCCACAGTTTCCCCTTATTAACATCTTGCATTGGTGTGGTACATTTGTTAAAATTGATGAACCGATATTGGTACGTTATTATTAACTAAAGTCTGTAGCTTACAGTAGGTTTCACTCTTTGTCTTGTACAGTTCTGTGGGTTTTGCCGAATGTATAATGACATGGATCCACCATTACAGAGTCATACAGAGTATCGTCACTGCCCTAAAGATCTCTGTGTTCTACCTGTTCACCTCTCTCCCAGCTCGCTACCACGGATGTTTTTACTGGTTATAGTTTTGCCTTTTCCAGAATGTCATGTATTTGGAATCATACAGTATGCACCCTTTCCAGGACTTGTTTCTTTTACTTACTATATGCATTTAAAATTCCTCCATTTCATTTCATGGCTTGATAACTCACTTCTTTTTATCGCTGAATAATATTCTGTTGTCTGATGTACTACAGTTTGTTTATGTAATTACCTGCAGAAGGACATCTTGGTTGCTTCCAATTTTTATCAATTATGAATAAAGCTGCTATAAACATTCACATACAGGTTTTTGTGTGGGCACAAGTTTTTAACTCATTTGGGTAAATACCTAGGAGCATGATGGCTGGATATATGGTTAGACTATGTTTAGCTTGTAGAAACTTCCCCTATATTGCTTTTTGTTTGTTCGTTTGTTTTTGACTGCATCAGGCCTTAGTTGCAGCATAGGGGACCTTTTGTCGTGGCTCACAAGCTTTTCGTTGCGGTGCGCGGGCTTCCCTCTAGTTGTGGCATGTGGGTTTTCTCTCTCTAGTTGTGGCGCATGGGCTCCAGAGCACATGGGCTCTACAGTTTGCAGCACACGGGCTCTCTAGTTGAGGCGCGTGGGCTTAGTTGCCCCCTGGCACGTGGGATCTTATTCCCCTGACCAGGGATTGAACCCGTGTACCCTGCACTGGAAGGCGGATTCTTAACCAGTGGACCACCAGGGAAGTCCCTATATTGCTTTTTAATTGGGAACTTTGAAACACATTAGCTTTGCAAAACTTGTTATACACTTGGGTACTCTTTTTTTTTTCTTGGTCAATGTGTATTAATGTTTTGGCTTGCTGTAAATCCCTGGGTTATTCCCACTGTAGATTGTTGCTGTAACTTTGCTACTAACTTCTAGTGTGCCCACAATTATTTTTTTTAATAGAAAAAATAATTCTGAAGTATACTTTGGGGGAGAGAGTTGTACAATCATTGTAAAAGTTTAGCCTCTGAAACTTTTTTTGTCTAATTTTTATGCATAATGTAGAATCACTAGCATAATGTAGAATCACTAGTATATTTGAAATATATTCGTTTTGAAATATTTGAAATATTGTGTAAATGTACTCAACTGTTTTAAAATCTAGATTTTAATGCACCAAGAAGGGGGTCGAAGGGTGCAAACTTGCAGTTATAAAATAAATAAGTCCTGGTGATGTTACGTATGGCATGGTGACTAAATATAGTTAACAGTGCTGTACTGCATGTTTGAAAGTGGCTAAGAGAGTAGATCTTAGATCTTAGTAGATCTCATCACAGGAAAAGAAATTTCATAACGATATATGGTAACAGATGTTAACTAGACTTAATTGTGGTGATATTTTGCAGTATATACAAATACTGAATCATTATGTTGTACACCTGAAACTATACAATGTTACATGTCAGTTATACCTCAGTTAAAGAAAAGACACTAAGAAATGACAATGTGGATTAAAAAATTAGCTAGTTTTAAATTATGAAAGTAATATATGTTCAAAGTAAAAAAAAATTCAAGAAGTACAAAAACATATGAAATGAACTTATCTTTTCTCATCCTTTGACCCTCTCAGTGCAGCTCCTTAGAGATGTAACTTGTTAATAATTATTTGTATACTCTTCTATAAAATATCTGTGCATATATAGGCATATGTATATTACACACCTTTTTTAAAACAGACAAGTGGGGTCATACTTTTTTATTCCTTTAAAAATAAACATATTTTTGTGTCTTTTTATACGTAGCTTTATCTCATTGTTTTTAACGTCTGCATGGTTTTTGGTGTCTCACTTGCACCGTAATTAACTGATGTCCTATAGCTGTATAAGTAGATATTTATAGGATTTTTTTCTTGTTTATATATTTGTTATAGTAGCATAACAATTAATGACATAAACATACCTCATTCATGAATTGATATTGTATGCATCTAAAAAAATTGATGGATGCCCAGTTCTCTAAGAAGCTTGTGCTTTTATATATTAAGATGAGTTTCTGCACAGCTTCATCAGACGTTTGTTGCCAAACCTTTAAAAATTTCCACTGACCTGGTAGATAATTTAAAAATATCTTCTTTCTTCCTTCCTTCCATCCTTCCTCCTTCCTCCCTCCCTCCCTCCCTCCCTCCCTCCCTCCCTCCCTCTCTCCCTCCCTCCCTCCCTCCCTCTCTTCCTTTCTTCCTTCCTTCCTTCCTTCCTCTCTCTCTCTCCCCGCCCTCCCATTTACTTACTTACTTATTTATTTATGGCTGCGTTGGGTCTTTGTTGCTGTGCGTGGGCTTTCTCTAGTTGCAGCGCGTGGGTTTTCTCTAGTTGCAGCGAGCAGGGGCTACTCTTCGTTGCGGTGCACAGGCTTCTCATTGCGGTGGCTTCTCTTGTTGCGGAGCACAGGCTCTAGGCGCGCAGCCTCAGTAGTTGTGGCTTGTGGGCTCTAGAGCGCAGGCTCAGTCGTTGTGGCACACAGGCTTAGTTGCTCTGCGGCATGTGGGATCTTCCCAGAACAGGGCTCGAACCCGTGTCTCCTGCATTGGCAGGCGGATTCTTAAACACTGCGCCACCAGGGAAGTTCCAAAAATATCTACTTTCTTGCTTAGTATTTATTTAAATTTGAGCGTTTTCTTCGTTTTGAAGCTACATGTTCATGTCATTTCTACATTTTTCTATTAGATGGTTTATTTTTTTCCCTTATTGATTTATAGGGGTTCCCTAGTAAGTGCATTGGCCTCTTTCCTCATGTTTTACAAATATATTTTCTTGTTTGTCATTTTCTTTTTTACTTCCTTTATGATATTTGTTTTAGAATTTATGTGTCAAATTTAGTTGTCCTTTCCTCTGTGTTCTCTCAGTTTTCAGTCATGCTCAGAAAGTCCTTATGCCCACCAAGGTTTTTAAGTAATTCACACATGCTTTCTTCTGGTACATTTAAAGTTTCTTTTTTCTTTATACCTAAAAATTGTCTTATAAAATTTATATATTGGCTTTGATGATTCAGCTTTTTCTTCTTATATGTGGCCAGTCATCATTATAATATTTATTAAATAATCTACCTTTTTCCTCCTGATTTGAAATGCCAAAAATAAATTGTTTAAATCTGGGCCTGTTTCTGGTCTGTTCCGTTTATCTGCCTCTGTTTCTTTGACTGCTTTTTATGAAAAATACTTAGTTTGTTTATAACCCCCCTTCCTGATTTTTGTTGGTAAGCTTTGTTGTCTTTTGCTGAGTCCACAATACTTTTCATATTTACATTGTGTTGGTTTTTGAAGGGGAAAAAGTCTTTTCTGTAATCGTGACTCAGATTGTTTAGCCTTTATTTCTGTGTTTAAGTGAATTTAATGTTTACCACTGTTTGTAGCACCATGGCTTACCTGTTCCCAAGGTTTACATTTCATTTAGTTCTTGGTTCCCCAAGAACTCCTTTGAACACTTTTTCAAGAGTGGTCCTGGGTGCTTGCTTGTTTGTTGTTTTTTTTTAAGTGTACCTTTTTATTTAAGATTTGTTTTTTCATGTGGACCATTTTTAAAGTCTGTATTGAATTTGTTACAGTATTGCTTCTGTTTGATGTTTTGGTTTTTTGGCCGTGAGGCATGTGGGATTTTAGCTCCCTGACCAGGGATTGAACCTGTACCTCCTGCATTGGAAAGCATAGTCTTAACCACTGGACGGCCAGGGAAGTCCGCTGGGTGCTTCCTTGTTGACCATGCATTTATATTATCTTTTTACATTTTATAATTTAATTATTTGTGAGATTCAGAAAGCATAGAGAATAACATAATAAGTAATAGTAATTACTCAACTTGGGAAGTAAAATTTCAAACAGAGTCAAAGTTCTTTGGCATGTCTTTCCTTGAGAGTATTCCCCTCCATTCTCTCCCAGAAATAAACGCTTGCTTTGGTGTTTATGCATGCACCCGTATCTTAGGTCAGGATGCATGTTTTTGTACAACCTGTGTATGTGTTAATAAAACTTATATAAGAGGAAATACACATGGCAAATAAATATGAAAAGTTCCGTACCCTCACTGTAATCAGTGGAATGTAAAATAAGACCAGATTAAGAAAGCATTTTATACTTACTGTTGTAAGCTGTGCTGGCAAAAATTAAGTCTCACAGTATCAGGTGTTGGTAAATATGGCGACTGAATTTCTCACACAGTGCTGTTGGGTTTTTAAATAGGTACAACTATTTTGGAAAGCGCTTACTAAACATAAGGGTACCCTGCCAGATACACATACTTTAGATGAACTCCAGGATGTATGTAAGAACGCTCATAGTAACCTTGTTTGGATTAAGGAAAAAACCAAAACAGACCTGAGGAAGCACTTTGCATACATTCATTGACAGAATGATTGAGTTAGTAAGTTGTGGTATAGTCACACAGTGGAATATATTATTCTTTTCGTTTTAGGGCAAGGGAATATTTGGGATAAAAATTCAGCAACGTGATTTCTTCTGGAGGTAGGGAAGGGAAGAGGGTTGGGATAAGGAAGAATATATGAGTATCTTTAGGTAATTCTCATTCTTACGATGGGTAATGCGTTTGTGTGTAATTTAACATACTTCATAACATATAGGTATATATTTATATTTGAAATATATTTAAAATACCTGGAGGCAGATTTACTTCTGTTTAATTTGCATTGCTGGTACATGGGTGCTTATTATATACTTTATATGTTTCCTTTTGTTTGAATATGAATAATAAAAATGCCTAGAAAATACCTTCTCTGTACCTACATATCTATCTTCATGAGAAAGCATTTTTCCTGTGTTTTACTTTAAATTTATTCCGAATTTTATAATTGTGAAATTAGAACCACCTTCCTCTAGAAGTTTATTTGTATATTTTGAAACAATGTCTGGTGCAGGTGTAGAGTTTCATTTGATAAAGCCCAGCTGTCCGTTTGATTAAAAGTTCCTACAAAGTCTGGCAAATGGATTTGTTCAGCTTATGGTCAGATATGTCCAATGAAGGTGAATGAACGGCTTCGACAGTTTTGACCCTCTTTCCTTGAACCAGAATTTGGCTACTTATTGTATTTGCTGGTTAAGATTAACTTGGGCCGTATTGAACAAGTGTAATCCTCCTTCAGCAGGATGATTTTTTAGATATTGGGAGCCTATATTTGACAGCCCCCGAATCTTATTTTCCTCAGTGAAATATTGCTGTTCCTCCCATTATTCTTACTTGCCCTGATTAATTTCTCTGATGGCAGTTGTTTTTCTACACTCCTTTTTCCTCCACACTTGTACTCTTTGGATTTTTGAATCGAGTTGCAAGAGAGATGATTAGAAGGTGATTAATGTTCTGTTCTTGGCCCTCCCTGAAATGTGGTATTGGGAAAACTCACTAACCCTCAGTTTCCTCATCTGTAGACAGGGTATAATAGTTACTTTGGGGGGGTTGTTAAATGATGTAATGTGTATAAAAGCACCTTGGAACCCATCAAGTGTTATATACCATGCATATATTAATAGGTGTTAATATTGTTTATTCTTATTACACTTTACTTTGCTAAATTCAGCCAATGATTCTAATCTTTGAGAATCTTTTGAAACTTGATTTATTTAGTCTGTTTATCTCCTTCAGTTTTATGCCTTCAACCCTTATGAATATATTCTTTTTTTTAAAAAAGTAAATTTATTTATTTATTTTTGGCTGTGTTGGGTCTTTGTTGCTGTGTGTGGGCTTTCTCTAGTTGCGGCGAGCGGGGGCTACTCTTTCTTGCTGTGCACAGGCTTCTCATTGCGGTGGCTTCTCTTGTTGTGGAGCACGGGCTCTAGGCGCATGGGCTTCAGTAGTTGTGGCGTGTGGGCTTTAGTAGTTGCAGAATGCGGGCTCGGTAGTTGTGGCTCGCAGGCTGTAGAGCGCGGGCTCAGTAGTTGTGGCTCGTGGGCTCTGGAGCGCAGGCTCAGTAGTTGTGGCGCACAGGCTTAGTTGCTCCGCGGCATGTGGGATCTTCCCGGACCAGGGCTCAAACCCGTGTCCCCTGCATTAGCAGGTGGATTCTTAACCACTGCGCCACCAGGGATGCCCATGAATATATTCTTTATACATCCACGTAGGTGATAAAATGTTGCATAGGCCCAGAAAAGACTTTTGTGGTATATTGTAAGAAAACTCTATCAGATTGATATGTTTATCCAAACAATTCTTAGACCTCCTTTTGTTGTCTGTAGGGTTTTTTTTTTTTTGGTAATCCCAGTTTGTTTGCAGGTCTAATTTATTTTTTATTTTTTAAAAATTTTTATTTTATATTGGAGTATAGTTGATTTACAATGTTGTGTTAGTTTCAGGTGTACAGCAAAGTGATTCAGTTATACATTTACATGTAACTATTCTTTTTCAAGTTCTTTTCCCATTTCGGTTATTACAGAGTATCGAGCGTTCCCTGTGCTATGCAGTACAGTTCCTTTGTAAATCCATTTTCTCCTCTGTTCTTCATGCAGAAGAAATCTGTCTTGAAAACCTGAGTCCATTGGACTCATTATCGTTCTGTATAATTCCTTCTTAGACTGATGTGAGCCACTTGATGATGCACATGTTGGCCTAGCTTTCTAAGCAGTGTGTCTATTTGTATACACTGGAATCTTCTTGGCTTCTCTCCTTTCCCCCCTTACTGAGTACATTTATAGTTTCACAGTCACTTTATGTTCCTGTGGGCGTCCCATCTTCCCAGGCGTCCTCAGCTGTCTCATTCATGCAGTCAACATTGCCTTCTGCTGTGCACCTGGCACTGTGCTAAGTACACAGACAGGATCGTTTCTGCTCTCAGAGTCTCAGGGTTGTAGCAGTTAAAGAAGTTAACATACAAATGGTGTACAGTGGACACAAAGCAAGACATTCCAGATTCGACCTTGTGTGAAAGGAGTCTAAGAGAGGTCTTAGCAGTCGAGTCTTGAAAGGTGTGTGAAAGTTTGCTAGACAGATGGGGAAGGGGTAAGGCGTCCCAAGCTGAGAGAGCGGTGTGAATGAAAAAGGGGAATAGTGTCCTTTCCAGAGGGTCACGCCCCAGAATTTCACCTCTGGACTTCATACATTTGTAATACGGATTCCTAAAAATTTCTGGTAGAGCTCTGTCTCTCACTGCCTTTTCTTTCTTATTATGATCTCTCATATTACCTGGTCTCTGGGAAAATTATTCCCATTTCTTACATAATGAGAAGGTTTTCAGAGAATGTACTCATCTTTATTGTCCTATTAGTTTATTTAGGAAACTAATAAATAGAATTCAATGTTTCTTTCCCCTGGCCCTGAAGATTTTCCATCAGAAGCTTTAGAAATTTACCTGCGGTGGTATACTGAAGTATAACCTTACAGGTGGAACTTGAGATTTTCCTGGAGACATGTCTTTTTATTTTTTAATTAATTAATTAAATTTACTTTTGGCTGCATCAGGTCTTAGGTGCAGCATGCGGGATCTTCATTGAGGCACGCAGGGTCTTTCGTTGCAGCGCGTGGGCTTCTCTGTAGTTGTAGCGGCAGGTTTTCTCTTCTCTAGCTGTGGTGTGCAGGCTCCAGGGCGCATGGGCTCTGTAGTTGTGGCGCGCAGGTTCCAGAGCTCGTGGGCTCTATAGTTTGTGGCACGCGGGCTCAGCAGTTGTGGTGCATGGGCTTAGTTGCCCCTGCGGCATGTGGGATCTTAGTTCCCTGACCAGGTATCGACCCAGCATCCCCTGCATTGTAAGGCGGATTCTTTACCACTGGACCACGAGGGAAGTCCCTGGAGACATGTCTTAATTCTATGCAACACTTAACCTACTTTGCTGCTGCTGCTTCTTTTTCTTTAAATTTATTTATTTTTGGCTGCATTGGGTCTTCATTGCTACGTGCAGGCTTTCTCTAGTTGCAGCGAGCGGGGACTACTCTTCACTGCGGTACGCGGGCTTCTCATTGCAGTGGCTTCTCTCGTTGTGGAGCATGGGCTCTAGGCTCGTGGGCTTCAGTAGCTGTGGCATGCAGGCTCAGTAGTTGTGGTGCATGGGCTTATTGGCTCCGCGGCACGTGGGATCTTCCCGGAGCTTGAACCCATGTCCTCTGCATTGGCAGGCGGATTCTTAACCACTACACCACCAGGGAGGTCCTTATTTTGCTTCTTGATTTAGACACTTATTCCATAAGGAAGAGCAGATGGTAACTCTGCTTTCATCCTTTCCTTGTTCTTGGCATCTGCATTCTCTATCATTTTTCTCACAACTAATACTTATAATTGTAAATTTAAGTAATATTTAACTATTTTAATATTTAAGGAGAATACCAGGAAACAATGTGTTACTTTGGCATATTAATTATGCATTAAAAGTCCTTGTTTTCTGAAAATAGTAGCAGCTTTGATAATGGCTGGATTGTGAATCACATACTCTGGACCGATTTTGGCTCTGACTGGGCCACCACTGCCTGCCCGTAGCCTTCCAGCTTTCTAGGTAGTATATGTATTTGTACGCACAGGGATAGCCCTGTGCTCAGAGAATGAAATGAGACAATAGCAGATGGCCAAGCATGCAGTACAATGGGATTAGCAGTGGCCTCTCCTTTCCAGGGCTCTCCCCTATGGTTTAAAGTAGTTTTGTGTTACAGTAAATTTCTTATCTTTATAATAAATCACTGACCTGGAAAATGTAATTGAGCATTTGAATCTGAGCTGCATTCAAAATCTGTGTTAAAATTGTACAGCTTCTTGCTTGATTGATTATAAATGGTAATGTAGCTTGGAGTTTAATTTGCTGACGCAGACGTTATCATCTTCCCCTTCTATGCCTCTGTAACTTCTCTTTATTTCACCTTGCCTGCATCTCCAGTTTCCTAGGTTTTGGTATTTAGAGTTTAGATTTATCAGTAGCAGAAAGCTAACTGATAATTGAATTAGCAAGTTTTCCCTTTTTGTGGTCCTAGATTGGTTCTTTAAGTCTCCTGTTATTTTGTTTTCCGTAGGAAGTCAGAAAGAATAGGTTCTTTATATACTCTATTTGTTTGCTGTAGAGTCTTGACTTAAGGACATGTTAATTTCTTCACTTTTTCCGTATCATAAAATGGAAAGAATATATTTTATCATTGAAAACAATATTTACTAATTTATTCTAAGAAAATTAATATTTTAAAAATTGTGCTTTTATTTTTAATAAGGATTAATTGTAATGTTTTCTAAATATTATTTTTAAATCACAAGCCGGCTGTTAATGAAGCTAAGTTGAAAGAAGAGCAGGTCAGGCCCTAATTGGATTTTAAGTTGGAAACTTAATATACTTAGGCATTAGAATTGTCCCTTTTCTTTCTTTCTTTATTATTTTTTAATAGAACTCAGTTTAATTAAAATTTTTTTTCCTCAGTGGAAAATATGTATTAAAAAATTCTAAATTCTTGAAATATTTTATTGAAAAAACAATGCATAGTAAATGAAGTCTGATTGATGATAACATTTCTGCGGGTGAATATGCTCCATATGGATTTACTTTGCTTCATATAACTTTTTTCCCCTCACTTTTTCAAGTAAACCTTAAGGAGGGTAGATAGTTGAACTTGCAAAGTCTGATTTAACTTCCATTTGTCAGTAGATAACTGTTTTTAAATGATGCTGGTATTATACAAGTGACATCTTACAATGATTGAAGAATTATTCCCTAAAAAAGGGAGGATCTTAGTTCACTTTGTTACAAAATATCTTTTCATTATATGTTCCTCCTCACCATCCCTCCTCTTCCAGAACACCCTTCTCCAAAAAATAAAAACAATAAAAGAAAACACAACATGCCTCATCCCTATCTTCCGATAATCTAGAAACAATACACTTTCGATATCAGTGATTAAAACAGAAAGAGCAATAGCATTGTAAAGATAGACGGGGGGAGGGGGGGGAGGAAAACCTCCCGCTGCATAATAAACTATCACTGAAGCTTAGTGGAGTAAACAGTCATTTTATTTGTGAATCAGGAATTCAGGAAGGGCTCTCTTCCATAGTTTGTCCCTGATTTGTTTGGTGACAGCTGGGGGTGTCTGCAGCTGAGTGACCCACTACCAGGATGGTTGCTTCATTTGCGTACATCCTGCCTGGGTATTCCTTGGCTTCTGGCTACGTGTCTACGTGGCCAGTTAAGGGTTACGCTAGGAGTTGGTTTGGAAGCAGCAGGGGATTCCTTCTGTCCGTACTCTTTTGGTCACAGTAGTCACAGGACCTAACTTGATTTGGTGGTGGGAGCATCAAGAAAAATACTCCACGTCTTACTGGAGGAGTGGCAAAGCCACTTACAGAAGAGCCATAAAGTCGGAGACATTGTTGCGGCCGTCTGTGCAAAATACCTGCTCCAGTTGAATAAAAATGTTGGATAAAGGATTGAGAATATGAGGGCGAGATTTTGTTTGTGCGGTATGGTAATAAAGCTCTCACTTTCTTTTCTGTTGTCCTATGACTTTTTTGTGTATTTCCATGTTCTGCTCAGTGTTTTTTTGTTTGTTTGTTTGTTTGCTCAGTGTTTTAATCTCTTATTCATAGGACGTCTACTATCATCCATTGCTGTCAACAGAAGTCACTTCAAACCAGAAGGAATTCTAAACAGTTTTAAATTGTTTTACCCAGTTGAGGCATTATCACTGGGTATGAAAATAATTGATAGGAAAAGGGTACAGAGGAATAAGGTGTGCAGAAAGGGCAGGCTGACAGCAGAAGGTGAATTAATGCTATGTATTTAATTTGGAGATCATCATAGGTGAGCAGCACAACTGTCTAGATGAAAACTTTTGCGTATGAGTGATCTAACGTGGAAGAGACGCCATCTAGATGTGCGTCAGACTATGTGCATGGATGACACAGTGATTGCAAGAGAATTTTTAAGTCCATTAAGAGCAGAGAAACTTGACTAAACTGTTATCTGTATTTGTGTTATTTGGGGAATAACACCAGATAAATCTCAGTACTAGAGTAGTTTCACACTTCGTTGATGGATATTGGGAACCTTGACTTTTTTTTTTTTTTCTATTTTCTTATTCTGTCACAGAAACTATGCTTTTTAAAGAGTGACACTTCAAATTAATAGATTATAGTTTCATTCCATTTATATCAGTGTTTCTTAACTGGGAAGGGAGGGACAGTTTTGTCTCAAAAGGGGCATTGTACAAGGTCTAGAAACATTTTTTGGTTGTAAAAACCCCTGGGTGGAGGGGGGGAGGGGGGAACCTTGACTTTTAAAGCTAGCACCATGGGGTTAATTGGATTGATGCTTTTTTTCCTCCCTAATTGAGAGATAATTCACATACTGTAAACTTTACTAATTTAAACTATATAATTCAGTTGTTTTTGGTATATTTACAGGTTTGTGCAACCATCACTTTTGTCCAGTTCCAGAACATTTCCATGACCCTAAAAAGAAACCCATACCTGTCACAACCCCTATACTCTGCAACCACTACCTACTTTTTGTCTTTATCAATTTGCCTATTCTAGATATAAATGTAATCATATAATATGTAGCTTTTTATGTCTTGCTTCTTTAACTTAATGTTTTCAAGGTTCATTATGTGGTAGCAAGTGTCAGTACTTTATTCCTTTTTATGGCTGAATAATATTCCATTGTAATGAATATAGCACATTTTTTTTTATCCATTCATCGGCTTCTGGACGTTTGGGTGGTTTCCACTTGAATAATGACTGTGTTACATCTATGTACAAGTTTTTGTATGAACATATGTTTTTCATTTCTCTGGAGTTCATATCTTGGAATGGAATTGATGTTAACTTTACCTGTAACTTTTTGAGGAACTGCCAAACTGTTTCTAAAGCGGCTGAACCGTTTTACATTTCTGCCAACACTAGTTATTTTTCTTTTTCAAATAGCCATTCTAATGGGTGTGCAGTGGTATGTTGTTGTGGTTTTGACTTGTATTTCCATAATGACTAATGATGTTGAATGTCTTTTCATGTAATTGCTGGCCATCTGTGTATCTTCTTTGGAGAAATGTCTATTCAGATCCTTTGCCCATTTTTAAATTGAGTTATTTGTCTTTTTATTGTTGAGTTCTAGAAAGTCTTTATTCGGGAGATTCCATCCATACCAGATAAGTGATTTGCAAATATTTCTCCCATTCTCTGCGTTATCTCTTCACTGTCTTGATAGCATCCTTTGATGCACAAAAGTTTTAAATTTGATGAAGTCCAGTTTATCTGTTTTTTCCTTAGTTGCTTATGTTTTTGACATCATATCTAAGAAACCATTGCCTAATTGAAGGTCACAAAGATTTCCTCCTGTGTTTTCTAAGAGTTTTATAGTTTTAGCTTTTACATTTAGGTCTTTGGTCCATTCCTAGTTAATTTTTGTGTATGGTGTAAGGTAGGGATCCAACTTCATTATTTTGCATGTGGATATCCATTTGTCCCAGCACCATTTGTTGAAAAGACTGTTCTTTTTCCACTGAATGGTCTTGGGACCATTGCTAAAAATCAGTTGTACATAGACACACATGTTCATTTCTGAACTTTAAGTTCTGTTCCATCAATTTATATGTCTGTCTTGGTTACTGTAGCTTTGTGGTAGGTTTTGATATTGGACACTGTGAATCCTTTACCTTTGTTCCTTTTCAAGATCGTTTTGGCTTTTGGGAGTCCAAAAAAAGAAGCCCCCCCCTCCCCCCAACATCAGGTCTTTCAATTGATCAACACAGGATGTCTTTTAACTTATTTAGGTTGTTTTTAGTTTCTTTCATTGATATTTTGTAGTTTTCAGTTTACAAGCCTTGCACTTCTTTAAATTTATTCCTAAATATTTTATTATTTTTGATGCTGGTGTAAATGGAATTTTCTTTACTTCATTTTTAGATTATTTATTTTTAGTGTAAAGACATACAAGTGATTTTTGTTTATTGGTCTTGGGTTTTGAAATTTGGCTAAATTGGTTTATTATCTTTAATGGTGTTTTAGTGGATTCTTTAGTATTTTCTATGTATAAGGTAATGCCATCTGCAAATAGAGGTAGCTGTACCTTTTCTTTCCAATGTGGCTGCCTTTTACTTCTTTTTCTTCCCTAATTGCCCTTCCCTAATTGTCCAGTATAATGATGAATAGAGGTGGTGAGAGTGGACATCCTTGTCTTGTTCTTTATCTTAGGGGAAAGGTTTTCATTTTTCACCTTAAGTATGATGTTAACTGGGTTTTTTACAGATGCCTTTTATCCAGTTGAGGAAGTTCCCTTCTATTCCTAGTTTATTGAGTGTTTTTTGTCATGAAGAGGTGCTGGATTTTGTCAAATGCTTTTTCTGTAGCTATTGGGATGATCATGTGGTTTCTGTTCTTTATTAATATGGTACATTATATTGATTGATTTTTGTATGGTGGATCAATCTGGCATTTGTGGGATAAGAGTGGATGTGTTTTGAAAGAGCCTTGTATTTTTCACCTGGAGAGATGTGGAAACTTGTTCTACCACCATTATCATGGAGGCAATAGGAATGGACCTGAGAGAACATAGCCTTTGGATAAATGCTTTATTTTCAAGTGCTAGGGCATAATATAAACAAGAAGCATTCAAAGGCTTATAGTGTAATGCTTTGTACAACACAGAAATAATTTTGACTCTTATTAAAACATCATTTCTTTGGACTTTTAAGTAGCTTCATGAGTAATTTGAGGATTTATGTAATATGTCCATTTTCTGTTGATCCTGTGCCATGTTAATATTCTCAGAGTCTTGCAAGCTCTAGTTTGGAGTGCCCTGACTTCTGTTTTGACTGAAAACATATTTTAAACTTGAAAAATAGTAATTAACAAGTCATATGGAAGGGTCATCCTTTTGGGACAAAGGTTGTTCTTAGTAGTCTCTCAGGAGGCCTTGTAGTAGGAACTTGTCACAGTATAGATATTACATAGATAAGTATCTAGAAAGGGGCAAAGGATTTGGAAAAAAAATGCTTGATCAAAGTTTTGAAGCACAGTTAATATTTTCTTCTGCTTAAAACTGCTTATAATTTGGCATGAATTAACTTGCATTGCATTCTCACCTGTGGGAATGCCTGTTTGGATAGATGCCTAGGTGCCTGTCACCTCTAGTTGAGAAGTTGAAATAATTAACCTCCTGAAGAAGTTATTAAATCAAACTTTGATGAAGTAGCTTTTTGTGCTCTTCCTTCTCTCTGCCATACCGATGTGTACACCCTCACCAGAAAATAGCTTCCAGCATCAGACATGTATTTTGTCCTTTATCTATTTTATCTTCCTGTAATTGCCAGACCTCCTTACTTTTTTCTCCTGACACTTTTTTTTCCTACAGGGGTTTTTCAGATTAGACAAATCATTCAAGTTGACCAAGGAGAATTTACTAAATTTAATAAGATTCTTGGGCTTCCATTGCATATAGGTGAGGAACTGTTGTTTGGATCTATTCTCCCTGCATCCCAACCAGGCCAAACTCTTACACAGCAAATTTGGTAACACAGTATCTTTGTAAAACAGCTAAGCAAGCAATTTTAAGTGAAGTGGCTATTCGTTTTAGAAAATATTGTGGGTATTTGAAAAGAATGCCACTAATTAATGATTTTTTACTTTTCTCCTACCCTTTTGACAATCTGATGAAAGCTGCAGGTGCTCTTCATGTAAAAATGCACATGGCTCATTTGTGTGGACTGGGATATCAGACACACCTTAAAGGCCATCCCCGAACTCCTGCTTCAAAATGCCCACCATTGGTGAAACAATCAAGTTGCGATACAAGGGTCTCTAGGTTTTACAAAGCCATAAAATTATGTATATGGTTCAAATATAGCATAAATTGAGGGCAATTACAATTTCATGTTAAATGTTATTTAACTAGAAAGAGCACATACATAGCTGCTGGGTATAATGGATGCTGTGATGAGTGACCCAGATCCCCCCTTGAGGGTTGAAGGATATATTCCCCCAGGTGCTGGAAGTATCCCCTGTGGAGATTGCCTTGGCTAAAGAGACCTACCTTGTACAAGGCCACACCCCTCCCCTTTGGTATCCAGTGATTGATCCTTGTAGGGTACAAGGGCTTGAGTCCATTGCCCTGACTTGGGGCAACTCTGAAAGGTCATCACAGATTCAGAGCTCCCCATGGGGTTGTCTGAATCCTTTGGGACTTCATGGAAGCCTAATTTCTCCCTCTGCACCATCATGTTCCCCCCTGCTCCACTTCCTTTCCACTGGTATTGATCCCAAGAGCACCCTCTAATTTCTTGAACAGTAAAATCTGTCTCAAGGTCTGCTTCTTGGGAAACCCAGCCTTGTCACACTAGGATTGACTTTTAGTACCAGTTAGCTTACTTCAGGCCATAAAAGTAGGCCTGGCTAAAATAAAAATTTAGTGAGATGAACTTGAATTTAGACTTAAACTATGTGAAGCATCCTATTGCTGTTTCCTTTGGACCTTATATTTCAAATAGGTTTCGAAAGCCTTGTTTTCTCTGGATTCATTTGTCATCTCTCAGTCTTGCTTTGGCATTGCGGAAAACCCCCCAAGTCTCTGACAGCTTGGCTTGGTCCCACAGTATGCACCGGTGGAAGGTGTGGGTTAAATAGAAATGCTCACATGTCCCACAGAAACCCCTAGAGATTTCCCATGCTGGTAAGTGCGTATGTTAGGAGAATCTCTCTTATCATGCTCCTAATCATATTTCTTGTAAATCCTAAGATTTCGCAGATAGGAGTTAGAAAATTATTGCTTTTGTCATTATCATTGAAATGATGTATGTCCATTCTGAATATTTGAAACATGTGGAAAAGGTATAACAAGGAAAATTCTATGTAAAAATAAACTTTTCCTTCAAATTGGAATAATATTGTACATTTTGATAACTTTTCATTTTCATGTAATATTATGTAATAAGGAAGTTTGCATGTCCTTAATTAATCATCAAGTATATGAATTGCAATGGTTGATAGAGCATATTTAATTTAGCTAGCCTTCTATTGTTATGTACTTGGTTATTCCCAACTATGTTATTGGTAATAAGTAATACAAAGAATAGTGGTTCTTTGTGGGGGGATGGGCAGAAACTAAGCCTAGTGTTTCTGCTTTAATTAGTTACTTAAAAATACTGAATTCTTTCATCACTAAAATGTAGTGAACTATTAGATCTAAGAGTGTTCTATCTATTGTTATTGTACAACTTCAAGGGATGCCATTTGTATAGATGTGAACTGAGGTCCTAAGTACAGTCTCATCATTGCTGCCGCTTCAAAAGCATAGCCACTATAGATTTATGGATCCTCTTTTTTTTTTTTTTTGAGCAATTTTAGCATATGAATATCCGTCAAATTTTTATATATGCCTGCCAGATATAAAAAGAAGTATTTGTCTACCAAGCATATCTTGACTGGCAGTGACCTTTGGTCTCACCAGCTTTTGCTTCATATTATCCAGTTATTTTAATTCAAGAGGTCCCTAGTTCCATTATCTGTACCATGAGCAAGTCTATCAAGGAACTTACTTTCCCTCCCAACAATTAATAAAATCTAACCAGAGCAATGGACTCTGTATTTTCCTAAAGGTCATACCTATACTTCCTGTATAGTTCAATTTAAACAGTTTTTAAGATAAAATACAGTAGTACTCTGCTGAAGTTTATTACTTTTTAAATGTTCTCGTCTTTCCCATCATAAGAATACAGTTGTATTTTAGAATTGAAAGGAATATTAGTGGTCTTTGTCTTGTAGGTAAGTAATTAGAAGGAACAAGTAACTTGTCCTGTGGGACATAGCTAGCTATTTATTCATCACGGTAATCCGTCCATTACTTATATGATGAGAGAATAGCACAATTGGGAGGGAAACTCAACCAAAGAAATAATTGGTTGTCAGCCAAAATCTTTGCTGGGCTTATTAAAGACCCTAAACAGTAATTGAGAATATAGATATGGCAGTTTTAACAACCTAAATTGTGTTTAAAACACTGCTTAGAGTTCCACATGACTTTGTTAACTCTTGTATCCTCTAATCATTGGAAACACATAACTGGACAAGTAAAATTTAGAGGCCAGTACAGTCTGGGCAAACCCTGATCATTTTGGTAAAGTATAGTTGTGCCTTGTTAGTACATGCCACAGGCCTGCAGGATGGTAGACAAACAATTGCGTAGATCAGGGGACTTAGTGAATTTTTCCTTTTTAGATTCCATTGATTACTGTAGATCTCTTTTGCCAGCTGATTATGACCAGTTCATCCAGACTGTACTTTTACCACTGATACTGAGAGGTATTATTAACCAAGAAGGTAAAGGTCAGAGCCTTTCTGAGTAACTTGCTTTCCACAATACATTTGACACTGATGGCTGCTTAGAACAAGTGTGGAGGCATCATCAAAAAAATTCTTTCCTTTCAATGATGTTCCAGGTAGCTAGGTGACTGCAAGAAGTATTTTGGGATTTCTTGTCCTTAGAACTACATCCTATAGGAAGTCCCTTCTACGTTTGCTCAGCGCTTAGGGCCTCAGCAGCAGAGTGATCAGTTCCACTTGACTAGGAATAAATCACCCACGTTGAACCATGATAGTTTCTGACAACTGGCAATGCTGATAAAAAACAAAACAAAAGATGTTAAGAAATCTGTGCCAGTGTGGAGCTGGTGTGCAGATTTGATGGATTCACGTGCAGCATGCATTCTGCATTAGTCTTCCTCTTTCATCAGTTTTTCTCTCTTTGTAAAATAAAAATTGTACGAGGAGAAGAAAGGCTCTATTTAATGTAATAATTATTTCTATTTTCTTTCTAGCCCAGTTAACAGAGTTATACTCTAATTAGAGAGGTTATTTTAAGGAAAACGCCTTCTTTCTCTAAATAGTTATTTAAAAAGTGTTTCCTTCTTGAATTCTTCACTCTTAAGTTCTTCTCTATGATTTTAGGCTGTATGTGTAAACCTGATTGACCCTCCCCCTCCCTATTTATCACCAGGGACACATATATAGAATAAACACCAATTCCTTCGATCTCTACACAATTTTACTCATGCAGAAATTGAATACTTGTTAATAGCTGCTTAATGATTTCTTCTTAATACAGATTGGTTATGCATAAAGTAGGAAGAGCCCATAGAATTATAAAATACGTCATCTTCTGCAACAGTTTTTTATTTTCAATATTATTAAGTATAAGTTATTAAAGTAAAAGGAGAAAAGCTTTTTTAGCTATTGTTAAGTGCTCCTTAGTCCATGTGTATAAATAAACTAGCCTCCTTCTACCCCTTGAAAGGCTAAACAGACTGTCCTAATACTATCATGATACTGATCCTGATATCAAGTGCCTTTGGTTCTGCCCACCAGCTTTACTGTGTTATGTTTGACTGTACACGGAAGTACATGGAAGATGCTCCGCCCTTCCATCTTTGCTTCTGTAGGGGAGAGTATTTTCATATGTGACTGTAGTAATAACATTGTGTTTATTGATAAACACTACTTAATAACGAGGAATCGTTTATGGAAAGATGCTTGAGACATCTTTGTGTGATTCTTCTTTTCTTTCTTTTTTTCCCCCCCACCATAGAACATATTATTTATAGCACAGTGATTAAGAGTACAATTCTGGAGCTAGATTGCCTAATAATTATAGTCTTGTGGTGGAGCTTCAATAGCTGTTATACATAAATTTCTGAAAACAGTGCCTGACACATACCACACTCTCTGTAAGTGTTAGTGGCCCCTCGTGTCGCCACTGCCTCTGCCTCCTCCACCACCCCCATCACGAGTAATTTCTTGTTGTTTTTATCATATTGCCATTCTAGAGATTCTGTGGTTTCTGTTTCTACAAAATGGAAGGTTTTCCTCTTTTTTTGGGTACATATTCTGAGCATATTTAAAGGAGTATTTTTCCACTTAGCATGATTCTGAAACAGTCATCTTTATCATTAATAGTCAAGTGTGTGCATAACTGATCCAGTTTTTCTCTTAGCTGTTATATTCAAAGCTTTTGTAAATAGTATATTTTAGATCCTGCGGATAATTGAACTTGGTATAGAATGGGATTTCCACTATATATTTTATAGAAATTGCATAGTAAATACTGAAATGGTGTGATATGGGACTATTAGGGTGAACAGTTTTCACAGCCTCTATATTGGATTAGTTAAAAGAAGAGAATAATGGCAAGATTAATATGATAGCATTCATACACCCCTTGGTTAGCAACGTGTCTGAACCCAGAGAGCCTTGATCACAAAATCACGATTTTGAGTCACAACCAAAGTGAGGATATGTAAAAGGAGTTTTCAGTAGGATTCAGCTGCTGTCCATCATGATGCTGGGTAAATGGAAAGTGCTTTGTACACACCCATCCTACCACTCACCACACAGAGCCTCTTTTGGGTTAATGCTCTTGCAGCTGGTTTGCACACATCTGCATCTACTACAAGTCTTCCTTGCCGATAGCAGCTTGCCCAAAGGAGACACCTCTAGTGAGCGCTGCCCTTTCTTTGCCGTGGAATGGCTGTTTCTGCTCTCCAGGAATAGGCATCGTCTTCCTCCCCTCCAACTCAACAGTTTAGACAGCTGGGTAATTGGATAAGAAAAGTAGCTTAGGGAGAACTTGTTAATGGGGATTTTACCTGTTTTAGCAGCTTCTGCACCTGAGTATATCAGGAAAAGTCTTTTTGTTTGTTGGTTTGTTTTTTTTGTTTTTGCTGGCAAAGAATAATGGATCCCTTTAATAGTTGGACTACATACAAGTTATACAAGTGGAATTGTTAACAGTGAACATCTTAATTTTTTCATAGATGCTGATGATGGAGGAGAAAGAAGGGTATAATCCTTATTATGCATGTAAGGGCTGTTTGTATATTAGGCGGGCTCATAAAACAAATCTGTTTTCTTGTATGTAAAACTTGGTTGGTTCTATGAAATTTTATTTTTTAAAAAAGGTGGTTGTACTGCTCTTTCTTGGTAAAAAAAAAGTCTAATCAACAAAATGATCATATCTTTTTTTTTTGTATAAGGTTTATATGTCAGCAACTAAGATGACCCACACAGCTGGCTAAACATGTAAACACCAGGGCATTGGCTTCTGTATGTTATGGAGTAGTCGATTTTTAAGTGGCAAAATCTCTTTAGTGGTTGTGAATTTACCTAAGTATTGATCCATATGAGATTCCAATAGGAGTGTCTGATTAAACTAAAGGAAACTAATGTTTCCCATATGTGATGGTCTTTTCTCTCACAGTATGCTTTGGACTTTATTGGCATAGAAAAGACTGGAGCCAATTTCAATGGTTCACCTGTAGGATTCTTCCTTTGTTAATGAGTGAAAATCCAAGCCTTACAGTACTCATGGTTCCCTATTCTGAGTTCGCTGCATCTTTTCGCTTAGCTTATTTGTTCTGCTGTGGAATTCTCATGGACTGTAGAGAGGGACCTTTTTTACTTCCCCTTGGAAGGGTCTGCTTGGAATGAAGCAGACCCTTAAAGAGCTTATATTAAATGGATTGATGCAGGAATTATCTGAAGGTTGGATTTAGGTTCTTTTGTAGTTCTTTTCTTGGCAGAAGTTTATGTGTATACCTACATACAGTTTATAAAAGTCCAAGCTTATGTATTATTTACTGACTAATGAACCAATAGTTATTATAGACCTGATGTGTGCCAGATATGAAGATACGAAGCTGGGGTAGAGGAGTAAGATCCAGTCTATTTGTGGAGATGTGTATAGAATGAGTAATAACAATATGGTTGGAGATTCGTGCTATAATGTATAGATAGATGGAAGAATGGAGACAAATGTATAGATAGAGAAAAGAATGGGAGATGTGTGTATGTGTGTATATAGATCAGTACTTTGTTCATGTGTGATGGCATACAGACTGTGGCCATCTTATTGTCGTGGAGGTAAGAGCAAGAAAGTCGTCCCAAAGCAGATAACATTTACGTTGCTTTTTGAAAGCCGTGTGAAATAAACCAGCTAGTTCAAGAGTAGATGATGATATTATATTCTCCTGCTTCATTTTTCGCCGTAGGACTTAGCACCACCCTACATACTATGTTCATTTCATTCATTCATTCCTTGTCTACCGTATTAGGATTAAGCTCTTTGAGGGTAGGGATTTTTGTCTGTTTGGATTAATTCTGTATCCTCAACACCTAGAAAACTGCCTAGCACGTAGCTGAATGAAAGAATGAAGTTTGTGAGTTTTAGAATAGTTGTCTTACTTATTTTCCTTTTGCTTATTAAGAATATCTCTCTACAGTTCCTCCATATTTTTGCTTACTATTTTTCATTGTGTGTACGGGAGTCTCCCTAGTGATAATATGCTGTTTCCACACTGTTTCACAAACCGATCCCCTATTTTCCATCTCTCTTAGCTCATTTAGTTTCCAAACTCTCTCACCTGAATTGATACGATCTCCTAGCTGTTTCCATGTCTCCACGTAACTCCCCATAGATATTGAATATCTTCTCCACAGCTGTCAGAATTATCAGTCTGAAATACAGAACTGACCGGACCATTTCTTTGCTTAAAAGTCTCTAATAGTTCCCATCTGTCTAGAGTAAAATGTGTGCTCGTTAGGATGGCATGGAAGGCCATCCATAGCTTGGCTTCAGCTACATGAAGTCCCCTTCCCATCTTATAATGAAAATGGGTCTGTTCATTTTCTTTTGTGTCACTAGTGCCTGGCATAGAATAGAGAATTCACCAATAGTTTTTTGAGTAAATGAATGCGTACTAGCGTATATAAAGGAATGAATAACTATAATAATAAATTTCATTGAAAATGCTTGCTGTTCAAATAAAAGATGATGTAAAAACCTAACTTGAACACTAGCATTTAAGAACAATTTTTCCTTTTTACAGGGGATTTGTTTTTCTTAGCGTACAGCTGTTCAATTTGCTGTCCTCCCTCAGCATTTTTTAAAGGAATCTCTCTGGGCATTTGCACTGTTGGTTTGGAAGTAATCCAGTTTCTCATGGCTTTCCTCTCTGTGGGTCTTGAGACCCTTTATCCCCATCCCTATATGTTGGGTCTTTTCTCCCTAGCTACTTTCCTTATTTCTTTATAGAGATTTATGACTCTGCATGTATGACCATACCCATGTGTATGTCTTTTCTTTCTTCTGACTATAAATTCTCAGTTTAAAGCTTTGCATGAAGTTATAAGACCCTTAGGGTTAAATTATTTCTACAGAGCACACACTGACAACCCTGATCTACCTGTTTCCAACTTAAAATGATTTTTATTGTGACTGTTTGTATTTCTCTTAATTTCCTTTCTTTTCCCCCCTTAAATGTGTGTGCACAACTCAGATTGAAAATCTCCAAGAGCAACTTAGAGATAAGGAAAAGCAGATGAGCAGCTTGAAGGAGCGAGTCAAATCCTTGCAGGCTGACACCACCAACACTGACACCGCCTTGACTACTTTGGAGGAGGCCCTTGCCGAGAAGGTGGGTGACTGGCCCAGACTCCTCACAGACACATTTCTTCTGCTTTCTCCTTAATCTGAAAGTCACTTTAGTGATGAGACTTGATAGAGAAGACAGAAGAAGTCGCTTTGGCAAAAGGGAAAAGAGCTGCCTGTACTGTTGCTGACGTACCCAGTGTAAGGGAAAGAAGATGCGTTTTGTTGTTGCCAATTTAAGCATCTGTTGCTAGGCAGGATGGATTCCGTACTGGAGGGCAGTGGCTGAAGTTTCTAAAGAATCAGCCATGTGCTCCCTGTTTACTATCTTCTTTTTATGTGTATGGTCAGCTAGAATTCAGTGATGTGGGAATGTCAGACACTGACCATCAGGAGGCAACATTAGTTCTCTTTTACTGTGCTGCATTGGGATCTAATATATTCGTGGGTTTTAGTTATTAATACAGTGTACTTGCTGTTTTTCTAGTCGTGGCCTTGCCACTTCATTTTGCCTTCATGAGCAAACCTAGTTTTTTTTTCAGGAATGGTCGACTAAATAAAGAAGTGGCCCAACATGACAAGTGTTAATGTCTTGGAGGATAAGGTTTAAGGACTCTTGGTGGGGCATTTTTATTGGATTCTTCTTCTTCTTATTTTTTCTTTAGGGAATAGGGTTACTGTTCCTTAAGCCTCTTGGACTCAGAATGTTTCAGGCTTCCTGCCCAGGGATCAAGGCTTGATCCCCGAATATATTCAGAAATAATGCCCATAAATATACTTAAATTGCTTCAACTTTCAAACTTCCTGAGTATCTGTTGACAGAAGTTTTAATGGTTTCTCTTTTCTTTATCCTTCTTTATGCTTTAAGCTCAACAAATCATAATCTCTCCAACCTCCTCCTTTTTTCTATGTGAGTTGTGAGTTGTTTCCATTGCTTTGTAGGCAACATGTGAATTATATATAGAAAAGAAATATTTGCTACTTATTGTCCTTAGGGTATATGTATAAGTTTTTTGTTGCTTGGGATTTGAATAAATGAGATTATTCCAAAAGAATACTCTAGGGACATCTAATACTAATTAAGGTTATAGGAAAAGAAACCTACGGGAATCAAAAGAACAAAACCAGATGTATGTTAGGGCAAGATAGGTTGGAAGGTTGAATTCTTTAAAAGGTAAATTATTAACAACCTTTCACTGTCTTTTGAATGGAGGATGGAAGTGTGAAGTTTTATCAGCTAGAAGCTGAATTGCAGTCATATGATAGAAGTATGAAAGGAATTTTCTCATGTATTGATGTGCTCTCTTATCAGGAGCGGACAATCGAACGCTTAAAGGACCAGCGGGACCGAGATGAGCGAGAAAAGCAGGAGGAAATTGATAACTACAAAAAAGATCTTAAAGACCTGAAAGAAAAAGTCAGCCTATTGCAAGGCGACCTCTCAGAGAAAGAGGTCAAGATCACCAAAATGGAATTATTTGGTTTGCTTAGCCAGTGCATTGTGTGTATATGTTGTTGGTGTTTACAGAATGCATATAAAAAAAGGATCTGTTGGAAGATTTAAAGAATCTTCTTATAGCAGGGATTATTTCAGGAAGCTTTGCAGAGATATAGTGGATTGAATCATTTATTTCCTAAGTCTTACCTCTTATCTCTTCCACCTGTTATGAGTTGGCTTCTTACTTGTTAATGACATTTTACAGATCCTAAAATAACAGTATTTCTCCAGTTACATTTGGAGAAACATTGTGCTCATGGTGAGGAAGTTGATAGACGAACGGAATATGCACAAGGGGGACAGTCTATTTACATCAGCTCTTAACGATCACCTTAACATTGGGAGAGAGATCTTAAGTGATTGTTGACCAATTAGGTGACTTTGATTTTACTTTTGAAGAATCTTGTCGATGTCACCTAAGTAGCAAAAATGCCTAATGCCTTGTGATCAGATAATCATGAGCTTTAGGGACATTCTCAGGGTTTTCTTTCTAATATCTTTAAGAAAATTTATGGGAATTTAAGTTTCTAATAGAATGTTTCTTCCAAAATTAGAAGAGAAGAAAAAAGTCAGTGTAGCTACTAAGGTTGACTGCCTACATTCGCAAAGCTTGAGCTACTTCCATTTATTTTGTGGGAATGGATATGTATTGGTAGAGCTCTTTAAATCACTATTCAGTTGGTATTTCTTGGGAATTCATTTTGTTTTAGTTAGGACTTGAAAGCCAGAGCTAATGTTTTTGTTCTGTATTTCATGTTCTTGAAATGGAAATATGTCAGTATATGCTAATGGAAAGAAACTACAAACCACTAGGAAAATAAATTTAAGAATTTAAATCTCCATTTTGTTAATAAATAGTATTTATTCTAGATGTATGTTGCTTCTTTTAGGCTTCACTCTTGGATCTGAAAGAGCATGCTTCTTCCCTGGCTTCCGCAGGACTGAAAAAGGACTCACGGCTTAAGACACTAGAAATTGCTTTGGAGCAGAAGAAGGAAGAGTGTCTGAAGATGGACTCGCAGTTGAAAAAGGTTAAAGAAAACTTTTCCAATCTCTTGCTTTGCTTTATTTATTTATTTAAAGTTTCTGCTTTAAAACAAAGTGAATCAGCTATACATATACATATATCCCCATATCCCCTCCCTCTTGCATCTTCCTCCCACCCTCCCTATCCCACCCCTCTAGGGGGTCACAAAGCACCGAGCTGATCTCCCTGTGCTGTGTGGCTGCTTCCCACTAGCTATCTATTTTACATTTGGTAGTGTATATATGTCCATGCCACTCTCTCACTTTGTCCCAGCTTACCCTTCCCCCTCCCCGTGTCCTCAAGCCCATTCTCTACATCTGTGTCTTTATTCCTGTCTTGCCCCTAGGTTCTTCATAACCTTTTTTTTTAGATTCCATATATATGTGTTAGCATACGGTATTTGTTTTTCTCTTTCTGACTTACTTCACTCTGTATGACAGACTCTAGGTCCATCCACCTCACTACAAATAACTCAATTTCGTTTCTTTTTACGGCTGAGTAATATTCCATTGTATATGTGTGCCACATCTTCTTTATCCATTCATCTGTCAATGGACACTCAGGTTGCTTCCATGTCCTGGCTATTGTAAATAGAGCTGCAATGAACATTGTGGTACATGACTCTTTTTGAATTATGGTTTTCTCAGGGTATATGCCCAGTAGTGAGATTGCTGGGTTATATAGTAGTTCTATTTTTAGTTTTTTAAGGAACCTCCATACTGTTCTCCATGATGGTTGTATCGATTTACATTCCCACCAACAGTGCAGGAGGGTTCCCTTTTCTCCACATCCTCTCCAGCATTTATTGTTTGTAGATTTTTTGATGATGGCCCTTCTGACTGGTGTGACGTGATACCTCATTGTAGTTTGGATTTGCATTTCTCTAATGATTAGTGATGTTGAGCATCCTTTCATGTGTTTGTTGGCAATCTGTATATCTTCTTTGGAGAAATGTCTGTTTAGGTCTTCTGCCCATTTTTGGGTTGGGTTGTTTGTTTTTTTGATATTGAGCTGCATGAGCTGCTTGTATATTTTGGAGATTAATCCTTTGTCAGTTGCTTCATTTGCAAATATTTTCTCCCATTCTGAGGGTTGTCTTTTCGTCTTGTTTATGGTTTCCCTTGCTGTGCAAAAGCTTCTAAGTTTCTAGGTCCCATTTCTTTATTTTTGTTTTTATTTCCATTTCTCTAGGAGGTGGGTCAAAAAGGATTGCTGTGATTTATGTCATAGAGTGTTCTGCCTATGTTTTCCTCTAAGAGTTTTATAGTGTCTGGCCTTACATTTAGGTCCTTAACCCATTTTGAGTTTATTTTTGTATATGGTGTTAAGGAGTGTTCTGATTTCATTCTTTTACATGTACCTGTCCAGTTTTCCCAGCACCACTTATCGAAGGGGCTGTCTTTTCTCCACTGTATTCTTGCCTCCTTTGTCAAGAATAAGGTGACCATATGTGCGTGGGTTTATCTTTGGGCTTTTTATCCTGTTCCATTGATCTGTATTTCTGTTTTTGTGCCAGTACCATACTGTCTTGATTACTGTCCTTTCTTTGCTTTAAATAACAGCATAGTAGAAAACTCTATAGTGTCCATATGGAATAACTTACCAGTGGAGTAATAATCTCCTAAAGTTCAAAATACCATTTATCCCTTGATTAATTCTCTTGGCGTTCTTGTCCGATTTTACTCTACTCCTGAGAGTCCCCGAACTCTTAGAAAATTGGCAATTCAGAGTAAGATTAAAATATGCAGCTCCTGTATAGATGAAATGTAAGACAACAGTGTAAAAATCTCAATTATCTGATATTTTTCTTCTACTAGCATTAGGCTTCCTGGAAAGAGATAATTTAACAGTGATAGTCACCCATACCAGTGAATATTAGAATTTGGTACAGGTATTTACTATCCATTTCATTGATTTATTCCTCTCTAATCTTTATATGGCAGTTGGTAGTTTTCAAAGCACTTTCATACTTATTACCTCTGAGTTACCAACTCTGATTAACTGGGTCCAGTTCATGTGGTTACTGATGAAAAGGGGGCCCAGCCTAGTCTTGAGACTTGGTGCTGTTCTTTTTCCATACATTGGGTGTGTTCAGCATGAACACCTCGTGATGAATCATTGTTTAGGGTATGCCAGAAATGAAGTCATATTCTTAAGCTAAGGAAAGGAAGAAAATCCAATAGCTTAAAGTTACTTTTGAATAAGTAGGAAAATACTTTTTCTGAGATTAACTAATTCAGATTTGGTAATTGACTTTTTCCCCCCCGCACTAAATAAGTGGAAGTAATTTTCTATTTAATACTGGAATAGTGAAGATAAGACTGTTAGATGTATTTAGGATTGTGAAACTGAGCAGTAACTGTCAAGAGTAATAAATGTTATTCACTAATATTCCAAACTCGCCTATTTATGACAATCCCACATTTTCTCTGTTTATTTTATTTAAAAATTTTTTTTTGTGGTATGCGGGCCTCTCACCGTTGTGGCCTCTCCCGTTGCGGAGCACAGGCTCCGGACGTGCAGTCTCAGCGGCCACGGCTCACGGGCCCAGCCGCTCCGCGGTGTGTGGGATCCTCCCGGACCGGGGCACGAACCCGTGTCCCCTGCATCGGCAGGCTGACTCCCAACCACTGCGCCACCAGGGAAGCCCGTGAGAACTGTTAAGATTTATGCTCTTAGCAACTTTCACATATGTAGCACGTATTTATAGTCACCATGCTGTACATCACATCCCCAGGACTTACTGTTTTGTAACTGAAAATGTGTACCTTCTGGTCACCTTCACCCATGTCGCCCACCTCTGACTCCCCACTTCCGGCAGGCTACCGGTCTTTTCTCCGTATCTATGAGCTTGGTCTTTTTGTTTTTGTTTTAGATTCCATATATAAGTGCAATCATAATGATATTTATCTACTCTGTCTGACTTATCTCACTTAGCATGTTCTCAGGTTCATCCATATTGCGGCAAATGAAAAGACTTTCCCCCTTTTTATGGCTGAGTAATATTCCTATGTGTGTATACATACATACATATGTACATACCACATTTTCTTATCCATTCATCCACTGATGGACACTTAGGTTGTTGACAACACTTTTTAAGATGTATTCTCTTAGCAAATTTCAAGTATGCAACACAGCATTGTTAACTAGAGTCAATATCCTATATGTTAGATCCCCAGGACTTATTCATCTTATAACTGAAAGTTTGTGCACTTTGACCAACATCTTCCCATTTCCCCCACCCCCAGCCCCTGGCAACCACCCTTCTACGCTCTGCTTTTATGAGTTCACCGTTTTTAGATTCTACATTATAAGCAAGATCTTACATGTTTTTAATATGTGGCATTTCCTTCTCATTCTTCCTTGGAGTGTCCATTTCTCTGCTTACATTGCCTCTCTATTCTTGGGTGTTGTCTCCTTTTCCCCTTAGCGCCTTTAACTATTTTTAAAAAATATTTTATTTATTTATTTATTTGGCTGAGTTGGGTCTTAGTTGTGGCACGCGGGATCTTCATTGTGATGCGTGGGCTCTCTAGTTGTGGCGCATGGGCTCCAGAGCACATGGGCTCTGTTGTTTGTGGTATGCAGGCTCTCTAGCTGAGGCGTGGAGGCTCAGTAGTTGCGGCGCGCGGGCTTAGTTGCCTTGCGGCATGTGGGATCTTAGTTCCCTGACCAGGGATCAAACCCGTGTCCCCTGCACTGGAAGGCGGATTCTTAACCACTGGACCATCAGGGAAGTCCTGTGCCTTTAGCTATTTATCATAGTTACTTTAAATTCCCTGTCTGATAATTCCAACATCTGTGTCAAATATATGAGTCTTATTTTTTACTAGCAGGGGCTAGAGTGGGAGAAATGCCCTTTCCCCAGGTGGGATAAAGCTCTGTTAAAATTTTTACTCCTGAGGGTCTGTCTTTGGATAGAGTACGCTTTGGGCATATTTCACAGTTGTTACTCTTCCCCTCCTGCAGCCAGAACCACAAGGGGATTTTTGTTGGCTCTTCACTGTGAGACCCTGGTGTGGTTCCTGGATTAAAGCGCATGAAAGTATGGGCCCCCCTAAAACCGCCGGCCCTGGGACTTTTCTCACTCGTTTGCTTGTACGTCCACACTCAGCCCCCAGCAGTTCCTTAAAATTACCACTTAAGTGTTTCTGCTCACAGCTTCTGCTCCAGGTGAGCAGATCTCAGCTTCAGCTCTGTGGGTTTGCCAGTGTCTCTTGATGTTGGAGGGGTAATTTTTCCTGTGACCTCAGTTCTCTGATAGGTCCTAGAAAAGTCATTGATTTTCTGTTTTTCAACTTTTTCTTGTAAGAATGGTAGTGATGACTTCTGAGTTTTTTACATGTTGGAACTGAAGTTACAGTAGTTTCCTGTATGGAACAGGCCTACTCATTCTTGTTTTATGAAGGTATTTGTATGAATTTTGCTGTTTAGAATAAAATCTAAAATAATAATATAATAAAAACAATGTATTAATTATATTTGGGAATCAGCTTTAGTTTTATTCATTAACACATAACTGTTTATGGAATCAATAAGTTACCTATGCCCAGGAATTTGAAAGTAGATCACAGAGATCTTAATTAACAATATACCTGTCTTATACAGCTTTTTTAGTTCTGCTAGATGTTGAATGAATTTGACTATTTTATCATGTCTGTTTCTAAAGCAGGGCAGTGAAATAAGTCAGACAGAGAAAGACAAATACTGTATGATCTCACTTATATGTGGAATGTAAAAACCAAAGACCAACCAAAAACTGAACTCATAGATAGAGACCAGATTGGTAGTTGTCAGAAATGGAGGGCTGTGTGTGTGTGTGTGTGTGTGTGTGTGTGTGTGTGTGTGTTCGTATAATGGGTGGAGGTGGTCAAAAGGTACAAACTTCCAGTTATTACAAAAAAAAGTAACTGTGTAGTGATATTTTGTCTATGTAATATTTAAGCAGAGGAGAACCTTATAAATTGAACACTAGTTATTAGATGTTGGATAATACCCTGTTGAGATTGGAGTATAGGTGGCTTTTGGGGACATGGTTTGCCCACTGCCACTGTACGTATATCTGATAGAATTTGGACATTTTCTTTGTAGGCACACGAGGCAGCATTGGAAGCCAGGGCCAGTCCAGAGATGAGTGATCGAATACAGCAATTGGAGAGAGAGATTGCCAGGTACAAAGATGACTCTAGCAAGGCCCAGGCAGAAGTTGACCGCCTCTTGGAAATCTTGAAGGAGGTGGAAAATGAGAAGAATGACAAAGATAAGAAGATTGCTGAGTTGGAAAGGTAAGGAAAGGGAAGCTGAAGAGGCACTCTCCACGTTAGAAAGGTTGAAGGATGGTTTTAAAACTATGTACTTTTCAGGACATATTTTTCCAATATATCTGCCTCTCTGAATTTACTTTATTACCTACTTTTTATTCTAAGTCAGTGTAACTTCATTGTTGCGGTCTCTGAACGGCAACACAGAGTGGGAATAGATTGGGAAAGCTATGGACTTCAGCATCATTGATTGGAAAGAGAAAGTATTCATTGATTAAGAAATTAAAGTTTTCTACTGGCTAATCAAGAGAGTGCAGATAGCCACTTGCTCTCTAATTATTTATTTATCTGTTTAAGGAACAAATGAACCTCAAGTTCAAGGAGTTAAAATTTTTAATTGGTTTAGACCTTTTATGTTGAGCTGTTGCTCTTTTGGGCTGTGAATTTTTAGACTCTGTATTGTGGAGAAGCAAGCTATTACATTGGTACATAGGTCAAATTTAGAAGGAGGGACATTTTGAGGACAATTTAGGAGACTTGGATGTGATTTTTTTTTGATCTCTGACTTTGACTTCTTCAAAATGAGCTTTGTTTAAACAGAACCAGCCAGATAGCTCTCTTGGAATTTTCTTTGCCTTTTTTTCTTGTTAGGGTATTTTGTACTAAAGATAAAGCGTATGCCTCTTGGCCTCTTTCTTTACACCATGTATTTAACATAAATTCACAAGTGCGTAGAAATAGTTCTTCCAGTAGAACTGCATTAGTCACTGTATCCTGAACAGAGAGACTGGCGGTGACAGAGTGAAGTCATTAATCCGTGTGACTCCTTTGAGCCTGATTCATAGAAGTATTTTATTTTCATGCTCTTGAATGTTGGGAAGTAGTAGAATACTTTCATAAGTTGTTTACTAAGTTTTAAATTTTTAGGATATTGGTAGACTTGATATTTTCCCCTAGAAGTAATTTTTTCCTCTTGTTCTGTACCCATAGAATTTTGATTTTCAAAAAACTAAAAGGATAAAGTCCAACCCTCACAATTCTTCTTCACTAAGTTGAAAGTATGAATAAATGAGCTGATCACCTACTCATTCGTTTCCTCTTATTTTGGTATTAACTCTATTCATGTTTTCTGGTCTGGTTCTGGATAAGATGGGTGGATAAAGTTCTTTAAATCAGAATTAACAAGTTATCAGAGTCTCAAGATTAGATTATGTATGGTTTTTGTACGTCTTCCCTGTTTGCACTGCATCTTTACCCCCAGCACACGTGCGTATGCACACACACACACACACACACACACACACACTCTCTCCTTACATACTTACATGAGTACATGCCTTTCTTTGCTTTTGTGTCACCCTGAAATCAACAGCAGTACTTCATAGATTTTATTTATTTTTATATTTTTAATTTTTTTTGAAATCAGACTTTTATTCAGATCTTAATTCCATAGATTTTAAAATACGATACTTCTGATGGATTAGTGACTTCCCACTAAATGTATTTCAGTATTTCAGAAAAGAAATTTCTTGATAAAGTTTTATTTTACAGTTTGATTTTTTTGTATTAGAGCTCTGCATTGAAATTATTGCTTGCTATTACAGATACCTTGCTTGAAAAATGTTTCAATTCATTTTTGGACCCAATACTGATTTTGGGAGATGGATGTGATTTGAACGAGAGTAAGAAATAGAATTAAATCTATATTTGTATCCAAAGCACACCAGATAGCTTTTATTAGCCACTATATTTCTCACATTTTGGGAAGGAGTTGTAAATGATCTGTTCTTTCCACAGAATATTACTTATAAATTTGAAAAAGTACTATAGAATTTTGTCCTCTGGTCATGTAACATTGTAATCTTATTTTAAGATTCGACCCACAGTTTCTTGGCTACCAAGAAAAGAAACAGTTTTAAAAACTCAATTGCTACTGGCTTTGTAATTTGTTATTGAGCAGCGTGGTTTAAGATGGGAATAAAAGATGATTGGAATTATTTTATGCCTTTTCTTCCCAGATTTTTAGTACTGAGCTGCGTATGTGTGGCTGCTGTGTTTCTTACTAACCATTTGCTTCTTATGTTGCTATTCCACTGTTTCCTGTGTGTGGGTGTCTGTCTCCCTGTCATTTATCATCTGAGTTTCTTCACCTTTCTTTTGGCTTGTCTTATCCTGGTCCTATTCCATTGGGGTTTTGGTCTCTGTCTCTGTCTGTGTTCATATCCCTCTTGGCCATGCTGTTCGTCAGAAAGCCAGCCTCCCGCACTTTGTACCTTCCACGCCACGTTTCTGTCCCTGAACTGTCAGGGGGGTTTGTTTGGGACTTCCTGGGAAAGTGAGTGTTAAGTAAGGTTACAGTTCTGTACTAGAGGAGTTGCTGCTGCCACTCCTGCTGCTGCTGGGGCTTGCTGGGGGTTTTGCTTGATCAGAATTAAAAACCAGCCGGTTATATATCCAGTTGAGCAGTACCTCTTAGGTCCATTGCTTGTTGATAAAGTATGTGTTCTCTCTGGTAAGATTCTGATATTGTTGGATATAATTGTCTTATCCTTGATTTCTAGCCCATCTCTTATGTGGTGGTTCTTTTGCTGGAGTGCCCTTTAAGTAGTAGCCTCTCAGGTGATGCAGCTGTAGTGCCACGCCCTGATTCAGGAAGTAGCATGCATTTTTATCGGGTGTTCAGCAACCTTCTAAGTGCAAAAATGACAGCAGAATGTTATCATTGGGCTAAAGAAAATTCTTATTATTCTTTTAAAATTTCCTAATACTTATGTAAGATTCTCCAATATTAATAGGTTTAGATTAAATCATGAAGAATTCCCAGACTTATTCTTTGTGGTCTTGAGAAAAACAAATAGTCCCTTACACTGCTCTTACAGAACAATAGTAGTTCCTGTCAGATGATTTAGTGTTGTACCAGTGTCTTGAGCTACTGCAGTTTTAAAACGAGGATTATGTAGGCCTACCCATACATCTGAAAATACAAAATGTTTTTCCCAATTAAATCTAAGGAGTACTATTTCTAAATTTATATTCCATACTATGGTGTGTATCAGTTGGAGTTCAACCAGAGAGGCAGAGCCGGTAGGAGAGATACATACATATATTTATATATATATGATATATATATATATATATCAGATTTATTACAAGGAATTGTCTTGCATGATTGTCAGCAGCTGGCTAAGCGAGTCTGAAATGTGTATGGGAAAGCTGTCAGGAGGAGATCACCTGCAGGATAGAACTCCCGTGAGCATGGGGCAGAACTGTGGTCCACAGGCAACATTTCTTTTCTTTCCTTGGGAAGCCTGCTTTTAGGGCCTTCCAAAGAATTGAGATATGCCCACTTCGATTATCTGGGATAGTAATCTCCTTTACTTAAATGGATTATAGGCTTTACTTATATCCACAAAATACCTTCATAGCAACATCTAGATTAGTGTTGGATAAAGTTAACTGGGTGCTGTAGCCTACCCAGGTTGACACTTCAAGAAAGTCATCACCTGGTGGTTCTGGATAGTCTCCACAGATGATTTTAAGGGAGAAAATAATAGTAAAAACAAACCTAAAGATTGACATGCTATATAAGTAGATTGATTTAGATTAGCATGAGGAACCCAAAATGTAAATTGAATATTTCTCTTCTAAAGTGAGCATATTATAGTTTCTATTTAGATGCATGATGAATAGCCTTTTCTTTGGCATAATGTTTAAAATGTTTAGTAATGTGGGCTGATGAAATTCTGATAGCAGTATCTTTTCAGACTCCTGAAAGAATTGCTTGTTGTCTGCTCTTTCACTCATGTCCCTTTAGCTAAATACCCATGCCATGGCAGTATACTGGGAGCATTATCCCCCGTGCATAATTTTGCTTCTGTATTTGCTTTATTACATTTTTTTTTCTGATACAGAAGCACTAATAAATCTGCAGAGTTTGGTGTTTGCATTAGAAATCCTCAATTTACTCTAATGTGAGGTTTGTTTAAATTAGATTCAGCATCCCACTTAGAAACTTTTATGTTTGGAGAATGACACCCATCTTCTGATTTTTCACATAATTTAGGTATCAAGGATTGCCTTTGGTTTATGAAAGTTAGGAATTTTCAGTGATGTAAAGAATAATAGAATAATATTGTATAACCTAAATAATTTATAAGAAATTTGGATTTACTATATTTCCTGATTTGTGGGAATATAAAAACTGGAATTTTAATGGATATAGATTTCATTTGGGGTTGTGTTTTGAGATTTATAAGAGGGATTAAAAGGTGAGAAGAAAGGACGTGTTTTCTTAGACATGTTTAATCTTTGAAAGCCCTAAAGTTCTTTTTATTCCTTATTCCTTTTACCTGGTTACTCTCCCTTTAAATATGCATCTCTAAAAACACTACTGTTAGTAAGATTTGTAGTTATCAAGACCTTGAGAATAGTAGCCAATCTGTGAGTTTAGTTTTTCTCTCCATAACTCACTCTTCTCTTTGCCACAAAATATACCCTTTCCTTCTTCATTAATTAATGAATTAATTTTTCTACTTATGAAAGCTCTTATTTGCTGGTCACTGTTCTGGGCTCTGGGGACACAACAGGGAGCAAAACAAACAAAATCTCTGCCTTCAAGGAGTTTATCATCTAACCTCAGAAGACCAAAGCTCCAGCAAGGAGCGGACTTTTCCTCTGTAGGCTGGCAGAGGCGTTCTTCCACAGCTTGCCGGTACCTAGAAATTTCAGTGAGGAGGTTTCCGTTTGCGGTCTGGTTGAGCTCTCCTGGGAAGTAATACTTAACATACTCAATTAATGTGTGCCCCAGGATACAGAATTATTATAGAAAAGGGGCTTCTTGTTGAACTTCAGACTCTTAAGTCTGGTCTTCTAATTTTTGTGACCAGTATTAATGATAATGGCTTGAGAGCTTATTTGGATAGAAGGCTAGCCGGTTGTTTTGGATCCCAGGCTCCTAATTTCAGGTCCCAGAACTGTAGCGTAGATGGAGATGTAAAACGGAGAGGGAAGCCTAGCATAGTGTGCTGCTATTGGTACTATTCTGACAAAGGCAAGAGAACCAGGAACCAGTGTTGTTATTTACACACGCATAGACACACACACACACACGTATAGGTACATAAACACATTTTGGGGCCAGTCTTGTAAGTAGTTATAATATTAGGAGGAAACTTAGTTTTTCTGCCTTGTGATGGTCACTTTCATTTTCTTTGCTGTCTTTTCCAGACCTCATCTAGAACTATTAGTTCTAGGCTTTTACATCATGATTAAACTTAAATTTTGTGGGCTAGCAAGAAAACTTAACCTGTGTTTATAATGTTTCCAAGGGAACTACATTCTGATTTTTAAACAACTGGCTCTGTTAAAAAACTGGTGTATGATCTATTCGTAAGATTTGGAGCTGCTTGATTTTTTTTGTTTTAAAGTAAGGGTGTTCCCAGTTTGCTCAGAATTCAGGCTCAAGGTAGTTAGCCCCTGAATTAACTGTCTAAATTGCTAAAGCAGTAACTGTTAACCTCATTTTGGTAAGTGAGAGGAATCTATACTTCTATCGTTCAAGATCAAAATAATGAACTGAGCTTGAACACAAAGAATGGGGTCGTTTTCCCATTATGCCAGGAGCGAGATTTGGTCTGTGGTGTTATTTGCACGTGTGCATGTGTAAGAGAAAGTACTTCTCTGGTGGTATTTGGAGAATTTAGGGAAGATAGTTGCTAGGCTTAAATCCTCATGGCTCAAGGATATGACCTTTTAAGTTTTTTTATTTGCTTTTAAAGCTTACTACTATCTGAAATTTTATGTAATGAAAATGGAGTTATTTTTATTTTTTATAAATCTTTCAAAATGTGTTGGCAAGCTTAGAGTTTACAGGATATTTCCAACTTTGGGTCTGATATTAGTAGATTTAACTCTTTGTTTTCTTTAAAACTGGGCTTTACAATTAGGAGATGAATGCTTTTTTGTTATCTGCTTTTTCTGAGTATTTTCTCTTTGACCAAAATTTTCTTTCCCCTTATTCATTTGGGGGAATTTGACCCTTTTTAATTGTTATCTTTTTTTGGGGAAAAAAAAACTTTACTGACCTCTCTTAGGTAGTAATTTCTCTGTCCTTTTTTTTTGTGTGTGTGCTTTTGTTATAGTATCTATCACATTCTGTCCCAAGACTGTACATTGTTGTGGGCCCAATAAATACATACGTTAAAACATAGGGACACAGCTTGTTTCTCATTTTACTGTCTAATCATCCCACATTTCTTCCCTTTTTTATCTTCCCATCCCCCGCACATTCAGACCTTTCATCAAACAGATGGAGATTTAATAGTCCCTTATACCCTTGTTGTGATATTGAATATATTTTTATATTTGTTTCTCCTATATGTTTGTAATATGTTTACCATTGCACATATGCTTTTCTTTCGGTAAAAATATAAGTAAATGCATATGCATTAAGTATTCTTATTTAATATAATTCAATAGGATTACTTTTCTATCTGCAGGTTAAACAAAAGTATAGATAACCTCTCTCCTCTTCTGTCACAGTGAAATACCAATTCTAACTTGTATTTTTACATTTTAACATCACTGAAACTGGGATACGTGAATAAACAATGGCATGATTTAATTGGTATATATTTTTTTATTTCTTAGTAACACATAAAGTAATGGCGCATCTTCTTCCTTTGGTGAATTGATATTGAAGATGTGCACAAAGAGAGTGAATAAAATTATTTCAGTGACTGGGGGTGGAAGGAAGTATTTCCAAATTAACGTTATCTTCTCATGTATTCCATTTAAAGTGTGTGTAACCAGATGAATATGTTTACTATTATAATTAGATATTTGACTGTTTTAACTGCATCCTGAAAGTTTATTTGCTTCGGTTGACCTAAAATTTTTTTTGACATTTTCATTGGGAAAGTGGGTTTTATGTTTGTGATTTTATATTGATATCACAGTATATTCAGGCATCTATGGCACAGTATAACCTGAGAATATAAACCTACATATTTAATATTCATATTTGTAAATATTTTTTCTGTAAAGAAATCCCAAATTGATCATTCAACTTAATGTCTTCAGAAATCTCCCATAGGGAAATTAATATTAAGCTATATATAGATTTGGCGTAAACTAGTATACAATTCATCAGGAAAATGGTTCCTTAAAGCATTTTCTTACTTTTATTTATTATTTTTTTATTTTTGCGGTACGTGGGCCTCTCACCATTGTGGCCTCTCCCGTCGCGGAGCACAGGCTCCGGACGGGCAGGCTCAGCGGCCATGGCTCACGGGCCCAGCCGCTCCACGGCATGTGGGATCTTCCTGGACTGGGGCACGAACCCGTGTCCCCCGCATCGGAAGGCGGACTCTCAACCACTGCGCCACCAGGGAAGCCCCATTTCCTTACTTTTAAATTTATAGTCATGTATCTTTGATCCACGAAGGACAGTGTCAGTGAATGTGGTCTTGACGTAGTTGGAACAGAGGAGAAATGAGTGTGGTGATTGTGTGTGCTTTCTTGAGGGAGAATGGGTTGTGTTTAAAAAAATGAAAAGAAAAAGGGAAAACGAGATGCTGCGAGTGTTATAACGGAAGGTGACTGGTTCTTTATCTGATCCTGCTGGCTTCAGCTTGCTTTCTTGGGGGGGCCGCTTGTTTCTTTCTTCTTCCTCCGAGATGAATTTCACTGATTTCATTTAAAAGAAGAATAAATCACACAGGTTTACATAGTCAATTCTATTAGGCCATCTTCCTAAAGTTTCTTGTGGGCACAGCACCTTATAATTTATTACAGTCTTGATAGAAATTTTGATGGTTACCTCAAGTTTTTACTTTACACTGGAAACATTAGAATTATATATAGTTATTCTATATGCAGATTTTTTTTCTCCTAAATTTATTTCCCAAGAGCTAAAGTTTGATGCCAAAGTGAAATAAGACTCCTGAACTGTAAATTAGTTAAAAAGATCCTTAAGGTTGCTCACTCTTGACAGGAATAAGCTTCATTTTTCTTTTTTCAGGGATTTTCTTGTGTCTCATATAAAGCTTTGCATCTATATGAGATTTCAATGAGTGTCATTGTTGATCTAAAATTATTCTAACGTAATGTGTCATAACCAACAAAAATAAAAAAGAGCATTGTGAATAATCATTTAGGTAAAAAGTTGGCCTCTCTTTGACTTTGAACATTGTCTGCGTTCTGCACTGTTTTCCAAATGCCAAAGACCCGTGGATTTTTGTAGATCCCTTCAGGAATCTGTAAGCATCATAGGACATATAAAGTATGCCCAGGAGGTGTGTCAGCAGACCTACATTCTTCTCACGGATCCACCACGTATTCACTGTGTGGTTGTGAGGAGTTTTGTCTGTCATTTTGTTTCTCTGTTTTTCATCTATTTATCTTATATAATGGCGATCATAAATCTTGTTATCCTTGCCTTTCATTATTCTGAAAATGAGTTTTAAAAAACTCTCATTTTAGTACTGAAATATTAGAAAACATTAAAGTGCAAGTTGAAATGGTGCTTGAATTCAAGAAATAAACTTCTTGTTTTAGATTCTTAAAGTAAAATTTAGATCCTGAAGGTAAGCTGGATGGCACTGGCTGTTAGAAGTCTTAAGTATTTGGAGGATATAATATCGATACTACTTTCAATGAAATTGATTAATTTTTAGAAAGGGAAAACTGCTTGTTATGAAAAACAATAATGAACCTCAGGGGCTTTGTGCTACGGTAGGAATATGAAGCATGGCTACTTTGCATCTCTTTCTGCTGAGCAGTATTGGAAATGAAGTGAGGTTTATAGAGCCATATATTCTTCATTATTGCTTTTAGATTGCACCATTGGGGGTGGATTTGATAGATTTGGAATGAGAAATAATGGGTGTAATTAGGAAAACATTATTTTCACATTTGAGAAAATTATTTCAAAATTTTCCAAATGAATCAGAGTTCTGTATTCTACAGAATAATTGAAGCTGTCAGTGTTTTTCTGCTTTTGCTCCTGGATAACTTGGGTCTAAGAAATGGACTGGGGTGGGTAAAGGAGTTGTCAGTTCTAAGATAGGTGTGTGTAGAACTAAGCTGACTGACGTTGTAGGATCACAGTTAGCTACTTAAATGAGAAGGGGAGCAGCTAGCCGCCTTTTCTTTTCCTTTGTGTTTAAGAAACCACTTTTTTTCCTGCCCTAGGAAATGGTAAATTTTAGACAAAATTTGTTCCTTTAGAAACTTACATTAAGGTACAGTGGTGTAATCTAATATGAAAATACACTTGTTGAAAATCTGAAATTACTAATTTTTGTTGCCAGTGCAGAATCTGTGTGACTCCTTTCCCTTCTCTAATGCTGTGCTTTATATTTTGTCTATGTCCGTGAATAATATTGTTTCTGAATATTGCCCTCACTAATTGTTTCTAACTTTCTCTTTCACACTCTCTTCCTGGATTTGCCGTTTCCTTCAGTCTCACCTCAAGGTCAGTATGCTTGTCCTAAAACAAAGATATGCAACAGAACATTGTATACTAACGTTGCCTTGAATTCCTATAAGCAACTGAAATGATGGAACTTACCCCAGGAACGAGATGTCTAGAAATTCAGTTATGAGCGCAGAAAATGTCATGAATCTTAGATTTATCGGAAGAGTGGATTCATGGTTCTGTGCTTCGAAAGATAGAGTGGTCAGAAAGCGAGAATCAGACTGACCAGGTTTGGACCGAGAGAGAAACGAGGATGAAAGGAAGCCACTAGAGGAATGAGGAGGTGAAAAATATTGCTTTAATTTTATTATATTTTCATCCAGAGACATTCTGGCTGTTACATTTGTAGGTAAAGTGCAGCATGAAGGAGGGAGGGAACATTGCCACAGTCTGTGGATTTTTATAAGAACCTTTGAATTATTTCACGTACACAAACCTACACATACCCTTTCAGTTTGGGGTTTGTTTTGTGACTCTGCTGAATGGTAGAACTGGTGGTGACAAAAACAACCACCAGTCCTGCTGTTCATGTGTCAGAGGCTCAGTGGGAGAAGCTTTACAGGTTTTATTTCAGTTGATCTTCCCAGCAAGTATGTAGAGAGGTTCGTGAATTTCCACTTTTTAGGCAAGTAACACAAGTACAGAGTCCATTAAGTAACTCTAACTCATCTATCTTCATTAGTAAGTAAATTAGTAACGGAAGCTGGCAGAAAACAATCAGAAACATGCATTTTAAACGTTATTTATTTTGCATATGAGCCATGGCAATGTAAATTAAGATGTGAGAATTTCTGATAGGGTTCAGAAAATATTGTTAATACCACATGCGTTTTACCTACCAGCTATTTTCTAATCATAACAACATCATATATGTTTACTGTTTATAAAAGTACTTGTCAGCATGTGGGTTACACAGGGCAGATTGTTACTCCGATGAGGGTCTGAGATTAGGGAACGTGATTTCTACATCTAGGGTGAACCAACTAGTTAGGGGTGGTACTTAGATTTGAAGCCAGATATTCTCGTTTCAGCCTCAGGGCTTTTTATATGATATGCACTCTAGCCTAGGAATCAGAGTCCCAGATTGCTCAGGTGTTCTTAGGTAGATTTCTCATCTGTAACTTTCCCATCTGTAAAATTGGAGTAGTTCTCTAATATCTGAAGGGTTGTCGTAAACTTTGAATGAGTTAATGCAGATAGCACTTGGAACAGCGTCTGGCACTAGGTGAGCAGTCAGTAAGTGGAGCTGTTATGATTACTCCTTTTTGCTTTTTTCATGGAGTCCTGTTCGGTCCAGGATACCATAGTACGGTGCCATACGTTTCAGGGTCTTTAAAACACTACACTGTGCTCTTGACTCCTGTCACTATTAACAGAAAGTGCAAAGCTGTGCATGTTATGTGTAGAAGATGATAAAAGAAGCCGTGTCCCTTCTGTAATGACATTTTCAGACTCTATTTTTCAGGTGCTGAAACTTCTATTCTAGGTAGAAAGATGAAGTTGAGGCTTTTTTTGGGAAAAAGGTTCTCTTTCCCAAATCTCTCTCCCTGATATTTCTTCTCAGTGCTTGACGATATTTCTGAAAAAGTCTTCTTACCTTTGACTCTTAAAAAATAAGCAGTTTGTTTGGGGCGTATGTTAAAAAAATAAATAAACTTTTGTTTCATAATTACTTATACGAATCTAATTCATGAAGGGGTTCTTAACCATCCTCTTCCTTCTCTCTACGTATCGGCAGTCTCAGAATGTCTCTCTTCGCTCATCCTTACCTTACATTTGTCAGTGGGACAAATGTCCCAGCTCTGTTCCGAGGCTAAACTTCCTGTTCATTCCTTCCCTCTGACCAGTTTTCAAAACCTTGTTCCATAAATTGAATCCTCCTCCTCCTTATTTCCCTGTTTCTCTTCGCTTTCTTCCCACTGACTCTCCCAAACATAAAACATATCCTGGTTTTCCCCATCCTTAAAAAGACATGGAAGCAATCCTTCCAGTGTCTTTTTGTTGGTTTCAATTCACTACAGTATCTTACTTTTACCTTTTACTTTTTCTTTTCTATTTATTTGCACAGTTTTTGAAAGAATCGTTTATGCTTGATGCCTCCACGTTCACACTTCCCATTTATTTTCCAAAGCAATATAATTTGGAATCTTTTCTCAGTGCTGTGCTAAAATTGCTTCACTGGTACTCTGCCAAATTTAGTGGACTTGTCCGTCTCGGGCCTACCGGCCTTTCTGGTGTGTTAGATTTTTGACTCTCTCTCTTCTTTTTGGAGCTCTGCTTTTTAATAGTTTATGTGGCATTGTTTTCTGCTAGCTCTCTTACCACCTTGTTGACAGTTTTTGGCCTGTTTTGCTTTTCTTCTTTTACATGTTTCTTAATTCTTGATGTTTCTCACGTTCTTTTAGAAAATTCCTTTTTCATCTCCATTATTGGTCACCTGACTTGTTAGTACCAAAGACGCAGTTTTGTTGTGTTTTTTAAACATTTTATGGAACCCTACTTTGAATAGACCATATTCACTATAGAAGAAATCTTACAGTATTTACAATAAAAGTAGCAAGCAAGCATTTTAAAAGTGATTTTCCAATTTTCTACTCTAAATATTTTTTCCACATTGTAGTAAAACAGTTAGGGTACCACTTAAGTAATTCCAAGTCTGACCACAATTCAGCTTTAGGAGAAAAATATCATGAAGGCTTTTGCCTTGTATTTGGAGGACTTTCCTCTCTAACTTAAGCTTCAAGGGCTCTCATAGTTTTACTGGGAAGTTTTATCACTTTGTTCTGTATTTTGATTTTTGCATGACAGATTTTGATCTAAATGTCTCCAAACAAAACCTTATGAAATGCTCCAGAAGAATTTGTCCATGGAAGTCATTGGTGTAGACATAATTCTCTGAGTTACAAGTTAGGTTAATTATAATATTCTTAGCTGATTCATTTTTAGTTAACAGTAAATGCCATTAAACTATACTTATTTCTAAATAAGTTTATTTTTCAAGTAATAAAAAATATAACAAGTTTTGTTTTTCCAGTGGCAAGGATCATTTTGGCTGTAATATATAAAAAACCCTCTTGTCATTCCAGATTGGAATTCAGTGCTTTTTTTTTTTAATATAGAAGCATTTCACCATTTTAATTACAGTTTTGCCAAGTCCAGTTGAATAACTCATCAAGAGAATATAATTTATTGATGGTTTGAGATTGAATTGGATGTTTAGACTACTTCATTGTATGACTTTGGGCAAGGTACTTATTCATTCAGTGTTTGTTTTAGCCTATTTTGTGTTAATAGTGACAATTACCTGCAGTGTTGTGTTTTCGTGTCTCCACTGAGCTTTTCCATTTTGAATGGATTTGTTTCTGCTCTTCCTCCCCTGCCTTCCTCTGTCCGCCTTTCCATTCAGTACAGAGCAGAGATTTTATTTAGAGTGACGATGACTAAAGATTCACACTCTGTATCCTTAAACACACATCTCTTTAGTTCCTGTTCAGTGACATTAGCCCCAGAGAATGAATACAAAGAACGAATTCCATGTTTAGATGAAAAGACATGATTCAGTCCATAATTCATCTTTGATTTTTATTATATAGCAGCACCTTTGGCTAAAGGCAAGACATTCAGGAAGTTAGGCCTATAAATGTCATCTCTTTCACTCTTAGATCTAAACAGATTAAGCGCAATATTATTATTACCCATGTTTTATTTAGCAGTGGCCTTTGCAGACCTGTCTTCATGACAAATGTTTGGAATCTGTGGGATGCTTCCTACTAATTGTGTTAAGACCAGAGTCCCTGTATTGTTATGTAATAAAATTTAAATACTTTATGACTTGCTCAAGTACATTCCTGTTGCTATAGCCTGTTTCATCTAGTTTATTGAAAGAGTTCTACATTGATTTCTAAAATCACACTAGGTCATACAACCATTTCTCTGCACATTTTAGAAAACTTTTTTCATTATTGACTGATGCTACTCACTAAAACCTCATAAGATGTCATTCACAAAAAGAAGTCTAGTAGAATTGTGAGGGCTTAGTTATTTTCTTACTTTTCAGCCAAAGTGTTCAGGGCTCTATAGGCCAAGAGCATTTCTGACCCTGTGGGATCTATTTACAAGGAGTTCGACGTATGGGCAAGAGTTTATCATCTGAGAGAATGATCTGTTGTTAATTGCATTTTTTGCTTCCATTTGTCATTCTTTTGGCGTTCTTAAATACCTTTGTTGTTCAAGAGTATATTTCCTAATTTATTTTCCTCTCAAGCAATAATATTGCCTGGAGTTTTTTGTAGTAGGCCACATAAGCACAGTGTAGCCACACTCTGTTAACTAACTTCTCCTAAAATAAAATAGTGTTACTGTTTTGGATGATTCATTGATAGAAATAAGTGTGTGAACACAGACTTGTGCTGATCTACCTAACTCTTCCACTGAAGAGTATTGAATTTCACGCCATTATGCGTTGAGAAGTGGTAAATGTTGCTTTTCTAGATAGCAGTCGTAGATAACTACCTGGTATTCTGTAGACGAGCTAAAGATGGCAAATTCAATAGAGAAGGGAGGAAAGACTAATGTTACAATTAGTCAAGATTTGAGTTTCTGTAGGGTTGTCAGATTTAGCAAATAAAAATATGAGATGCCCAGTTAAAATTGAATTTCAGATATACACTGAATATTTTTTGTATTAATATGTCATAAATATTGGGACATACTTATACTAAAACATTATTTGTCGTTTATCTGAAATGTGAATTTGACTGGATATCCTGTATTTTATCAGACAAACCATGATGATGTAGTTTGGAGATAAAGCAACTTTTATAGAATGTGTTGAGAGGAGACCTCACCACAGGCTGTCATTACCTGATTTAAAGGATGTTAATTAAATATAGACCATGGTGGCTTGTATGGTCTCATTATTAGTTCAGTTTATTGATGCAACTCTAAGGCAGAGTTGAATGAATTCTAACTGTTGCATCCTTCCTTTGATTTGTTTCCATGAATCCCCTTCGATTTGTTTCCAAAAGTTTGGAAATCTGATTATATCATCTCCCTACATAAAGTCTTACACACTTAGGATAAACTGCACCTTCCTTGCTCAGCACGATATAAGTATGTGGCTTTCGTTTACCTTTGGCTTCCTTTTCCTTTGTTCTGCTGCTCCAGCTTTAAGTTGCAGTCATAGTGAATGTAGCTTCTCCCAACGGGACACGTTCTCCTTTTATCAGGGCTTTAGTCCTGCTGTTCTCTCACCTAGTAACCTTTGGAAAGTTCAGAGGTAGATCGTTTTCCAGGAAACTTTTCCCGATCATCACGACCACCCCTGACCCCTTTTCTGGGCACTTTCTTATAGCACTTAGTATACCCTGTATGTGCTTGGATGCCTGGGAGGTGTTTGAGAGCAGGAACTATTTTTATTCATGGATTGATATTTCTCATGCCTGGTACATGAGAGAGGTGTTTAACCGAATACTTGTCTACCTAATGAGTAAGGGGACTGTAAAGAGCTTCACAGACTGTCAAAGCATAAACAAATGTAGATCCTCTTGCATTCCAGAGCCCATATTCTCCTGGGCAGTGCCTTAAACCTATTATTTGATTGGTAATCATGATTCCAGTCTGGTGAAATTAGTTTTCTTTACCTGTGACCTAGCACCTGGTCTAGTTTTCTTATCTGAGTGTGGAGGCAGTGGAGTTGGATAGGGAGCTTCAGAAGTAGATAGGGTGATCTGTTGCTTAAGCTGGGGCCCTGGATCTTTATGTGACTGTTTTATATACATATATGTTATATATAGCTTTTTGAAAGTTTCAAATATTTAATAACGGTAAAATTAGAGTTGTATTACAAATCTTTCTTAAATAGCCATTCTACAGTTTCATAGCATTGATGTCAAGAGGCTGTTTTCATATTTCCAGCAAAAATCTCTGAATTTTATTTCCTTTTTCTGCCATTTCACACTATCCCGTGCCTTTTTTTGGTTTGCTTTATGATTTCATTGTGCTTCATAAAGTACACGCTTAAATACGTGCTCCCAAAACACCCTGGTTAACAGCTTGCTGCCATTGATGGGAAAGAGCATTGCAGTGTTGGGGGGATTGTTTTGCAGCAGGAACTCTTGCTGGTTCTCAGGTGTTTGTGGAGGTCAGTGGTGTAAGTCGGTGAATAAACATTCTTTCCTGTGCGTATATACGAAGAGCTTGATTTTCCTCCCCTTATCCACAGGCAAGTGAAAGACCAGAATAAGAAGGTAGCAAACCTGAAGCACAAGGAGCAGGTAGAGAAGAAGAAAAGCGCGCAGATGCTGGAGGAGGCCCGGCGCAGGGAGGACACCCTCAGCGACAGCTCCCAGCAGCTGCAGGTGCGCAGGGGGCCAGGCCCTGGGCGAGCAGGTTCCCTCCCCGCTTGCACGCGGCTCACTCTCCATCCTCCTCTTCCTCTCTTTCTAACCCTGCCCGCTGCCTTCCTCTCAGACCAGCTGTTTAGCCGTAAAGGGATGGCCTTAAATAGAAAAGGCAAGTTTTATTCCACAGCTTTGTTTGGAAACCTCAGCAAAGGAGAAGGTCTGTCTCCTCAAGGGGATCCCGCCTCCTTGGTAAGTTCAGCGTCCGTGTGATGAGTGGGGTCTGTTGAGCTTCAGGTGGTCAGCGTAGCGATGGGCCGTTTTCCTTCATTAAAGCGCATTGCCGGTCTTGGTTTGTGCCTGGCTTCCTTCTTGGTTCCATCTTCCTTTCCTTTCTCCCCCCACCTTTCGTACCTTTTCCCCCCTCCCTCTTTCTTTCCTTACTTTTAAAAAGTTTAGTTTAGAGAGTGTATTTCAGTCATACAGGATGTATTAAAACATACTTTTTTACTTCACTGGAGACATAATCGATGTTTGGACCTAATTATTCACGAGACTAAGTTAAACCAGACTCCGTAACAAGAGTAGCAGTGACCGTGTAAGTGTCAGCTGTGTGCCCAGTGCTTGAAACCAGGGCCTGGGCAGTCACTGTTTCTAACCTTCACTAGTCCAGAGGGGCAGATGGGTTTTGCACATTTTACAGATGAGGAAATGGTCTCAGAGAAATGGAATTACTTATACCTACATGCACACAGCTTTCGTAGTGGCTCGGCTGTGATTTTAACTGAGACTCCCTGGATCTCTCGCCTGTCTGAATGAAAGTTTAAGTTTAGAGAATGCCATAGACGTGGTGGAAATCTCTAAAACTCCTGCCAAGACTGCTAGCCGCTGCCAGGTTGTTTTTCTCTCATTATAGTTTCTAATTGGTATGGTAGTGTTTATGCCACATTGCATAGCCACAGAAATCTTTACTGGAGAGATTTGGAGGAGTTATCTGTTACGTAGAAACCATTTTTAGGCTTTATAACAAATTCATTTCTGACCTGAAAACCCGACTTTTTAATTCCCTTTTTCATTCCTCTTGTATATAACTTTGATTATAAAATACATACTCTGTATAGAAACAGTATAAATTTCCTCAAATACACCAACTTTTGAAAAAGCAGCATACCAGTTTTCCCTCACCCTTGCCAATAACAGTTGATACTATAAGTTTTCTTCCTCCGTTTTTATTTTTTAGTGCCAATCTGATGGGTGGAAAATATTGAATTTTTGTTTTAATTTATATTTCTCTGATTACCAGTGAGGAAGAGTATTTTTTCATGTCTTACGTTTTCATTTGTTTATTAATGTACTTAAATCTATCTCTGTCTTCCATGGTGGCTTTTTCCCTGTAGATTTTTTGCTTAGTTTATCCGCATTTTGAGAACATATAAATATTTACCTATAAATATTTTTAAGTTGTTTTGGGCTTTCATTTTTAACCTTTACTTTTTTTTTTTTGCGGTACACGGGCCTCTCACTGTTTTGGCCTTTCCCGTTGCGGAGCACAGGCTCTGGACGCGCAGGCTCAGTGGCCATGGCTCACGGGCCCAGCCGCTCCGCGGCATGTGGGATCTTCCTGGACCGGGGCACGAACCCATGTCCCCTGCACTGGCAGGCGGACTCTAAACCACTGCGCCACCAGGGAAGCCCTACTTTTTAATTTAAATAATTTTAGGATAGTTTGTGTTGTGAGGGTCTTATTTTTTTCTTCATTGCTAACAATTTCACTAGAGTATTTATAGAAAATTATTTCACTGCTCATAAGTTTGAATTGACATCTTTATGGTTTATGAAATTGTTTAATAATTAGGCTGTTTCTAGGATTTCAGTTCAACCTGCTTTCTGGACTAGGATCACATTGTTTTTAATTATAGAGAATATTTATTTGTTTTATAAGACAAGCCCTTCTTTATGGCAGCGCCTTACCCATTTCATCTGTCTCATTCCCCCCACCCCCACCAGATAATGGTTTCTGCTACCAGTCTGTCTTTGTAAACCGAAGCGTGCCCTTTTAATCTTCTGTCAGGTGTTACAGTAACACCAAAAGTGCTTTCATAGGTCATCTCTTGTTTCCTCTTTATATAACCCGACAGATAAGTGAATCAGATTATTTGTTTATATATTACATATAGACAAAACGAATTTAGAGTGGATGAGTGACTTTTCCAAGGTGTCTCAGTAAGTGACAGATATTCAAGTTATGAAAAATGATAGCTGATGGCCATATGCAAGATGCACATGGATGCACTTCATTCAGATATGTGAAAAGAGCACTGGACTACAAGCGGGACACTTTGGATCTGATCTCAGCTCTTTTACTCACTAGCTCTGCTACTTGTTTCTTAACTGTGTCATTGCAAATGACAACCCAGTGGTGGTGAGTATCCCTAGGACCCTATTGTGATCTCTAAATATGAGTCCCCACTGAAAGACACTAGGGATTCTTGGAGAAATGGCTAATGGTAGAATCCATGGGGGAGTAGGGGAGTAGAAAAGCAGTTGTTTGAGGATTTGTATTTTTAAAAGTTCTCATTATCTGAATTTGTTTTTGTTTTAAATTTCTGAATGTACATATGGGTCCATTACTGATGTTTTCATGAAATAGGTGAAGTGAAGGGAAGGAATTAGTGTAGTGTTTCCAGTATGGGCGTAATAGTAATTCGAGGATTAAAAAATATTTTTTATCATGTTAAAAAGAAATGCTTTATAACTAATGTTTTGAACTTTGATGAGTAATGAATATTTAATCTTTATCAGATGCCACCTTGGCTCCCAAAGATTAATTATGCTTATCACGTTAATAAACACACAGTGTACTTTCATTTATTTGTGAAGAGTAAAGCTTGGTTTAAACTAGGAGGTTCGTTTTTGCCTTTCGTTATTCAGTGACTACCAGTTACGGTGTTAAGTTCCTTGGCGGCCTCACTCTTACTGGTTACAGTTGGTCACAAAGCAGTGGTATTACTTTTTCATTTATCTTTCTTTATTCTGAAGAATAACACACATTTTAAAAAGTACATAAATCACACACACACACACTCACGTGCACAGTGTGAATAATACATGTAAAGGGATTGTCTCAAGGAATTGGAATACTGCTGGCATCCCAGAAGTCATTTATGTATTCCTTCCCAATCATCATTTCTCCCCTTCCTTCATTATTGTGACTTTTATTGTTCTTTGCTTTTCTTTACAACCTGTGTATATATTTTTAAAAAGTATAGATTCGTTTTACATATTTTTGCTTTACGTAAATAGAGTGATCATATTTATTCTTCTGTGGCTTCTTTCGTTCAACATCATGTGTGAGGCTTATCCTTGACGGTTGTACGTAGCATTTGCACACTCGTTGTCCTTGCTCTTCTGTGTGATTTTTCTTTAATTCAAAATCCCATGTTTTATTTTGAAAGTGTTCTGAAAAGGTATCTTCATTTTGTTCTAATTTTCCATTTTTAAAAATACTTCAGGTGGAAATAAAAGTATTTCTTTTTGGCATAAAGTGAGTTTCGAGATAAGCTGTTACTTTGTTCTTGGCTCAACGTATTAAAAGTGTCCTGAAGAGATTAAAGAGATACCTTACATATGAAATGAAAATGCTACCTGAGAATAGAGGGAATCGCGGGATCTCACAGGCTCTAAGCACTGCTGCTGTTTAGCATGGCCTTAATTGTGAAGGCACTCGACCGCATCCTGTTTGTACTTTCGTGATTTGAACAGTTATTACTATGATCTACATTAACTAGTCTCAAACTTTTTGGTTTTAGAAGCCCTTTTGTGCTCTTCATAACTTGTAAAGTCCCCAGAGCAATTTTTTTATGTGGGTTGTAATTCTCATATACATATGCAGGTACTTACTGCCCCAGCTCTCCAATGTCTAGATGTATCTAAAGACACATCTCCAGCACTATAAAGATTCCATATACAGCTGACCCTTGAACAACACAGTTTTGAACTCGAGGACCCACTTATACACCGACAGTTTTCCGTAGTAAATACTACAGTACCACATGGTCTGTGGTTTGAAGCCATGGATGCAGAGGAACCTCATATGCGGCGGGCTGACCGTAATTATACTCAGATTAAGCCCCGTGTTGTTCCCAGGTCATGTACACAAGGTTACTTGCAGTATTGTACTAATTGCAAAGTATTGCAGACAACATAATTGCTTATAGATAGGAGAGTGCTTGAATCCACTGTGGCGCATCCACATTGGAGACGGGCAGCTCCAAAAAGGAATGAGGGAGATCTCTAACGAACTGATGTGGAGTGATTTCCAGGACATCTTGTCAAGCCGGGGCGGGGGGGGGGGGGGTACACAAAAGACTGTCTGTAGTATGCTGCTCATTATGAGAGAACACACATATATCTGATCCTTTTTGCCAAAGAAAACAGGAACAGTAAGCTAGAGACCAGTTATCTAAGGGAGTGGTTGGGAGGGGATTAGTAGAAAGAAGGGGAAGGGGATGGGGGTGGTAGGTTTGAGGAGAAAGTGACACTTCTCTTTACCCTTTCCAAAAACTAGATAAAACCAGTCAAGGTGTGGGGTTGGGGGAACCCCAGAAGGAGTACAAACCCTAACAGATGAAATCCAGTTTTATAAATGAGTAACATAACTGCCCTCAAAGGGGTGGGGAAGAAGGGAACGGACCTAAGGAGGTTTGGAAGCCATTTTCTTGAATACTGTGAAGCTAAAGACAGAAGAACTGTACATAAATGTTGTAATAATAAAGAAATAGATTGTAGGTAATGAAGGCTGAGTTTTTTCATTATTCAAGAAAGAATAATGAAAAAGCACCTGGGGTGCTAGACTGGAATCAGAGATACTAGTAAGAACTCATGGTGTTCAATTTATATGCAGACAGGGAGGTACAGAGATGCTGATGTGTGTCTGCAAAATGCATAACATCATGAGAAAATACCAGGCAAATCCAAATTCTGGGACTTTTTACAAAATAACTGAGCAGTATATTTAAAAATGTCAAGCATTTGAAAGACAGGGAAAGACAGACTGAACACTGTTTTAGATGGATTGGAGGACACTTAGAAGAAATGTCAACTAAATAACTAAATGAAATGTGGGATCCTGGGTTAAATCCTGGAACAGATAAAGGACATTAGGGAAAAACTGATGAAATTAAAATAAGATCTTTTTTTTTTTTTTTTTTTTTTTTTAATGTGGTACGCGGGCCTCTCACTGTCGTGGCCTCTCCCGTTGCGGAGCACAGGCTCAGCGGCCATGGCTCACGGGCCCAGCCGCTCCGCGGCATGTGGGATCTTCCCGGACCAGGGCACGAACCCGCGTCCCCTGCATCGGCAGGCGGAGTCCCAACCACTGCGCCACCAGGGAAGCCCAGAACAAGATCTTCAGTTTGGTTAGTCATATTGTGCCAGTGTGAATTTCCTAGTTTTGATCGTTGTGCTGTGGTTATGTAAACTCTTTACAGGAGGCTAGGTGAGGAGTGTATGGGAACTCTGTACTATTTTTGCAACTTTTCTGTATGTCTGTAAATAGTTCAGAATTAAAATTTTATTAAAAATAGTCATTGGCTCTATATTTCCTCAGCACTTATAATCACCCACTTCACTTTCCCATCTCCTTTAAACAAGTGAGTTATGAATTTCAGAAGCATCTTACCACCAAACGTAATGATACAGGATAGATATCTTGGGCTTTTTTCATATACCATCTCTAAATTTGCAGTGCAGATATTACTGTGTTCTCCATATTGTTTGACATCCTAAAGCTGTCATTTAATTTAGAATTAGTTTAGCAAGTTGACTATTCCAAAGATTTGACCCAGATCTTAAAGCCATGATGATATCGATAATAGACCGTTATTATCAGAGTTGATATGTCTTGACAAGTCTCTATCCCTCCAAGATGTTAGGTTTAATTTTGCTCATTTTCTTTAGACATACTTGATGTCTTGCATTTATTCAGTATACATTTATTGAATGCTCTCTAAGTGTAGAACTCTGTTGCTAAACTTTGGTTGTACAGTTACGAAAAGGCATGTTCCCTACCCTCTGGAGCATATTGTCTCATGGAGGAGAGTGTAATGATAAAACTAAGTAAGTAGAAGTTATGGTAAGTGCTGTAAGGAAATAAACCGGGCACGTGAAAGATAGTGGGGGAGGGAAAGATGGTGGGCAGCAAATTTAGGTAGAGCCATCAGAGATGTCCCTTCTGAGAGTATGACATGAAGATGAGGTCTTAAAAAGCAAAGCAGAGGAAACAGTGTTTAAAGTGGAGGGAATCCCTAAGGTAAGAAAAACCTTACCTTAGGTTGTTCAAGGACCAGAGTGTGGTGAGTGAGGTAGAACACAGGCACCCGTGTGTGTTAGTAACGCCGGACCTTGTAGGCCATGTATGAAGTCTAAATTTTATAAGTAGCGAAACACCTTAAGTAAAGATGGACAGGATTTGATTTGCATTTTGAGAGTACTGGTTTTTTTTGCAGTATTTGGACAACGGATTAGAATGGGATAAGAGTGGTTATGAAGAAAGTGTATGTCAGTAAATATGTCTTGCACACCTGCTTTGTGTAAATAGTGATGATGAACAACGTCCCTCCTCCAAAGGAGCTCAGATCATAGTAGGAGGCCCTGTAGTAATAATGAAGATGAGAGGTGATGATAGAGGTTTTTGGAGGCTCAGAAGAGAAAAAAGAAGAGAGGGTGGATTTGAGATTTGTTACATTTAGGTAGAACAGGCAAGAATTTCTCGTGGGTTGGAATGTGGGCACTAAAGGAGAGGAAGGAAAGGGGATGGCTGCTAGGTTTCCTGGCACGGGGAACAGGGTGTGTGGCGATGCTCAGTGATGAGATGGGCAAAACCCTGAGGGTGAGGTCAACAGGTTTCCAGGGAAAGGGAACAAGTCCATTTTCAACATGTGACTGTATCTGAGAGGTATCCTGATGGAGATGTCAAGCCAGCAGTTGGAAGTGCAGATTTGAAGTTTAGAGAAGTCTGGTGTAGTTAAATTAATTTTGGAGACTTGAGCTTAAATATCATATTTTAACCCATAAGAATCAGATACCGTCTAGAGATAAAATATTGACAGAAGAAAATGTAGCTAGAGCTGAACCCTTAGGATCCTCACCGTTGAGAGCTGGGACAGACTCGGAGAGGGTGGTGCTTGAAAGGAAGTTAAAATGAAGAGGCCAGTTGAAGCGGGAGAGAAAAAGAGTATAGCATCACTGAAGGCAGGAGAGGATTGTTAATGCTGCTGAGAGGCTGAGAAAGAGGACAGCATCCGTGTGTGGTCTGATCCAGTGTATCCAGGATGGTCAAGAGAGAAAGTACCCAGCGATCCCCCTGGTCTGGGGAAGGGGGTGCCTTACATTCTGCCCTGTTGACCTTGGGCATAGTAGATGATCCCACATCAATCCAGATACTTACCTTGCCAGTATTTCTGTCACACGCTCACCAAAATTCACTGCCCCTCGCAAGATCCTTGGAATATCTTAGGTATATGTGTGACCGTTCTAAGACATTCTTATACAATAGGTATTTAAAGAGCTTCTGCCATGGTCCTTGCATACTAACATTTAAACTATTTTACAATTCCAGTTGATATTCACAAATAAAGGACATGAATGATAAAAGCAATGAGGCACAGATTGGTGACAGGCCTTTCCTACTATCATGTTTTTCGATTACAGCGGCTCTTCTGTTGACAGTCTGCGTCGAATTTTGCCAGGCTTTCTCTTTCCACTACTCAAGAGCTTAACTCTGTATTAGTTACATTTAGATCTGAGTTGTTTCATTCACATTTTCTGTAAGCCATGTTTCACTGCAATTGGCTACGTCAGATTTCAGAATAATCCGTGGTTGTCCTCAGTAAACATTTATTGAGTGCCCGTTGTGGAATTGTCATTGCGCTGAGTGCTGTGAGGACATAGAGATAAATAAGAAATTTTTTCCCCCTGTGAACATTAGATATGCTCATTAAAACATTTTTTTTGTGCTGGATATGTGAAAAGATGTGCTGTAGTGGAATTCATAAGTAATTGCTGTGTGAAGAGCTGGAATTAGGTAAATCCCAGCAACAAGAGCCTCCCAAATAAGCATTATATGGAAGCATAATCTTAGCTGATTTGACTGATGGTCATTTTGGGATTAGAAAAGCTTTGTACTGAAAGCCTACCCATCTTTTAAGGTTCAGATCAAATGTTCCCTCCCTTGTAAAGCCTGCATAAATCCTTGCAGTGGGAATTAATCACACTCTGTGTTGCAGTTCCATTACAGCTTGTTTCTGCTTTGATTTCAAGGCTTATTTTCTTACCTTGTATTATATGCTGTTAGTTTGTGTGTTGTTTCCCCGTATATTTGAGTTTGGGAACCCTGTCTTGGTACTTTGCCCATTGTTGGTTCTCTATAAAATTGTTTATTGATTTCAGTTGCATCAATAGATGTCAAGACCTCTCATTCACAAGCATCTTAGCCTGCCCTTGGGAGCTTCCTGTCAACCGAATCCTTTAAGAATTTCTAGCCTCATTTTTAGGTGAGATACTCACTAGCATAGCTAATCTGTTCTATACAACCTGATAGTGTTGGTGTTCCTTAAGTATAGTTTATTGGTTTTCTAACTTATGCTCTTCTACTCATGCAGTCTTCTTCCTGTGGATGTCCAGCTTTACTGCCTGAAGATTCTGGCTTAAAATTAACTTTTGTTAATGAACTCTACCCTGTTCTTGTTATTGTCTTATCTGTTGTTCCTCAGCCAGTATGTTTAATTATATTTTATTGTTTTATATTTTTCAATACATTGTTTTAGAATTGTTCCTGTGTGATTTAATCATTCTTCTCCCCCCCCCCCCCCGACTAATTTATATCTGCCTTAGGTTAAGGGCTATTTTTTAAATTTCTTTTTAGCATTTCTTAATCTTTTATAGAGGCAGCTGTTCATTAATTACAGCTACAATTATTGTTATAAGTAATAAAAATTTAGCTACAAATTTTAAAAATGTTGTATAATGATATTATATTTAGCACCCTAATATTCTTTAAAATTTCACAGGTTACCCTCTAAGGGCCTCGCATATTTTAACAAAGGAAATGCCATCTTCCCTTGGCTCAGGATGTCTACCTTTCATATTTTTATTCTTTCAGCAGTGACACTTCGTCTTTTGACAGAACTGCAGGTTCTAATACGGCAAAGCAGACTGAACTGGGGGTAGTGGCTCATGTCAGTAGTGGTTTGGTGCTTTGTTTTTATTTATGACAAAGATAAGTATCTGAATTTAACCTTGAGAGAGAGGGCTGTCAGGGAGATTAATGGGACTGCTGAAAGAACATTGTGAGCCAGCTCTCCTGAGACCAATGACTATTAAGAATAAAGTTCAAAGAAAGTGAAAACAATAGAAATAGAGATAGGGGAATGCAGCTTTACGTGTATTTAGGCATATTCTCCTCTTAGATGCAGAATCAGTGAAACATTTGTGTTTTTCTTTACAGTTGTATTTTATTTGCTCTACCTACAAAAATTTGTTTTCTTCCATTTTGGTAAGAGATTTTTTTTTTTTTTTCTTTCTGAAATGAAGACCACTTATCCTTGCTTTTTCCATTGACCATGGGGATAATGGTTTAAGATAACCTTTTAAAAAATTGATTATCTGACATCCTCCCAGAAATAGTATGTGATGTGTCACGTGCAAGATACCTCTGATGTATTAATGTTCTTCTTGTTTTTGTAAAAATAAATTTTGGTTTCTTCTTAACAGACCTTCTTGACCTATTTAAAGATTTAATTCTATATCCTCTGTTCCCTTTGGATTAGTTTTTTTCTTAGGGCTTTTTCTATCTGGAATATGAGCATAAGTGGGTTTTTATGGAGTACTCAACAAATATTAAATGGAGTTAGGGATTATATAGGAAAAGTGTACATACAAATCAGCATCTGTTTTTACAACCCTGTGGATAGTTGCTGAAATTAACTTGAAAATTGTGTTTTCCTGCAGGTAAAGCACCTACTTATATTGTTGGCACATGTGCAAATTTTTAAAGCTTTTAGCTCAAACTGTGCCACTTCTTACCATTTAGGAAAAAAGCAAAACAAGTCTTAAAATGACTTTAAGAAATTCTGCCATGTTTGAAATGTCCTCAGTAGACGTGTTTTCCTCTGGACAAAGTTCAGCTCCATGTGAAACTTACTGAAAGGATGTTTATTGATGGTGTGATTGTGTAGCCTACTAAGCTACTTCCTGCCGTTAAGTTTAGCCCCTTCTATGGGAACTTTGAATCACATCATTTGAGCTTATTTCAGGAACGCTCCCCATAAATCAGTAAGTGGTTAAAGTTACATTTGTCATGAAATTTCTCACAAGTACTAGGGTCTCACTTCAGTGAAACATACGGTTTAATCCTTTCCTTTGTGTTATCGTGGAAACTCCTCCTTTGCGTTTGGAAAGTTGAATCTCCAAAGAGATTCCTTTTATTTTTAAGAGAGAGCAGAAACAGGTGTATATATAGCACCTTTGCCAAGACCTCAAAGGCAAGAGAGACAGCCTCTTATGGACCACATCAATTGTTTATTATATTAAGTAAAAGACTATCCTTGGGGTTTTGGGGGAAGACTTTGAAAATTTGTGCTTGTTCTTTTTAATAAGCATTAGTGATCAGAGGAGACGTGTCCTACGATTAGGTAAACCCCATGTCCTTGCCTGAACTGCTGTTACCAGCTACCAGAATTTTCAAGATGAGCACCTGGCCAATCTATGTGGGATATTTGTACTCGGTGCCCCATAAAAGTTATTTATATAAAGCATTATTTTATATGTATATGTTTCCATTTCCTTAATGAAATGCATCTGCTTTTGTTTTGACTTCGATTTTTAACAACTTGAACTGTGGGAGATATTTGAGGGACTTTAAAGGGAACAGGGGGAGAAAATATCTTTACATTTGAACCCAAAGCATTTCCTTAAACCAAAAAGTGGTTGGTGTGTAACCAAATTCTGTCTCTGTGTTAGGCTAGCTTTCTTTTCTTAAAATTGACTTCATCAATGCATCTGGCTTCAACTCCCCCCCCCCCCCACTAAGCATCTGAGCAGTTGGTAATTGAATTCTGACCTGTTGAATGATTTTAATGAAATCTTCCGCATGTGTATTTATGTTTGCGGGATGGGGAGGAGGTATAGCAGTGGGGTTGAGGGTGATGGAGAAGGAAGCATGGTCTCTTCACAGTAAGGAGAATGGATAGCAGTTAACATTAATATCTTTCAGAGCATGTTAAACTCTCTGGTAAGTGGTGTTTACCCCAGAGGAAGTGGCTCTTAATGTTAAGCTGAGGGAATGACCTCCACTGGCAGGGCCAGGGCAGGGGGATGAGTGGACGTGGGGGGCTGTTCCCTCAGATATTCGTGAAATCTGCAGTGACCTTCCTTCTGCTGCTGAGAAAAGCTTAATGGGATTTGTCCGTATCAAGTGATTTCTTTTTATGTTACTGTATAGTGAGCCTTTTTTTTCTTTTAATTTTGAGGGAGCTGTTTGAAGAGAACAAAACATTAATTTCTGATTGCTCTTGTTCCTTGTTTCCTCTTGCCTTTGCTTTCCTTAGTGAACGTTTGATCTGAAGGCAAGGCAGTGGGGAGTAGAGTCTTACAGCTGGTTTATAGCTGATGTTGACAGAGCTGATGTCAAGAAGTAAAGTTCAGAGGAGTGTTTTAAGGGAGTGGGATTATGGGATTTGCTAAAGGGTCCGGTCCAGTCTTCTTCAGTTGCCTGAGTGAAGTTACAGCTGTCACAGCTTTTGCCCTAATCTCGTTTGAGTATAGGAGGCTTCTTGTTTAAAGATACGAGAAATTCTGTGGTAGCTTCCCCTTTCCTCTCGTTCTCCCTCTACCATGCCCCCAGAACTAGTCACAAAAACCACCTGCGTTGAACCCTTTCCTCTGTGAATGAAGTGGTCTCATTGGACCCCAGCTAATAAGTAGAGTTGGCGTAAAGATTAGACTTAATTATCATCAAAATCCATGAGGGATCAGGAGTTTATAGAGGGCTTTGCTCAGTGGGAGCCAGCAAGACTCTGAATATTTCATTCTCATATTTTCTTAAAAAACTGGCTTAATTCCCCCAAAATGTGGAGGCTAAACGTATTAATAAACCTCTGTTGTATGGCTAGCTCTCCGAACATTGACCCAGGAGTTTGTTTTCAGTTGAACTGTGACTGACTGGCATGTTGTTGTGTGTTCTTAGGACTGAACTGTCATTGAATTCAGTTGGATTACTCTAATGTTTACCATAATCCCAAGAAAACATCTCCCCTTACAACTCAATCCAGTTGCAGACTTTCTTCTAAATAATTCCTGACAGAATGCATATTTTGCTGATCTCATATCCAATGATACGCTGATCCATAACCCAATTTTGTGATGTCTTCTGAATGTCTGCCTTTTACATTTTAGGTATGTCTGGATTTCATTTTAATTTGGTATCGTTTGGGTTCCACTTTAATATAATCTCATAACAAAAGCTGTGTCTTTGTAGTAAAGGCTCTCTTATCCTAACAGTTATTTTTCTCTCAGAAGCAGTTCTGTTAATCACTGTTTTCATTCTTCATTGCTTCGTTGATAATCCAGTTTTCTTGTACTGGAGCGATATCCTCGGGTACTATGAAAACCATCTTCCAAGGTGGCCCCAGAGCATCCTTACCTCTTGGTATTTGTGGCCTTGTGTAGTCTTGTGGCAGGGTTAGTCTTTGTGCACAGGAGAAAGTGTCAGATGTGATGATATGTGACTTCTGAAGCTGGAACACAAGAGACGTGGATGCCCTGCCTTGCTCTCCAGGGTCACCTGCTCTGAGGAATGCCAGGTGCCATGTGGAGAGGAGCAGAGGCCCCTTGCCAGTGGTCATCACCAACTCGCCAACCTTGTAAGAGGAAGCAGAGGACTGAATCCTGGCAGACCTCTCAGCTGTCCCCCAGTGAGAGAACCTGGAGCCAGACTGTTAGGTTAAGCTGCTCTTGAGTTTCTGACCCACAGAAACTGCGAGACAACAAATGTTCACTGTCCTTTTAAGCTGCTAAGCATTGAGGTAACGTGTTAAATTGATATAATTAATAGCTAACATAGGCACTTTATATCCTAGGTACTAAAGTGATCTGCCACATGCCTGAATTTTTCTTTTTCCTTTCAATTCACAGTTTGGTTTCCTCTGTTGATAGAACAGTCAGTGCTATTTGAATTTCAGTTACTCATGTTATCACTGCAGTAATTGTCAGTCACTTGTTAGAGCTTTTGACAGTGTTTTCCGTAAGGATTCTCACCTAGTACCTCATATTTATGTGCTAACAGGCTACGAACTGAGAGAAGAGTTACGAATTTATGTAAAACATGGTGTGTTGTATAGCCTTTTATAGATGCATTTCGTATGTAAAAACTTGAGCGGTGTCCAGTAGAAATACAGCGTGAGCACACGTATAATTTTGCATTTTCTAATAGCATCACAAAAAAAACTAAAAGGAAACAGATGACTTTAATAATGTACTTTACTTAATCCAGTATATCCAAAATATTGCCATTTCAACACATAATCAGTGTGAAGGTTATTAATGAACTATCTTACATTCCTTTTTTGGGGAGGCAGTAAGTCTTTAGAATTTATAGCACATCTTAGTTTGGACACATTTTAAGTGCTCATTAGCTACATGTGGCTAGTGAAGTTATGATTTTATTCCAGGCTAGCTGCAAGTCAATAATGCGTATGAACAACAGGAATGAAGTTCTCAAACTTAACTTTAATCTCTATCTACATTTAGTTCCAGTAAGTCATCTTTCTGCTTTCTGGATGCGTCAGAGCCTTCGAGCCTGTGGAGTGTCCCAGGGATAGAAGGGATTAGGGATCTCGGAGCTTCTGTGCAGATTTCTCCAGGATTACAGACTTGAGTGGTGTGGCTGCCTCATGATTTATGTTGAAGATGGGTGAATGTGGACTTTTTGAAAGAGAAAGTCTAGTTAAGACTGTAAAGCACATTCAGGGCCTTAGGCTGTACTTGGTACAATGACTCTCAGAGCCACCAAGGAGTACTTTCCGGGGGCTCAGCACATCCCCTACTTCCTCGAGCCTGGGCCTGAGAGTGTACCGAGTCTGTTGTGTTTCACAGTTTCTGAAGTCCACCACTTTACCAAGTGACATTTTATTGCGTCACACGTATTCAGAGAAGCTGGTGGTCACTGTCACTTCTGCTCAAAGTTAGGGCAGTGAACAGGTGAGAGACTTTTCTCTTCAAACCAAAACACACTGTTAAGTATAGTATAGACGAGCAGTTTTATCACCAGAATTCTGTGTCAAACTCTATCACCGAAATCTACTCACTACTGTTTTTATAGGTATGTGTGTGTGTGTGTGTGTGTGTGTGTGTGTGTGTATGTATGAAACCATTTGCACAGAAAAGGGGATGGGGGACAGTTTTGAAAGCTCTTGGCTTGGTGCCTCAGACCTCGGCTGTTGAGATGTTTAAGCTTTAGATATCTTCAGAATCTTTGGGTTAATAGCAGAACTTATGGCAACATTATCATTCCTTTAAAAAATGTTATTATTTGGAGTATCCCACAGTTACCTAAAGACTGGAAAGGAATTTATCATCATCATTTTGACCCACTCAAGCAAATTATTGACATGAAGAAATTCACAGGACTTTTTAAAATTTTTATTTTATTCAAGTCTAGTTGACTTACAGTGTGTCAATTTCTGCTGTACAACAGTGACTCAGTTATACATGTACGTTCTTTTTCATATGCTTTTCCATTATGGTTTATCAGAGGACATTGAATATAGTTCCCCGTGCTGTACATAGGCGCTTATTGTTTATCCATTCTGCGTATAATGGTTTGCATCTGCTCACCCCAAACTCCCCATCCCTCCGTCTCTCATCCCCCCACCACCTTGGCAGCCACAGGTCTGTTCCCTGTGTCTTCACAGGGCTTTTGAAGGGAAAGCTGAAGAGCACAGTGGCTTGAAGTTCATACGTGCTGTTTCCTTAAACTTTTATTCCTTTTTGCCGTTAACACTGAGTTGTGACGCATTTGTCCAGTCAGCTCTTCTCCTTCCGTAATAAATAGTTAATGTGTTTAGAGTATCAGTATCTGAAATAGTCACCACATTTATAACTATTTCCAAAAATTCTCTATATTCTTATTAATTTACTTGGCAGTGTGCACTATTCTTTTAACATTTTAAATTTCATTTTGATTTCTTTCAGAACAATATATATTTATATTGTATACAAAGCAAGGCAGTACTGTACGGCTCATCTGCCTCGTTCTTGTCTAACCTTGATTCCTGCCCCTCGGAGATGACCACTTTCACCTCTTTGGGTTGTTTCTTCTGTTGTTTACTTCCACTTTTTTATCGTTATTTGATTATTTTTCTCATTTGGACATTAGTTATGTATTGAGTTCTTATCCTGAGTGATGAGGAATTGGCTTTTTTACACAAGTAACCCCACACTCTTCCCTCTCTGTCTTTCCAATATAATTATATCAAGTTTTGCATTATTGTGACCAAGGCACGTAGTATATTATGACTTCATTTCCTTTATTGGACTTGTAGTTTTTCCTGGTGGTGGTAATTGGTTTGTTTGTTTTATTAGTTATTTGTATACATATCACCAGTTAATCCCAAAAACTTACAGTTTTTTCCAACCATGACATTCCTCCCAATATTGTTACTGTTGTAAAATACATCATCCCTTATTAATTAACCTCAGGTAATCTCTACCTGCACTTTTTTCTTGGAAACATCTTTCCTGGAGTTTTCTGTCCTCTACTCGAAACTGTACTTATTCTCCAGGCTTGTTGTCACCTCCACAGTTCCCTTCACCATGCATTTGAGACAGAGCACAGACCTGGTAGCTCTCTGAGGGTCTGTGATGTGAGGTAAAGTTTTTCAGACTTTGCATTCCACCCTCACATTAGATTGACAGGTTGGATGTAGAATTCTATATCAGAAGTCATCTTTCCCTCAGAGTTTTAAAGGCATCGCCTCAATTGTCTTCTAGTTTTCTGTGTTGCCATTAAAAATTCCACTGCCTTCCATTTTTTTATTCTTTATGGGTGATCATTTTTGCCCATTCTGAGCTTTTTAAGATCTTTTCTTTTTTCTAGTATTCTAAACGTTACAAAAAAGTACCCATATTATAATCTAAGTGCAGAAAAATGTATTTAACCTTGAAGAAACAGTGAGGACAAGAAAGAATAATTATAAATATGACCTAGCAGTGTGGTTAGGGCTCCAATATTTGTAGAACTAAAAGGTTCTATTTATTTCTGGCATTGGCTCAATATTTTATTAAATGAAATAGATTCAAGGTTTTGTTCAGTACAAAGGAAACTTCCTTGGTTTGCCTTAGCAGATATCTGTTAAGATTCCAAAAACAAAACTAGAGCCAAATTTTATTCACTGTATGGTTTCAGTAGTTGGACTTTGTTAAAGATGGTGGGGGTGGTATTTGATTTGCTATCTTCATTTTTCTCGTTATTGCCCTGGTTTAATATGAGTTCCTTAGAGCAGATGGTCCCATACCTAGTTTTATACTGAGATGTAACATGACTTACAGTATCTCATAAAAATGATTCAACAGTCTCTTCTCCTCTTCTTTTTATTTGTGGTTTCACTTGGCTTCTGTTTTTCGTTTTTGTCATGGAGAAAGATTTTGCACCAGGCTTTGCCATTAGGTCCAGAAAACTTTTAAATAAATGACCTTGCACACACAGCTCATCTGGTAGACTCTGGTTTTAACACTGGTTTCAGGGAAACTTTCAGTATGACAAATTACTAATTATCCTCGCTCTAAAAAAAAGTTTTATTGATAAAGCCTCAAAGCTGTTTTTTGGCCCATGCAGAAGAGCAAGTAAACCTGTTTGCTTGAAATTGGGTTCCTGGGAAGTTATTTGGAATAACCCTCATTTTAGGTTAGGTTACCAGAAGCCTCTCAGGAGATCTCCAGAAGACAGTTTAAGGGTGAAGGATGCAATAGGCTGGACATAAACATAACACTGAGCTATTCGCAGCTAATTGATAACGGGAACCATTTGTGTTTCTATTTGCTTACAGGAACCTGTAATTCAGAATCCCCATGTTACTACAGATGTAGTCATTCATTAGAGGATTTGACAGGACTGCACAGATCATTGCATCCATTCCTTTCCACTTAATCCTTCTGTTACATTTCATTTTCTTTGAATCAAGAGAAACTATGTTGGACTTTGTTTTCAAGGGAGTCATTCCTTGTCTCTCTCTGCTTGGCCTCATTGTAGAAACCCTTATTGTAGTCCGCTGTTAGTGGCAAGCAAACTGGAAGCATTTAGATTTCAACAAAGAGCATTTTTTGATGTAGCTAAACTGCCCTGCATAAAACAGAACCTTAATTAGGGACTAAATCAGAGTATTTTATAACATTATCTCCGAGAAGAATGAAAACTTAAAAAAAAAAAGAACATACATCATCAAAATGTGAAGATTCTTTTTCCTAAATCTTTTTTTTTAATTGAGAAAAATGGGAGAGAGCAAAAGATATAACAGCTTTTTATTAGGAAGGATGTTAAAGAATAGATGCCATTCCATCAAAGTTGGGAGAAAACTCTGACGTAGAGATTTCAGTTCTAGATTTCAGTTCTAGATTTCTGAAGACAGAGTTGTCAAAAAAGGACTTTCTTGTACTTTGTACTTATGAAAACTGAACTACAGTAAGATCAAATAAGAGTTGCATAGATAAAAGACAAAATCCTTTGGTATCTTTTGCTGATGTGAGTGTTCAGCAAGTTGGAGAATGAATGGACAAATCTTGTTCTTTGTCTCATCTGTTAATAAAAGGTAGCACTTTATTCTTAGTCTTCTGGTTCTATTTAAAGAAGAAATGCTTAGAATAATCTGATGGATCCAGTTCTTCATACTACTTGAAAACTGTTTCATTTATTCTTCTTCTTTTAAGATCGTCTATCTTACATGATTTTAAAGTCCTGTAGGATTTTGTTTGTCTTTCCGGTAGAAATCCATATTTACCTCCCCAAAAGTTACTTCTTAGACTTGTGTAGAATATTAGGCCTAGTGGGTTTTGGTTGTCTAACCAAATTACTCATCCTTAGCCAGACCAGTTACTTATCACCAGTTATTTTTAGTTTTCTTGCATGAGATTGAGAGAAAACTTTACTCTCTTGAATTCATGAGGAAAAATCTCCTTTTGCATTTCTTTTTTTAAAAATGAATTTGCCAACAATTGTCTATATGTAGCATATAATCCGACTGATCATGCGGTTTACTTTTTCATCTGGGCTTAACTTTGCAGGGAGAGAATGTTTAGCTCTTGAGTCTTGTGACTTAGGCTTCATCAAAGCTGGCTATAAGCCCAGTTTAGAGAGTAGCTCAGAAACGGCTTTGCATTTTTAGATAATCAAGCCCCTGCTGCCTATCTGCCTAACACTAACAGTTTTCTTCTGTGTGTTACGGAGGAAGTCCATCACAGGTTTCTCTTGCTTAACTAACTTGACCCTTTGCTCTTAATAATATGCTTACTTCTTCAACCTCTTTACGTCTTTCTTCCCCTGTTTTATTCTTTCCTTTGTGTCCATATCTTTTTGGCCTAGATGTACTTCTGAAGGGAAGAACATTTTATAAGCACATAGCCCTTCCTTGATAAATGGGCTCTCCTTGAGTTAATTAGTCTCCTTCACCTGGTCTTCCGTCGTTTTCCAGGACAGTCTCCGTAAGAAGGATGACAGGATTGAAGAGCTGGAAGAAGCACTAAGAGAAAGTGTACAGATAACTGCAGAGCGAGAGATGGTGCTGGCACAGGAGGAGTCAGCCAGGACCAGTGCTGAAAAACAGGTCTGCGATTTTTTACAGTTACGGCAGTGCTGCTGGTTAAAGGAGGGTGAAGCCCAGCCAGTATGGCTCAGGTGAACAGTACGTAATGTATGTTTGCAGGGTTTCAAAGCACTTCACTGAGTGTAAGTATTTAGAGTTAAATAAGAATTAAAACACAGCCGTATTAAGAATTGATTCATGTTAATGCAGTCATCTGTGCGTTACATATTTGGGGCTGACTTGTATATACTGATGTTGTATATGCTGACACACCTGATGAGATGAAATTTAACTTGCCTGTCTGTCACCAGACTGAGCACAACCCTGCTTTTAAATTGAATGGGAAAACACAAACACTTCTGAGTCAAAGACGTTGATTTAAATAGCAAAACGTTTATTTATTTTATAGCCTGTCTTGTTCACAAGAGCCGTTAAAGTTATAACAAGTTGAGGTTGGTAACAGGTATGAAGGACATGGATGTCATGACACCTGGGAGTCCCAGATCAGCATCTCAACCCGGAGGTGACTTGTTAAAGAATTCTGCTGTTTCTGTTTGTTTTCTATGTTTTTATATGTCTTTTTAGATTCTCTACCCTTGCTTTAAACTTTTTATTAGCAAGAATAAAGGTGGGAGGTCTGAATGGAAGAAATAGTTTTAACAAGTGAAGGCTCTAATCTCAGTTCCCATTATAAGAGTGTCTCTTTTCCAGTGTTGTTTCCATCTCTTTGTTGGAGAAACATAAGTGCCAAACTATTGGTAAAAAGTGTTCAGTGAGAGGGTGACATGAATCTTTTGGGGAGCCCTTTGATCAGACCACCAGAGCTCTTGTGAGCTAGGGTAGCTCCATAGCAAGGAAGAAGGGTACCTTTCAAAGCAGACGTGTCATGGTGTATACTACCAGGGAGTCCCCTCATAACTTAGATACAAGGATCTGGTTTCTTTAGTGTCAAGTGTAGAAAGACAAACTGACATTTATTAGCAAAGCTGAAGGAAAATTGATCTTTCCAGAATGAGTTTCTTTCAGTGCCCTATTCTTAGATAAATGTCTCAGTCCACTTTCTATTTGAATATTTATTAATGTACAATTAAACAGAGCTTGGGTAGTGGAGAGCCTCAGAGAAGGGGTAGTGTCAACCATTGTTCCAGGGTAAGGAGGGATTTTTTTGTATCTTGATTTTATCTTTTTTACATTCTTCCCTCTATTTTCAAAATGTTCCCCATTTTGTCTTTCTGTAAAGATTTTTTTCTGCTTTGGGATCATTGTTTAGTGACAAGTCTTGCATACCAGAGATCATGTAGAAATTTTGGCAATTAATAATGAATCATGTTATGGCATATAGACTGCTGTTACATGTTCTTTTTTAAGCTATTGTGTGAACTGTTTATAATTTGCTTTCTGGGGCAGATTGATATTAATAGGCTTTTTTTTTTTTTTTTTTTTTGCGGTACGTGGGCCTCTCACTGTTGTGGCCTCTCCCGTTGCGGAGCACAGGCTCCAGACGCACAGGCTCAGTGGCCGTGGCTCACGGGCCCAGCCGCTCCGCGGCATGTGGGATCTTCCCGGACCGGGGCACGAACCTGCGTCCCCTGCATCGGCAGGCGGACTCTCAACCACTGTGCCACCAGGGAAGCCCAATAGGCTATTTTTATGTTATTTATTTTTCTTGTACTTTCTTTTTTTCTTTTTTCACACACACACACACACGCACACTGTATTTTATTTTTACAAGAGATAAATAGACTGACACCAAGCATTGTAAATGGGTGACCACAACAAAAGCAACAATGATTGCAATTACCAAACACGAAACACACTCATACTATGTCGTAATATTGACATTCAGTCCAGGAATCCTCCACTGTAACAGCTCCTTTACTTTGCAGAGAAAATTGATTTGTATATTTTTTGCCTCTGAGTCCTTGTGGGATTTTTTTTTTTAATTCAAACAGAAAGTCACAAAAATTATAATCATCCTCACCAGTTCGCTCAGTCCCATGTCATTAATTTTTTCATCTTGATCTTTTGTGAGCGCTTTTATGAGTTCATCAGTTTTCCATTAGAGTTCTGAACATGCTTATTCATTCAGTTCAGCAGTATAGTCAGTTACCAGAAACCTGTGCTTGTCAGAGTCTTTTCCATGAATTCCCTGAAGATGAAACCCTTTTATAGGAACGTATTTGCAAAAGCATCAGAGTGCACCCAGAACTGTCTGTGAGTGACAAAAGCCTTAAAAATGACCACGGTTAAAGATTTGATGAAAGTTCATAATAATGCAATTGACAAGGAAATTTAGTTATTTCTGAGATATACATTTTAAAGTAATAACTAGAATTTATGACTTATAACATTATACCAGAACATATAAGATTTTTAGGAATTTCATATAATGTCTGAAGCATTTATATTAACATATTTCCATACAAATAACCCAAAGAAAGTTTAGTATTAGTTGTTTTGTTTGTTTGTTTGCTTTTTATACTGCAGGTTATTAGTCATCAGTTTTATACACATCAGTGTATACATGTCAATCCCAATCGCCCAATTCAGCACACCACCATCCCCACCCCCCCACTGCTTTCCCACCTTGGTGTCCATATGTTTGTTCTCTACATCTGTGTCTCAACTTCTGCCCTGCAAACTGGTTCATCTGTACCATTTTTCTAGGTTCCACATACATGCGTTAATATACAATATTTGTTTTTCTCTTTCTGACTTACTGTACTCTGTATGACAGTCTCTAGATCCATCCACGTCTCAACAAATGACTCAATTTCGTTCCTTTTTATGGCTGAGTAATGTTCCATTGTATATATGTGCCACAACTTCTTTATCCATTCGTCTGTCGATGGGCATTTAGGTTGCTTCCATGACCTGGTTATTGTAAATAGTGCTGCAATGAACATTGGGGTGCATGTGTCTTTTTGAACTATGGTTTTCTCAGGGTATATGCCCAGTAGTGGGATTGCTGGATCATATGGTAATTCTGTTTTTAGTTTTTTAAAGAACCTTCGTACTGTTCTCCATAGTGGCTGTATCATTTTACATTCCCACCAACAGTGCAGGAGGGTTCCCTTTTCTCTGCACCCTCTCCAGCATTTGTTGTTTGTAGATTTTCTGATGATGCCCATTCTAACTGGTGTGTGGTGATACCTCATTCTAGTTTTGATTTGCATTTCTCTAATAATTAGTGATGTTGGGCAGCTTTTCATGTGCTTCTTGGCCATCTGTATGTCTTCTTTGGAGAAATGTCTATTTAGGTCTTCTGCCCATTTTTGCATTGGGTTGTTTGTTTTTTTGATATTGAGCTGCATGAGCTGCTTGTATATTTTGGAGATTAATCCATTGTCAGTTGCTTCATTTGCAAATATTTTCTCCCATTCTGGGGGTTGTCTTTTCATCTTGTTTATGGTCTCCTTTGCTGTGCAAAAGCTTCTAAGTTTCATTAGGTCCCATTTGTTTATTTTTGTTTTTATTTCCATTTCTCTAGGAGGTGAGTCAAAAAGGATCTTGCTGTGATTTATGTCACAGAGTGTTCTGCCTCTGTTTTCCTCTAAGAGTTTTATAGTGTCTGGCCTTACGTTTAGGTCTTTAATCCATTTTGAGTTTATTTTTGTGTATGGTGTTAGGGAGTGTTCTAATTTCATTCTCTTACACAGAGCTGTATGGTTTTCCCAGCACCACTTATTGAAGAGACTGTCTTTTCTCCACTGTATATTCTGGCCTCCTTCATCAAAGATAAGGTGACCATATGTGCATGGGCTTTCTATCCTGTTCCGTTGATCTACATTTCTGTTTTTGTGCCAGTACCGTACTGTCTTGATTACTGTAGCTTTGTAGCATAGTCTGAAGTCCGGGAGCCTGATTCCTCCAGCTCTGTTTTTCTTTCTCAAGATTGCTTTGGCTTTTCGGGGTCTTTTGTGTTTCCATACAAATTGTGAAATTCTTTTGTTCTACTTCTGTGAAAAATGCCATTGGTAGTTTGATAGGGATTGCACTGAATCTGTAGATGCTTTGGGTAGTATAGTCATTTGTTGATTCTTCCAGTCCAAGAACATGGTATATCTCTCCATCTGTTTGTATCACCTTTAATTTCTTTCATCAGTGTCTTATAGTTTTCTGCATACAGGTCTTTTGTCTCCTTAGGTAGGTTTATTCCTAGGTGGTTTTTTTTTTTGTTTTTTTTTTGCAGTACGCGGGCCTCTCACTGTTGTGGCCTCTCCCGTTGCGGAGCACAGGCTCCGGATGCGCAGGCTCAGCGGCCATGGCTCACGGGTCCAGCCGCTCCGCGGCATGTGGGATCTTCCCGGACCGGGGCACAAACCCGTGTCCCCTGCATCGGCAGGCGGACTCTCAACCACTGCACCACCAGGGAAGCCCTTATTCCTAGTTGTTTTATTCTTTTTGTTGCAATGGTAAATGGGAGTGTTTCCTTAATTTCTCTTTCAGATTTTTCATCATTAGTGTATAGGAATGCAACAGATATCTGTGCATTAATTTTGTATCCTGCTACTTTACCAGATTCATTGATTAGCTCTAGTAGTTTTCTGGTAGTATCTTTAGGATTCTGTATGTATAGTATCATGTCATCTGCAAACAGTGACAGTTTTACTTCTTCTTTTCTGATTTGGATTCCTTTTCTTTTTCTTCTCTGACTACTGTGGCTAAAACTTCCAAAACTATGTTGGGCAATAGTGGTGAGAGTCGGCAACCTTGTCTTGTTCCTGATCTTAGTGGAAATGGTTTCAGGTTTCCACCATGGAGAATGATGCTGGCTGTGGGTTTGTCATATATGGCCTTTATTATGTTGATTTAAATTCCCTCGATGCCTACCAACCCTTTAACTTATGATGCGATACCAACTCTTTAACTTATGATGCCAAAAAATCATATATCAAGTTAAGATCCTAGTTATATAAAGTCTTTAAGAGGTATACAAACACAGTCGTTGTGGAAGACTCCTGGTCTAGGGGCGGGCGGGCAGATTAGGCTGAGTACCTCATATACTGGCAGCGGAGGTGGAGAAGAGTGAGCAGGTTTAGAATAGAAACAGAGCTAAAAAGATTTGATGAATTGCATGTATGGATAAGGGTGAAAAAGAAACAAAAATGATCCTCCGATTTCTGACAGGACGCCTGAGAGGTGGTGGTTCCATTTTCTGAGATGAGAATGCCCTAGCAAGAAACTTGTTCAGGATAAGAACTAAGAAATTGTGCTGAAGAATGTTAGCTGTATTAGTAGGAGAAGTAGAATTGCTACCACGTCAGGTTTGTACTTTCAGCCCAGTTCTCTCTTCTGAGATCCAAGCTAAGTCTACTTCATGTCTACTTTGTATCTTTACTCCAGTATCTCATTGAAATCTCAACCTGAAACCATCCAGATTCAGAACTCTTTATTTCTTAGCCTCAAACCAGTTTTTCCCTCAGGCTTTTTCATCTCATCTGAGAAAACACTCTTATCCTACAAAGCTGAAATTAGCGTCCTCAGTGTTGGGAGAATCAAGTCCAAGAAAGGCAGAAGTGATATGTTAGGTACAGAGATTTTATACTGTGACTCTCTAGTTCAGAAGGCCACTGCAGAACTTTAGGGAAACTATAGTACCTGGTGGCTAGAAAAGTGGGTTCTCAAGTTGGAAGCCTTCGTTGGAATTATGGTTCCATCACTTACAAATTGTGATCTTGGGCGAGTTATTTCTGTGTCAGTTCTTGAGCTGTCAAAGAAACTTGGTACTGGTATATAGTGCTATAAAGGTGCTGGCATAATCTGGTATATCTGCCACATGAAGAGAGGTTGTTGTATGTGTAAAGAGAGTAGTCAGTCAACATTAGCTACTACTGATACTTCTCTTGCTACCACCACTGCCCTCGATAGCTCCAAGGGGAGGACTGGTCCAACCTGGCTAGGCCCCAGAGAAACTTACTATCTATAGACCCTACCTGGTTGATTCGGTACCAGTGATGACATGCTTATTGTTAAAAGTTCCCGGTTACATATATATGAAGTTTGAATTCCTGTGAATTGAGGAAATCCTTGTCCTCTCCCCTTGCCTGGCCTAGAATTTGTAGTATCTACATCAGCTGAGGATGCCACGGCCGGCTAACAGGTTGCTCAGGTGGGCATGGTTTTGCTCATTGGGTTGTTCGTTCTCTGAGAGTGTGTCTTAGGTCAGTGCAGGATCGTAGTCTGTGCATTATTTTCCAGTTTAGTTTTAGGTTCTCCTCATGAAGATAGTTTGGGTAGCTTTAGTAAAGGACTAGAAATGTGTACTGTGAAATCCTATCCTAATGCTAAATATTTTTCAGTTTTACAAAGTCGTGTATTCTGTGGGTTTCTTTAGGAAGGAGAAAGGGAAAGAAAAGAATACTTTTTTAGCACTATCTGAAGCAAAATATGGATTTTAGAACATTATGCTTATACCTTATTCCTAGAAATAAGAAGATACAAAATATTTAGGATTTTAAAAATTTGTGTTTGATCCTCATAACCTTAAATTACAATTGGAAATATCTGTTTGAATTTTCATGACTTTTTTTTCCCCTTAAACACATAGATGTACACACACGCACTTCCTGTGTACTGAAAGTACCTAGAAAACAGATTTTTTTTCAGTAGCGGTGTACACTCTTGGTGCTCACATATGGTATCCAAATCCCATTCCCTATTAAAAGGATTTGAATTCTAAACAGAGGTTACTTTTTCACTTTTGACATAAATTCTGTGGATATACATTTTTCGTTACAAGTGCTTGATGGTTACTGAAGCCTCCGAAGTCTTTATAGGAGCGCTATCCAGTAGGACCTGGAGACACTGGGTATGTCTTATAAGATGTGAGTAAGATGACAGACAGCCCAGCCACATGTTCCAGTTGAATGCCTCAGCTGTGGCTAGAGCCCCGGCAGGACTGAGTTTTTATATTTATTTAATTAATCTGTCCAGTGGTCAGTGTATCAGACAGCTGGATTCTCTGATGTGTTAGATGGATGGATAAATACATAGACACACATGTACTTAGCAGCTACTACTCAGTTTTTTTCTCCTGAGCCTGTCAGAGTTGTAGAAATGAAATATACAAGGACATGCACTTTTTTGCTTGTCCTTGGTCCTTTTTTCACTTTTGTTTTCGGGAAAACGTCCGTGGTCTACATGTTAGTCAAAAGTAACTTTTCCTTTAAGAAATAATGGGGAAATATGAGATGTCATAATCATGTGAGTTTCTCCATATTCATATAACTAGACACTTAAATTTATAGCATGAGCATTGGAGTTAGTGTCAGAGAAAGGAGTAGAATAGTTATACAAGTGAGAAGGAGATGTCTGTCCCCCAGGAGTATGTGCCACCCCAGCATTGTTAAGAATTTAATGGCCTCAGAGATATCACCTATTTCATTTATTCCATCGTTCATTTAATTAATTTTATTGAGAGGCTGCTGTGTTCCAGAAGCTGTGACTATTTTTGTGAGCCAGACAAAATGGTCCCTTCTCCTAACGGCGTTTATATGTTAGGGAGATCGGTGATCACAGATTTAAACATATTCTTTAAAGTTGTGCCACCAACAAATCATAGTCTTGTATAGTGTTTTACAAAAGAGTGTAACAAGAGGACCTTATTTAGAATGAATGGTCAGGGAAGGCATCACAAAGGCATTGATGCTTAAACTGAGACGTGGAAAAGTATACAGGACTTAGTGAGATTAAGAATGGCCAGAGGTTTACCTCCGGGGGAACCACGGTGTGTGGACCCCCTGATGGAAGAGCGAGGCGCAATCAGAGAACCAAAGGAAAACCGGTTAGTGGAGAGGAGTGAGTAGAAGCGAGCTGGTGGCTGAGCGCGTAGGTAGGCGAGTGGGTAAATAAACAAGTGAGAACAGATGGTCTGACATGAAACTGGAGAGGTAGGAAGAAACCAGATTGCGGTGTGAATTGTTTCAAACAGAAGAGTGATGAAAATCCATTTTAGGTTTTGAGAGACTATTCTGGCAGTTATCTGAAGAATAAATAGAGAGAGAGCACGGGTAGGAGGGCCGTACCTGTCAGGAAGATACTGCATGATGCAAGGGCGTGGGAGGGTGTTGGCTGCTTGGAGGTGGGACGAGCAGGGTCTGCTGCTGGTCTGCGTGGGGAAGGTTAGGGAGGAGGATGTGGGGGGGCCGACGCCCACCTTTTCTGCCATGACGGTGTAAGTGGAGGGTGGTGGTGTTTATTCAACTCTGCGGAAGCCGGAGGAGGGAGAGTTTAAGGTAGGGGGTCAGCTTTGTACATGTTAAATTGGAGGTGCCTGTGTCCTGTTTCTCATGATGTCAAGTAGGCAGTTGGATATACACGTTTAGCTCAGAAGAGTGCTCTGAGCTCAGAATATAAAGTCGGGAGATGAGGTATGGCTGGCTTTTTTTCTTCACTTTAGCTTTGTGTTTGCCATTCACAGCATACACGCCTCTTCCGGTTAACCTCAAATGCACATAAACTGAGAGAGTACCTGTTTACTCTGTATCTTTCTGCAGAGTAAGCTTTTGATGAGTCCATAAATATGTGCCTGGCTCATTACCAGAAGATGTGGCCCACAGGACACGCACCTAGCATCTTTCTCTTAATACGACTGCTCGAGGCACTGCCTTTACTGATTACCTGTTAGCTGCCAGTCTCCACGATAACGTTTTCTCAGTAGTCTCGTTTAATCATTTCGATAGTAAAGTCTTGGATGTATTTAATATTTCTTGGATAGAAAAAGAGCACCAGCGCTCATTGGGTCCTTTTTCAGAAGGGTGAAGACTGGTTTGCATTTATGAAACTACATTTCCCTCTGTATGAAGCAGTGTCTTCATCTTTGCCCTTTTCTCTTGTCTGCATAAATCCCACTTCTCCTTCCATACATTCCTCTCTGACCTTCCAAGTCTGAGTTACGTGTCTCCCCCATGTTTTGCAGCAGCATCCTGTACTGTTTGTTTTACTGTGTTGTTATGACTTATTTACTGTCACCGAAGAGACTCTCTGTCTTCTCTCGTAGAATGAAAGCTCCGTGAGGGCCAGGCTGTGTCTTGTTTACTGTTGTATCTTTGATACCTACCGTCACGTCTGATACATAGTGGCAATCAATGAATATTTTTTGAGTGCATGAGTGAATGAATGAAATTTAATTCTGACCACCTGAGTGTCTATACCCCTAATAGCAGCAGCATCACTTTATTTACTAAACAATTTAAAGTTTCATGGTAAGTTTATGATTTTTACAGACATTACCAAACATTTTTTAAAATTGATACATGTTTTTATTCTTTGCTGCAGTTCCTTTCCATGGGATTTAATGAAGCGCTTTGTCATCTGATCAGAAAAACTCAAAAGATTTCAGAATTGTAGATTTAAAGACTCAGAATAGGTATCGTTATTTGAGCGTAATTTACCCTTTTTTTTTGTTGCTTGAGTTTAAAGCATGGTAGCCAGAATGGAAAAGTAAAATTTAGGAATCGTTGGGATTCCTGTGACCTATTCTTCAGTGGGAAATAGAGGACTTGTGTTTCCTGGGACGAACGTGCAGCACTAACCACACTGAGGTTGGCCTGAGAGCCCCTGGGAGCTAAACGCCTTGTGTACATCTGGTCCTCTGCCCTGATAGCAGCAAGCCATGTTCATAAAAACATGTGAAAGCTCAAAACGTTCTACATAACAGACATAAACTATGGTCAGATTAGTATGAAAATCTTTTTGTTCCTACCCTGTTTTCCTTCCAGTGGAATTAATACTTCTGATCGTCATTGGTAAATTTAACATTTGATTTTTCAAGATTGGTGTCATCTCTCCCCACCTTAAAAATAGATTTGTAATATTATTAAGATTGTTTCCTTTTATATAGTGCTATCATGGGCTATATTTATAGCTTATGGAAGTTTCTTAACACATGTTAAATTGTTTTTCTTTACTTATCCTTTTAAGTCTTAAACTGATTTCTGTGTCAGGAGTGGTGGAGATTTTTGACTTGAGTAGCTGAGCAGTCTAAAAGCATTACAAATGCAAACATTTGTCTCAGAACTATAGAGAATCATTGTCTTATATAAGAAAGTCTAGTTGTAAGTTAGCAATGTAAACTGTGCTTTTAAAGCAGTTTACTGATTTCTGCAGAAGTCATCATTTCTCATCAGTGCAAAGATTGAAGATACTGTTGTTATGAAACATTTTATTGATAAACATATGGAAAGTACATTTTTAATATTCAAGGATCCGAGGAGATGTGACAGTTAACTTCACAGCCGTCATCTCTTTGCCATTGTGTAGTCACTTGAGTATTTAAATCAGGCTCTGTCAAGAGGAACCTAGTAAGTTTCACTGTGGACTCTTGCTCTCATGTCAGTGAGTTTGAATCTCCTTTGTTATGGTGACTGGTTATGAAATCAGTCACTTGACAGACCCTGAAGTGAGACTGCTGGAAATACGTCATGTCTGCCTTCACGGTGACAGCTGGCTACAAAACAAACCCCACCAGAGCCTTTCTGCAATTGACAAGGGACTTCAAAGGCCAACAGGGCTGCCACTTCAAAGAGAGTTCTGCCATCTCTGGCTTGTTGAAAGAAGAAGTTAAATGGCTGTACCCGGCCATAGCAGAAATCTCCATGTTTAGACTTCTCCTCCTTTTGATCTTAGAGAGATGTATGAAATGGGCTTCAAGTTAAAGGAATGATACAGTCTGCGGTAATGGCGACCCAATATTATTCTGCATTTCAATCCACTTATTAATGGAAATTACCCAAATATGTTCAAATAACAGCATGTCTACAAAATTCAAATGTCTCAGACAGTGAATGTTCAAAAGAAGAGCTGAAACTGTGTGAATGTTGTAGCCACCTTCACAAGTGCGGAATAAGTCAGATGGTGAATTAAAATGAAACTCTCAGTGTTTTAAAAGCGCTCCTTCAGTTTCTGCTTGTAATTTTTACCCCGTTTAGTAAAATCAAGCTCTGAATGTTAATAGTAAGAATGAGAGACAACTAAAGCCTATCATCTCAAGGCCGATTTTCATGGTTTAAACTGACATTTCTCTGTTTTTAATAACTCTTTACTTAAAAATTTAAACAGCTTTGTACTATTCAAAATCTTATTCATCCAGTTATGCTGGATACACTTTTGAATTAATTACTTCATCTTTGTATTAAACAAGCAAGCAGAAATCTCAGAGTTTTAATACAACTTTTAATAGAAGATCAGAATATTAAACAAGCATCTTCAAGAATAACAAGGAAAAGGCAGCAACATGAATTCCTTCAGTTAGAATGGCATGACCTTTTCTTAATTACATGGTTTTCCTCTTATCCTATGTATTACAGAAGGATGAAGCTAAAAATCCTTAAAATTCTTTCACCCTGAACTTCTATTTTCTTACTTCCTTCTTACATAAAATAAAAAGAGTTTGACTTGCCAGAAGCTTGGGCCAATATAACTTCCTCTATAATTTTGCCAGATGGGGTCACTAGACAACAGCTAAAGAAAGTCTGAAAGAAAACTGAAGCTTCCAGGAAGTAACCACATGCAATGGTTATGGCAAAACAAAACAAAACAAAACCCCTATATTTATCAGTAGTTCGTAAAGTAGTTCTTAAAATAGTACACTTCTGGTTGTCTTTTTGGTTAGTTTCTTACTTTTGAAAAGTTTTGAAAAAATAGGACATGATTATGTTATCCTGGAACTTCAGGAAATATCTGTGTCTCTGAATTTCAGGTTGATTTTTTTCTTTTTATTCCACAAAAGGACCACATCTGTGTTTTCAAAAGTTAAAATCAGATGAAAAAATTAACTGCAGTGGAGAAGAAGTAAAACCTTGGCATACCCCAAAATGAACCACACAGTTGAGTGCGGGAGTCTGTAGATGCTGGTTTTCAAAGTAGGTGTGTTTTTATACCTGTGTCTAAACTGTGTAACCACTGCCACACTGGGAAGTGCTTTTGGAATCTTTGTGGCAGACCTGTAACAGATTATGTTTAGTTTGCTTGTAATGGTTCTCGGGGTGTCTGGCCCTTATTCTGTTACCTCCTGCTGTGCAGTTTGAGAAACCAAGTTATTGATGATAGAGGCAGTCATCCAGGATACGGCTGAAGGTGAAATCGTGGAAGCCAGATGGCTTCCTGCTGATCTTTATATGCAGTTTATGTTCTCCTTGGCTGTGCCTTCCTGGATGTTTTCAGTGAAACATGTTTTCCTAGAGAGACCTGCACAGCGGCACTTATCCTACACAGAAGATAGTTTTCGTGTGTGGCGTGGCCCGAGCTCTGCGTCGGTGCTCCTGTGGCCCTTCCTCTGACGTCCACCCTCTTTAGTGAATTAGCGAAGAGGCAGCGAGGGTGGGTGTGAAGGGCTTTGCGCCAGCATCAAGTGACGTGGGCTCGGTTTCTTCTGTTTTTTAACTGTGATGTAGGGCGAGTTTCATAGTCTTTCTAGGGCTCTGTACTCTCACCTGTGTGGAGTAACTTATTCCCCCACAAGTGTTTTGGTAGCCTCTAAAGGCAGAACACAAATGTTGAGCCTCATTTATTATGGCCGGACCAGAATAATCCTGTGTGTGTGTGTGTGTGTGTGTGTGTGTGTGTGAGAGAGAGAGAGACAGAGAGAGAGACAGAGAGAGACAGAGAGAGAGAGAGATACTTATGAGTTCCCTCTTGGTATCCTTGGGTTGCCAGACATTAAATCCCACACTTTTACTTTACTCCTTTGGCTAATAATATACTTTTGATAAGGTCAAATAACTGTCATTGGTCAATATTTTGTTTGTGACCATTTTTCAGGAGTTGTATTGAAATATGTTTTCCCCACAAAATGTATCTCTAATTAATGAAATGTCACTTTTTTACTTCTAGGTAGCTATTTGATTTTTTTTTAGCAATGCAAATGAGCATTAACATTTCCAGTTAAAATGCTAGTAAGTTTTTGGTTTCATTGTTGAAAACTTAAGGAAACAATCTGAAGCTGATTTATTCAAATTGTTCATTTGACCTTAGAGGAAGGGCTTGAGCCCTAAATGCTCTCTTCCCTGTTGGCGACTTCATGCTAGCGAGAGGACTGCTGTTTTCTGTAATAAAGGTGAATTAAGGTTTTCTCCATGTGAAATAACCAAATACATAATTTTAACTCGGGAAACTTCTTTCCAAAGCCTATAGGCAATGTATACAGCCCGCCTGTCATGTACTGTATCCTGTTACCTTGACTTCCCAGCAATGCAGAAACAATTGTTTTTCAGGAGAGAACTTACCAGAGCTTGAAGTTCAAGGGAAAGTCTTGTCATTCCTCCTCTTTTTGTATTTCTTTTCCTGAGTTACCCAGATGCAGAAAAGTGCAAAATGATAGTTGTCCCATCTTCTTCGCCGGAGACAGAAAGTGTGATGCTATTTAGATTATTTCTGTCCTTCTTTCTTACGGGCATAGAATAGGAGCCATGGAGTTTATGTGGACCTGGGAAACTATTACGTTTATATTTTACTTGATTCTGGTGCAACCTGTTTGTTGCTAAGATAAGCAAGTTATAGGAGACATTAATCAAGTAACAGTCTCCGGAAAAAATAGTTTTCAGTGCTTAATTCAGATTTTTACCTTTTAGTTTTGATGCTGTGTTACCAAGAAATCACCTAAGGAGAGTTGGCAGTGAGATAAACACTGGCCCTTTCAAAGCCTCTTTCCACCCTCAGTCACTCAGATGGTGAGAGTCTTACCAGTAGGGGGACATTTGCTTTGCTTTGAAAATGTGCACCCACATTTTGTTGATGTCTGATTTTTCAAGCTCCACTTTGGAGTGATGAGTGCTTATTATAGGATTTATCTACCCAAGCCCTCTGCGTTGGTTTAAAAAAAAAAAAAATTGAGATGGCTTGAAAAAGAAGCATTTCTTTCACATTGTTGTGTTTCCACTCTTTTAAAATTGATCTTCAGGTGAAGATTTGTTACCACAGCGTAATGTTACTGGAAACTTAAAGGCAGCTACCAGTGAAGGAATACAGCCAGTCAGTGTGAATTTAGCTCCCCTGCATGTCAGCCTTAACTGTGTGGGTACTTGTGAGCCACATGCATTGTTAAGCATTATTAAGTGTCCTAAGGGAATGTGAAGCATATTTTGAGGGACAGTAAAAACACTTTGTAAATTCTTCACCCATGGAGCACATTAATTATTAAAAGTGTCATTTGCTGATTTCATTTGGCATTGTCGAATATTGGAGAAATCCAACTAGATATAAAAAGTCAAGAAGTCTAGTGGCTCCCAAAGTTGAACTGTGGCTTCTGTGGTTTTTTCTTCAGTACTGTTATCTGTGACTTCTACCCATGTTTGGGTTCTTTATAAAGTCCGGAATAAAAGATAGTAGTAATGCCTGACAGTCCCTAAGTCTAGCATTCTGCTGAATTCAGTGGTATCTGTTACCATTAGGTTACCTCAAGAATCACTTATTTCTTATTTTCAATAAACAGAGAGTTGTAATCAATACTATCATATGTCATATGCATTCAAATGGGGACTAAAAAAACCAAAATATTTAAATTCTTATTTTGGGGGCATCTGATTCATTTTGAGGTGCCCACTCTCTTCAGCGAACCTATTGGAGTTAATTTTGCTGTGCCTCTCATCCTGCATTTCAGCAGATGTTGGCCCCCACCCCCAAAAGCCCCCGAGCATCTGTGCTCTGCACCTTCGTCCCCATATTGTTCAGTGCCTTCTTGCCCTAACCCAGCTCTTCCACTCTTCTCATCCCTTTTACATTTCCTGCTAGGTCACCAGAATTCACAGATTCATCTATCTTCACTTATTCACCCATTCAACAAATACTCATTGAGTATCTGCTCTGTGCCTGGCCCTGGCACAAACATTCTTATTTTACTTCTTGGACCACGTTCACCTTCTTTGCCCGAAGTGTAATCTGGCCTCTCCCCTGCAAACTCCCACAGCCCTTCCTGGTGGTCAGTAAATGTGAATTCCGTCTTGCTTCCTGTTACCCTTCAGACCTCTGGTCCATCACACCCACGTAAGAGCCTCTGCTTCCCCAGGGCTCATGCTGTTCAGCTGTAGTGTGAAGCTTTTCGCTGCAGGCTTTTGCTGCCTCACCAGCTTCAGCATCTGTGTGGATAACCCACTTGTCTGTCCTCTCTGCTTCCTGGCCCGAGAGGTCGCCGCCTTTCTTCATTCCATATCTGGCATCCTAGACCTTGCTAACCCAGTCCGCCTCCAGCCCACTCATTATAGCGTCCTCCTCTCAGATAACACTTTGCTGTTATTTCAGCTTTCAGCTTTCCACTGCAACTATGTTTCTTGAGTTTCTTTGTCTCTTTTTGCTTTATACCAATCCACTGGCCCTGGCTTGGCGTCCCCCTCTGTTCAGCTTAGATTCCTTGGGCCATTATTTTAGTCATTCTGATTTTAAGATTCTAAATCATCTCGCTCCTCTGTTTGGTCACATCCTTTGGTACCTCTGTTGCTCTGGGGAGAAAAGCCAAAAACCCCTCGTATGGCCTGCACAGCCCTGCATATGCCCGCTTCCTCCTTTCCTGCCACATGTGCACCCTTCTTCCTCTTGCTCTCAGGGCTTGTGATACTTTCATCTTCTCTTGTAGGTATATGCATTCCCACTTCAGGGTTTCTAAACTTGCTGGGCGCTGGAGCTGGAATGCTCTTTTCCTCCCCATCTGCTCCTTGACTTTCTTGGGAAACTTTCTCTAGGCCCCCAAAACATAGATCAAAGCCTCATGTTACTTTTTTTTTGAGGTACGCGGGCCTCTCACTGCTGTGGCCTCTCCCGTTGCGGAGCACAGGCTCCAGACGTGCAGGCTCAGCGGCCATGGCTCACGGGCCCAGCCGCTCCGCGGCATGTGGTATCCTCCTGGACCGGGGCACGAACCCGTGTCCCCTGCATCGGCAGGCGGACTCTCAACCACTGTGCCACCAGGGAAGCCCTCATGTTACTTATTCTCATGGCGTCTTGTTCTTCCTTACATAAAACTATTCATGATTTATGATTATACATTTACAAATACTATTAGTTAATGACTGTATCTCTACATGGAGCACTAGGGAAGCATGTGTATTTCTATTAAGCCCTGGTGGTATAATGCACAGTGCCTGGCACATGGAGGGAGTTAAGTACCTGGGGGGGGTGGGGAGCGGATGGGAGAGAAGGGAGAGAAAGGAGGGATAGAAAGATGCAAAAGTGGGCACAGGCACACTCCCCAGAGGGATTCCTTAGATACAGGTGTGGGAGGCTGTTTTAGGACTTTTTCAACACTGATACATTGTAGCAAAGCAGCATGAACTGTGAACAGCAGTGGAGTCTGACCGCCTTCTGACCGCCCAGGTTGGAACCCTAGCTCTGCCTCCTCTGGCTGTGTGACCTGGGGTAAGGCACTTAAACTCTCTGAACCTGCTTCCTCTTCTGTAAAACTGACGCTAATGATAATGCCACCTCATAGGATCCTTGTGAGAATGAAGAGGCAACATATGTAAAAGGCTTAGCGCATTCAAAGTATTCAAATAATGTAAGTTGCTGTTATTATTATTGTAATAGCTATGGGTATTCCATATTCATAAAATACCGCGCTATTGGTATATACCTGGTCAAAGAATTACCATGCTTTGACAAAGAGAACATATGGGGATAAAGAGACGATTTCTAGTATAAATACTAGCATAAATCTCTTGGGAATTCTGTGAATTCAAATTCTCATTAGTAGTGGTTGTGAGGTACCTTGAGCAGTTTGTTAGGAGAAGGTAGGGGAATGTATGTATGTAGGTATGTATGTAAGTTCTCATTAATACTTCAAACATGCTTCTCACCTCAAGAGCTAGATAACTTTTTTGGGGGGGCGGGGCTTGTATAACAGAGTGGGTCTTAATCTAGAATTTCATTGAAATCAGGAAAACTAGGGGACTTATCATACGAAAATCTGACTTACAGGATTACATTAATGTAAATGTAATGTAAATTACATTTACATTAATGAATGCTTAACCTCTAGATAATCTTCTTTTTGTATCCCTCCTTTTTTCTTCTAATCATTTCTTTCTCCTTTGGAGACTTATGCCTCTTATCTTCCCAAGAAACTGTAACAAGATTTTCCATAAGCATCTTGGAAACTACAAAAAGTATTTTGCTCTTCGTTGTGGAACAGAAGAAGGAGGGAAACTTGAAGATGCAGTCTCTGCCAGCACCTACCTGAAGCGCCCAGTTGCTTTGCTCTCTTAGGGAAAATGGGTCTGTGGTAAAGCCATGATTTGTTCCCTTCTTATTCTGAGTAAAAGTTTATTAGCTTGTGATTTAAGCAAACCATCTGGTCCTGCTGGCACTGCACACTGTCAGCCTTGAACTTTCTCCTTAATATTTTAGTGGAGGCAGTTAGGTTACATACTTGAATCCCAGCTCTGTGTTTTTTTAAATGTCTTATAGCGTGTGCTTTCGAAAATCATACTGTGACCTGGAGCACATTTTAAAATCGTGGAGAATTTCTTCATTGTTCGGTGTGGTATGTATCTCTTCTTCTACTCGGCTTTCATTACCTTAGTTTCTCAGTGTCTGTACCCAAAACTACACAACAACTGCTGTGTGGTGGGCACAGAGCGGGGTGGGTGTCCAAGTGGAGACAGCTGAATGTGTTCTCTGGGAGTGTGGGAAAGTAACAGAAAGTGAAGAATTTCCATCTGGCTTTGAAGCTGTTTCCCTGGCTTGGAACCAGAGCACAAATCAGGTGATTAGTTGGAAATCCTCGTTTATGGCACCATTCTTGCATTAAATGCTAAAGTGCTTTAAAGCTTATTTGGATGTATGTATGATCTGAGGTAGAAATACCTTGATACCTTGATCTGGCACTCAAATGGGTGGGAAAATCAAGCAATCTTTAAGAAAATTATGTTTTACTAACAAGGAAATTCTGTAAGTTCAAGTTTGGAATGAAAGATAAAACATATCTGTAACCATGGCAGACTAGATGCTGGGAAAATAACTTCCACAGAAACAATTGAAGATGGCTGATAAAATATGCATTCATAAGTTGTCAAGAATGTAGAAAATTCTCAGGCCAGGGGATGAATAGAGAGGGAATTCAAAGATAAGTACTTGGTAAGCTGTTGAACTTGAACGTTGGTTTTTGTATCTTGGCAGGACAGAAGAAAATGTCCATGGCAGCCCAAGGTAGAGGGTCTAAGAGACAAACCTCCCCCCTTTTTATAAAAAGGATCCATAACACCCAGAATTGGCCCTTTGAAAACACTAAGAAAATTGACTGGCCTTGGGTGAGACTAAAAGAGAAAAAGAAAGAAGGCACCGTGAACAAGCAACTTTTGGAATGATAAGGGGCTCCTAACTACAAGTCCTGCCAGTATTGAAAAGATACAAGGATATCTTTGCCAGTACATTTGAAGATTTAGACTAAGTGAGCAAATGCCAAGGAAAATGAAACTTAGCAAAGCTAGCTAAATATGAGAAAGAAAACCTAGAAAAGAAAAAAAGAGTTGGTAATAAAATTTTTTACCACAAATTTCAAGCCCAGAGAGTTATATTGGTGATTTTTAATAAACATACAAGGAACAAATCATTTCAATCTTATAGAAACAATTCCAGAAAAATAAAAAAGAGGGACATATTTTATAAGGCCAGCATAACTTCATATCAAAACTTGACAGAGTTAATACGGGAAAGTAAAAGTTTAGGCCTGTCTCAAGCACGAACATAAATACAGAAATTCCTAAACAAAATATCGCCGGAGTCCAAGGTGAGTGTGTGTGAAGAGGAAAGCTATGCTTGAAGGAGTGAGGTTCATTCCAGGATTTTAATAGTGGTTTCATTAGAAGTCTACCACATCGAAATGTGATAGGAGAAAAGTCATATAATCATCTCAAGAAATGCAGAAACTTTACATTAATTTATAATTTAAAAAAATTCTTAGCTAGCTAGTAGTAGACGGGAATTTCCTTAACCTGTCAAAGGACAGCTATTAAAAATTATACTACTTACTTATGGATAAAACTTTTAAAGTATTCTGTTTATGATCAGGAATGAGACAGAGTGCGTGCTGTCAACATCTTTGTAGACTTTCTGGGCTCTGCAGTAAGGCAAGTAAAAGAAATAAATACTATAAGGATTGGAAGGCAGGCGAGAAAACTATCATTAAGATATGAATGGTTATCTACATAGTAGAGAAAAAGTCCATAAAGACTATTTAAGTAGACACTAGATACAGTGTAAGTTTATAGAAATCAGTGGCATTTCTATAGCCTGCACCAAAATGAAAATTACATTTTTTAAAAAAGATAATATAGCATTTAATAAAGTATAAAGTTCCAAGGAATAAGTATTATTAGAATGTTCAAGATCATTATGGGGGAAATTATAAATCTTTTCTGAAAGATATTAAAGTCCTAAATATACATCTCTTCCATATATCTCTTCCATGAACTGTTGTAGAACAGTGCCTGGACTATGCTAGACTCAGGAAATATTTTTTGCAGAAATTCAAAAATAGCTAAGATGCTCTTGAAAAGAGAACACCATTTCTCTTAGATGTCAAACCTTATAAAGCTATAATAATTAAAATAATGTGGTTTTGGTGTAGGAATAGGCAAACCAGTGGATCATAATAGAAAGCATAGAAACATATCCATGCTTACGGGGATACTGGATGGATGTCAAAGGTGAAGACAGAATGGATTTTTCAATAAATGGTTCTGAGACACTGATCAGTGTTATTGCTAAAAGTGAGACAGACAGTCATTATGTGATATAATATGATGTACACACCTTGCCTATGGAGTACTGTTGTCAGAAAGACCAAACAAACCCAAATCTCATGAAGCCTTTACCTATTACTTTCAGTTTACAAGAAACATGAGGACCAGAGGAACACCATAAATAGTATCATTAAAAAAAAACAGTCAACTGAATCCAAAATGTGGGTCATTCTATAAGACAAGTGACTCATTTTCGCTAAGAAGTTAATGGCATGGGAACTTTAAAATGTAAAGCAATAGGGCAGTTGTCCAAGCACCTTTCAATCAAAAGAATATTCTTCCCTCATTGAATTGCCTTGACCCTCTTGTCAAAAATCAGTTTACCATAAAAGTTAGGGTTTATCTCTGGATTCTCAGTTCTTTTCCATTGGTCTCTTTGTCCATCCTTATGCCAGTACCATCCTGAAACTCTGTAGTAAGTTTTGAAGTCAAGAAGTATGAGTCCTCTTTCCCCCCACCCCCAGATTACTTATTTTAGCTGTCTTTCATTTCCATATGAGTTTTAGGATCAGCTTGTCAGTTTCTGGGAAAAAGAGAGCTTTTATAGGGATTTTGTTGAACCTGTAGATCAGTTTGGAGAGTATTGCCATCTTAATATTACATCTTTCAATCCATGAACGTGTTGTCTTTCTATTTATTTAAATCTTTAATTTCTTTTAGCAACCTTTTATAGTTTTCAACAGAAACCTTGCTCTTTTTTTTTTTTGCTAAATTTATACCTAGGTGTTTCCTTCTTTTTTATGCTATATTAAATGGAATTGTCTTCTTCCTTTCATTTTTGGAATGTTCATTGTCTGTGTATCGATATACAGTTGATTTTTGTATATTGATCTTGTATCCTGTAACCTTTGTATACTTATTTGTTTACTTTTTAAAAAATTTATTGGGCTTCCCTGGTGGCGCAGTGGTTTGAGTGTCCGCCTGCCGATGCAGGGGACACGGGTTCGTGCCCCGGTCCGCGAAGATCCCACATGCCACGGAGCGGCTGGGCCCGTGAGCCATGGCCGCTGAGCCTGCGTGTCCGGAGCCTGTGCTCCGCAACGGGAGAGGCCACAACAGTGAGAGGCCCGCGTACCACACACGCACACACACAAAATTATTTATTTTTGGCTGTGTTGGGTCTTTGTTGCTGCGCATGGGCTTTCTGTAGTTGCAGCGAGTGGGGGCTACTCTTTGTTGCGGTGCACGGCTGTCTCATTGCGGTGGCTTTTCTTGTGGAGCATGGGCTCTAGGCATGCGGGCTTCAGTAATTGCAGCACACGGGCTCAGTAGTTGTGACTCACGGGCTCTAGAGTGCAGGCTCAGTAGTTGTGGTGCACGGGCTTAGTTGCTTCACGGCATGTGGGATCTTCCCGGACCAGGGCTCGAACCCATGTCCCCTGCATTGGCAGGTGGATTCTCAACTACTGCACCACCAGGGAAGCCCCTATTTGTTTACTTTTTAAAATGGATTCCTTAGGATTATTCTCTTTATAAGATTATATCATCTTCAGCTAGAGAAAATTGTATGTCTTCCTTCCCAATATGGATGCCTTTATATTTTTTGCAGCTTACTTTTTACTGGCTATCATCTCTAGTACCATATTAAACAGAAGTGGTGAGAACAGACATCCTGGTCTTGTTCTTGGCCTTAGAGGGAAAGCATGCAGTCTTTCATCACTAAAAGTTTTTCATAGATGCCAGTTATTGGCTTGAGGAAGTTCTCCTCTATTCCTAGTTTCTTGAATATTTTTATCATGAAAGGGTTTTGGAAATTGTCAGATGCTTTTTCTATATCTTTTGAAATGGTCATGTAGTTTTTGTCGTGTATTTTATTAATATGATTTATTACATTTATTTTATATGTTAAACCAACCTTGCATTCTTGGGATAAATCTCAATTTTTATATCTTGCTGGCTTTGATTTTATAGTATTTTTTGCAGGTATTCCTCTAAGGGGTATTCCTCTAAGCTTTTTTTTTTTTCTTTCTTCGGCTGTGTTTTTTCTGGTTTTATCAGAGTTTCTGTGTCATGATCCTTATTTTCTCTTGTTTTTTTGGCACTGTATGTGCAAAGTCCATCTTCTGTATATTTCTGCCTCCTAATCTGGAATCAGTAATTTTTCCAAGGAGCCCATTCAGTTTAGTGAGAAACCGTAACCTTAGAGCTGTGGTCCTCAGTGCTGTTGACTGTCATTGCTTTTACCTCTGGAGTGGTGAGGACGTAGGTGTGCGTTTTGCTCTTAGATCCGGTTTATACTCCTATGGTGGGCCCTTCTTTTATATGCATGAGTAAACATAATTTTGGATGAAATAAAGTCAGTAATACCATTTTTTCAGTGTTCATAAACTGATAAAACTGAGTAGTGATTTATTTTGGAATATTTGCATCAGAGGTAAAAATAAAGAAATGCAAGGAAATAAGTACACAAATTAAGAATGGCGATTACCTATCACAGGAGAGTCAGAGGATACAGTTGGATAATTGCACTTAACAAAAGCTACTGGGTCGTGAGTATGTAAGTGTGTGTTTTGCTCTTAGCTCTGGAATATATACATACACCTTTTGTCAGTGCATATGATATTTCAGATGGATCATTTATGAAATTTAAAGGTGGTTATGTGCAATATAAAACATTGTTAAATTATTTTTCCTATAATTTATAAGTTGTCTTTAAGTAATTTCTGATCTTTTGCCAAGTAGGCCCAAAGTACCTTCCTACCATGACTGTGAAGTCCTTCTACCGTTCGCAGTGCTGAGCCTATTGGATATCCATGTTGATAAAAATGAGTCTGACCATTATACCATATTAAAAAATCAATTGCATATACGTTATATATTTAAATGTGAATGTATAGTCCAGTAAAGGATTTAGAAGAAAGAGTAATATCCTCATGACCTTGAGGTTGACAGAATTGTCATGTTCATTATACAGAAAGCTCTGAACATAAACAGGTATAAAGGAAAATTTTTGTTAAATGCCATTAAAATTTAAAACTTCTGTTTATCAAAAGTGCTTTCAGTAAATTTTGCTATTTTCGCACAGTGGAATATCATACAGTTATGAGAATTACAGAACTACAGTTTTACCCAGCAATGTAGATGAATCTCACAGATATAACACCAGGGGGGGAAAAATCTGTGCTTAAAATTATATACTATGTAATTCCATTTGTATAAAGTTAAAACGAATAGACAAAACTAATCTAGAGTGTTAGAATAATGGTTACTCTTAATCTAGAAAAGGGATATGGGGGGGTTGGGGTGATGGTAATGTTCTGGTTATTGGTCTGTGCTCTTTATATAGGTTTGTTCACTTAGAATTCTTTAGGTTATACATTTATAATTTTTGTATATTTTTATTTATGCTGTATTTCAATAAATATTTACTAAAAATTTTAGATGCATAAGAGTATGTATAGAGTGGGCTTACCTTTGTATAGGAAAAGGAGGAATAGTTTATACATGCTTGCTTGTGTATGTATAAGATATCTCTTCAAGTTATGTAAGAAACTGATACCGTTGCTTGCCTGGAGCAGTGAAGGACAGGATGGGAGGGAGATGTTGTGAGATACGCTTAAGTTCATAAAAGATGGACACATCTCACTATTTATTAGACCTTCTATAAATGATGCTGTTGATGGCTGATTTTGTGTTGTAAGAGTATACCTTGGGGCATAATTTAATCTAGTTTTTGCTAAGATTTTATATGAATTAAACTGATAACGTAGAATCATCCTTATTGACAGTTTTCAAAAAGGCAGGCAGTTATATGTTCTTGTAAAACTTGCTGATATGTGAATACATATCCAAAGAGATCTGCATAATAAGAAAAAAATCTCACAGCAACTGGGACTGTCAGGAGGCTGTTTAGCTGAGAGCATTAACTTGATCACTTCTGAGAAGATACCCAAAGTAAAATAATTCAAGTGCCAAAAAACTAAGTGTAACTTTTTAACAGCTGTTACCAGTCCATCTACATACACTCACCTCTACCTCTGGAAAGGATTATAACCAAGATTATTTCTTGTCAAGTAGCAAACTGACTGTAAACTCTTGTGATTGGTATACTTGGCTGTTTGATTTTCTGGTTGAGGTTGTTTTTAGGTAATAACAGATATTTTGGCAACATCTTTTCACCTCTGATAAGTGGAAATAACTGATAAAGTACAGAACTTGCTCTCTTAGTTTCTTGTGTTTTAGCATTCTGTCTTCTTTCTCTCATGTTTTTACAGGTCTTTTATTTTATTTAGTTATTTTAAAATAAATAAATTTATTTATTTATTTATATTTTTGTCTGTGTTGGGTCTTCATTGCTACACGTGGGCTTTCTCTATTTGTGGTGAGTGGGGGCTACTCATTGTTGCGGTGCGCGGGCTTCTCATTGCAGTGGCTTTTCTTGTTGTGGAGCATGGGCTCTAGGCCCGCGGGCTTCAGTAGTTGTGGCACGTGGGCTCAGTAGTTGTGGCTCACAGGCTCTAGAGTACAGGCTCAGTAGTTGTGGTGCACAGGCTTAGTTGCTCCACAGCATGTGGGATCTTCCCAGGCCAGGGCCCGAACCTGTGTCCCCTGCATTGGCAGGCAGATTCTTAACCACTGCGCCACCACGGAAGTCCTTTACAGGTCTTTTAAAAGCATTGTGTCTCTTCTCTATCTGGTCATATATTTTTTTTCTTCCTGCCTTCCTCAAAAAATCTCTACCTACCTAGCTTTAGAGCAGGAAATTATCCGATTGAATTCTAGCTGTTTCTTTAACAAGAAATTCTTTGTGATGGTATAAACAGAAGAATCTTAGTTTGAACGAATAAAAATGACTCATTTATGTTTATTCTGCATCTGGTATTAGTCAAGTTTATGGCTTTTATTTCCTAAAATCCTTCTAGAACTATTTATTACGATTTTGTTCCTTATATTTTTATCTGCATTATATTGTTATTTCCATGGAAGTTTCTGGACTGTTTCCAAATAAATTCCTTAGAAGGGATTGTTTCTGGCACAGTGTAACTTCTGATGCCCTTACATTTGTCAGAAAGAAAATGAGGGTTTTTTGGACCTAAACTGAGAAGAATTATAGTGGAGGGAAGATGAGAGATGTATTTCTTTAACTGCCATTTATGTCTGATCCTGCGAGAGTACAGAATTTTTGATGGGCGTGTCTTCAACTTTGTGGACCCAGGCGTTGCCCACTGCCCAGCTCCTCTGACTGTACCTGGCCCAGATGCTCAGTTTCTGACCTTTGTGCGTTGATCGTAGGTGGAGGAGTTGCTGATGGCCATGGAGAAGGTAAAGCAGGAGCTGGAGTCCATGAAGGCGAAGCTGTCCTGCACCCAGCAGTCACTGGCAGAGAAGGAGACTCATTTGACCAACCTTCGGGCCGAGAGAAGAAAACACTTAGAGGAAGTTCTGGAGATGAAGTAAGTTCTAGAGTATTGGTCTTCAGGCATATGCTTAGTAGAAATACTTGTCCTCATCGCTTTCATCTTCTGGCCCTGTTCGTCACGCCTGACCCACTTAGCCTAATTTTAATGCTCACTTGTGTTTCTCACTCCTTAGAACAAATTTGGGACAAATCCTGGTCAAAGGGAAACTTTTTTTGCCTCCCTGTCATTGAATTTTGCAGTCCTCTAGAGTGTATGCAACTGTGTCTCTGAAATTCCTAAAACCTTCTGGAAAGTTCTGGCAAGTTGTCGAGCTTTCTGAGGAAGATAACCATTGCTCCTGAGGACATACGATGGCTAGGCAATTTTTAAAAACGTGTTTTATTATAAACATTTCCAAAGGTACACAAAAGTAGAGAATAGTATAATGAACCTCCTTATACCCATCCCCCATATTTAACCATTAATATTTGCCACGCTCTCCAGTCAGCTTTTACAGAATTGTCACTTTTAGCAGAACCTTTCTTTACATCATTTTCCTACTTTTCAGGCATCTTGCAGCTCCCTTGAGATAGTCTGTTGTGAAGGCTGTATATATCTGCTCTGCATAATACAGCTGCTTCTTTTTCTCCTCTGTGACTTTGAAAAGTTCTGGTTTCCTTCTCTTCAGAACAAGTATGTCTCTTTTTTAAGTCCCTTAGTACTTTTCCCATCACTCCAGTCCCCACCCCTATGTAATTGTCCTGCTCTCATTTTACTGAAACCAAGTCTATGCTGGGACCCCTTGGTTACCTTCATCACCTCAGCAGTTACTTGTGTTTTTGTCGTCTTCTCTTCTGACTCAGAGGAGATACTGTCTCTCCTTCACCAAGCTCCCTTCTTATTTCTATCACAGATTTAAGCTCTGGTTCCCTCCTCTGCAATCTGTCTCCATTAATTTTCTTTCACATAATCTTTGCTCACTTTCTGTTAGTTCCTTCTTCTCTGCAATAAATACGCACTCTCTCTGACGTAAAGTAAACAGTCTTTCTGAGCCCAGCCAGTGCTTGAAGCTAACATCCTCTCTTCTTTTCTGCTACTTTGAACTATCGATAAATGTTGAATATGAGAATTACAAAGTAGCAGAGGATCTTGCCGTGACACCTCAGCATGAATTTTCATGGGGCATGATTGTTTTGTTATCATGACGGCAGCCCAGGAGTTGAGGAAACAAATGTCGGGGTGTCCCCTGTGCTTACGGATTATTAGGACACAGTGGGAGGTTAAGAGAGCCTGATCTTTTAGAAAAGTATTACAGGTGATGTGCTCTCGGAAGTGACAGATAACTGGAGCCAGAAATCGGTTGATACGCAGGGAGAACGGGGAGAATTTAGGGTTCTGAGTATCATGGTGAGAAAGTTTGCTTCTTACGAGCAGGTTAGTAGAAGCAGTTTAAGACAAGGTTTTATCACTGATGATAAGAACATAGAAGAAGGATGGATATAATATTCGGGAATACAAGGTATCGATGCGATACTCCTAAGCACAAACAGGCCCTGCTAAAGCAACGGGATAGGAGTATTGTTTCGTTTTCTCTCTGTACCAGTATCTTGACTTGACTTGTCAGATCTTTCCCACTCAGTTCAAGTGTCCATAGCAAAACTGTGGTGGCTTTGTAAAGGAATTTTCCTTTATTATTAGGACTTTGAAAAGATATGAAAGAACTTTTTAAAGAATGCTTGACTTTAAACCATTAAAAGGGAATTGCGTGTGATTTTTTTGTTTTATTATTTTTGGAACCACAGTGCTAAACTTTCTTATGGACTTCCCTTGCCAACCCAGGTTAGAGATTACATTTCAGAAAAATACTGTGATTTGCAAAACTGTTCTTGGTAAGATCAAGCACTCACACACTAAGGCATGGGATAAGTAATTAAAGTATTCAGAGAATTTACAAGGGGTATAGAAATTTGATGAATAAACATTGAATAAAAGTTCTAGAAATAAGGTGTCAAAACCTGGCTGTGACAGGTGACCTGTGTCTTAAATCACCTTCCTCATTTGCTCAGGAGATACTACTACAGCATCATGCTGTTCTTAGATTTTCTACAAGATTTTTGTCATGCAGATTTACTGACTTAAAGTTTTTAAAGTAGTCCTTGCTTTAATTTGCACTTAAATTTCTCCTTGTTGTTGCCTCTCATTTTCATATCTTAATAAAATGGTTGTTTAATACCTTTCTTTTAACAAATTAAGCACTTCAGGCCAAATCGTCTATCCAGACATGCTGTTGAGAGTGGTGGCTAATCCCAAACTCCTAATGTATCCCTCCTCCACTCTCTTTTCTCCTTTGGTAACCATAAGTTTGTTCCCTATGTCTGTGGGTCTATTTCTGTTTTGTATATAAGTTCATTTGTATCTTTTTTCTTTTCTTTTTTTTTTTTTAGTTTCCACATATAAGTGATATCATGATATCTGTCTTTCTCTGTCCGGATTACTTCACTTAGCATGATTATCTCTAGGTCCATGCATGTTGCTGCAAATGGCATTATTTCATTCCTTTTTATGGCTGAATAATATTCCAGTGTGTGTGAGTGTGTGTGTGTGTGTATACATATATATGGATAAATATATAAAACACATCTTCTTTATCCATTCATTTATTGATGGACATTTAGGTTATTTCCATGTCTTGGCTATTGTAATAGAGCTGCAATGAACACTGGGTTGCATGTATCTTTTTGAATTATGTTTTTCTCTGGATATATGCCCAGGAGTGGGATTGCTAGATCATATGGTAACTCTATTTTTAGTTTCTTAAGGAACCTCCATACTATTCTCCATAGTGGGTGCACCAATCTACATTCCCACCATCAGTGTCAGAAGGTTCCCTTTTCTCCATGCCCTCTCCAGCATTTATTGTTTGTAGGTTTTTTTTGATGATGGCCATTCTTACTGATGTGAGGTGATATCTCATTGTTGTTTTGATTTGCATTTCTCTAATAATTAGCGATGTTGAGCATCTTTTCATGTGCCTTTTGGCCATCTGTGTGTCTTCTTTGGAGAAATGTCTATTTAGATCTTCTGCCCATTTTTTGATTGGGTGGTTTGTTTTTTGATATTGAGCTGTATGAGCTGTTTGTATATTTTGGAGATTAGCTACAGCAATTAATTGTACAGCACAGGGAAATATAGCCATTATTTTGTAAAAATTTTAAACGGAGTATAATGTATAAAAATATTGAATCATGGGCTTCCCTGGTGGCGCAGTGGTTGAGAGTCCGCCTGCCGATGCAGGGGACACGAGTTTGTGCCCCGGTCCGGGAAGATCCCACATGCCGCGGAGCGGCTGGGCCCGTGAGCCATGGCCGCTGAGCCTGTGCGTCTGGAGCCTGTGCTCCGCAACGGGAGAGACCACAACAGTGAGAGGCCCGCGTACCGCAAAAAAAAAAAACCAAAACAAACAAACAAAAATATTGAATCACTATGCTGTACACCGGAAACTAACATAATATTGTAAATCAACTATAGTTTAATTTTTAAAGTTTGGCATACAAATATTAAGTAATAATTCATAAAACCTCAATCAAAAGCTGTACAATTGGGCTTCCCTGGTGGCACAGTGGATGGGAGTCCGCCTGCTGGTGTGGGGGGTGCGGGTTTGTGCCCCGGTCTGGGAGGATCCCACGTGCCGCGGAACGGCTGGTCCCGTGGGCCATGGCTGCTGGGCCTGCGCGTCCGGAGCCTATGCTCCGTGGCGGGAGGGGCCACGGCAGTGAGAGGCCCGCGTACCACAAAAAAAAAAAAACAGCTGTACAATTAACCTAAGCATAATTATACACAAAACACTGTGAATGACATATTGAGGGTTCTGATACAGTAAACTTTTGATTCCTTTTCCCTGCATAGCTGACCAAGGGAATAGACTTTCTTCTGCTATGTTCTGGACTCCTCTCCATATGTTGAACAGTTTCTGCTAATCATGTGTCCTGGGTTGGGAGTGTCTCAGTTCTACAACTTTGCTCAGAATTTGCTTCGTTCATTGTCAATTTGCAAGGAGTTCACTGCCCCCAAGGAGTTCTGCATGGTATCTGCATCTAATTACTTGTGGCAAATAGTGAGAGCATACTTCCTGGAATGAAAGAGCCTGAATCTGGATTCTAACTCTGCCCCTTATGAGCTCTGTGTCTTCAGCAAGTTCTTTAGCCTTCTTGTGCTTCAGTCCCCTTATTTGTAAAAAGGCAATAATGATTGTCCCTGCTTCATAGCATCTTCATCACAGTAGGATAAGAAATTGTTGCTATACGGGACTGAGAGCAGTGCCTGGCATAGGAAGCCCTTAGTAGTGGGTATTGTTAGCTTGCTGCGTGTACTTACTGGCAACAATTTGCAGGAAATCAGAAAAGTATTTGAGCAAAATGTAAAAGAAGAAAGGTAATATCCTATCTGTGGCTGTTGGCAATGACAAAAAGATTCTTCCTTCTGTAGTTATGGCAGGACCCACCATATTTTAAATGTGTTCATTGTTTTATTAATAATAACTGAACAAGTTAAAAGGACTTGTTTACTCTAACCAGATAACTTGAAATGCAGAAGAAATATGAAGGGAATGCAATGTGCACAAGAGCCTGAAACATGCACATGTGTCACTGAATCTGGAATAAGAAAAGTCTTTCCCTGAAGAAAGGATGGCTGGCCTATTTGTAGAGACAGTCCTTCAGCAAAGCACCAGGATAGTCTAGTTTTCTGGAATAATCCTGAACTAGTCAAACCAAAAGGAATGCCCTGATAGTTCTCTTCTATCCCTAGTATTTATAATTGTAATTTCTGAGTGTCTGTTACAGACAGACGGCCGTGAGTCTGGGGAGATGTGGAGCTGTTCACCTGGTAGCCTGCCAGTGTCTCAGAAGCAGCACTCGAGTTGGTTGGCTAGCCCTGGGGAGAAGGGACATTTTCATTGGCAGATCTCATGTTGGTTCTTCTCCTTATGCTGTGGTTTTGTTAATCACTGTTTTTTTTCCTTCACTTTCATGTTAACCTCTTTGACTAAGAAAGAAGGGATGAACGGGAGAGGGAGGAAGGTAATAAAATAACAACCATAATAAATTCTGAGTATCAGTTCAGGTCACGAGCTTCACTATCAGGATTTCTAGATGAGCTGATTCATTCTCCACTGCCCTGCATTCAAAGTCCTACTGCAGTCTCACCCTATGTTAGCATTATGAATACAGCTCAAAAGACTCACGTTTCATTTTGAGTAAACTTTTATCAAACTACGCATTTGACTATACTGAGAATTCGTTTGTTTCGGAAGGTGGTGGTGGAATCGCTGTTTAGTTTCTTTGAGAATCTAGAGCTGTGTGACAAATAGCATCCCATTAATAAAGTTGCTAGAGAAGTCCAAAGCGCTGTGGGCCACATTGTATACTCGTGAGATGACTTCTGGCTACAGAGCGATCTGACTTCCCACCCACATGAAATAAATTTTCGTATGTACCTGAGAAGAGTTCAGTAATGTAATCTGAATTCTGGCATTTAAAAAATACTTGCCTTTTAATTTGAGAGAAAAATGTAGTATGCTTGGAATTAAGGAAGCTGTAGAAAATGGTTACTGGGAAAAGTTCAGGCTACTTGGGGTTAGTATAGTTAGGTGATCAATCTGTTTTACTTTGAATAATTAAAATGAGACTGTATTTTAAATTATTTTATCTCCTAATATTCTGTAGAATTTCATTTTAAAATTTATTGTAGATTTGCTGACATTAAAAAATAAAATCCCACTTGGGGATCTATGACAGTCTTCCAAATTAACCACAAAATTGATAATAGTTGTGCAAATTATATGCTAGTAACAAATTGAAATGCCTTTTAAGATATGTAAGAACTAGAACATGTATACTTTTTGCAAAGCCACACTTATGTATACTTCACCAAATGCCTTTGTTTGAGTCATTGGACATATGACAAAGGACTTTTAGTGGAGTTGGAAGCATTTTTCACAGTGGCCTGAAATACTGAGCTTTAAATATTTTGTGGGAAATCACATACATTCTTATAAAAATTTCCTACACTTGAGTTGAAAAAGAAAGCAAAGTATGCTGTATAGTATAGCAATAAATAACACTAGTGGGACTGGTCCTAATTAAAATTATAAAGAAAAGTTTCTAGCTCTTGACTTGGGGACTTCCTTCCTAGCCTTGGTTAACTCTTTAATTCTGTCCCCTCTTTTTCTACCCTCACATCCAGCTCTCTCGTGCGTCCTACTTCACAGAATGTGTGGTATCAACTGTCAAACATCTTTTCTCATCAGAACTAAGAGTTTAGTTGGGGCTCTGAGTTGTTAAGGACAGTGATGGAGATGGGTTAATTAAGTACAGTAATTACAGTATTTACAGTACAGTATTTGAGTTCCTTACCTCTCCCTGCTCCTAAATGGTGACCGTGATGCTCAGCTTCTCACGAGATGAGGCACGAGTATTTCAAATGTTTTTCTCAAATCGTTTTATCCTCTTGTGACCTGAATTAGAATCATTTACAAACAACCCTAATATCCCTTGCCTGTTCTCCTCCCTTAATCCTAAATCCATTCTACCTTTTAGCCATTTAAGGCTAGATGTAAATTCCAAACAGAAAAACCACTTTCCTGAAGAAATCATGCTTCCTAATCATTTTTTTCATTTAAAATGTCTTAAATGGCTGTGGTAATCTCTAAGTAAAGAGCTGAACTTTTCAGATAAAGGCCCCAAAGTCCCTCTCTTTTCCAGTTTTTATAATTCTGTCTTTCCCCCATCAGTGTATGGTTTGTGTGCAAGAATGTCCTCACTTGTGCAGGGATGAAATTAAGAATATAGGTCATCCTCTTTTTCCTGAAGGGGAAAGGAGTGGGATTACTGCCCTACTTCTTACTTATCTTTTTATTTTTTTCTCTACTGGAGGTGTAGGATGAACCCTAGCCCCTTTGTTTAATACAGTTGAAACAGTTAAAGGGACAACTATTCCAGGTAGGTAACCTAATGCCTTAAGCTAATTGCAATACTCATTGTAGGAAAATTTTTTACATAATATACCATTATGAGAGGGTTTTTTAGTTTGGGATTAAAAAAAAAAATCTTTTCCTTTCAGGATCTTCATTCTCTGTGTCCCTCAGAGTACCATAAAGGTATTTACTCATTCTTTAAATGGATAAAACTTCCCTCAAGCTTTGTATGTAGAAATAGTAATCCATTTATTTAATCATAAGCTTTTCCTGGCTGAAGATTCTGAGTAAAAGAGCATTATAAGATGCTCTTTGTAGCAAAGAATGTGTTTACATTTTGAGCTAGTTATAAACCGGGTTAATAATACTTTGACCTACCTCATGAGGTTGTTGTGAGGATTAAATGAGATAACGTGATAAAAACACTTTGAAATTGGTCAAGCTGAATATTTGCAAAGCATGATACAACTGAAAATTGTTAAGTTTGCACTTAACTTTTCAGGTTGGCAGTTTTCTCATCCTGAAATGAAAGGGTTTCCTGCATCTCTAAGATTCCTGTCGTTTTAAAAATCATATGATTCTTTGACTAGGTGACCTTCTGACATCCTTGATTCTATAGTTGCAAATGCTCTGAGTAAATCAGAGAAGTAATTTATATATAAACAGTATACTGAGCAGAAGTTGGGGGTCAGATGTCCATAATTCCTTGGCTGAGGACTAAGCCTCACATTCACTGGATCAGACTACCCAAGGCCTACCAGAGATAAGCGGCTCTGGGGTTGGAAGTGGAATTGTGATGCTAGAGTTAGAGCAGCAGTGCTGGGGAAGTTTCAATTCCAACCCAGTCACAGTGGCAAAAGTCTTGTTAAAACTTAAGGCATCTTGCTGAGATAACAGAAAGTCTGGGTTTTAGGAGTAGGGATCATGACCTACAATAAAGCTAACCATAGATGTAGTGTAACAAAACTGAAAGCCCCAAGGCAGTCTACAGGGACAGTAGAATTTGGAGGATGAGTCCCATCAAGATAGAGAGGTTTGGGAAATACCCTCAGCTTTCAACAGATCAGCCCAACAAAGGATAAATCCAAGCCTATACAAGGTCAAGGAAATCAGCTATTAACTGAATTATCTACTAGAATAAAAATCATTGCTTTTCAGAAGAAAATAACAGAATCCAGAGTCTTTGTAGTGTATCATCTACAGTATTCTATATTCAATTAAAAAATATCGCCAGACATTCAAAGAACAGTAACATGTAACCCATAGTGAACAAAAACATGCAGTAGAAAGCAAGTCAGAGAAGTCCTAGATGTTGGAATTAACAGTGATTTTAAAGTCACTCCTATAAGTGTGCTTCAAAGTCTTAAAGAAAATGTAATGTTGATGATAGAACAGATAGGAAATCTCAGCTGAGAAAGGAAAACGTTTTAAAAATGGAAATTTGAAAACTGAAATTTAAATGAAAAAATTCAGTGGTTGGTCTTAATGACAGATTAGAGCTTTCAAAAGAAGGAGTCCATAAATTTTAAAACAGATCAATAGAAATTATCCAGTGTGAACAACTGTGAGAAAAGGGGTTTTTACAAAATGAATAGAGCCTCCATGACACGTTGGACATTATCAGATGGGCTAATATACATGTAACTGGAATTCCAGCAGAGTAAAAGAGTGAGAAGGGGGTAGAAACAAGTCTGTAAAAATAATGGCTGAAATATTTCTTTGATTTAAAGTACACTGATTTATGAAGGTGTATGGGAAATCTCTGTGCATCCCTCTCAATTTTTTTGTTAACCTAAAAGTGCTCTAAAAAATAGTCTTTTTAAAAAGCGTGTGTATTTACAGATCCTAGAAACTTAGTGAAACCAAGCTGGATAAATACAAAGAAAACCACACCTATAAACATTATAATATAATTGCTAGAAACAAAATATAAAGAGAAAAACAGAGGCAGCAAGGGAAGAAGAAAACACAGTATGTAAAGGGAAACTGTGATAGCTGAGTTCTTATCCAAAACATTGGAGGTCAGAATAAAATGGAACTTCTTCTAAAGTACTGTAAGAAAATTGGTCAGCCTAGAATTCTAGGACCAAAAAACAAACAAACAAACTCCAAAAACTAGGGTTAAATATAGATATTTTTCAGATAAATAAATATGCAAAGAATGCATCCCTAAGTGGAGGTATGTCTGCGTGATGGCTGATTCACTTTGCTGTATAGCAGAAACTAACACAACATTGTAAATCAACTATACTCCAATTAAAAAATTAATTTAAAAAAATTAAAGGAAAGAAAAATACAGTAAGCTACAGAGATATGTTGTACAGCACAGGATATATACCCAATATTTTATAATAACTATAAATGGAGTATAATCTTTAAAAATTGTGAATCACTATATTGTACACCTATAACTAATATAATATTGTATATCAACTATACTTCAATTAAAAATATATTCATTTCTAAAAAAACACATTCTGTAAGAAATGCTAAAGGATGTTCTTCCAGCTCAAAGGAAATGAAACCAGATGGAAGCATGAATCTACAGGAAGGAATGAAGAACACACATGGTAAATAAGCTGATATGTATAGACAACTGACTCTGAAGCAAAAATAATATCATTGTATGGTGGAGTTTATAATAGGAGTAAAATTGAAAGATATGACAACAATAGCACAAAAGATTGGGGAGGGTAGAAGCATATGGTTGTCAGGTTGTTAACTTTGTGAAGTAGAAAGTACAAACTATCAGTTTCGATTTTTTTTTAAGTCATTTTCTTTTTTTAAAAAATATATTTATTTATTTATTTGGCTGCATTTGGTCTTAGTTGCGGCATGTGGGATCTTTATTGCAGTGTGCAGGCTCTCTAGTAGTGGTATGCGGGCTCTAGAGTGCGCGGGCTTAGTTGCCCTGTAGCATGTGGGATCTTAGTGCCCTGACCTAAGATATGGGATTGAACCCGTACCCCCTGCATTGGAAGGTGGATTCTTAACCACTGGACCACCAGGGAAGTCCCAAAGTTTTATAATTTCTAATCTATATAGACTTTGATAAGTTAAAGGTGCATATTGTTAGCTGTAGAGCAACTACCAAAAGCAAAAGCAAAAACCAAAAAGCTCAAAATCCAATAGAGGAAATAAAATACACTAAAAATTACTTCATTTACGCAGAAGAAAAAGGACAGCAAAGGAACAAGAGAGGAGTGAAGCAGAGAAGGGTAAATGGATGATAGATATAAATTCAGCATATCAGTAGTTAGGTCAAAATCAAACGGACTAAACACTCTAGTTAATGGACAGAGATTATTAGAATTGATTAAAAAAGAAACAATGCTGTCTATAAGACATACAGTGTAATAAACACAAGTAGGTTGAAATTTAAAGAATGTACAAAGGTAGTCCTTGTAAATAGTCATCATAAGAAATCTGGTATGGCTATATTAGTATCAGGTAAAAGAGACTTCCAGAGAGTATTCCTGGAGATAAAGAGGTACATGTCATAATGATGAAGCAGATAATTAACCAGAAAGACATAACAACCCTTCATATGCATGCACCTAGTACAGAGCTTCAAAATTCATGAAGAGCCAACTGACAACTAAAGGGAAAATCAGACAGATCCATACTCATCGGTCATTGCTGGAGCTTATAACCCCGATTTCTGAGAAAGTGATAGAATAAGTGAACCAAAAACAAGCAGTAAAAATATAGAAGCTCTGAAGACTGTCAACTTGATCTATTTAATATTTATAGAGTAGTACACCCAACAACTGAAGAATATATATGTTTTTCAAATATGTATGGAATGTTCACCAATGAGGACCATATGCTGGGCCATAAAAACAAATCTTAATAAGTTTCAGAAGACTAAAATATGTCAGAATTGTTCTCTTACCACAGTGGGATTAAATTAGAAGGTAATAATAAGATTTTTGGAAAAATCCCCCAATGTTCGGAAATTAAATAATACAATTCTAAATACCATGGCTCAGAGAAGAAGTCATAAGGAATATGAGAAGTCATTTTGAACTGAATGAAAATGAAAATACAAATGTGAAATTTTGTGTCATGCAGCTCAAGTAGTACTTAGAGTGAAATTTATACCTTTAAATGCCTATATTACAAAATAAGAAAGTTGAATTCAGTGAACTGTTTCCACACTAAGAAAATTTAAAAAGAAGAGTAAGTAAATGAAAGTAAATAGAATGAAGGAAATAATATAGATAAGAGCAGAAATCAAGGAAATAGAAAGCTAACAACACAGAAAATTTACAGTCAACCATGGGTTCTTCAAAGAAGCAATGGAATTGGTAGGCCCCTTGCAAGACTAATCAAGGGAAAAATGAAGACTCATAAATTACCAAATTTTTGTAATGGAAGAGGGCAAGAGTGGATATCACTTGAGGTTCTAATGGCATATATATATATTTTTTTAAGTAGAATCATTTTTTAAAATATTTATTTAGGCTGTGCTGGGTCTTAGCTGCAGCATGCGGGCTTCTTAGTTGTGGCATGGGGACTCTCAGTTGCGGCATGCATGTGGGATCTGGTTCCCCAACCAGGGATTGGACCCAGGCCCCTGCATTGGGAGTGCAGACTCTTACTCACTGGACCACCAGGGAAGCCCCTCTAATGGCATTTAAAAAGAGAATATTTTGAACAACTTTATGCCAATAAATTTGATATTTTAGATATAATAGACAAATTCCTTGAAAAATATGGTGTATCAAAACTGGATCAAAAAAGGAATAGAAAGTTGACCAGGCTGTATCTACTAAAGGAAATGAATTTGTAATCAAAAATATTTCCACAAGGAAAACTCCAGGCAAAGGTTAGTTTACTGGTGAATTCTACTAAACATCTAAATATGAAATAATACCAACATTACTGAAACTCTTTCAGAAAATAGAGAAGAAGGAAATACTTCCTAATTCATCTTATGAGACTAGAATTACTCTCACACTTAAACCTGAAAAACACATTATATAAAGAGAAACTCCCTTATGAACATTGACATAAAATTCCCACAAAAAGTCTTAGCAAATTAAATAAGAAACTAATATGTCATAACCAAGTTAAGCTTATTTCTGGAATGCAAGGCTTTTTCACTATTCAAAAATGAATTAGCTAATTTCAGCTACATTAACAATAAAGAAAAAAATCATATAATTATCTCACATATTCAGAAAATGTTTTTAACATCCATTCATGATAATAACTCTTAGCTGACTAGGAAGAGAAGGCAATTTCTTCGGCTCAAAAAAGAGCACCTATGAAAAGTTTACAGGTAAGGTCATACCAAATGATGAAAGTTGAACACTTTTCCCATGAGATTGCAAAGGACACAAGACATCCACTTCAACCCCTTGATCATTATTATACTTGGAGGTCCTAGTTACACAATATGTCAAGAGAGAATAAAATTGAAAAGGAAGTAGTAGCATTGTCTTTACTCACAGACAGTATGATTGTCTAAGTAGGGCAACACATAAAAATCAGTTGTAGTTCTATATGTTGACAACAAGCAAATGGAAACTGAAATTTTAGAAAATATTATTTACAGTGGCATCAAAATGCATAAAGTACTTCAGAATAAGTTTAACAAAAATTGTACAAGATCTCTACACAGAAAACCATACTACTGAGAGAAAATAAAAAATATTGAAACAAAAATAGGGATATATCTAGTTCATGATTTGATTATTCAAACTTAAAGCTGACCACTTCCCCCAAATTCAGTTATTATTGCAACACAATCCCAGCCAAATCACAGGGAGCTTTTTGTAGAAACTTATACTTGGAATTTTAAATTTAGATTGAATTTCAGTGGACCTAGCAGAGTTAAACCATTTTGAAAAAGAGCAGAGGAGAGCAAGATGGTGGAGGAGAAGGAAGTGGGCTCACTCCCTCTTGCGAGAGCACCGGAATCACAACTACCTGCTGAACAGTCATTGACAGGAAGACACTGGAACTCACCAAAAAAGATACCCCACATCCAAAGACAAAGGAGAAACCACAATGAGACAGTAGGAGGGGCACAATCACAATAAAATCAAATCCTGTAACTGCTGGGTGGGTGACTCACAGACTGGAGAACACTTATGCCACAGAAGTCCACCCACTGGAGTGAAGCTTCTGAGCCCCATGTCAGGCTTCCCAACCTGGGCGTCCGGCAACGGGGAGAGGAATTCCTAGAGAATCAGACTTTGAAGCATAGCGGGAATTGATTGCAGGACGTTGACAGGACTGGGGGAAACAGAGACTCCACTCTTGGAGGGCACACACAAAGTAGTATGTGCATCGGGACCCAGGGGAAGGAGCAGTGACCCCAGGGGAGACTGAGTCAGACCTACCTGCTAGTGTTGGAGGATCTCCTGCAGAGGCAGGGTGTGGCTGTGGCTTGCCCCAGGGACAAGGACACTGGCAGCAGAAGTTCTGGGAAATATTCCTTGGCATGAGCCCTCCCAGAGTCTGCCATTAGCCCCACCAGGTAGGGGGCTGGAGCCAGGTAGGCTCCAGTGCTGGGTTGCCTCAGGCCAAACGACCAACAGGGAGGGAACCCAGTCCCACCCATCAGCAGACAAGCAGATTCAAGTTTTACTGAGCTCTGCCCACCAGAGCAACAGCCAGCTCTACCCACCAGCAGTCCCTCCCATCAGGAAGCTTGCACAAGCCTCTTAGCCTCATCCACCAGAGGGCAGACAGCAGAAGCAAGAACTACAGTTCTGCAGCCTGTGGAACAAAAACCACATTTACAGAAAGATAGACAAAATGAAAAGGCAGAGGACTATGTACCAGATGAAGGAACAAGATAAACCCCCAGGAAAAGCAACTAAATGAAGTGGAGATAGGCAACCTTTCCAAAAAAGAATTCAGAATAATGATAGTGAAGATGATCCAGGACCTCGGAAAAAGAATGGAGGCAAAGATCGAGAAGATGCAAGAAATGTTTAACAAAGACCTAGAAGAATTAAAGAACAAACAGCTAGAAGAATTAAAGAACAAACAAACAGAGACGAACAATACAATAACTGAAATGAAGACTACACTAGAAGAAATCAATAGCAGAATAACTGAGGTAGAAGAATGGATAAGTGACCTGGAAGACAGAATGGTGGAATTCACTGCCACGAAACAGAATAAAGAAAAAAAGAATGAAAAGAAATGAAGACAGCCTATGGGACAACATTAAACGCACGAACATTCACATTATAGGGGTCCCAGAAGGAGAAGAGAGAGAGGAAGGACCTGAGAAAATATTTGAAGAGATTATAGTCAAAAACTTCCCTAACATGGGAAAGGAAATAGCCACCCAAATCCAGGAAGTACAGAGAGTGCAAGGCAGGGTAAACCCAAGGAAAAGCACGCCAAGACGCATAGTAATTAAACTGACAAAAATTAAAGACAAAGAAAAATTACTGAAAGCAACAAGGGAAAAACGACAAATAACATCCAAGGGAACTTCCATAAAGTTAACAGCTGATTTCTCAGCAGAAACTCTACAAGCCAGAGGGAATGGCATGACATATTTAAAGTGATGAAAGGGAAAAACCAACAACCAAGATTACTCTACCCAACAAGGATCTCATTCAGATTTGATGGAGAAATCAAAAGCCTTACAGCCAAGCAAAAGCTAAGAGAATTCAGCACCACCAAACCAGCTCTACAGCAAATGCTGAAGGAACTTCTCTAAGTGGGAAACACGAGAAGAAAAGGACCTACAAAAACAAACCCATAACAATTAAGAAAATGGTAATAGGAACATACATATCGATAATTACCTTAAACGTGAATGGATTAAATGCTCCAACCAAAAGACCCAGGCTCACTGAATGGATACAGAAACAAGACCCATATATATGCTGTCTACAAGAGACCCACTTCAAACCTACGGACACATACAGACTGAAAGTGAGGGGATGGAATAATATATTCCATGCAAATAGAAATCAAAAGAAAGCTGGAGTAGCAGTACTCATATCAGGTAAAAAAGACTTTAAAGAATATTACAAGAGACACTACCTAATGGACACTGTCCTAAAGGAAGGACACTACCTAATGATCAAGGGTTCAATCCAAGAAGAAGATGTAACAATTATAAATGTACATGCACCCAACATAGGAGCACCTCAATACATAAGGTAACTGCTAACAGCTATAAAAGAGGAAGTCGACAGTAACACAATAATAGTGGGGGACTTTAACATCTCACTTACACCAATGGACAGATCATCCAAACAGAAAATTAATAAGGAAACACAAGCTTTAAATGACACAGTAGACCAGATAGATTTAATTGATATTTATAGGACATTCCATCCGAAAACAGTGTGTTACACTTTCTTCTCAAGTGCACACGGAACATTCTCCAGGATAGATCACACCTTGGGTCACAAATCAAGCCTCGGTAAATTTAAGAAAATTGAAATCATATGAAGTATCTTTTCTGACCACAACACTATGAGATTAGAAATAAATTACAGGGAATAAAACGTAAAAAACAAAACACATGGAGGCTAACTATACATTGCTAAATAACCAAGAGATTACTGAAGAAATCAAAGAAGAAATCAGAAAATCCCTAGAGACAAATGACAACAAAAACACAACAATGCAAAACATATGGGATGCAGCAAAAGTAGTTTTAAGAGGGAAGTTTATAGCAATACAGTCCTACCTCAAGAAACAAGAAAAATCTCAAATAAACAGTCTAACCTGGGACTTCCCTGGTGGCGCTGTGGTTAAGAATTTGCCTGCCTATGCATGGGACACCGGTTCAAGCCCTGCTGTAGGAAGATCCCACATGTCATGGAGCAACTAAGCCTGTGCACCACAACTACTGAGCCTGCGCTCTAGAACCCACGAGCCACAGCTACTGAAGCCCGTGTGCCTAGAGCCCGTGCTCTGCAACAAGGGAAGCCACCACAATGAGAAGCCTGCGCAGCGCAACAAAAAGCAACCCCTGCTTGCCACTACTAGAGAAAGCCTGCGTGCATCAACAAAAACCCAATGCAGCCAAAATAAATAAATAAATTTTAAAAACCAGTCTAACCTTACACCTAAAGCAACTAGAGAAGGAAGAGCAAACAAAATTCAAAGTCAGTAGAAGGAAAGAAATCATAAAGAGCAGAGCAGAAATAAATGAAACAGAAACAAAGAAAATAGTAGCAAAGATCAATAAAACTAAAAGCTGGTTCTTTGAGAACATAAACAAAATTGGTAGACCTCTAGCCAGAATCATCAAGGAAAAGAGGGAGAGGACTCAAATCAATAAAATTAGAAGTGAAAAAGGAGAAGTTACAATGGACACCACAGAAATACAAAGCATCCTAAGAGACTACTGCAAGCAACTCTATGCCAATAAAATGGACAACCTGGAAGAAATGGACAAATTCTTAGAAAGGTACAACCTTTCAAGACTGAACCAGGAAGAAATAGAAAATATGAAAAGACCAATCACAAGTAATGAAATTGAAATAGTTATTAAAAATCTTCCAACAAACAAAAGTCCAGGACTGTGAAGTACAGCCTGTGAAGATAGCTTCACAGGTGAATTCTATCAAACATTTAAAGAAGAGCTAAAACCCATCCTTCTCAAACTCTTCCAAAAAATTGCAGAGGAAGGAACACTCCCAAACTCATTCTACGAGGCCACCATCACCCTGATACAAAAACCAGACAGAAATACTACTAAAAAAGAAAATTACAGACCAATATCACTGATGAATATAGAGGCAAAGATCCTCAACAAAATACTGGGAAACAGAATCCAACAACACATTAAAAGGATCATACACCATGATCAAGTGGGATTTATCCCAGGGATGCAAGGATTCTTCACTATACGCAAATCAATCAATGTGATACACCATATTAACAAGTTGAAGGATAAAAACCATATGATCATCTCAATAGATGCAGGAAAAGCTTTTGACAAAATTCAACACCCATTTATTATAAAAACTCTACAGAAAGTGGGCATAGAGGGAACTTACTTCAACATAATAAAGGCCATATACGACAAACCCACAGCAAACATTCACAATGTTGAAAAACTGAAAGCATTTCCTCTAAGATCAGGAACAAGACAAGGATATCCACCCTCGCCACTATTACTCAACATAGTTTTGGAAGTTTTAGCCACAGCAATCAGAGAAGAAAAAGAAATAAAAGGAATACAAATTGGGAAAGAAGAAGTCAAACTGTCACTGTTTGCAGATGACATGATACTATACATAGAGAATCCTAAAGATGCCACCAGAAAACTACTAGAGCTAATCAATGAATTTGGTAAAGTTGCAGGATACAGAACTAATGCACAGGGCTCCCCTGGTGGCGCAGTGGTTGAGAGTCCGCCTGCCAATGCAGGGGACGCGGGTTCGTGCCCTGGTCTGGGAAGATCCCACATGCTGTGGAGCGGCTGGGCCCGTGAGCCATGGCCGCTGAGCCTGCGTGTCCGGAGCCGGTGCTCCGCAACGGGAGAGGCCACAGCAGTGAGAAGCCCGCGTACCGCAAAAAAAACCCCAAAAAAACTCATGCACAGAAATCTCTTCATTCCTAAACACTAACAATGAAAGATCAGAAAGAGAAATTAAGGAAACAATCCCATTCACCATTGCAACAAAAAGAATATAATATCTAGGAATAAACCTACCTAAGGAGGTCAAAGACCTGTATTCAGAAAACTATAAGACACTGATGAAAGAAATCAAAAATGACACAAACAGATGGAGAGATAGACCATGTTCTTGGATTGGAAGAATCAATATTGTGAAAATGACTATGCTACCCAAAGCAATCTACAGATTCAGTGCACTACCTATCAAATTACCAATGGCCTTTTTTAGAGAACTAGAACAAAAAATCTGAAAATTTGTACGGAGACACAAAAGACCCAGCATAGTCAAAGCAATCTTAAGGGAAAAAAACGGAGCTGGAGGAATCAGACTCCCTGACTTCAGACTATAGTACAAAGCTGCAGTAATCAAGACAATATGGTACAGGCACAAAAACAGAATTATCAATCAATGGAACAGGATAGAAAGCCCAGAGGTAAACCCACACACCTGTGGTCAACTAATCTATAACAAAGGAGTCAAGGATTTACAGTGGAGAAGACAGCCTCTTCAATAAGTGGTGCTGGGGGGACTTCCCTGGTGGCACAGTGGTTGAGAATCCGCCTGCCAATGCAGGGGGCATGGGTTCAAGCCCTGGTCCGGGAAGATCCCACGTGCCACAGAGCAACTAAGCCCGGGCTCCACAACTACTGAGCCTGCGCTCTAGAGCCCACGAGCCACAACTACTGAGCCCACATGCCACAACTACAGAAGCCTGTGCGCCTAGAGCCCAGGCTCTGCAACAGGAGAGGCCACCGCATTGAGAAGCCCGTGCACCACAACAAAGAGTAGCCCCTGCTCACCACAACTAGAGAAAGCCCGCACACAGCAATGAAGACCCAATGCAGCCAAAAATAAATAAATAAAAATTTAAAATAATAATAAGTGGTTCTGGGAAAACGGGACAGCTACATGTAAAAGAATGAAATTAGAGCATTCCCTAATACCACACACAAAAATAAACTCAAAATGGATTAAAGACCTAAATGTAAGACTGGCCACTATAAAACTCTTTGAGGAAAACATAGGAAGAACACTCTTTGACATAAATCACAGCAAGATCTTGTTTGACCCACCTCCTAGAGTAATGGAAATAAAAACAAAAATAAACAAATGGAACCTAATTAAACTTAAAAGCTTTTGCACAGTGAAGGAAACCTGTATAAGACGAAAAGGCAACCCTCAGAATGGGAGAAAATACTTGCAAACGAATCAACAAAGGATTAATCTCCAAAATTTATAAACAGCTCATGCAGCTCAGTATTAAAAAAACAAGCAGCCCAATCAAAAAATGGGCAGAAGACCTAAATAGACATTTCTCCAAAGAAGACATACAGATGGCCCAGAGGCACATGAAAAGCTGCTCAACATCACTAATTAGAATGGGCTCAACAGTTGGAATGGGCATGATCACAAAATCTACAAACAACAAATGCTGGAGAGGGTGAGGAGAAAAGGGAACTCTCTTGCACTGTTGGTGGGAATGTAAATCTATACATCCACTATGGACAACAGTATGGAGGTTCCTTAAAAAACTAAAAATAGAACTACTCTATAACCCAACAATCCCACTACTGGGCATATACCTAGAGAAAACCATAGTTCAAGAAGACACATGCACCCCAATGTTCATTGCAGCACTATTTACAGAGCCACATCATGGAAGCAACGTAAATGCCCATCAACAGACGAATGGATAAAGAAGATGTGGTACCTATATGCAATGGAATATTAGCCATAAAAAGGAACGAAATTGGGTCATTTGTAGAGACGTGGATGGACCTAGAGACTGTTATGCTGAGTGAATTAAGTCAGAAAGAGAAAAACAAATATTGTATATTAATGCATGTATGTGGAATATAGAAAAATGGTACAGATGAACTGGTTTGTAAGGCAGAAATAGAGATACAGATGTAAAGAACAAACATATGGACACCATGAGGGGAAAGTGTAGGGGAGGATGAATTGGGAGATTGGGATTGACATATATACACTGATACGCATAAAGTAGATAACTAATAAGAACCTGCTATATAAAAATTAAATTAAATTTTAAAAAAGAAAGAAAAAACAGAGTCAGAACACTTTCACTACCAGATGTGTAGTCTTGGTATACAACGACAGTAATTAAAAGTATGGTTAGTGTATGAACACTGACATGTAGAATAATGGAACAGAATGAAGAGTACCGAATAGACCCACAGATACACGGTCACAGGCACCAGTGTAATTTAATGGGGAAACACTTGTGTTTTCAATAAATGATGCAGCTACAACTGGATGTCTGTAGGGTAAAGTGAGGTAGGGGCCTCATACTATATGCAGAAATTAGTTCAAAGTGGATCATAGACCTAAGCATAAAAGGAAAACCATAAACTTCTGGGAGAAAGTGGGAAACTTTGGAATAAGCAAAGATTATTTTAGTACACATAATATACTAACCATAAAAGAAAAAATTGATAAATTGTACTTCATCAAAATTAAAGGCTTTTCTTCAAAAGACACCATTAAGAAAATGAAAAGAATTGAATGATAAAGGTGAAAGATATTTATGTGTAAAGGATTTTTGTATATAACTTTGCAGATGACAGTTTAATCTCTATTATGTCTGTTACTATACGATTTACCCCATCGTGTTACAGTCATTTATTTGCAAGCTTGATCATCTTCCTCCAGACTCCTGACATTCAGAAGTGTTCCTCTCTTAAATCCTGAAAAGCAAGCACAGTACCCAACACATTGGCACTCAGGAAATATTCTTTGAATTGTACTGAATTATTTTCACATTAAGTGTTCTAAGAGGATGTATAACCAAATTACTGATGGTTTTTAAACAGCCTTTATGTTGTTTGTCATTTCTACAAGTTAGATCTTCAAGACAGATTGAACATTGTTCAGATCCAGAGTTCTTCTTTTCTCTGTGGTTTAATATTCTAGGATGCTATTTGGTTAGGATGCCTGTTTGTTTAGGAATATTTGCTAAGGGAAATATCTGTGATGCACACATCAGTTTTATACAGGAGTCACTGTCGGGGGGAAACAGACGAACCCCTCCTTTTAGCAGAGAATGTCTTTGCTATGCATGTGAAAGAAATTATGACTGGATTTATTCTTTTTCTTCATTGCCTTTTCTTCCACATAATGACATTCTTACAGCATCCATGGACATTGGTATAATTTTCCACCCAGAATTAAGTTATTTCTTCTTAGTGTTTGTGGCCATGCATTTTCTGTTAGAGATACTGTTGCTTTTTAGAGCAAGGTGGTTACTACCTAGCAGAGATAGCAAACAGTTTGATCTTGAAATTAAGCTTAGTTTCACAGGGGGGCAACGTACACATCTGGAGTGAACCTATCAATACATCTGCCCTCCTGGGCTCTGGCCTCACGTTGGTGTTGTCTCTCAAGCTCACGGTACGCCAGACATAGTCATCCAGTTGGTGTTCCTTTATCTTCAGCCACATCTACCCTGCATACCTTCGTTTTCTTTCATCAGTTCTTGTTTTTATCATACTGTCTTGCTTGTTTATATTTTTTTTGCTTACATTTTCTTAGCTCATTTATAAAGCATTCATAATTTGAGAATGTGTCTAATTGCCTTTATCCAGTGCTCAAAATCTGGAATTGAGGGTTAACATTATAAAAAGAGACAGTAAAAATAGGGTAGTTCTCTCATAAAAGTGTGATCGATTCATTCAAAGAATATCTAACAAATTGGGGAAACATTTATGATACAATGTTAAGTGAGAAGAAAAAGCATAAAATTGATTTTTCTGTGTGTATATATAGATGCATTTTTTAACAAAAAAATTAAAGCTGGGAAGAATAATCACCAAAATGTTAAAAGTACTTATCTTTGAATGGTGGAAATATGGGTGTTTTTTTTTCTTTCTCATACTTGTTGCATTTTCCAATTTTCCATAATGAGGGTGTATTACTCTTAGAGTTACATAAGATAAAGGCTATATATTGGAAAGGGGGGGGAGTGTGATTGATTCAGACATGTGTATGGATATTATTCATTAACTTTTAAAAAAAAAGAATCAAGACCTCTTCACTGTCTCTTTTTTCTTTTGTGAAAGGCAGATATTAGAAGTACTCGTTTCATATCATGGTTCTCTCTCCCATCACATGAAATATAATAAAGTCTTACATTACTGTTTTCATTTGCTTTTATTTTCTATTTTTAATCTTTGGGCAGTGTAGTCCACATCACTGAGTTGAATATGAACTGGATAAAAGTAGTCATGACCTTTCTGATATATAGGAGTATATTCAAAGCATTTTTTTTCTAACCAGTTGCTCAATGGAAATAAGTAGTTTCTTACTTTCACTGGGAACATAAATCTAATTATGTTGCACTGACATTTACAAACCTTCAAAAGCTCCATATTTCAATCAACTCTCCATAATTTTGTCCCTTGGAGCATTTCTGGCTTTATTTCTCTCTATGGTTCTTATCTCCATTATCCCAAATCTATTCAAACTTACATTCTCCCTCCTTAATGCTTTTGCTAAAACCATTCTTCTGTCTTAAATGCTTTCTCCATATTCTGCCTTTTATGGTTCCACCCTTTTCTCAAGGCTGACACCAAATCACATTGCCTGTAAAGAAAACAGCTTAAATCTTCCCAGTAAACACTGGTGCCCCCATCACTTTGCTCTTTGTTTTGTTTTTTAGAGCATTTTTACACCATTTACACCTTGTTTCTAGACTGTGTGCTCCACAACTGTGCTAAGCACTGTGATAAAATATTCACTGAGATGATGTATTTTTTCCTCACATCACAGAGCTCATAGACTTATGCACACACGATTTCTGTGGGTGAAGATAAACGTAAACGGCCATATGAGAGGGGTGCATCGTTTGATAAAACATCCTGTAATGGGTGTTATATTTTTTATAGAATGTTGTTATATGTGTTAAAGTTTTGTTTCCACATGTAAGTCCTTAAGATACCTGAAATGTATTATGTGAGGAAAGTTTTTTATTCTAGTTTTTCTCTATGGAAAGCCAGTTGTAATATCCCCTATATAATATGGTAAGTGCCCATATGTGCCTGAGTTTGTTCCTGGGCTCTGTTCAGTTTTCCATTTACCTGTTATGGCTGTGCTAGATCGTTACTGTTTTATATACTGTTCTACTTTTAAGTTCTGGTATATGGCAGGACAGAAGTCTCCTCAGTGTGCTTCAGTCAGAATCACCTGGAACTTCACTCTTTCACAGAAATTTTATAATGATGTTGACTAGGTTCTTAAAAAACCAAAAAAAAACCCTTTTGGGACTTTGATAAGAAATTGCATTTATTAATAGACTAGGCAAAATTAGATATTTATTATAAACAGTACGTCTTGTCATCCACTTACATAGCCTATTTATCCATTTTTAAGTTTTCTTTTATGACTTTCATTAGTATTTTGTGCATTTTCTTAGCAAAATTCTCACACATCTACGTTAGATTTATTTCTAAATACCTCATTTGCTGCTATCATGAATGATATAGTTTTTCAATTAAATTCTCTACTTTTTTATTCCTGGTATATAAAAAGCTATCTTTAAAAAAATACTGCTGTTCTCTATATATCCTGTTACCCCTTATTAGCTTTGTTAGTTAGAGTAGCACAACCTGCTGAAAACTTTCTGTGACTTAACACAGTAAAAGTTTATTTCTCAGTGGATCTAATAGGCCAATGCTATTATTTCTGATTGGTGGTGCTTTTTAAATCTATACTGTATATATGCCCTGTTTAATTCATATGCTTTGTGACTTTTGTATTTTTTTTTTCTTGTTTAGTGTTACTAGAAGTTTGTGTACTTTATACTTTTCTTTCAGGAGCTAGATTGGGATTTTGTTCACCTCTATTTTATGTTTGTTTTCACTCTACTAGTTTCTGGTCTATTATCATTTCCTTCTATTTTCCTTACATTTACCATGTTTACTTTTTTCCAAATTACTTGAATATTGTCAGTTATGACGGAAGGCTATAAATTTTTCTCTAAGCCTCCCATTAGCTATATCCAAATTTTGATATGTAGAAATTTCTCCTTGTGTATTTTAGGTCTTTTGGTTTCCTGAGCTTTCCCCGTTGATTCATGTTTTATCCAGGGTGTGGTGGTTTAATTTCATAAAATTAGCGGGGAGTATTCAGTGTTGATTTCACAATATTATTATTGAATACATTGTAGTGAGAAAAAATAGTCTATAAAAGGTAAGCAGAAGAGGCATAAATACAGCTACAGTAGAAATGTTTAAAATTATCTATTGACCAGGTATCCTGGCATTAGACGGTATGTTGATTTTACCCTCAGGCTGGAATCAGGATGATGACATCATTTCCAGGTATTCCTACGTCTCTTTCTTACATGTAAGAAAAACTTTCCCAGAAGTCCTTCACAGCCTCCTTCCACAGCAGACTAACCCTCCTCATCCGTTTGGCCAGACTGAGTCAGATGCCAAGTCACAGGGAAGGGAAAAGTGCACCTTTTTTGTCTTACTCTATTAGTACCTACCTCTGAGGTCTGGAAAGAGGGTGTTTATCTTTGAGTCATGCTGAAGAAGGCGTGGATCCATGAACAAAGTTGGAAGGCGGCCCGATACAGTCTTCTGCAGTTGCCTCCTAGATGCCCTATGTCAATATGCCTTGGACATCAGTGAATTTATTGGAAGGGAGAAAGGATACTGATTAATCTGGAGAGTCTGATACATGGCATTCTGTTAGGAGAGCTTCTCATATCTATTTAAATGCCCTTTAACACAGTTCAGTTATTTCTGGTTTTTACAGTGTGAAGTCTCTTGTAACTTAACTTTCCTCATGAGGATTTGTTTTCTTATATGGTTTGTAATCTTTGACTATGAGCTCATCTTCTGTGGGGTTACTGACCTTGGGAGTCTTATTCCTTCAGATCAGCTTTGAGTTTGTCTGAGACAGTGAGTTTCACTGTTTCTGGACCAGTTTTTATGTGAGTTTCTGTGCTTGGAATTTTGTGTATCTCATTTACCAGCGATTTCTCATGGGTGATTCTTTTCACACCCAAAGCTCTGGACTCTTCACTGCCCCGCTGGGCTGGTAGGCAGCGTTTTTCTGGTCCCTATTTTACAGATGAAGCCAACCTTTGTGACTTTCTTTAGCTGTAATGCATAGGTTATTTCTGTCTCCTGTGGAGCCTGAATCCAGGAACCTCTTCCCTAGCCCTTAGTTATTAAGGCCTATAGCCCAGTGTTTTACCCCTTATGAGCCGTTTCTACTTGATCTCTCATCAGTGCTTTGACTTTGAGTTCTATCTTCATTATTGGCACTTCCAGTTTAGTTTAGCTCATGCTTGATACCTCATTGTTATTTTCTCTTTTATGCAGTGTTTTCATGAGTTTGGAGCAGGAGGGAAGGGTCCTTATGTGTTGGCTTAGTTCATAATGTTTATCAGAAGTGTAAGTTTCAATTTAAACCAAATTGGTTTTCAGAATTTAGGTTTTTTTCCTTCTCTTAATTTATTTTTTTGGCCTTTATTTTTATATGCATACTTTGCCTTCTTGAAGTCTTCAAAATGCATAACAAGGATTTTGATTGCAACTTTTTAGACAGAACACCTGTTGCAAAATTTTTACCATTTCTTGTGGGATGGGGTAAATTACAACTCTGTTGAACCAAAATTTTATGTGGAAAGGTAGCAAGAAGCAATGATGAAAGATGTGCTGGCCCTACTTTGTTTCTGAAATGTTATTTTGTTCTTTTAAGTTTCTGTAAGGTGGAGAGTTACTTCTGCTTAAAGATTTTCATCTTCACCCAAACTTTGTGTCTTATGGAACAGTTTATTTTTCCAATCTACTTTAAAGAAGAAAACCTTTCTGTTCTCAGCCTGCTCACAATATCCATCTCCTGTTGCTTTGGCTCAGACTCCCATTCTACTTCATGATAAACACCTTCGTATCTCATTATATCTTCAACTCTGAGCTCTGGGAGCAGGCTCACAGAGGAAACTCACTGTGCTATCTAAATGAGCCTTGACAAGCATGGGAGTGGAATTTACTGCTGGGAGGTAGACCAGGTGGTATTCAGGGGGCTTGTTCCATGTGGTAATTGCAGAACCCATTAGTATTGAAGTAGAAACTGGAGGAGTGAAGCTCTTTGGCTACTAATTTCCTGGAGAGATAAGACAGTCACACGTGCTTGTGTTTTTCCATTTCTCCATGTAAAATTGTGCTTGAGGGCATTTCTCACTCTGATTTTTTATTTGTTTTATTTTTATTTTATAGGCGGGCTTAATGTGACTAAACCCCTCAGTACGAAAATTCTGAGACACCAGGGTTAAGTTGTTGTGTTATTCAGTGGATCCTCCAGCCCTTCTTTCTGGGGATGAAGCCCTACTCTGATGAAGTGTAATAAGGCTCAAAGCTGTCAGTGGTTCCAGATGTGGAAGAGGGCCTCATCAGAGGGTTTCTTCACCAGGACAGATGTGCATATCTTGGGCCTGTGCTAATTAAGAGAGTGTTTTCCTCTCATTTTATTGTTGTTACTCCATCTGTTAGAAAGTATCCAGATAATTGCACAACACGTATAAATGATGATGTATCCATCACATGCAAACAATAGAAATACTTTAGCATAGTTGTTTTCAGGAAGGTTCATTTGGGGACAGCGGGCAGACCCGTCCTTCTTCCCAGTCACCATTCTGGGAAGTGCTGATGGACCCCAGAGCAGGAACGGCCCCAGAGCCCACCCATTACCTGCCAGTGCTCATTCGAATCCCACCTCTTTTGTCACTAAGATGGGGGCTATTTTAGCAAATGTCAGCTGTTGTCAGTGTCTTTGAATTGAAAATGAAGATAAACTAAATTTGCTTTTTTCCCTGAAGATAGTTAATCATGTCACTTAAGTTTGGGCCAATAAAGAAAGAAGGAATAGTTCAGTTTAATAAGTGGTGCATAAAATGAGACCCCACCCTACCCCCACCTCCATACCTCTGCTCTGCAGTTTTGAACAGATGCTTTAGTAAGTCCGCAGGCTCTAGAATCATGTTAGGTCGGGTGTTGGTCGTTACTTAGAGCTTCGCATTGAGTAGAAATTGCGAATTGAATTTTGAATGAATTGACTCTTCCCTTCAGTTCACCCTGGGGTGTCGTTAGTGTGAAGGCATTTCTTTGCCATAGCAGCTTCCTCTCATCCTACCTCTTATTAGCTTTGGGTGCTTCCCTATCCCATCTCTGTTTTCACATTTAAAGCATAAGAAGACTCAAGAGCTGTATTTTGTTTTTTACTTTAAACTAAGACCAGAGCAGTGTTTTAGTCACCAATCACTGTTAAGTTGATGATTCCTTTATGCTACCCAAGAGTTTTTATTTAAAATTGAGCATTTTTACTTGCTCTTTAGGTCAGAGGGATCATATCCTGTGTGGTGTTCCTCCTCCATCTCAGCTACTTAAAGAAGTACTGTAAATAGAGGCTTTCAACTTAGAAAGCACCACGCATTTCATGGGCTCCAACGGAACTGAACTGTGGGCTAATAAAAAGTTCCAGATGAAAATATTGTGGTATCTTGTTGTGTTTTAGTGTAGCTGTAATGCAGTGCCAACAGTGGTGGCTTTGGTCCACTGTAAATCCCATTTGGATACTGACAACATGGTTCAAAACATCAGGAGTTAAATCCCAAAGCCTGTGTTTGTGTGAACTCTCAGCATGCATAAGGAAGACCTTATTTCATTATTTAAAATAGCAGAATTGCTTGTCAGGTAGGGCAGAGTCCTAGCTCTGCCAGGGACAGGGGTAAGACGAGAGGTGAATGGCTGCTGAATTATCATAGTTTTACAGTTGATATTTCTTAGCAGTAAGTTTTTTGCATGAATAATAGTGATGACTCCACAGGCACTTTTCTGTTGGATCCCAGAGTGTTGCAGCAGATTAGAAGCAGAGCAAGACCTGAGAGCTCATATTCAGTTATATTAAATGAGGACTCTTTAATGAAAAACAAAGGCCATTTATGTTGCTCCACATGCACAGAATGAAGGAGTGCTTGAAATTCCTTCCGACTTAAATGCTAGACTTTATCTTACAGCTTCTTAAGGGGAGCTTTTATTTATCATAGGGCAGAGGTCCCCCAAATTTCCTTGGTCTCAGTGCAGTCAGTCAACTTTTCATGGCCTCCAGGCCAAAATGAATACCTAACGGTTCTTAATAATAATTATGCTTGTACATTGTAAATATTTATGTCCTAACGATTTGCTGATCGCTTCAAAAATAATATATAAATTGAAAGACAAAACATTTCAGTTTTGTTCTCTAATCACCACAGTAACTCACTACTGGAGTGTGTGCTTACTGGGCACTGCACGGGTCTTGGGATCGGACTGGCCCCTGCCACCTTCCTTTTTTGTTCTACGTTGACTTCTGTGCATTACTGTGCTGGGCTCTTCATCACAGCAGACATGGGAACTCAGGTCCACGGACGGAGACTCTGTCTCGACATATGCGCCTGTGTGTGATGCAAGTGCTGAAGCCACCTCAAGCTCGTGATTCATATGTTGTCTAACAGATGTCACTGTTTCTGCCCCAAACTGAAAATATTCTTCGGTGCCCCTTTGAGTTCCCTGGGGCAGGGTGGGAACCGTGGTAGTATTGTGGAATGATATTAGCTAATAAGACTCGATGGTACCCTAGTTCAGGAAAAATGGCTGCTATGCCAGACTGTTAGGGGAAGAGGGAAAAGTGTGTCCCAGGCTGTTACCAGAGGACCCAGGACTCTTCACCGGCCTGTGAGGAGACAGCGGGCATCTTAATTAGGAACAGAGACTCTGACCCCAGGAGGAAGAGCTTTTTACATCTCCTCTCTCGCTCGCTCTCTCTCCCCCTCCCCTCTTTTGTCCTGTCTCTCTTTCACTCATATACACACAAACACACAAATAACTGAAACAAGTACCAAACAAAACAGGACTTCTACTTGCTGTGCACTGATATTTTCTGTTCCTTTTTATTCTTGTTTACTTTGTTTTTATTTTATTTTTATTTATTTATTATTATTATTTTTTGCAGTACGCGGGCCTCTCACTGTTGTGGCCTCTCCCGTTCCAGAGCACAGGCTCCGGACGCGCAGGCTCAGCGGCCATGGCTCATGCGCCCAGCCGCGCCGCAGCATGTGGGATCTTCCTGGACCGGGGCATGAACCCGTGTCCCCTGCATCGGCAGGCGGACTCTCAACCACTGCACCACCAGGGAAGCCCTTACTTTGTTTTTAAAACAAAGTAAAGACCCTCAAGAGCCACTATACTGAGGAACACTAGTTAAGGGCATAGACTCTGGGGCCCAATTTGGTTTTAACATAACCATCACCATTTCCTATCTGTGACCACATGCAAGATTATTTAACCTCTCAGTTACTCAGTTTCCTCATCTATCAAATGGAGATTAATAATAATACATGGTGTTGAGGGGAATAAATAAGTTACTACATGTGAAACACTTAAAACAGTCCTTGGCTGTTAATTACTGCTGTATTACTTATTATAATCTTAATGAATAATCAGAGGTTAGAACATTTGGGGATTGGAAAGAAACAACAGTTTAAACCTCTAAAAGTGCTACTATATATAGTAAAAAGGATGAATTTTCTTCTGGATTTTTACTCCTGGGCAGGTATGTTTTGTATCCCTTGCCAAAGATTTTCTGGATAAACAGAGGAGTCGGAAAAAGGGAGATAAAAGTATTATTAGCTTTATACTGATAAAGCTGATTAGAGTACAGGACTTTATATTTGCAGCCAAGTAGCCTTCCTACTATTTCACTCGTGAATTAGAGCACAGCTAGATAACTGCAGGCATTTTACTACATGCAGAGAGCAGAACAGGGTGTACATTCTGCATAGACAGACGAATCCGAAGACAGGAGGGCAGAAGGGCTAAAATGAGCATGTTTATCTCTTTCTTCAAAACTTGCCAATCAGATAACTCTCAGGGGAGTGAGACTGGGGACAGAGGCATAGAAATGTGGAGAATGAGGAATGTTAACCTAAGAGTGGGAACATTTCTCAGGGATACAGGAGGCCTGTAATCAAGTTCGTGTTTCATAACTTGCAGCAGTTAGCTGTCTTTTCTGGTATGAACTTTAAGGATAGACATACCGGGATCTGAATCCTGCCTGTCTTACTTAACTGCGCTCACTAGGGCAACCTAGAATTTCCAGAAGCCCTAAAGCAGACACAACTACATTCCAAGAAAAAGGGACCACTAGCTTCTCTTCCCTGTTCCATTCGTACAGTGTTAAATGTATTAGTGTTTTGCTTTTATCAAATGGCAGTAGAGTTAGAAGCATGAGACTTACCTTGGTTGACCAGTAGTTATTCTAATAGCATGTTTCCATCAGTCTGTCTCTACATTTAATTCTAGTTGATGATTTCTGTGAACTTGTAGCTGGTAGAGTAGTATATAATGCTTGGTCTAGGTTATTAAATTATGCTATGTTAATATATATGCAGCCATCTTTTTCATTACAAAAAGTGGTGCGATATCTTGGCTTATTTTTTATAAACATACTCAACATTGGGAAGGTTTTCCCAGTAAGTGTTTCAGTTGGCTCCCACTTCTCTCATTCTCTACTCTTCCTCCCTCTCCATTCTTCCTTCCTATTCTTTGTTTCTTTTTTCCGTCTTTTAATAAATGTCTGTAATAGCACCTGTGTGTCAGGGGCCCTACTGAACATTAACGTGATTTTGAACAAGATGTATTCAGTCCCTTTATCTAATAGTCTAGTGATAAGATGACATGTTAAGCAAATAATAATTTAGTTATGATTATAATGTCTAATTAACAAAAAGTATAGTAGTAAATTAAAATTTATAATAAGGAGTCTGAGCTAACGTGCAATGATCTTCCATATGAGGTGGCATTTAAGACCTGAGGAGTGAAAGTGATGTCAGCAAAATGGTGGCATAAGGCTCCCTAGCACTCTTGCTCCTGCCAGAAACATCAGTTGGAACAGCTGTCCCTGCACAAAAATACCTTTATAAGAGCCAAGGATTCATGTGAGGGATTCCAACCCTGCATGAAGCACAGAAATAAAGGTACATTGAGGAGGGTAGGAAAGATAGATGTACACTCTTCCCATTACCTTTCGCCCAAGCCCAGACAGCATCGTGCAAACACCCACCCCGTGGGGAAAGGAAAGTGACCAGCTTTACCGTGGACCCCCAGAGTTGGTCCCCCCCTGGCACCAGGCCAACCCCTGCAGCCTTGCGTGGCTCCGTGTGTTCCTGCAAAGCCAGGTCCCGGCCCCTGCTGGCTCCTGCTGCTGCCCTAGGCACCTCCCATGGCCCCAGGCTCCTTTCCGGCTCCAGTGAGCCTGGGACCCCAGCACATCCTAGCACCAGGTTGCTCCTGAAGCCTTGGGTGGTTCCTGTGGCCCCAGGCTTACAACCATCCCTCTTGAACCTAGGTTCCAGGTGGGCACCTGCATGCCCAGGTCCTAGCTAGACCTAGTGCCAGGCCAACTACCACAGACCCCATGCTTTTGACCCACCCCAGCACCAGGCCGGCTCCCATGGCTCCAGACCCCCAGCTACTCCAGTGCCAGGCTGGTCTCTGTGGTTCTAGACTCCAGACCAGCTCCTGAATACACAGGTTCCCAGCTCATTCCAGGACCAAGACGGACCCCCTGCTACCACAGCTGCCTCATCTTCGAGGCCGATTCCCACAGATCCAGGCTCCCACGTGGGCCCCTATAGACCTAATCTACAGCCAGCTCCTGTTGGTTGGCTCCTGTAAAACCAGGCTCTTGGCCCTTCCCAGCACTGGGCTGGCTCCTGTAGATGCAAATACCTGCAGACCCAAATACCAGGTCCACCCCAGTGGACCCAGGATCCAGATCTCCCCATGCAGATGCAGGTCCCAGTCCATCAGCACAGACTCAAGCACCAGGCTCATCTCCACTGACCCAGGTGCCTGATCTGTTTGTTCAGGGACTCCACCAGCCAGCCTGCCTGCAGATACCCCCAGGCGGCCTCTACCCAGAGCCTCTGGAGGGCCTGACCCATGAAGGGCTTTGCTCGCCAAGCCAGCTTGTAAACACTGGAAGAAGTGCCTACTTCCTCAAATGCACAGCACCAAAGCAAGGCCAAAAGGATCCCGAATAATCAAGGAAGCATGATTCCACCAAAGAAAACTAATACTCCGATGATCGACCCTAAAGAAGTGGAGATCTATGAATTGTCTGGGAAAGAATTTAGAATAATAATCCTCTTGAAAAAATTCAGTGAACTACAAAAAACCCCATAGTTTGAAAATATACATGCACCCCAATGTTCATTGCAGCACTGTTTACAATAGCTAAGACGTGGAAGCAACCTAAATGTCCACTGATAGATGAATGGATAAAGAAGAAGTGGTACATATATACAATGGAATATTACTCAGCCATAAAAGAGAACGAAATAATGCCATTTGCAGCAACATGGATGGACCTAGAGATTATCATACTAAGTGAAGTAAGTCAGACAGAGAAATATCATATGATATCACTCATATGTGGAATCTTAAAAAAAAAAAAAAAAGATACAGCTGAACTTGCATACAAAACAGAAATAGACCCACAGACATAGAAAACAAGCTTATGTTTACCAAAGGGGGAAGAGGAGGAGGGATAAATTAGGAGTTTGGGATTAACAAATATATAAATTTTATTATATGTAATATAGGTATCCGACAGGGACCTACTGTATAGCACAGGGAACTATACTCAATATTTTGTAATAACCTGTAAGAGAAAAGAATCTGAAAAAGAATATATATATTCACACACACACACACACACACACACACACACACAGAGAATGTATATATATGAATTATATATATAAAGAATATATATATCTAAATTGCTGTACACCTGAAACTAACACAGCATTGGAAATCAATTATACTTCAATTAAAAAAAAGCATCTGGACAACTAAATGAAATTAAGAAAACAATGCGTGAACAAATGAGAAGTTCAGTAAAGAAAGAGAAACCACTGAAGGAAACCAAACAGAAATCCTAGAGTTGAAGAATATATTGATTGAACTGAAGAATTTACTAGAGAGCTTCAATAGCAGACCTGACCAAGCAGAAGAAGGAATTAGTTAACTAGAACACAGGTCACTTGAAATCATCCAGTCAGAGGAGCAAAAGGAATAAAAAGGAGTGAAGAAAGCCAACATGAATTATGAGATACCATTAAAAGAAGCAAGCTGTGCATCACTGTGTATCAAATCATCACGTGGTACACCTTAAACTTGTATGTGTTATACATCAGTAATGTCTCAATAAGCTGAAACAAAATATTGGAAGTATTTAAAGATTTAGATAGAAAAAAGACCTGAGGAATGAGTAGGAGTGCCATCTGATTGAGAAGCCAGTAAGGAACTAGAGGAAGAGCAGAACATTCCAGGCAGAGGAATTAGCATAAAGGGAGGTCCAGTGATGGGAAGGGCTTAGGGTGTTCAAGGATCTGAAGGAAAGCTAGTGTGGTCAAGTGTAGAAAATGGGGGTTAGGTATTCAGAACGCGTGAAAAGGACAAGATTTACATCACGCAGGGCCTTTGAGCCCATGTCACGGATTTTATACATAAATCCTGAGATAATTTGCTTGAATTTTAATCTTCTCCATCTTTCACGTAGAACTTTTAAATTATGATTTAATATAATGTATTGACTGACATGGATATACTGTTTTTGAAAGTCTTCTTATTTCCTTTTCCATTTTCCCATTGAGACTTTGTTCTTTAAGAAACACAATGCAAAGTCTTTGGTTTCATTTGTAATGAGCCAGATTCTTAAGGTTACTGCTTTAGTTACATAATGTGGAGTAGGTTGATAAGTGTCATTAAAAAATCTAATGTGGCGGTGGTTGTTGGTTAATAGAATCAATTGCAAAAACCTAAAATAGTAGAACTGGGGTGATCAAGTGTAAGGAATTTTTTTCTGGTAGCAAGATACGAAAGGCCTTATGAACTTAGAGAACAAGAGAGAGAGATGTGCCTTTGGTGTTTCTACATATGTCTAGGAAAATAATTTATCAGTGCAATTTTTATTGTCACCTCTAACCTAGATCCATTGTTGCTTTATTGGCTGCAAGCATCACAGTCAGAATTTTTTTTCTGTATAGGTTCTGGGTTACCAGGACTTAACTTGTACAACTTATTTTAGATTAGAAATTTCTTGGAGTGGAACTTTATAAGCACTATTCTATTTTTTTGCTCAAAAAAAAGAGCAGTTGCTTTATTACATAGAGTTATCAATTATCTTTCTGGCTGTTTCTCTTGAACTAGTCATGCTTTTCTTTCTTCCTGTGGAGATACATTATATAGCCCAAAATAAGTGTGTTCAACACATTTAACAGCTGAATGGAATGGAATTTGATTAAGTTTGAGTAATATAAAAACTTTTCCATTGGCTTTCTATGATTGAATTTGTAGTATGGAAAACTAAACCAATTCTTGTTTATGCTCTCCAGGATTACACAATTGCATTGTTTGAAAACAGTGTAACTCCCGTTTCCCCCAAGAGCATCATTTTGTCTTTTGCGGCTCAGTTTGGGGGTTGGATAGCGTAATTTCTTCCCTTAACAGTGCCTTTTCTCCTGCTCGTGGCTACTGTTTGTATGATTTCCTCAATAATGGGAATAAGTGGGGCTGTTTCTCTGTGATGGGGTGTAGTTGCATACACCATTAGAGCTTTTGTTCTGAATTTAGTACTGCTGAATGCCCCTCAGTACCTTTAGCTTGACCTCTGATCTTAAGCGTGAAGGGTGATAGACAGAAACAAGTAGAAGAGGGTAGTATGTTTGCTTGTGACCTCTTAACCCATTGAGGGTGATTCTAAAATGCATTTGCTTCTCAGAGAAGAAAAGCAGTTGTTTTTAAAATATATTTTAATATACTTAAATATATAATTTAATATATTAAATTTGGTTGATTCTTCCCTTACTCCTAAAAAAACAGACCACTCTCTGTTAAATCACGTTGACTTTTAGGCTTGAATCATCCACCCTATTTGTGAGTTGGTCCATTCTTTCACACAAATTGAGTTTGATTTTAAACATTTTACTTGTACCGTCCCATTCACAATCCAGGTCCTGAAATATGCCCCATGCATCTCAGTTAACGTGTTGAGTGATTACTGAAAGTTAGTTATGTTTTTTTCCACACTTGTTTATTCCAGTTATTCAGGATATTGTAATTATGTGTTTTTATCTTATATGGAACCAATGACATACTTGTAAGAAAAAAATATTTCTGTGAAACTAAAGCTGAATGTTTTGGAAAGAAGATAAAAATCACTGTTTAAAAATCATTTTTGAATTAGGTAAAAGTGAGGTAATCGTTGACTATGGGGGGAAATTTCTTTAATCTAAAAGTGTTTTAAACTGAAATTACTTTCAAATGTCTTTAAGTAGTAGCCCTACTTTAACAAAACTGGAACTTGAGGGGTACTTTTTGTACAATGCAGAATTTAAGGCATTGGATCACATGGTGAGCTTTGGACCTCTCCTGCATCAAAAATTGGTGAAGCAGTGTACATTTATATGTATAATTTCTCCATTCTTTTTTTTTCCATTCTTTAATGAACTTTTTTTTAGTTAATCTATAGCAGAATTGAGTATCACAGAAAGGGGCATATCCTACAGTTTCTTATAAATAATTTGTTGATTCTGGGAGCTCCAAAAGGTAACACTTTTATGTAGAATGTTGTGTATTATAAATTATTTATAAAAACATTATAAATAGCTGATTCTCAAATAGTAAATAATGAAAAACTGCAGCAACTTTTCCACGGTGTGATATCTTTAAGATTTAACACAAACTAGGATAAATTTAGTCATATAAATTCGGTTTAATGCCAAAGACAAATTTATTAAAGAATATTGTAATCGTTTGCAATCCAAAAAGTCAGATTTTTTCCCCACCCGTTCTCGAAAACTATTAATAATTCCAAGCCTCAGGAAGTCAGGACAGCTACATCATGATGTGACTTGCCTGAGTTTGATAATTTGCTGAGGTAACTGCCAATTGCAATTAGGACCCTATGAGCTTAACCAGGATAGACTTAATTATTGCCTTACTATATTTAAATCAGAAAGAAAAGCTCATACAGAATTTTGTACCCATACCCTGAAAAAATGTGAAGCTGTTTTGGACTACCATTTCATAGCTTTTGTGGCTAATGAGGCATGGAGTAAACTGGCAAAGCTCACACTGCTCCGAGCACAGTGGTGCAGTGTGCATTTTCTAATTCCCAGCCCTTGGGACTCCAGCAAAGGTCACAAATTGCACAAAGTCAGGATTAATCAAAACTACAATCAAATAAAACCCAATCATTAATCCTCTTCTGAGTTACAGAGGACTGATTGTGTCATTGTGTGAGAAACACTGAAGAGGGCTCTTTTGTAGTATGCAGGAAAATCAACAATAGGTGTCAAACAGAAAAATGAAGCCCTGCAGGTGAAGCTGTCTCTGGAGCCAAGAGACACTGACAATTTATGCAGAGTTGCAAGTGAGCCTTTGGAGGGTTGAAAGGGGTGTTGGCACGAGCTGTAGAACACGCAGGGCTCTCGGTGGGGCCCTCCACAGAGATGAGTTCACGGGCCACAGCAGCCCTGTTCGCTGGGAAGCTTAATGTTTGGGGGTAGCAGCTCCAAGCAACAGTCTCACCCAGGTTAACTGCCAAAAATTTACTGTGTGATTCTCAGCTCTTTGTAATTGTGAAGAAGAGTTTCTAGAAAAGCATTTCCTCTGTAGGAGCAATTAAGTGTTAGAATATGTCATACCCAACAAAAAGAGGGAAGAGTTCCCAAAGAAGAGAACTTTCGGCCCATATTTCTTCCACGCTCCTGACTTTTGACCTTACTGATGCTTGCTTGATGATGGCTCTTGTTATTTCTGCTACCTTATAGTCCACAATGATCATTTCTTCATTCTTCATTCCTTCGTGTCAAGGCAATGTCAGCTTTATTGCCCAGTTGTGCTGAGAGTATAACTTAAGAATCAGTTTTGACGTTTAATTCACCCTTACTGTTGATGTTGTACGTGGTATGTCTGTGCACGTGTGGTTTAAGGCTAGCGCTGTTGTGCGTGGTACGTCTGTGCACGTGTGGCTTAAGGCTAGCGCTGTTGTGCGTGGTACGTCTGTGCACGTGTGGTTTAAGGCTAGCACCTGCCTCTGTTGATTAGCTTTGCTCGCATAGCAAATAGAAAAACTCTTAATCCTTTGCCCCATCTCGGATTTGGTAACTGATTTGAAAGCCCCCAAACAGGTGATTGTTGTAATCACGACTCATTAAGTTTCTGTTCTTCACGTTGCTTTTTGCTGTTGATGTGCTAAGCCCTCTGGATACAGAGCAGTGTCTGGTGTCCATGCACACATTGCTGGTCAGTCCCATAAACTGCGTTGCTAAAAGTGTCGCTCGGGTTGATGGCAGGACTTCATTGTGATGAGGTATCACTTCAGACTTTGTCTTTCCATTTAGGTTCCTCTATATTACCTTTCGGTATCATTGCCAAAGCATCGTGAGTTGAGTTTATCGTTAGAAGTTTTCATAATTTGACTTATGTTTTCACACTTGTGGCCATCACAGAGGTGTAACTGGCATGTTTAAATCCTGGATTTCTTTACTTAACCTGTAATAAGGTTTAATTTTCAGAGTGCCTAAAACTCTGGTAGGACTGGGAAAGCATAGAGAACACTTGCGCAACTCTCGTGTGTTTATGGTGGGAGGAGGCCTCTCGGTTCATTTTCTTTGACATATCGTCTTTCTGACTTTACATATGTAAACAAAATGTTAGACTCATTGTTCTGCAGTTAGTATTTTAACTGAAAAGTGTCGTGTGTACTTATTAATGTCAACATAAAGATCTGCACATTCTGTTGAACAACTGCTTGGTGTTCCCTCGTATAGATATCCCATTGTTTTTTCTATCACTTTTCTGCTCAAGGTCATACAGATTTTTTTCCAGTTTTGCAAAATTACAAACAGTACTGCAAAGAACATTGTTATACTTGCGTCTTCTCACATATTTAAGCATATTCTCTGGGAGAGATTCATTAATGGGATTACTGAGTCAAAACGTGAAGCAAATTTTATTTTGATTCCCGTTGCTAAACTCCTCTTAACAGGAGGCTCCACCACAGACTCCTGTCCACAGGCTCCTGCGTGTACTGTGTATTATCTGGCTTTTAAGGTTTGCTGACCCACTTCTATATTTGGGATGCCTTCCGTTACTCCCTCTCGTCCCCCTTCAGCAGTGTGGCATTCCACAGTACTGTACTTACTTAGCCCTCCACCGATGGCCATTCAAGTTACTCCTGACACTTAGCCATTTTACACACACTGCTGCAAAATAGTAACACGTTCGTAAGAAGACAGAATTTTCATAAATATAAGAATAACTTGTATAAAAGGCATTTCAACCGATGTGCGAGTATTTCTGTAGCATAAAACCCCAGCAGTGGAATTGTAGGGTAAGACAGCATATGCATCTGTAATTCTAGCTAATATTGTTGAATGAAAAAGCAGGGCGGAAAGCGGTGTGCAAAGTGTTTTCAAGGGGGAGGCAAAAGCATATGTGTATGCAGGCGCACGCATGCTTATGTGTTATCCTCTGGGTCAGTGGGAGGGAAGATGACAGACAAAGGTCAGACAAGCACACACACGCATAAATATATAATTTTCAATCGTTTAAAAATTTTTAACCATGTGAATGTATTGCCTATGTAATATTTTAAATATTTCTTTAACGTAGTAGTAAAAGCATGAGCTTTCAAATTGGAACTAAATTTAAATGTATACTGTGTGACCTTCAGCATAAACATTTAATTTCCTCTCAATCTCTGTTTTCTCATGTATGTAAATGAAACTAGTAGATGCTTGTCTTGAGAGTTGCATAATTCAGTGAGAAGCTGCGGGAAAGTGGGTAGCACAGTGGCCAGCTCATGCTGCACTGGAGCAGAGAGTCAGTTCTTTTGGATTCCTTCCATTCTTTCAGCCAAAGATATTTCTGTAATATGAAATCCTGAGAGGTAGTATTTGGAGGGATAAAACTGAATCAGAGAATGTCCGTTGTCTGTTGCACTCTACTTAAATGTGAATGTAGAGGCAGAATTGAACCATTTGTTTTACCCAGAAGGAGGCCATTACCCTGGCTTGATCTTTGTGACAGTGACTTCTTTTATGTTACCGGACAATGGAAAAATGAATACGAGTGGGAAACTAATATATATTTATTACTTTTATATATATACACACACACGCAGAGAGAATAGAGCTGTTACAGTGAGTAAAACATTTATTCAGAAGCTGACATGAGCAACCCTTAAGCCAGGCTCATATGTTATCAGGCATGTATGTTGTAGTCTTGTATTGATGTGTGTGTGTGTGTGTGTGTGTGTGTGTGTGTGTGTAAACTGGATCTACTTATAAGCCGCTATAATTTAGCCAGTGATAGCTTCTGGGTAATTCCTGCAAAGAAATAAATTTTGAATTAGTGTTGTGTATGTACGCATAGCAGAAGAATATCAGCTTTTGAAAATAACAAGTATATGTTATCACTACAATATATTAAAATGTCTTGTGTTTCTTCCAAATTTACTCCATTAGTTTTCCCTCCGAAGTCACTTGTACCTCAAGGACTTCATAAAACTTTCCTTGTCAAGAATATCAAATTAGAAAAGACTCTTGGCAAGTTTCTATAAAACTTTCTAGAAACCAGTGGTTGCTATAGACATCCAAGCTGCCTTGAGTATTGGTCTCCAACTCCAAAGAACCGAAGAGATCCTAAGTGCAATTCTTTTTGTTTTGTTTTGTTTCTTTTTTGTTTTATTCTCTTCCCAAAATTCTGCATCTTGCATATGACTTTTATCCTTTCTCTCTGCGTCAGTTTGCTTGGGAGTGCTTCAGATTCCCCACGCCAATCTCTTTGCCACTTCAGATGGTCAGCAATTATAAAAGATAAGTTATTCACTAACACAAATAAAGGTGTAGCTATGAAAGTCCTTCTTTTTATATTTACTACTTAAGAGAACAGACAGTGATTTTAGGTATTTAAATTGACTTCATAGGATATTAATCTAATTACTGTCCAGACTTTCTTCTGAAATGTTACAAGAATTCATATTCAGAAGCATACTCAACTGCTGTAACTCATTCTTATGTCAATATACTATCTACTTCTTTCCCTGTAAGTCTTTGGATGACCTCTGCTTAAATTCACTAAAATATCTAAACAGGTAATATGTATACACACACATACTGCATTCTGTGTTACTGAAGGAAGTTTCACTTAATAATACTTTCCTGTCTACATGTGGAACATTTTGAAATTTTATGCTGTTTCACTTATTTCAGTACAGTTATAACAGCACTAAAATAACGGATACTACTGTGTTCTTTACTTTGTTTATCAAGAGTTCTGGTGTCCACCATTTCTAACTCTTTGAAGATGTTACAAAACCTCAAGGTTTTCACATATTTTCCTCAGAAGGTCAGCTTCCACATGGCCTACCTTATCTATAAACATTACAGTTTCTACGTGTGGACTACAACATACACAGTTATGCAGCAGGTCTGCAGTTCGTATTCTATTCTGCCTATATAATATAGAATATCCAGTGTATACAACATTCAAAAATATTTTGGGGGGTAGCTTTTGCAATTTCCATTTTAGAATTTTTTTCTGTGGCCGCAAAGCTTAGCTAGCCCTTAAAGAGTCTTATTATTACAAAAAATATTGAAGAGAAAAGAAATGCCACATGGTCCTTCTAGAATGACTCTGGGACTCCTCTTTGACTCACCTGCTCACAAACATTTTGTTTCTAAATACTTGATTTCTCTTGTCCTCTCTGTACCGTAATTTGTACCTTCATGGTGATTTTTGCTTGGATTTCCTTAATTGCCTCCTAAGTGGTCTTCTTGTCTCATTGTAACGCATGCTTCACATTGCCTGACATAATGATTGGTATAAAATTCAGAGCTGCTGAATCTTCTCCTTAACATTTTTCAACGTCACTGTCTCCGACCCTTTACATCCTGCACGAGAACACTTCTTTTTCTTAGTGTGGTATGTGTAGCTCTCCGTGATCTCTGTCCTGCTTTCTGCTACCCCTACGTGTGGTTGTAGTTCATTTATCCTTGTGGCTGTGTAGTAGTCCAGTCTATGACTGTACCTTAGTTTATTTATCCATTCAACTGTAGATAAAAATTTGTTTGGATATCTTTCAGTTTGGATATCTTACAGAAAGACCACACTAGATTTTATTTACCTCTTTACTTACAGTCTCTTCCAATAGGTTCACTATTTATTGAGGCCAGATTGTTTTCATCTTGTACCTTCTAGTACATTACATGGCCTGTGAGTGTTTTTTGAAAGAATGGAGAGAGGGAGGAGGAAGGTTATTCTATTACTGTAGAACGAATTAGACAACATCCATCGCCATTCTTAGAATGGTAATTTTTTTTCTTTATAAATTTATTTATTTTTGGCCGCGTTGGGTCTTCGTTGCTGCGCACAGTCTTTCTCTAGTTGCTGCAAGCGGGGGCTACTCTTTCTTTGTGTGGGCTTCTCTTATTGTGGAGCACAGGCTCTAGGCGTGCGGGCTTCAGTAGTTGTGGCTCGCGGGCTCTGTAGTTGTGGCTCACGGGCTGTAGAGCGCGGGCCTCAGTAGTTGTGGCGCACGGGCTTAGTTGCTCCGCGGCATGTGGGATCTTCCCAGACCAGGGCTCGAACCCATGTCCCCTGCATTGGCAGGCGGATTCTTAACCACTGCGCCGCCAGGGAAGCCCTAGAATGGTCCTTAAAAAAACAAAATCTGCCCTATATTTCTCAGGCTGCTTCCTGCAGCTGTGTTCACTCATAGGCCTTTGTAATGGAAAAGTGAATTCTCAGCACCTCTTTTTAAAATGTAGGGATTTATTGAGCTGCGACTTTCCCATTATCTCTACTTAGTAAATTCTTCCACTTCCATGACTATGGAGCACATATTTATTTCTCTTAGAAACAAAGTTGTCTACATGAAATCAGTGGTAGAGTGTTCATATATAAAATTAAGCTCTCACAGTTGGTGGAAGAATACTGATGTCAGATGGAATCAGACCTGTACCTTTCTGAACCTTTCCATGCCAGGAGTCCACTAGGAATGAGATTAACCTTAGAATTTGAAAAGGGGAATCCTTATCATGTAAAGTGTAATCTGAGGAGATGCAGAATTAAGAATTCCAGTTTGTTTTCAGATCCATTCATAAACTCAGTCTTTACTGAGTTCATCCACAATTTTCCTTACATGTTCTTATTCAAGAAGTTACAATGCTGTGATTGAAGCATAGGGAATCCCTCAGGATTTTGTCCTGGATTTAACTTAGTTTCTTGATATGCAGCTACATTGTGTCTTTTCTAAACTGGAAGCAAAACTGATGCAAAGAGAGGTGGCCCTGGTCAGTCTAACAGGAAGCAGGACTGACTAATGGGGTGGAAAATAAAGGTTTGTTTTCTTTTAATACATTTGTCAATGATGTTAAGTCATCCATTGTACATTGAATTATCAGCATAGAAAATGTAGCTTCTGCTTTGAATTATCTCTTTTACTTCTGAGTGTAATTTAGAGGCAAGCTAGGCTTCATTCCTAGAAACTTGAGACTTTTAAAGTTTGTTCTACTCCTGATGAAGATTCTCTATGGGCACTTCAGATGGAGTATCTTTTACCCGTGGTTTTAGGTACTATACTGGGAAAGCAGGCAGTTGGTTTAGAAATCTTAACACTTGGTGTTTATAGAATAAGTGTTTGTCTTCCTTTACTGTTTCCTGCTTCCATAAGTTTATTGAATTCATTGTACCCAACTACACAGTGTGGAGCACTTCTCGCCTTTCGTGCTAATAAAATTAAGTAAATACATAATCGCTCCCATGTTAATAGCATATTCCTAGAGATAAGGAATTACTTCTTTCCATACCAGTCCTTTTAGAACCAGTGATCAGATCATTTTCTATGTTTTAATGCTTTGAGGAGTAGTCATATGCTTGCAAGTTTGTAATCGATTGGATAAATGTCCTTGTGCTCATATAGGACTATATACTTGAATTGATATCTACCTACTTGATACGGTAAGGGACTTAGATCCCGCATTGTTAAAGTATTCGACATTGAATTAGTCTTATACCGTGTTTAGAACTATGGGAATTTCTAATCTACACCTGGGGCAAAATACCTAATTGGAGACACCGCCTTTTTCAATATGAAATTTCAGAATTTATTTACTTAACAAAAGTTAAGAAGCAAACTGTTATCTTTTCTGTCCTCATTGTATGTGGATGCTCTATAATATTTTGTACCCCACTAGTTAACCCCCTCCTTTTTTTTTTTCCCTTGAGACTGTTTCTTCCCTTTGACTCTGTGGTACCTTTTTCTCATACTTCTTATTTATCTCTGGTAATGACCTTTTTTTGTTGTTTGGAACCGTAATTCTGTATTTTAGCTATTTGTTTGTAGATCTGCGCTCCCCACTTCACTGTGAATCGTTTCTCACTTATCTCTCTCCATCACAGTGCCTAGCACACATTCATTATTATAATATAGAGTAGATAGTAAGTAACTGTGGGTGTGCACTGTTTGCACTACTTGGGCGTTGGTGCTGCCTTCGGCCTGAGCTTGCCTGTCGGCCACCAGCACTCACTCTGGGCAGGCTTCCCTCCCTTCACTACTGAGAGGTTATGTTGAAGAAGGGGAGCTCTGGAACCAGACTGCCTCCTGAGTCCTCTGTCTTCAGCCTGCTTTCACCTTTGAATTCCGACTTCACTCGCTGCTAAACAGCTTTTCACACAGTAAATACGGCAGCGTCGTTTCCCAACTTAAAATTCTTTCCGTAGCACCCATCTCCTGGAGGATAAACCTCAACTTCTTAGAGAGCCCTGTGCAGTCTAGTCTGAGCTGTCTTCCTAGCTCCTTCTTCTGCCCTCTCTTCTCTCCTCCTCTCCTGCCCCTTACTCACCCTTGCACCATACACGCAAACACCCTAAACACAATGAGTTTTGACCTCTTGTGGTTTGACGGTTTGCTGGAAATGGGGCCACTGCAGTGTCCGTGAGGAAGCAGTGATGTTTACTTTTGAGGAAGGCATTCCCCTCTTCAGATTTATTAATTCATTTAACAAACTTAAATTATTAAGTCTGGTCATTATTATTGGCCAGACACTGATAGGTGATAAGAGGGGGGGCAATAATACAAAGGTAAATAAAACCCCAGGAGTTCACAATAGAGAAGACAGGCTCAAAACGAATGTAAGATGGTATCTGGTAAAGGTATGGAAGCTCAAAGGAAGAACCAGCTCACAGGGAATTTGATGGGGAGGAGATCACAGAGGAGATGATGACAAATGAGTTATGGTTTAAAGGTTAAGATTTTCGCCACAGAGGGAAGGAGGAGGGGGTGGGGGAGATTCATTCTGAGCTGGTCAGCGCTGGAGCTGCGTGGATGGAGGGAGCTGCTCGGTTGGGACAGACTGTACTTGAAGGCTGGGGAGGTCTTCCGTGCGGATGAAAGGAAGAGTGATCCCCGTCAGTCTGCAGCGCTAAAGGCATGGCTGTGTTCGGGCAGCAGCAGGCAGAAAGTTGGGAGTGCGCTATGAAGACATCAGTGTGTGTTTCCCAAGCTTTGGGCATTTTTCCTGTATTTCGAGCCTTTATTGTAAGGATATAAAAATAACAAGTTTGGGGCTTCCCTGGTGGCACAGTGGTTGAGAGTCCGCCTGCCGATACAGGGAACACGAGTTTGTGCCCCGGTCCGGGAAGATCACACATGCCGTGGAGCGGCTGGGCCCGTGAGCCATGGCCGCTGAGCCTGCACATCCGGAGCCTGTGCTCTGCAGTGGGAGAGGCCACAACAGTGAGAGGCCCGTGTACCGCAAAAACAAAAACAAGTTTGTATCTCTTAGGAATACCCCGTGGTCACTATGTGGGCAGTAGATGAGGTTGGGGAGCGGGCAACGAGAGCCTGTCGGGAGTGGGTATGGGAGCCCGAAGAAGCAACTTCAGTCAGGAAATGGCAGAAGGGGTGGCGAGTCTCTCAAGAGTAAAACATAGAGAATTTAGGTCACTGGTACTTTCTGAGACTCCTGAGAGGCAGTACAGTTTTTTTTACATTACAGACTTCAGAGTCAAACAGGGCTGGACACAAACCCTGTCTCTGCTGCCTACTCTGTAGGTGTGACCTTGGGCAAGCTACCCTCTGTGAACCAACTTCCATCACTTATAAGAATGAGCAGAGCAGTCACTACCCACAGGGATGCCGTCAGCATCTTGCCATGAGAAGAGAGCACGGTGTGGACCAGCTCCCGGTGCACGTTGGTCTCCTTCCTTCCTTTCCGTTCTCTTACTTTACATGTAAGGGAACTGGCATTCGGAATGGCCAAGTGATTCGTGCACAGTCAGAAGCCAACTTAGTGACAGAACTGGTGCCAGATCCCACTTTGATTGCCACTGGATTCTTTCCACTATTCCAAGAAACATCCATATTCATTTAATTCTCATGTGTACAGTTTTCAATGAGAAAAGAAAACTATTGGTTCATCTTTTTTTTCTATCTTGATAAGATCTGGGGCTTGTAGAAATTGCTGTGAATTAAGCATTCATACACTGACCCCATTCCAGAAAGGCGGGTGTTGGATTCCAGCATACGAACATCTTCAGTGATGATAATTCCACTGTTCCCAGCAGTTCCTTTTAGGTCCACCTCTTCTCGGCTGGTACAGTTCTCCAATTCTGAACTTCTGTCTTTATTGAAAATTGCTGTAACTTGCCTCAGTCGTCATTTTCCCATTTTGAGCCTGTTTGTATTTTCTAAACTTTTATTTCCAACTTGCTTTTCCAGTTTGCCAACCTCAATTTGTCCATTTTAGGTTTTGTTGGATTAATTCAATTACCTCTGACTTTCTTTTCCACGTGTGATTTTCGTTACTCTTTCTGATTAAAAATGGGTAAGAGTTTGTGTGCCTCAACAGTGGATTAATAAAGAGAATTCTAGTCTAGGAACTGAGAAACCTTCTTTTTCTTCCATCCCTCTTTTTATTGCTAGGCTTCTTCAACATCACAATAGGAAAAATTACATTTGTAAAGTAATCTTATATCTTAAAAAAGAGAGTCCAAGTTGGTATACAGTATATGTTTTGTGAGGAATGTGAATATTCTATATGCTTTTGACAGTAAAGTTGGGCATAAGTATGTAATGTCTGAAACCTGAATAATTCTAATTTTAAAGCCTGAGTGTGGGCAGAAAGAATAGTACATCAGTTGCAGAGAAATTGTGTGGCCACGTTTTACCCAGAGAAAAATTAAAGACTTAAACCCACATTCCAAAATAGAAAAGACGTTGGGAAAATATTTTGCTTAGAAGGAATGATTGCTTTTTGTTTTTGTCTGCTTTAAAAAACAAAACAAAAAACCGGAAAACCCCATGTGTTTCTTCTTTTAAATGTGCAACACGAAAGTACTTCTTGAGACAATTGTTAGCTGTTTCTCCCCCCCACTGTGCTTCACTCTCTTTACCAGGATTTCAGTTCTGCTGTGTTACCTTCTAAGCTCTGCGTCTCAGTCAGACTTGAGCCCACGTTGTTAGGGTCATATCAGAGGTGAGTCAGTGCTCCTGTCTCCCCCGAACTCACATGTCCACTTTCCCACCCTTAGTCCTGATAATAGGGTATTCGAATGGTGACCATGTAATGGCAAATCCAGTGTTAGGCATTTCCTACTCTGAGCTAATCGATCCAATAAATTAAAGTGGATAAATGGGTGCAGTAGGTTTAAAACATACCTGTCTGTTATGGATTTGCTTTTACTTTAGAGAAGCCAGAAAGTCCAGGACGCCTTAAGAGACTCAGCCTTCTCTCACCCTTGGCAGCTGACAGGCATACTGTTGAGGTGATAATGAACCTGAAAGTCTGCCCTCCTGGCCGAGTGGGAGGGGAACCCAGACAGCGCACTCGCCTCACTCTGGAGCCTGCCAAGCTTTTTACTTCTCCCTAGAACGCATCTCAAGAAGATTAACTGGGGGACTTTCCAGGGTACCTGTCACTCATGGAGACCAAAGAAGAATATACATCGTGTTACTCTCGGCAGAGCAAGTCAGAGGCTATAGTCCCGTCACTGTAATCCAGGTGAAGAGGAAACACTGGAAGGACTGTGTGTGTGTGTGTGTGGTGTGAGTGTGTGTGTGAGGGGGGGGGCAGAGAGAGAGAGAGAGAGAGAGAATGAGAATGAATTATGTGCAGAGAAGTAACTGGCCACATTTTACCCGGGGTGAGGATGAGGGAGATGCATATATTTAAGAACTATCTGGCACTGCACATAGTAGGCCAAATTGGTCATCCCAGAATTATCAGCTACACCTGTTTCTTTGATTTCTGGGAATGTTTTCGAACCATCTCAAACTCAGTTGAAAACAATGTCAGTACTTAAAGTAAACCTTCCAGTGTTGTTTTCAGCCTCAGGTGCTGGTGAATCTGTCATTATTCTAAATGGAGATTGTGCTTCCGCTGACCATTGTTCCCCAGGTCTCACAGCAGCGAAGCAGTTGCTCCCTCTTCCGTCTGCCCACCCCTCCCCACCTTACATACTGCACCCCCGCCGGCAGCGGCACTTGGCGCACACGCTCTGCCCCGCACAGTGGCAGCTCGGTGTGAACACGCAAACATTGTTTAATTAATGAATGTTTACTAAACATGGAATATTGCTGGGCTTTGAAAGTCCCTAAAATTTAAAAATAATCAATTATATGTAGCAAAAAAATTTATTACTTTTGTAATGTATGATACCCTCTGCATTGCTCAGTGTTCCTTTTATAAACACTCCTGTAACCAAAAATCTTTACTTGTGAACAGCAAACCTTTACATGATGAGTTGGAATGTCACTGTGTACTTACTAGGCGAGAAGAGCTGTGCGCCTCTTCCGTTACTTTGGCAAGTCGTTGTTTTGTGTCTTGTGATTTTTCTTTTTTAATAAGTCAATCAAATGCAATAAGATATTTTTTCATTTTCTGATACTCAGTCTATAATTCAAGTAATAACATTTTGTGTGATTCCAGTGTTCAAGACATGGGGTGTTTTTTTTTTACGGAAAATTTTAAACATATTTAAAAATAGAACAAGTAGAACAGTGAACTTTGGTGTTTGTCATTCATCTTTAACAGTGATCAACTTATGACTAATTTTATTTTATCTGTATTCTTACTTCCCCCATTCTGTTTTATTTTGAAGCAAATTGTAGACATCATATTAGTTTATCCTAAGTCATTCAGTATATATTTCTAAAAGATGAGAGTTCTGTTTAAAACATGGCAACAGTACCATTATCACAGCTGAAAAAACTTAACAGTAATTCTTTATTTTCATCAAAGTTAGTGTTAACATTTGCCAGGCTGTTTCTAAATGGTTTGTACTTTTGATTATTTGTAGCTTGTGGAACTCAGCATCGAAACCAACGTCTATGTTGAAGCTGCTTTGTGTGTCTCTTAAGTCTGTCTTAAGTTCCCTTCCATCTCGTTTACCCCTTTCAGTATATTTGTTGAAAAAAAACCAAGTTCTTAGCCCTGCATTCTGGGTTTTGCTAATTGCATCGCTACGGAGACGTTTAACATTTTTCCATTAATAGAATTTTTTTATTATAAATTGCCTCTTAGATTTACAGGCTTGTCAGATTACAGTATCTTCAGTAATCATTTTCTTGTTGGTGATGTTGCTATTTAATCATATAGGTCAAAATTAGAGTTAGAATCTCAGCCATTGTTTAGCTGCGTGAATTCAAATAAGTTAATTAATTTGTGTCTCTCCCACCTCTAAAATGAAAATCATTATAGCGCCTCTTTAGGTTGTTGTGAGAATTAAATTAAATCAACATTGTTATCAGTCATGGTTGTGATCATAGTAATCAAAAGGTGTATCAATGGCTTAAAATTGGTCCTCTGATTTCAGGAAGTATTTGATAGGTCATTTCCTACTTATTATGTGATGAAACACTTGTCTTTTTGATATTCATGGAGAGGCTCCTTCTCCTTCCTTTCTTGGCCTTAGGCAGAATATGAACTTAGGGAAGTTTTTTTTATTTATGTAGTGTCAATTCTTTTACGTTTTTTATTTGTTAATGTTTTTTAACATCTTGTTGGAGTGTAATTGCTTCACAGTGGTGTGCTAGTTTGCGCTGCACAGCAAAGCGAATCAGCCACATGCATACGTGTGTCCCCATAGCCCCTCCTCTTACCTCTCCCCCCTCCCACCCTCCCTACCCCACCCCTCTAGGGGGTCACAAAGCACCGAGCTGATCTCCATGTGCTATGCGGCTGCTTCCCACTAGCTGTCTGTTTTACGCTTGGTAGTGTATATATGTCCATGCCACTCTCTCACTTCGTCCCAGCTTACCCTTCCCCCTCCCCATGTCCTCAAGTCCATTCTCTACGTCTGCGTCTTTATTCCTGTCCTGCCCCTAGGGTCATCAGAACCATTTTATTTTTTGATTCTATATATATGTGTTAGCATGCAGTATTTGTTTTTCTCTTTCTGACTGACTTCACTCTGTATGACAGACTCTAGGTCCACCCACCTCACTACAAATAATTCAATTTCATTTCTTTTTCTGGCTGAATAATATTCCATTGTATATAATGTGCCGCATCTTCTTTATCCATTCATCTGTCGATGGACACTTAGGTTGCTTCCATGTCCTGGCTATTGTAAATAGAGCTGCAATGAACACTGTGGTACGTGACTCTTTTTGAATGATGGTTTTCTCAGGGTATATGCCCAGTAGTGGGATTGCTGGGTCATACGGTAGTTCTATTTTTAGTTTTTTAAGGAACCTCCATACTGTTCTCCATAGTGGCTGTATCAATTTACATTCCCAGCAAGAGTGCAAGAGGGTTCCCTTTTCTCCACACTCTCTCCAGTATTTATCGTTTGTAGATTTTTTGATAATGGCCTTTCCTTCATTTTTAACTGGTCTCACCTTTTAAAACCTCTAGTAGTTGGATTTGGGACCTTCCTAGATTAATCCTCAATTTCTCTTATATTTTTAACTCTTTGGGTTTTATTTCTTCAGTTTCGGGGGTATTTTCTTGACTTTCTTTCAGTCCTTTTGAATTTTTTTTATTTTGGTAATGAGTGTTTTAACTGTCTTATAATCTGAATGTTCTTTTTTCATGACCTCCTAGATTTTGTTTTGTAGCTTTAATATCTTCTTGAATTTCTCTGAGAAAAGTAATTAGACCTTTTTAAGAACTTTCATCTGTTTCCTGAGTGGTATTTCCTTCTACCTCAGTTATTATTTATTTTCTCTTTCATTTTGGAGGTTTTCCACATACGTCTGATGATCCTTAATGGTCCATTCCTATTTAAGAACTGAGTTGATTGCAGTTGGTGGCTGCATTGAGATTCCTTTAGTGGTGTTTATAGCTTTACTTTCCTGCTAGGCCTCTCCTCTGAATGAGGCAGCTGGCAAGTAGCTTTATTTACATAAACAGAACTTGTTAACTGTCAGACGTCTCGTTAGGATGGATGGGCATAGATCCAGGTTGGAGGGTCCCCCCAGTCTAGAATGAAGAATTTACTCGGGGGCACCAGTTCTGACATAAGAGCTTCACATCTCCCTAAGCAGTTTGTTTGGTATCACAGAGGACCCAGCCACATTTCTTTGCTTGCTTGCTTGTTATAGCTGGGAAATAATAAGCCGCGTGTCCTGCCTAAGAAGACAGGAAGGTGAGGAGGGGCAGCTGCTGCAATGAGTTAGTAGTCAGAGTTCGAATGAATTCCCTTGTTTTGGGCTCCTCCTTCCTGTCCCGCCCACAGGCTCCTGTGAGTCCTGAATTTCTTTGGAGTCTTTCAGGGAGGACTTGCTCCCATCTCACCGTTAGCCTCCCACTGCATTTCCCTGGACTGCGGGATGCTCCTCCAGTCCTGTTCATCTGGCAGCACACTTGCTTCTTTTCATCTCTTTTAGAAATTCTCTGAGCGCTCCCATCTGATACTGACACTAAAGAGATACAAACAGGAAATAAACCCAGAACAGAAGTTATTTCCTTTTTATCTTTCTTCAGTATCATTTTAATGGAGTCTCCATTGGATTGGAGGAGCTTTCAGACACCAAGCTGAAAGGGATAATGGGAAGTGCATATCGCTACTGACAAATGACACAGTTATTGAAGATCAGTTAATTCATTCATTCACCAGACATTGATTAAGTAGCATTATGTGCTAGAAAGTACTCTAATATCAAGAGGTACACAAGTGATCAAGACAGATAAGAGCCCTGCCTTTATGGAGGTGGAGGATAGGATACATTTTAGTGTATTTTAGACATAAAATAAGTAAACAAATAAGATAGTTTCAGACAAGGATTAAGTAACGGGAAGAAAATGTAAGAGATCTTTCATAGAAATTGACTGCTGGAGGGATCTTATAGTATGTTGGCGTTGGGGAAAATTTTAGATCAGGGGGTCTAAGAATGCTTCTTTCAGGTCTTCCTTGAACTTTATCTCCTTAATGTTGTAAAGAAGTTAGCCATGTGACTGTCTGGGGTAAGAGCATTCCAGGCATAAATTGGTGCAAATACAGAGGCCCTGATGCAGGATTGAACTTGGTCTGTTAGAAAAACAGAAACAAAACCATTGAGTGTAATAAATGAGGGGATTCATAGGAAATGTGCCCAAAGATGTAGGCAAGACCCAGGTCATTTAAAGTCTTAAAGGAGTTTGAATTTTATTCTAAATAGAGTGGGAAACCATCAGAGAATTTTGACCAGGGTGGTGGCATGGTGTAATTTATGTTTTTAATGTTTATAGATCTATAATATGTGTTGTAAGTTGAGCCTTTGGCATTCTGATGGTTTGGATATTGGGGATGAAGGAAATGGAGGAAGATTGCTCATTTCGTTTTGGCTTGAATAATTGATCCCGCATAGTTCTATGGATATTTTTATTCTGCTCTGGTGATGTGCCCTGGGTGGCCCAGATTTCAGCACTGGCCACAGTGGTGACCCTTACTCAGGTTGCAAGATTTCTAGTTTACACTCAAGTGCTCAGACATTTATTCAGCATAGCCAGGATGGATGGAACCAGAGGGACTTCCAGGCTTAGCAGTATACTGTGCTGGAAGTAGTCCACTCCCACCAAACTGTCATGCTTTTGAATTTGAGATGACTTTACGTTTTAAAGCAGCCACCTGAATGTGAGGAGTGCACTGTTCAATTTACGTAAGTGAGAAGGTTCTGCCATGGTTGCTTGGTCCAGTTTTTCAATCGTAAAAGCCTGTAGTAGCAAATTCAGATGTATTCAAGGGCTAAGCAGATAATGTAAATTATTGAAATGGAAAATAATATAAATGATTAAAGTGAGACGGTGTCAAAGCATTCATGTTCACTTAAAAACAAAATACCATGCAGATGAAACACTTGTGTAAACCATGTATAGACTGCGGGAAGAAATTTCTGGCATCTCTCTAATCTTGTCAACAGTTCTTTGTGGGGGAGCAGTAAATTTTTATTTTTCAAGGTGGAAAGACAAGTGACATCAGCATTGTGGAGGCATAAGATGTTTCCTACACCCCCCCCCCCAAATATTCAGCATCCATCTAGGAATAAAAGTGTCTTCATGGGAGCTGTAGGATCTGTCATCATACACAAAGAGATCTGGAAGGAATATCGCCCACCCATGCATTGTGTATGTAATAGGCAGACAGACCTCATTCCCTGCTGTAGACCCTGAAGTGACTTGTGAACCAGCTCCAGGTCCTCTTGACTGAGGTCTGGGAGCCCCTGGAGAACACTGACTTAAACAGTCACCCACAGAGAAGAGAGCCTTTGTGGAAGTCCAGGTTTACAGAAGATCTGGCACTCCACTGGAGTAAAAAAAGTGAGTTTGGATGCACTGAAGCAGGCAGTGAGTAAAGCCCGGTGGTGGCTGCACCTTCAAACGTGAAGGCAGCAATCAAAACTCAAAGGAACATCGAAAATCAAGGAAGCACGACACCACTGAAGGATCACAGTAGCCTTCCGTACTGAGCCTAAAGATGTGGAGATCCATGATTTACTCAGTAAAGAATTCAAAATATCTGTTTCAAGGAAACTCAGTGAACTGCTGGAAAACAGAAAGACAATTTGGTGAAATCAGGAAAATAATATAGGGGCAAAATGAGAAGTTTAGTGAGATAAGAAATCATGAAAAAGAACCAAACAGAAATTCCTCTCTCTCCCCTTCTCTAACTGAAGGATTCCTTGTGTGTGGGCTCTTGGCCTCCTGGAAGTTATTGTGTCTCTTGCATCATGAAGGGAGAAAGGTTGAGATGCAGACTTAGACAGGCCAAGAGAGGCCAGCTCGATCCATTTGAGGATCATTGAATTTCATTCATTTCATTGAGTGTAATGAAAAGTCTGTTGCATCAGCAGCAGACCTGGTCAAGCAGAGTAAAGAATCAGTGAGAATGAAGACATGAGCTTTGAAATTACCCAGTCAGAGGAGAACAACAATAACACAAGAGTGAGGAACACCCAAATGATCTGTGGGATACCATCAGGAGAACCAATTTGTGAATTATTGGGGTTCCAAAAGGAGAAGAGGGTGAGAAGGGGGCAGAAAGCTTAGTTAAAGAAATAATAACTGAGAACTTGCCAAATCTGGGGAGAGATTTGGATATTGAAGTACATGAACCTCAGAAGTCACCAAACAAAACAACGTAAAGAAATCCTCTCCTTCCTATCCAGCATAATACTGATATTCCTTGCCAGCACAATTAAACAAGGAGCAGAAATAAAAGGCATCAGGGGTGAAAAGGAAGAAGTAAAATTGTCTCTATTTGTACATAACATGATTTTATATATAGAAAATCCTAAAGATATGACCAAAAAACTTAGATCTAATTAACAAAGTCAGTAAAGTTGCAGGACAGAATCAACATACAAAAATCAGTTGCATTTCTATACACTGACAACAAATTATCTGAAAAAGAAGTAAAGAAAATGATCCTATTTATAATAATATCAAAACAATAAAATACTAAAAATAAATTTAACCGAGGAGGTAAAAGATCTATATATGGAAAACTCTAAGACTTTGATGAAAGAAATTGAAGAAGACACAAATAAATGGAAAGATATCCTGTGTTTATGGATTAGAAGAATTAATATTCAATATTAATTAACGTATAGACATTATGTTAAATGTCTGTACTATCCAAAGCTATCTATAGACACCTTATCTCTCCTAAGATTCCAATGGCATTTCTTACCGAAGTAGAAAAAACAATTGTAAAATTTCTATGGAGCCACAAAAGACCTCAAGTAGCCAAAGCAATCCTGAGAAAGAAGAACAAAGCTGCAGGCATCACTCCTCCTGATTTCAAACTATATATAAAGCTATAGTGATCAAAAGACTATGGTGCTGGCATAAAAACAGACACATAGACCAATGGAACAGAATTGAAAGCCCTGAAAGAAACCCATACGTACATGGTCAATTAGTTTATGACAAAAAGAGCCAAGAATACTCAGTGGGAAAAGGAAAGTCTCTCAATAAATGATGTTGGGAAAACTGGACCACTACATGCAAAAGAATGAAACTGGACCCCTGTCTTACACCATACACAAAAAATCAAAAATCAACTCAAAATAGATTAAAGACTTGAACATAAAACCTGAAACCATAAAGCTCCTAGAAGAAAACATAGGGTTAAGCTCTTGATATTGGTCTTGGCAATGATTTTTTGGATTTGATACCAAAAGTAAAGGCAACAAAAGCAAAAACCAACATGCGGGACTACATCAAACTGAAACACTTCTGCACAGCAAAGGTAACCATCAAGAAAATGAAAAGGCAGTCTACCAAATGGGAGAAAATATTTGCAAGTCACGTCTGATAAGGGGTTGATACCAATATACATGAACTCATACAACTCAGTGGCAAAGAAAACCTAAATAATCCAATTAAAAATGGACAAAGTACCTGAATAGTCATTTTTCCAAAGAAGATACTCACATGGCCAGCAGGTATGTGGGAAGGTGTTCAGCATGACTAATCATCAGGGAAATGCAAATGCAAACCGCAGTATGAGATACCACCTCCCACCTGTTAGAATGACTATCATAAAAAAGAAAAACAAGAAGTAACAAGTGTTGGTGAGGATGTGGAGAAAAGGGAACCCTTGGGCACTGTTGGTGGGAATGTAAATTGGTACAACCACCATGGAAGACAGAGTTTCCTCAAAAAATTAAAGACAGAACTATCATATGATCCAGCAGCCCCACTTCTGGGTAAATATTGTAAGAAAATAAAATCACTGTCTGGAAACGATATCTGCTGCATCCCCACGTTCACTGGAGCACTACTTACAATAACCAAGACATGGACACAACCTAAGTGTCCATCAACAGATGAATGGTTAAAGAAAATGTCTCACACAAGAATATTACTCAGCCATGAAAAAGGAAGGAAATCTTGTCATTTGCAATACGTGGGATAGACTTAGAGGACATTATGCTAAGTAAAGTAAGTCAAAGAAAGACAAATATTGAAAGATCTTATTTAACGTGTGGAATCAGCAAAAAAAAAAAAGCTTCAAAAAGAGGTTAGATATGTGGTTACTGGAGGTGGGCAGTGGGGGAATTGGGTGAGGGTGGTCAAGATGTACAAACTTCCTGTTATAAGATTAATAAGCACCACGGGTGTAATGTACAACATGGAGTCTGCAGTTAACACTGATCTGTGGTATAGTTGAAAGCTGCCAAGAGAGTAAACCCTAAAAATTCTCATCACGAGGGAAAAAAAATGTTTGGTACTATGTGAGGTGATGGATGTTAACTAGACTTATATGTGGTAATCATTTCTCTATATGTCATTATGTCATGTACCTTAAACTTATACAGTGTTCTATGTTGATTCTATTTCCATAAAACTGATAAAGAAAAAAGAAATCTCTCCAAAAAACTTCTAATAAAGTTGTCAAAAACCAGAGACGAGCAGAGAATCTTAAAAGCAGGAGAGAAAAAAGCTTAAATAACTTACAAGGGAATCCCTATAAGGCTGTTTGCTTTATCAGCAGAAACCTTACCCCCAGGGGAGAGTGGGATGATACATTCAAGCCGCTGGAAGAAAAAAACTGCCAACCAAGAATACTTTACCTGGTGAAGCTGTCCTTGAGAAACTGAAGGAGAGATTAAGAGTTTCCCAGACAAACAAAAGCTGAGGGAGCTCATCATCACTGGACCTGCCTTATCAGAAATGCTGAAAGGAGTTTTTCAAGCTGAAGTGAAAGGTTGCTAATTAGTGACTTGAAGACATGAAAATATACAACACACTGGTAAAGGGAAGTATATAATCAAATTCAGAATATTCTAATACTGTAATATGGTGGCGTTTTAACTCTGATATAAAACGAGAGTTTTAAAATTCTGGAGTTAGGGCTTCCCCGGTGGCGCCGTGGTTGAGAGTCCGCCTGCCGATGCAGGGGACGCAGGTTCGTGCCCCGGTCCGGGAAGATCCCACGTGCCGCGGAGCGGCTGGGCCCGTGAGCCATGGCCGCTGAGCCTGCGTGACCGGAGCCTGTGCTCCGCAACGGGAGAGGCCACGACAGTGAGAGGCCCGCGTACCGCAAAAAAAAACCAAAACAAAAACAAAATAAAATTCTGGAGTTAAAGGATAAGAGTATTAAAAATAACTGTAACTGCTGTAATTTGTTAATTAATACACAGTATTAAAAGAGATAAAATGTGACTTCAAAACCATAAAAGGGAGTGGGTAAAGGGGTAGAGTTTTTATGTATGATCTAAGTTGTTACTACCTTGAAATAGACTATTAGAGCTATAAAATGTTTTATTTCAGCCTCATGGTAACCACAAAGCAGAAACCTACAGTAGAGTCACAAAAGATAAAGAGAAGGGAATCAAAGCATAGCACTGTGGAAAATCACCATTTCACAAAGGAAGGCAGTAAGAGAGGAAGAAAGAAACAAGGGAACCGGAAAACAGCCAGAAAACTATGAATAAGATGGCATATTAGGAAGTGCTTACCTACAATAATTGCTCTAAATGTAAACGGGTTGAATTCTCTTATCAAAACACATAGATTAGCTGTATGGATAAAAATAACAAGACCCAACCATATGCTGCCTACGAGAGACTCACTGTGGCTTTAAAGAAACACATAGGCTCAAAGTGAAAGAATGGAGAAAGATATTCCCTTAAAGTAGAAACAAAACGAGAGCAGGTGTAGTTACACTAGACAAAATGGACTTTAAGCCAAAAACAGTAACTAGAGACAAAAAGATCATTATGTAATGATTAAGGGGTCAGTTCATCAAGAAGACAGAATAGTCATAATTTTATATGTTCCCAACATTGGAGCACCTGAAAATGTTAAGCAAATACAAACAGATCTGAAGGCAGCAGTAGAGAATGCAGTAAAAGCAGGTACTTCAGCACCCCACTTTAAACAGTGGCTGACTCTTCTAGACAGAAAATCAACAAGGAAACACTGGACTTGAATCAGAGTGGAACGGTTTTATTTTTTTCTTGTTATAAAAGAGTACATGCTGATATGTTTAAATCCAGTTATTTCATAAACATTTAGAAAGGGAAATTAAAATCACTTGCAATCCTACCCTAGAGCTAACTAATTATTTGTTGTATGACTATTCTTCATTCTGTTTGTATCTCCATATAAAGATTTTTACCACCTAGCAATAAATATGAAAATCTTTCTAAATCAGTTAATGATGTATATCATTATTTTAAATATCATAATATTCCACTGAATGATATACCACAAGCTATTTTTCTGGTCTCCTTTGGTTAAAGTGTTTTCCAGTTCCTTTTATTTTAACTCTAAGTGGTATATTGCCACTTCATTCCACCTCTGTTTTTACTGTTCTTCCAGAGAAACAAATAAATACTGATTTAAAACATTGGATATTAACATTTCTATTTTCCCATGAAATTCCATTCGTTCTATACTATAGGAAATACGTGACGGAATTGGGGGATTAAATGAGGATTCCCAGAGATATAAACTATATCCCACAAATACATATCATCTACTAGAGAAATTTAGTTACTTAACATATTCAGTCATGAAACCTGTTGTGTGTCTACCATGTGTTTAGGCATTGCTCTAGAATAGGCTTTCCTAGGTGTTGTAGTTATGTTTTTTAACTTGCAGTTGCCTTTCTTTAATTCAAATTTTAAAAATTAATTATTTATTTGGCTGCATCGTGTCTTAGTTGTGGCACATGGGATCTTTGTTGCAGCATGCAGGATCTTTTGTTGCGGTGTGCGGGCTTCTCTAGTTGTGGTGCACAGGCTCCAGAGTGCGTGGGCTCAGTAGTTGTGGCGCATGGGCCCAGAGCCTGTGAGCTCTGTAGCTGCAGCACGCAGGCTTAGTTGCCCCGCAGCACGTGGGATCTTAGTTCCCCGACCAGGGATCAAACCCGCGTCCCCTGCAGTGGAAGGTGGATTCTTAACCACTGGACCACCAGGGTAGTCCCTAATTCAAATTTTTTATTGAAATAAAAAAAACATAGCTCTTTCACTGGAGGCTCGCACGCCACCACTGAGGCCGCCACCATTTCCCTAGCGATCCCTGAGAAAGTCCACCATATTCGCGAGCACTCAGCACCCACATCGGTGGGCGATGGAAGATTGCCTTTGCCATCGCTGCAATTAAGGGTGTGGGGTGAAGATCCGCCCTTGTGGTGTTGAGGAAAGCAGACGTGGACCTGACCAGGACAGCCCACTGAGGATGAGGTGCAACGTGTGGTCACCATCATGCAGAATCCACGCCAGTACAGGACCCCAGACTGGTTCTTAGACAGACAGAGGACCTGAAGGATGGAAAACACAGCCAGGTCCTGGCCAAGGGTCTGGACAACAAGCTCCGGGAAGACCTGGAGCGACCGGAGCAGACTTGGACCCACATAGGCTGTGCCACTTCTGGGGACTTGGTGTCCAGGCCAGCACACCAAGACCACGGGCCGCCATGGCTGTACTGCAAGTGTGCCCAAGAAGAAATAAATTTGTGGGCGTTATCTGTTAATAAGTAGTTTATACAGTTAAAGAAAACACATAACATAAAATTTACCATCTTAATCATTTTTAAATGCAGTTCCATAGTGTTAACCAATCTCCAGAACATTGCATCTTGCATTAAAGAGCTCATCCTTTCCCCCTTGCCCCAGCCCCTGGTCACCACCATTCTACTTTATGTTGCTATGAATTTGACTAATTTAGATAAGTCTTCTAAGTGGAATCATACAGAATGTCTTTTTTTGACTGGCTTTTATCACATAGCATGATGAACTCAGGTTTCATCCATGTTGTAGCGTGTGTCAGGATTAATTTGAGCCTCCAAGATCAGCCGGGCATACTTAAGGTAATTCTGCGGACAGGTTTGTTTCTGAATCACTGAGTGGATATTCAAACCTTTGTTTGAACTTTGGAAAAATATTTATCAGAATTTCTTCTTTTATTTCATAGAGAGATAAACAGTTGGTGCCAGTTACTGGTCTGTCTTGGGAATTCATGAAGGCAGGAAATCATAATATATTGTGCTGATGGATATAAAAGACATATGAGCTGGGTTCAGCGGGAGCTTGAAGCAAGCGAGGGACCCAAGTCTACCCGGGATGTGGTTAAGGCAGGCGTCACAGACCCGCTAGCTGTCTCTTAGGAGGAATAAGAGAAGAGAGCTTTGAAAGTATTAATAGACCAAATAAAGTAGAAAATGAAAAGTCATAGAGGTATGAAATACTAAGGTGTATTTGAGGAACCATCAGAAATTTAGTATTGCTGGCGCAAAGAATATTTGAGGCAAATTCTGAAGGAAGATGCTGGAAGGGCCTTGTATGCTATGCCACTAATTAAAATGTTTATTCTGTAGACATAGGGAACAGGGAAGTGACACAGTCTGATCCATATTTCAGGAAAATAGTGCTGGTTCTATTAAGGATGGATTGGAATGGGGAGAGACCGGAGCAGAAGACCAGTAAGGAATCCGTTGGATGAGTCCAGACAGGAATACTCTCTAAATTTAAGAATTAAGCACACTCGAAGATTAATGAGATAAATACCTAGGTGATCTTTTTGCCTGTCACTCATGCTGTCCACAACTCCTGACAGCCCCTGAACTGACCAGTCCTGGCACTCGGCAGCTTTGAAGTGTTTATTCAGAAACGTCCCTGTTTGTACAGACAGGTGTGGGAGTTCCTGGGCTTAAAGCAGATGTTGCAGCTCTTCTGGGATTTCTTGTGTCGGCACCATGAGACCAGCAGAGCCCTGTGCAGACAAACTTCCGAAGCAAAGGACCGTTTTTTTCCGTTATAGACTCCATCACGCCAAGGAGAGTACCATTGGTTGCAACTAGTTAACCTGTATCTTTGATTTTAAAATATTTCATGGCACATTCAAATGATAGCAGGTTGGGTATTAATCTTTGTAATTTACAGTTTGGGAACTCTGCTTCTCATTATTTTGGCATGAAAACATTCCATTCAGTCATCATGCTACTTTTATTTTTTTATTATCTACCTACCTACTTACTTACTAACTTATTTATTTATGGCTGCGTTGGGTCTTCATTGTTGCACACGGGCTTTCTCTAATTGCAGCGAGCGGGGGCTACTCTTAGTTGCAGTGCGCGGGCCTCTCATTGCAGTGGCTTCTCGTTGTGGAGCACGGGCTCAGTAGTTGTGGCGCATGGGCTTAGTTGCTCCGCTGCACGTGGGATCTTCCCAGACCAGGGCTCGAACCCGTGTCCCCTGCATTGGCAGGCAGATTCTTAACCACTGCGCCATCAGGGAAGTCCCCATGCTACTTTTAATTTAAAAGGTTTCTGTAAGCTACATCAGGAAAGCTATATCTACTATAAAAACTATGTGTCTATTCTTCCTTGAAGAAGATTGTGTTGTCACTTTGGAGTTTAGTTATGTTGGTATTGATATGGATCCATTTTTAAAGGAAGTTATGTAGCTGTTACTAACTCATCCCTCAGTCACTTAACTACCCTTTCTACCCCTCTGACCATGTGTGTCATGAATCTTCTTGGCTCTCTCCCTTCTGTCTTGGGTCTCAGCTGCTTTCCTTTCCTTCCACACAGCCCTGGTTCCCGTTTAGTGCTGGGCCTCCCTTGTCCTAGTGCTTCTGAGCTACGTGCTGATGTGCTGAAATGAGCTGTGGTGAGAGGCTTCTCTTTTAAATTACGGACTTCATGTGTTAAAACATTTTCATCTTTATCTATAAATAAAACATCTAACTATGTTAAAATCGTTTTATGGGCCTGAAGAGGAAGGGGATTGTCCCTTTTGGGGAGGAGCTTTTTTTTTTTTTTTTTTAAGATAACTTGATCGGTTTTGTGGTGCTTGTTTTTCTTTGCTAATCATGACCTTTGCTCTCGGAATTCAGTAGATTCTGTCAAAATCTCAGTGGAGGAAAAGATATTTTTAATGCACTTTAAATGTGATATTCTCTTTGCATTGAGTCCAGAAGAGACTGATTTCTCAAGAGGAGGAAAGGAAAGACTCGGGAACCACATGGAAGTTTATATTGAAAACTCCTTCTGGTACATTTTCATCATCATGTTGTAACAAAACTAATAGCCCTTAGGCACACTAATCTTGGGATATAAAACTCATATCCAGGGCTTCCCTGGTGGTGCAGTGGTTGAGAATCCGCCTGCCAATGCAGGGGACATGGGTTCGATCCCTGGTCTGGGAAGATCCCACATGACATGGAGCAGCTAAGCCCGTGCGCCACAACTACTGAGCCTGTACTCTAGAGCCCGTGAGCCACACCTACTGAGCCCATGTGCCACAACTACTGAAGCCCACACGCCTAGAGCCTGTGCTCCACAATGAGAGAAGCCACTGCAATGAGAAGCCTGCACACTGCAACGAAGACCAAACACAGCCAAAAATAAATAAATAAAAATAACAAATAAATTAGAAAAAAAAAACTCATATCCATTTGACTATTGACTAAAGGTTAAAAGATATAATTGGAGAGAAATATAAGACCAAGAGTATAAGTGGGTTTCTTCTTTCTACTTCTGTTGTCGCAACCTGAGCTCTCTAGGAAAACTAAAGTTTGTTAAGTGCCTTCCTCGTGCCAGATTCACAGCTATAATAGAGGTGTCGTATTTTAAATTGTCAAAATCTTAACAGCTACTCTGGGAAATTTAGGCATTTGTATTACCATTTTATGGATAGGAAAATGAGATTCAAGAAATTACTTGTCTCAAATCACACAGCAAGTATAAGGCAGAGTTGAAGTCCAAACACATGCTTTTTCTTGTGTCACACTGTGCCTCGAGTCAGGTTTTTAATTATGTATTTACTTTTTTTTTTTTTTAATTTAAGCAATAGCAAAAGTAGAAATAAGAAAGAAAACAAATAACCCCAAAACCAACTGTTTGGGAAGTAATCATTTGTAGTAAGTAAGTATTGATTCCTGTCATATTTCTAAAGCACATACATATACAGAAGGAAAAATAGGGGGAAAATTAATGGGATCGTAGAAACATGCCATTTTGAATAAAAATTGAATTTCATTTTACCTGATTGTAACAGAATGAGCAAATGGAGTTTCAACTGAGTATTTCTTTACTGTTCAGCAGAAGAATTCCTAAGACATCTTTCTAAGGATAGGAAAAGACTAAAAGATTAGGTCATGTTTTTCAGCAGCATTTAATCATGCTCTAAAAAATGAAGTTTTCACTTCTCACCAGTATTTAAAGATATGCTTTATTGATAATTTCAGCTTCGCCAAGGTTTACAATATTTACATTTGATTTTATAACTATAATTTCCAAATTAACTCAGTGTAGGTTCCACATCTGAATTCCCTGCTTTGTCACCTGCTCTTTTCTGAATCTCCTCTTTACTTTTCCTGAATTCTTTGATTTTTTTGTTTTGTTTCATTTATTGAATCTTATCTTTAACTGGTTTTTTAAGCAAAGACTTATGGATATTGAATCCTTCTTTTCATTTTTTGTTTTTGCATGCTGGATAATATTTATTTTGCCATTATACTTGAAGATTCAGTTGGTTATGAAATTCCTGGATCTGTGTCTTCTAATGTAGAGTGGGCAGCTGTCCCCTGATATCTTTCCTGCCCCCACCTTATCTGAAACCTCATAGGTTCCTCCTCTGAGAGTAAGTGTGAGGGGCTGGGAGTTGACTTCAGTCTGCTTCTGGTCTGAGGGTGTGGGGAGAAGGGACAGTGCCTCAGCTAGGGCCATGCACAGTCTTTGTCGGAAGACCTGGTCTCTGTCTTTTCCTTCTGAAGTTTTGATAAATGTCCTATGTTCATCTTGGTAGAAGCGAGTAGGGTTCAGATCCTTTGCTAAATTCTTTAGTGTTTCCTAGAAAACGGCATATCCTGGTAGTTTCTCTTGCCTGTACTGAGACTTCTAGAGATAAGTGTTCCTCCTGACTTTCATTTCTTGAACTGTCAGTTTACCCCTTCAATCTGTTTTCCTCCAAATTTGAGGTTATTCCTGGGAGTGCTTGCGATTTTTTCCCCTCACTTCTGACCTTGGATTGCTTCTGGACTTAGACTACAGTCAAGGACTCGTCCATCCCCACCAGAGGCTTTGTTTCATTTCCTTACCCGTAGCTAAAATTAAGATTGTGACCTTTGTTTTGTTTGGTTCCTGTGGCTTTTGCAGTGATTTGATTATTTTTCCTAAGTACTGGGTGGGGAGTTGGATTCTGAAATCTGGCACCTTTAGGCAAATTTGCCATATTTAGTTTTAAAGGCGATCTGAGAGACTACTGTGTATGTGACCCAGGAAGCTGCATTCCACTGCAGTGTCACAGACAGGCGTCAGCACTGAACCAAGAGCAGCCTCAGTCTTTCACATCAGTTTTCTATACAAATATTATCACTTTCCATGTGTGGCATGATGTGAAAAGGGACCTCAAATTTACATGTTTTGTTTTATTAACAACAAAAATTTTTTCTGTTTTGGATATGGATTGCCTAGGATACGTTCACTACATCTCTATAGTCTGTTCCTTTTCTGTGGATGAAAAGTTTGTGCCGTGAGTTAGAATTAAAAATAGGAAATGAAAATTTTAATTGCAAGTTCTGCACAATTCTTGTTCTTGAAAGTTGTATATTTTAAGTGTTTGTGTAATACGATTATACTGAAAATTTAACACAAGTCTGTTCATTCAGCAAGGGCTTATTGAATACCTATTTTAGGTGCTAAGGAAAGATATATAAGCAAATATACTAAAGCATGATCGAGTTAAAAAATGGGAGCATATACATGAAGCTACTGTGTGTGGACACACTGTTCCGTTCACATACTGATCACATCGCCAGCTGTGCTGTGCACTGGCCCGGGGGCGCCGTGTGTGACGGTCGCACGGAGTTCTGGCAGCGCTCCAGTTATATAAGGCGTGAAGGGAGATGGGAGTTGATGATCAGGGACAGCTTCTAGGTGGCAGTGGTATCAGAGAAGGATTGTAAAAGCTGGGAAGCAGTTGACAAGACATGGAGATTACAAGTACTTCAGTAATATTGGAGCATAAATTATAATGCATGATGGGAGCAAGAGAGGCGTTATTAACACTCACCAAGGGCCTTCTGTTCCATTCCAAGGAATTTGGCCTTTATGCTGTGTGTTAGTCAACAAATTATCCCAAACTTAGTGGCTTAAAACAATGATCTCAGTTCCTGATGGTCAGGCATTCGGGAGCCACTTAGTTGTGTGCTTCTGGCCCCAGCCTCTCGTGAAGGTGCAGCCGAGGGGCCATCTTGGGCCAAAGTCCTCTGAAGCTTCATTGTGGCCGCCCCACATGCTTGTTGAGAAGAGTCCTCACTCCCTCACCAGCTGTTTGCAGGAGACCTCGTTGCCTCTCTGTGGGGCAGCTCACAGAGCAAGTGGTCCAGGAGTGAGAGGGCACACGGTCTCTTTTGTAACCTCATCGTGGAAGAGATAAGCATCACCTCTGCCATCTTCTGTTGGTCCCAGACGAGCACTGGTGTCACGCAGAAAAGGCTGCAGAAGGGTGTGAATGCCTGGCTGCGGAATCATTTGGGGGTCGTTCTGGAGGCTGGCTGCCCCATCCTGGGAGCAGTGAACAGCTGCTGAATGTTTTGAACATGTAAGCGATGTTCATATTTGCGTTTCAGATATGTGACTCTGCTGTGGAGAATGAGGTGTAGAGGACAAGATTTAAGTCATGGAAACACTGTAGGAATCTAGAGTTGTTGAGATCCTGACATAAAGCATTGCTTATGAGGTTTAAGAGATTTTTGAGAAATTGAATTCCAAAGACAGAAGAGGTGTAACATGTCGGTTATTGGTTGGACGTGGTGGGTTAGGAGATAGAGGAGCTCAGGACGACAGGTGTTGGTCGGAGTGAGACACAGGTGGATGTAGATGTGGTCCACTGAGATACAGGGCATTGTTAAAACTGTCCAGTAGACAGCTGGGTATCTGTAGGTTTGGAGCTCAAACAAAAGGAATGAGCAGTGAGTATAAAATGAAAGGGGGGCCTAAGCTGGAACAGTAGGGAACTTACCATGTGGGGGAGGGGAGGAAATGATATGAGTTAGATAGTAAACCAGTTAAGTGTGACTTCTCAAAAGCCAAGGGAGAATACAGTGTCGAGAAAATGAGGAACTGTAGTTGACCTGTAATCATAAGATGTAAGCTCAGTCTTGCTCTGAAGCCTCCTTTGAAAAGCATTCAGCAGGTGCTCTAATGTAGTGGGTTAGCATGGTGGCCCTCACCTCAGCGTCCAAACGGAGTATGAATGACCTTTTCCAAGGTAGTACTGTTAGGACCTAATGTTCCCCTTCCCATTGCCCCCTTCAGAACACACACACACACAGAGGCCTCCTAACTTTATAAGACAAAATCAGCGGCTTCTCCGCCCCTTCTCCATCTTACTGGAATGCGCTATAACAAGAGTCAGCAGACGTTTTTCTGTAAAGGTCCGGATAGAATGCGTGGTGGGCTTTGTAGGACACGTGGACTCTTGCACAACTGCTCACTCTCCATTGAGGTGTAGCCAGCTTGTTAATAAATAAATGCGGCTGTGCTCCTGTACAACCGTATTTACAAATACAAGCGGCACAGCGTTTCCACTCCTGGGCATATGCCCCAAAGAACTGAAAACAAACACTCAAACAGATACTTGTACACGTATGTTCAGAGCAGCACAGTTCACAGTAGCCAAAGGGCGGAAGCAGCTCGGGTGTTGTTGGCTGAATCCTGAGATGCGGAGCCGGGAGATGGGGGGGCCGACTGCAGTGCACCATTTTATGTGCGGGACTTGAGCATCTCTGGATTTGGTGTCCACATGGGTCCTGGATTGGTTAACTGTACTATACCTAGTTACTGTAGTGTCTGGGAAACCGTGTTGTGACACGTGTTTATTTAATCTTGAGGTTTTTTTGTTTTTGGGGGGTGGTTAGACTTGGGGCTAGGATCCATTGACGATGGTATTTTGTAGCGCAGTGTTTAAATAGTAATAGAAATGAGACAAACAGTTATTCATCTTTGTCAAGACTTACTGTTTGCAGTTTTCAAATGTATCTTCTTGAAATATGTCATCAAAATACTAAGATACATTTTAATGCCAGGAACTTTTTTCCTTTTTCAAGGTGTGCTTAACTTACTAGTCAGTTTAAAATGCACCCAAATAAAAATTAATTGCTTTGAAGAGGGAAGTTGAGATAATGTAGTAATTGCTATGTAGAGAAATTATATACAACCTAAACCTAGCTACTGACATTTTGATGGTCCTTAAGACATTATTTCCTACAAACTACTAGATGAATTTTGTGATTGGTATCAATTTTCACACATGCCACAAAAATCATCCTTTTTGCTTCCAGGTTAAGAATTCAAGGCTTATCTAGAAGTGAACGTTAGTTTTTTAAACGCCAGTTTCTCACGTATCTCTCCAGTTAGTTGATCCTCTAGAGTGTGATTCATTTTGCAGTGTGTTTTACGCTGCCTGGTGGGCTGCAAAGGCGCGCGGCTCTTCCTAGTGAGGAACACTCCATGACCAGGGCAGATGACCCGCCCCTGCCTCTTCCAGGTTTGGATGTCTTCTTTAGCAGGACACAGCCAGAGGTCATTAAGAAGGAAATGTCTGTGTCTCTTGTTTCAACAGTTTTAGTATTCATTCATTAAAGAACTTCCATTACTGAGTTCTTTTTAGGAAACTTGTTGGCCTGTGTGGTCAATGGTGAAGAATCAGCTTAGGGGAAAAAAATGTATAATATTTTACAATATAACGTGACAAGACTTCCTATCAGGGCTTATGAAGACCTTGTCCCTTGAGATATGAGCAATCACATTGCCATCAATTTCATCATCATTTCTTTTCTCTCTTTTTGATTCACTGGAAAGCCTTGAGCCTTGATACGTTTGCAGTTTAATCGTTGTGGTTCCCCTGGGCCTCCACTTTCATGCTAAGGGTTTGAACACCTGAGGCACGTGTACAGTCCAGTCATCTCCGTGATAGGGGACGGTGTGGCGGAGCTCATGAGCCAGACTCCATGTTTTCACTCGGCCTGTCTCTTACTGTTTTGTACCTGTTGTTCCCAAATATATACAATCAAGTAGGTCTTTACTGAATTAAAGTAAATTTGTCTCAGTGTACCCCCAAAGGATCGGGGCATTGGAGTCAGCTCTATGGTCATAATACAGGGTTTGTACAAGGGGAAGCATAAGTTAATATTAGTATGTGACTGGCCTTTGGCTTGGAGGCTTCAGTAAATCTGTAAAGTGAGATTGATTCTGATCAGTAGATTTTTTGTCTAGCTAAAAACTGTTTGGCATCTTGACTTAAAAGTAGTTCTTTCTGATAACTAGGAATGTGGTTTTTGTTTGTCTTAGTGGCGTTAAGCATTTTATTCAAACAGTTGAGAACATAAAAGATAGCTTGGTGATTATACTTAGAGCTTAATGTCAAAAGCCCTTTTCATTTTCAACAAACACATAACCTTTACAGCTGGTTATATTTCCTGTTCTCCTTGACGAGAGGTTGGCCCTATTGCCAGTCCTGGTTTGGAGTATCTATACTGTCTGCACGGGTTGCTCTGATGGCAGTGCCGGTCTCCAAGCCCAGCCGATGGACGCCCTGGCAGGTCTGTCCCCAGCATTACTCCAGCTCGTGCTCTTTATTGCCTTATGTAGGGGGAACCAGGGAACCAGGCTCACGGTCCCTTGCTTTTTTATTTTAAGCACCGAAAGGCGGCCTTCTTGGTTTATGAGTTTTAAAGTCTGGGAAAAGGCTCAAGAGGGAAATTTGACTTGGGGAATGTTATTTTCTTGAATGGGTAAATAAAGTCAGGGAAAAACGGAGGACAAAGGAAAGGAGATCAGAGGATGGGATGCATTTAGGTTTGTTCAATAGTTCTGTCACCATAATAATTCACTCAGAAAGGATTCATTTTGAATAGTGTTAAAAGCAACTGGCCTGGGGCGAGTGCAGGCCAGCTCTGAGGAACTGTGGTGGACTGAGACCTACTGTATTTTTTCAGTGATTCCGGGGCTGCCCAGGTGTCCTGATTTAAAGGCTGCTTCTTGAGTCTGGAAGTCGTATCTTGTTCCGAGGTTTACTGTGATAAAGCACATAGCCCTAGGGACGGTACTGCTGACTCCTTGAGTCACTTTCCAGGCTGGCTGTACTGACCCAACCCCGTGATTTATTTATGCCATACCATAGTAGGAATGACAGTCGTGTAAGCCACACATGGTTTCTGGGATGGGTATTTGACTGGGGAAGTGCCATAAATCCATGAAGTGAGATAGGGCAGAGCCAGCCGCAGCTCGTGTCATGTCCAAGAGATCTCTTCCTGTTTCATAGGGATGTACAGTCCAGAACCGGTTAAGTTCAGCATCCTTCTCGGAATGTGTCCTCGGGCTTTTTGTGTGCTGTTTCAGTCTACCCAATCTTTGATTTGTTGCTTACAAACCTAAAAAATAGCTCTGAAATGTACTTGTCACTAATACTTTCTCTTGAATTTACTTCTATAAAGTAGAACTGACTTAGATATTTTAGATTGTCGCTCATAGGCTTTTCAGGAAATTTTTGTTTGGAAAATTCTTCACTGGGCTCTAAGCCGCGGTCAGTCGTCCTCTTTTGATGCCAGCGTTGCAATAAGCTTAGGGTTCTGCCTAGCTTTCGGAGCTTCATTGGATTCCCCAGCTCTGATAAAGAAAATCTGTTAGAACTGCACTTAGGATTTATATGGGTAGCCAAATACGGACAGCATGAGATTTTTTCATTTTAACCTGAATGAAATAGTCTTGTTGTTTTCATTAAACTGTTTATTTTGAGATTACTGTAGAGTCACATGTATTTGTAGGAAATAATACAGAGAGATCCCCTGTACTCTTAAGGTAGTTTCCCCAGTGGTAACGTCTTGCAAAACCACGATGTGATTTTGTGCACAGTATCACAACCACAGACGCTGATGTCATCAAGATACACCACGGAGATTCCCTTTTATAACCACACCTACTTCCCTCTCATCCCTGCCCCCTCCTCATCTCTTGGCAGACGCTGATCTGTTTTCTGTTTCCATAATTCTGTCATTTCAAGAATGTTATCTAAATGGAACCATACCGTATGTAATCTTCTCAGAGTTTTTTTCACTCTGCATAATTATCTGGAGATTCATCGAGATTGTTGTGTCTACAGCAGTTCCTTCCTCTTTATTACCGAGTGACACTGCATAGTGTGGATGTAATACAGTTTGTTTAATTTTCCTGGATTGTTTCCAGTTTTGGCCATCATGAATAAACCTGCTATAAGTATTTGTGTACAGATTTTTTTTTTTTTTTTTTTTTTTTTTTTTTTTTTCGGTACGCGGGCCTCTCACTGCTGTGGCCTCTCCCGTTGCGGAGCACAGGCTCCGGACGCGCAGGCTCAACGGCCATGGCTCACGGGCGCAGCCGCTCCGCGGCATGGGGGATCCTCCCGGACCGGGGCACAAACCCGTGTCCCCTGCATCGGCAGGTGGACTCTCAACCACTGCGCCACCAGGGAAGCCCTGTGTACAGATTTTTGTGTGAACTCAAGTTTTCACTTTTCTGGAATAAATGCCCAGGTATACAGTTGCTGGATCATACGGTAGTTGCGCGTTTAATATTTTAGGAAATTGCTGAACAGTTTTCCAGACTGGCAGTGCCATGTTATGTTCTCAGCAGCACTGGACAAATGATCCTGTTATTCTCCATCTTCACCAGCATTTGCCGTTGTCTCTATTCTTATTTTAGCAAGTTTGATAGTTGTATAGTGATAGCTCATTGTGTTTTGTTTTTTTATATATAAATTTATTTATTTGTTTTTATATTTGGCCGCGTTGGGTCTTCATAGCTGTGTGCGGGCTTTCTCTAGTTTCAGCGCGCGGGGGCTACTCTTCGTTGTGGTCCGCGGGCTTCTCATTGTCGTGGCTTCTCTTGTGGCGGAGCACGGGCTCTAGGCACACGGGCTTCAGTAGTTGTGGCTGGCGGGCTCTAGAGCGCAGGGTCAGTAGTTGTGGCGCACGGGCTTAGCTTCTCTGGGGCATGTGGGATCTTCCCGGACCAGGGCTCGAACCCGTGTCCCCTGCATTGGCAGGTGGATTCTTAACCACTGCACCACCAGGGAAGCCCTCTCACTGTGGTTTTAATTTGCATTTCCCTAAAGGAGAATGATGTTGAATATCTTTTTCATGTGCTTATTTGCCCTCTATATGCTTTTCAGCCTTCTTCCCATTTTCTAATGAGTTTTTTTTTTTTTTTTTACTGTTGAGTTTTGAGAGTTCTTTATTCTGAATAGTAGTCTTTTGTCAGATAATGTGGTTTGCAAATATTTTCTCCCAGTCTGTACCTTATCTTTTCATCCTCTCAACAGAGACTTTTAACTAACTCTGGCTTTAGTTATTGGACTTTTTTTTTTAATTAATAAACTTTATTTTTTAGGTTCACAGCAAAATTGGGCAGAAGGACACAGAGTTCCCATTCCTCCCATCCCTGTATACGCAAGGTCTCCCCCAGTGGCAACTGCGGGCACATTTATCATAATCAGTGACCCTACATTGGTGCATCACTGTCACCCAAAGTCCATAGTTTACATTAGGGTTCGCTCATAGTTTTGCATGTTCTGTGGGTTTTGACAGATGTACGGTGACATGTACTCACCATTGTAGTATCATACAGAGTATTTTCGCTGTCCCAGGAGTCCTCTGTGCTCTCCTTATTATCTCCTTATCCCTCCCTCCCCCCAACCGCTGGCAACCACTAATCTTTTCACAGTCTCCATAATTTTGCCTTTTCCAAAATGTCATATAGTTGGAATTGTATAGTATGTAGCCTTGTCAAATGGCCTCTTTCACTTAGTAATATGAATTTAAGTTCCTTTCATGCCTTTTTCATGGCTTTATAGCTCATTTCTTTTTAGCACCAAATAATATTTTATTGTCTGGATGTGCCACAGTTTATCCACTCACCCACTGAAGGATTTTCTAAGTTTTGGCAATTATGAATAAGGCTGCTGTAAACATCCCTGTCCGGGTTTCTGTGGGGGATAGTTTTTAGTTCACTTGGGTAAATACAAAGCAGTGTGTTTTCTGGATCATGTGGTCAGAGTAGGGCTAGTTTTGTGAGTACGAAACTGCCTAACTGTCTTCCAAAGTGGCCGTACGTTTTTGCGCTTCCACCAGCAGTGAACGCGAGTCCCTGTTTCTCCACATCCTCACCAGCGTTGGTGTTGTTAGTGTTCAGATTTTGGCCCTTTTAATAGGTGTGTAGTGGTGTCTCATCATTTCAGTTTGCATATCCCTGATGATACGGAGCATCTTTCATGGGTGCATCGTCTTTGGCGATGTGCCCGGGAGTTCTGCCCATTTTTTAATCAGGTTCTCATTGTTGAGTCTTAAGAACTGTTTGCATATTTTGGATAACAGTCCTTTATCAGATGTGTCTTTTGCAAATATTTTCTCCCAGTCTGTGACTGGACTTCTCAGTCTCTTGATATTTGAAATTTTTAAACATGTTTTTTTAAAATAAAATAACAGTACATGCTTCTCAACAGAAGTATCCAGAATATAAAGATTTATATGCTTAAAGAATTTAAGATTCTCTTATTTTAATGCAGAGACATTATTAATGAAATGCAGGGGGAAATAATTTCTAGATGTATGTGATTAACCAGTCAACTTGGAAAGGGTTTATTTTCCAGTTTTACAAGTGTCATTTACAAATAACTTTTTAGAAGAAAACAACCAGTTCCTTTTCTCATATGGTTAAACAGTTGATAAATAAATCACTACTTAGTGTATACTGCCTCAAAAGGCCCAAAGACCCATTCGGCCTCCTTTCCATCCAACACAATATATGGAAATCCCCTGCTCTCCCTGGAGCTTCCGAAGGCCTAAGGCTTCACCCACCTCCTTGCTTCCTGGGGCTCTTAGGGGTCACCGGACTCCATCCACCCAAGACTGCATCACGCCTCCCCACTCCACTCACCTAGACGGTTTCTCAGGATAACACCTTAGGATTGAGTTCTTATCTTGGCTCAATGCTTAGTGTGACCTTGTTACATGGAAGACATTTAGTAAATGTGTACTGAACTGACCTGAACCAGCAGAGGCAAGAGGGATTAGAAGACTGCATTTTAAGTGAAAAGAATTTAAAAGGCACTAAGAAAGGGAAGCATATATTTGGGGAACATAAGAATTTTCCAAATATTCAAGCATCAGGCTGGGAAAATTGGTTGGGAGCCAAACTGCAAATGGTTTGAATGTTATCGTGTGTAGTTTGTGAATTTGTATAATTATCTTTTACATAGAATGGTGAATTTTTGTGGCTAGAATGTTCTTCGAATTCATAATCTTAATCCAGAAAATATCAAATTGAGATCTGTCAGTAGATCCTCAAATAATCTCTCATTGCCTGCACCTTTGGTCTTAGGCTCTTAAAGCAGTTACCCTCAAGTATGACGGGACACGTACAGAGTAGTCACAGAAATTTGTGAAAATTAAAATAATACACAAGTAGAGATTATCTGGGGAGTTTTACTTTCTGTTGCTCTCTCTCTTTCGGTTTCTTTCAAAGTATGTACAAATAAATCGTATATTCATGATCTCCTGTGTAAGACAATGCGTATTTATCTAGAACAGGACCACTTTGTTTGAAATATCTTTTTTCTTTTTAAAATGTTGTCTTGTGTGCCGTCTAAGCATGTGTACTCAACCCGATCTCTTAGTTCTCATTGTGATAAAATTCTAGGGTATGAGAAGCAATGAGTCATCTCACCCAGAGGTGTATTTGGGTAAATCAAATAATGAACTTCATAAACTAAGATATAATGTGATGTTGTTGTTTTTTCTTTGCAAAAGTCTTTTAATTTTCTTAACTTCCTAGGGTAGTTGCAGAGATATGGTACATTAAGGATTCCTGCTCTGCAGAGATTGCTGTAGAAACTAACATAGAGAAGATATCTGAACTCTTAGCCAATCAGCAAAAGATAATAAGGCCCTTCGTCAACTTTGATACAATTCACAGGAGGTCATTTTCATTTTGCCTCATATGACTCAAGCAGGAACATTCCCCGGTAATGTTGTATTTTAATCCCTATAAAATTTCCTAATATCAGTCTGATCATGAAAGAGCCATTGAAAATCCACATTTTATTTGTACTCTTTATACTAATTTCTTTTTCTAATTTAATTTTTATTTTATATTGGAGTATAGTTGATTTACGATGTTGTGTTAGTTTCAGGTGTACAGCAAAGTGATTCAGTTATACATACATATGTATATATATATCCTTTTTCAGATTCTTTTCCCAATATTAGGTTATTACAGAATATAGGTAATAACAGGAATATAGGTAATATAGGTTATTACAGAATATTGAGTAGAGTTCCCTGTACAGTAGGTCCTTGTTGATTATCTATTTTATATATCGTAGTGTGTATATATTAATCCTAAACTCCTAAATTATCCCTCCCCCCAACCTTTCCCCTTTGGTAACCATGAGTTTGTTTTCGAAGTCTGTGAGTCTGTTTCTACTTTGTAAGTAAGTTCATTTGTATCATTTTTTTTAGATTCCACATATAAGTGATATCACATGGTATTTGTCTTTCCCTGTCTGACTTATTTCACTTAGTATGGTAATCTCTAGGTCCATCCACATTGCTGCAGATGGCATTGTTTCATTCTTTTTTATGGCTGAGTAGTATTCCATTGTGTGTGTGTGCACGCACGCACGCACATGTATGTATGTATGTATACATATACACCTTGTGTGTGCGTATGTGTGTGTATATGTATACAGCACATCTTCCATATTTATCTGTTGAGGGACATTTTGGTTGCTTCCATGTCTTGGCTATTGTAAATAGTGCTGCCATGAACAAAGTGGGGGGGTGCGTGTATCTTTTTGAATGGTTTTCTCCAGTTATAAGTCTTACTTTGTTCTCCAAGATAATTGAGGCAAGAGATCCAACATTTATCAGCTCTTTGCGTAACTGAGATTTAAGGAGTAGACTTTACACGATACAGCTTACAGATTGCTTTAAATAAAATATCTAGACGTATTTGCTCATCTTAGAAATTCAGCAGCCAGTTAGCCCATCAAATGCCAGTTCATACGGATCACCTGGCTCCGTAAGACTTGTATTCAGTGCACCTGGGCTTAAGGAAGAGCAAAATCAGGCACGGCACCTTGGACAAACTTTTGGCAAGCAATTGTTTAGCACTGAGGAGAAAGAATAGCATTTCTAAATATTAAAAAGACAGTTAGGTGGAAGAATGATTAAATTTCTTTAACGTGGCCTAAAGGGATAGAATTAAGGAATTTACAAGAGAAGCTTTCAGGATTGATTTTATAAAGTCATTTCTAAGCGCGGGGTTATCACAGCTAGTGTAGGCCGCTTTGGGATAGCTAGAATTCCATGTCTTTAAATGTGTCTAAGCGTAAGCTGGAGGGTTACTTGACAGGAATGTAATGGAACAAAATCAAGCAATCATTTTCGTGGATGGATTTGGTGGTCTGTAAGGTCTTTTGCTGTTCTAAGAGTCTGTGATTCTAGTTTTGCTCTCTGTGATCTTGAAAGGCTAATTTATGGTCTCTTTCCACTTCTTTCCTGCTGTTTACTCCTCAACCCTGTTCAATGTGGCTTCTGCTCCCAGCATTGAAACTGCTTTCCAAACTAACCAGTAACATTCTAAAAGCTGAATCCAAAGGAGATTTTGCATTCTTTGTCTTGACTTGTCCATAAACACTTTAAAGTGTTTGATCACTTCTTACTTCTTGAAACTTTCTCTGGCTTCCAAGATACCACTCACTCACACCTTGTTTTCTACTAAGACTTTTGCCCTCAGTTCTTTACAGGCTTTTCTTCCACCAGCGCTATGTGCCCGCCCTGATCTTGGTGGACCCGTGTATTATTTCAGCTACCTTCTATGCTGACCATTTCCACACCCATCTTTAACTCAGGCCCATCAGTACAACTGCCTACTAGAAGTCTCCTCTCTCAAGTTCATAGGGTCGTTGTAAGGATTTATTACTTAATCCATGTAAAGTGCTTAGCAAAGCATCTAGCTGTGTAGCAATCATGGCAGTGTTGATCATGGTAAATTTTTTAGTTTTTAAACTTTAAAAAAACTTTTAGTTTTTTAGTTTTTAAACTTTAAAAAGTTTAATTAATGTTGAATCATTAATCATACCGTAAATTCTAAAACTTATTTTGAAATAATATTTTCAGTTGTCCTTTTCCTATATCTTTGAGAAGTAAAGCGATGGTTATTGCTTTACTATTTTTGAACATATTTTCCCTATTAAAAATAATACAATTGCTAATGCAGAAAAACTTCAAAATTTAAAAAAAAAACACTTTTATCAGAAGATTCTACATCTCCCCTCCTTGTATGCCTACCATCACCATGGGCCCCTTATATGTAAAATGGAAAAACAGGTGTAGAGGCCCTGCTTTCTAATTTATGCCTATCGCTTGACAAGCAGCTGGAACCTAAGGGAGGATGCAGAGAACACGGGATCCCAGCCGACAGTAGTAACAATTCATCTACCGAATGCAAGCATAGTCACTTGTGTATTCCTGTAGAATTTCCCCACCAGATGTTTCACTGGAGACCTGTGTAGGAGAGGAGTTGTTCTTATAATTTTTGCCAACAAACTGATAGGAGGTGAATGATGGAATTGTTGAATCACTAATACACTGCAGAGTTTGCTTTCAGCTGTTTTGTCCAGCAAGTACCTTGGTGACCTTCAGCATCTCAGCAGCCCAGCATCTTCAGGCCCCTCCCAGCACCCCAGCAGTCATGCATATATATCCCTACAGCTCTCATAGGGCTTCATAGACAGCTTGCAGAATATCTGGGATATTTGCTCATTGGAACTGTTCCTACTTTTTATTTCAGGCAGTGTACCACAAATCCAGACACTGGATGTTCTGTATAATGTTGGCTATTTTGTGAAATCAAGGCACACTGAGCTCTTGATTGTGCTAGAAGGTGGAGAATGAGTGCCATGATACACTGGCATTCTTCTAGCAGATGTCATAGCAAACAGACTCGGAATGCAGTGCAAGCTAAAGGCAAGGCAGACAGCCCCCATGGTAGCACCATGTGGACAGCTGGTATGGACATGTTATCTATCTACAACTGGAAAAGGTTAAGTAAACAGTGGGACAGTGACAAAGTGCAGAGATTAATTGCTTAAAGCATTCAATGATTCTTAAAACAGACATCCAAATAAATGGAGGGATTCTGGTGTTTGAGTTCTGAGAAACATTGTAAGAAGACTTTATTTTCCTTTGGAAACAGAAACCTACTAAGAAGAGAAGACACAGTAAATGATACAGCCCGAAGTGTGAATATAACCATAACCAGCAGACCACTATTTTGAAGGGACTGTATCTTTATAAGGGAAGTTCATATTCTGAAGTGTTCTGTTCATATTATACTATCAAACATGAGGCATAAAGGACATACTATTATGAAACAGTAAAGACAAAATGAAAGAAAAGGCCGTATAAATCTTTCTGTACACATCATCCCCAGATGTTACTGTGAACCCGCTACTTAACTTCATCTCTTGAGGCTCATGCTAAGCGGTTTTTACCCCCCGGATTTCCAACACAAATCATTGGGTTTAAGACATAATCCACTGGGGATTTTGGTAGGATTTGAGTAAATCCCCAACAAAAACTCCCTTGGCTTGCGAGCTATTTTTAAAGGCAGAATTTAGAAAGCAGAAGATCCTACATTCACCTGTCTATCTTGTGATGGCCCTTGCCATGAAGATAGGAGGAAATTTGCCTATAAATACATCATGAAATGCTCGCCTTTCAGACAATCTGTTGGGTAGAACCACTGCACATGAGCCATCTCTGCGTGATATCTCTGAGTTCAGTGACGGTCAGTCTCAGGAGTATCTGCAGTATCATCAGATTTAAGAGTTTGAAAAGCTGATCATCTTACAGTGGAACTGGAAGATTTTGTATGTACTTAGTGAATTTGGAAAAGTAAATACAAATATTAAAAACCCAGTCTTGGCAAGGATGTGGGGAATCAGGGAAACCTAACACCTTACTGTTGGTCTTTTAAATCAGTTGTTTCGGATTTCCCTGGTGGCGCAGTGGTTAAGAATCCGCCTGCCAATGCAGGGGGACACGGGTTTGAGCCCTGGTCTGGGAAGATCCCACATGCCGCGGAGCAACTAAGCACGTGCGCCACAACTACTGAGCCTGCGTGCCACAACTACTGAGGCCATGCGCCACAACTACTGAGCCTGCACTCTAGAGCCTGTGCGCCTAGAGCCCATGCTCAGCAACAGGAGAAGCCACCTCAGTGAGAAGCCCGCACACTGCAACAAAGAGTAGCTCCCGCTTGCCGCAACTAGAGAAAGCCCACGTGCGGCAACAAGACCCAACGCAGCCAAAAATAAATAAATAAATAAATTTATTAAAATATCAATCAATCGATCAATTGTTTCTGTAAAGTAGTGGGTTCCAAAAGTACCTGCAAAGCTTCTTAAAAGCATAGGTGGGGATTCCCTGATGGCACAGTGGTTGAGAGTCCGCCTGCCGATGCAGGGGACACGGGTTCATGCCCCAGTCCGGGAGGATCCCACATGCCGCGGAGCGGCTGGTCCCGTGAGCCATGGCCGCTGAGCCTGTACGTCCGGAGCCTGTACTCTGCAACGGGAGAGGCCACAACAGTGAGAGGCCCGCGTACCGCAAAAAAAAAAAAAAAATGTATAGGTGGCTTGGCTGTCCCCTGAAATTCAAATTCGGTAGGTCAGGAGTAGAGAACAGCCTTCCATTTGTAATAATTTCTGTTATGTTTGAGAATCACTGCTTGTAAAGCAAGTCTGCTATACTTCTTTGAGTTACACACCTTTCCATGGTGGTGGACTTAGTTTAGCATTCTTGAGCTCTTCTTGGTTCTGCAGGTAAATCTACTTCCCTCTCGTAAGTCCTTCCCTCTGTAGGCACTTTGGGTTGACTTTCTTGTGCTAAGAATTTCCATGTCCATTTTCTCTTTATATATTACACTTCAGCATCACATAAATCTTGTATCTTCAAAGATAGGGCTTGTTTCTGGTTTTTGCTGTTCTGGTGTTTGGGGTTGATTTTCCAGAGGAAATGGGAGCAGCTAGGTCTTTGTTCTGCCATCTTGAAATCAGGAATCCAATACTGTATTGGAGTGCCAAAATTTTTGACCAGAAGGCATAGCAGCTTTAGGGGAAAGTAAGTCAAGGGAGGCTTTTTTCCTTTTAAGACGAGCATCAGTAATTGTGGTATGAAAAATAAATCATTTTAGATCAAATAAAACACGTTCTTCCTTTTTATGAGTTCTCTCTGGAAACAGATGGACATTAGGTAGAATTCAGTAATGACTTCTACACTGAACCAGAGATAGAGACAAATCACTAGTGAGCTGTGATTGTATAGAGAACAAAGCCCGAGACGCTCATCTGAATGATACTGTTTTCCTTCCTGGTGTAATGTTTCACCATAAATTGTAATTCCTGCTTAACATATTGAAGGGACTGTTGGTCTCCACATCTTTGGGTATCACAAAAGATATATCATCAATTGAATCCTCTAACATGGAGAATGTAGATATACATTTTACATACAATTTGATAGTTGACTAATTTTATAGTTCTAGATTTGTTTTAAAGAAAGGTACTGTGTGCCAGTATTTTTCAACTGACTTTGGAGCCTCTAAATTTTTAGTGGATCTTATTCTAATCAGTGAGTAAAATGACATATTAAATGAGCAGACATTGTCTTAACAAGGTATGCCTTTCTCTTCTAGCTTTTTTTTTTTTTAAAGAATGTATTCTGCGGTTAATTCCTATCTCAATTTCTCTTCTAATTTTTAGATTCCAGTTATATTGTCATTTTACTATTTGTAGACTTTTCATAGATTTTCCCTCTTGTATACAAAATGCTAAGTGGATTTAAAACATTTAATTAAAACTAGTTAGGACATATGTTTAACCTGCTCCGACGAAAATAACAGAGCAAACTGTGTACAAATGTATGTCTCTTTCTTGTCAAAGTCCAAACTGGTATATTAATTCTGCTCTATAAAGTTATCATGAGTTCAAAGTCATCCTTTCTTGTTTCTCCACCATTCCTGTGGTTTTACCCCCATTCACGTAATCCACGGTGGCTCACTGACGCATGGCACCCCAGAAGCAGGAGTGGGGAGGGGAGGGCACACTGAGCTACAAAAGGAACAAGCTACTTTGATTAAGTATAATTCAAAAGTAAAGGAACTTAGAGTATCAAAAACAAGAGTCTGGAAGTCATACTCAGCATAAGGCGATCTCTAGATACAATATTGTTTAGAGGAGATTGTGTTGTCCTGATCTATCATGAAGATAAGGTTTGTCTATGAAGTGGTAAGGATTTTTTTTTAAATAACGAATGTAGGAACTGAGGATCCGACTGGTCTCAAAATAGTCACCTAGACAGCTTTCCACTTACTCCCTTGGTGCTGCCATTGCTAAAAATATGTCTGTAATCCTTTTCTTGGCAGTTGCCTCCAGAGCTGGTTAACGAGGTGCCCCTGAAAACAAATATATTCTTATCCTCACTGTGGTCCTAAAACATATCATCTTGACTGGTTGTCTAACTTCAGTGTCCAGACTTGATGTCAGAACTTAAATTCAGTTTAGTAAAAAGGATGTTTGTCATAATTCCAAATACATAAATAATGTAATAGATTTTGAAGTCAGTTTTTTTTTTTTTTTTTTTTTTGCGGTACGCGGGCCTCTCACTGTTGTGGCCTCTCCCATCGCGGAGCACAGGCTCCGGACTCGCAGGCTCAGCGACCATGGCTCACGGGCCTAGCCACTCCGCGGCATGTGGGATCTTCCCAGACCGGGGCACGAACCCGTGTCCCCTGCATCGGCAGGCGGACTCTCAACCACTGCGCCACCAGGGAAGCCCTGAAGTCAGTTTTAAAGATAAATTTGGCAGCATTATTGAATAAATGTTTTTATATAACTTCCTAAAATGAATTCTTTGAAGAACTTATCTTTCATTTGAAGTGTAAGTAGAGGTATATTTTATGAGGGAAGCAACTGGATGTTTGCTGTATTTTAAGGAAACATAGGATAAGAAGAATCATCTTTATGTACTGGTAATATTAAACTTCCAGTAGTCCCAAGGGAGCTGGAATCGAGGACATTTACTTTGGGGCAAGCCGATTTAATCATGGAATGTTTATGCCGTATTTATGGTGCCCATGTGCACAGTATGGTGAGCTTGGACAACTGTATACACTTGTAATTGCCACCATAGTCGAGCTATAATCCACTTCCAAAAGCTCTCGTGGGCCTTTCTAGTTATTCTGCAGCCCCGTCCCCGGTCCCGGGCAGCCACTGATCTGCTTTATATCTCTCTGTGGACTAGGTTATAATTTTTATATTTAAACAAATGGAAAAGATATAGGCTCTTTTTTTTTTTTTTTCCTGACACATGGAATACAGTCATCAAGTTTTTGCCTGTCTGAGAAGCAGGCAGAAGCTTTATAGCAGAAGTATCAATATCACAGTAAAACTCTGTTTTCCAAACTTATCATAACTTGTGGTGGGTTGGATATATCAAAATGCTCATTTTTCAGAAAAAGTGAGGAGAAAAACTGAATACAGCTTTTCTGCACAAAATTTTGTTCAATCAGCCTCCTTTCCTGAGCTGTAACTACCAGCAGTTTCTGCCTTTATGTTAATTTTGATTCTTTTCAAGGACTTCTGAAATACAGAAGTTCGTCCATAGCGGGGTAACTTCTCTACCCATTCTCTTGCCAGTGTGTCTGTTTCCCCTGTTTCAGGAGGTGGAACAGGGCTGGCCCCTTGCCGTGAGAAGGTCACATGAGGGAGGACCCCAGCTCGTGCTGCTGGATCAAATGCCCTCAGATAGTCTATGTTTGGTGACGTTTGAAAGTTTCTTTCCAGCATCAAAACATATGTCCAACACTGATTGTGTGTTTCGTATTCTTTGAATAGTATAGCGATTTATCACAGCCCTCCTGTGACTCTGGAATCCAGAGTCAGACAGCAGCATTCTATTCTTACTTCTTTAAAAACTTTTTTTGTAATGTAAGAATTCTGCTCATAATACATCTCTAGCAGGAGCCTCCTGACCCTTCTGCTTCCAGAATCACTTCGTCTCTCCTCTTTGCCTCTAAGTCAGTCTTTGTAAGACCTTGCTTTACTTTTCTGGAACTTTTGATGCTTCTATATTATATTCAAAATCAAATCATTCCTTATTCAGCATTTTGAGTACCCTCTGTCTGCCGGGTTCAGGTTAGAACCCTCAAGGGTGTCACAGTCTGTGTTTACTCCTTCCTGCCATTCCAGACCATCCGTGCTCCGATTCAAAGCTACCTTTTCAGCATCCCCCTCACTCTGTCCTTTCCCTATAGAAACCCTCCAATCCAGTCATGCCGTGTGTCCTCACACGACCTGTGCTTTTATACACATCACTTTCTCTGTCTTTCTTATTATCTCTGTCAAAATAAGGCCCACTGACCTTCCGTGTCCTCGGCCCCAGGTGATTTTCTTTGTCTGCGGTATGACTTACTTCAGCACGTATGGCCCATACAATTTATTGGCACTTAGTTAGCATTTTCGTTTCATCTCATTCTCTCTGCTGAAATCTTACAGTTAAAAAGGACAGACTTGCCACTCAAAGCAAAATCATTTGTACAGTACCTCTGATAACCTCTTTACACACCTAGTCAGGAGAAGCCCTGTCATTTTTTAGGCCTCCCAGTTCTACTTATTAACAGGAGATAATACATTAGATGATCACTTTATAAACTGAAATCTATATCTTTGTGACTGTCCTCCCTTTAGTGTCATATGTGCTTTCTAGAGAGACACAGATTAAAATCCTATTTCTGCCTTTCCTGTTTCTGCTCTTCTAGTATCAGTCATGCTCTGTGGGTAAATCTTTTTGGATTAATATGCCCTTGTATAACCCCATCCTGTCACCTTCCTTTGGATCCCTCTACTTTTAATTGCCTCTTGAATAATGGCCTCCAGAATTGAACCTACTTCTCCAGTTGTCCTCTGTCTAGTTAGAGAAAAGCAAAACTCTTCTTTTAATGAAATGTGAATTGGCCGGAGCTAGTGGTCTCTTTCTAGTCTTGGTTTTTTTCATGTTTTCAAATTTTGATATCCCCTACTCTAACCCTCTGCTCAGTTGCTTTCCATGCTGCTGGACTGAAAAAAAAAAAAAAAGCCTTAAAAATACAGTGGGACTTCCCTGGTGACGCAGTGGTTGAGAATCTGCCTGCTAATGCAGGGGACGCGGGTTCGAGCCCTGGTCTGGGAAGATCCCACATGCCAAGGAGCAACTGGGCCCATGAGCCACTGCTGAGCCTGCGCATCTGGAGCCTGTGCTCCGCAACAGGAGAGGCCGCGATAGTGAGAGGCCCGCGCAGCACAATGAAGAGTGACCCCCGCTTGCCACAACTAGAGAAAGCCCTCGCACGGAAATGAAGACCCAACACAGCCAAAAATAAATAAATAAATAAAAAAGCCAAGCATTTGAAGCCCTTTTAAAAATAAATAAATAAATAAAATACTGTGAAGCCCAGCTTCAGAATAAGTGAAAACGTTGGAGCAGTTGGGAACCACTACGACAGATGGGAATGGAGTCAGAACTGGAGGAGCTGTTGGTTCAGGGTGCATGTATGAAGTGCCTGCTGGTGCCAGGAGCCGTTCTTGGCACTTGGGACACATAACACAATACACAGACACCCTGCCTTCGTGGAGCTTGTATTCCAGCTGTTTCTGAGCAAAGACTTTAGGCAAAAAAAAAAAAAAAAAAAAGACTGGCAGATAATATCAGAGTATAGAGTAACTGAAGCCAAAAGAAAAGAAGAGAAAAAAGTGTAAATGGTTCAGGCACACGCAATGTAGAAAATTAACAATATGTGCAAGCTTTTGGTATTCACAGTCGTGAACCACAACTCTAGAAGGAAAATAATACATTTTAAAAATTAAAGATAGGAGCATTCACGATAGCCAAAAGGTGGAAGCAACCCCAATGTCCATCAACTGATGAATGGACAAAGCGTGACGGCTGCGCACAGTGGCATACTATTCAGCTTTGAAACAGGGAGATTCCGACACATGCTGCCACAGGGATGAACCTTGAGGACTTTATGTTCAGTGACGTAAGCCGGTCACAGAAGGACAGATACTGTGTGGCTGCCTTTACGTGAGGCTCCAGAGTAGCCTGATTCATAGAGACAAGGAGAGGGTGGTTTGCCAGGGACTTCGGGAAGGAGGATGGAGATTGTTTAATACATAGTTCAAGTTGTGCAAGACAAAGAGTTCTGGAGACGGTTGCTCTGCAGTATGAATGTCCTTAACACTGCTGCACTGTACCCTTAAACACGGTTAAGATGGTAAATGTTATGTGTATTTTTTTTTTAATCTGTGAAAACCTTTTCATTTCTAGTTGTCACAAAATAGTTCTGTCATTATGACTGGTAAGGGGGTCCTTTTTTAGAGTAATCAAAATGAAAACAAACATTTTTTTACAGGTGTTTAAACCCTGGAAATCTGTTTCAGGTCCCTGGGGACCCACAGACCCCTGGCAGGGAATCCTAGCTGCAGCCTCTGATCAGCCAGCTTGGGAAACAGCATTTGGAACCTCGTGCCACTGGCCAGCGTGGCCCCTGTGGCCAAGCTCTTGGCTCAGGGAGAATGGATGGTGCTTAAGCAGATGGGACCTGGGCTGTACCCTGGCCACTGGGAGCCCAGGGAGCACTTTGCAGCAAGGCAGCGGGTGGCAGGGGCCTGGCACCACTCGCTTTCCCCGTCCTGGGGGCACGCCCAGCCCACCCCCCCTTCAGGTGACAGCCTCCTGTCCCTGGTCTTGGTTTAAAAGCGGTTAAGATGGTAAATTTTATGTGTATTTTACCACAATTAAGAAGAAAAAAAGTTTAAAAATTAGCAAAGCAACAAATTGAAAGACCAAGAAACTCAACATTAAAAGAAAACTTTAAAGACATAAGCCATGATTATAGTATAGTTGGGGAAGCAGACCCATGTAGAAGAACTGAAGGACCTTCACAGAGCAGGTGCCTATTAATCTAAACTGTGAAAGTGCTGGGAGGGAATATGCTGAACAGAGAGAAGTTAGCAGCCGGGGAGGAGAAAGCTCGGGCCTTTCAGGTGGAGCGTGTGGCATAAAACTAAGTGAAAACAAGCCATGTCTCAGTGACACACAGTCCTTGGAAGACAGTGAGGAAGGAGTAGATAGAAAATCGTAGCTGGCCAGATATTGGGCCCAAGTGTCTGATACACTAAGAAACCTGATGGAAGTGATGCTGGAAGCAGGACAGCGAGAACAGCAGTGAGGTCAGAGGAGGCGTTTTAAGAACCGTGCAGGCCTGCGATAAAAGGATGCTGGGGACCATGATAGTGGACATGCGGGTGCGAAGCGGTGGGTTCATTAAAAACTATTAGAAAGGAAGAATCCACAAAACTTGCATACTGGTTCTGGGGAACAAAGAGGAAATCAAACTTTTTCAGTGTTCTCAGGCTGTGGGCCTGGAAGTGTGGTGATTCAGTTAACGTTGAATGGGAGATTCGTTATGACGGATGGAAGACCTGACTTAGTGTAGACGTTTTATATTAAAGGTAATGCTGAGTATCTAAGTAAAGGCTCCCTAGAGAGGACATAAGGAGATGTTCGGGGACCAGATTTGGAAGTTCAGGTATTTCAGCCATGCTTGCCCACTGAGCTTTCGTAAGGTGGCGTATCGGCCCCACCCTCTGAGGCCTCCGTGAGGGAGGCTGGAGGACCTCCTCGCCAAGGGAAATGAAGGGGTGAAAGAGATTTCACCCCGGATAGTTAACTGGTTAAATTACAAGTAAAGGAGGCATCAGTAAGAGAATCTGGATTTCAGATTCATCTTAAAATTGGAGTAAACTGTGCCTACATGTCTTTGACAGTAATACGTCCAAAGCTACTGATCTCACTGTTGCTTTCATCTGCTCTCTTTCCTCGTGTTTTCTGGATTATGAAACACGATTATTTAATCGTTCCGTTTGGAATACCCAGTTGGAGGAAGAGGGAAGAATAAACTGTTATAATATCCCTTCATTCATACTCCTTTTCTGTCTTGCATTTCTGTTAAACACACGCTTACCTAGGACTCACTCTTAAATTGCTAACCACTGTCATTTACTAGTAAGAGAGGGCTCGTGTGTTGTCCTTAAGGATTCAGGAGTTACCAGCAGGATTTTGAGCTCCATTTGCCTTGGGTATTTGCCTCTTGTTTCTGAAATTTGCTGGAAGGGGGAGGGGAACAGAGAAGGTGGTCTTACCATTTCTTGAAGCTCAAATGCCACAGCAGAACTTTTAGAGACATCTTGATTCTATTAGAATTTGCAGGTCAAAGGGCAGGTTCAACTGTTCTGGTAGTTTACAGCACCAGGGATGGTGTGACTAGACTAATGCCTTAAAGTTGGATTTCTGTTACTACCTACTCATTATGCAAGTCAGGGGGCCTGTTAGTCATGCAGTAGGGAATTACTAATCACTTTGAAAGGTTCTGTGTCCACATTTTCAATTTTTTTTATTTTTAACTGAGGAAAAGCCACTAAGAGAACAAGGAGAGTGATTTGGCAGGAAGAGCGTTTTAGTTCTTCTTTTGTCTGGGCTTGTGGCCTATGTATGTTCCCTTTTGTGTTTCATGTGCTTGTGTTACTCCCTATGGGCTTATGGGAGATGAAGTCAGGAAGTGTTCCACCAGCAAGTGTTCCTTTTCTGTGGAGAGCCTTGGATTAGTAAAGCTTTTGAAGTTGATTATTAATCCCCAGGAAGGTTCATTTTCTTTGAAATAGCCGTATTAGTGTTAGAATAGCTGACTTTCAGCTCTCAAGTAATTGACTCTGATTAGAATGGAATTATTTCAGGCATTTTTATTTCCTTCTTCACAGTTTTCTGTATCTTGCCATTTTTCACCAATGAATGAACATTACTTTGTTATCAGAAAATACCTCTTTTTCAAAGAAGCAGTTATATTAAGAATAGGTGGCTACTAAAATAAAATCCTTTTTGCTATTTGCTTTTCTTCACTCTAAATTCCATTCCCTCTGAAAAGCAGGGTATTCTTAAAATTTTTTAGCTTAGACACTTGAATGTTCTTTGTAAAACTTAACCACATAAGCTCAACTACAAATATGGTCTTTACTATCACATGTATTGAGGGAACAAGAGTTTTTCTTATTCCCAAAAAATTAGATGGCTGTTACTACTTATCAGCTTTGTTTTTGTTCCTGTCCTCCAAATGGTTTTCAAGAAGTTGTTCTTCCCATGGTGTCCGTTTCAAATTTACCAAAATTATAGGGAAAACAGTACAATCTCTGTCCCCTTCCAAAAACAAGAGAAAAACCTGAAAGCTAATAAACCCACAAAAGATACTAACATTACCCAGAGTTTACATGATCATATGTGCAATATGTAATCAAAACATTTCATTCTCTCGACTGTGAATTGCCGTTTATAGGCACATACACATGTAGAAGTCAATATCGAGAGTTTAGTTTTAAAATGGAAAGGACAGTGTTATGTTAATCCGCTAGGGAATTTTTAGAGGGTGAGAGCCTTGGGTATGGGAGAGAAAATTTGATTCTGTGCAGTTCATAGTATATTATCAGTGCTCAATAAAAAGTAAATAGCATCAATGACATAATAAAATTTCTATTTGAATCGTACAGAAAAAGAAAAAAAGACTTCAAAATATATATCTTATGAAAAAAGGCACCATTCCAATGGCTCAGACTCCAGTGCCACATCCTTTATTTTAAAATTTAGAATATGAATTGGCACCTGTTATATCATATTGCATTTGGGGAATGTGACATTTTACCCCAGAGATTAACTGTACCACACTAGCTGGCCAAGCATATCATTTATAAAAGAATTTGGAATTCAGTCAAGATGTTTCAACAGTATAGGATAATTTTTACCATTTCGTATTATGACGCTTCTTTCCTTAAGTACAGAATGGAACTCAGATCCTATCGCCTTTTATCTTGCGTTCGGCAGAAGTTCTCATGACTTGGTCTAACTGGACAGAGTAATTTATCTTTCATTCGTCGTCTGTTATTTGCCTGCCGCTAAATGTGTCATTCTGACTATTGGTGCACAGAAATGCAGCCCCCTTATTGAGAAGGCACATTTCTCGTTCCAGCTTGTCAGCCTCTGGGCTCCCCAAAAGGGAACAGATGACAGCAATTAACAGGAAACTGCAGAGTGAGACCATCTTGAACTCCTTCACCTTTAAGCTCATTTCACCACTTAACATATTTTTTTCAAGTGGTCAGTGGATATATTTAGACCGTCGTTATCCCTTTGGTGTTGACTTCATGGGATAAGCCATCTGCCATTTCTTAGACTCATGTAGAGTGAGGACCGTGGAAAGTTATACTGAGGTCAATGAATCTTCCCTTCCAACAGCAAAGACTAGCTAAACAAATCCTCATTTCCATGATGTAAACTGATCTACGTCTTCCATTTGTTAGCACTGCTTGTTCAGGGTTCCCCAGACCTACCCATCTGAGTATGGAATATCCTTGTCAGAACGTGCAAAAGATAGTCTTCCAGTTTGTGGCTAAACTAAAACTCTTCCATATGACTGCTGTTGAAGCGTAATTGTCTTAACAAGAGACAGAAGCAAGGTTAAACTCGGGCAGTGCGTTCTCAGATCCAGCCTTGCCTCAGGTCAAAAGCTCAGGCCACTTTTATAGTTCCTGTAAATCAAATCTGTCTTCTTCCAGATGACTTATTACATAGAAGATGAGCTATAGAGGAATGCATTTGGACTATGAGACTAATTGTTCACCAACTTCATTCTGATTATTTTGTCAATTTCTCAGTTCAACGCCCCTCCCCTAAAATCCCACCTTCTTTTCCTTCTGGATATGAACCCAAAAATAGTTGTTAGGTAAACCACAAGGAATCAGTGAAGTTTAAATTGTTGTTTCAAAATGTGCAGATCACTGCCAAGTAAAGCCTTGACTGGAAACGTATTTGCATTGATGAGATAAAAAGATTCATAGATGTTCAGAGTGCCCCGGGAACAGCTGGCTGATTTCCTGAATCCTATTTACTAACGTTTACAGTTTGTTATACATTCTGTACATAAAAATGTTTTCAGTTTTAGTGGTGCCTCGTTTGCCTGGAAACCACAGAATACTTATCAAAAGAATGAGTCAAATGGGTAAAATGTATAGATGACAGGATAATTCTTACTTAAAAAAGAAGTCATTAACTTCGTTTACTTTCCAAGTTTAACTACAACTAGATCTAGGAACTCTTCATTAAGATGTCAGTATAACGACCTGATAAAGACATTTAGAGTCAAGAAGCCCTGAATGGGATTCCTGCCCGGACCATTTGCTTCACGTGTGAACTTGGGCAGCTGCATACACTCTCTAAGCCTTAGTTTCATCACCCATAAAATGGAGGTAACGGTAATAGTAACTTGAGGATTGCTGTGAGGACTAGATGGAAATCGGGATGTTTTCTTTCGTTTGCAGGCAGGAAGCCCTTCTGGCTGCCATCAGTGAAAAAGATGCCAATATAGCTCTTTTGGAGCTTTCATCCTCGAAGAAAAAGACCCAGGAAGAAGTGGCTGCCCTGAAGCGGGAGAAGGACCGGCTCGTGCAGCAGCTCAAGCAGCAGGTATGACTAGTGGGGCTGCGGGGAGGCTGCCCGCGTCTGTGCCGGCTCATGCACTCAGGTCTCCCACCTCGGGCCAGATGTCTGATCTTTATCTCATTGTCTTCACCAGCAGAGACTTCAGCCTTCAAATCTCTGCTTTGTCTAGGAAGCACAGAGCATTCTTGGTCAGAGGACTGGTTTAGAAGGTGTCACACGTCTTAGGAGAACTTTTTTAACTTTTGCAATGGCTGGATGAAATTAGTGAAATTCTGCCCATTTGAAATGAAAAAAGGTTTTTTGGGGGGTTTTTTGCATGTCTCTTGGGGTCAGGCCGCAGGGGTCGTCCACAGCACTGACAACTGCGTGGTCCTTGGCAAGTGCTGTGGGGTATCTGCAAGGGCTGTTGGGGTCCTCAGTGGTGCCTCCAGGAGCAGAGGCCGCATGTAAGGGCAGGCAGCAGTGGTGTGGAGCTGGTGGTGGTGTGCACATACCACCAGCGGGTGAAAAGTCTTATCCCTTACGTCCAGTCAGATTCCCGCTACAGAAGGCACTAAGGGTATTTTCATTTAAGTGATTTCCTGTCATTCAAGGCTGGGTAAGCTCTGATGGTAAGAGCAAAGTTTTGCCCTTTTCTTTTCCACCCAAAACCTTCCCCAAATTTAATGCTTAATACTCACGTGAGGCCTTTCATCTGTGAAAATAAAAGCTAGAAATTTCCTCATTGATGATGGTTGCACAACAATGTAAATATACTTAATGGACAGAACTGCACACTTAAAAATGGTTAAAATGATAAATCTTATGTTGTGTATACTTTACCACAATTTTAAAACTGGGGCAGATCTTTTTCCCCTTTGAAGATAAGGAGAAAGCTGAATTTCAGAGTCTGAGTCCTCTTCATCTTTAATGCTGTTCCTGGCGTTCCTGTTCTACGTGAGTGTCCACCTCCTGCCTTCCAGGTCGTCCCCTTCACCCTCCGCCACTTTTCTGTGCATTTGGGCTGCCCACATTTTCCCTTCTGCCTGAAGTAATCGGAGTAGGAAAGAGTTTTCAAGTGAAGGAATTTCTCTTTTTCTACTTTAGAGGATCAGTCATCAATTGATAGCATCATTTTTCATTTATTTATTTTTGGCTGTGTTGGGTCTTTGTTGCTGTGCGCAGGCTTTCTCTAGTTGCGGCGAGGGGGGGGCTACTCTTCGTTGCGGTGCGGTGGCTCCTCTTGTTGCGGAGCACCAGCTCTAGGCATGAGGGCTCAATAGTTGTGGCGCATGAACTTAGTTGCTCCACAGCATGTGGGACCCTCCCGCACCAGGGATGGAACCCATGTCCCCTGCATTGGCAGGCGGATTCTTAACCACTGCGCCACCAGGGAAGTCCTAGCATCATATTTAGTGTTCAAATAAACAAGAATCACTATTTACACAATAAAGATATTTTCTCTATTTTAAAGACTAATAAAGCTGCTTATAAATAGACTTTATGTGGCTGACTTTGATGAGAAAACACCAGAAGATGTTCCCTACTGCAAGATAGATAGATGACCAGCAAAAAACAACCCAGTGCTCATTTGCAAGTGAAAGAAAACTTTTACCCACTTAAGCTCTGGTACCCCTGGACGTTCATCCCTTTAAGAGATGGAATTCACTATGAACTTTCACCCTCTCCTGGGTACCAGCGACACAAGGGAAAGCAAAACAAAGGTGCTCTGGGGGCCTCCCTTTATTGCAAGTTCAACCACTTTATCCATCATTTGTGGGAATTCTGCCACATAAACATTTTCAGGTCACCTAGCTTGACAAAAAAAAAAAAAGAAAGAGAGAGAGAGATAGACTTCTTTCATATTACAGAAGATAACTGAGCAAAAAAATTTATCAGCAGTTTGTCACCCCAGCTCACATTGCTCAATCTGTCTCATTTTAAGAGCTGTAACTAATTCTAATTGGTCCTTATTTCATATTTTCTGAACAAATTATCAGTTTCCGTTATGTTCAGTAGGAGAATTATGAATGGATAAGGCTAGCTCAGCTGAGGGGTCATAAACGATGCATCTGTGCTTGTGTAGTGGGTGCAGAAAACTTGGGTGGGCTGCCCTGGGCCTGCACTTCATTCTCCCAGCTAGGAGGTGGGTGCCATCTCCTGTTCCATTAGGGAGCAGTTAGTGAGAATCAGTCAGTGTCTTCAGACAGGACCAAGATCTTGAGACAAGTAGTGTGTCCGTGCAGAGCTGTGTCATGAGCTGAGGTCTTCTGGTGCATGTTCTGTGGAAACGTGTCTGTCACTGGGGAAGTGAGCTGATTGTCAGACAGACATGCTGTCACCTGCTCACCTGGCCGAGCCTGCTCACAGGGTCTCTGGCCTTCTGTTTCACTGTCCCAGACCAAACATGCCCTCCTGTCCCTGCAGTCTTTTCCCAGCGGTCCCCGCTCTCCTTCCTTGCGTGACCCCCGGGTGGTCCTGGCGGCAGTGGGGGGATCCTGTCCTCTTCAGACAAGCATTTTCACAGACTTGCTTCGTTTTCTGTTGTGTTTTCTGTATCTTACTTCTTTAGCCTCATAAGACCGCTTAATTTCTCTAATCCCTAAGTCCTTGATGGAAAAGGGGGGCTTCACTGTTGCCCCAAGTATTTTCAGTAGGTCCAGTATGAAAAAATATCTGAATTAAGTGAATCTTGCTTTCAGTAATTGTCTTTTACTAAGTTCTGCCCGCTCTCCTGTTACCAGTTGGTTAGTCTCCAGGGAGCTGCCTGTGACACACAGGGTACCTGCATGATACTTCTCCCTTGACTTGTCGCTTCATCAGGTAGAACTAAGGGTTCTGACAGCCGCTGAGCAGGCCCAGGACACCAGCCCAAAGCTGGTCGTTCTCGCTCAGGGTCCCCATCATGAGTTTGCAGTCAGGCTCTTGGCCAGGCGTGCAGTTACCTGACGCTTGGCTGGGGCAACAGGGCTCACTTCCAGGGTCACTCACGTGGCCCGGGGCTCTGTACCTTTTAGGCTTCTCCATGGGGTTACTTAGGACATGGGGCTGGCTTCCCCTAAGCACATGATCCAGGGGAGGGGAAGACAGCAGCCAAGATGGAAGCCACGATGTCCTTATAACCTGTCTCGGAAGGGGCACACCATCGCTTCCCCTTGTCCTGTTGCACGTGCACCAGCCACCTACAACGTGGGGGAACCAGTGCAGGCGGCCTGGAAGGCTGGCTGCTATGAGAAGTGAGTGAAGAAGCAAACAGTGGTGTTCTCCTGTGGTGAGACACTGTTCAGATGTAGAGGAGTACGTGCTGTGTGATTCCATGTGTATGTTCAGCTCTAGAAAAGACAACTTCACTCTCTGACCTCAGAAGGCAGAGGAGGCATCAGAGCAGAACTCGCTTCATCTTCTCTTCCTGCCTCCGCCCCCAAGAGGGGCCTGCAGCAGGAAGGGACAGGTTCTGTCCTCTTCATGCCTTTCTCCCTCTTCCTTTGGCGTTGGGGTCCTCTGATGCCATTGCAGCCCTTTGATGCTGCTTCTCTGGCCAGCGTTGACCCCCGAGGGGTGAGCGGTGCCCGGAAGACTCAGACCTGGCTGCTCCTTGCTGGGCTGAAGAGAGCATGTCGGCTGCCACGTGCTCCTCTGTCCATCCTGCCCTCTGTCTCTAGGTGTCCTTTCTCCTCCTCAGATAAGCACAAGGCAAACCAACAAGTCCGATGCCTGAGTAGGTACCAAACAAAGGAAGGAGAAGCCTGTTTCCTTTTCTTCTACTCAAACCCCGTCTTCAAGATTGAAGACTCTAGGATTTAGGGCTGAATTCTCTTTGAGCCTCTCTCACTGAGCACAGGGGCCCCCCTTGTGCATGACTGTCTGCTCCCCGTGACGTCAAGACTCCTTCTGCCAGACTTAGCATCACCGCACACCAGTCGCAACCCAGAAAAGGCATGTGCTGTGAGGGGCTGGCCTGGTGGACGGTGGTGCCTTTTCTGCCCCCCCCACCCCCTTTGTGGGCTCTCTAGAACGTGACCTGCTGAGCTCTCCTTTGTCCCCGGCGTTGGGCCTGGGCCAGCAGTCCTGGAACAGCTGGGAAAACCCATTCTTCATAGTATTAAAACTAGTTTAAAAGTGACATCTAACATTGGAGAGAGAACAACAAAACGATTTTACATTCTATGAAAAGAGAACAGCAATGGGGTGAAGCTACAGAGAGCTCCTGAGTTGTCAGTGAACAAAGGAAAAAATAAACAGCAAGTGTTGAGGTAGCGGGAGTGCTGCAGAGGCTGCTCGTGGGGGGCAGAGCCAGAGGCGTCGGGCCGCCTCGCCAAGCGCCGGCGTTCTTGGTGATGAGGCCAGCCTCCGCGCATCCACTCAGCACGCACCCGCGATGCCAGGTGCTGGGACGCAGCAGGCGTCCTCTCAGAGGACACACGGGCGTCTGGCGCTGCCAGAGGACCCCTTCCCTGTGTGTCGTGCTGGCCTGCCTGCTCTGTCCTGTACTTGCCGTGTCCACGAGCCAGCCTCTCAGCCATCTGTGTGACGTTATCCCCTGAAGGTGACTGGTACGTGGTGATCATAGAGTGAAAACCTTCTGCTGGTTAGAATATCCGATATCCAGAAGTTGACAGAGTAGACGATTACAGTTCAATCCTTATTTCATGATTCAGCAGCCCGTATTGACTTGGTCAGATAAACGTTCTCATCTCGTTTTAATTATCCTATCTCCCTTCAGTTCTAGATTCTTACATATTAAGTATTCAGTATACATACTTCTTCCTCTAAACCACTACAAACATTAGGATCAGCTACATGTTTCCTGCCGCTGGTATCCAGATTTATTTGAAAGGAACTGGATGCAAAGCATTTTCCGTTCACTGCCCTCGTCTCTGGAATTGCCTTCTACTTCCTCAGCTTAATCTCTGCTTTAATCTTCACTTCAAGACTCATCTTTGTAGTTTGGAATTTCCTAGCCACGGAATTGGTTTTTTTCCTTACATTAGCAAACCCATTCTTTGTTTTTCTTCATTCACACATTTGTCCTCCTTTGGGCAGAAGCTAAGATGCGAGAGGGAGGAGGAAAGGAGCAGCAGCACTGTTCACTTGCTGTCCTACGAGTTGTTGCTTATTTACTCTGAGCCACAGTGTCCTCTTCAAATGTAGGAATCCCCACCGGTAACTGTTGCTCCAGCTCCAGACCTCAGCTCCAGCTCCAACTCTGTTGATAAACTAAGTGTATCATCTGGAGCAGTAATACCCCAACAACTAATACACAGCACTTCACAACCCACAGAGTACTATTCAGATGCCTGATAGCCCCGAGCCTGAGGGCTGTGTGGGCCAGGCAGATGCCATAACTCAAGAGGGGAGGGACGCATGTAAGACGACAGGAGAGACCATGATGAACTGGGGGCCACGTGCTTTGTCCAGAGAGGCCGCCGCTTTTAATTCCAGCTCGTTGTGACCCTGCAAGACGAGAGCCCTGTGTTATCCAGTCATCCATACCGCCCCCCCGCACAGAGAATCCATATATATAAACCTCTCTTTTTTAATTGAGGTGTAGTTGACATACAGCATTATGTTAGTTTTAGGTGTGCAACATAATGATGTGATATGTGTGTATATTGTGAAACGATCACCACAGTAAGTTTAGTTTACATCCATCACCACACAGTTACATTTTTTCTTTTCTTGTGATGAAAACTGTTAAGATCTTGACTCTCAGTAACCTTCAAATGTACAACACAGTGTTGTTCACTCTCGTCACCATGCTGTACATCGCACTCCCAGGACTTAATCTTATAACTGGAAGTTTATACTTTCTGACCCCCTTCACTTACAAATCTCTTGATATGTAAGTGTTGGCCACTAATTTGTTCTTTCGGTTTTTTTAATGAATCAAGTCACAAGCTTCCTAACTTACCTCTCTGGTCTTATCTTCCTCATCTATAATATTACATGGATAGATAAAATTAATTTTGAGGTCTAAAGTTATGTATTTTCCAATTTTTGACAAGTCAATATATTTACTTATAGCTATATTACCTGCTAATTGCTGACATTGGGAACGCTTTTAAAAGGAGGAATTGTAAAGCATAAGAAAACACATATGTAAGGATTGTTTAAATCTGTCTATAGGAATTTCCTTACTTTATGAAAGTAGTAAGTATTGCATTTTAAAGTTAAAAAAAAAATCCTGGTTACTCACTATCCCCTTGAAACCTTTTTTGTATCCTACAAAGAAATAGATCATATTTTGATGAGTTCTGCTTGCTTGGAGTTAAGTGAAGTCCAGAGGCTGGGAGATGTGGGGAAATCTGGAATCCTCCCAGCCTCCTTTCTTCCATCTCTTCCATCTTTTTTGTCATCAATTCCAGATGTAGAAAAATTCTTCACAAAACTTTGATAAGACTCTTCCCTTCCTTTCTAGCGTCAAATCTAGCTTGCCCTTCCTATTGTCAGACCGCTGCCTTTTATGATGCCACAGGGAATTTATAAACCTTCTGAGTCTCCTGATCCCTCTTGAATTGTCTCAATGCAAATAAATCAACCTAGATTTCCTGCCCCAGTGCACGTGCCCCTCCTATTCCTTCTCCCGTCAGGTGGCATGATTTATAACTGTTTCCTGTGCTCCTTGACCTTGGTCTGAGGATCTCATTAAACATGAGTAAAAGGAAGGCTGGTTTAGGGTGGTTCCCCTTTCCCCCACTAAACTTCTCTTGGCAGGAATCAGTTCAGACCAGTGTACTCCACAGAATCTATTCCTACCACCTCTTTTGGTCCCTTTTGAACCAATGTGGATACTTATTAAAAGTGAATATGGAATTAAATGATACTTGTATTCAAGGACGAGAGGAGTGATATAAAAGTATAACATTACCTGTTACAGAATGCCCTTCCCGTGGACAATGTACATGACCAAATTAAATCACCCGTACTATCTGGCTTTCTTGAAAACATTATTCAAGATAAGAATATCTAAAATTTATTGAGCTAACTCTTGTTTTGAGTGCTTCACATGAATTAACTCATATACTCTTCACAACAACCCTGTGAAATACAGTTATCCTTATTGTACAGAGGAGATGCTAAGAGAGAGACAGTGAGTAATCTGCCCAAAGTCACAGAGCTAGTAAGCGATGGAGCTGGGATTCAGAACAAATCGTGTCACTCCATTGCCAACACTGCTGATCACTGCACTGAAATGTGTTGCCATCATTGTGGACTTTTGGTTAGAGATTTCAGTAGCCTTTAGCTGTATTATTAATGACCCAGTAATTCTGTCGTGATAAACAGTACTTTAATAAGCTCTTTTCTAAATTACAGTGAAAATAAATTACCATAATGGACTGTGCTCAGTTTAAAAAGTCAGAATCTTGACAGGCCAAAATCTATTCCCCATCTTACGTCAACAGATACCTTCTCATTTTCAACAATTATCTTAGAAATTGCTGACTGAATTAATGAGAGTTAGAGAATTCTGATTGAGAACTCAGAGAGCATCTGAAATCAGATAGACCGATTTTTAAGCAGCCAAGTTTGAAAACCTGTGTGGTCGTAATCCTAAATTACCATCACAAATGATTCTGGTGTGAAGACACTGTTACTGTCATATATGTACATGGGCAGATATATGGAAATCTGGTCCCAAAATATTACACATCATTTTTTAAGATATCTTTTGAACAGCAGAATTTAAGAATCCGTAAATTTGCATTCTTAAGAAGAGCAAATAGAGATTGAAAAGCTGTTAAAAGCTCCTAGAAAATAGTGACTGCCAAAGAATGAACATCTGTTATACCTGAGGTTCAAGAGCTTTTCCCCCTGTATTTCAAAGATTTTATACAGTGTAAGAATTTAATTAACTAAATAAATTGATGAGCTTTAGTGCTAAAACAGGGTTTGCGGTAGCTGTTTTTCAAGGTAGAGAGTGTGCTTAAAATAAAGTTTGTGGTATTGCCGGTGGTGTTCCTCAATATGGCATTCCGAATTGGGTATCGTGTTTTTCCTGGCCTTGTGTGAAATTGCAGCCTAATAGTAGTCAACTCTAAAATTAGGTGGTCTCTGAAAATAGTTTTGAGCATGCACCTTTCAGGCCTCCCTAGCACTTTAATGAGCCAGTTCACCAGAAATATCCAAAGAGATCGAACTATGTTTAAATATATATGTGCTCTTCGCAAATGTATCCACCTTGCAGGCCTGAAACCAATACCTAGCTGTATATTAAGACTCACATTAAACACGTGTAAGAGCCTGGTTGACTTCTTCATCGGCTCTCAGTCACTGGCCCGGATCCAGAGAAAGGAGGCACTGTGTGCTATCCTTCTAGTCAGCTCTGTCCCAGTCTCTACTAAATGGAAGACTCGTAAGATCAAGTTATCTCTGCAACGGTTTTCCTCACGGTTGCCTCCCTATCTACCTTATTGTTTAGAAAAAATAACCAGGCAGAGCTATATGCTACAGGAAAGCAGTTTTGAAGGCTGGTTCTAATTCAGTTGATTGCCATCTTTAACTGTATTTAGACATTCACTGTTTATAACAGTATTTCCTAATCCTGGATTATCTTCCTGAATGGTAATGATATTACTAGCCACTGGCTTACAACTGTTCTTATGGCCATGCACTGAAATAACTATTTCTCTTACTATATAATATTAAAATAGCTAAATTATATCTTTTAATACTCTGAGACTAAAATAGGTCTCTCACTTTTATGTCAGCTGGTAGGAGCAGCCATAACTTAACATCTTCTTTTCATTACCATAATGTTTTAACTGTAGAAAATGGCAAAACATGAGCTAAATTAAAGGAAATAACTCTCTCTGTCCAGAGATAATTTCCTCTATTGCTGAAATCTTCTTGTTCTACAACCTTTTTTTAAAAAATCTTTTTTATTGAAATATACACATAGAAAAGTACACATCTAAGTGTACATGTCAGTGAATGTTCACAAGGAAACACTCTCATGTAACCAGCATACATATCCAAGAAGCAGATCATTACCAGCACCCCAGAACCAGGCCCTCGTGCTCCCTTTCAGGCTCTGTACCTGGCTCAGTCCTGCACATGACTGCTTGCCTGAATTCTGATAGTATTGATTAGTTTTACCGTAAAATCAAGACTTTAAAGTTAAGATTTTGTGTCAGCGGAGCTGCTGGGGGCCCAGAGGCAGAGGCCAGTGAAGCCACCATGTGGCCAGAGGGCACAGCCTTGAGCCACAGAGGCCTTGTTCACAGGCCTTGAAGCCTAATGGAATGTGTTCTGCTGGATTTCAAGCTTGCTTGGAACTGACAACCCCTTTACTCCTTCCAACTTCTCCCTTTTGGAATGAGGATGTCAAGAAAATGATGTGTGGATAAATGGAAATATCAATAAAGAGACAGAAAACCTAAAAAGAAACTAAAAAGAAATTCTGGAGCTGAAAAGTGCATTAACTGAAATGAAATCCCTCACTTAGAGGAATTCAGAGGCAGATTTGAGCAGGCAAGAGAAAGAATCGGTGCACATGAGGATAGGATAAGGGAAATTATCAAGGCTGAGGAACAGAAAGAAAAATGATTTAAGAAAAGTGAACAGAGCCTAGGGACCTATGGGACAGCATTAAGTGGACCAACATACACATCATGGGAATCCCAGAAGAAGAGAGAGGGAAAGGGGCAGGGAGAATATCTGAAGAAATAATGGTGAAAACTTCCCAAATTTGCTGAAAGACATAAATATAAACATTCATGAATCTCAACAAACTCTAAGTAAGATGAATTCAAAGTGAGACACATTATAATCAAACTTTCAAAAGATGAAGAGAGAGTCATCACATACAAGGGATCCTCAGTCGGATTTTCAGCAGATTTCTTATCGGAATCTTTGGGGGCCAGAAGACTTTTTTGGGGAGGCTGATATATTCAAAGAGCTAAAAGAAAAAAACAAGAATCCTATATCCAGTAAAACTCTGCTTGAAAAATGAGGGAGAAATTAAGACAGTCTGAGTTAAACAAAAGCTGCAGGAGATCATGACCACTAGATCTGCCCTGCAAGAAATGCTCACAGGAGTCCTGCAGGGTGAAATGAAAGGACGACACTAGACAGTAGCATGAAGCTGCATGGAGAAATAAAGATCTCAATAAAGGTAAATATATGTGCAATTATAAAAGCTAGTATTATTGTAACAATGGTTTGTAACTGTAGTTTTTGTTTTATGCATCATTTAAGAGACTAATAGATTTAAGGGAAAAAAATTATGTGTAAAAGCTCATATTACTGTAACTTTGGTATGTAACTCCACATCTTGTTTTCTACATAATTTAGGAGACTGGTGCATTAAGAAGAATTACTTTTATGTTTTGGGTTACACATTGTATAAACATGTAGTTTTGTGACATCAACAGCTAGAAAGGGTGGGGACAGAGCTGTAAAGGAGCAGAGTTTTTATATGTTATTGAAGTTAAGCTGGTGTAAATTCAGATTAGACAGTTATAACTTAAGGATGTTAGATATAATCTCCACGGTAGCCACAAAGAAAATAGATATAGAATATACACAAAAGGAAGTAAGAAAGGAATTTAAACATTTTGCTACAAAAAAAAAGTCAACTAAATACAAGAGAAGGCAGTAATGCAGGAAGTGAGGGACAAAAAAACTATAGGGCATGTAGAAAATAAATAGCACAATGTCAGAAGTAAGCCCCTCCTTATGAGTAATTACTTTAAATGTAAATTGGTTAAACTCTCCAATCAAAAGACAGAGATTGACAGATTGGATAAAAACAGATAAACCAACTACATGCTGTCATCAGGAGGCCCACTTGATGTCCAAAGACATAAAAAAGTTTAAAAATGAAAGGATGGAAAAAGATACTCCATGCAAATAGTGACCATAAGAGAGCATAAGTGGCTCTACTAATATAAGAAAACAGACTTTAAATTGAAAAAGTTTACAAAAGACAAAGAAGGATGTTGTATATTAATGAAAAGTTCAATACAGCAGGACAGTGAAACAGATATAAACATTTACACATCAATGGACAGACCATCAAAATATATGAAGCAAAACCTGACATGATTGAAGGAACAAGTAGACAGTTCTACAGTAACAGTTGGAGACTTCAGTACCCCATTCACAGTAATGGATAGAACAATCAGAACATAAGTAAGGAAATAACAGATTTAAACAACACAGTAAACCAACTAAACATTACAGACATATACAAAACAATACCCAGCAGTAACAGCAGACAGGCATACCTCATTTTATTGTGCTTCACAGATACTATGTTTTGTTGTTGTTGTTGGGGTTTTTTGGTTTGTTTTTTTTTTTTTTTACAAATTGAAGGTTTGTGACGACCTTGCATCAAGCAAGTCTGTAGGTGACACTTTTCAGACACCATTTGCTCACTTTGTGTCTCTATGTCACATTTTGGTAATTCTCACACTATTTCAGACTTTTCCATTATTACCATATTTGTTACAGTGATCTGTGATCAGTGATCTTTGATTTTACTACTACGACTCACTGAAGGCTCAGATGATAGCGGTTTTTAGCAATGTTTTTTAATTAAAGTCTGTAATTTTTTATTACACATTTAATAGGCTACAGTATAGTGTAAACATAACTTTTTATGCACTGGGAAAGAAAAAAATTCACGTGACTCACTTACTGCAATATTTGCTTTATCACATGGATCTGGAACTGACGCTCAGTATCTCCAAGGTATGCCTGTACACAGTCTTCTCACAAGCACGTGGGGTGTTTTCCAGGATGGACCATATGTTAGACCACAATAGATTTTAAAAGATAGATATCATACAAAGTATCTTCTCTGACCACAGCAGGATGAAGTTAGAAATTAGTAACGAAAGTGAAATTGAAAAATTTACAAAGTTGTGGAAATTGAACAATACACCTTTAAACAACCAATAGATCAAAGAAGAAATCACTAGGGAAATTAGAAAATACTTGGAGGTGAATGAAAATACAACTTACCAAAACTTCTGGGACGTAGTGAAAACAGTGCTGTGGGAAATTTGTAGCTGCAAATGCTTACATTAAAAAACAAGAAAGATCTCAAGCCAACAATATAACTTTATAGTTTATGGAAGTAGAAGAAGGAAAGCAAACTAACCCAAAGCCAGCAGAAGAAAGGAAATAATAAAGATTTAAGCAGAGAATCAATAAAATAGAGAACAGAAGAACAGGAGAGAAAAATCAGAAAAACCAATGAAGCTTTTGCTTTGAAAAAGTCAACAAAATTGATAAACTTTTAGCTATATGGACTAAGGAAGAAAAAGAAATCTCAGTTACTAAAATCAGAAATGAAAATGGGGACATTACTACTGATTCTCCACAAATAAAAAGGATTATAAGAGTGTACTGTGAACAATTGTAAGCCAAAAAATGGGATAACCTAGATGAAACAAATTCCTAGAAGCGAAAAAACTACCAAGACTAAATCATGAAGAAATAGAAAATCTGAGTTAGACCTAGTAAGAAGATTGAGTCAGTAATCAAAAATCTCCCAACAAAGAAAAGCCCTAGACCTGATGACTTCATTCCTGAATTCTTTAAAGAAGAACATTTAAAGAAGAACTAATACCTATCCTCCTCCGACGTTTCCCAAAAATTGAAGGCAAAGGAATACTTCCTAATTCATTCTGTGAGGCCAGCATTACCCTGAAAACAAAGCCAGGCAAAGAGACTACAAAAAACCAAAACTACAAACCAGTATCCTTTATGAACATTGTTGCAGAAATCCTCAGCAAAATACTAGCATACAGAATTCAACAGCATATTAAAACATCATATATCATGACTAAGAGGGATTTGTTCCCGGAATGCAAGGCTGGTTCAACATACAAAAATTAATCAATGTAATAAACCACATCTGCAGAATAAAGAGGAAAAAAATCACATGATCATCTCAATTGATTTGACAAAATTCAACACCCTTTTATGATAAAAACACTCAATTACCTCCACATAATAAAATCCATATATGAAAATCCCACAGCAAACATCATTCTCAATAGTGAAAGACTGAAATGAAACCTTTTCCTCTGAGATCAGGAACAGGGCAAGAGTACCTGCTTTCACCACTTCTTTGCCTTTTTTTTTTTTTTTAAGTTTTTTTTTTTTTTTATGTGGACCATTTTTAAAGTCTCCATTGAATTTGTTACAATGTTGCTTCTTCAGGCTTTGGTTTTTTCGCAGCAAGGCATGTGGGATCTTAGCTCCCCAACCAGGGATCGAAACCGCACCCCCTGCATTGGAAGGCAAAGTCTCAACCACTGGACCACCAGGGAAGTCCCTCACCATTTCTTTTCAACATAGTACTGGAAGTTCTATCCAGAGCAGTTAGGCAAAAATAAATAAATAAATAAAAGAACTCCAGTTTGGAAAGGAAGAAGCAGAATTATCTCTGTTTGCAGGTGGTATGAGCTTATATGTAGAAAACCCTAAGGATTTCTCACAGAAAAAAAAAGCTGTTAGAACTAGTAAATGAATTCAGCAAAGTAGGATGCAAAGAGTCAACATACAAAACTTCCCTGGTGGTCCAGTGGTTAAGAATCTGTCTTGCAGTGCAGGGGACACTGGTTCGATCCCTGGTTGGGGAACTAAGATCCCACATGCAATGGGGCAAGTAAGCCCTCACACTGCAGCTACTGAGCTCTCATGCCACAACTAGAGAGGCTGTGTGCCACAACTACAGAACCCACGTACTCTGAAGCCTGCATGCCACAACAACAGAGCCCACACACTTTGGAGCCCTCATGCTGCAACTACTGACCCACACGCCCTAGAGCCTATGTGCCACAACTAGAGAGCCTGCGTGCTGCAACTGATGAGCCCACACGCCACAATTAGAGAGAAACCTGCCCACCGCAACGAAGAGCCCGCGTGCCGCAATGAAAGATCCCACATAACACAGCTAAGAGCCAATGCAGCCAATAAATAAATAAATAAAATAGAATAATAGTAATCTTCAAAAAAAATTTTTTAAGTCAACATATAAAAATTTGTTTGCGTTTTTATACACGAACAACGAACAAACTGAGAAAGAAATTACAAAAGCAATTTCACACACAATAGCATTAAAAAGATTAAAATACTGAGGAATTAACTTAACCAAGGAGGTGATAGACTTGTACAATGAAAAATACAAAACATTGCTGAAAGAATTTAAAGAAGACATAAATTAATGGAAAAATATTCCTGGTTCATGGTTTTGGAAGACTTAAAATATCACTACTACCCAAAGCAATCTGCAGATTCATGCAGTCACATATAAATTCCAGAGATGCTTTTTTTCAGAAATAGAAAACCCATGCTAATATCTATATGGAATCAATCTCAAGGGACCCTGAATAAGCCAGAACAAGCTTGAAAAAAAACAAAACTGGAGAACTCACAGTTCCTGATTTCAAAACTTACTATAAATCTAAAAGCATCAAAACAATGTGCTATTAGCATAAAGATAGATGTATAGACCGGTGGAATAGAGAGCCCAGAAATAAGCCCTTACATACATGGTCAGATGATTTTTTTTTTTTTTTTTTTTGCTGTGCGTGGGCCTCTCACTGCTGTGGCCTCTCCCGTTGCGGAGCACAGGCTCCGGACGCGCAGGCTCAGTGGCCATGGCTCACTGGCCCAGCCGCTCCGCGGCATGTGGGATCCTCCCGGACCGGGGCACGAACCCGTGTCCCCTGCATCGGCAGGTGGACTTTCAACCACTGCGCCACCGGGAAGCCCTCAGATGATTTTTGACAAGGGTGCCAGTACCATTCAATGGGAAAAGGACAGTCAGTTCAACAAATGGTGCTGGGAAAACTGGATATCCACATGCTAAAGAATGAGTTTGGACCCTTACCTAACACCATATACAAAAATTAAATCCAGTTGAATCAAGGACCAGAGCATGAGACCTAAAACAATAACATTTTTAGAAGAAAGCAGTATAAAAACTTCATGAGAGCTAGAAATACTGATTTCTGGAGTCATCAAAATAGAAGTACCAGTTAAAGCCATAAAAAATGTATTTGCTTACTCAAGAGAGAATATAGGCGTTATGTTTACTTTTTACTGTTTTCTGACACTTGTGTGAGAATATTAACACATGCCATTCTTTTAATCCTTACATAATATAACTCAGCAAACAGATGCCCTCTGTATACCACCCCATTGTTAAGAGTTCAGAATCGGCTTTATTGGATAAGAACTGCTGGAAGTTTTTTATAAGGTTTCAGGGCTTTTAAGATCTTTTTTCCATGATTTGCATGTGTTGAGAATGCTTTAAGCATTTATGGCACAGTGTATCACAGGTAATTGTGATATTATGTACCCCACAGGCTTTTTGCTGTTTTGACATTTTAAATTAAAGATATGTTCCTGGAAACAAGGAGGATGGGAGTTAAAAATTCTACAGCCGTATTTTGAAGAGGTAAAATAAATGTAGGGTAAAAAAATTCCTTACCGAAAACAATTCAGTCTAAATGCTATCGATTTCAGGTTATTTTCTGTATTTTCCTTAAAGAACCTAAAGTTTTCAATCTTTCTGCATTTGATCCCTTAGCAAAAATATCTAGTACCTTTTCTTTTTTTAACTCTTGGTTGAGTTAACCTATTCACTTTAAGTGCCACAGTTATTTCATGAACTAGTCTTTCATATAGTTGGGTAATAAACTGTACTTCACATCTTGATATAATTAGAACTGATCCTTAGCCAGTAAATTTCTGTGTATTTCTAGGACAGTATAATCCTCAGTAACATAAATTAAGAATTTTAAAAAATCAATTATATTATAAACATCAGCTGTCCATTAATATTGATTAATAAATCAATAAGTTTCAAAATTAATAATTTTCAAATCAATAAAAGTAAAAATATATTGATAACTTATGAGTTGATAAAATTAATATTTGCTATTATTATTTATCTAAATGGAAGGAGCTACATGTGTGAGAAAGAAGGAATTTTTCTTAACCTGAAAACAGGGAGTCTAGTCAAAAGGACCTACCTGCACATGCCTGGGAAGTGCAGGGGTGCTGTTGGTTCTTGGGGCTGGGGTGTCCTTACCACCAAAATAAAGCTGTAGTTTTGGGAGGTGAGATGAACCCAGTTGCAGACTAACTGTGGTCAGATGGCTACAGAGACCTGGACTGGATAGGCTCTCCTGACCTAGAAGTTTCCCAGGAGCGGCTGCTAAGAGTTAGTTCTACTGCAGACACAGCAGCCCCGCACTGCCTGCCTCCCCGACCTGTCCCAGGGTTGGGCGGAGGTGAACCGAGGCTTGCTGGGGAGGGCGGTACTCTGTGGGCAGGCCTTCGGAGCAGCTGCTGGCTGCTTCTGGCCCCTCACAGTCCCGCTGTGGTAGCCAACCAGCTGCTGCCCAGATACCTAAGTCTGTTGTCAGGAAGAAGGTTTTCGCTTCCCCTGTGCCTTTAACCATAGTTGTCTTTTTTCATTCAGTTGGCGATCTTCCTGGCTCTCAGTGTGAGGAGTGATTTTTTATCGGTGCCTGGACATTTGGGGTCTGGGTCACGCCCTGTGACTCTGGATCTTATTTAAACCGTCTCTGCCAGCTGGTTTTCGTTGGCACACTCCAGAGAGGAGAGGGTGGTGAGGCCTCATTACTGCCCAGTGGAGGCAAATCCAGGCTCCCCTCTGCCTCTGTTGACACCCAGGGAGTGGGGCTCCCCGTCACTCCGGGCAGCGGTATGAATTGTACCCCTGCTAGGCCTCCCCGGACTTATTCCTGCCGGGATGTGTAGGACTCCCTCCGTAAGCACTGCAGGGTGGCCTCCTTTCTGCTGTGCAGCACTGGGCCTCCTCTGACACTTCCCAGGGTGGGACTCACTGCTCCGCCCGCCTGTCCCTGCTGCCACTGGGGGGGCTTGGTTACTGCCCCTTCCTTGGCTCCCTCTGACATCTGCCCGGGGGGAGGAGAGGCTGTGGGGTGCAGGCCCCAGCTCACCATTTAGCTTTGCTGCCATGGGCGGCAGTTTTTCCTGTGACCTTTTGAGCAGAGTGATTATAGTCTGAAATGTTTTTATCTTGCTAGGCTGCCCCTTTCCCCTCTAGGCCTCCTGGGCTAGAGAGCTCAGGCTTTTGTTGTCTGTGACTGTTGGTGCTTCCAGGTCACTGGTTTCCAGCTCCAGGTCTGATATATGAGGCAAGAAGAAAATCCAGGGAACTTACCACCTGTGACATTCTTTGGGTCCCAGTGTCCTTAACCAGTCTGTCTTCCCCCCACCTTTGTTATGTTGGTGTGGCTGTAGGTTTACATTTGTATGTATAGCTTACAGTTACTTTTTAGTCTTACTTTTGTACTTATCAGAGGTATGGGGAAAAGTATGTCTGCTCCATCTTCTAGAAGCAGCAAGTTAAAGCTAACCTTTATTTTTGAAGGAAGACTTAGGCAAAACTACCTTTTCTCTTTAGTAAGACAATAGTTATGTTCTAGGTTTAGATATCTAAGTGACCTCAGTAGAGTTTGAACTTTAGTGCCAGTATTCAGATAACCCAGTTTTTTTGAAATCACAATTTTCATCACTACCCACCAGCCCCAGTCACTTATTGATGTGTTTTAGAAAATGCTACCTCTAGTAGCAGACAAGTTTTGCTGTCTAGTTTCACTAATTTATTCAGCCACTGATGCCTTTTAAATGATCCTTAATGGGTATTCATTCCTTATTAGAACCTATCTATGCCTGGTGCTTCTTGTTTATTTCAGAGTTTTTCAAATACTTGAGTTTATTGAAATGATCAGTGAAGTATTTCCACAACCGTAAATATATGAGGTCGTTTAAGATACTTTTTTTTTTTTTTTTTGCCGTACACGGGCCTCTCACTGCTGTGGCCTCTCCCGTTGCGGAGCACAGGCTCCAGACGCCCAGGCTCAGAGGCCATGGCTCACGGGCCCAGCCGCTCCGCGGCATGTGGGATCTTCCCGGACCGGGGCACGAACCCGCGTCCCCTGCATCGGCAGGCGGACTCTCAACCACTGCGCCACCAGGGAAGCCCTAAGATACTTTTTTAAATTTAATCTTTTGTTTTGTTTTGTTTTAGAAAGGCCTGATTCTAATAAATGTCAGGGTTTTTTTTCCTTTACATAAAAGACTGAAAGCCATTTAGCTCAATTTCACAAAAAAAGAAGTAACTTTGGAAACTAGAGAAGACACCTAGAACGCATTGGTCGTTTTTTGCTGATTTTACCAGCATAACCACATATGAAGGTTTGTGAAAGCACATATGTACAGAGAAATCCTTTTATAATGAAGTCTCACAGAACAGGAAGAACAGGTGGTATTGCAGAGTCTGGCCTTCTGTCAGTTGCTCTCCGTATGGATGGTTTCCAGCAAGAACCCAAATGGCTCTCACATCCCTGGGTTTGTTTAAAGATACTTCAGTGTACGTGCTCATGAGTGTACAATTTATAGTTAACTTTATTTTGAGTCAATTCCATTCATTCCTTTTCCACACATGGACCATGATTTTGTAAAAGGAAAGCATAAAATTCCCTCAAAACTTCTTACTTTAAGAATTTTGATCCTTCTTATCTAAAAGGCATCTTTTTTCTGTGTGTGCTTAAAAGTGCTTCAAATTCTTGAAGATTACCCCATTGCCTGCTCAGCTATTCCTCAAACAGGGGGAAATGTTTTTACTTTTTTATATATAAAAAGCATCAAATAACTTGAAGTTAATTTCTGTGTATTTACTAAGGAAAGGGTGTCCTGTTTGAAGCGAGAGTACTAAACTTTCCTGCTTTGCAGCACTAAATTGTTGGGTTGCAACGCATTGTAATAGATACCTATAGTTTGTGCTACCATCCTTGAGAAAATGATTTTTTTAAATTTGTGTTTTACACAATCCAAGATTTTTTTTTTAATGGGTGGGGGTCGGTCTTTTCTGTTACATGTGAAGGAATTTAGTGTCACTTCTCTTTTTAGTGACCTCTGTATCTGTAAAATTTTAACTGTATACTTAGCCACCCAGATCGCGTAATCCATAAACAGAGCTGTGGTAAATGCTCTCGGATACTGACCTTTGTTCACTGGTTTCTAGAATAACAGAAAGCATCTACCTACGTTTTGTTCTTTTCTTAGATATGATGGTGAGTCTCACTGGACCAGCTAATGTTCCCCCTAAACATTCTGGTTATTTTGCAGAATGCAGGGCTTCTGTCGCTTTGAGCACAGATACAACTGGAAGAAATGATCCTTATAACATTAAAACTGGGTTTATTGCAAGTAAAACGGTAAACCTAAAGGGTTACTTTAGGTTTATTGCAAGGATGAGAAGTATGTGCTAGAAAGTTGAGGCAGTGATCAGGAATAAAGTTTCAATCGCACTTTGTTTTAAACAGTCTCATTTCAGACGTTGGTTTGGGTCAGTATAAACAAGATGGCCTCCAGGGTATTTCATTCCTGTAACTTTGTGGATCTGGCTCTGATTTTTCACCCCAGTATACTGCAGATACACTCCACGGGCCTGCCAGAAACAGGACAGCTCTCAAAATTTAGAAATAGAATAGAAATTCTTATAAAGTATTTAAAGTATTTTTTAGTTTTAAAACACTGAATATGTCTTTATTCTCATGTTAATATTTGTTGAAAGAGAGAAAGAATAAGCTTCTGTCCTTCAGAGTTCAAAGTTACAGTCTGCATGGCATATAGGAAAGTGTTAGACATACATAATAATCAGGACTAAGCATTAAGATTAATAAATACTTTCTGGAGGCTGAGAAGGAAGGAATATGTGCGTCTCTGAGTTAGGGAAGCAAGGAATCCCACACAGACCTTTCTAAGAACTAAGGAATGATTATAATGAGATGGAAAAACCTAGGCTTCTTTACAAAAAAAAAATCAGAAAGTTTGCTGTGTGTTTGTTTTCTTTGCTTTCTACCAAGAGGGGAAAAAAAAGTAGAGTTTTGCTAGGAAATACAGAATATGTAGAAAGAACTGATATCCTATGAGCTTAATGCCATAAATGGTGACGTATTCAAGTATATCCTTTTAGATAAGAGAAGATTACATGAAACCTTAAGAAAAAAAATCCACTGAGTAACAAAATAAATACCTGAATATCTATAGTCAGAAGTTCTCCTTTTCACACATAAATCAATTTGTATATGAGGAAATCAAAGAAAAGAACCTTGTAAGTGCCTATAAACCAGAGTGCCTGGGTGCTGGGGTCCTTTCTGAACCTATTCTAAGTAACAGCAGTTGTTTTCATTTGAGATAAAACTCGGCTAGTTAGTTAAAATGTCTGTTTTCTTTTCTTTTGGCTGAGATAACTCATTGTGGTAATGCTGGATTTTTCATAGTTATGAGCAATTGTGTTTGGTAAGTATATCTATTTTTAATTAATACAAATGGAAAAGAGCATTATTTAATAAAGGTAATTTCATAGAAAAAGCTTTCAAAATATGAAGCTCATTGCTGGAACAATAATAAAATATAATCCCAAATGTAACAACCATGGAATATAGATTCTTGAATTTGACAAACATATGTTAAGGAATATATATATATATACACACACACACACACATATGTATATATATACACACACATGTGTGTGTATATATGTGTGTGTATATATGTATGTGTGTATATATGTATGTGTATATATGTATGTGTGTGTATATATGTATGTGTGTGTATATATGTGTGTATATGTGTGTATATATGTGTGTATATATGTATGTGTGTATATGTGTGTATATATGTATGTGTGTGTATATATGTATGTATGTGTATATATGTGTGAGTATATATATGTGTGTGTCTATATAGATATGTATGTGTGTATATATGCATGTGTATATATGTGTATATGTGTGTGTATATGTGTGTATGTATATGTATGTGTGTATATGTATGTATGTATGTGTATATATGTGTGTGTCTATATAGATATGTATGTGTGTATATATATGCGTGTGTGTATATATGTGTGTGTATATATACATATATATGTATATATACATATATATGTGTGTATATATACATATATAGTATGTGTATATATGTATGTGTATGTGTATGTGTGTATATATGTGTGTATATACATGTATATATGTATATGTGTGTGTATATATGTGTGTATATATGTATGTGTGCGTGTATGTATGTGTGTGTATATATGTGTGTGTATATATGTATGTGCGTGTATATATGTATGTGTATATATATGTATGTGTGTGTATATATATGTATGTATATGTGTGTATATATGTATGTGTGTGTATATGTGTGTATGTGTGTATATGTATGTGTGTGTGTATATGTATGTGTGTATATATGTATGTGTATATATACATTTATATATGTATGTATGTGTTGTGTATATATGTATGTGTGCGTGTATATATGTGTGTATATATATGTATGTGTGTATATATGTGTGTGTATATATGTATGTGTGTGTATATGTATGTGCGTGTATATATGTATGTGTGTGTATATATGTGTGTGTATATATGTGTGTATGTATATGTGTGTATGTATATATGTGTGTGTATATATATGTGTGTGTATATATGTATGTATGTGTGTGTATATATGTGTGTGTATATATGTATGTATGTATGTGTGTGTATATGTGTGTGTGTATATGTGTGTGTGTGTGTATATGTGTGTGTGTGTGTGTATATATATATGTATGTATACTGGCAAGTTTACTAGTTACTAGGTTGATACACGGGTGAATGAGTCTTTGTCCCAGCCCTCACAGACTCACAATCCATGGGAAGAAAAGACATGTAGACAGATTATTAGAATCTGACAGAGGTTCCAGATAACACTGAAATCCTTTTGTTCCAAACCTGAAGATACTGGATAAGCGTTAATCCCCTCTCAGAATTTGTGATGCATGATTGAGCTCAATTGACAGAAAAAATCTGCAGGTGTCAGAAGCAAAGAGGGGTGTGAACTGAAGCAGCAGCAGCCCTGGGCATTATGACCAGTCTGACCAGTTAGGGCTGGGGCTGGGTTTTAGTGCCCGCACAGGGAAAGAAGGCGGGACTTTAGGATGACATGAACTGGGGACCTGGAACTGAACTTCTGCCGCGAGATGGGACAGTCAGACGAGTGCCATTCAAGGGAAAGGAAATATGACTAATTGAGTCAAACCTTTACCACCGGTAGATGAGAAAAGCTTTTCTCTGCCGTGACCTTGGGAAGGAACCCCAGGTCCCTTATAAGATGTCAGAATTCTGAAGCCTGTATCTCCAGCAGATTTAGAGTACAAATTGATACTGCCACTGGGCGTGGGAAGCTCCTACCTGAAACATTAGAATAAAAATGTATGCCCCATTAGAGCCTAGCAGAAGCAATTACAGTATCACTGCTGGGATCCTTCAGCAGCCCAGACATCACAATATTCCCATGGAAAAAAACAGGTGACCCTTAGGATGAGCTCACAGTCAGTCCACAACGAGGAGGATGTAACAGAGGAGATTACTTCTCTGAAGACTTAAGATCCTAGACGGGCAATATTTTCTTGAAGATTTTAAAACAACTAAAGAGAGGAAGTATAAGGATCAGAAGGAAGAACAGTGGATACAGGATAGTGTCGTAGTTGAGAGGGTGAGCTCTGAAAATTAAGACAGGTGTCAGACTTCAGAAGAGAAATTGCAGCTTACGTCACCAAGAGCTGATATCCCAAAAAAGAGCATTCCTAAAAATGGAGAAGAAGACAACAGCTTAATGGGGGGTGGGGGGAATAGTCAAAAGATAGGAACGGAAGATCATGGGGAAGAAATGTAGATAGTCTCTAAACATGAATACATGCCCGACCACACTCACATTAAGATAAAGTCAAACTGAGGTGCTATTTGGCCAAAATCAAGGAAGGGTTTAACAGCATATTCAGTTGACAGGGCTGCGCATGTCACACACTCGTAAAACTCTACTGGTGGGAGCGCAAAATGCACACCTCCTGTGGAGGGAATTTGGCAACATGTAATAAAATTACTTACCTATGTTTTCACTTTTTGACCCGGAAGTGAAGCTTCTAGGAATCTGTCCCAAAGACACATTTTCAAAATTACAAAATAACACATATACAAGGTAATTCCGTGTGTGCTGCTATAGTGTTTGCTACAATATTTGTAGTAGCAGTAGATTAGAAATAACTCAGATACCCAACAGTGGGATACTGGTTGAATCAATTATAATGCATCCAATGGAGTAGGGTACTGTGCAGCTGTAGAAGGGAGTGGGAAGCACCTCTGTTGTCATGAAGTGACTACTTGAATATGTTGTTAAATGAAAAAGCAAGATGCAGAATAGATGTAGAAAAAGAAGATGTATTTAATATTCTACTTATGTGAGAAAAGTGGGTAAATTCATAAATGTTTGTGAGAGTGTATGCTTGCTTACCGTTACATAAAGAACAATTTAAAGGTAAATTTAAAATTTACACCAAAAATTTCCTATGAAAAGAGGAAGGGAATAGGATAGAGAAGGCAGGATTGAAAGCAAGTCTTCTCTGAAAGTACCTCGTTATATAGTTTTGACTCTAGAATCATATGGATGTTTTACATAATGAAAAATAAAATTACATCAGAAAGAGGGGAAAGCAATTCCTGAATTTTGTAAACAAACTGAAAGAAATGAATCTAGTTATTTATTAAATTGTTGCATAGCACATACAGCAGAGAATTAGTTCAACTAACCTTATATATTACAGATTTTTCTCTGTACATTCTCAGTAAGATACACTCCAATGAGAAGAAAAAATAATGCAGAGAAATTTTAAAGTTCATTCTGAAGGCATATTGATAGTGATTACGTTGGTATTGGTATTTTCAAAGAATTAAATTGATGGATAAAGCAAATAAAAAGTAATTATGTCATTATTGTTAGGAACCAAGGTTTTTCAGCATAAGAGGAAAAAAGATATATAAAGTATAAAATCAAAGAAGTAAGAACTTATTCTTTAAGATGCAGATCTAGAATCTTAAATCTAAATTGAAAATATCACTGTTAATTTATAATTTTCTCCCTCTTAATAAGAAAGAAAGTTTTTCCTACCTCTCAACTGAAACAACCAGAAAGCAGTAATCCAGCAGCACTGAGCACCCAGCACCCGCTCCTGTCCCACTGAATGAATGAGCTCTTTGGTAAACCAGCTGATTCCAGATCTGGGGCAAGAAATGTACAAGACGAGCTTAGCGCATGTTTGCCAGAATGCAAGAGTAATGTCGTGTCAGAAGGACACAGAAAGTCTGCTACTGTACACAGAATGCACAGGGTGGTTATTCCTTCCACATTTTGGTCCTAATCAGGACCAAAATTAAACTGTCTCACTGATTTCTTTAAAAAGCAAAACTAAGTCAGTAGGAAGCACACTTTTCTATTAGACCTTGCACTCCAGCTGAGAAAATAAATAGGATGTGAAGGTAGTCTGACCATGACTGCTGTCGGGCTAAATTCAGCACAGTTGTCTCCTCTAATCTAGTTGCCATCCCCTGCCTACCACACTGCTTCACGGGAGTCCCCCCAAAGCTGTTCCAACCAGTGGAAAAGGAGCTTTCCCAGCTAGAAGGATAATCTTCAGTCAAGTGTGTATAAAATGAACAACTCAAGAATAATTAATGGGGCTTCCCTGGTGGCGCAGTGGTTAAGAGTCCGCCTGCCGATGCAGGGGACACGGGTTCGTGCCCCGGTCCGGGAAGATCCCACATGCCGCGGAGCGGCTGGGCCTGTGAGCCATGGCCGCTAAGCCTGCGTGTCCAGAGCCTGTGCTCCGCAACGGGAGAGGCCACAACAGTGAGAGGCCCATGTTCTGCAAAAAAAAAACAAACAAACAAAAAAAAAACTAAAAAATAGAATAATTAATGACTACTTATACTTTTTCATGAAATGAAGTTTAAAATAAAGCTCTTAGGTAATTTGTTGAAATTTTGCTAAGTTTATAACCAACAGAGTCCGACCCACCTGAAAATGATGAAGATTATGCTTTTCTCATTTTGTATATCAAATACCAAAATAGCAAATTAAAGTTTAATTAAAATTCACTATAATAAAATGATTTCTAAAGTTTAACAAATTAGGCAGAAATAATTTTAATGCTTTCTTAAAGATAATTATAATTGGAAATAATGCTAGTTAGGTTAAGACTTATTTATGATATGTTTTCTAAAATATCTCAGAATATTTCTAAGTAGTAGTTTTTCTAAAACTCATTTAGGTAGGTTAATAGCGTTATCAGAAACCAAAAAGGAAAGATTAGTGAACAACCAGGTAACTCTGATCAGAATTCCAACCTTTTCTTTTAATACCTGGGTTTGAATAACCAACATGTACTGTTTCTTAGCCTAACTATTTTTCTGTGAAACATATAGTTTCTGTACCACCTTTTTTGAGCATTGACATCTTAGTCCTAAAAGAAAAGATTAACAGAATAAACGATGAACTTTTCCTCTGGGAGGGTGTGTATACCTATATACACAGATATGCGTTTACAGCTTAAAAAGTTTATCTCAGCAAGTTTCCTCCTGTCCTTTTTTTTTTTCTCCTTCCTTCCTTCAAACAACTTTATTCTTCATGTCATGGGACCATGGGAGTTCGGCTCTCTGCACATGCACGTGGCATGGTTCAAGAGGGAAAATATTTGGATATAAAGTACCTTCCATGCTTGCTGGTCTTAGTCTTAAGAAGAGCGTAGAACAAGAGATTCTTGAGCAGAGTGTCGTTTATATGATCTGTATAATATCTACTGTGCTGCGAGCTGTCCGATACTTAGTGCTCAACTTCTGACTGTGCAGGAAACAGACTTCACACCAAATTAATGAATATTTGACCTGGGAACACTAGCTAAACTTTGATAAACCTCATGTCTTTCAGAAATGGAGACGTTCTTAGGACTATTTCTTCATTCACTTACATGGATCAAATAAGTAACCTGTGGTCTTATCTGTCTCCTGTGATCAGTTCTTGTGCGAGGCTTTCATTCTCATTCCTGAGGAATACTTGAGATACATCCTGCCTTGAAAGTGGATTTGCATGTGCTTTATTAGTTCTTTTCTAAGATTTTGAACTCACACTCGGTATCAGGCATTAAAGACTGCGTGTTATGTTCTAAGATAATAACTATCCACGTGTACTTTTGCTGCAGGGTCCTACTAAAGTCCACGGGGAAATGTTTCTTACCCACGTGAAAGTGAGTGAGGTGCAGCATGTTGTCACTTTCCGGCGCGCCCCTTTGCCCTTTGCTCTCTCCCTCACACTTCCCCAGAGCTGCCTTGCAGACGACTCTCCATTTGTCATAAGTACGGCTTGACATAAGAAAGAGTGCCCTACATATTTTCAAGGTCCCTGTAAGTCATCTCAGAAAAGAGAAATTTGATATCACAGACAATTTCTTGATAAGTATTTTTTCTGCTGTCATTATATCCTGGAGGGAGGAACTGGCTTAGAAATGTTCATATATTACTAGGTGAAAATGTAAGGAGCTCAAATGCCCAGCAATATGGGACTTGTTAAACATCTATTCAACTGAATGCTATGCAGCCAGTTAAAGTTCGGTTTTAGACTTAACGACATGAAAAGAAATGTTCATAACGATGGTGATAGCTGAAATTTATTGGGTGTTGATTGTATGCCACGCACCTTTCTAAGAGCTTGTATTAACTTGGTTAATCCTAACAACGGTCTTATGGGGAGAAGGTATTGTTATTCTCATTTTAAAGGTGAGGAAATTGAGGCTCCGAGTAGCTTGCCCCAGCTGAGCTAGCTGGTAAGAGGCAGAACTAGAATTCAGGCCCAGGCACTTTGGCCCTACCCTTGCTCAGGCATCATTATGTGAAAAAATACCGAAGAAAAATCTCTCTAAACTTTTTTATGGAACTAGACAAAATGTTTTAAATTCATCTAGAAAAGAAAATGTGTCAAAGATACCCGATCAGATTCTGACAAAGCAGAATTGGTAGAGAAGGACAACATGTCCTACCAGATATCAAAATATACCATAAGATATAGCAATTTAAAAAATACCATATCGTAGCAGAAATAGAGAATAAATCGGAAAAGCATGCTGCTTTTTATGTTCATAGGGAAGAGGCTGAACAGGTGCACCTAAATATTAACAATGATTATCACTGGTTAGAGGGATTTACAGGTAATTTTTCTTTTTTCTTTTTGTGTTTTAGATAATCTACAGTGAACATTTTTGAATCATATAATGTTAACAAATGTATTTTTAATGCTTTTAAAACTTCAGGTTTTAACAATATTGCTGTTTGATTTTATTCATAGTGTTTGTACCGTGCATTTTCTGAATTGCTTGCTTTGCAAAGGGAATTCTCTAAAATGTTTTATACATATATATATATTACATTCACCTGGGTTTTAAATTAACCAAGCACACAGAATTACCAATCCAGTCCTCCATTTTGGTGAACATGGAGAAGAGGCAGTGGGATAATAATCCTCTTCTGGTCTAGGGTTGAAGAGAAGGATTTCAGAATCTTCGATTCATTTCCAAAACCTGAATTGTTTATTGGTGGTGTAAAGAAAAGCTATTGAATTTTAATATATAGCTTCTGTCTGATCACCTTGCTGAACTTTATTGTAAATTGTAATCGTTTTTCAGTTGATTTTCTTGGATTTTCTAGGTATATAATGATTTCATTTACAGATAATGATAACTTTTCCCCCAATATTTGTGGTCTGTATGTTATATAACACCCCCTCCCAAATGGAATAGTTGTTAAAAAGGGTGAGTAATTTTATGGTAACCTGGAAAGATGGGTCCTATATATTGATATCATGAAGTGAAAAAATAGAGTTAGCAGAGTTCTGTCCTATATGTAGTATAATCCAATCCTTATTTTAAAAAATAAAAACAAGCCCTGCAATAAAGTGCTTAATTTAGGGAGGTTACTCCTCCCTCCAGAATTCCTGTGGAAATTTAGGTGCTTGTCTTAGCCTGCTCGGGCTGCCATAACAAAATACCATAGACTGAGTGACTTAAACAACAGAAATTTATTTTCTCACCATTCTGGAGGCTGGGAAGTCCCAGATCAAGGTGCCAGCTGCCTTGGTTCCTGGGAGAGCCCTCTTCCTGGCTCACGGAGACCTCCTCCTCACCGTGTCCCCATGTGGCAGGGGGACTCATCTCCCGCTTCCTCTTCTTACAGGGCCGCAGTCCCATCAGATTAGGGCCCCACCTTATGACCTCATTGAACCCTAATTTATCTCCTAAAGGCTGTCTGCAGACACAGTCGGCTTGGGGGTCAGGGCCTCAACATGAATTTTGAGGGGACCCAGTTCAGTCCATAATAGTGTTTAAACTTTCTTCCCCCAATATCCTCAGAAATCCTATGTTTAACTTATTTTATTTCGGACAGGATTCGTTTTATCCTTTCTTAGGACATTCTTAAGGCACTTGTTACTTTGCAGTGTGTCACAGAAATTTTACCTAAATTTAACCTTATGCATCATTTCCTCTTAGACACAAAATCGGATGAAGCTCATGGCTGACAATTATGAGGATGACCACTTCAGATCCTCCCATTCCAGTCAAACCAATCATAAACCCTCCCCAGACCAGGTAAGACTGCTTTTGATTGTCTTGTGAAAACCAGTATGCTTTTATTTTGATGTATTTTGTACTAGCACATTACAGATTCTGGGGTACAAGTTAGAAAAATAAAAATAATCAGTTTCTGAAAACTTTTTTTTTTTTGTAACACAGAGTCAGTTTCTATAGAGGAAGGTGGTACATGATTCTGAATATTTTAAGAGGAGATACTCAGCAGATTTGAGGACACTAAAGAATCCTTGAGACGAGAAAAAAATTTAATCTTCTCAGAGATACTCACTAATTTGTAACTGTCCTGCTTTTCTTATTTAAGAAACAGTGCCTCAGTAGAAAAACAAAACTCTCCTTGTAAGCTCAGTGAGGCACGCACAGTGCAGTGTAACGGTAATAACTATTGAATATTATTTAACTGCAAATTTTAAGATCTCTGCTCATCACCTAGTAGACGTGAAGATTGAAACTTAGTTTCTTCGCTCCCATTTCCTTGGTGGATCCCTCCATCTATGTCATTCTTAAATTGTTGCCTTCAACTTCTCATCAATGCAAAAGAGGCAGTGATGAGTCAGCCTGAAGGGGAACCATATTCAATGCCAGTTTTTTTGGAAGAAGGAAACTCTCCCAAGATCTTGAATATGATGGATGGGGGAGAGTAGTGAACAGATTACCTCATATCCCATTGCCAAAAGTCAGATTTCAACATCTCCATCACACTCAATCTTAAAATATACAGCTGAGGGAGAAAAATAATAGTTAAGTAATTACATCCATATGACTAAAGAGTCAAGGAAAACTCCCCCACTGAGCATCTCCTCCAAATGATAGCATAGCTTTGTCTTAGGAGAAGAAAAAGAAATATTGCAGGTGAAAGCAGCAATAATATCGAAAATGCAATTTTGTTCTAAGATTCGGATGGTATAGTCATGGTTTGATGACATTTCCTAGCCAGTTGCGGCAGGCCTTATATTTTAGAGGGAAAGCAGTACAATCTTTGACGCAGGCAGAATGGAGAGCCGTCTGCCTGATGTCAGCAGTCTGTCCCTCTGCCAGACATCACTTTGCTTGTTCTGCCTGCTTCTCGATACCTGGCATTAAGTTTATGCCAGTGTGTATAAGACGAGTACTAGATCCTTTCCTTGAAACAGGTTTCGCTAATACATACAAGGAATTGGATACCTCGCAGTAGTGGGAGGCAAACAGGAATGGGGAAAGGTTGAGGAAAAGGCAAAAAATAAAGAAAAGCCTCCCACTTGATAATGTTGCCCAGATCCAGCAGTGGATAGAGAGAGCGTCTCGGAGAGGTCGGAAGGCTGGAAGTACAGTGACAAACTAATTACGAGTCAGAGCCTCATGTAAAAAGGGTCAGGAGGTTAGAGACTGTTTGCTGCTGCTACAGTGTGCTTGTGTCTCTGTTTTGAATACTAACCAGCTCTTTTCGTTCCCACGCTGCTCTGGGGTCTCTGCCGTCCCGTAGGACGAGGAGGAGGGCATATGGGCATAGCCGTCCACGTGCTCCTAGAGCAGCCATTTGTTCAGCACGGTGAGAAACGGCTCTCCTTAACTACAGACATGCCTTCTGTTTGTTTGCCGTCACTTTTTTTCACATGATCATCTCACGCCTTGTTCTCTGTAATTCACTAAATCCTTGGTGTGCTCTCTGCCTTCTCATTTCACCTGATTCCTGTGTGTATTGCTATGCTTCTGACATAGTGGGCTTTGGGGTTTGGGGCTTTTTTTTCTTGTTGTGTGTTAATAGTCACTTTTATAATTTCTTTTATGCATTTTTGGGAGAACTTCCAGGGCATGTAACTATTGATAAATTTCTCCTGTTGTTATTTTATTTATAAACTGCTCTGTCTAGCATGATATTACAGTGTCCTGGTAAGGTTTATAGTGACTTACATCAAACTGGAAATAGAAAATTGATCAGATACTCTGCCAGTAGGTTTGGGATATACTTTTTATGATAAGTTAAAGTATATAGTCTTAAAACAAAAAACCTGTACTGTGGACTAAAACCTTTAGTTTCTGTCTATAGAAGAGTGCTCTGCATTCTCAGGGTCAGTAATTCTTCCAGAGTGCCTACCCTGGACAACCCCTAGAGCTTGGATATTACCCCCAAACTGTCCTTATAAATAAAGAGAAATAAAGAAGCAAAAGAAGGCTTTTTAAAAAGTCGGTCTACAGAGTTCTTTTTCCCTCTTTTATGGATTGCTGCCGTGTTAAACGGTTGCCAGGACACTGTCTAGATTCTCCTTTCCAGGCCAATTGGCTAGAAAATATAGTCCAGCTGCGTGAGTATCTCTCTTTGATCCGATGCCCTGGAGGTTTGACTGAGGAAATCCTTTTCTTAGAAAAAATAATAATTATGATGAGTAAGTTCACACGTATTGGTGGCCTTGCACCCCTGGATTCACTGCCCGTGCTTATTGGCGATCTCACTCTTCTGGAGTTGTTTCTTCCTGAAGAGTCTGTGTCTTGGTGTCACCCTCCTTAAAATGATGAGGGTCGTGTAGACCTCTCGCTGCAAACACAGCCGAGGAGAGCAATGAGGTAAGTTGTGGAAAGAGGCGTGCACTGTGAAGACGGGAAGCTTTCCATGTGGCTTTATCCTGAGGCTGTGAAAGAAGCTGAAATGCGTGATGCCAACCACAAAGCTCTTTGGGTCTCTATTCCTGCCCTGCAAAGAGGTTCATCCGTACCATTTTTCTAGATTCCACATACGTGCATTAATATACAGTATTTGCTTTTCTCTTTCTGACTTACTTCACTCTGTATGACAGACTCTAGGTCCATCTGCACAGAAGTAGAGGACGGGCGTGTGGACACAGGGGGTGGAGAAAGGGGTGTGGGATGAATTGGGAGATTAGGATTGACATAAATACACTACCATGTGTAAAACAGATAGCCAGTGGGAACCTGCTGTATAGCACAGGGAGCGCAGCTTGGTGCTCACTGGTGACCTAGATGGGTGGGATGGCAGACGTGGGAGGGAGGTCCAAGGGGGAGGGGATATGTGTATACCTATAGCTGATTCACTTCGCTGTACAGCAGAAACTAACACAACCTTGTAAAGCAATTATACTCCAATTTAAAAAAAAGCTCTTTGAACCCCGCACGCCAGACAACGCTGCAGCTGAGCAAGTCCGTGTGCTATTCTCTTTATCTACACTACACGCTAGTGGGGGGGCGGTGGAGCTGGGCATCGTGGAGCCTGTTGGGGCCACGCAGGAGCTGAATGCAGTTCAGCAGGCTCCTCCCCCAGTGTGAAGCTGCCTCGTCTGTTCTGGCAGAACACAGGAGCTTCTGTGCAGGCCTCAGCAGGAAGCCCAGCCCCGTTGGTGTCATAGGAAACATGGCCCATAGGTAACCTCACCAGGAGACTGAGAAATGAGCCACCTTCACATGACCTTGTTCCTGAGTCTCCGTTCTCCTTTCTCTTCTCCCACAATAGAATTTAACTCCTAACAAGTGTTCAAATGCTACCGATTTTTTCTTAAATTATTGCACTATTGATCTTACTGCACTAAAATATTAACAGTCGTTGGTTTAACAAAGTGCAGTTGCAATTAGCTGGCCACAGCTGGAGTTTCTATGGTAGAGTATTTCAAGTTTTCTAAAATGTGCTGTGAATATAATTATATTATAAAGGTTTTACCTAAAGAAATGCATGAGTGATCCCTAAAACATTGCCCAAGTCTTGACTTGCTATCCGCTTTACTTGCTAATTCTACAGAGAACAGATTTTCTTAACAAAATTTCAAGCTTTTGAAGTTGATGATTTGCCTTATCAAACTTAAGAACATAAATAATGTTTTGTGTGTAAAAATTTTTAAAAACACCATGTGTACCAGCAAAGTATGAGCCTTACTAGATGTAATCATTTCTCAGACTTATGCTTTACGGCCCAGAAAATGATCATCTTGGTGAACTTACCATGTGCTCTTGAAAAGAATGATATTCTTTAGTTATTGCACACAGTCTTCTATAAACATTGATAGGTCCAGGTGGCTGACAGGGTTGTTCAGATCTCCTATGACTTTACTAAAAATTGGCAGGGGGGTGGGGGGCAGTCTATTAAATGCTGAGAGAGGAGTATTCAAATCTCCAGGTATAATTGGAATTATTCTATTTGTCCTTTGAATTCTCAATTTTTGCTTCATGTATTTTGAAGCTCTGTTATTATTTGCACACCCATTTTTGATTGTTGTATACTCTTGATAAACTGACCTCCCTGTCATTATGAAATGTCCCTCTTTATTTTCCAGGAATATTCTTTGTCTTCAAATCTACTTTATTAGTCTTAAGTCAGCAAGGAGCAGTGTAAACTAACACGAAAAGTCACTCTGTCTTGTCTGGCAATAACAGGCATTCAATTAATACTTATTGAATATTGACTTTCTAGAGTTTTCTGGAGAGCAGATTGCCAGATAACATCATTTCCTTTATAGATAAAAGAATATGTTTCTTTTTTATGCTGTTATTTTAGACATCTCGCAGAGCAGCGGTCCCCAGCCTTTTTGGCACCAGGGACCGGTTTCGTGGAAGAAAGTTTTTCCCCGGACCAGGGGTTGGGGGGTGGGGGGATGGTTTCGAGATGATTCAAGCACAGCACATTTATTGTGCATTTTATTATTATTTCTATTATTTATTTCTACTTTATTGTTATTTCTGTTATTATTACATTGTGATATATAATGAAATAATTATGCAACTCTCCATAATGCAGAGTCAGTGGGAGCTTGTTTTCACTTGCCACTCACTGATAGGGTTTTGAAATGAGTCTGCAAGCAGTTGATTTATTATGGTCTCTGTGCAGTCAAACCTCTGCTAATGATGGTCTGCATTTGCAGCCGCTCCCCAGCGCTAGCATCAGCGCCTCAGCTCCCCTTCAGGTCATCAGGCATTAGATTCTCATAAGGAGCAGGCAACCTAGATCCCTCGCATGCGCAGTTCACAGTAGGGTTCGCGCTCCTATGAGAATCTAATGCCGCTGCTGATCTGACACGAGGTGGAGCTCAGGCGGTAATGCGAGCGATGGGGAGCGGCTGTAAATACAGATGAAGCTTCGCTCGCTTGCCCGCCACTCCTCTCCTGCTATGCGGCACGGTTTCTAGCAGGCCATGACCAGTAGCGGTCCGTGGCCCGGGGGTTGGGGACCCCTGTCATAGAGGATGAGATGCTATGGATAAAAAGGTATTTACTTTAGGAAGTTAGTAACCTCCCAGGTTAACTGTGCGTTGGCCCTAGGCTTGTGATGTTTAACACTGAGGGAAGAAGAAGAAAAAGAACCTTATAATAATATAGTGAGGAGGTTCTCCAAGTTAAATCATAAGAGAAAACAATCATCTGGTTGCACACGCAGTGTAGAATGGTTTCAGTAGAGAGGTAATAGAAAAATGGGAGCTTTACAAGCACCTGACTTCAATGATCTTTGCCTGCATTTTGACTATTCTCCTGACATTTATTTAAACCAAAGCTCATTCTCTATGTGGCAACCCCCTCCCCCCATTTTCTTGAGATATAAGTGATAAATAGCATTGTATTAATCCAAGGTGCACAACATAATGATTTGGTGTATGTATATTTGCCAAATGATCACCGCAGTAAGTTTAGTTAACATCTATCACCTCACATAATTACAGTTTTTTTTCTTGTGATGAGAACTTTAAGGTCTACTCTTTTAATAACTTTCAGATATACAACAGACACCATGCCTTATATCCCCAGGGCATATTTATCATATAACTGGAAGTTTACACCTTTTGACCCCCTCAACCGTTTGACCCACCCCCAAACCCCACCACGGACAACTGCCAAATCTGTTCCCTGTATCTATGAGTTTGGTTTTTCTAGGTTCCACATGTAAGTGAGATTGTAGAGTATTTGTCTTTTTCTTTGTCTGACTTTTTTCACTAAGCATAATACCCTCAAGGTCCATCCATGTTGTCACAAATGGCAGGATTTTCTTCTTTTTTATTGGCTGAATAATATTACTCTGTGTGTATGTGTGTGTGTGTGTACAGTTGGCCCTTCAACAACACAGGTTTGAACTGTACAGGTCCACTTATACATAGATTTTTTTTTTTGGCAATAGTAAATAGTATAGTACTACACAACCAGCAGTGGGTTGAATCTGCAGTTATGGAACGATGGATACAGAGGCACCACAGAACAAAAGGCCAACTATAAGTTAGACACAGATTTTTGACTCTTCAGAGGGTCAGTGCCCCTAACCCCTGCATTGTTCAAGGGTAACTGTATATACACCACATTTTTCTTTATTCATCAGTGGACAGTTAGGTTGTCTGTGTGTCTTCGCTATTATAAATAACACTGCAAGGAACACAGGCGTGCAGATATCTTTTCAAGATAGTGTTTTTATTTCCTTTGGATATATACTCAGAAGTGGAATTACAGGATCATATGGTAGTTCTATTTTGAACTTTTGAGGAATGTCCATGCCGTTTTCCATAGTGACTGCATCAATTTACATTCCCACCAACAATGCAAAAGGGTTCCCTTTTCTCCACATCCTCACCAACACTTATCACTTGTCTTTTTAGTAGTAACCAACAAGTGTGAGGTGATTTCATTGTGGTTTTGATTTGCATTTCCCTCATGATTAGTTATGTTGAGTGCCTTTTCATGTACGTGTTGGCCATCTGTATGTCTTTTTGGAAAAATGTCTATTTAGATCTTCTGCCCACTTTAGTTGAATTTTTTGCTATTGAGTTGTATGACTTCTTTATAAATTTTGGATATTAGCCCCTTATCAGATATATGATTTGCAAATATTTTCTCCCATTCACTAGGTTGTCTTCATTTTGTTGATGGTTTCCTTTGCTGTGAAGAAGCTTTTTAGTTTGATGTAGTCCCACTAGTTTATTTTTGCTTTTGTTGCTTGTACTTTTGGTGTCAGATTCAAAAATTCATCCCCAAGTTCTATGTCAAGGAGCTTACCACCTATGTTTTCTTATAGGAGTTTTATGGTTTCAGGTCTCACATTCAAGGCTTTCATCCTTTTTGAGTTAATTTTTGTGTATGGTCCAGTTTTTGGATTTTGGTCCAGTTTTATTCTTTTGCATGTAACTGTCCAGTTTTCCGGTACCATTTATTGAAGAGACTGTCCTTTCCCCATTGTATATTCTCGGCTCCTTTGTCATAAATTAATTGACCAATATATCCATGGGTTTATTTCTGGGCTCTCTATTCTGTTCCATTGATCTATATGTCTCTTTTTATGCCAGTACCATACTGTTTTAATTACTATAGCTTTGAAATATATTTGAAATCAGGGAGCATAATGCCTCCAGTTTCGTTCTTCTTTCTCAAGATTTCTTTGGCTATTTGGGGGTCTTTTATGGTTTCATACAAATTTTACGATTCTTTGTTCTGTTTCTGTGAAAAATGCCATTGGAATTTTGATAGGGATTGCATTGAATCTGTATATTGCTTTGGGTAGTATGAACATTTTAACAGTATTAATTCCTTAAATCCATGAGCACAGGCTATCTTTCCATTTATTTGTGTCTTCTTCAATTTCTTTTATCAATGTCTTACAGTTTTCAAGGAACAGGTCTTTTACCTCCTTGGTTACATTTATTCCTAGGTATTTTATTCTTTCTGATACAATTGTAAATGAGATTGTTTTCTTAATTTCTCTTTTTGATAGTGTGTTATTAGTGTATAGAAATGCAACTGATTTTGTGTATTAATTTTGTATTCTGCAATATTACTGAATTCTTTTATAAGTTCTAACAGTTTTTTGACAGAGTCTTTATGGTTTTCTGCATATAATACCATGTCATCTGCAAACAGTGATAGTTTCACTTCTTCCATTTCTATTTGGCTGCCTTTTATTTCTTTTTCTTGTCTAACTGCTCTGGCTAGGATTCCCAATACCATGTTGAATAAGAGTGGTGAGAGTGGACATCTTTGTCTTGTTCCTGATCTTAGAGGAAAAGCTCTCAGTTTTTCACCATTGAGTATTATGTTAGCTGTGGACTTGTCATGATATTGCCTTTTTTATGTTGAGGAATGCTCCCTCTGTTTCTGCTTTGTTGAGATTTTTTTTTTTTAATAAGTGGATGTTAAATTTTGTCAGATGCTTTTTCTGCACCTGTTGAGATGATCGTGTGATTTTTGTCCTTCAGTCTGTTAATGTGGACTGGTTTGCAGATGTTGAACCATCCTTGCATCCCTGGAATAAACCCCACTTGATCATATGGTGTATGATCCTTTTAATGTACTGTTGAATTTGGTTTGCTAATATTTTGTCGAGAATTTTTCCATCTACGTTCATCAGAGATATTGGCCTGTAATTTTCTTTCCTTGTGGCATCTTTTTCTGGTTTTGGTATCAGGTAATGCTGGCATTGTAAAATGAACTTGGAAGAGTTCTCTCCTCTTATATTTTTTTGGAAGAGTTTTTAAAAGATTGGTGTTAATTCTTTAAATGTTTGGTAGAATTCACTAATGAAACCAGCTGGTCCTCAGCTTTTCTTTCTTGGGAGGTTTTTAATTACTGATTCAGTTCCCTTACTTGTTATTGGTCTGTTCAAATTTTCTGTTTCTTCATGATTCAGTCTTGGTAGGTTGTACGTTTCTAGGAATTAATCCAGTTCTTCTAGGCTGTCCACATTGTTGGCATATAGCTGTTCATAGTAGCCTCATGATTCTTTGTATTGGTCTGGTATCAGTTGTAACGTCTCCTCTTTCGTTTCTGATTTTATTTATCCTGTCTCTCTTATTTTCTCCTATCACGTCCTACCTGTGAAACTGAAAAAGCATGTTTTCTCCTGTGTCCCCTATACGGCAGTTATATTACCTTATGGCCATTTAGTTTGGTGGTAAATAGCACGCTTTGGCTCCAGATCTGATTTGAGTCCAGCTCGGTAGCTGTGTAATTTCCCACAAGTCACTCAACCTGTTCTCTAAGCATCAGGTTCCTCGTTTGTTAAATGGCAGTAATAAAACCTATAGTGAAGGTTCTTGGGAGGATTACATGTACTAATGTATTCAGTGTACTTAGCCCTCTGCCTGGCACACAGGAAATGCTCAGTAAAGGACTGTGTGACATTGGTGGTGATTGTGGTAAAAATCCTCGAATATTTACAAGATCCTTTGATGCTCCTCTTCACTTTAGATGTCTCCTCTCTCCTAATATAGTAACATTCCTCCCATTGCACAAGTAACCCACAATCCTAGTAATTAATTTTTCCTGCAGCAAAAGAAATGTCTTCTTTACTGAATCATCAATGATGTCACCAGTACTGCCTGAGCAACAGTGTAGACACCTCTCCCAGGTATCTGTGCGGGAGGTCAGCCACAGATGTTGTCAGACCTAATCACCTTTAAGAAGCACCCTTGGCGGCAGGTGACACTTCCTTCTGAAGTTTCCTGACCTGAGGGTTATTTTCAGGCCGTAGAAAGAAGCAGGCGCACCACCCCTGCACGGCGGCTGTAAGCGATTCTTGGCAGGCTTGGTGATCACACGAGCTCAGTGAGGCAGGGGCCTCTTCTTAGGCCACATGAGTGAGTTGTGAGTAATCAGGGGGAGAGACCTTTCTCTCAGTGTTTGGTTTTGTTTTTTTTGCGGTACGCAGGCCTCTCACCGTTGTGGCCTCTCCCGTTGCGGAGCACAGGCTCCAGACGCGCAGGCTCAGCGGCCATGGCTCACGGGCCCAGTCGCTCCGCGGCATGTGGGATCTTCCCGGACCGGGGCACGAACCCGTGTCCCCTGCATCGGCAGGCGGACTCTCAACCACTGCGCCACCAGGGAAGCCCCTCTCAGTGTATTTTTAAGACAGAGTTTACAGTGTTCCACAGGTACATCCTACATTTTTGTAGTTTCTGCTGAATGATTTAAGGTGACATTGTCCTGTGACTCACTCGATGTATTTCTTAGACTGAAAATTGCAGTGTTTTGGACATCTCTGGAACATAAGCTGTCAGATGCATGGGTTCTTACCTTAACAATTACCAGCATTTGACTAATAAGGAAGTGCCGTCTTCCTCCTGTTTGTGGTATCATTCGTGGCTCAGACATTCCTCCTGGACAATAAAAATATCCTTGTACTTCATGCAAAATAAAACTCTTCACATCCTAATTGTTTTTCACAGTCCTCTGAAAATGGGGGGACCCTACGGAGCTCAATAAATCGTTTTTGAAATAAAAAACTGGTGAGCTTTTACCCTAAAGAAAAGTTGCATGTATTTTATGCATTTGTAGTAGATATTTTAATCTTTTAATTTACTCTGTACCCTAACAGCTTATCCTGTAATCTGACACGGTTATGACATGGACTGCCGGCTTCCCAGTCCACCTTCTAGAATACATTGTCAGGTTTATCAGCCACCCCTCAGTTAACATGTGGTGGGACCCCTTTTAATACCAGTTTTGGAAGATAGGCCTAACACTTGCCTACTATATCACATTTTTATTCTATAGAGTTATGTTTTGGAGGATATGATTTGACTCACATTTTATCTGAACTATTTAACAACAGTCTTGTTACAATAGGGTTCTGCAGTATTTCTTTCATTAACTTGTCCTCAGCTTCTCCCTAATTTGTTATTTTCTATACATTCTCTCTGTCTTTAGGGTTACTGTCTGTTTTGGGTTAAAGGAATATTTTCTTGGACACAAAAATGCATCATCAACCAAAACAAAAAAGCTATTCTCCCTTGATGTGTCTGCCTCCTTCTTCCTGATCCTGGGATGACGAGACTAAAGTTTCCAGCTGGATCTGTCAGTCAGCATTTCTGGGATAAATTAAGTGAGCACACTTGATTGAGGTGTAGCTGGACTGTATCACTGTCTTCCTATTATCCTAGGAGATCAAAGCTGAGCACAAATAGAGGCTTAGTCTTTATAATATTCAAAACAGATGGCTAGTTCTTTGTGGTGAAAATTCAGGTTTTAAGGCAAACCACTTGTTAGCAAGACTTCATTTCTTTTCATTGAAAGGTAGTCAACACTGAACATATACCTCTCTCTCTTCTTCAAGACTAGAATCACAGACTTTCTGCATGAGGAGGGGTTTGGCAAACCCCAAAAGCTGGTACACTGTCTGGGTTCCTTTTCACGTGAATATAAAATAAGTTATTCAGATTTTTCTTTTGGCATTTTGGGTATTAAATGAAAAAATCTTAAATGTTCAAATTGTCATAGTCATTTTGTTGATGGGTCACTATTTGAAATCTAGTATTCACACTGTTACATCCTCCAGAATTGAACCAGCGTGTTTATCCCTGACTTCATATTTTTACAAACTAAAATGCACATTCTCCGCAGTGCATTACTGACACCTGGGTCCTGAGGTCGTACAGAGTAAGCCCGTAAGTGCGGTTTGAAGTTTTTATTGTTTGGTTTAAAACTGACTGAAATGAGAAAATTAACTCAAAAATATTTATTGGGAGTCTCCTATGTACCTACGCTGCACTAGGTACATGGGTTGAAATACATGTTTCAAGACTATAAAACAAATACTAAAGGACAGATTTTCTCCAACAGAAAAAATAATATGAGGTGCCATAGGAAAACCCAGGTCTGCACCAGAGACTCAAGGGCTCACAGAGGAGGTTACACTTGTGCCGCATGTTGAAGGAGCAGTAGGCGATTGCCAAGCAGATGTACTGTAAATCTGTTGAACTCTCAGTAGCTCCCTGTGGATACTGCTTAGGGTGTGAATTAATTCTCTATTTCTGCATAACACATTACCCCAAAACTTGGCAGCATTGAAAGCAATACACCCCTGTTAGGTCAGTGGTTTCTGCAGGTCATGAATTCGGAAGCAGCTTGGCTGGGTAGCTCTTGCATGAGTGTCTCCGCGGTTGCAGTCAGGATGTCAGCTGGGTCTGTAGTTGTCCAAAGCTCGGTGGGGACGGAGCATCCGTTCCAGGATGCTCACCCACAGCTCATACTGGCAGGAACCTTCAGTTCCTCACCATCCGGACCCAAAATGGGTGATTCAAGAGGAGGGAGCAAGGAGGAAGCCACAGTGACTTTCATGACCCATTATCGGAAGTCACACATCACCACCTCTACTGTGTTCTGTTCCTTCAGCGCAAGGCACTGAGACCATCTGTGCTGAACGGACCAGAGCGTCTTAGGCTTTACCTTTTGAGGGGAGGCATGTCAAAGCACGTGTGGACTTACTGCCAACCTCCACAGGTGCTGGGGCGGGGTGACAAGCCACACGGCTGGTGCCGCCAGCGCGGGTGGATCACGATGACCTTTGTGTGCCGTGGCGACCTGTGGAGGGTGGGTGGGAGGGATGTCAGAGCTCCTGGCTCTGTCCTGGAGGAGGCCGTGCGGCCTGGATGCCGCGGCAGTGGACGGGATGGAGGAGGATCGCCAGTGTGCTCATCACCGGGAAGCTTGGTTCTCAGAAACGTCCCAGGCAGAGGACACAGCCCAAAAGCCCCACTGTGATTCAGAAAGGTAACTTGCCCACAGGCACTGTTCACATAAACAGCCCTGCACAAGCCCACGTGTGCCATGGTGGCTATGGCACTTGGACGCCGAGTGACTTCGGTCCAGCCACATTCACGGCCCGGGTGACCTCCCCGGCCGTTGAATTTTTCGTTTAGAAAGTGGGGCAAGGAGGCAGGTGTCGATGACCTCGATGATCACTAAAATAACTTCCTCTGTGCTCAGAACGATATACTTAGTGTTTTATCCGTGTTTAACCTTGAGAATATTTGACTCAATAGAAACATTTGATCTGTTCACAAACATCTAAATCAGGTTATACCGATGTCAAGGGATTTTCACTGAATATTTGCTGGAACTGAAACTAAGTTAATTCAGTTTCTTTATCAGTTTTCCAGGCGTGAGGTTGAAAATGTCCATCTTTTTCCATATTCTTATTTTACTGAATCATTTTAGTATCAGTTCTTTTCCATATTTAAACTTTATAATGACTTTATTTATCAATCAGGGATTTTGTCCAGATCAAATTTTACTAATTAGAACTTTCTGCAACTGTGAATTTTCTTTTTATGCCCATTGCCAAATCCAGTTTTCTATTTAGCCAATGTTTTGTTTTGTGTTGATATTACTGTTAATACAAGTACTATTCATTGTGAATTGAATTTTTTAACAGTAATTATTATTTATTTCTTAAGTAATCTGTAAGAAAATTATAAGCATTTCCTCCCTAATAGTATAGTTACCCTGTTATCTGGAATAGGTCCACTGTAGAGATTGGCAGACCTTTTTATAAAGGCCCAGATAGTAAATGTTTTATACTTTGTGAACTTTACTCTTCGTCAAAACTATTCAGCTCTGCTCTTTCAGTGGGAAAGCAGCCTCAGACAATATGTAAATGAGTGAAGGTTAATATGACTATGATTAATATAACTTTATTTATGGGCGCTGAAATTTGATTTTCAGATAATCTCCACATGTCACCAGATACCCTTTTGATTTTTTTTCCAGCCATTTGAAAAACCATTCTTAGTGATGGACTGTACAAAAACAGGCAGTGATGCTGGATTTGGTCCATGGACTGTCATTTATTTACTGACCTCTGGTCTATTGTGTTGCTTTTCCAGTTCTTCTTTGTGCTTCTCATCTCTTCATGTGCCCTTTTGTAGCCATCCGGTCATTGGTGGAGCTCAGTGCAAATGATGGGGTTAAGGTGTCCTCGGGGTCAGAATGTCAGCTGGAGTTAATCAAGAGTACCTTGCATTTTACGTGTGCTCAAATTCTCACACGGATGAGGATTGTCATTCCCATTTTACAGATGGTAAAACAGGTTCTTGGAAATAATAATGGTGAATAATTACTGAAGAAGCTTACCGTGTGATGGACACGTGGATTATTACAGTCTCATAAGGTATACTGTCCTCAGAGTAATTTGTCCCAGGTCTCATAGCTAGAAGGTTGCAGGCCCCAGAGGTAAGCCAGTCTGTCTCCAGAGCCCATGCTGTTAACTGCTTCGTGGCTTTGCAGTGTTGCACAGATTCGTCAGTGCAGTGCAAAGACATTGTAGCACACAACGTGACTGACACAAATCTGTCTCTGTTAAGGGTAGCCTCTGGGTAAAAAAGCCTTTTTTCACCACAGCTTCTGAAACTAGACGCCCAGTAATTAACATAATCACCAGCCAAGGGCCTGCATGCGTATGGCTGCAGTGTTTGAATGATCGTGTTAATGGCCGTGGCCGTGGCCCTGGCCACAGCCAGTCACATAGCCTTCCCTGGCACTAAAGAGGGACACCACTGTGTCTGCTTAACATGTGGTGCTGTAAGGTGTGAGATGCCACAGCTGCTCTTGGCAGAGAAGTGTTCAAGTAGATAAAATTCCTAGTTAAGATCATGAGATGCTGAGGACCACCTCAGTGAATTCCATGGCTAACTAACAAAAATCTTCCATGAGGGAAGCAACTAACCTAATCATAGGTAAGACAAGCAGCAGGGCAAACAACCGTGCTTCCCTGGAACATACAAGTTGTCGTTGATGCAAGATATGCAAAGATGCAGGAGTTCCAGTTCAGAGGAGCCTGGGCCCTCCCAGTCAGACCACATTCCGTGTGTGTGTGTATGTGCGCGCGTGCACATAAACGTACGAGTGTGTCTTAACACGTGAACCTGTTGCTTTATTCTCATGCACAGAAATGTATGATCATTGAGACAGGCATGGTAATGGAGTCAGGGAAAGCTGAAAACCTCCAGGTACATAGAACGTGCCTCACTGGACTCACAGGATAGTCTGAAACACACGTGCCCGCTATAGGATGACTCTGCACTGTGCTTTGAAATGGCACATCTGGGAAATGATATGTGGATGGCTTGCTAGACAAATGAGAGAAACATATCAGACCAAGTGTCATGAGCTTTTACTGCTTAGGTGAATAAGATGGCAGAGACTTTGCTCCCCATGTTTCTATTTCTTGTCAGCAGTAGCATCTCATATATAAGAAGGTCATAGCTGCTAGAGCCCACAAGGCAACTGAGTATGAAGAATCCCCCCAGCTTGTGTGATGCGTACATTTGGGCAGTTTGCTTAAAGCACAGAGAGAGCTTTTCCTCCTGTTCGTTGCTGTTCAAGTCCACAACACCAAAAGCATGCTCCCTGGAGGAAACCAGAGAAAGCACTAATAACAGGGACAGATTAACATGGTGAAGAAAGGTGTTTCTACGTTCTCCTCTCCCTTTTCTTCTTTGCTTGCTTTCTCGAGTTGGGAGTTTCTGTTTCACTTGTCCGTTGTTTTCTGTTTTCTAAACACCCATAAAGTGTTAGGTCCTCTGATCCTATCAGAAACATGGTCTCTGTCCTTTGTATTCCCTCACTGCAATTGCTACAAAATTTGGATGTGGGTCCATGTGCATGATAGGTTTCTTATGAGTACTAAAAGGTGGGGCTAGAGCCTAGTAGATAAAACCAATACGAAGATTCTGCACAAACTTAACTTTTTCCCCCCTCTATCAGGTCACTTTACAACTATACCAGAAGCTGCTTATTCTTTGTTACATCAGGTAGCCTCGCATGCTTCCGTCTAGATATACCCCCATTTCTGGTTCCTTGGAACTTTCCCCTTGGACTGCCCGCACCCCATGTTTTTACTTGCCGCACTCTGCAGCTTTTCCCTCAGGGTCTCTCGGCTCAATCGGAATGTGTGGGTTTGCTCGTTCTCAGCATTCTGTATCTCGCATCCCAGTGGGACCGCCCTGCCCTGACCCCACACTTCAGAATTGATCTTCAGTCAGCACTTACTGAGCCCTGTGCTGGATCAGGGGGATCGGGGAATCAGGGCACAGGGGCCCTTCTTCCGGAGGAGGGCTTGGAGGGCCCCAGATTATTGAATCTTGAATTACCCTGGCTGGTTACCTTATATAACATCAGTCACAATTTGTAGGACTTCTGGTATTTCTGAGCTGAACTCTTTTGTCATAGTCACTGTCGTACCCTCCGATAATAAAGCTTTGCTTAAACCTCAGCAGCTGGAAACATTGAAATGGTGACGTCTATCAGAGTTTGTGTCACGCTAAGGGACTTTAACTTTCAGAAGTAGGGGGAAGAGAGATTAATTCAGTGATTGTGTGAAGGTTTTATTCCCAAATAAAGAAAATGGGTAGAGAAAAACAGTCTTCCTAATTTTTGTTTTTCCCAAATCTTTTTCTTCCACCCAAAGCCTGGATTACTCCCAAGGTGAAAGGGGTGATGTCTGGAAATCGTTAATCCATGGGTTTTGTTCATGGTGTATAAAATTTTCAGAAAGAATTTGCTTTTGCAATATGATTTCCTGATTGACTGTGGCAGACATAAATCCAGCAAGGACAGCTCTGTCAGAGCAGCCAAGATCCCTCTTAGATTCTTAGATATATGACAGTTCTGGTGTGTGTGTGGAGTGGAAATGAAGATTCTTCATGTGGGTGGGTCAGGAGGAGAGATGGAGAAGGGGGGGCGTGGGCACAAGAAGAGCAGCGGGTGGAGGTGGGGCGCACCAGGCCAGCCCCCAGAAGCCAGCACTAGTTCAGCCCGGAGTGAGTGAAGGAGATGCCCTTGGTGCCCCCTGCCCTGGTACTGGTTTCTGTTCTTGAAGGGCTCTTTTATGATATTCTGAAACATTTCCATCGTCCCAATTAAGCAGAGTGCTAAGCTATCCTAAAGCTGAATTCCGGGCTAAGGGCCATTTTGCACAGATCTTTCTTCCCATCCTGCCGGCCCCCTCTCGCCACTGCAGGCATATACATGTGCCTCCTTATACACACTCACAGGTGTTTCAGCCTGTCACAGGTCGTGTTCTGTTTCCTACTTCAGCATTAAGAGATTCGATTCCTGTGTGTAGCCTGTCTTCCTCTAGTAGCACAGATACCCGTCTCTGATGTGTGCACACAGCTACAGGTACATGTCTATCTTCCCCTGCCTTCCATGTGATAGGGAACCCCTCCCTCCCACCTGCACCCCCAAGGCCAGGCTCCTGTGAAGCCAAAGCCTGCGGGCACACAGTGACTGGAGCTGCAGCCGTCGCAGGCTTTCAGCTGGAGATGCTGCGTGTCTGCAGTCTGTGCTGTGGGATGTGACGCTGGAGCTGCAGTCATGATGTGACCAGTGGCCAGTTGCCCGTGTCTGCTCCTCCAGCTTCTCTGTGTGTACACGCACACACACCTGCTTTTAACCCAGCCTTGAAATAACTGCCAATCACAGGGGAGTCTCCTCCAGAGCCTGGCCTCCGCTTGGGAGCCCTTGTACAGATAAGCTATCGAATCTCCTAGTCACCAGATAAGCGTACTTGGCTCTTTGCTCCTCTGTCGTCCTGTGGCCTGCAAGGCGGAGCGATTGGGCGGGCTCCCTGTAATCTAGACTGGCATCCTTGGTTACTTATCGAGATCCTGGCCAGGTCAGGAGGTTCCTTTTGTGCACCCGGCACAGCTCGGGCTGGCCTTCCTTCTACTCCCAGTGGCTAGAGAGAGAAGAAAATGAACTGTCCTGATAAGGTCATTACTGTGTTCCACACGGCAGGCAACAAGCATGTTATTGCTTTTCACATCCATCCCTCTGTCTTGTGAAGGTGTAACTGCTGAGAAGTGCTTGGCTGCAGCACTAACGCAGCCCGAGCGCTTCAGGTGCCAGAGCTCAGGGACCGGGCGGAGCAGGCGTCGTCAGCCGCAGCATGCGGGTGCGCACGGGCACGGCAGGGTGGAGGCCACCAACCGCAGCATGCGGGTGCGCACGGGCACGGCAGGGTGGAGGCCACCGCCTTCGCCTGTGGCCAACCGCCTACCTGGTGTTTCCTTTGAAATGCAGCATCAGCCTTCAGTTGCCTGGCCTGTTCGAAGAGTGTGAACCTCTCTTCTCCCTCTTTTGCCTTATTTTCTTTCCCATGCCCAGACTTTCTTCCCCATAATTTGTAATTCATTAGTGTATAGCCCTGGAACTTTACTGTGGGGAAGTTCTGTAAAATACACACACACACACACACACACACACACACACAAATATTTAACCCACTACATTGTTTACTAAAATACAGTAAATGATTTATTGTGGAAAGGCAAGCCTCAAGCCAAGAACTAAATCGAAGGTGCTTTCCCATCTCTATTGAAAGAGCAGAGAAGAAGAGCTGCGGGACACGTGCCACTGGTTACCTCCCTGTGCCTCGTCCGCCCATCCCCCCAGGGTGCGCACTATGCGTCCCCTCCTGTCCCCTCCACCAGTCAGCGCGTGATGGCTTCGGTGCCTCATGCAGCGTTTTCTCCGCTTACTGCCCGTTGATGTGCACTGTCTTCGTCTGTACTCACTTGTCTGCCTTCTTGTTGGTGAATGCCCTTATTTTCCTCGATTTTACAAGTTTCCAGATACTGAAGCAAGTCCTTGCAATACCTCCAGCCTTAAGCTGCTCTCATGGCCATGAAGAGGCCTCCTCCTCAGCAGAAGGCTTCTTCCCTCAGTGGCGGGGCCCACACGCTCTGCTCTCTATTCGAGTAGGATTCCTTGTACCAAATACAATAGGATAGGTTTTAACTGAATAAGGAGTAAATAGGCAAAATGCAGTTAGCAGCTCTGTAGTTCAGATTTCAAGATTCATTTTATTCTAAACTCTGTTTCCTATCTCCTTACAACTTTGAGTACAGAATATTTGTCTCCATATCTGGGTCAAGAAATAGGGGATGTTTTGTTTCGCTGGAGTGGTAATGCATGCTTAAAGGAAAATTGACAACAGATTTCTGAGTTGTAAAACTAAGAGGAAATGATCACATTTTATTTTTTAAATGATTCCCACTGTTTTTTTCATGTTTCAGACCTTTTGCCGTTTTCAAAGACACATCTAACTTTAACAAACCGTAAAGCTCTTTAAATCTGAAACCTTTGGAGAGAGTTTTTACTTTTAGAACCCAGCATTTCTATATGTGGTAAGATTTCTGATGAATGTTTATTGATCTCAGTCACCTAGTGTCACCACACCAAACTTGGATGTGCTCACCCACACGCAGCAAAGCCAATCTACTGACACCGGGCTGTGGCGAAGGAGAGTGCAGCGTTTATTGCAGGGCCAGGCAGGGAGAACGGGCAGCTCACGCTGAAAACCCACACCCCCCGATGGCTTTCAGGGAAGGGGCTTTAAAGGCAGTGTGTGTGAGGGAGAGGGTCGCAGGATGCGTGATCAGCTCGTACGCAGTCCTCAGATTGGTTGGCAACAAGGTGGAGTTTCGAGCATCACCAGTCTTCCAGTTTCAACCTGGGGCCTACATTCTCTGATGGTCAGTAGTTTTCATCTGTGGGGGTCTGCTTCCTCTAAAAACAGCTTAGGAACGTGTGTCAGGCCTTTATCCGTATCTTCCAGGGAACGGGGAGTTTGGTGGCTCTGCTGTGTGGCTGGTGTGCAGTCTGAATTGTTTCCAGGTTCCTGACCCAGAGCTCTTCTTTGCTTCTGCGTCTTCACATTTCCTGGTCATTCCCTCTGGAGTCAGCCTCCTGAGACTCAGGAGGGGGCTGAGAGACTAAAGCAAAAGGCTTTTACTTCGAGGGATATAGACACAGGGGCTTGCACGTGGCTTCAGTCCCCCCTTTTCTTTGGTGCTCCTCACTCTCAGGGGAACAGGTTCAGGACGAGAAACGGAATAAAGTTTCCCCTAGAGAGGTTAATCACAAACTGTCGGCAGAGGAGGTCAGTTTTAGGGGGACTCGGTTTCACTAGTGGCCCTGGATGTGAACTCCTAGTGGTACTTACTCACTTGTTAAAGAACAGTGAGGCAGACTTCATTCAGGACCATCATGATGGGTTTAGGGACCACTGCAGTGGGGTTTTGCAGTCAGCGAGAGAGACACAGTGCCCAATTCTGAATACAACAAGGAAAAGTGAGAATTTACAGCCAAGGAGCAGGTGGGGGTCAGTGGATGGACACTTCCTAAGGAGGAAACATCAGGGATAGGGGGAGATTCTGGCTAAACCAACCTAGCTGGGTTCTTGCCTAAGGCAGGCAGAGTGATCAGACATCGCCCCGGGGATAGTGGGCGATGAGGGACCCCGTCAGATACAAACCAACTTAGAATTCCTGGGGGAATTGGACAATATAGAGATGAACATGAACGCCCAAAAGTCAGGGCCCAGTTGAGAAGAGAGGTCGGGGGAGCCTGACCCACATTTGGTCAAGGAGAAGACCTTTGTCCCCAGGATGTAGACGAGGGGAATGAGAAAGTTAATTGAACCTCAGGGATTGCCTGGTTAGTTATTCCATCAGCTAAACAAGTGGTAATAGCAGATCATCTGTAAGAGATGCTGAGGAAGGGACCCTGCTTAGTACAGGACTAATACTCTAAGTACTTAGTAAATATTTGTAGCATAAGAAATGTCCTTCTGGGTTTTGTATTTGTCGTGACTTTTTGTTTTGGAAGATAAATGTAAGACAGTCCCATTCTATAAAGTTTGTTTGAGGAGTCAAATAGACACACGTGAAAAATGGTTATGAAGTGGGGGTCGGGATTTGGAGCTCTGAACTTTCTTGCCTTTAGCTTTAGGTTATCTTTTTAACTTTTCATGAAACTTTAGAGATTGACTTCCCCCTAAAAGAGATTTTTTTTTTCAAAGACTGTAGCCCTCTCACTAAGCACAAACTCAGGCTAAAGCTGCTGAAACTTTCCAGATTCCCATTGTTAACAGTAAGGTTTGTTTTCTGATGAAGGTCACGCAGGTGTATCTCATGAACCCTTCTGTAGCCTGGCTTTGTATCAGTTGTTACGAGGGTGTGACCTGGGAGGCGTATGTTTATCCAGTGTCTCTCTTGCAGGAGTATAAGGTAGAGGGGTATTCTCGAAGGCATATTTGTTTTCAGCTTGCTAGGGTTACAAATGAGTAAGGACCATAACACCAAAAACATTTAGGGGGTCCACTGAGTATCCTTCTGTTTGTGCTCCAAATGGGAAGGCTAAATTAAAAGGTTGGATCTCAGAGACCACTAAGAATAAACAAGTTGTTGAATTTTATAACCTTATATGTGAAGACTACGTCAAACTGAGCCTCAAATCAAGGTAAAGAGGTTGATTTAGCAATTTAAGGGTCTGCCTAAAGTAAACTTCAAAACTAAAGTTAAAACAAAGATAAATCCCGAATATACGCATTTTACTTCTTATATACACTCGACACATTAGTTCCATTATTTCGTGATTTTTTTTTAATGCAGAACAGGACCACATCTCGTTCTTAATATTCCTGCCAGCAAAAGCTGGCTGTGGCGTGGCACAGAGGCATCCACTGAATGTTTGTTAAGCGAATTACATAATGTTCTTAGTGTCAATATGTGTGATTTGATACGCAGTATATCTAGTTAATGTAGCAAAAATATCATGACAGTTTACTGTCTTTGTTCAAAGAACCACACTCTTGCACAAAGTAGCTGCATTTAAGTGAGAAAGCAGCACAAAAGTCCAAAACTTTGTGAAGAGACCCAGTACCGTCCTTCATCTTCCTCATCCTCACGCACACCGCAACCAAGAAGGTAAAGTGAGTTCTTGAGAGAAAAGACTTTGAGGCTAGACCATTGAATTTTATTCCCTTGCTTCCTTTTTTACTTTTCAGAGTTTAGCTCTCTGCTGGGGCCTCTGGACAAGAAAGTCATTAAACGAATAATGTTTCTGGGAAGTTAATACGTTAGTTGTTCCAGGACTTCTTTGGTGAACCTGCACTGGGGGACAGTGGTGTAATGATGACCCAGTGAGAAGTCAGAACTGCTACTGGCATTTATGCAGTAATCCAGGGACAGCTGAACCTGCCTCCGAGGACTTCCGCAGATAGACAGAAGAGTAAGAGGATTTTGTAGCGACAGAGGAACCATAGTAAATATAAAAATAATTTGCCAGGAACACAGTAAACGATCAATAAGTGTTAGCTTGAAAAACAGTGGCATCTTCCAAACAATTAAATATTAGTACTGCAAGGGCAAATGCCTTAAGTAGCAAGTGATATTCAGTTCAAGGTATACCTTTCCTCTCAGGATGAGCTCCCAGAATGTGCCATAACCAACCCACCTATACTTAGATTAAAGATCTAGTACAGAAACAGTGGAGTGGGGAGAAGGGGGCAGACCATGGAATTGACTGGAGGGGCCTTTCACTGAACGTCCCATCCTGGTCCAAGAACATGTGTTCCCATGTCTTAGATAAATGGGTTGCAGAAACGGGATGCTGTAGAATTTTCAGTTGCAATCTGTATCGAACAATAGAGGAGCAGCTGGTCTGTCTTCCAAAAGATCTCTAGCCATCTAACCTGCTCAAGTGGAAGGGAGGTTAAAATAAACACCTTCCGGAGGTCACTGTCTTCCATCACCATGTGTCATCAAATGCTGGCCTCTGAAGCCAATTTGAGGGTCTGATACATAAATAAATCCTTGCAAGAAGAAACAAAGCTTTCGGTAAGTCAACCAGAAAGCTCTCATTCCCCTTTATAATTTAAATTATTTTCCTTAACAGCTCCGTAAATGTAGGATTGGGGGGATATTGACATTTTGGCATTATATTTGATAAAAGCAGAGGTTATCTTGACAAGTTCATTTTTTAACTTCTTTGTGCCAAGAAAAAGATAGGTAATTCTAATTCTGCATAGCTGTAGGACTGATGTGGTCTGACCGCATTACTGACAGCTTTGGGTAAGACTTCTTGCCAATGTACTGAGGTTGTATGTGGACAAAAGACATAACCTCTGGATCCTGTAAGGCATCCTCTTCCTACTTGGCAAGTGTCCCTCTTCCCTCCTGAGATTAGGCAGTGGCAGTTCTACCTTGTGGGAAATGCAGTTTCTTTTCTGAGTGGCCTGCCCAAGTTAGATGGGGAGAAGGAAGAGATAAGGACATTTCCCACATGATTGACATGGTTAAATGTGTCCCAGAGAGGCCACGGTGACTTTTTTTTTTTTTCCCTTGGTGGATAGATTTGAGAACTGTGCTGGCTGGACAGTTTCATACACTTTCACCGAGTAAGCTCCATAGTTTTTTTGTTTTGTTTTAAAAAAGCGACTCCTTTTGACATGAGAAGAAAGGGCATCTTGGTCATTGCATGGAATGAATTTTTATCCTCAAAAAATTTTTCAGATTCCATCATTTTTTAACTTTTCAGTTGGACTTTGAAAAATTTCAGAGTGCAAAACACGACATATTTTGTAATCTGTCAGCACCTCAGCATGAAATACATTTAAATCAGTTTGAGATTCATCTCTGATTAAGAACAGGGACCTTAAAAAGTCCACTTTTTCATTCCCAGTCATAGAGCAGTGAGCTAGTATCTTTCCAGATTCCATTTTACTGTGAAAAATTTGACCTCTCCACTACCACCATTTATCACATTGTCTTCTTCCTCAGAGCTTGTGCTTTTTTATGTCAGTTTTCCAACTCAAACAGTAATTACCTAAGATACCAGCTCTTTCAGCCTTGCAGCCCAGATGTGATGGCAACTATACACAGACACACACACAAAGAATGGGAGTAAGTTGCACAAATCCAATGAAAATCCCCAAAGTGATTTTTTTAAATCAATGTGTCCATGAAAGAAGCTAGAGGAGGCCAAGCTAAAAAACACGGGAAATGAAATAGGGCTGCAGTGCGCGGAGGCATGAGGGGTGTGGTAGGAGAGCCGTGGCTAGACAGTTGGGATATTGATGTGCAAGGTGAACATGCATTTAAAGGAGTTGCCTTGAACTTGCCTTTAAAGATTCTGCTTTGGAACGCTTTCTAAATCTTCTACACTGTGAATGTGCATTTGTGGCCAGGAATAAAATACAAGTCTTTTTTGAGAGATTAGTGTTGTTTGTAGAAAGCTATCCAACTTCCCCAGTCTCCAAATCCTCTGCAGAACAGGCTCGTCCTTCTGTGGTTGGCAGTGTTGATACCACGGGCAACACAGGACTCGTACCACGAGCCTGCTGATTAGGGGTCCCTTACAGAGCCCAGAGCCTTCCACCCCAGCCCCTGAATGTGTAACCTTTATCCTTAGAGAAGTGTGTGTGTGTGTGTGTGTTTTAAAAGCAATAATAATGCTGAATGTATTCACTTTCTCTGGTTTGTCTAGACAGGCTCCAATTTCTATATTGTATTATACCACGTAGGCCTAAACTCTGAACTCTCTAGTAAGTTAAAGATCGTTTTAGACACTAAGCCCTGGCTGTTCCCTCTCTTAACTATTTTATGGAAATAGTATTAGAAACAGAGGAAATGTGATATATTTATAAAGCAACCATTAAAGATCATGTTTTCCAGGAAGACGTAATGTGAATAGTACTCACAATATAACACTAAATGGATAAACAGGGTATTAAGCAAAACGTGAAGTATGATACTGTTAAAAGTTGATTTATGTAAGTTTATAAAAAGACTTGGAAGAAAATCAGCAAAATGTTGCAAGTGGTATTCTTGATGGAATACCTATAGGCTATTTATTATTTCTTTTATATTTTCTCCCATACTTTTCAGAGTAAAATATGCATTGATTTCACTATAAAAAACATAAAACTTTATTTTAGAAACTCTTAAAAGGAAAGCAGCAGGGGAGTCCTCTGAGGCCAGGAGGAAATCAGTGTCACTGTTGAAAGTAATACCAGGCCTTGTTTCTGTTGACTTGAAGATGAGTGAGCTCCTTGTCCATTAAGTGGGTCAGAGGTGCCCTGCGGGTGTAAAGTGCCGGCCCGGTGACACACAGCAGGTGCAGACCCTGCCTGTGAGCCCTGGGAATGTCTGGGACCTGCCAGCATCTGGTGGGTTGGCGGCTCCCCCAGCTGCTGTGTGTCAGGCAGACGCTGTGCCAGCGTTGCAGTGTTGGAGAGCCGGCCCAGCTCTGCCTCAGCCCCTCAGGCTTGCCAGTACCGAGTGTCATCGGGCCCGAGAGCTGCCCGATGAAGTCATCTGTCCTTTGATGTGCTTTCAGAGGGAGCCAAGGTGATAGTTATTCATCCAGGGTAAAGGGGACGCAAAACAGAGTTAGCGCAGGACTGCTACTCAAGAGAAGAGACCCAGCGTCACGCTGGGCCCGGGCTCAGGCTCAGGGGTCTGGCGTTGTGTAAGGATTTATCTGTCACCCATTAAAAGGAGGATCGATGGCCTCGGCCCAGTGAACGAGGGAGCTCCAGCCAGGAGGCAGATCTAGTCATGAGTTCACTCACCACATCTCGTGGCCGAGAAAAACACGCACTTTCTCCAGAGGCAGAACCTTCCTTCCATTGCAGGAGGTGAAGGAACACACGCAGCATGTGGCTTTCAGATGAGCACGTTTCACTAGGAGTTTTGGCGTTTTTTTTTTAACATCTGTTTTGGAGTATAATTGCTTTACAATGGTGTGTTAGTTTCTGCTTCATAACAAAGTGAATCACTAGCAGTCTTTTGTAACCTCCTTGTAAATAGATGGGATGAGCAATTGTGAAGTAACTGGAGTCTTTCTGTATCAGGAATGCCACCTCTGCAAAAACAAGCTCACCCTGTGCTTGATCTCCAGCCCAAAGTCAGAACTGCATCTCGCGTTGATGTCCATGCCAGCGGTCCCCACGCGGCCCCCAGAACAGTGGGTGGGTGTGACCGTGTACACGTGCAGGTGTATGGACCTGCTTCTCTCTACAGTCCCGAAGACTGCGGTAGTGATCACAAGAGCTCTAGCCTTGCTCCGTTTCTTTGCCTTAGGAGGCATAAAGAGACTGGAACTTCTTGTTTCAGATTGACCTTGACTTTCCTCATTTTTTTTCACCTCAGATCATCCAGCCCCTCTTAGAACTTGACCAAAACAGAAGCAAACTAAAGTTGTACATTGGACACCTGACAGCCCTCTGCCATGACCGAGACCCCCTGATTCTTCAAGGACTCACTCCACCAGCTTCCTATAACTTGGACGATGACCAGGCAGCATGGGAGAATGAGCTGCAGAAGATGACCCAGGAACAGGTAAGCCTCTCACCTGAGCTCTGGCGACACCCTCACAAAATTCAGCTGCTCTTTAGGTTGACGCAGTAGAAGCTGCTTTGGAGAATTCGGGGTTCAGAGTCAAGATTCTTAACAGTGGTTGGTTCTTCAGTAGATATTAGGAGCTACCATTTGAAGTAAGCCCCACTTTATTCTTCCCTCAGTGTAACTTGCCAAAGAATCAGAAAGGGCTGGTTCGGAAGGGAGAGGGTTGAGGGGAATCTGTTATTTCACAGAACTGATGGCCACTCATGACTGTGACCACGGAAAGGAAGTCTGAGTTGGGGATATTTGGATGAGGATCCTTGACAAGTCAGCTGTCTCTAGGGAACTGCGGGTCACAACCTACTAAGTTTTTCAATAAAAGGACCATTAGATGAATTAGTTTAGGTTACCCTCCTCTGCTCCGCTTTCTGTTTACTGTTGCCTGTAAAATCCATTGGTTCTCTTTTTTCCATGTCGTGATTTTTTTAGTTCAGTAGAGACAATGAGAAGGCTAAAAGGAGACAAAAACCATGAATAAAAGAAGCAAGGAGAAAACGGGGTGAGGGCAGACATGGAAAGTAAAAGAAAGAAAAATTGAATAAACACTGAGAAATAGAAAAGAAGAAACCGAGCCGCTTTAGAGCAGTAATCCTAAAAGCTGCTTTTGTGCCCGGCCACGGAGTGGGGCTGATGGGTCCCAGCCCCTTGTGGCTGTGATCGTGCCGTCAGTCTGCTGGAGCTCTGCACCAGCGTGTCGAAGCTGTGCACCGTCTTCCAGCTGAATGCCTCCCGTTGGTTCACCCACAACGCGTGAGCGGAGGCTGTGTCGAACAGGGCACATCCTGTGGTGTGAGGTCGCAGGGAGCAGTGACGGCCGCGGGTCGAGAACTGCACGCTGGGGTCAGGGCGGGACTGACTCCCGGGTGTGGACATTGCCTAAAAACAGACCCATTTAATGGCCTGTCGGTCACCCACCTGATTTGTGTGATGGAAGAGGTAAGGCCGACCTCTCAAATTTAGCGTGTTGCCATGGAAATTTTAATTTCTTTCTTCTCAAAAGAGGGAGAAATTTAGAGGACAGAATTAAATCGAATTTCTAGTAGCTCCTTTTGATATTAATAACCGTGAAGTTAACATGCCACTGGAAGCCCGCTGGAAACAGAGCACACAGCCAGTTAATTTTAGGAACTCCACTTCAAAATTTTGCAGAGAGACAGGGCATCTTAAAGCACGAGCAGTGATGTATCAAAGTTTAACTGGCATTAAATTATTTCTTTGTGAAACAGCTTGTCTTTGAAATGAAAAAAAGTATTTTGGCTCAGTCCTGTTTTCCAAATATGCCTGAATGGAAGTAATCAGTCTTTCTAAGGGGAAAAAATATACCTTCAGGGTGAGGCCAAGGTAGAAAATCTCAAGCTAAGAGTTTTCCAGAAAGTTTTGAGTGAAAAACCAGGAATTCAATAGAAGGCATGCCGTCCCACATGTTATCATCCAAAGAGCTTTGCTCACATGCATGAATCATGTTAATATTGTCACGTTTCCCCTTGGCTGAGAACCTGCTGCAGTTACTGAAGTTGTTGCATGAGGCGTGTGAAACTTTGCCTTCAGCAGCAGCCCTGGAAAAGCTGGGGAGCAGGTGACTGGGGTCATCTGTAAAGGGGCACAGCAACTAACCACACCTTCCATCAGCCTCTCCAGAGCAGCTCGAGTTTGGTGGAGAAACCGACCCATTTTCTGCCGCCTCTCTCCAAGTAAGATTTTAAGGGAGTGGTGCAGGCTGTCGAGAAAGATGACCTGTGATAATACAAAATGACTTGCCTATTGTGAGCAAGGTTTGACTTTACTTTTTGAAGCCCAAGAAACATTAGATAGAGATCACCGCTAAATATGCACGTTGGTTTATTTTGCGTGTGTGTTTTCTTCAGGGAGATAGAGCCTTCTGCACTTGACATTTGTGTTACTCACCTCTGTATGTCCCGTGCGTTTCACTGCCACCATGCTCCCCTCGGTCACGCACCCCCGTGAGGACAGGACAAGAGCCTTGTCTGTCTTTTTCAGCACTGTTGTCTGTACGAAGAATAATGTCTAGCACATAGTATCTGCTCAGTAAAGGTTTGTTTAAGGAATGAGAGAAAGGGAAGGAGAAAGGCAGGCAGGATACAGTCCGTACTTCTTATCAAAGCGCACAAGGCCTCCTTTCATTTGGCCTGATTCTTAAATGCACATCTCTTCTCACCCTATCCCTGAAGCATACAACAACTGACAGTCTTTTAAACTGTTACTTGACTTACAGTTTTCACATTTGTGTCCCTCTGCCTGCTCTGCCCTTTCCTGCCTTGTCTCCCTGGGGAATATCTAAATAGGAATCTGAGTTTTTAAACTCAGCTCAGACATCATTTCTTTTTTGAGTTCTTTCCTGAAACCCCAGGCCCAATGTGCCACTCCCTCCTTAGGGCTTCTGTATGACCTGTGACACTGGTACTTACTAGTTTTCATATCTGTCTTCCCGTTAGTCTAGGCTTTCTGTCAGCTGAGGACATGAACCATATCATTTTCATCTTAAAACTCGCACCACGTCAGGTACTTGGTACTTGCTTACTAACCCAGATGAGTGAGTGAATTCTAGTGAGTTCTGCGTAGTTTATTACTTTGTATTTCGTAGTTACGGTTCTTACTCCCTAACTAGATGAGTTTCTTCACTGCCAGAGCCATGTCCTGTATTTCTAAAGTGCCTGCCACAGTACCGCACGTGTGAAGAGTGCTTGTTAGTATGCACCTTGCTGATGGTTTATTTGGGGACCCAAGACAGCTTCCTCAGTGCCATCCAGTAGCTTTGGATAATCTGACGTTGATGTCAGGAGAACCACTCAGACTCCGTCCTGAGTTATGACCCTATTATCTGCAGCTGCCTGGCCTACAGAAATATTACTTTACATCTGAAGATTTCCCGGAATTGTTTTGTTTCCTTTGCCCTCTTAGAGGCTGGCTATCTTACCAACTAAATTTATGGGTTTGTTTATTTTTCTTACCTTATCGGCTTTTGCTTTATGTATCTTGAAGCTCTCTTGTTGAGTGCATACACATTAGGATTGTTATATCTTCTTGATGACTTGACTCTTTTATCATGATGTAATATCTCTTTTCAAAGCTGGTAATACTCCATGCTCTGAAGTCTGCTTTGTCTAACATTAACGTAACCATTCCAGCTTTCTTTAGAATTGTGAGTGCGCGATAAACCTTTTTTCATATGTTTGCCCTTAAGCTATCGATGTCTTTATAGCTACGGTGAGTTTCTTGTTGACAACATATATTCACCAGCCTAGAGGACACAGGCCTAGGGGGCAAGGCTGTCTCTTCCTCCTTGATTTCAATAGGCCAGGCTGCCACCCAGGGCCAGAGGGCTGGAGCTGCCACCCCAGTGGGCCTGGAGGACAGCATCCAGCCAAAGAGCCTTATTCTCAAGCCTTAAAATCTGATGAGGGACTTCCCTGGTGGTCCAGTGGTAAAGAATATGCCCTCCAATGCAGGGGACGTGGGTTTGATCCCTGGTTGGGGAGCTAAGATCCCACATGCTGCAGGGCAACTAAGCCCGCACGCTGCAACTACTGAGCTCGCGCACCTCAACGAGAGAGCCCGCGTGCCGCAAACTGCAGAGCCCATGCTCTCTGGAGCCCACGCACCACAACTAGAGAAGAGAAAACCTGTGCGCCACAAGTAGAGAGAAGCCCACGAGCCACAGCAAGCGCTGCAGCAAAAGATCCCGCCTGCCGCAGTGAAGACCCAACACAGCCAAATAAATAAATAATTTTTTTTTAATCTAATGGAATTTGACCTGCTAGGTTTTGGACTTGTTTGGGACCCATGACCCCTTTCTCTTCTTTCCAGGGTCTCCCTTTTGGAATGGGAATGTCTAGCCTATGCCTGTCCCACCACTGTATTTTAGAGCAGATAACTTGTCTGGGTTCAGCAGGTCCACATTGAAATTTTGCCTCGGGGTGAATCATGTTTTTTAAGTCTCACTTGCACTTGATTTAGGTGAGATTTGGGATTTAGAGTTGATGCTGCAGTGGGTTAAGACTCTTGGGCTGTTGGGAAGGGGGTGAATGTGTTTTGTGTGTGGGAAGAACATGAGTTTGCGGGGTAGAGAAGGCAGGGTGTTATGGGCTGAATTGTGTCCCCTGCAAAGTGTATATTATTGAATCCCTGACTCCAAGAATGTGACTACATTTGGAGATAGAGCCTTTAAAGGTAATTAAGTTAAGAAGAGGCTGATAGGTGGGCCTTAATCCAATCTGACTGGTGTCCTTGTAAAAAGAGGAGATTGGGACATACAGAGACACCAGGGCTGTGTGCTCACAGAGAAAAAAAGAAACGTGAGGACACAGCAAGAACACAACCATCTGTAAGATAAGGAGAGGCCTTTAAAAAATACCAGCCCTGCCAACACCTTGCTCTTGGACATCTAGCCTCCAGAACTGTGAGAAATAAATTTCTGTTGCTAAGCCACCCAGTCTGTGGTATTTTCTTATGGCATCCCATGCAAGCTAATACCTTGTTTTTGAAAGATATTCTTCTGTGGGTATAGAATTCTAGGTTGACTTCCTGTTTTTGTAATATTTTAAAGATGCTGTTCCATTTTCTTCTGGCTTCCATAGTTTCTATTGAAAAGTCTGCTGTGTTTATGTGTGCTCCACCCCCACCCTCTCATGTTTCTTTTTTCTCTGACTGCTTTCAAGATTTTTTTTTTAACTTTTGTTTTCAACCATTTGAAAACAATGTGCCTATTTGTATTTTACATTATATTTCCTGTCTGTGCTAAAATCCTTTTTGAGATCTCTGTGTCCCTTGGGCTTATGTTTTGTTGTCTTTCATTAATTTTGGAAGATTCTTGGCCCTTATCTCTTCAGATATGTCTTTCGTCCCTTTCTCTCTTCCCTTTCTATATCTACAGTTATGTATTTGTTAGACCATCTGATATTGTTCCACATCTCTTCGATGTCTGGGGGCTTTTGTTTGTTTATTTGGGGGATTTTTTTCATGTTATGTTTGGAGATTCCTATTATCTGTTTGGATAATTTCTATCAATATGTCTTTAAGTTCATTTGCTTTTTTTGTGTCTCATTTTTTATTAAGTGGTAAATATTATATGTAAAAGAAGAGTAGAAACTGAGATTAATAACATTTGTGTCTAGAAATAAGCAATTCCTCTTCTTCTGTCAGACCATTAGCATTTGGGAACTGAGTCAAGTCAGTAATCGAGCTGGGTTTGAGTTACTTTCATTGCTCTCCACAGGTTTTAAATTTTCCAGTGGTGATTGTACATTTAATGCAAAGTCTTGAGTGCTGATTTTTCCTGGATTTCAGTAGCTCCTTCATGCCTACACCACAGGGCTCCCCCTTCACACTCTTGTCCTCTCCCAGTGCAGGCTGCTCTTACCTGTTAATGCTAAATATAGTTAAAGTCTTCTTTGTACCCAGTTGCATTTTTCTTGTTTCATCTGCAGTGGCAACCAATGTCCTAAACTGGTTTGCATTTTTACGGTCCACGTTTTTACCCTTTTAATATACATATTTGTTTACACGAACAATGTGCAGTGTTGTTCGGTGTGATATAAATTTGAAATAAATGACATCATACTGCTCAGGCTATCTCTCTGTTCATTAGTGTTTACTGAACCTGAGCCTTCTAGTCACTTGCTATTGGAAGAAAAGATGTTGCTGCAATTTTTCAGATAAATGTAAGTCTCATACCATTTTAAGTATGGCTCTGGAGCCCTAGAGAAACTTTCTTTGAAAAAGTAGATTGAGGTCGTGTCAAAGTAGAATGCTGTAGTGGTACAAGGTGGCTAGAATGAAGAAAAAGGTTTCATTAGGTTCAGTTTTAGATTTAAACATCTTCTCTGTTGATTCTAGGACAGCCCCATATTTGACCACTGTCCGTTATCTTCCAGAATCACAGCTTATAATTGAAATTCCAGGTCCACGTTTCCCACACCACACACCTTCTACAGAAGGTGTCTTCTTTTCTTTGCCAGGCCCTCTTGCCAGCTCCTGGGCAGGAAACCTTGTTAGTGTTTCCATAAATCTGGCCCTGACACTGGCCTATATATTTGGTGGGACCAAAGACTCTGGTGTGTTTGGCAGGCTGGGATCAAGGATTCGGCCCACGTGGCCAGCATTTTTGGCAGGGCCAGGGCTGAGGATTCAGCTGGCATGGTGGCATTTGGAAGCAAGGACCAAGGTGATGGTGCGGATGGTTGGGAGACTGGCTACATACAAGGAGACTGAACAAATGAGTAAGTATTTGAAGCTCATGGGAGCAGGCTTGTTACTCCAGGAGGAGGAAGTAACAAATACAGAAGGGTGAAGGCAAGTCCGGTGGCGTTCAGCTGCTGTTGGAGGTGTCCGTGTGGACTCAGGGCTTTTGACAGACAACAGATTTAGCTTTCTCTGTGTGTACATTTGTGTGCTCATCTACGTGGATACATGTGTGTATTTCCTAGTTTTATCTGCCGAAGCACCTAGAAGCGGTGATACACCAGTAACAAGGAGCTCACCTAGCTCCCAGCTCTTGGTTTATAGATGCCTTTTTTCACCAAAAGGAACCAGGGCTCCTTGGAGACATGGCTCAGCCTAGGACTGTGTGTGGCAAAGTACAACATAAATCCAGAGCGTCTTATACCAGAAAGTAATGGAGTGTTCCAGGAGTGGTGGGGGTGTGTCAGAAGGACATGGAGGGGGCACTTTCCTGGTGGCGCAGTGGTTAAGAATCCGCCTGCCAACGCAGGGGACATGGGTTCGAGCGCTGGTCCAGGAAGATCCCACATGCCACGGAGCAACTAAGCCTGTGCACCACAACTACTGAGCCCGCATGCCACAACTACTGAAACCCACGTGCCTAGAGCCCGTGCTCCACAACAAGAGAAGCCACTGCAATGAGAAGCCCCCGCACCGCAACGAAGATTAGCTCCCGCTCACCGCAATTAGAGAAAGCCCGCACACAGCAACAAAGACCCAACACAGCCAAATAAATAAATAAATTTTTTTTAAAAAGAAGAAGACGAAGGACATGGGGGGCTCCCAATAGCAAAATCTTCAGGAATTTGAGCAGCAAAATTAATAATAGTAACAAATTACAGCCCACTGAGTAGAACAGGAATCTATGAGTCTGTACTAGTGTAGAGAAATCAGTAAGCAAATACATGGTGGGGCAGGGGCCATGCCCTGTAGTAGAATGCCAGCTAATACATGGAGAAAGAGTGGCGGAGTTAGAGAATCACCACTTGGCAACCATCACAGTAATAGCTGACTTGAACTGCAATCGTCAATGAACGTGAAAACCAGTGGGTGAGAGTTGGTTGAGCAACAGGATATTTGCGTAGTCTAGAAGTGTCTCTTCACGTGCGCACACACAAAGTTATTTCAGTCAATTAGCACAAAATCCTTTTAGTTGATTTATGTTGGAAAAACTTGGCAGACACCATCTAAACCCAAATGACTGAAGGTAACGTCACCTGTAGTGGGATAAATGAACGTTATGTCTTAATTCTAGGTCTTAGCCAAATGGCACATACGTTGCTGAAACTTCCCCCAAGTCAGCAAGCACAGAGACATTAAACGTGAGAGGAAAAAATGAAAAATTGTACTTTTTCAAAACTTGAGTTCATCAGAAGGCTGGGAGGAAATATTCACAATGTATATATTGAACAAAGGACTTCTATCGAGAGGATATTTTTAAAATCCGAAACAAAAAGACAAAACAACATAATTTTTAAATGGGCAGAAGACTTGAACCAGACAGTTCACAAGAGAAAATACACAAACCAAGCACACGAAAACAGTGCTCACATAAACGAAAGCCACAGTGAGATAGCAGGGCAATTCCAAGAAAATGGCTAAAATTCACCAAATGTGAATTTTACACGTTCACCAGATGTCCACGAGGGTGTGGAGCAGCCGGAGCTCTACGTGCAGTGGTGAGGATGGTCCAAGGCTTTGAAAAGCTGTTAGGCATTTTCTTGTTAAATTAGATACACACCTGTCCTGTAACCCAACAATCCCACTCCTCCTTATTTACTCAAGAAAAATGAAAACACGTCCACAAAAAGATGTGTACAAAATTGTTCAGAGCAGCTTTATTCGCGAAAGCACCAAACTGGAAACAACCCAAATGTTCATTAACAGAAGAGGTTTTCTTAAATTATCATATATAATGGCGTACTAGTCAGCAACAAAAAGGAACGGATACGAACACAAGCAACTTTATGAATGAATCTCAAAAACACTGTTAAGCAAAGGAAGCCAGATGCAATAGCATATCTGATTAGTGTCTGTTCCCCTTTGTAAGGCATTTCCAGAGCAGGAAGAACTCATCTGTGGTGATGGAAACTAGAGCACTGGACGCCTGTGGGAATCGACTGAAAGGGGTCCCAGGAATCTCTCTGGGACGATGGAAATGTTCTGTGTTTCGGTTGGTGAGACGGTCATGTGGGTGTATACATTGATCAGAATTCATCAAGTTGTACACTCTGATGTACAGAGATCTGTGCATCTTGCTGTATGTCAATGATAGTTTAATTCAAAACAAAAACAGAAAAGTCACACCCCATTTCCAGTCTCCTCTCGAACTTTTTTGTTTTTGCTTTTTGTTTTTTTTTGTTTCTTTGCGGTATGCGGGCCTCTCACTGCTGTGGCCTCTCCCATTGCGGAGCACAGGCTCCGGACGCACAGGCTCAGCGGCCATGGCTCACGGGCCCAGCCGCTCCATGGCATGTGGGATCTTCCCGGACCGGGGCACAAACCCGTGTCCCCTGCATCGGCAGGCGGACTCTCAACCACTGCGCCACCAGGGAAGCCCTCGAACTTTTTGAAGCAGTTCGACTGATAGGCAGATTCTGCTGAAAAGCTGAAAGTGGAATCTCTCCCTGGAGCACACGTCCTTTTTCCACCACGAATGCCAGCCCCCTGACGGCCGACTACGCTGGAACGAGCCCTCACTGGCCAGCTCGCTCTGCGGGTCACGGCTGTGGACTCCAGCCCCTTTCCCAGCACCCAGTCCAGTTTTGACCTTCAGGGAAGTATCGTTGCACAACTTGGCTCGGACCTCGTCGTCTCCTCGGAGCCCGTCTTCCCTTTGTTTTCTCGATTTTGATCAGTGGCTGCTTGGCTTGTCCCCTCTTCAGGGCGGTGAGTCTGGGATGGTTGACGCCGGGGTGACACTGGGCCCTCACTCCAGGAGCTCGTGGGTCATCAGTCATGACGTGACACTCTTCTCTCGTGAATGCATCTGCACAGATCGTCGTAGCCCCCAAGCGGGCCACATGGACATGGGAGCTTTTGGGGGCAACTGGGAGAGAAAACAAGAGAGAGAGAAAAGAGAAGAATGGGTTCTTTATGGGCAGCAAATTCTGTCTTGGTTCCCAGCCTGCATGTTTCTGATCTGGTTTTCTTCTCTTTGCGCTGTTTGCACTGTTTCCTCTGCTCTGACGTTGAACTCTTGTCCAAAAAGACTGAGAGTGGCGGAGCACGAGAGGCTGAGCGAGGCGACCAGCGATCCAGCAGCAAGAGCTCCAGGCCCTGAGGACAGGCGGGGTCTGTGCCTGACTGGGCTTGGGGATGGAGTGTGTGTGTGTGTGTGTGTGTGTGTGTGTGTGTGTGTGTGTGTTTGTGTGTGTGTCTGTCTGTCTGTCTGTCTCACGTTTATGAGAAAACCCTGTGGGGCAGCCTCACTCTTCCTCTCCCCTCTGCTCTCACGGTCTGGCACTCTCCCCTCCTGACAGCTTCCATTAACCTTTTCATACAAAGAGCAGAGGATCTTGCCAGCTGGACGTTGAAAATCTGGCAGAGAAGAGATTGTTCTAAAAAGGAAAAAAAAAAAAAAAAGAGGTAGAAGCACTGGGAGACCCCACAAGAGAGGACAGGGCCTGGCCAGCTGCTGGCTTGGGCCCTGAGACCCTGAGCCTGCTGCCTGACTTCTGGTAAAATCCCCTAAAACAGGGTTGCGGGGAGGAAGAGGAAGAGAGGATTTGAATGTAGAGGAGGTGAGGACCTCTCTCACACAGTAGAAATGACACAGACACTAATCCTTCTTTGCAAATCGCTCCCGACCTGAGGGCAGCTGCATGGTGGACACAGGAAAGGATACACCTAAACAGGAGCTAACTTAAAGGCCTGGAGGCCTGGTGCTGAACGCACTGCGTCACCTTGTTTGTGGAGAGACAGTACTGCATTAAGAGACTCAACTAGACCAGAACTGTTTTGATACAAAAGATCCCTCCAGACCATCTGCTCCCTTCACTTATCTCAGAGAAGGGGATTCTGCTCTTTCTCTCTTGTCCACAGTCTCTCCCTCCCCGTCCCGATCCTCGTCGCCAGGGCCTCTGCCCCCAGCGGGCCGGGGCTAAATAAAAATGCACGTGAGGGCTTCCCCGGTGGCGCAGTGGTTGTGAGAGTCTGCCTGCCGATGCAGGGGACACGGGTTCGTGCCCCGGTCCGGGAAGATTCCACATGCCGCGGAGCGGCCGGGCCCGTGAGCCATGGCCGCTGAGCCTGCGCGTCCGGAGCCTGTGCTCCGCAACGGGAGAGGCCACAACAGTGAGAGGCTCACGAACCGCAAAAAAAAAAGAACGTGAAACACCTAGTCTGAATTCAGGTCTCCTGTGCTCTCAGCTTGGCAGCAAAGAGGGCAGGAAACTTTAACTTTGTTTCCATTAGCTTGATCTTGCACTGGGCCCTTTAGAGCTCTGAAATGGGAATATGGAACATTTGTTAATTATGAAGCTCTGTATTTATAGAGCTCTTAGTATCTTTTAGCTGCCCTGTGTTTTTCCTTTGTGTTGAGAGTATTCCCACGGAAGGAGGAGGTCAGCGCTTGTGATTCCCCGGAGCTGCCGCAGGAGCAGCGAGTTACCCTCTTGGAGTTTTCATGAGTCTTGACAACTCCTACAGTCCAGCACATTGACTTACAGAGATAATGCAGGGAAATTTACCCCTGCGAACGTCCAGAAACTGGCCCGGGGCAGGCACTGCCACCCCGAAGCCCGTGGAGCGGAGAAGCCTTGGAGACGGCAGTTTTCCCATCTAGTCAGAGCTTTGAAATAAATTGTCCTTAGCTTTCCTCAAACCACTATTTAATTCTTTACCAAAGATTTGGTGGGACAGTCTAGAAATAGAAGTCACTTAAACGTCTAGTGGGCAGCGTCCAGCATGGTCCCAGCCACACCTCTGCCCCAGTGCATCTGCACAGTGCCAAGCTCCATTGTCACGCTGGCCGTGTGTATGTACAGCAGAATTCTTAGGGGAATCCTGTGTGAACTTCAAAACAGGAAAAGGTGTTGGGCCACAGCCCTCTCCCAGTTTACAGACAGTGTTGCTGTTCCCCACTAGACTGCCTGTGCCCCCTGACCTAAAGCGCTGCTTCCCCCAGAGAGGGGGGAAATACTGCCACAGCCTCCCTCCCGGTGTCCCCTCTTCCCAGTGACCCAGTCCCCACTTGCTGCTGTTCTGACTGTTGTCCCTATTACTCGCTGAGCCTCTAAGCGACTCTCCTGCACCTCTTGTAAGAACATCAGGGCGGCTGGATCAGTGAGGCTTTTCTCCCTGAACCCCTTCTAGTGCTAAGTGGGAAAGATGGGACCAGGCCACCCTCACTTGCCACTGGGGCAAGTGAAGATGTGTTTCTGATGCAGGAGTTGGGACGCAGAAGGCGTCTTCCAATATATAAAATGTTATAAGTGATGGTTAGGTTTTGTGATGGTTAGGTGACACTGCTCACCAACAATTCTGTATTAGTTTGTAAGGCCGCCACAACAAAGTACCACAGACTGGGTAACTTAAACAACAGAAGGTAGAAGGTAGAAGTCCAAGATCAAGGTGTCAGCAGGGTTGGTTTCTCCCGAGGCCTCTCTCCTTGGCTTGCAGACAGCCGCCTTCTTCCTGTGTCCTCACATCATCCTTCTTCCGTGCAGGTACATCCCCGGTGTCTCTGTATGTGTCCAAGTTTCCTCTTTTTCACAAGGACACCAGTAAGATTGGAGTGGGACCCACCCTAACAGCCTTATCTGAACTTAACCACTTTAAATCACTTCTCCAAATACAGTCGCATTCTAAGGTTTGGGGGTGAGAGCTTCAACATGTGAGTTGGGGGAGGGCACATGACTCAGCCCATAACATTATGGCCAGTAGCCCATGGGGCCTCCTGGGGCCCTAATTACCACTTAAGTAATTGTTTCAGTGTTTCCAACAACCAACTTCCAAGCAAGCTCTGGAAAGGGCCTTCCACATAAATCACAGGGGCCCGCCTATTAAGAGGCAGGGGGTGCTGGAGAGCCTTGCTCACATCCACTAATTACAGAATCCTCCCTCGGGTGGGGGGAGGTGGGGATGTAGGGCCTGCTGGTGATGTCAGTCCAGAGCGCCCTGTGACACAACTTAGAAACTGGACCTTTCTTTAAAAGCTGTGCCACAGACACAAAGGCATAAAGTAGGAAGCAGACACTTGCTTAGTGAACGAATGAAATCAGGAACTTTCTGGAGATAAGATAGTGGCATTCTTCTGCACCGTATAAATGCTATCTTACTGCTTTGTCTACCTCTTTTTAAAGACCACTTCAGCACAAGAGAAAATGCCCCACCTAGCGTGTGCTCCTGGTGAAAGGGAGCCTGTAATTTTAACACTGAAGATAACAGATCTTGCCGTAAATTGAAGAGATACTCAAGTCACCCTAAAAATCAGGTTTTGACGGACGCGATTTTTCATGGGGTTCTTTTTAAAGATAAATAGTGGTTTTAATGTTATCAAACTAAAAAAAAAAATTTTTTTTCTAATAGAAACTCTCAGCCAAACTTAAATGCTGAGATCTTACTGCCATCTTAACAGAAAGGCAGGCTATGGTGGCAGCTTAAGGTAGGGGGTGGGGGGTTTGATGGAGCCCCTGCCTGACGGTCACTGGTTCCGTTTATTGCTTTGAATCAAGCATCTCTCCGAGGTTAGTACCTTTTTAAACGCAGGCGTTTCCAGGAAGGGTAGCACGGTGTCTCCCACGTTAGCCTGCCCAAGGCTCCTGAACGGACGATAGGATCGGTGAGTGGCTGGGAAGAGGAGAGTTGAGAAGGGAACAACGCTGCCACGTTAAAAACCAGCTTAGTCTCCACTGTGACCCGGGCCTGGCGATAAAACATCATCGTCCTTAGGGTTCGCTGATGTCGGCCTGTCACACGGCTGAAGTCCACACCAGCCCTCTGCAAGTGTCTAGCCTAAATTTGAGTCCACAGATACTTATTCATAAGATTAAGTTTAGCACACGTGGGCGTCAGGATGCACCTCGTGGGAAGGCAGGGAGTCACCGAAAAGACGGGGTATCAAGTTTTCTGGAGCGTCCTGTGATGAGAGCCAGACAAGGAGCCAGGAGAGGAGACCCTTCCGACCCTCCGGCCTCGGGAGCTCAGCTGGGTCCCGTGTTGTTCCGTCAGGAGCAGCTGCATTTACTCAGCCTCATCCCCTGCCCCTGGCACTTTGCACGTGAGGGAGCTGAGGCGGGCACGACAGGACTTGCCTGGGAAGATGAAGCCGAGTGGCCAGATGGGGCCTGGACGTTTCTCTCCGTCCCAGACCTGTCCCCACCACATCCCCCGTAGTCCCCGGGGGAGAAAAACCCCTCCGCCTGTCAGAGGACGCCCCCGAGACAGGCGTGTTCTCGGTGGTCGCGTTAAAGGGCTGCCGGGCGTCGCCGTCGGGCTCAGGCCGCGTGTGTGGAGGGATGGACGCCAGTCTGTCCCAGGCCCCGTGTGCCGACCAAGTACTGGGACTTTCTTCGGGGAGGAAAGTGAGTAGGAGGTCATTAAAATGCCTGTCCGGAGATTTCTTTAGCCTTTCTCGGGGCTGTGGCTTTGCCGGCCCCGGCCTGCTCCCCGCGCGGTCGGCTCCTAAGCTCTGTCCTGTCTGGTGACACGGGCCGCGGGGTGGCCGGAAAGCCGCACGCGGGGGCCGCCGGGCCGTGTGCCGGGGGCGGTCTGCGCCCCACCCCGTCACCCCCGTCTCCTCTTACCCGCACAGAGTATCCTTGCTCACTGGGCCGCTGCTGAAGGTTGAGCCCGCCTCCCTCTCCAGCTGCTGCTTCGCGAAGCTCGGGGACGCCCCTCTGCAGGAGCTGGGAGAAGCCTCCCGGGAGTGCTGTGCACTTCCCTTCTCACCACGGCCATTCCTGCCGCGTGGAAACCACGCTGTGGGAGGACGCTCAGGCCCTGCAGCACCGTGGCTTCGCCCGCGCTTACCAGGGGACTGTGCTCCCCGTGTGCTGCGCCTTGAGCATCCGCTGAGCCAGACGGGACTGGAAGGTTCCTGGGTCTCTCCTCTCACCCTTCTTCACCTAAGGAAACACGACTGCAGAAGTCCCGAGCTTTAGGGCCCGAGGGAATATTTTTCTTTCCAATCCAGCTTTGCCCAGGAGCTTTCAAATCACATCCTCTTCCCTTTAGCACGCAAAATGAGTAACCGTCCAGGCCCCGCCCCACCAGCCTTCTCCACCTCAGCACAGGTGCCTGTCCTCGCGTTGTGCCCACCCCATCACCGTACATGGTCCTCCAGACGATGGTCATGTGTACCCAGGGGTCACTCAGAACAGCCCACGCGGCCCCAGAGCCTTAAGAGGTAGTGGCACCCCTTCCATGGCCCTTCTGAATTGCGGGGCCAGGAGCTTGTAAAAGTCATTTTGTCATCTCACCAGGGAGTTGGGAGACACCACCCAGGGAATGTCAGGTTGGCACTAATAAAAAAGCAAAAACAAGATCCATGGTTCCCTGAGGGAGCCTTGCCAGTCTCTCCCCGTCACGCTGGCCCTAGAATCGGGTGCCACGTGCTGGACATGGAATGTGCACTGAGCACGTGCCACTGCAGTGGAGGCCGCTTCCCTCTGTGGACCTGCTCAGCCACAGTGATTCATAGGCGTGGATTAGCTGTGTGCTGGTTTAGCACTTAAATCTCAGATACAGCAAAGCCTTGTTCTTGTCGTCCTGATGGCCTCAGCATTAGATTTCTTAGTTGTTTGGGTGGTTTGTTTTCTGTTTTTGATCCTCTCCGTTTGACACGTTTCGTTTCTGAAAGCCAAACCAAACGTGCTGGCCCGGCTGGCCTGGCCTGGCCGTGTCCGAGATTCTCAGAACCCTGCTGCTGCTCTGATGGTCCCTTCGACAGAGAGGGACATTCTTCCGCGTATGGATAACTACAGGCTCTTAAAGTGAGTGTCTCTACTCACGTCAGTTAACGGGTTTGTAAGAGGTGGTGTGAGGTGTTACCAATGAAAATTCTGCGTGGCAGGAATTCTTCTTCCCCAGTTAACCTCCGTACTTTCTCCAGCCTCCAGTGCTGTCCCAGCAAGTCTGGACTGGGGAGTGGTCCGTCTCTGCCTCAGGACGCACTGCATCTAAACACCCCACCCACGTGGGTACCTGGCTTGCTCCTTTCAGCTTTATTGGGATACGAATGACAGATAAAATTGTAAGATGTTCAAAGTGGACAGTGTGGTGATTGCTATACGTATACATTGTGAAAGGATTCCCCTCGTCAAGTTAATTAACACATTGATCATCTCACGTTACTTACCTTTTTTAAAGTTCTACTTAGCAAATTTCAGTTACACAATACCGTGTTATCAACTGTAGTCACAACTGGTTTGTTGTTTGAACGGGATGATACATCAGATTCCTTTTGTGTTCTGCAAGGTTTTTACACAAGAGAGGATTCCCCATTCTTTTTCCCCCCTCCCCCCCACCATTCTCTTGATTCTTGAAATTTAATGTATAGGAGGCCAATCAGCCCAATGTAAACCTCCTACTGGGTTTGGGGGGGGGTGGTCTCTTCCCACTTTTATCTTTTGTAGCCATGTCTTCTGTCTCCTCCTCTTTTCACTCCCTTCCCTAACTCGTTCAGAGAAGGTATAACACCTATATCAAGACAGAACCTTTCTGGAAAGAGAGTAACCTGGGAGGTTGAATATCACAAAGAAGAGCTCAGATTATCTCAGCCAGGGAAGAATACTTCAGGCAGGAACGCATCCAGCATTTTAGAAGTGTCTAGACCTAAGTAGGTTAGAAATTAAGACAGTATGTTAGTGACACCTGCAAGTACAAAACAGAATTATCAGCAAGCAAAAGTTTGTGCTGGTTTATGTACAGATAACTGTCTAAACCTGGACTGTGGCATCACTGTGCCTGGTTCCAGCTCCTGCTGTATCCAGGTGTTAGCAACCTGTGTTTTGGTCCCTAGATCTGTTGACCCCAGTTCACCTGGGTCACTTGACTCCAGGTTGTTGACTCTCACAAAACCGTGACTGACACTAACCTTCAAAAGATGATAAGCAGCAGTGACATGCCGACTCTAAGAGGTCCGGTGGTCAGCCAGCAAGACCAGCTTTCTTGTAAAACTTGCCTCTGAGGCAGGAGAGATACCCTCTTTTTCTCTCCGGAGCACTTGTGTGTCTGGAGACAGCAGTTTGGTCCCTGACCGCTTGCTGGCAGGGCGTGAAGGACGAGCCCCAGGTTTACTGGGGTGCACGCTCCATCAGCCTAAACTGCACCAGGCCCGTCACCTCGCCTCACTTTAAGGTTGGAGAGTTGAACTGCGGGTTCTGTTAGCTCCCTTCCAGGCTTTTGGTTCTCAGTTTTGGAATCGGCCTGCTTTTAGGTCTGGTAGTTCTGCTGTTTGATATTTTGTAGGGGAGGGGGTTCGTGTAGAAACTAAATCGTGTGCTTTGTACTAGTACAGAGTCACGAAAAACCCCTCAGCCTTATTTCCTTCGGGGCTAGGGGGTGGCCAGTACCACACTGCAGGACTTCCAGTGCCGCAGCCGGGAAGCAGAGAAGCTCTTGGTTTGTTTTCATCTTTGTTTAGTTTTTAACCATTGAAAAATCTAGCTCCCCTAAGGCACATGGCAAGCATTCATTCAGTAACTGTTTAGGGAGCACCCGCTACGTGCTAGGCTTAACGTGCCCTTGGCATTACTGGGAAGTCATTTATGATTTTCATGCTTCGGGAGGCCTTAGTGCCGGGGCTTTGCTCCTACCTTGCTACCTGTCGTGAGGTGAGGGAAGGAGAGGAGGAAGTTCCTTTATTTCGCCAATTGAATCTTGAGGAGATCGCCGTGCAGAGGCCTGTTGCCATCAGTGGAACTGACTGTGGATCCCCTTGGTGGAACGGACTCTGGTTTTTATTGCATCGTTTTGTTCCAGATTCGACGTGGAGGAGCAATGGCACCTTGTTTACTTTTGGCCTAAGCAACAACAGTGTTTCCCTCTTTAGGAAGACAAATCCAGACCCTGCCAGGCAGAGGGGTTCATTGCAAGGCAGGGAACGGGGAGGGGAAGGCCCAGCAGCAACTTCACAGTCACCACCGCATCCGGTCGTCTTGCAGAGTCTGGGCAGGGTGGCAGCTGCTTCCGACTCTTAACAGTAGGCAGCTGGGGGGTGGCGGAGGGGGAGACCTTGGGAAGGAAACTGGGAGATTCAAGCTGCAAGCTCGGACTTGAAATACAAGGAAGGGAGGGCCTTGGAGTTTTTCAAGGGCAACTTTCATTTTCCCTGTTACTAAATGCTAGAGGGATTCTGCAGAGCAAAAAAGTGACCCAATTCCTGTAGAAAAGTAAATGAAATATTTACTGCCTGGGCATGAAATATCCACCGTGCTGTCAGGTCCCTCTGACCATGTAAGTTTTATGTTTTATTCAGCAGATAATTATGACAAAATACATTGCAATTTATTCTAGCTGTTCGAAAATCCAAACTCGGGGTATTTCATGTCCTCATATCTCCTGGGTACATGTAGTTGAGCAGCCTGCTAACTGGGGCTGGGGACTGTAGCCCGGATCCGGCCAGGATAGAGGACCGCTTTGGCTTCACTGTCACTTCTGGAAGGCTCCAGTCATCATGTCCGTTTACAGCTCAGACCTCATGGCCTCTGCGTCCTGGGACCTAGCTGTCAAAAACTTCAAGTTGAGATTCTTGTCTGATTAAACCAAACTGAGCATCTGTCGTGTAATTCCCCACCCACCACCACACCAGCTGCAGAAACGAATTAATCTGAGTCACTACCAAGCACGACTGGATCTGTTCAGTCAGGTTTCTTGTAACCATCCCTCCTTTAAACCCATCCCTCCATCCTCCTCATTCACTTCATCCTGTGTCTGTGAACAGAACTATTTGCCTTGAAATAAGGCTTTTTCTCTCTTTTAAGCCTTCCCTGTTTCACGGGTTTCTGTTCGCTCTCCCTTGGCCTTGACTCGGCTGTGGAGAGAGGCCGCCCCTGCCCTGAAACCCTGACTTGTGCTGGCGGTGGATGTTCTGGGCAGTTTCAGGTCTGCCAGCCCGTCCTCCGCTGTACCTCTGCCCCTCTGTCCCGCCCGGCTGTGTCCGGATCAGCCTTCCACTGTCAACTCTGCTCTCTGACAGCTGTCCTGACGTGGAAAGCAGGAAGGGAGCTGGAGTGGTCTCTCTCACAGTCAGCCTTTCATGACGTGTTTTTGTGGAGTGTGGAGGTTGTGAGGTATCCTCTCTGAAATGCCTTCTTCCCTGGGCAGTGGTGGAGGCTGACATGCTCCCCCCTGCCTTTCTGCCACACACCCTCCCCATGTGTGTTGCTTTGAGCATCCAGATTGGGTTGCTGTTGCGTTTGTGATTCTTGGCTGGAGTCCCTCTAGAAATCATATTGCTGCTCTGAGGGCTGGAATAGCTACTAAGAACAGAATACGTTATCGTAACATTCGGCAGACAAAGCCAGAAGGTTCCTGCCAGAGGCCACCTTGGCATCTTGTGCTTGTGCCACATTCTGTCTTTTGAGAACTTTAGCAACGTGGGTGTTAGCACGGATAGCTGAGGTGTCCTGCTACAAGGCCTGCACCATCAGACAGCCTTGATTTGGAGATGCTTCAGATTTATCTTTAAAAGCTCTTGGGAAAGTTATGGGTGTTCTCCCCCAGGATTAGCATCTTTTCCTTTCATTCATTCTCCAGTTGTTTTCCGATTGTCTGCTATGTGCAGGTTGTTCTGCCAGGCAGCCTTGGTATGTAAAAAAGAATGCATTGAGGAGCTTGCTGAAGAGTTGGGGAATTGAACATGTAGCGAACTCTTGAAACAGGAGACAAAATGAATACTTCAGCAGTGTTCACCTCTGAAAAGGGATGTCTCCACAGACAAAAGGGGCGAATGATCTCCACCAGGAAGAATAAGTTAGATGGGGAAGAGGGAGGTGTAGGAGGTAAGATTGTCCACACCCCAGGGTGAGGGAACCTCATCAGAGTGAAAGCAAAGGCAGAGGGTGGCACAGACATACCAGGAGATGAAACTGGAAAAGTAGGATGGGGCCGGAGGGTGGCTGCCATGCCAAAGAGATTGGACTCTGTTGTAGGTAGGAAATCACTTAAGATCTTGGAAGAGGAGTGGACCTAATCCAACCTGTTTTAGAAAGATTACTCCTACAGACCAAGGTTGAAATGACTGTGAAGCTATTGCAATAAGCAAAAGATGCTGAGATATGAGAGCCTGTGTTAGGGCTGTGACCAGGAGATCAGCAAGGAAGAAACTAAACCGAAAGAAACATGGCCTGGAAAGGGCGTTAACAGGAATTTCACAGAAGACGAAAGGGCCAATAAATATATTTTTAAATGTTTCGCCTCTATTTTTGGCTTCACCACAAGTTAGTTAAATAAATTATAATACATCCATTAAAAGGATTACAGTGGGCTTCCCTGGTGGCACAGTGGTTGGGAGTCCGCCTGCCGATGCAGGGGACGCGGGTTCGTGCTCCGGTCCGGGAAGATCCCACATGCCGCGGAGCGACTGGGCCCGTGAGCCATGGCCGCTGAGCCTGTGCTCCGCAACAAGAGAAGGCCGCGACAGTGAGAGGCCTGCGCACCGCGATGAAGAGTGGCCCCTGCTCGCCGCAACTAGAGAAGGCCCTCGCACAGAAACGAAGATCCAACACAGCCAAAATTAATAAATAAATTTATTAAAAAAAAAAATTAGGTTTTAGAAGAATACTTAATCACATGAAAAACTATTTTTAGTCATTATTAAGTGAAAAGAACAGTTTATTAAACAGTATGAACACTATGAATTGACGTCTAAGTGAAACATTCACAAAAAAGTGTTTATCAGGCATTTGAATGTTAGTCTGAAGCTCGGGAGAAAGAAGGGAGCTACAATTATACATACCTTGAAAATGGTTAAATTTAGGTCATATGAGGGTTATTATACTGTTTTGTTTTGTATATGTGTGCAGTTCTCTGCTAAATAAAAAAGTCTTACAAAACCCACCTGAAAAGAAATAATTAAGTTGGCAAAGAAAGTAGATTAAATGTGCTGGTTCACTAAAGCACGTAGAGCAGACCCGGCCGGGATCCATGTCCAGTAGGTTAGTTGCTATGATTATTGAACTTCATGGAGCGAGGATGGACAGGGTGACCCAAGGCAACAGAGGACAGTCTCCGTAGGCCTCAGGGAACCCCTGCGTGTCGGGCAGGAAGCAGAAAGGGGAGGAACAGCCGCAGGACAGGGAAGAAACACACAGATGGACTAACAGACAGGTAGAGGAGAGCCAGGAAGCCTGGGAGGGAGAGTCTGGAGCAGGTGTCCCCAGGGCCAAGTGTCCAGGGGGGCTTGTGTTGGACGAAGACCAGCGACTGGCAGGTTGTGCTGTTAGGGGATCCCTGAGGTTCGGTTTGGTTTGGAGTCTTAGGTTTGGAGGTGTGACACCTACACAGCATACTACATGAGTCATATGTGTACAAGCCTGTGAGTTTACACGCCCGTGGAACGAGCACCAGGCACGAGAGGCAGAGCTGCTTTCCGGCCACAACTGCAGCCTCCCAGAGCAGCCCGCCTGCAGCACCGCAGGCTGGTTTTGCCCGTTTCTAAGCTTTAAATGCCCAGAATCACCCAGCCTGAGCTCTGCTGTCCGGCTTCCGCTCAGCACCACGTTGTGCGTGGGTGTGGTTCATCCATTCTCACCGCTGACGCTCCACTGCGTGAATATCCACAGTTTATCATTCGGTTGTTGATGGACGTTTGGGTTACTCCCAGGACTGGGCTCGTTCTCTGGATACTCTGTTCTGTTTCTGTGGTCTCTATGTCTGTTCTTGTGCCAGTCGCAAGCTGTGTTAATAACGGGAGCTTTGTGTTGTAGCGAGATTTCTCCACGATCGTTCTCCAGGATCGCTCGGGCTGCTCTGGGCTCTGCATTTCCTCTCACACTCTGAGTCAGCGTGTCAGTTACACACACACACCTGCCGCGGTTGTGATTTGAATTACGCTGAATCCATGGGTAGTTTGGGCAGAACTAACACTTTTACGATACTGAGTCTTCCAATCTGTCATCACGTCTCCCTTCATTTAAGAGCTGTGTTACTTCTCCAAATAATGTCGTGTGGTTTTCAGCGTAGAAGTCTTAGTTTAGCAGACTTTGGAGAGAGCAGTTTTGGTGAAATGGCAAAAACTAAATTCTGAGATGTTAAGGAGGGAAATGAGAAACAGAGGTAGCAAATGTAGACTGTTCTTTTAGATGTTTGATGGTGAAAGAAGGGAAAATTGGCCTAGCCTGTGAGATGCAGACTCAGAAAGTTTGGGGTGAGAGTGCCCTCTGAGGCTGTGGTCGAAGATCGGGGAGCGCAGAGGTTGGAAACAGAGTTAGTTGACGACACAAAGACGTGGGAGGTGGTCAGGGTAGCCTGGAGAAGGAGGAAGAACAGCAGTGTTGTGGGGTCGTTTTGAGGTAGGCTGTGTCAGGCCTGCGTTACCGTAGTAATGAGTCCTCAGGCTCGCGGCTGCTGGCACCGGGAGCCGTCCTGAGCCGTGCCCTTTGCCACTGACAGCAGCAGGCCCACGTGCAGGACGCTGCCCTCCCGGTCATCCTGACCCACATGTCCAAGCCCCTGTTTCTTTTAGCAGAACCTGTATTCTGTTTTCTCTACTGGAGGCACATACTTGTACATCTCTTACTACAAGAGTCCCTTCCTCCAGAGCATCTCAGTTCACTTAAGGTTGAATGGAAAGAGGCCCAAGACACTTGAGGAAGGTTTTGTGTTAGATATTCTATATATGGAGGAAACGGAAATGCTGAGGTATGGGGTTTAATGCTTATATTACAGAAGGAGCTTGCGGGATTCGTGGGAACAAGTTTGTTTTGAAGTTTAGTGGAAATTAATTTACTTGGAGATGTTTTTAGGGTTGTTGTTGTTTGTCTTTAGATGCAAAGCTTTCAATACACACAGGGAAAATTGCATCTCTGTATCTAGCAAGGAGATTGTGTAAACCTACGTGCTATGTGTAATTATAATGTTTTTAAGAAAGTAAACAAGAAGACAGTGTTTTTCACGGTAGTACTTGCGGTGGTGGAACTGGCCTGCCAGTATTAGAAAGCAGACAGTAGGATATGGAAGATCTCGTTGGATTACTCAGTCATATTTATATCCACCAAATTTGGATTTGTAGCTTTAACAAGGAAGGGAAGAGGGACAGAGAAGGATATAATTCATTGTTGCTAAGATGTAATAAGCATTTTCATTAAATCCCAAATATCACATGTGTGTGCGTTTTGGGAAATTCTTTCCTGGTGTGAAGTCCAAGGGGCCCTTTCTTTGGGGGGGAGTGAGGGATGGATAGGCAGACCTGAGGGTGGGAGCAGGGGTGGGGACAGGAATATCTTGAGTGAAATCTGAGAAATTAAGTTTCAGAAGCTGGAATATACCTTTCCCAGTTCATCCATGGGACCTGCCACGTCTGAAACCACGCAGAAGCTTCCGTTTTTACACGTGCTGCGCACACTAATGAAACATTTTAAAATCAGGAGGTACTAATCCATCTCAAGATTTGTTTTCCCACCTGTCCTGTATAATACAGCTGTCCAGAGCTGCTCCTTTGGCTTCTTTACATTGCCTTTCTTTCCTAAGTGGTCTGAAGGTTTAACCACATGTTCCCGACACATTCTGTGCTCCTCGGACTTCAGGGTGACTAAAGCTTTGCATTTCAAAGTCAAAACAAAAATCCTCCTTTAAAAAGTAATTCCAGTTTCACAAGAAAGGCTGATCTTTGAGAGTTCTTTTCAAGACAGGAAATGTTAGCATATAATGGATCAAGTGCCAGTGAAGTCTCTCCCTGCTCAGCCGTGCCCACGTTTAATGCTGCTTCCAGATAAAGTGCAAACCAGCCGTAACCCCTGGAGACAGGAAGGCCTGTGGGATGGAGAGCAGCTCCCACCAATGAAGGAACACTGCCTTCTCTAAACTTTTGATTCTTCTGACCCTCTCTGTGTTTAAACACCTTTTCCCAGGCAGACCATTCATTAGATGTTGGAAAAACCATAGCCTTATGGTCGACCTCTGCTTTTTTCCCCTGGTCTTCTTCCATCACTTCTGGCTCTGCGTCCTCCTCCAGTGCCGTCACCCTTCCCACTTCTGCTTAACCCCTTATGTTTGTGGGTCATAATCACATTCCCGCTCTCAGTCTCTGCCCCTCCAGGTCTCCTGTTTATTTCCTCTAACCCTGCGTCTTAGCTGTACCTGCCATCGTTCTCTTAACTTACGCCAGCTTGTCTCTGCTGTTCTGGTAAAGAGGTGCTCGCCTCACTGAGAGCGTGGAGTGGCCTGGGGGGTCCTGGGGGCAGTGCCTGCGCCTGGCCGGCCTGGGGACACCTGGCGTTGCTTCTGCAGAGACCCAAACCTCGGGGACCAGCCAAGCGCATCTCCTCCTCCGTGCCTGGTCAGCTCTTACTGTTTGTCTGTTTGGAATGACCCTTTTTTCTGTCTTCTAACATCTACTGCCAACTCCCCTTTCTACCCAAGCTGAAGGCTGTAGCGCTCGTTCATTCCTCTCTGTGGCCTTTACAGCACTTTGCATGCAGGACTCAGGCAGTGTGCTTTTACAGTGTTTTTGAGGTATCGTTCACACATCATACAATCCACGTTTACAGCGTACAACGTAATAGGGTTAGTGTGTTCTCTGAATTGTGCGACCATTACCACAATCAGCTTTCTAACATTTTCATCATTCCCTCTGATCACCCCGTCCCACCCCAGCCCTGGGCAACCACTGATCCGCCTCCTAACTCTGGATTTGCCTTGTCTGGACATTTCATAAAAATGGAGTCGCACAGTATGGTCTTCCGCGACTGTCTTCTTTCAGTCCAGATAATGTGTTCATGGTTCATGTTGTAGCATGTATCAGAACTGCCTTCCTTTTCATGGGCGAATCAATCAATACTTTTTGAATGAATGTTTTTACATTTCTATTTTTTATATAAATTTATTTTATTTATTTATGTATTTATTTTTGGCTGCACTGGGTCTTCGTTTCTGCGCGCGGTCTTTCTCTAGTTGCGGTGAGCGGGGCCTACTGTTCGTTGCGGTGCGTGGGTTTCTCGTTGCGGTGGCTTCTCTTGTTGCGGAGCACGGGCTGTAGGCATGTGGGCTCAGTAGTTGTGGCGCGTGGGCTCAGTAGTTGTGGCTCGCGGGCTCTAGAGCGCAGGCTCAGTAGTTGTGGCGCACAGGCTTAGCTGCTCCGTGGCATGTGGGGTCTTCCCGGACCAGGGCTCGAACCCATGTCCCCTGCATTGGCCGGCGGATCCTTAACCACTGCGCCACCAGCGAAGCCCCAGTATAATTTTTAAGTTTAGATCTTTAGCCAGTTTTAAATTTATGTTTATATATGACATGAGTAGGAATCTAACCACAGCTGGGCCCAGTTTTCCTCATACAATTCATTGGTTTCAAATGCATCTTGATCATATTCTAAATCCCACTGATCTAATTGTATCAATACAATGCTCTATCTAGTTAGTGTGCTTTTATACTGTTTTATAATCTGGTAGGGCAAGTCCTACACCATTTTCCTTCCTTTAAAATGTTTTCTTGGCTCTTTTTATATATTTACACTTGAGAATAAATTGTAGAACCAGTTACCAAGGTTCAAAAAGAGCCTTTGGGATTTGGTTTGGAAATGTATTTAGAGTATATTTTTAGGTGAAGACAAAATCAGCTTATATATAGTCTATATAATATCATTGCCATTTTGTTTCTAAAATTACATGTATGTATAATAAAAGAAAGTCTCAAGGAATATATGACTATATATAGAAGTGGTTATCTCCTGATGCTAATATTATAGGTGATTTTGGGGGGGGGGTGCCTTTTTTTTCTAAATTTTCTACAATGCATGTGTAATACTTTTTAAATCAGAAAACTAAAACCCTTGAAAAAATGTTGTTAAACTAAAATACATTCATTAGTAACTTCATGATTATCAACTTAACAGAACCCAAATTAGAATAAAAAAATATTTCATGGGCAATAGCTACATGACTTGTGAAGATTCCTGGCTCAGAATATAAACCAAAGTTGTCCAGAGAATTCCTGGGAAGGATTAAGGTAAGAAACTGAAGCAGTACAACCTCATAACCTCCTCACTTACTTCAGCTGGTTGAAGAGACCTGAGAGCTGCAGCATTTTCACCGAGCAGTGTTTCTGGGTTACGGCCTATGCGGCTGTGTTCACAAGGCCCCTTGCCTCTCTGGTTTCCCCGTTTCAGAGACTCTTATTCATATGATGCAGCCAGAGCTTGAGGTACACCAAGACGTCGTGTGGTCTGAATCTGGCCCTTGCATGTCCTGGTCTTTTAGCAACGTTTAGCAGAAAGAAGATTGCCAAATCTGTTCCCAGCTCTTTGCTATATTGATGTTTGAAAAAGCAGCATAGTCATTCTTGGCTCAGAGCATCTAGGTTCTGTCAACAGTGTAATTGAAACTTGGATTCTTTTTGCATTTTAATCTACATGCTCTTTTCTGGGTAATCTTATCTGTTTAATAAAAACAACGGTAACAATAATGACAACAACATCTAACATTTCCCAAGCATTTTCTGTGTCTGGCATTGTACTGTACTTTATATGAATATCTCATTTATATATAAATATAAATATATATATATATATATATATATATATATATATATATATTAGTTTTGGCTGTGTTGGGTCTTCGTTGCTGCGCGTGGGCTTTCTCTAGTTCCAGCGAGCGGGGGCTACTCTTTGTTGCGGTGTGCGGGCTTCTCACTGCGGTGGCTTCTTTTGTCGCAGAGCGCGGGCTCTAGGTGCGTGGGCTTCAGTAATTGTGGCTCACGGGCTCAGTAGTTGTGGCTTGCGGGCTTAGTTGCTCCTCAGCATGTGGGATCTTCCCGGACCAGGACTCGAACCAGCGCCCCCAGGGAAGCCCCTAAACTCAATTTTTAATTTACTTCCTCTCCTAAAACCTGCTCTGCCTCCTGTATTTTCAGTCTTATTTGTCTGACTCTCTGTTCTCTCTCACATAACCCTGCCTCCTGCCAGTCCTGTGTTTGGAGAATCTCCCACCCACTTGGTCCCCCCCTGTTCCTGGGTCCACCTTAGGTTTAGTCCTGCTTCACTCTACCCGGGCTCGTGACAGTAACCTCCCTCGACATGTCCCTCCTTCCACTCAGGCTGACGTGCTTTATCTTCCCAGTGTCTTCTGAGAAAATGAAGGTGATCGTGTCACTCTGCTGTTTTAAAGGTCTCGGACTTGCTGCTGTTGTTGTCGTCCTTGTTGTTCTAACCAGATGAAATCTGAACCCCACAGCTCTGTGTATGCTGTCTGGCCCCAGTCTGGCCCTTCAGCTTCACCTCTGTCATTCTGCACCCAGCCCCCTACCTGATGCTTCAACTGCAGGGGAGGCTCACTCTCCCGAGGTCTGCACCAAGCCCCAAGGTGGCTCTGTGCGTCTGCACTTGCTTTATTGCTCGACCGCCTCTTCTGTCTCTGATCTCCTGGACACACTCCTGTTCGGGAACATCTCGGATTCCTCCAGGGTGAAGCGGACATCCTCCTGTCTCCCCCGAAGCGTGTTCAGGCCTCGGTCATGGCCCTTTCCCTGCTGGGTCATAATCGTCTGTGTACGTGCAGATCCGTTCATCTTTCAGCACCTAGCACATAGTAGGCCCTCAGTACATGCTGGTTCGGTGCCTCAAGGAATGTCAGAGAGAGCGTTTAAAACAATAGGAAATATACTTGTAAACAAACAGAGGGCTAGACGTGTCTCTCTTTGGCTTAGTCAGCAAGGGAGTGGCACGTGGCCGGTGGAGAAGCCTCCCTCAGGCAGGGACCAGGGTGCAAGATGAAGATCCTGCCTGATCACGCGTGTACCCCTCCCTCTCCTGGGCCTGTGAGTGATGGTGTTGCCCAGTGGGAGAATATTCCCGGAGTGCGAGCCCTGGGGTGGGAGCCCAGCTCTGCAGGTCACCCTCTCAGGGCCTTGGACCAGTCACTAACCTTCGTTTTCAGGAAGAGACATTTGATATTTACTTTTACACTTTCCTGATTGTTAATTTTGACACAGGAAGACTTCACATAGAAACTGCCTCTTTTTTGTCATTTCTCTTTTCTTTTTTAGCTTTATTGAGCTAAGATTGACGAAATTGTAATATAATCAAGGTATACACCCTGATGGTGTGATGTACACAGACATGAAGGGATTCTCCATCCTTTCGGTCGAGTTATCAACACATACGTCATCTCACGACTTCCTTTTTTTCTGTATGAGAACACTTAAGTCCTGCTCTCTTAGCGGATTTCAAGTCTGCAACACAGTGTTATGGAGTCTAGTCATTGTGTTGTACCTTAGACCTCAGACCTCATTCATCTCATAACTGAAAGTTTGTCCCTTTCACCACCCACTGCCATTTCTCACACCCCCAGCCCCTGGCAGCTACTGTTCTATTTTCTGTGTCTCTGAATTTGATTTGACTTTTTTCCCCCCAGATTCCACATATAAGTGACACCACGCAGTATGTATCTTTCGCTGTCTGGCTTATTTCACTGAGCACAATGCCCTCCAGTTTCATCCACGTTGTTGCAAATGTCATCTCTTTGTTGGTGAACAACAATTCTTAACTCAGTGCCAGTAGGGTTGTTTTATTTTTCCTGAATCCGTCTCTCCTTGCAGCTTCAGAACGAGTTAGAAAAGGGTGAGCGGGACAACTCAGAGCTACAGGAGTTTGCCAACGCCGTCCTGCAGCAGATAGCAGACCGCTGCCCCGACATCCTGGAGCAGGTGGTCAGCGCCCTGGAAGAGTCATCGTGACCGTCTCCGTGGGGAGCGGCCAGCCCAGTACCGTAGCCCGCTCGATGAGGCCAGGAGCCGAGGAGGGAGAAGCACGAGGAGGGGGCGCTCAGACGGCTCTTGGCAGCAAACACACACTCCAGACTCTGCCCTGTCTCGGTTAGTCCCGCGAGTGTGGCTCCAGCACCGTTTCTGCGTCTGTCCTCCTGTCTTCCACTGTTGTCTCTGCGCTAATTGTCCTGCTGTCCAGGGCGGGTGAGTGGCCGAGCCTCCGTGGAGAGCTGCCATCCAGCCATCGGCAGTGACACCGTGGACGCGGGCGGCTGTGCCCTGACAGAGGGACACGGGGCAGAGCCCTCCTCCCTTCTGTCCGTGGTGTGAGAACTAGGTCTGGACTCTGCAGAGCTCAGCTCACCGAGAGACGCCTTCCCTGCAGACCAGGGCGCCGCGTGTTCTAATGTCACAACAGGTGCTTTCTCGTAAAAGGGTAAAAAAGACAAAAAACAATCTCAAAAAGAGTATTAAAAAAGGAGACGGCGGGGAGAGAGAACAGGGACAGAGAGCCGACTGGCTCTTCTCTTTCCCATCCGTCCTGATTACTCTCCACCAGGGCCGTCTGTGCAGGACTGCGGGCAGGCTGCGCCGGGGCTTGGAGATCCTGGCCTCCGTGCCTCACTGGTGCCTGTGCTTCTCCTAGCCTCTGGGGCGAGTCCCTCTTGTTGAGGACCTTGGTGTGTCAGATCACATCTGTCACTGAAAGAGAAGAGGGCAGTGTGGTCACCCCCGCAGCTCTGCTTCTGTGGAAGGCGACCGGTCCTCGGGGTCAGGCCGGCTTCTCCCAAACACCTCCCTCGTCAGCAGTCTAGGCCCCAAAGCGTGCTTCTGCCTCACCCCACCGCCCGTGCTCCACGCTCCGGCGGCCCAGCCCCCCCCCCCCCCTTCAGCTTTCCTGCTGAACCAGAGCTTCTGCTTCGGACGAGTGTTTCTCTTCCCACACGCATCCCTTCCCCCTTTCTTTCATTCGGATAATCGTTATGAAGTGCCTACTGTGTACAGGTCGCTGTCGGGCACCCATCCTGGAAGAAAGCCTGTCTGCAGGGAGGGAGGGCAGTCGAGGATTCTGTGAGACCCACCTGGTCAAGTCAGAGCAGTAAGAGGTACACCCTTGCCCTCCCCCATCTTAATAGAAGGTATCTCTTCCAGAAAAATCTTCCACAAATCAGCATTTCTCGTTATAATGGAATTTATGGGTCTTGGGGGGCAGAGAGCTGAGTCACTTACTCGCCTGCAGAATCCCATCTGGTGACTCGGGGTTCGGGGTTTTGTCCCCGGAGAGAGTGTACTGTTTAATGGGCTGCAACGGTGGATGGTGTTTTCTCTAGACATCCAGGTGCACCTTGTCGAACTCAGCCAGGTCCATGTTGCAAAGCAGAAAATTGACCCCAAAGTTGCAAATCCCGTGGAAGGTATTGACGTATTCCCCAGGCGTAGATAATGGCAGCCTTAAATATCAGGCACCAAGTAGATCACTTCACCCAGCTCTGTAGCCCCTTGACCACCTCTCTGGCCAGACACCCACCAGACGCTCACATCCTGGTAAGAGTTGCTGGGCTTGATGGGTCTGTCTTGCGTTTTCTCCTTTCTCCTCCCCAAGTTCTCCGATGCTGCCTGTTAGGTCCTCACAGCCGTCAGTCCTGTATCTTCCCGCCAGCAGCCTGTGACTGTACCATTAACTTATATGGTCACATCTCCAGCTTCCCTGACTCCCTGCCGTAAAACAAGCTCTCCCTGCGAGAAGCTGTCGAGTACTCCTTACCGAAGGTTTAAATGGACTCTGCTCATAAATTTCTTACTGAGATGCTTCCTGATAGCCAGGCTGGCTGGAGAGGGGGTGCAGCGGAGGTTAGACAGCAAGGGGTGACCGTCTGTGGTCAATTACCTCAATCCCGTTTGTTTATGGCACTGCCCATAAATCATGTAGAAAGCCCCCAGTATTTTAGGGCTGGAGTCTGGGAATCTCACACTGTCCACCACAGAGCAAGAACTGCGGTAGAAAGACACCCTCCCCAGGACCACAGCAAACAGGGAACAGGACCCAGAGGCCACGTGCAGAGCAGCGGCGGGCCTGGCCGGCTTCTCTCTAGCTGGTCTCCCGGGTCCTGCTGATTCCACGTCACCCATCAGATTCCACCCCTGCCACCTGCCCTCCTGCCTGCTCTCCTTCCTGTGGCTTCCCCTCCAGGGCCTTATGGGATTCCTCTGGGCAAGTGCTTCTGAGAAGAATAGTTTCTGGGCAGACGCCATCTGTCTGTCTCTGAAGCATAGCGGGACTCTCCTCGGTGCATCTTGGGTGGTCGTCCTAGCATCTCAAATGGTTCTAGGGGCTGTTTGGTCCTGGATGAAAGTCAGCTCTGGCTAAAGTTTAATAGTGAACAAGGACCTGCCTTTATACCACAGGCAAAGTTAACATAGTTTTTAGCATTTAGAGTGTCTTACTAAGTTTAGGTCATTCATTGAGCCAACATTTGCTAAATGCACAATTCCCATCACACGAGATCTGTCGTTCCGTGACCTCTTCTGACATTCATGGTTTCACAAGTTCATGCAGCTGCTACCGAAGATCTGTAACCTTGAAAACTCACTGCGGGTTACCTGTGATGTTCACCAAACTCCTCCATCCCATTGGCAAGTCTCGTTCCCCTTAGCACCTGACGCTCTGTACCCAGATCAAAGTCATCATGAAGGGGGAAGCAAGAGGGAGAGTGGGTGGCATCCGCCCTGGGGCTCAGGACAGAAGAAGGACAGTGCGACCGTGTCCTCTTCCCATGTACCTCCATCCCAAGCATTCACTGAGCTCTTGATGCAGTGTCTGGACTGAGATTTGCAAGGACTTGGATACCGTTTGAAATGGAAAAGATTTTAAGTGGGCTTTAAACTGTGAAGAAATGGGAATGGGAATCCCCAAATCCATCTCGGCTCTAACCTTGACCGTGTACCTTACCATCTGAAGGCGCCTCTCTTCCTGACACTTGGGCTTTAGAAATACTAGTGAAGCAGACGGGACCCGAGGCACCTCCAGTGTGATTGGAGGCAACGGGGCTCGGCCCTGTGTGTCCATAAAGGTCTGTTGGGTTTTCTGCAGGAGCCACTGGCTCACCCGCTCCTCAGAGGGAGAGGAGAAGAGGAAGTCGTCTCCAAGTTTTGGCCGATGGCTGGTGGTCAGGATCGGCTTTGGGACTGGCTGCTGGAGTCCTGCTGATCCCGCCCACGCGCCCTCCTGTGGAGCCCACTGTGTAAGCACAGGCCCACGGGTGGCCTCGGGGCCGTTGAGGCAAGAGCAGCGGAGGAGGGCGTGGCCGTGCAGACGTGGCCCTCGAGTGGTTTTTCCTGAGTCCCCTCGGACCCTGCGTCCCGCCCCCGCAGCTTCGTCTCCCACCGGTGGGAGCCCAGGGCTGCGGGAGGGGAGGGGAGGGCGTGGGGGGCCGGGGGAGCGGGCAACTGGGCCGAGCAGACCTGGGCCCACCCGCACTGCCGGCCCCAGCTTCTTGGCAGGGACGCACCGTCAGATAAGTGTCTTCAGAGGAATCTGGTGTTTCCCCCACGTGAACTAAGGGAACATTTGGGCAAGAAGAAAACATCCAGGGGAATCCTTCTGAACAAAATGGCTGTCTTACTCTTTTTAAGCAAAAACTTTCCAAACTTTTTAGTGTCAAAACTGTAACCAAGTGTCTCCTGGATTTTTCCAACGTGTTTGGCGAGTGCTGTGACCCTGTTGTAGGTATTTCTCCTCCTGACTCTTGGGGGAGAGGTGGTTTTAGGGATTGATTTGGGGGGAGTGGGTTTTTGTCCCACACCCACCTCCTCTTTTGTTTCTCTGCTTGTCGATGTTGTCTGTGTGGTTCAGAGAATTGGGGCGGTTACCTTGTGTCCACTGTTGAGATTATTAAGATATTACAAAGTAGTTGTAGGACTGAAAAATTAAAGAGCTGTGTTTTAAAAAATCCCTCCAATATCATGTTAATAAAGGAATTCAAGCTATGGGGCAGCCAGGCTCCTTCCATCCCCCCGAGTTGGCTGGGATGGCAGCTGAGCTGGCCTCTGGGGAAACACGGTGGCCATGGTCCAGGCAGGCGACCACCCAGGGAAGGAGGCTGAGTTAGGGGAACAGGCTCCTGGGCCCCGGTTTGCCCGTCCACCTTCAGGACCTCTGCGGGGTGTTTCCAGATCTGTGAGCCCACACTGGCCGCAGCCCCGTGTGCCGGATGCTGTGTGGTCACCTGGGCCTGGCGCCGGACCTCTTCCTGCCCACTTGGTGCTATATCATCCCGTGGCCCATCCAAGACGGGCCGAGCCCCGGCCAGCCTGGAGCCTATGATCTGGATGGGGGAGCCCTCCTCAGAGCCCAGTTCCTTTGGCTTCAGTTCCTGGATCCTTTCCCTGAAAGCTTTTTAGACCCCAGGTCTCCCAGGCCCAGGCCATCCGTCTGGGCCCTAGCAGTGGCCTGGCCAGGAAAGGAGGTGGCCCCTGCCAAAGCCAGAGAGCCCCCCCGGGCTGGGGCAGCCCCCCACCCTCCCACAGCAGTATTGTGCTCGCCACCTCGGCACGGTGGACCCCTGGGGGCGGCCCGGGGCCTTCGAGCCCAGCGGGTGTGCAGCGGGTGGACTTGGGCCTCCTGGGACGGCTCCCGCTGCTCCAGAGGGAGAGCTGCCCTTTGATGAGGCCCCAGGGCGCCGGGCACTGACCCCCTGTAGCTTGAGTTCCTTCTGGCAACAGTAGCTGCCGAGGGGTGGGGTCTGTGAGCAAACGCACCGCTACCTTCAGCTGTGCACCTGCCCCGTCGTGTGGCTGACACGATCATGACGTTACAGAGAAACTGAGTTAGAGTCGAATTTGCCTTGATAATTATTGTAAACACTTTGTTCGTTTTTTTTCTTTTTTATTCACAAACTAAATCCATCAGGAAATTATAAAGTTATTTAAAAATCATGTGCTGTGTCTTTCTTTGAGCCTCATGCAGTCTGCTCATCCAAGTGGAATGTGTCCTCAGATGCTTTGCAAAGCAGGAGAGGCCCGCGGTCCCCACGAGGTCAGCCCCACTTGGGGTACCAGGGATGCAGGGATGCCCGGGTCAGGGGAGGGAGGAAGAGTGGACAGCACCCTGGCCCTGACGCGGAGAAGGGGGCGCCCCTCTGGGTGCCCACCTGGACTCCAGCTTGGCAACCCCCTCGTTGCGTTTCACAGTCCGCACACCAAGGCCCAAGCCCCTGTCCCCGATTCAGCTCTAACGGTTCCAGGGCTTAGAACAAGTGCCCACAGGGCGGGCGCGGCTTCAGAGGGTCTGGTTCAGGGAGTGCTGGAGCTCCCCTGGGACGTGCACCCATGTGTAGACTCAGAGGTGTGAGCTGCGTCAGCCGACAGAAGGCGAGTACCAGGAGTACCAGGCTGCCGAGAGCGCCGGCTCAGGAAATCTCCGGTCGGGTACCAGGAGTACCAGGCTGCCGAGAGCATCTGCTCAGGAAATCTCCAGCTCTGGCATTTGTCTTGGCCTGGTGCTCAGGGAGAAATTATTCTGGGCGCTCTGGTGAGAGCTGGTTTTCTGCTTTGCTTGTTTCTGTCTCCCCCACGCGGGGCTGGCCTGCTCTCGTGCAGGTCCTGCTGGCCCCCGACCCGGGCGTTGGCACTGGGGGCCGAGTGCCGCCACCCCGTAGCCCTGCCACGCCTGGCTCTGCCCGGCCTCACCCCCTCCAGCCTGGGACGCGGCGCTGCTCACAGGGCTGAAGACCCGCTGCTGCCCGTCCTTCCCTTGTAAAGCGGGAACAGTTTTGCTGGCAGGATGTGGATTTTGCTGCACGTAATCACCAGCATGAGCAGGTGTGTCCACAGCCAGCCGTCAGGTGGCAGTGGTCGCTGTCCCAGGGTTTTCCATTCATCCTGTCTCACTGCTTGTTGCACCCCGTGGTCACCAGCTCAGCTTCAGACAAAGGGATGCAGAGACCCCGAGGTTTAAGGAAAATACGTGAGAGGAGAAGTTTCAGTGGAGAATTCCGTCCATTCGCTTGTTTTTTTCTCTGGATCCGGAGAAGATTGCGATTATTTGGAGCATCTCGGGCTGACCCAAAGACAGTTAGGGGCTGGTTAGACCCTGGGTGAGGGACCATTCTGAGGACGCTGGCTTGAGATCCACATGCTTTCCCAGGTGTCCGGGGGCTACCCTGGACTCGCAGCCCGGAGCCTCGGCCGCCCTCGACCTCATCTCCCAACCTTCTCTAGGTCACAAGTTGTAACGGGGATAATGGATGATCCTGTTTCACCTGTTTGAAAGCTGCTTTAAGAGTGTGAAGCATAGAATTGCTTTCTTCACGTCTGCGATTTGCTTTAAGATCATCCAGCCCGTGTGCCGCGGAGGCAGTGAGGAGCAAGATGTGGACCCGGGGAGACTGGCTGTGAGCCATTGTCCAAGCCGGGCGTTGGGCCCCCAGCTCTCCACACTGCTCTGTCCACCGTGTGTGTCTTCTTAAACATTCACACCCTGCAGCTGTGCTTGCCGGGGATCCCACATGGACCTTCCCCCAAGACCCCCGGATCCCTCACCCACGCTCAGCGGCTCAGCTTTGGGCTCCCGGGACCGTGGCCTGGGTGCCAGTTCAAGACTCGGCACATCACGTGTTTGTCTCGTGGCACCCTCGTGGCCGTCGCGTGCGGTAGGTCCTCTTGCCCCGTTTCACAGGTGAGCCCAGGGCGGCCACACGGCTTTCCCAGGGCCGTGCCCTCGTCCACGGCGGGGCTCTGTCTCCAGAGCTGTGCTCTCCACCCCCGTCAGTGGCCACCTCTCTGGGCGCGCGGGGTCCACGGGGGCGGGGTGGGGAGGGGAGGTGGGCAGAGGAGGGCAGGCCGTGCTCTTCACAGGCCTCAAGTTTGACCTTGGAAGACAGTTTTGCCAGGAGGGGGGTTCAAGGATGAGGGGGAGGCAGGAAGGGACACGGGCGAGTGGTCTGGTGTCCCCAGGGCAAGGTCACTCGCTCGGCTGGAGGGCACGGCGGGGCCCAAGGTCAGTGCCCGGAGGCCTGCGATGCCCTGGAGAGGAAGGCCTGCTAGGGAGCGTGGCACACGCGCCCAGGTGCCCCCTGCAGCCACCGCGGGGAGCTGACCGGGGAAAGGCAGCTGGGTGTCCGGGCTGGGAGGGAGCGGTCCGCCAGCCCGAGGCTGTGGGACGCACTAGGAGGAGGCTGGGCCCGGGTCCCGGTTACACAGCAGGGAGTGAGGGGCCTAGGGGTTGACCCCTGTCGGTGTCCCCAGCCTCCCTCCCTGTTCTCTGAGTGGCTCGTGGCCAGTCCAGGGCTCAGAGCCAGGGAGGGGCTGAGGATGTGGGGACACCTCCCCTGGCAGGAGGGTTTGGGGCATCAAGGCCAGTGGGGGTTCAGAGGGTAGAGGGGAGCCACGGTCTCACCAGCAGGAACCGGGCGGGGGCCCCCCGGGGGCCTGGGCCAGGAGGGACGCCCTGCCTTCCCGCCGCCATCCATACGGCGCCTGGTACCCGCTGCCTGTCCTGGGCGTCCCCAGGCTGCCTGTGCCTGAAGGGACGTGCTCTGCGGTCCCGGGAGGGCGAGGACAGCATCCACCCATGAATTTATTTCTCAGGATTCCCGTCGGGCTTTGGCGGGAAGCTGCGGCATCCCTGCCTGGAGCTTGGGTGGGCAGCAGGCGGCCTCCCAAGCACGACGGCAGGGCCTCCACGCCCGGACAGCTCGAGGAGGAGGGCGGCTGGAGGGCCCGGTCAGGCTCTCCTTGGGTTGTCACCATAGTGTGGACGTCAGGATAAGCCACCTGATGCTTTAGGGAAAAAGAAAACTCGGGTAGCCGCTCAGCCTTCCTGTCCGGGGGGCCATCGAGGGACCGAGTCTCCAGGCTGCCCGGCCCCTCCCCACGCTTGGCCTCTGCGGGGCCTGCGGAGGTACGGGGAGCAGTATCCCCACCCTGCTGGACGGGCGGGCAACCAGGGCAAAGTAGGGCTTGGCCCGTGGGGCCCTTGGCCATGAGTGGGAAGGCCGGTGTGCCAGGAGTCGGAAGACGGGGTCTCCGTCCGGTCTGTACTGCGGGTCGGGTGTGTGGCCCTGGAGAGTCCACCTGGCTTCTCTCACCTTCAGTTTCCTCATTTTAAAAATAGAGATAAGGATGCCCACTCCCACAGATGGGGGACACGGGACCTGGAGTGGGAAGTCTTTTGCGGGGGGTCACAGGCCTCTTCACCTGCCCTGTTCCAGGCCCCCCCATCCTGGCTGCAGTGCCCTCCCCCAGGGGCGTCAGATGCCAACAAGCATGTTGCTTCCGCTGTAGAGGGAAAAACCCAGATGCCAGCGTGCCTGCCTCATCGGCCGTGGCCGTGCTGCCCACCCACAGGGATGCGCTCCTGAATGCGGACTTTGTCCCATTTGGCAAAAGGGACCTGGGAGACTGGAGCCTGATGCCGGGTCACTGAGCCAGGACGTCACGCCGTGGGCTCCAGCCCGCAGCCCCCGACGTGGACCGGAACCTGCGGGAGGTGCGGTGTCCCCATCCAAGACGGCAGCCGAGCCCGCTCCCCCGCCCAGGCCTGCGGCTGGAAGGACCCCGAGGGCAGGCGTGCGGCTCCTCCTTCTCTGGGGCCCCTGCATGCAGTGGCGCATACTTGTGCTCACACTGGGACTGCCGTGCACTCGGCAGCCTCCCACGAGCCTTGACTCCAGGACCGTCCCACAGCGGGCCCGGTTCCGGCCCGTGTGGCTGCAAGTGTACTGGCCGGGTGGCTGTCAGGAGGAGACCTCCCCTGAGGGCCAGCCTGGGGGGACGCTGTCTGCTCCCCGCCCAGTCACAATCCTGCCTCCAGGCTGGGAGGGGGGCAGCTGGGACTGAGCCTGGAGCCCGGGACCCTGCTGAGTCCCGATGGCCTCACCATCAGCTCCCCTGGGATCGGGTCCTCTGGGGCCTTGAGACTTTCCTTTCTTTCCAGCAGCTTCTGAGCAGTCTGACGATTCTCCTTCCTGCGGCGGGTAGAGACCCGGAGCCTAAGGCAGGTGTCGCTTCTTCAGAGGAGGGTCTTCGTGCTGAAGGCTTGTTTGATGTTTGGGGAAGTTGCCAGGGACTGCGGTGGCAGCCAGTCTCTCTAAAGGTTCCTCCCCTCCCCCTGAGCGTGTGCATGTGGATGTGTGTGCGCGTGTGTGTACGGACAGCCACACAACCAAACTGCGTGTTCACACGCACACGTACCCACAGGCTTTGGCCCAGAGGGTCTCCCTGCCATGAAGGAAATGAGTAAACAAATTCCACATTTTTGTTCCCCTCGGAGGTTTGCAAAGAAGGTGTTAAGAGTGCAAGATTTAAATCATAAACTTTATTAAAAGCCAAACGGCCCAACATGTAGCTGTTGCCTACTTGGACCGTGTCTGGGGCGAGGCTCCTGAGCTGATCTGGAAGGCATCAGAGGGGGAGGACGCGCCCGGGCAGGAGCGCGGGGCGGCCTGCGTGCAGGGATTCTCCCCTCCGTGCGCCCTCACGCTCCCTCCTCAGCCTCCCGGACTCAGAGCCCCAGCTGTGGGCAGCCGGGTGGCTTGCAGAGCACTCTCCTGACCCGACGCCGGGGTTCACATCTGTGTCTCACCAGCTCTTCCGGGGGCCCCTGTGAGGTCTGCGTCCAGGTTTGCATCAGTTGCCATTGCCGGGGGTGACTCACGTCCCTGGGGCAGCCCCCCGGCCCACCAGCTCCCACCACCACCAAAGTGGTTTGTGGTCGTCCTGCTGGGTGGCCCCCTGTGAGTTTAAGAAACGAGACTGAGAAGGGAGTTACTTGTAGAGCACATGCGGTGCCCTCGGTCTCCCGGCTCCAAGCGGAGGGCAGGAAGGGGCTGCTGATTAAATGCCCGCGATGAGCTGGACGCCAAGCCAGCCCTGGCCACGCGACGGACCGGGGTCCCATCTGCGTTTCAGACGGATGCGGCTCACATCTGTTCTCTCATCAGTGTACCCTCTGCATACAAGAGTGTCCGCATCCTAGGTGCTCGATAAAACCGCACTCCACGAATGGATGGGAAGGAAACAGAGCTCAGAGCGGGATGCCGCATACACGGGCTCACGCAGCCCGGCTGCGGCCAGCTGGGTAGACCCCCGGGCTGCCCGACTCCCGGCCTGGCTCCACCTCTCCTGCCTTCCAGGCTCTTCTGCCTCTTCTCTGGGTATAGCTTGTGGGGCTCTTTCAAAGGCTACCAGCAAGTGATATGGCAATTCCCTCCAAAATTAAACTAAACTAACTACCAGATGACCTGGCAGCTCTACTTCTGGGTCTTTACCCCAGAGGACTGAGGGTCTTAAAGAGATGCCTGTACACGCACGTCCATGGCAGCATATTCACAAAAGCCAAAAGGTAGAAGCGATACAAGTGTCCATCGATGGATGAACAGATGAAACAAAGTATCCATAAGATGGAATGTTATTCAGCCTTAAAAAAAAAAGAAAAGAAAAGAAATCCTGACACAGGATACAACACGGAGGAAACTTGAAGACATTATGCTAAGTGATTAAGCCAGACCCCAAAGGACAAATATTGTGTGACTCCTCTTATGGAGCTCCCTAGAATAGGCAAGTTCACAGGAACAGAAAGTAGGAGCGTGGTTGTCACGGCGGGAGGAGGGGGATGGGAAGTTAGTGTTTACTGGGGAAAGTCTCAGTTTGGGAAGATGAAAAAGTTCTGGATGTGAACCGTGGTGATGGTCACACACAATGTGAATGTACTTAATGCCACTGAATTATGCACTAAAAAATGGTTAAAATGGTAACATTTATGTAAATTTTATCACAATAAAAAATTAATTAAAAAAGAAATACAGACGATGTAGAATGGAGTTTTTGTTGGGGATGACATGAAACTTTTGAGTATAGATTGTGGTCATGATTATTCAACATTGTGAATTCAGTGTCACTGCATTGTGTACTTACCAGTAGTTAAAATCATAAGTGTTAGATGTTTCTTTGTTTGTTTGTTTGCGGTACGCGGGCCTCTCACCGTTGCGGCCTCTCCTATTGCGGAGCACAGGCTCCGGACACGCAGGCTCAGCGGCCATGGCTCACGGGCCCAGCTGCTCCGCGGCATGTGGGATCCTCCCGGACCGGGGCACGAAGCCGTGTCCCCTGCATTGGCAGGTGGACTCTCAACCACTGCGCCACCAGGGAAGCCCTGTTATATGTTTTTTTATCACACACACAGAAATTTTTTTAATTTTAAAGGCTGCTCCACACCAGATCCTTGCAGTCTTGGGCACTGCTTTGGTCGCTGTTGCTCCCTTGCCTAGAACCTCTCAAGGTTCCTCTTAGCCCAGGATGAAGCCTAAGCCAGTCTGCCCAGCACCAAGGCCTGTCCACTGCCCGGTCACTGCTCATCGGCTCCCCACACCAGCCTCCCCGGGGCCTCCCCGCTCCCTTGCTCGGCCCCGACCCCGGTTCAGGGCCAGTGTCCCTGGAACATTGACAGTGTCCTGGCAGCTCCTTGCTGGCCCATCCCAGACACACCCTCCCTGTAGCCCCAGGCTGTCCAGTCATTCTTTTGCCTCCCTCTGGTCTGCCCGAAAAGGACACCTGCATGCTTCCTCTGCTTTCCAAACAGGGAACAGGGCATAAGGAGGTTGAGTAAACTACCTTTTATTAGATTTGTTTGGTTTAGAGCAGAAACCCTGTGAGGAATTCACTTTATATCGGAAGTAGAGAGAAGCTGCTTTCTATTAAGGGGTTGCCCAAACTCCCCTCTTATTACAGGATCCCCTGGACTACACACAGCCCCTCACACTCTCTGAGGCCACCAGTTCTATCTTTGAACAGATTTTTATGTTAGGAAATTCTTCCTTGTAGACTTGTGGGTGATTAGAGCTGCAAAGGATCTTAAAAACAATCCTGTCCGGTCTCTTCATTTTAAACAGAAGGAGGTCTGGAAACACTAAGCACGGCGGTCGTGGTCCCATGGCCACTCGGGGGCAGGCCCAGATCCCCACCCTGCAGGCCGGGGCCCCTCCAGCGCCGCACTCGAGCCCCCTGCACTGGGGCCCCAGCCCCGCCTGAATCCCACGGCAGCTACAGCTCTTTCCCAGTGGCCCCAGCTCAGGACGTGTCTTCCCCATGGTCCCCCTGAGAGCTGGGTGACGGGAGGCCAGGCACAGGCTGAACCTGGATCCATCTCCAGCCCTTCCTACGTCAGCAAGAATCGGTCTGCGCTACCAGAAGCAGCAAAGGTCAATGCTGTTTACTCCGACCAGGCCCGGGCACCCCACTGATGCCACCCATGGAGGCGGCATCTCACATTTTGTTTAATAAATAAATCCAGCGTCCAGCGGAGACAGCAGAAGACAGTTGATGCTTCCAAACTGTAGCGCTCACTGGGATTCTCAAATTGCCAGCAACTGCAAAGTGTAGATGTGAACCTGGGGGATGAGATGGGGGTTCACCCACTCCCCGCTGTGGAGCCAGAAACTGTAGCTGCTACCTACGTTTGTACCAAATTTAATTGCTGTATCCGACAAAAACACCAACACATACTCAACTTCACACACAGCCTCTGAAACGGCTTGAGAAAAACCCCAAATAACTTGGAAGTAACGTTCAAACAGAACTTCTCAACCCAACTACAAGGCTTATGGAGCAGACTTTCAAAGGAGCTATCAAGATATCTGAGAAATGAGAAAACTCGAAACTACACTTAAAATTTTTGACTTCCTGCATGAAGAGAAGGAATGTCACAGACTGTCCCTGGTACTATGGGGTGAGTGTGGGGTGACTGCCTGAGCGGAAGGGCTGGGGCACCCACACATGCATGGCACCTCCCACCTCCAACAGATATCCTACCAAAAAGGAAAATGAGTCTAATCGGGGATGATTTATTTTTAGTGAACCCATGTTGTGTCCTTGTACTGAATAATTTCTGTTCAAAGTGTGTCCAGAAACACTTTAATAACCGCCTCTAAATGTTTTGCTGTAAGATTAACATTAATTAAAAAATTTAAAAAAGCAGTTGCTGTTTGACCCCCCAGCGCAGATGCCGGCAATGTTCCTCTGTAGTGAGACGGACAGGCCAGCTTCACGGGTGTCACTCAGGACCCTGGGTTTAGAGGGGCTACCACACTCGTCCTCTGCTCTACTATGACCATCGTGGGATTCTTAACCATTTTTTTAAAATAAATTTATTTATTTTATTCATTTATTTTTGGCTGCGTTGGGTCTTCATTGCTGCACACGGGCTTCCTCTAGTTGCGGCAAGCGTCCCCTGCATCGGCAGGCGGACTCTCAACCACTGCGCCACCAGGGAAGCCCCTCGGTCTGTAACCTTTGAGAATGGCTTTTCTCAGCAGAATGTCTTTGAGATCCACCCAGATTGTTGCACGGATCAGTGTTGGTTCCTTTTGGTCACTGAGTGGTATGGACGGGCCACGTTTTGTTCACTCACTGACCTGTTGAAGGACATGTGGGCCATTTCCAAGACTGGGCTGTTACAAATAGAGCTACTGTGAACTTCCAGGTACAGGTTCTGTGGGAGCGCAAGTTTTCATTTCTCTGGGATAAAGGCCCAGGTGTGCGAATGCCAGATTGTACGGTGCGCGTATGTTTAGTTTTTAAAGAAACCGCCAGACTCTTTTCCAGAGAGGCTGCTCCATTTTGCATTCCCACTGGCAACTTATGAGAGAGCCGGCTTCCCACAGCCTTACCAGTCGCTCTGTGCATTTTAGCTGTTCTCGTGGGTCTGGGGTGGCACCTCACCGTGGATTTCGCTGGCGTGTTCCTAGTGGCTGGTGATGAGCACGTTGATTTTTGTATGATGTTGAGGCTCACATTTTCAACCTATGGGTGCCCAGTGGCCCCAGCACCCCTTGCTGAAAAGACTGTTCGTCCCACTACCACATGTAGAACAGATGGCTGGTGGGAAGCAGCCGCATAGCACAGGGAGATCAGCTCGGTGCTTTGTGACCACCTAGAGGGGTGGGGTAGGGAGGGTGGGAGGGAGACGCAAGATGGAGGAGATATGGGGATATGTGTATACGTATGGTTGATTCACTTTGTTATCCAGCAGAAGCTAACACACCATTGTAGAGCAATTATAGTCCAATAAAGATGTTGGAAAAAAAAAAAGACTGAACTGCTGGGGACAACCGTCCCCCCAATGAGCTGCCTTTGCAGCTTTGTCAACAGCATTTGGGAGTGTTTGTGTGGGTCTGTTCCCAGGCTCCGCACCCTGTTCCACTGATCTGTCTGTCCTTCCATTAAGCCATGCTGCCTTGATTACTCCAACTATATTGTAAGTTTTCACATCAGGTACAGTAATTCTTCGCAATTTATTCTTCCAAACGGAGTGGATTTTAAGACAGTATCCCCCCTAGATTCCATTCTAGGCTGAGACAAGCCCAGGAAATTTCAACACAAATTGGGTGATTTGGGAAATGTTTTAGGACTCTGGAAAAAGGTGTGCTTTTCCCCACAAGAATGGATGGACACATCTTCTCTTTTTCTTTTCTTGTTTTTTTTTCTTATTATGGTAAAATATAAATGACATGAAACTTACCATCCATCTGTAAGTGTCCGGTTCAATAGTGTCAAGTGCACTCACGCTGGGGTGCAATCACCCACCTCCAGAACTTTTTCATCTTCCCCAACGGAAGCTCCACCCCCTCCTGCCGCCCCTCCCCCGGCCCCGGTGAGCGCTAGTCTACCTTTTGTCTCTATGTATTTGCCTCTTCTCGGTGCCCTCATGTAAGTGGAGTCACACAATGTCGGTCCTGTTGTGTCTGGCTTACGTCACTGAGCACAGTGACTTCAAGTTTCATCCATGCTGTAGCTTGAGTCAAATTTTCGTTCCTTTTTAAGACTGAATGACGTTCCACTGTGTGTTTCTACACATTGTGTTTATCCATCCATCAGTCAGTGGATGTCTGAGCTGTTTCCACCCCTCTGCTCTCGTGACCTCGGGGTCCTGATGCATCTTCTCAATTCCTGGGTTCACGCCCAGGAGTGGACCAGCTTCTCCTATGGCAGACTCTGGACTTGTTCAAACTTCTGCTTCCTTCCCTCCTCCCGTCGAGACCCCAGGGGCCACCAGCAAGGGGGTCCACAGGGCCACCAGGGGGAGCCTCCCACCCTGGGATCCAGTGGGTCTTTGCTTTCTTTAAAGCCTCTGGCTGGTGGGGCAGGAGGGGACACAGCGCACAGGAAGCAGCAGCCACCCACTGCTCGGGCCTGACCCGGCCTGAGCGGCTTGGCGGGTAGCGCTTGTTCCCCAGAGCTCCAGGTACGGCCCCAGAATTGTTTTATTAAAAGCATCATGTCGGGGCTTCCCTGGTGGCGCAGTGGTTGAGAGTCCACCTGCCGATGCAGGGGACACGGGTTCGTGTCCCAGTCTGGGAGGATCCCACATGCCGCGGAGCGGCTGGGCCCGTGAGCCGTGGCCGCTGAGTCTGCGTGTCCGGAGCCTGTGCTCCGCAGCGGGAGAGGCCGCAACAGTGAGAGGCCCGCGTATAGCCAAAAAAAAAAAAAAAAAAAGCATCATGTCTCCAGCCCCAGGGGCCAGAGAACCGCCCTTTTTCTTAGTTTGGGGGAAATTGGTTTCCTGCCTCCCTGTAAGCTTGAACAGATTACGCAGAAAAGCACTTTATCTTCTGCATTTCTCCCACCGTCTCCAGCGCAGCCCGCCGCCCCCCCCCCACCGCTATTTATAGAACTGGGCCAGCGTGACTCCCGCCCCTGAGTGATGGTGGGCGTGGGATGGAGACCTGGGGTGTTTGGGGCGGAGTTTGGAGAAGCCTCTGTCTCCACATTGGCTCTTGTACACCTGGGGACAGGTGAGGCCTGACCTGGGTCCCCCTGGCCTCGCTGGGTCTCAGCATTCTCACCTGCAAGATGGGATGACAAGGGTGCTGTCCTCAGAGTGCCATTAGGAGGGTCACATTCCTCAGCCCGTGGTTCGCGCTCCATTAGGACTGGTCAGTGCTGTCCTGACGCTGTTACAATATAATCTCTGGACCGAGCAGGTGTCCCTCCACACATTTCCTGACACCACATACTAGTGGAAAATCCATAAAAGCTAACAGTTATCCCTGTGACACGGTGTAACTGACAAATCACCCTCACCCGTTGCCATGGGAACTATCCTAATCCGGAAGCTTTCCCAAAAGCCGGGCTCCGGGGTCTGCGCTTCCCAAACAGTGGTTCTTATGCTGGAGAGGGTGTTCCCTCCCCGACCCCAGAACCAGCAGCCCCACCCGACCACGGCACCAGGGCCCCGAGGAAGGTGGAGGGACACCCAGGGGGCTACTGGAGGGCAAGGAGGGCTGGCCGGGCCAGGGCTGCAAGCAGGAACACGGCCCAGGTGGTTCCTCCTGTTGGCTGCCCTGGGCGAGGAGCGGACGGGTGGTGCCCTGGGGCTGCCCCACAGCTTCTCCGTAGCTGAGTGTATGCCCGTGGCTTCAGCTGCTCAAAACATCCTTTATTGCTACCAGCCCGCCAGCCCCTCCCGAGCCCACTGAGACGGGAAAGAAAGTCAGACTGGGCTCTGCGGTTAAAGCTGGGCCTCGGCGTGGGGCTGGGCTGGGGCGCTGGGGCTGCCCGTGCGGAGCAGGACAGGATGCATCACCTCTGGCACCGAGGTCTCAGGACCACCTCTCGGAGCCCAGTCCTGGGCAGTGAGGGGCCTCCTTGTCACCCCTCCCTCACTGGGGGTGACTGTCTTCCCTCGGCCCCCAGGGGACAAGGCTGAGTGTTCCCTCTTTTGTTTCTTTTTTGTTTCAAGCAATGAGGACTCCACTTGGCTGGTGGGGACCCTCCAGCCCGTGGCGTTGGCTGCTGACCCAAGGCCCTCCCGGCACGCCCGCCGGCTGCCCGCTCTTGCCCCCCTCGGGCCACCCCTGCTCAGGCCCCCAGCTCCGGCCCTCCCTCCCCTCCTCCAGCAGCTCTGAGCCAGCTCCTCCCCAGAGAGAAACTCCCCTCCCTCCCTCTCTCTGGCCCAACTGCCAACCCGCCTGATTCATCTCTGTCTCCCCACATCAAAGGCTCTCGGGCCAGGGCTTGGCCCTAAGTCAAAACGTACGTGCTCCATAGCTGGAGCACGAGTGTCCTCTGTCTGTCCGGGTCGCTGTCATAGCAGCCATGCTCAGGGTTCTCTAAGTGCAAAGGGAGAGGCTTTTAAAATATTGATGGTGACCAGGTCGGGTCTGAACCTTTAACAGTTAGAATGAAGGCATCTTTGAAACACACACTCAAAACCCATCCCAGCGAGTGAAATTCCTGGGGACCCTGGATTGCCAGGCCTGGGTTTCGATGACCTGGGCCTCCTCTGTCAGCTTCCGGAGACCCTGTCCCTGTCACTCACTGCAAACCCAGGTGGACATTTAAACTGAAAAGCTGAGCGAGCAGCTCCTGGCTGCCAGCCACCAGCTGGGACAGGAGCCCTGACAGAGCCTTGGGGAGTGAACTGGAGGTGGGCGGCCGCCTGGGTGTTGAGGCCTAAAGGTACTGGGAAGGCTCCCAGCGTCCCATCTACCCCCAGGGCCCTGAAGCATCTCCTCCATCCAGATGCTGGGGTGCCTGAAATTCCACCACTGGAGAATCTGCTGTGGGTCTGGTAGCTCTTCTGTTTCCAGAAATTCCTGCTTAAAATGCACCCCAGATGGCAGCCCACGACTGAAATCAGCCTACAGGATACAGGTGTGGTTACCAGGCTACAAGAAAGGCAAAAAGGAAATGAAGCAGGGCTGGGGGGAGGGGGGCGGTTAGGAGTTTGATAAAGGAGTGGGTGAGGTCACTAGCCAGCACTTTCCCCTCCTGGGCAGTCACCTCCCTCCCTGTTCTCTCCTTATCAGTTTCCCTCCCACCCACTCAGGTTTGGGAAACGCGGGTCAGCCCCTCCAGCCCACCAGCAAGTCTCTCAAAGCCAATGGCATTTATATGTTTCTTCTCTTAGAATCAAAGGTGTTTAAGGCCCATGTTTGAAACTTGAAACACTGAATATAATTCCAGTCTCTTTGCTCATCCTCTTTCCGTCTCACTGTCTTCATGGCCAGAGCATGAAGTCTCAAGAAGGGCTTCTAGGAAGGCAGAGTCCCCAGAGTCTCATTAGCGTTGAAGCTGATTGCTGTTTCCTGTGACTCGTTTTCATTGATCAACCTGTTTACGGACATCCAGGGTTAGTGCAGGTGCTGAACTTAGTTATGTGTTAGGACCCAGAGGCTTGTGGACAGAGTGAAAAAGATCAGAGAACAGGGGAGGGTGCTGGGCTAAGTGCTTAAAACTTCACATCGTCCAGTGTAACTCCATTACGATGACACATTCCCATGTGTCACTGTTCGCCTCTTGTGGTACAGCCATTTTTTCTCAAGCCAAACAAAAGCTCCAGCCAGGGAACTACCAGCACAGCTTCCCAGCTCAGAAGGTGGGATTCAGGAGTTCATAAGTGCTTCTGATGACAATTACAGGTCGGGGGACAAACCATGACTTAACTGTGAGAGGTTTGGATTACCTGTGGATTTCCTCTTTCATCCTCATTAGTACCATTAGGCGAAAGTTAACTCTCAAACACTAGGGTGATGGCGGACCGGAGCCCAGTCTCAGCTGATGCACCGCCGAGGCCAAGGTGGGCTGGAGTCGGGCTGGGGAACCAGGTGGGCTCCCCTCCGCCCTGCCGTCCGCCTGGGCCTCTGGGAGCCAGGGCGCCTCTCCTCTCCTCTCAGGCTTGCTGGGTGTGGACCTATGGGACCCTGTGGCCGAGTCTCAGACTGAGCTGAGGACCAGAATTACCTGTGGGGCCTTAAAAGTACAGACCACAGACACACCTGTTCAGAAGGCCTGAGGTGCAAGCCTGGGAGTCTGCGTTTGTAACAGTCTTTCCTGGGAGGTTCTGATAAACCCGCAATCCAACCCACCAGAGCCCTAGGAAGCCTCCCAAGCAGCAATTTCGGAGCCCGAGGACGGTGAGACACCCTCTGGTCACAAGACTCAACATCCCCTGGAGAGGAGGGAGGAAGGCCCCTCAGGGCGTGGACTGCTAACCACCCCTCCGAGCTCCCAGCCCCCTCCTCCAACACCAGGAATTTCTCATCCGCCTCACTTTTCTTCTGATTTCAAGCGTGTCCAGGGGCCGTATTGTGAAGAGCACATCACTTGACCCCAGGGCCCCTGCCGGCCGGCTCTCCTCCCAGTTAACCGTGCAGGGATTATCCCCGAGGCTCCATCCCCTCCCACCTTGACCCTGGCCGTCTGGCTTTCATAGTTTTCAGTTCAGTTTGCTGGAGCTGCGTCTCCAGCCACCCCGACCTCTAACCCCGCTCCGGGTCGCTGTTTCCTGCCGTCAACACTTGACCGCCCCACTGACCCTCAAAACGAGATGGACGTGGGGTCAGAGTCTCGTCTCCCACCCACACCTCCAGCCGCTTCCCTTTCCCTTTGACCCAGTCTTGGCTTTGTGAGGTTAGCGAGGACACTGCGGCCCCAAGAGAGGAAGTGACCTGTGCGGGGTCCACCCCGTCCTGAGGGCACCGGGATCTACAGCGGGGCACCTGACCTGGCTGTGTGCCCCTCTGCGGCCCCCAGCCCCACCATGAGGGCAGACCTCCTGACACGGGCACCGTGTCCCTGTGCCCTCCTACATCCATCTGTACAGAACACACGAAAGCACTTCAGTCAAAGCTGAGAAGGGGAAACAGGAGGGACATGGGGACACTGGCATCTCAAAAGGGACGTAGCATTTCGTGTCCGTGGCGACTCCAAACAGGGCCTCCCTTTGGGCCATACTCTGGAGCCGTTTATTCCTGGGGCCCCGCCCACGAGGGCTTCCCGTCCGCGCACCCTGGGGCCTCGGCAGGTGATGCTCACGGAGGCTAGGGTCTCCGGATTTCGCCAGTCTTTAGTGACACCTTCAGCTGCCTCATTCTACATATTTGTGAAGCAGTAATTCATTCAAGGAACAATTTAGGACCCTGTATATCTTCTCGTAGGAGAAAAATGGGGTTGAAGATCCAGGAGTTCAAGGGCTGAGAGCCACAGCAGACTGTCCAAATGGGAACTAACTCAGCCCTGTCTACTTTGAAGTAGTAATACCGTTACTAGTTTTTATTGAGTGTGTGCCACATACAAGACGTGGTTCTCGGTTTCCTCACCTGCACTGCCTGACTTAGGCCTCAGTTTCCCCAGGCAGGCTGCCGTCTTACTCCCCTGCAGATGACGAAACCGGGGCTGAGAGACAGCAGTGGCGTCTTGCCCAAGATCACACAGGCAGTGAGTCCGGACTTCCCGGGGGGGCTACGTGGAGCCCCCTGCTCAGCACCCTCGTTAGATGTCGCCCTGGAGGGCACTTGGCCTCTCTTTGGGGAGAATTGGTCACAGGAGACCCCTCCAAGTGCGGTGAGCGGAGCTGTCCTCATTGGATGGATCTCAAGCAAGATAAAATGTAACTCTGCACGTATCAGCAGTTGAAACTGTCAATACTTTAGCCTCCTTCTGCCTTTATACAGATTCCTTGGGCTGCTGGCCTCCTGGGGTGAACTTTTCCCAGGAAGTCAACTGCAGATTGAGCTCATGACGGCAGAACTTTCTTCTCACCTGCTGCCTTCGGTGCTTAGAATCCCCCTGACCCACATGTCCCAGAATGGCTCAGCTACCGTTGAGTCCGTGGGGGAATCTATGGATGGTATCCGGACATTTGGGTCCGAATCTACCATTGTTTTCAGCCCTTGTTCTCAGAAAGGCATCCAGATAAGAGGCACAAAATGAACACCGAACGGCCCAGGCAATGCGCCTGCGAAGTAGCTGTTGGGAGGCGGTTACCAGGTTTGCCTCTCTGTCCTCTGGCTTCAAAGGCTCATCAGGTTGGTGCCCCCAAGAAATCTTCTGTGCATCCCTATGAACCCTTAGAAAGGGCTAGAGAAGCAGGCTGGGGTGGGGGGCGGACCTTCCCACCTCAGGGTGCTTTCCTCCTCCTCCATCTGGAGCAGCTGCGCCCTCCGAAGCGCTTCCTCCCGGGGCTGGGATGGAAAGGGAACGGTCGCCCTCAGCGTGCACAGCCCAAGGGGCAGAGGTCAGCCCTAGACTTAGTACCCCGACAGGCTGGCTCCTCCTGTCTCTTTCTGATGGGGTTTCGTTAGCTGTTCTGGCTTGGAAGGGGCCTCCCAACGTGGCCGGTGGCCTGTGAGGGCATGACCAGGATGGGGGAATAGGGTCTCCAATAAAGAGCAGAAGTCTTTACTAATTTCCATATGTCCAAATACTTGCTTTCTCTTTCTTTGTTTAAACCACAAATGCCAAGTCAGGGTATGTTTTATCTGGGGGAGAAGGCAAGAGGCCCCACCCAGCAATCACAGACAAAACATGGGCAAGATCTGTCCACAGTCCCATCGGCTCTCATCTCCGGGCTGACTCAGGCAGTGGGGCGCTCACCACTTCCCTTGGGAATCCAGCCCAGGACTCGGGGTTCCTCGTGTGAATGCTTTCCCAGCTACTCAGCCACATGCTCCTTTCCTGGGGGTGGCGGGGGGGGGTAGCTGCAGCTTCCCTCGCTGGACCACAACTGTTGACTCATCTTGGACCGAGACGGAGGTGGGAGGTGCAGGACCACTCCAGGGACAGCTGGGGTTGCTGTCATCTGTCACCTGCCCTCCCCCTGGGTGGTCAGCTAGCGGGGGCGGGGGGGGGGGAGGGGGGGAGCAAAGTGGCTCGTTCTTGTGCTCCTTCCTTTAGACTTTAAACTTCCTGCGGCTGGGACCTGCTCTCAGCCATCTCTGTGTGTTTAGGGCTCAAGAAATGTGAGTGTGACGCGAATCCCCAAATTCTCCCAGTCTGCATTCCGGAATGATCAGGGCCTCCTGCATGAGGTCTTCCCTTGACCTCCCGCAAAGACCCTAACCCCTGAGCCTATGCTTTCTCCCCAGGAGGAGAGGAACTGAGCCTATTTGTAATCTGACAAGGTGGATTCAAAGCTCTCATCCTGCATGAGGCCAGCTACCCTCTGTGTCTCATCTGTCCCCAAAGATAAAGCCTTGAACTAGTTCCCCTCCGTGAAGGGGGCTGGCGGGGGGGCATGGCAATTGTAGGCCATTCATTTCAGGTTGCTGGACCTGGTCTCATAAACCCCATTCACTGCGAGGTGAGAAGAGTCGTCAGGCACCTCCGGCCAAGACGGCACAATTCCAAGGAAGACTTTCCCTCTAATTAGTCTGGTATTTGCTAAAACTGCTCTTACTTTCCTTATTGTAAAACCCAGAGGACAATAGCTCCTTATTGCCAGCCCAGTACGGTGGGTTCCTGGTCCCTCGTTCCCTGACCACCGCCCGACCCCCGCGGTCCCTTCCCCCACTGAAAGGGGAAGCTTGTCACCCTGTTCAGTTACTAATTAAAAAAGGCCAAGCCTTTGATTACTGCTATTGTTTTTTCTTCTCACTGTACTGCATTCAAAGGCAATTTCTTTAGCAGAGCGACCTCCTACTCACTCAGGGAAGAGAAGGGGGGGGGGTTCAGAACTTTGAAAAAAAAAAAAAAAAAGCAGTTGGAGGGCCGGCCTCAAACCATGCTGGCCCCATTGGTTGGTGCCCTGTTACTGGGGTCTGGAATCGGGTCCAGGGCTGGAGCTGGAGCTCTGCCTACTCCCTCTGGGGCAGCTCACCCAGGGTGCACTGCCCAGACCTGGGGACATCGGTCCCAGCCGAGCCTCTAGTGACCTTTCAGGCACCGGGCAGTGACTATGGACTAATTCAGGCCGGACGCTGCCCCAGAAGCGATGGGAGCGCGCGTTTCCCATGTGGAAGCACTCTTCTTGGTGTACCCGCGCCGCGCCAGCTTTCCTTGTCCCAGGGATGGCTCTGCTGGGTGCTGTCGAAAGGGGTCCAGGACCAGAGGGAATGGCTCGGGTTTGTGAGGCAGAAATAACAGATCACTCCATTCCTTGGGGAGATTCAAGGAGGATAAAGCGCGTGTGAGTGTTTGATGTGAGTAGAAAAGCTACTACGTGAGTCCCAGAGCCTCCAGCCCCGCAGTCCCTGAGTTGGACGCCCCGGGGGCTGCTGGCGCGTGAGACCCCAGGTGCTCCCGGAGGACCGGGTCGAGTTCCGGCGAAGGGGCCGGTGGGTGTGCGGAGGGTCCGGGGGGGCTCCCCACGCGCGCCCGGGGGTCGGGGCCCGCGCAGGAGCGGGCGCGCGGGGAGCTGAGGCAGGTGCGAGGCCGGGTGCCGCCCGCGAGGAGCCCCGGGGGCGGGTTGGCTCGGCGCGGCGGGGCGGGGGCGGGGAGGAGGCGCGGGGCGGAGCGCGGGGCCCGGGACCCGCCGGCCGGCGCCGGCCCTGCACTCAGAGCCGCGGCCGCCACCGCCGCAGCCAACTCGGGCCCAAGTTCCCGGCCGCGGTGGAGAGGAGCGCGCAGCGGGCGGCCCGAGCCCCGCGCAGGGCCCGGCCTCCTCCGCTCGGCCGCCGCCCGCGCCCCGCCTCCGCCCATCGGCTCGGACCCGGCGCCGCGCGGGAGCCCTCGGGGCAAGGAGCGCGGGCTCCGCGGGGGCGACCGGCCGACCCCCGGGGCCGGGCGGACACTCGGCGGGACCGGAGCGCAGCGCGGAGAGTCGGCGCCCCCGGCCGCTGCGGCCCCGCGGGCGCTAGAAGGGCCGGGTCGGGCAGAGAGCGAGCCGGAGCCCGCGGGCCTGACAAGCCGCGGACGCGCAGGTAAGCCTGGCGGCGGCCGGGAAAGAGAGCCCACGCCCCGCCGCCCAACTTCCCCGCGCCCGCGGGCCGGTCGGGGCACCCGGATCGGGAGCGGGGAGGTGCGGTCCGGGAGGGGCCTCCCCTCCACCCCCCGCGCCCGGGGACCGCGAGCTCGGCCCGGGACGGGTCTGAGGGGCCGGGGCCCGGCGGCGCGGGGGGCGCGCAGGGGAAGGGGTCCCCGCCGCCGAACAAAGCTGGGGCCGCGGGCTCTCGCCGCGCCCGGGCCGCCTCCAGCCGGCAGGTAGCGAGGGTCCCCGCCCTCCCGGCGGGCGGGTGTCGCCGCTTTCGGTCCCCGGGCGGCGACCGCGGAGCCGCGGGGAGCCGCCCCCGGGCGCGCAGGCTCGGCCCCGGCCCGTCCGCGCGCCGCGAGCCCCCGAGCTTCCCGCGCGCTTTTCCCGGCTCGCTCGGGCCCAGCTGGGGTCCGCGGTGGGGTCTGCGCCCCGCGCCCGCCAGACTGTGGCGAGAGCTGCATCTGGATTCTTTTAACCCCCGCGAGCAGTGCTAGTTTGGTGCCTGGATTCCTGTCTAAGCCCGAGCAGGTCTCCGGCTGGTCTTCCTAGTTTTCTGTTTTCTTTCATTGCGCCTCCGCTCGCCCTGCCTCTTCCATCCCAGCCGGGAGAGGTGCGGGGTGGCCATTCTCCACCTCCTCGTGGAGCCGCAGGGGATATTTGGCCACGCACTCTAGTTGGAGCCCCCGTTCCTAGATGTTCTCATCCTGCAAGTCTTCGTGAGAGACCATTCCACTTGCCTGGAGCGGGACTGCTTCTGTTTTGCAGAGAGGGGAGCTGAGTGGTGACCCAGCTGTTCTGGGGAACTTGCTCTCCACTTTCCCCCGGGCCTTCTTCACTGCTTTTGCCACCTGGCTGCTTGGCAACAGCTTTCAGTTGCTACCACCCTGGGCAGAGTTTCAGCCTGGTACCTGGAGGAGAAAGGCCAGGATCGTGTTACCAGTCTAGCAGCCAAGGAAGTGCCCACTTGCCAGAGCTGTGATGCCATGCCATCAGCATGGGTGTGGAAAACTCCAGTGGGGCAGAGTCACGCTCCTGGCCAAACACCAGCACCCAGGCAGGCACAGGGCTGGAAGCTTAGGGTGACCCCCCCCCGAGGCTGGCCCTAAGGCAACACGGGGGCCAGGGTGCGGCAGGCACACTCTGGGAGAGCTGAGGACCCTTTCCTGGACCCCGGCCCTCCTGCTGCTGACTCAGATGTGCAGTTTACTTATGAAAGGCAAGGCTCCGATCTCAGGCGTGGGCGAGTGAGGCCCGGCCCCGAGCTTGTGCCCACACGCCGGCCAGGAGCACACGCGCGCCCCCCGGCAGACCCGCCGACCTGTGGAACGTGGAAGGCTGAGTGGTGGTTTCCTCTGTTTCAAAATAGCATCTGTTCTCTCTTCACACAGATCTGTGGTTATAAATAGCAGGAGGAAGGAGGTGCGTCTCCTGGGAAGGAAGGGCCGTGCTCAGAGCCCTCTGCACGCTCGCGGGAGGAGTGATGGGGCTGGGCTCTTTGTGGGGACATCCAGTACGGGGCCCGAGGCCAGAGGCACACTGGGGCCAGGTCCCCGCCCCAAAAGGCGCAGGTGGAGCAGACGCAGGGAAGGAGGTTCGTGGAGCAAAGCACCTACCGAGGTGACATGTGGATAAGGACCTAAGGGCAGCCCCACTTCGTTCCTCGGGCGTGGGACCCGATGGGGTCTGCCTGCCGGGAAGCAGGAGCAGCCCTGCTTTCCCAGGCCCCGACTTCCCGTGTATTCCAGTATGAACGTGTGAGCAGGCGTTTGCTCGGTGTGCCCGAAAGCAGCCCTCTTCGTGTCCTTTGGTCGTGCTCATGTCTCCAAGGGTGTCTTATTGGCTTGAAACAACTGTTTTCTGAAAAAAAAATGTCTATGCCCAAAGCTTAAGCCAGATTGCTGGGAGCCACATGCTGTGAAAAGAGAAAATCTGGGATTATTCTTCACCTGTGCGTTTCACGCTGGTCTTGCCCTAGCGGCAGCTGGAAGATTTTTTGTTGGCTCTCCTTCAAGAAGGACAGGAGCCCAGGCGAGGCTGTTCTAATTTTCCCTCCTGGGATGGCTCTGCGGGTCCTGGACGGCCACGCCGGCATGTCTAGCAGGGGACGAGGGCTTTACCTGAAGCGCTAGTGCTAGCCGCCTCCGGAGTAAGCGCCACTGAGCCCACAGAGCTTTCCTGTTCGCTGCTCTGGTCTGTGCTCCCGAGCTCCTTTCCAACCTGCCTGTCGTTCATCCCCTCATCATCTTCTGAACAGGTTCTCAGACGCCACCCGCGCTCCATCCGCACACCTGAACACGGCCCTCAGGGTTTTCAGTGGTTGGTCGGTTGGTGCTGTTTTCGTAGCCCCTTCAAGTATCTCAAGACTCACAATAGCAGATGGAGAAACCCCGAGTGAGGGGAGGACGTGGGGGCTCCCCATCCTCACCCCAGGGGTGTCCTGGCTGGTTTCCATTAAGTGTCTTCAAACTGCCTCCAGCAGTCCAGAGAAATCCAGCAGAGGGCTTGGGAACGGACGCTGTGACGAAGGTGAAAGGCCCTATCGTTTTCCGTCTGAACCACCTTTCATGGTAAAAGTCACCTTCTCCCAGCTTAGCTGGGACGAAGTGAGAGAGTGGCGTGGACATATATACGCTACCAAATGTAAAATCGATAGCTAGTGGGAAGCAGCCGCATAGCACAGGGAGATCAGCTCGGTGCTTTGTGACCACCTAGAGGAGTGGGGTAGGGAGGGTGGGAGGGAGACGCAAGAGGGAGGAGATGTGGGGGCATATGTATAGCTGATTCACTTTGTTATACAGCAGAAACTAACAAACCATTGTAAAGCAATTATACTGCAATAAAGATGTTAAAAAAAAAAGTCACCTTCTCCCCATCTCTGAGGGGCGGCTGTCCACTCCCCCAGGCAGCGAGTTGGCAGATCTGGGAGAGCGGACCTGCAGTTTGGTCCAGTCTGGCCGGCCTTGGCAGTTTGGTCCAGTCTGGCCGGCCTTGGCAGTGACGGCCCACTCGTCCCAGCCCCCCAGTCGGCTCTGTTTACCTGGGTAAATTTAAGCCTCCACCCCTCATCCCAGTTTGACCCACTGGCTCTCGGTCTTGCCCTGTGGCCGCTGGGCAGCGTTTCCAGACTTTCTTGCCCTGTGGTTGCAGCTGGGTCTTTCCCAACTGTGCAGCCTTAGTTCTCCTCCAGACTTTCTAAAGCTGGCCTCTCTCCTCCCGTCTTCTGCCCGCGGGGCTTTCTTCCCAGCTCTTTTTGGAAGCTGGTTAGTACTGGGGAAGCTCTCCCCTGAGCCCTCCAAATGTCAGGTACAGAAGAGTTTCAGGGAGCTCAAGCCTGGCCACTGAGACCTCCTGCTGACTGTAATTGTCGCCAGCCCAGCCCAGGGCCCCAGGGCCCCCTTGGGAGCAAGTGCAGGCCCTAAAGACACAGGGATGTTTTCTCAGACACAGGGGTGTTTCTTTTTGCACCCCGACCCTCCAAAACCCAGGAGGACCCAGCCCGCCTGTACGTCCTGTTGTGTGAGGTTTCGAGGGGAGGTGTACTGGGGGAGGGGTGCATTGTAGCGTCTCCTCTGGGGGCTCAGTTGTCTCTCCCGTCATGTGGGGCTTGCGATTAGATTGCCCTGGAGGCCCTTCCAGTTCTAACAGTCTGTTGTTTCAAACAGCTCTAGCTGGTTCCATTTTGGAAATCCCTCTGCTGTGGACCAGGCCTGGGGGTGGGGAGGCAGCCAGTCAAAGGCGTCTGTTCCCGATGGAGGGGCGGTGACGGAGGGGCATCGGGGCTGCTTTCACAGAGGTACTGTTTCACCCCCTGCAGGCCTGCAGGCAGGGCTTGTGGGCCAGCTGGAGGCTCAGGTTGTGCTCCTGGCTTTGGGCTCTGGCCCGGAGGGGCCCCTGTGGTTAGTCGGCCTCCCAAGAATGGCTCGAGGCCCTGTGTCCAGCTGCTGGTGACTTAGGGGCCAGGGCCTGAGTTCCTGGGGGGCACCCAGGGTCCCTGAGCCCCAGAAATGCTAACCCCTCCAGGGTCACTCCTGTCTCACTAATTGATAAAGGGTCGGGGTGGATTTCCTGAGGTCTTGGCTTCAGTTTGAGAAGTTCTTGGTTTACAGACTTTAGCCCCCGAAGGTCACATCCAAGTTATCTGGAATGTCCTGTCAGTAGATCTGCTCTGAGCCCTGCTGGGAGAGCAAAAGAAATGAGAACAAAGCTTCTCTGACACGGGCTCGGGGTGACCCTGTTCGCTGCCGAGTCTCACTCTGTCCTCCTCTTGGAGGGGACTTTGGGGGAGAAGCCTCAGAGCAGCCCTGGGCTCTGTTCCTGCTGGGCGCCCCCTTCCTCTTCCCAGCAGATACCCAGAGATGATGGCGTTCCTGTCTCTGAGGGAGGTTGAAGGAAGTTGATTCCCTTTGTGGAATCGTCTCTAAGATTATACACCTCACCCATGCTCGTTGCGAAGTTTCTCCTGGGAAACTCTGAGTAATGAATTACTAAATACTTCACACAGATCTTGTCTGGCTACAAGACCTGCAATCACTGTAATTGAACCTTTAAAGAGATTTTGTATTTAAGCGTAGGGCTAGAAATGCCCTGTCCGCTGGGGAGCAGGGGCTGGCGGATGGCGCGAGGGTCCTGGGCGGCCCTGTGGCTTATGCCCCGAGTCCGCAGGCTGCGGGAAGCTGAGACGCTAGAGGCTGGGCCTCAGGGTGGCACTGCGGCTGTGGCCCAGCCCTCAGAAGCCAGCCACGTAACCCGGCTTCTCTGTACCTCGGTTGCCTCACTTGTAAGTGGAAACAGTAACTGTCTGTTCCTCTCGCGTGGTTGCCGAGAGGCAGTTGGTGGTGAGGATCTGGGTGTGCAGGGCACTAGGCTGTGCAGGGCTGGGCGTCATTGGCTGCGAGCTGTGAGGGAGGAACCTGGAACCCACCCTGCTGTTAACAGAGCTGCCCGTGTCAAGCGTGTGCCCGCCAGTCCTGGAAGGGAATGACTCTCGTGGGTGTCAACCGCATCCCATCCAGCGTGACGTCCATGGGATGGAGGGTCCCGGTTTGTGGAGCGACCACCGACGGGAGGGGCTGGGTGTTCAGCGTTGGCTGTTGTGAAGAGAAGGAAAAGTGGACGCTGTCAGGATGCCGATGGGGCCTGTAGGCTGGGGGTCGAGCAGGGCCCCGCCTCACACGAGTCTGTCCTTTTAACTAAGCAGGTGCCGGGATAGTCCCTGCGTTTGGAAACCACTCAAGATCTTGACATGTTGTCTTTTCTTGTTCTTAAAAAGGTAACCTCTGCAAAATCAAATCTGAAGTCTGCTTTAAATACACAGGGGGAGATCCCCCGAGGGCGTCTTCCTTTTCCGCAGGCCAGGTCCGTCCACCCTTGAGACGAGCCGCAGAGCACCTGTGAAGGGCCTCGCCCTCAGGTACGCCCAGGAGCCGACAGGGCCAAACGGCGGGATGGAGGGGAGGGCGGTGGTAGCAGCCAGCTGTGGAGCAGGGCTCCAGTGCACACTGGAGGGGCTTTTCCCACCTAGAGGCGTTCAAATCCACTGACTCCGCCCCACCAAAGGCCTCTGCTGGCTGGACGTTGTCCCAGACTTTCCTTGTGACCACGGGGGACCTTGGGCTGACAAGCGGGGACCCACTGGCTTTGCAGGCGACAGGCCCTTCTCCAAGGTGGAGGTCAGGCCTCACCTAGGGGGTTGGGTCAAGTCCTTTAACTTGTCAAAGCCCAGAGGCTGCCGTCCCCAGCCCTGCCCCTAACCTAGTCTCCAGCTGCGCCGACATTTCCACCTCTCAGAGTGTCAGGTTCGGGGCCATCACACGGGGGCTTCCCTGCAGATTTTGTGTATCTTTCCGGATACAGTAAGTCCCCTACATACGCACCTTCAAGTTGCAAACTGTCAAAGGTGCGGACGTGCGTTCGCATGTCCAGTCACGTAAGTTAGTTCACGTGTCTGGCGTACGTTGTCACGTGTGTGCGCCCCCTACAAGTGGTTGTGCTTTTGTGTACTTTACTGTATAGAGTACCGTAGTGCAGTGTCTTTATTTCAAGCCCAGAACCTGCGCCATCAACGTCAGGCGTGAGTGACACTGCAGCTTCCTCCGTCTCCTATTGCTGGCGACCCTTCAGCTCTACCATCTCCCACCTCCTCTCCCTCCTCCAGTCAGTAACTCTTCCTGCCTGTTCACTCGATGGCAGCCCCTGTGTACCAGCTCTTGTGCTGGACTGCTATACTTTTCAAGGTACTGTACCGCAAGATTAAAAATGTTTTCTTTATTTTCTGTTTGTTTGTTATGTATTATTTGTGTGAGAAGTATTATAAACCTATTACAGTACATAGGCTAACTCTGTTGGACTTACGAACAAATTGGACTTATGAACGTGTTCTTGGAACGAAACTTGTTCGTATGTAGGGGACTTACTGGATTAACAGGGAGTTTGCACGCTTCCCAGAAAATACCCTCCTTAGCTCCGCTGCAGTTAAACATAACCCAGACCCCACACCGTGGTCTACCAAGCTCCCTGTGGCCGGTCCCGCCCTCCTGTCCACATGGCGCACGTGATGCTGTGGGCGGTCCTCTCTGTGCTGGATGGACCCCTACCCTCAGGCCACAGCGGCAGAATTGCCCCCCTCACACACACTCTCTATTCCTGCCTCTTTGCTCTAGAGCACCCATCACCGTCTCGAACTCTCTTTTTTGTTAGTTCTTGTTAAACGTCTGCCACCCTGTGTCTTTCCTGTTCTCCAAGGCATCCTCGGGGCTGAAACAGTGTTGACGGTGCCTGAGCTTAAAGGTGCTCCCAAAATAGCTGTGATTGTTGATCTTAGGGCAATGAGCTTTGTAATGGTATAGTATGTTCTTTGCTAGAAAAGGCCTATTTTGCCTAAAAAGATGCCATCCTTAATGATTTTTCTGTGGATTGAATTATTCATATAACAAATATTGGTCCGGGCAGGTCCCAGGCGCTGGGGATATAAGATACAGTCCCTGAGCCTCAGAAGCCTTTGTTCTAGGAACTCCTTCTATGTACAAACAGCAAGTATGCAGAATTCGAAAACCTCTTGAGTCTTTTATTCTCCCGTACCCTGTGCTTAAGACCCATCTGTGACAATGCACACACATTGCGGGTGGTTTGGGGATGCAGCAGACAGTTGGAAACACAGAAGAACAGGAAGCCACAGGAGCAGCCCAGGCCAGAAGATCCGAGAGAGGAAGCGCTGACCTGACCTCTGCTCAGGCTGGATGGTCGGCTGCTCCCAGGGGGACCTGGAACATTCCTCCCTGTGCCGTTGCTAGCAGGACATTTTCCACCCATGTGTGACCAGATGGAGACGTGGGGAAGGAACTGGGTTAGGAGCTCCGTTGAGTGCATTGCACACACACAGCCATCTACCTCGCTAGGCTGTCATTCTAGACGACTGGCACCATCTAGAAGTTACTAGCATGCATGTCTTTGGTCCCAGGTTGTCCAGCCAGTGTCCAGTAAAGTCCCACTGAATATAATTTGAGAAGACCTGATAAGAAGGGTCTCTGTTTGCCTCAGGTGGCTACACCATCGCCCCGTCCTCGACGCTCGGTCTTGGCTTGGCCCCCAGATGCCTCACTCTCCCAGGCTCCCTCCTCCCTCACTGGCTGAGGCTTTCTGGGTTTTCCTCCTCTCCCCGGACCTCTTCTCTTCTCTACACACTGCAATGGCTGTAAGTACCATCCGCCCTCTTGCTAATCTCACACCGTCATCTCCTGCTGGCCCCTCTCCCTTGACCTTCAGACTGGTATCTCGATTGTTCAAGCAGCACCTTCTCTAGAAGGTCTGAGGGGCATCCCAGCCTGACCTTCTGACCTTTTCCCTTAGACCTGCTCCATCTCACCCCCCAAGTCGCTCGCGCTGTAAGCCCTGGATCCTCCTTGGTTTCTCTCCTTCTCTCACGGCCCACATCCAGTCCAGCAGTGGATCGTTTTTGTTTTTTTTTTTTGCGGTACGCGGTCCTCTCACTGTTGTGGCCCCTCCCATTGCGGAGCACAGGCTCCGGACGCGCAGGCTCAGCGGCCATGGCTCACGGGCCCAGCCGCTCCGCGGCATGTGGGATCTTCCCGGACCGAGGCACGAACCCACGTCCCCTGCATCGGCAGGCGGACTCCCAACCACTGCGCCACCAGGGGAGCCCAGCAGCAGTGGATCTTGACATGTCTAATTTCCCAGAAGATCCCCAGACCCCCGGCCGCTCCTCACCCCCTCCACGCCCCTCCTGGCTCAGTCCATCACCAGCAGCCCCCCAGCTGGTCTCCCTGCTGCAGCGGCAGCCGTCCTGCTCAGACAGGTCAGATCGTGTCACTGTTTTGCTCCCAGTGCTCTGCTGGCCTCCCGGCTCGTGCAGGAAAAAGGCGTCCCTTTTCAGTCTGTACCACAGTGACATGTGCGAGCACGTAAGCATTTTCAGACACGTGTGTGTTTCTTCTGTGCTTGTCCCCCTGCTGGAAGGTGGTTCCTTGAGGGCAGGGGCTGCCCCTGTCCTCACCCTCGGTGCCTGTCGGGCCCGGCCGTAGCACGTGCCCAGGGATGTCGAGGAAAGGCGTGGTCCTGGTGAGTAGCTGCGTCTATGCAGAGAAGGCGCCGTGCTTCCTCTGCCTTTGGGCTCATGAGCTGCCTGGCGAGGAGCGTGGGTGCCGCTTTCCTCTCCTTGTGCCCCCAAACCATGTTTCTAAACCTTGACACTGTTCATTTTGGGCCCAATGATTCTTTGTAGTAGGGGCTGTTCTATCCATTGTGCGGTGTTTAGCGGCATCCCTGACCCCTACCCACTAGACGCCAGTAGTACCTGCCCTCCGGTGTGATGACAACCAAAAATGTCTGCAGGCATTGCCCGTTATCCCCTGGGGGCAAAGTTGCCCCTGGTTGAGAACCGCTGTTCTAAAGGGTGTCTGTTCCTTTCCTGAGAACCTTTCCTTATTTCCGTTTCCGTTAAATCCCTTGGAATTATTATCCATTTTGCATCCTGTTTGGGGGCTCTTGCCTGGGCGTGAGCCCTCATGTGAGGGATCTGAATTAGGGCCCCCGCTCTCCCACCAGCTGTTGGTCCCTGGTCCAGTCGCCAGGGACATCAGTCACCTGCTCCCGGACGGTCACCCTGCCACCCTGGGTCCGTCCCCTGCTCGGCATCCTTGAGTGACTCCTTGTGACCCCACTGAACTGATACAATATCTTGACTGTGGTGTTCAGTAGCCTTCAATCCTCACCCTGCCAACATTCCCAGGCTTCTCTCCTCTGCTTCTCTGTGTCCCGTTCCCCGATGTACACTTGAGCCAGGCGCCCTCCCCCCTCCTTCCTGTGGGAACCTGCCTGTCCTTCAAGGTGTACCTCAGATGCCAGCCCCCTGCCCGCCTCTGTCAGAAATGCCCTCTCTGGCTGGGAGCTTGCAGGCTGCTGCAGTTCAGAGGTCATCTGTGTGGCCCTTTTCACACTTTGTCTTACATCGTGATCATTTGTGTTCACGTCTCATCCTCCCTACCAGGCACGTGGCTGGTTACGCTGCGTTCTCAGCAGATCTTAGGGGAGGCCCTCCGTGCAGCTGGGGCAGTGCAGGGGACCACGTCAGGGGGGTGACCGGCCTTCCTGCTGACCGGCGGGTCCCCTGAGAGTGGGGCATTCTGCAGCAGAAGGGTCGTTGTTTGCTGTGCAGTTGTTTAGACAGCGGAAGCCTTCCAGGCTTCAGGTTAGCACGGCTATGATTTTCAGGCTTGTAAAGGCCTTTGCCCTCCCTGCTTTCTGTCCCCCGTGTAGTGGAAAGCGCATGGCCTTTGGGGGCAAGTGGATGGACGTGGGTTTGAATCCCCACTCAGCCATTCACACCTGATAGACCTCACCCTGGCTGCTGAGCTTTTCTGAGCTCCCTGTTCTTCATCTTTTAAACAGGGATAGTAATGGCCAACTCCTAGGGTTATTCTGAGAATCCACTGTGATGATTTGTGTGAATTAGGGCAATTCCTGCACGGAGTCAGTGTCAGCCCCCTTCTTTAGCTCTCTGCTGAACAGATTGAAGGTGTCAAGGGGCCATCACCCAGATGCTCCAGTGCCTGCTCAGAGTTTGGGCCAGAAGGGCTGAGTGTTTGTAACTTGGCTGGTTTGGGCAGTGAGGAGACAAAGGGAATCTGAAAGTTCACCTCTATGACAGCTGCTCTCACGAGGCGCTCTTGTGGGCGCACGGCTCCAGGCTCTTGGAATTTTCCTTGAAGGACCCAACCTGCGTGGGTCCCTGGAGTAGTCCCAGCAATCAGCATCGTTACCACTCAGTAGTATTGAGAAACTAATGAGCTAGTGACGCCTAAGAAGGTTATCACCCCAGTTGGAGAAAGCTGGTCATGGATTACCGTATTTCATCAATACTGAGACATATTGTAAAAATTTATTTTATTGCCGTATAGTTGATTTACAAAGTCGTGTTCATTTCTGCTGTTCAGCAAAGTGACTCAGTTATACATATGTGTATGTATAAATTCTTTTTCATGTTCTTTTCCATGATGGTTTATCCCAGGATATTGAATATAGCTCCCTGTGCTCTACAGCAGGACCTTGTTGTTTATCCATCCTATATGTAATAGTTTGCATCTTCTAATCCCAAACTTGAAATCCATCCCTTCCCCACCCCCTCCCCCTTGGCAACTACAAGTCTGTTCTCTATGCTAAGACACATTTTAACATATCTGAGATCAGGATGCATCTTAAGGGATTCATTTGAAATTTAACATAAAGCTAGCTTAATAATCTTTTAAAATTTATTTTACTGAAGTATAGTTGATTTACAATGTTGTGTTAATTACTGCTGTACAGCAAAGTGATTCAGATATATATAAATATAAATATAATATAAATATATGTATATACACACACACACACACACACACACACACACACATACACATTCTTGGGACTTCCCTGGTGGCGCAGTGGTTGAGAATCCACCTGCCAATGCAGGGGAAAACGGGTTTGAGCCCTGATCTGGGAAGGTCCCACATGCCGCGGAGCAACTAAGCCCGTGCACCACAACTACTGAGCCTGCGTTCTAGAGCCCGTGAGGCACAACTACTGAGCCCACACGCCACAACTACTGAAGCCCACGCACCTAGAGCCCGTGCTCTGCAACAAGAGAAGCCACCGCAATGAGAAGCCCGTGCACCGCAACGAAGAGTAGCTCCCGCTCACAGCAACTAGAGAAAGCCCACACACAGTAACGAAGACCCAAAGCAGCCAAAAAATAAATAAAATAAAATAAAGTAATTTTTAAAAAATATTCTTTTCCATTAGGGTTTATCTTAGAATACTGAATAGTTCTCTGCACTATCCAGTAGGACCTTGTTGTAGGATTCATCTTAAAATCAATGTGTTTAATTGGGAGGACTTTTCTCCCTTAGTGGGATGGAATAATGGTGCATTTTAAGATAAATGGCATCTTAGATTTGGTGACATAAGTCAGTGTCGTCGATCACTGTTTACTAAGATGACCTGTTGTCATTTCCTGGTGGCTGCCTTGGTGTTCCCTTGGAAATGTGCTTCTCTTGTTTGCCAAATAGAGTATTCAGAGTGTCACCTCCATGCTGACCGTCTATTGACTAAGAGTTAGAACTGAGGTGGGAAATTCTAGGCAAAGACCAGATGTCCCACAGACCTTGGACCCGGATGCTTGAGGACAGTCAGCCCCCTGTGGTCACCTGTGAATCAGAAGTCCCGGGTCACCGCCCCTGTGTTCCCAGGGACCTTGGACAAGCCTCCCTGCCCTCATTTGTAATTTGTTTGTTGGGGTTCACAATGTACCCCCCCAATGCCTACCTCACCTAGTTGTAGAATTAAGTGAGACGATGTGTGTGAAAGTGGCTTATAACCACTGTGAGGCACTCTTCATCCCTGCAGGATGTACAGAGTGGATAGGTGACCCAGAGACTTTTTAAATCCACTGACGAGACACAGCCCCTGGTGACTCAACAGTGATTCCTACGTGGCACCTGTCCTCTCATTTCTCTATTTCTAGGAGAAATAGAGAAAACTTTGTGGAAGCTTGTCTGGTGAGGCAAAATCCTATCCCGAAGGATCAAAAGGAAGTTACATCCTATAACCAGAGTGCCGGGCTTTTTGTTTTTTCCATTTTATATGTTCCTGTTTCACTGCCTTGGCATTGGAAAGTATGTCAGAAAAAATATCATCAGCATGAACACAAATGTGTTTATCATGAAAGAGGAAGTCTAATCTCTGTGTGCAGTGCTTAAAAAATCAACTCCTGCAGCCCAGTAGGAGCCCGGTCCCGGCCCCAAACTCACCAGCAGTGAGAATTCCCTGGCGGTCCAGTGGTTAGGACTCGGTGCTTTCACTGCTGAGGGTTCGGGTTCGATTCCCTGGTCGGAAAACTAAGATCCCGCAAGCCACGCAGCCAAAAAATAACAAAACCAAAAACGAAACAAAACAAACAAGACAACAACACAAAATCACCAGCAGTGTGACCACACCCAGAGGTGCTCTTGAACCAGCCACCCAAGCCTTCTTGCCCTCTGTTTCCTCATCTGTTAGAGGCCGTTGAGAGGATTAAAGGAAACACGTGGGAAGCACTTAGCAGGGCCTTGCCCATGGAAAGCCGTGCCCAGCAGGTGTTCACGCTATGCTTCTGAACAACCTCGCGAGCCGCTCTTGCACAATAGCCAGTGACTAGCTCTGCCTACATCCTCTGAGGCTGGGTTATGTCTGGAGAGAAGGGGTCACCTTGGTGTTATTTTCACATTTAGACGTGGCATTAATAAGCTACACAAACCTGTCAATTCCACAGTAATCTGACCTCAGCGACTTTGCATTTTCAGATACAGTTTGTTATACTGTAACTAAATCAGGAGAATCCCGGTCTCGACTTTGCCAGACAGCTTTGAACTGTTTTCTTTCGAGTGAGATTGTCGAGGTGCACTGCTAATCGTCCTTAAGGAAGAGCCTTAAGTGGCATCTAGCTTTTATGGGTGCAGCCTGGGAGGCCTGCTTCTGAAGAAACGTCCTGAGTTTCCTTCCACACGCTGTTTGCATCTGGAGGCTGGGGGAAATCTTGGCGGCCTCAAAACTCATAAGCTTCGTGCATTCTGCCCTCTGTTTCTTCACGTGCTGCCCTGTATTGCCGCAGCTGAATGGGGGAGGGGGTGTGTGTGCAACTTTTTCTTTTTTCTTTTTATTTATTTATTTATTGGCCAAACCACACAACACGCAGGATCTTAGTCGCCCGACCAGGGATCAAACCCATGCCCTCTGCAGTGGAAGCGTGGAATCTTAACCACTGGACCACCAGGGATTTCCCTTACTTTTTCTTTTTGATCAACTTTATTGAAGTATAATTTGCATACAATATAATTCATCCATTGTTAAGTGTACAGTTCAATAAATTTGGACAAACCCATGCAGCTGCCTCCCGAATCAAGATATTTCCACTCCCCTGGAAAGTCCCCTGGTCCCCTTACAGTCTCTCCACGCCGACACCCACTGCGAGTCAGGCAACCACTGATCTGATTGATGTCGTTCTAGATTAGCCTTGCCTGTTCTAGAATTTCACATAAGCAGAATTATACCAGAATTCTCAGGGTTTTTGTTTCAGCTCTTTGCTGTCCGGCTTGGTTTGCTCAGCATCATATCTGTGAGATTTTTCCATGTTGCTGAGATATTAGTGGTTCACTCCTTTTCATTGCTGGGCATATACCATGGAATTCACTTTGGATGGGCATTCAGGTTATTCTAGATTTTGGTTAATATGACCGTCTCTGTCTTTTAATTGTCCTGTTTAGTCTATTTACATTTAGTACCATCTTTCAACTTTTTGTTTTGAAATTATTTGAGCTTTTTGTACAGAAATGTTGCAAAAAATAGTTTCGTTTCCCCAAATGTTAACATTTTTCTATAACCATAGCACAGGAAACAACAGGAAATTAACATTGCTACAGTATTATTAAGTACGTCACAGATCTTCCAATTTCACCAGCTTTTCCCTAATGTCTTTTTCTGGCCCCCAGTCCAATACAGTCCTGAGTCTCACATTAAATTTAGTTGTCATGTTGCATCAGTCTCCTCCAGTCAGTGACACTGCCTGGTGTTTCTCTTGTCTCCCTTGACCTTGACACTTGGATGTGTACACGTGCAGACTGTCCCTCCCTCAGTTTGGGTTGCCTGGTGTTTCCTCACGAGCAGGTCGTGGTTGTACATTTTGGGCAGGAATACTACAGAAGGGACGCTCTGTCCCCTCAGTGCATCTTCTCTGGGGTACATGATGTCAGCATTCCTACCACTGAGGGTGTTAACTTTGGATCATTTAATGCAATTTTTGTTATGGTTTGGTTAAAATCTGCCACGTTGATATTTGTTTTCCATTCATCCCCTCCCTGCTTTTTTTTGCAAGGGGCGTGTGTGTTGCTCTAGAGCTAACTGTAGCATCCTTAAATAATCAGGTCTATTTAGAGTACCTCTTCACAGAGCATCCTTTGCAGATATGATGAACCTACAACAGCATAATTCTACTTGCCTGCTCCTAACCCTTCGTATATTGTCATATCTTTTACTTTTACATATGTTATAAACCCCTTCTTATAGAGTTCGAACTTTTGCTTTACAAAGTCAGTTGTCCTTTAAGTAAATTATTTGAAGAAAGGAAAGAGTCTTTTATACTTACATGCTTATTTACCATTTTAGGTACTCTTCATTCTTCCGGGTTTCTAGCCTTATGGATATCCTTTAGCATTTCTTATACTGCAGGTCTGCTGGTAATGAATTCCCTCACTTTCATTTACTTGAAAATGTCTCCACTTCATCTTTGTTTTTGAAGGACATTTTTGCTGGACATATTTTTTTTCAGCACTTTAAAGGTGCTGTTTCATTATGTTCTGTCCTCTGTAGTTTTAATGAGGAATCAGCTATCTTTTTCAAAGTCTTTGTTCCCTGTACATACTGTGTCTCTGCCACCCCACAGTCCCCACACTTTCAATATTTTATCTTTATGTTTCAGCAGTTTGACTGTGATGTGCCTAGGCATGGTTCTTTTTATGTTTATCCTTCTTGGGGTCTAGTGAGCTTCTTAGATCTGTGAGTTAGTGGTTTTCATCAAATTTGGGGAACTTTTGGTCATTATTTCTTCAAATATTGTTTCTACCCCATTTTCATCCTCTTATCCTGGTACTTTCATTACATTTATATTAGGCTGATAGATATTGTCACTCAGGTTCCTGGAATTTAGTTCATTTTTCTTTAATCCTTTTTTTCTCTCTGTTCTTCAGATTAGATAATTTCTATTGCTGTGTCTTAGTGTTCACTGACTCTTTCTCCAGTTTGCTGTTAAGATTATCCAGTGGATTTTTCATTTTAGTTATTGTACTTTTCCATGCTTACATTTTCACTTGGTTCTTTATATAGTCTCCATTTCTTTCCTGAGATTCCCTATCTGTTTCCACATCAAGATCAAGTTTTTATTAAAATCTTTGAACATTTTTTTAATGTTTTAAATATGATTGTAATAGCTGCCTCGAAGCCTTTGTCAACTAAGTTCAACATCTAGACTGTGTCAAATTTTATTTATCTTAACTATTTTTTCTCACCTTTTTCCTATTTATTTATTTATGTCCAGTGATTTTTTTAATTGAATATTGGGCATTGTGTTGCTATGTTTTAAAGACTCTGGATTTTGTTGTCAGTCTCTGAAATGTGTTGTCTCTTGCTTTGGCAGACAGTTAAATTCCTGGCTGCTCACTTGGTGCCAGTGTAGGTGTGGTGTGGCACTTGGTGCCAGTGTAGGTGTGGTGTGGCACTTGGTTAGTACAGATCTGTCAGCAGCACAGACTTTAACTTGGCAGGGCTCAAACCCTAACTCCGTCTTTCCTGTAGATCTTGTTAGGGCTTGGTTTGAGATTTTGCTAGACTGTGTTTAGAAGAGGTCTTACTCAAGGGCAAGGTCCTTACTCCTAAGGCATATCTCAGCTGGACTCCAGGGGTGTTAACTACTACTTACTTTTTAAAGATATTGAGATATAGTTCACATACCATACAATTCACTCATTTTAAGTGTATAATTCAGTGGTCTTTAGTATGTTCACCGTGTTGAGCAACCATTATCACAATCAATTTTAGAACATTTTCATCCCCCAGAAGAAATCCCACACCCATTAGCAATCACTTCATTTTCCCCCAACTCCCCTACCAGCCCTAGGCAAACACTGATCCACTTTCTATCACTATAGATTTGCCTATTCTGGACTTTTCATAAAAATGGGATCATGCAATATGTGGTGTTTTGTACTGGCTTCTTTCACTTAACATAATGTTTTCAAGGTTAATCCATGTTGTAGTACTTCATTTCTTTTGTGGCCTATGGATAGCCCACCTTTTATTTATCCTTTCCTCAGTTGATGGATATTAAGGTTGTTTCCACTTTTTGGCTATTATGAATAACGTCGCTGTCAACGTTTGTGCATGAGTTTTGGGTGGAAATATGTTTTTGTTTCTTTGGGGCAGAGATACCAAGGAGTGAAATTTAGAATTTGGGTCATTTGGTGACTCTGTGTTTAACCCTTTGAGGAGGTGACAGACTGTTTTTCAAAGTGGCTGTACCATTGTAAAATGCCACCAGCAGTGTACGAGGGTTCTGATTTCTGCACATCTTGTCAATACTTGTTATTATCTGTCTTTTTATTATAGCCATCCTAATAATTCAGCCATGGGCTGAATTATTTCCCCCAAAATTGCCATGTTGCAGTCCTACCTCCCAGCGTGGTGATATTAGGAGGTGGGGCCTTTCGGAGTCAGCTGGGATTAGATGAGGTCATGAGGGTGGGGTCCTCATGATGGGGATTAGTGCCCTGATAAGAGCAAGAGACACCAGAGCTTGCTCCCCCTCCCTCTGCCATGTGAGGACACAGTGGGAAGTGGGCCATCTGCAAACTAGGAAGAGAGCCTTCACCAGAACTCAGCTGTGTTTGCACGTTGACCTTGGACTTCCAGCCTCCAGAACTGTGAGAAAATATGTTTCTGTTGTTTAAGCCCTCATTCTATGGTATTTGGTTATGACAGACTAAGATGGGTATGAAGTATTTCACTGTGGTTTTGATCTGCATTTCCCTGATGTCTAGTGATGTTGAGCATCTTTTCATGCTTATTGGCTACTTGTATATCTTTTTTGGAGAAATGTCTATTCAGATCCTTAGCTCATTTAAAAAATTTTATTTTTTGTCTTTTAATTATTGAGTTGCGTTATTATACGGTAGCTTATCAGATATATGATTTGCAAATCCTTTCTCCTCTTTTGTGGGTTCCTTACTTTTGGGTGCATTGTGTCACTGAAGAAGAAATATGTTGAGTAGTTAATACGGGTCTCTGAGAGATCCTGCATTAGTTATCGATAGAGAAAGTAACCTGAGCATCTTTAGAAGATCCAGTCCAGCCATGACAGATTGACAAAATAGAAATCTTCATATTATTTGGAGTACTTAATGTTGTTTTCTTAGATAATAAGTAGGAAATCCTGTAATTGTCACTACCTGTTATCCTGAGGGTTGCAGGATCTCAGAAGCCTGGGGACTTTCCTTTGGGGCAGATGGCTGGTGCACCAAAGCCCCATTGACAGTTGGCTTGTGGAAGGGGAACGCTGGCCAAGTGAGGCACCTGCCGTTGAAGCTCGGGGGTCTTAGGGATATTCAAACTCCACAGTCACCTGAGCTTCATGCCCTTTGTGTCTTGCACAATTTAAGAAGTTTAGAGGTGAATGAAAGCCCTCTGAAAATAAAAGTAGACTTTTTGGAAAGGCAGCATGTATCGCATGTATCATTTTGTGTTGTGACCACTCTTCTCTCCCTTCTCCCAAAATACTACCCGGCGTATGCCTTTTAAATAAATGTGAATTGAAATTCATGGAGTTGTGTGTTCATGATGCCTCTTAAGATAACTGGAGCTGATTAGAGATAACATGAAATTCTAATTGGATATTAAATATCCTGAGAAGTGTTTGTCATATTTCAGTGGCATGACCGTCACTGGGGGTCAGGCAGCTCTCCGCGCCAGGCAGTTCTTTCCATCCACTGGCAGCCCTGTCGTTCATGGGAATCACTTTCCGAGAGCAGGTGGGAATAGGTTGATGCTTCGTATTCTAGGACAATCGATCCACTCTGCCGCATGCCCCTCTTTATGGGGGTGAGAAGGCTTTGAGGATTAGAGGTGAGGGGGACAGTCCTGACTCGGAGGCTCTGGGTCGGGGACCAGGCTGTCCGACCTCAGGCCAGCACCTGCCTTCGTGACCGCCATGTGCCCTGCCGCTCGCCGAGGGGGTGACGTGTGAGGACACTCGTGTCCACGGAGGCCCAGGTCACAGCAGGCACTGCCAGGCTGCTCTTGTTTTGCCACCTTGTTGCCCCGACCGCCCCATCAGGAGGGGCGGGGGGAGACCCAGGGCCTGGAAGAAGGGGTGCGGGGACTGCTCACTCTGGGGCTCAATGGTGGCTCCCAGATTGTTTCTGTTCAGTCCTGTTTACTGAGCTTTCCGTCCACCGTGGCTCCCAGTGGTTGGGTCCTGAGGTCTCAGGACCTCTCTGGCCCCTGCTTCTCCACGTGCTGTCATTTCAGAGCCACAGGGGCCCGTGGGCACATCTCGTGTCACATCCGCCAATCCGCCCAGGCTTCCTCCTGGGTGCGTGCCCCGGGGACAGTTTCTGCCAGCGCCATGGTAACCATGCATCCCGCGCTCAGGCCCAGGATGTGGGGTGGGCACGTGAGGAGAAGTGCCTGATGAAACGAACTCACAGACCCACGAGGGTCTGCACTTGGTAGCTCTCGGCCACCTCTGTCCGGGCTCTGCAACCAATCGTGCTTTCTTCCCTTCATTTCCTTTCTTCCCTTCATCTTTTTCTCGTCATCCTCTTCAACGTGGCAAGTGCAGAGTTAGCTACTCAAAATGCCAAAGACGCTGTAACCGGAGGAGTTCTTTGGAAGAGATTATTTAATTCAAGAACTATTTATTTTATTTTGTGGCAAGATGCTGTGCTAGGTTCTGCTGAAGCAGACACAGCTAAGACAGTCCTTGCCTCAAAGGAGAAACAAAAAAACCGAAAGACACATCTTACAAGGCAGAAGCATTTATTAGCTCTGATGCCTTGGGAAAGGCATCGACCTTCTCTGACCTTCAACTTCCTCATCCCTGAAGGGGGTTGAGAGCTCACCTTGAGGGGTTATTGTGAGGTTGTTTAAGAATGAGATGAGAATAGTTTTCTCGCAAATTATGTGTCTCATCTTCTCAAATGGCTCTGAGTTGTTCGAACATAAACGCTTATTGCGTTGTCTGGACTTAACTACTCAGTGGAACCATCAGCTATTTCTTGAGGCCTGGGGGCTCCGTGAGAAAATTACTGAGATGCTAAGCTTGACATGGACCAAGGGTTCTTGGACTACTTTGGTTTTATGCTGTGCTTCTTAGTGGCAAAGAGAGAAACACAGTGCCAATTGCCTGTGCTACAGGGCCTTTCAGACGGTCCCGTGAATTTACGACAGCCCTCCTGCTTCGCGGTGGTTGTAAGAACTTTGTGTTTCAATGCTGAATCCTGGCGTCATCTTGCTGAAGACATTTTAAATTGCAGTTAAACTCAGTGTGTGTGGTACCAACAGTGGACACTGCTCAGCTGAAGTGACAACAGTATGAACAACTGTGACCGGTTCCTCTCATTCAGCGGCAATGACAGTTCTGTCACTGAAATGTGTTTGGCTGACAGCATTGAAATTTGCATTTGATTTCAGAGTTGTCGACTTTGATGCCTGGTGGCTTCCTAGGACTGTGTGCTTTGTGAAGGACTGTGAAGGCCCAGGCACTGCTCTCCATCTTTGGAGGGGGTACAGGGGGAGGAGGGGGTGCAGGGAAGCCTTGCTGGCTGGGAGGCTCCTTGCCCATATGGCCCCCAGCTGCCGGGTGGCTCTCTGGCCGGTGCCTCACGCAGATGTTCACTCAGCGCCCAGGCCAGGCTCTGGCCGGCTCTCAAACATCCAAATAACGGAAACCATCTCAGAGGAGGTTGTGTTTTCAGCCAGCAGCTCTGGCTGTGGTTGGCGGTGGCTTTAACTGTCCACATGGTTACTGGAGTGGCAGGAGGCGTGGACGGCCAAAGGAGAATTGAATTCTGACTCTGACTCCCCTTCCTCCAGGCTGCGAGATGCTGCGAAAGTCACCCCCGCCTTCCTTCTGGATCACACTTGCCATTTGTAACTGGGGAGGGTGGTAAATTCTGTACAAGGGGTTGAGCTTCAGAAAATGGAATAGAGGGCAAGCTCCAGCTAAAAGTGCTGTGGCAGAGCATTAGTTGTGGTTCTCTCTAGGTGATAGGGGGTCTTTTTGTTTGTTTTAAGTGAAGTATAGTTGATTTACAAAGTTGCGTTAGTTTCTAAGTGACAGTTTTAAGTGCTATTTCTTCCCCTTTCTTATTCTTATTTTCTAACATTTCTGGAAGTGAACATGTAATAAAGTAAAAGCCAAAAGTTACTTTTAACCATGCAAATGCTGATTAATTGTGATAAAAACTGTGAAGTATGTAGCGTGTCCTGGAATAGCAGCTTAGACCTGGTCTCTCTACTTGAGTGAGGTCAGTTACACCTTCTCTGTGTATTAAAAGGAAGCTTCTCATGCCGGTTCTCAGACCAACGTTAATAGTTACTGTCGGTGGTGACACGCAATTGAAATGAAAGGACAGCTTCCCTGGTCGGGGTGGGAATTGGTCTCTTTCTGCATGGGCCCTGGAGCGGTTTCCCTTCTGTGGCAGCAGGGCGGAGGGAGCCTCCGTTCTCCCTGGTGGTGGAAATCCGTGTCAGCATCGTCGGCTGCCTAACTGTGCAGGGTGGGAACTTGTCGCACGTGACTCACAGGCACAAAGGCCTCCATGTGGCTTTTGATCCATGGGGCACTGCTAGCTCTCAAATTGGGCGAGAGAAAGTGGAATACTTTCCTTTCAGCGTCGAATCTGGAAGCGTAACAACTTAGCAGTTCACTGAGCTGAAAGGCTTTGTGTTCAGATAGCGGCTCCTGGAAGAAGAGCTTCAATTTGTTCAGTTACCTGATAGGTTCACAAACATTATTGTGGGTTTTCTTAATTGTGGTAAAATGTACATACCGTAAAATTTACCGTTGTAGCTGTTGCTGAGTGTTCAGCTCTGTGACTTTGAGTACAACCCCATTGCTGTGCAGCCATCACCACCGTCCATCTCCAGAATGTTTTCATCTTCCCAAACTGAGACTCAGTCCCCGTTAGCTCAGTCCCATCCCTTCCCCCAGCCCATGCTAACCACCTTCCTACTTTCTGTCCCTCTGAATTCGCCAATTCCAGGCACCTCACATGAATGGCTCACGGTGTCTGTCCTTTTGTGCCTGGCTTGCTTCATTCAGCACAAGATCCTCAAGGTTCATCCATGAGTCTATATATCGTTTACCTAGTCAGTCATCAATGGAACGTTATTGTTTTTAAAGTTTCTCTAGTTAAGGTCTTTAACATTTTTAAAAAACTACCTGACAGGGCTTCCCTGGTGGCGCAGTGGTTGAGAGTCCGCCTGCCGATGCAGGGGACACGGGTTTGTGCCCCGGTCCGGGAAGATCCCACATGCCGCGGAGCGGCTCGGCCCGTGAGCCATGGCCGCTGAGCCTGTGCTCCGCAATGGGAGAGGCCACAACAGTGAGAGGTCCGTGTACGGCAAAAAACAAACAAACAAACAAAAAAACTACCTGACAATGTGCCTGTGTGAAGTGCCTGGATGATTCGATTCGTCTCTGGGCCTCTAGGGCAGGTGCCAACTGATCAGTAACGGGTCGAATGAATGAATAAACCGGCTGGTGCTTTGATTTGAATATTTCCCCGGGAGTCAGAACCCAGCTCTTCACCTGAACCTGATATTCTAGGTTAAACTGAGCTACAAATCTGTACTTCCTGAACATCCTTATCTGTGACATGAGGGAGGTAATCTTTGCTACTCGATTATTTGCCTGATCCTATGCTCTTTGAGCTTTTCAGGTTAAGGTTGCTGTTGAAACACTCAGGATTAGCAATAACACGTTTTCCCCCCCGCAGAACCTTTTTGTGAATTTAAGCAATTCAAAAGCCACTTCATTTGGGCTTCCCTGGTGGCGCAGTGGTTAAGAACCCGCCTGCCAACGCAGGGGACACGGGTTCGAGCCCTGGTCCGGGAAGATCCCACATGCCGCGGAGCACCTAAGCCTGTGCACCACAACTACTGAGCCTGCGCTCTAGAGCCCGCAAGCCACAACTACTGAGCCTGTGTGCCACAACTACTGAAGCCCACACGCCTAGAGCCCGTGCTCTGCAACAAGAGAAGCCGCCGCAATGAGAAGCCCGCACACCGCAACGAAGAGTAGCCCCCGCTCACCACAACTAGAGAAAAAGCCTACACACAGCAGTGAAGACCCAACACAGCCAAAAAAAAAAAGCCGCTTCATTTAAAACCATTCAAGACTTGCCATGGATTTATGTTTAAAAAAAGGAAGGAAGGGAGGGAGGGAAGAAGGAAGGAAGAAGGGAAGGAAGGAAGGAAAGAAGGAAGGAAAACAGACCCATAGTTACCTGGACAGGAAATGACGCGTGTCAAGCCTGCGTCCCTGTCCAGGGTCCTGCAGCTGCCTTCTTCTTGAACTTGGGCCACCGGCTTGTCCATCTCGTTTCCCTCTCCACTTCCTCTGTTCTTTTCTGAGACCCTAAATTACACTCTTTTCTCCTCCTATATATTTTCCTGAGTGCATCTGGTCTATTCTCTCTAGATGGGCGATTCCTGAAACTTCACCTCTGCCCAGACTTCTCCCCCAAGTCCCCTCCTGCGTCAGCTTCTCCTGGAGAACTTCGTGCATCTGGGACTGAGTGTACATTTCCTCTGCGTCCCATCACGCTCCCCGAGCACCCCTCTTTACGCCCCCTTTTCCCCCGACATCTCCTTAATTACTCAGCAAATACTTATGGATGCTGGTTATACTCAGCGAGGGGTCCCAGGCACCCCTGGGTGCACAGTTAGCAGAAGGGAGCAGTCAGGGCTGCACTGTGCGGCCTCTGACAGCTCTTTGGCCCCTGTTACCGTTGCTGTTCCATTGTGTATCACCTTCCAGGGCCTGCAGCAGCAAAGCACCAGCCACAAGCTGGGGGGCTTAAAATGACAGAAACCTATTGTCTCACAGTCCGGAGGCTGGAAGTCTGAGATCAAGGTGTCTGCAGGATTGGCTCCTCCCGAGGCTGTGAGGGGGGATCTGCTCCAGCCCTCTGGCCCAGCTTCTGGTGGTTTGCAGCAATCTTTGGGGCCTTGGCTTGTAGACTCACGCTCTCATCCCCCCACCTTCGCCTGGCGCTCTCCCTGTGTCTTCACATCGTCTTCCCCCCCAACCCCCGTGCTTGTCTGTCTGTCTGTCTCCAAATTTCCCCTTTTTATGAGGACTTCAGTCATATTGGATTAGGGCCCACCCTAATGACCTCATTTTAACTTGATTACCTCTATAAAGACCCCATTTCCAAGTAAGGTCACACAGTGAATGAGTGAATGAATGAATGAATGAACGAGTGAGTGTGTGAAGTTGGTTTCAGCCTGCCTCTCCAACCTCTGTCCGATTATTCCCATTCAAGGGCTTTGTCCTCCGGCCAGACGTTTGGCTTCTGTTTCCCTTCTAGACCTCAAGTTCGGGTTCCAGTCACCTCCCCAAGGCCCTGCTCAGCTCCACTTCCATGACGCTGCCACCTCCCCTCCTAACCCTCATGCCACTTTCCTAGGCCTTTTCTGTGGCACCCTTAGCTTCAGCTTGCGTTACAGCAATTTATCTCAGAACCTTACTGTTAAGAAGGGTCTTACAAATGGACCGAGACCAAGATATCTGCATTTGATTCCTTGGGACGTTTTAAGAATCATGGCAGATCCCTGAGCCCCTCCCCTTAGGGATTCTGATCCGGCAGGTCTGGGCAGGGGCCCTGGAACCTGGAGTGTTAAAAGCTCCTTCGGGAGATTTTGATGCACAGCGAGGCTTGCGAGCCCCAAATCTTTTCCAGCCTCTTTGTCCTACTCACATGGAAGCTGAGCCACAGTGACTTCCCCAAGGGCCGTGATTGGTGGCAGAGCCATCAGTGATGTGGTTCTGTTACGTTTTCAATCAGATTTAAGCAGCTGAGGAACAGAGTCTGCATCTCCCTTGTCTCCGTTACCTACTTGGTACCCCCGGCACACCTCAGTCAAGACAGTTCACAGAAAGTGCTATTTGGTGCCTAGACCAGTGGCCATCCTGAAAGCTCCAAGGCGACAGGTACCAGTCCATCTCTCCTGACTCTTCTTTCCAGTGTCCAGCACATAATGAGATGCTCAGTTGATACTGGTTGAATGGACGAAGCATCTGGTGGGTACCAGGCACTGTGGTAGATGCTGTGCATACATCACCTGATTTCATTTCCAACCATAACCCTATGGAGTAGGTCTTAATATTCCCATTTTACAGACGAGGAAACTGAGGACCAGAAGGTAGCTCACTTGCTTAGGGTCATGTAGCGAACAGTTGATGTAACTGAGTTTTCTTTTTCTTTTCTTTTCTTTTTCTTTTTTGTTTTTCTTGGCCGCGTTGGGTCTTTATTGCTGTGCGTGGGCTTTCTCTAGGTGCAGCGAGCTGGGACTAGTCTTTGCTGTGGTGCGTGGGCTTCTTCGTTGAAGTGGCTTCTCTTGTTGTGGAGCACGGGCTCTAGGCGCTTGGGCTTCAGTAGTTGTGGCTCACGGGCTCTAGAGCGCAGGCTCAGTTGTCGTGGCGCGTGGGCTTAGTTGCTCCACGGCATGTGGGATCTTCCCGGACCAGGGCTCGAACCCGTGTCCCCTACATTGGCAGGCGGATTCTTAACCACTGCACCACCAGGGAAGCCGCCGATGTAACTGAGTTTTCAACCCCAGTGCTCTGTCCTCTGTGCTGCAGACTTTACGTGCTCCCAGAGCTCAGCCCCTCTCAGAAAGCTGTAGGCCCCTGCATATATGTAGTTCAGAGGTATTTAAAAGCCCCTGATGTTTAGAATCTCAGCTTGGTTCTCAGCCCTAACTTAGCCTGGCTGCCCTGTGAGCTCAGACGTGTTATAGAACATATAGTCCGCTTACCACTTGCAGGCTTGTGCGTGCGTGGCTCAATGCTAGCAAAAGCTTTTACAAGTATTTCATCCTCTCTCCCTTGTTTTTTCAGTGCTGTTAAAATTCTCCTCCCTTTGCATGGCAAGAAGTGCCAGACAGGGCAAGAGTTCAGAGAGCGTCCCAGCATGAACTGTTCTAATACCAGGTTCCAAGTACAAGCTAATGGTTGAGAAACCCGAGTAGGGGGTACGCTGGCCCCGTACACCTCATCCCCCGCCCGGATCCCCTGCGTGGCGGGTGGGATCCCTCTGCCCCCGGGGCCTCGAGTGTCCGGGACTCGGTGTCTAGAGATGACAGGGTTCTGATTCTGGCCGTCAGGAATGAGAGGCAGATCTAAGGAGCCCCATCTCAGAGTTTCAGCTTTGTCATCTGAAATGTTTCTGTTATTTTTCTTCTTTCCAATGCGATGTTTGACTTGGATCTCGGCCTTGAATTTATACTCCATGTAGACAAGTTCCTCGTTCCTGCGGCCTCCCTCTCGTTGCCATTGCTTCTGTGACCAATCCTTCCTGACACTGCAGCATCACCCCACCCGATGACCCCAAGGGTACAGCGCTGAGTCCAAGGGACCCCCGCTCCCAGGAGCTTTCACAGAGTTGCCGGCCCCCCATCCCATACCCGCCTCAGCCTGCCTCTGCCCTGCCCCTAGTTTTCAAATATGCAAATACATTTCTTTCCAATTCTCACTCATCTTCCCTTCTTTTAAACTGCCTTGGACATTATTGCTTTAACGAGCCCTCCGGTCTTGTAAATAACCCCGCTTCTTACTGACGAAGCTGGGATTACAGAACCCATCCCAGAGGGTGCGGCAGGGGCCATGGGGGACCATGGGGGGCTTGGGGAAAGCTGGTGGTTGTTCTCTCTGAGCCAGGGCAGCAAATTGCATATCATATCTGACTACCTGGGGAGCTAAGTGGAGGGGGGTAAATTCCTCAGGGGTCCTGGCCCGGGTGTCCTAGTGTCGGATTCTGTAACATGCAGCCACTTTGATGGTGGAGGGCTTGGAAGCCCACTGCTGTCTCAATGATCAAATCTTCCGACACGAGGCCAACGGATATACTATAGGCAGATCTCTTTACAGTAAAATTCAAAACACTATTCAAATTCTTTTGCAGTTTAGTACTAAACTCTCGCTGATTAAATTTGACTGGAGTCTGTAGACCACGAGCTGGGTTTGAAATTTTTTTTTTTTTTTTTACTGTAGTGATATGTGTTTAATGGAATCTGACCTATATTACCTCTGCCAAGAGGAATTCAGAATTACCGATTGGAGTTCATGTGGTACAAAGAACTAAAAACTTATTCTGAGGAAATGAACAGGAGGGAGTCTCTAATGAAAGCATTGAGTCAGTAATTTTTGTGGCTTAATATTGCCACATGTAATTCCGTAGGTTCAGAAGAGATTGTCAAAGACAGGGTGTTAGAGTGGAAAGAGCAGGGGGTTAAGCATCAGGAAATTTGGACTGGTCCCTAGCTCTGTGACCTGGAAATTGACCTGATCTCCCTGTGTACCCATTTCCTCATCTGTAAAATGGATTGAGTGGGCTAGACAAGATGTTTTTGAGACAGTTCTTAATCAGGGGCCAGTCTGGAGGTCCATTCCCCTCCCCAGATATCAACTACACGCATGTTTTTATTTCTTTTGCTTCAACATATGATATCAGTAGAAAAGCAGACTTCTATTTCTTAAAAAACAATAAGTTTAAAGCCACGGGACTAGATAATCACTGCCTCTAAATCTTAGTGATTCAATACGAGGTCTACCCTCAAATTGTCCACACCCCTGGATGCTACTCTCATGTTTTTAGGAAGGCTCCCTACACCACAGGTCTAAGCCTGCCAGGTTCACATGTAGGGAAGCTCATGCCCTGGGACCCTTACACCAGAGTCCAAACCAGAAGGCCCACTGGGCAGCAGGAAGGGGATTCTTATCAGTGTACCGGATGTAGGCAGCAGTTTTAGAACAATCAAAAGAGACAAAGTTCTCCAACCCCATGGCTGTCAGAGTTGGACTAACAGCTGGTAGAGAGCTTTGGAAGAGAACGTTAGTGAACATTGAGCCTCTCTGGGCTTCCTCAGCTGTGTCCTGTGGAATCCAGTCCCTGTGGCTATGAAATGTGGGCCAGGAGAATTTGATGGATCAAATTGACCAGGTAATTTGAGAAGAGGCAGTGAGAACTGTGATGGTGGGATACAGTTTGCTAGTTACCAGTTTTCCCTCCTTTTGTCCCCAGCGATTCTCCCTGGTCCCTGCAGGAGGGGCCACCACCAGGGGGTCTCTCCACGCCGGGAGGGAGGGCAACGTGCTTAGTTCACCTCTCCTTGCCTCTCTTCCATTGCTTACCCCAGTCCTCTTTAAATCTGTGTTCTTTCACAAAGCAGCCCCTCACTCATGGAAGTGAGCACCTTGGTTTATAAAGCCAGGAAATTATTCCTCAGGACCAGAGAGAGAGAAAGACAAAACCAGAAGCAACAACAAACACAACAGAAGATGTAAGTGGAAGACGTATATATTCTACATCGTTTCCATTAACAGGAAAACTCTACAGGGAGAGACTGCATCTGTGTGAAATGTGTGGTGGATTTCTTTCACATAGGGACACTCAGAAACATTACTAATGAATGGTAATGATTTGTCAAGTGATTGAAACTGTTTCAGGGAAGGACCAGGGGAATGAAATATGGAGACATTTCTATATCCTGGAGGGAATTGCTAGGCAGGTCATCCAGGTGTGTTTTCCTTGGGGAGTTGTGAATTCCTTGTGTGTCCAGCTATCACTGTGTAAACATAGTTTGCTTTCTCAGAAACATATATCATTATTACATATATCATCATCTTATGTATAGATGTACATATATATGTAGACACACGTATACATATATCCACACATATACATACACTTGTCTATAATGAAAGTGTGCTTCCTTGAGGTCACTTTGGGCAACACAAAGTATAGTCCTGAGACATTAAGAATAACCCAGAATTGGGAATTCCCTTGCAGTCCAGTGGTTAAGACTCCGCACTTCCAGTGCAGGGGCACGGGTTCAGTCCCTGGTCGGGGAACTGAGATCCTGCAAGCCGCGTGGTGCGGCCAAAAAAAAAAAAAAAAAACAGAATAACCCAGAATAATTATCCTTCATAATGTAATAATAATTATCTTAAAAACATTTTCATGAGGGTGGGGTGTAAAGAATGCATTGAAATTTACAGAACTAAAAGGAAAAGATGGGTGCCTCTTCACCTCTATGCAAGTAAACATAATCAGTGTTGTATTGATGGAGACTGTATATAAGTCAAAGGAATGGGGTCGCCTAAATCCATCCTGTCTCTTCGTCTTGCCTTATTTTTTTTCCTCCTTTTCTTTTTTCTTTCCTTTCTAAGGTGGAGAAAGGTGGTGGTTGTTTGGGTAGATTATTTGTGAGATCAGGGAGAGTGAGACAAGGAAGGGAAGGTGGCCGGTCACAGCAATGACTGACTGCCATTGACAAACAAATGTCGCACGGCATGAGGACTATTGACCATAATGGCAGACTTAACTTGTCCTTGTCTTTTAGTAGCCTCTGACCCCAGACTCAGCAGACCCGGGTTAAGAGGAGCAGGGCTACGCGTCGGCACTGGTGGTCTGTCCTTTGGCCACCGTTACCGGGGCCACTTGGGAGATCTCCAAGGGGATAAAAATCAAGAGCGGCCGAGGAGAGTTAATACCATTTGGTCCCCACAATCATATCATCAAAGATGTATTGAATATTTAGTGTATGCCCGGACCCAAATGGGCAAAATGGTGAAGAAACTTAGGTTCTGTTCTGCTTTGCTCACTTAGTCCACAGCTCAGCTTCACTGGCCTGCACCTGCCTCACTTTTTCACCTGTAAAACCAGACAAAATACCAGACGTAATCCTTGCCATCAGATCCTGGAGGGCTACCAAGCCAGTTCCCGGGGGCTGCCGGACGGAGGCCGCTGGGGAGCTCAACCTGGATAGGACACACGCCCCAGGGGCTGGAGTGGGGGATTTCCCAGCGAGCACTCATCCCCACCAGGATGGGCAAGGAGGGCTCTGCCCAGAAATGCAGGATCTGGAATTAGAAGGGGGGCTTCTGTGCCCTGAGCGCGCGAGAGAGGGCTCCCACCGCGGGCTCTGCACCCGCAGGACGTGCTCGCAGAGCCGAGGTTATTCCACTCTTGGTGATCGCCTGTCGTCTCTCCACTCTTGGTGATCGCCTGTCGTCTCTCCAGGAGATGACTTTTTCAATTAGCAAAGCTTAAGCCACGGAGCTCGTCAATGGCATAAACCGAAATCATGCTTTAAAAAGATTCTTGAAATATTCTAATCACGTATGTTGTTTCCCTGACTTTGAAATGGTTACCTTGGGACAGGAACACAGCAGTTATCAGAGTGACTATTTAAAAACCTGGGTTTTTAATAGGTTTCTCACTAGCAAGGTTAGTGCAAGATTGTCTCTGTCCCATTTGTCTTCCTCAAGTAAGAGTCACCTGAGCCTGTGTGCAGAGTGTGTATCTCTCCTCCGCTTGTTCCCCGGGTGTCTGTTGAATGCCTGCTGTACCCCGAGTGCTTTCCTGAGTGCGGCGGTTACCAAAACGAAGGCAGTTCTGAGCTTCGGTCATTCGAGACCTCGCCACCGAAGCCTAGTATTTCTATAAAGTCGTAAGTTCCATAACTGCAAATTCTTCCACCCAGGGGACTTCAGAGATCCATCAGCAAGGGTGGGCAGGAGTGACCAAAGCTGAGGGCACAAGAGAAGACACCCAAGCTTTTGGCCTGGGGGAGTCAGGAAAGGCAGGCAGGTCAGCAAGATAGAGCGTTTTAGGGGAGAGTGTGACAATTCATGCAAAGGTTAGTTTGTTTTTTTTTTATGCGGTACGCGGGCCCCTCACTGTCGTGGCCTCTCCTGTTGCGGAGCACAGGCTCTGGACGCGCAGGCTCAGTGGCCGTGGCTCACGGGCCCAGCCGCTCCGCGGCATGTGGGATCTTCCCGGACCAGGGCACGAACCCGTGTCCCCTGCATCGGCAGGCGGACTCTCAACCACTGCGCCACCAGGGAAGCCCTGGTAATTACTAATTTTTTCTCCTCCCACAAAGGCTGTAAGCATTGTGGGACTGGAACCAAGCTTGGTTCATTGCTGTACCCTCAGCCCTTGGTACAGAGCCGGCACCGGGTAGACACTGGATACAGACTCTCATACTTATTAGTTGAATGCCATCCAGCTGCCCATGACTGGGAGAGCCTTCTAGGGTGAGGGAGAAATGCAAAGATGTCAAGTGCTGATACTGGAGCCTCAGACAACGTGGGGACACGGAAACGGGGGGCTTCACAAAGTTCACGTGAGCCCGGCCTTGGAGGGTGAGAAGCGCTCTCCAATCAGACGGAGGAGAAGAACATTCTAGGCCTGGGGCATAGCATGCACTGGAGTTCAGGAGGATGAGGGCTGGTGGGAGGTTAGCCTCGAGGTGTGACTGGGGCCCCGACGGCTTTCAGGACCTTAGTGAGGAGCTGGGACTTTATTCTTTACCGACAGGAAGCTGGTGGAGGTGTTTAAGCAGGATTGCAGTGTGATTGGTATCCCTTTTTAGAAGACATCTCTGGGGATAGAGAGGTTGTGAACCCTCCCCCCTGAAAAATGCATTGTTGGCAAGCACCCAGGTGACTCCCGTGTAAAGGTCATCCAGAGACCACACCTGGAGAAGCGACGTGTGAACCAGAGGCAGGGTGCGTGCAGGCTGGTGGCGGAGCGGGGACAGCGCACGCACCCAGGAGCTGATGAGGGCCACGCGGCCGGCTTGGTCGGGGCGATCTCCAGACCCTTCCTCTGAGGGTTCCAAATGCGGGGCCTCGGCGATAATAAACCCCACGAAGTTTTGCAGACCTGCCTTGTGTCTGCTTTAACGGTCGGGTGTGGGCGGCAAGCAGGAGCCTGCCTTCCCCAGGGACCTGGCTGGTCGCAGCCCCAGGTGTTCCGCTGAGCACTTCAGTACAATTCAAGCATCGTCAAGGTCATCGAGAGGTTGGTAGGAGTTTGTTGGAAAAGTTAGGGGCCTTCTTTTACAAGCGGTCTTTGATGAACTCGATAGTGTATTTCAAAAGTACTTTTAGGTCAGTCATGGTAGACAAATTGCTCCTGAGCTAGATGAGAAAGGTCTGAACACAGCATCAAGTACAGCACTTAGTATCAAAGCATACTCTGCTTGTCTTTCATTTGCCCTTAAAAATCTATACAAACAGATGTGAACAGACTCTGGACTCTAAGAATAATATTTCCTATGGACATATATGGACAGATAAGCAAAACCCTGAGGGAGGAAAAAAAACTTCTATGAAAATAAAAATGAAGATCCTCCACAGCTTTTTCCTCCTTTGCTCACTGGGGTCCATTTCTTCCACTTGAGATAAAAGTAGTTCAGTTTCTCAGGAGATGCTGATTAAAAGCTGAACAAAAGGAAAGTCAGGCTAGACAGGCTATCTACCTAGTAGGTACCTACCTACCTACCTACCTGTCTCTGGCCCTGAGTATTCCAGCCATGAGCACAGGTCTTTGTGCAGGACTGGGGTTAAAGGCACTTTAAACAAACACTGACAGTGGCCCTGGGACCATGTCCTCCTCCTTGTTGGTCTCCCAGCTCCCGCTCGCCCCAGAAGCCCACATGTGAAGCTCACGCAGGATGCTCTGGGGTCTGGTGGACCCTCTCCGCCCCCAGCACCGGGGTCCTTGCCCCCGGAGCTGCTGTTGGCTTCTGTCCAGCTGTGTCTGCATCGGAGCTGACAGTCCTGGGAGCCCACGGAGGTGCCTGGCAGCCTCCCGGGAGCCACGGTGAGCGGAGCGTGTGCTGGGTTTTCACACTCGCAGAGGGAGGGTGAGGGCAGGTGCCACCCTGAGGGCGGCGTCTTGGGTCCTGGGGCTCACGCTGGGCTCAAGCCCCCAACCTTCTCCCTCTGTGGGATCTTGGGGCAACGGGGTCCCGGCTGCAGGGGAGCCCCCAACCCGGGGCCTGTGCCCTGGGCTCGTGTCTACCCGGAGATGCCTGCAGAGGTGTGCCCCCCACACAGCCCAGCGGGGTTTCTGTCTACATTTCACTGGCTTCGAAGGGCAGAAGGAACCCTTAAATCACTCCTTTCCTTCTCACAAACCCTTTCTCTAATAGAACAGAGTGACCAGAGAGGATGCAGGGACAACTCAAACCATCCTGGACATCAGGGACCTGGGCCGGCCTGGCCTCCCTCGAGGCTGTTTAGCTTGTGCGTCACTGACAAAGTCCAGGCCAACCTGGCTGACCCGAGCCAGGGGCCTGGGCCGGAGGGAACTTGGCCTTGGATGGCGTGAACCTCAGCTCCGCCTCCTGGGCCGCAGCCTGGCCTTCTGCACCGAGCACTCTGGGAAGCAGGACCCCCCACTGTGTTTCCCCCTGAAACACACAGGAGACACTCCTCTGGGCACCGAGAAGGGGGTCTGCAAGGAAGCCCGAGCAGGGCCTCTGCCACGATCACTGCCAAATAAAACATTTACCAAGCGAAAGATAGCCTTGAGCCCACACTAATTTGTATTTTTAAAAAATCATTCATAGGGGCTTCCCTGGTGGCACAGTGGTTGAGAGTCCGCCTGCCGATGCAGGGGACGCAGGTTCGTGCCCCGGTCCGGGAAGATCCCACATGCCACGGAGCGGCTGGGCCCGTGAGCCATGGCCGCTGGGCCTGTGCGTCCGGAGCCTGTGCTCCGCAACGGGAGAGGCCACAGCAGTGAGAGGCCTGCGTACCGCAAAAAAAAAAAAACTCATTCATAAACTCGAGCATTTAAACTATTAGTTAGGAATTAATCCAAATAAACGGGCAGGCTCCTGTGATGTGAACCCACCGTCATATGGGTTGGTCAGAAGGAATACTTGTCCGCGTTTTTATAGGCTCTTAAAGCGGTTTTAGCTCCATAACTGATAAAGCCGGGCTCAAGCGCTATCAGCCCTGCCGCGTGACTGTCAGCACCACATAGATAAGCTCATCATCGTCCCAGGAGGACCTGGAAGAGGTTCTGAAGCTGGTGACCCAGGGGGAAGTAGCCTCAGTTGCCCGATTACCGTGGACCCTCTGGGGGCCTAACCTGTGCTGACACATGGTTAATTTCAAGATCTTATACAGATCAAAAGTAAGATCATCAGCCCCAAATTGGGGGCATTTGTCACCTCACCACTGTTGTCAACTCTGAAAGCTGGAGTTGGGTCCAAAAGGATACGGTCCACTGCCACGGGGCCCCTCGGGGGGGCGGGGGGAAGTGACATCACGTGAGGATCGAAAGGCAGCTTTTTGCCACATCCAGATTTTTCTATTCTGGGTGATTTTTTTAAATACAGAATTTTGGGTCTTTTTTAAAAAAATGTTTATTCATTTGGCTGCACTGGGTCTTAGTTGCGGTGTGCGGGACCTTCGTTGGGGCGTGCGTGATCCAGTTCCCCGACCAGGGATCGAACCTGGGCCCCCTGCATTGGGAGTGTGGACTCTTAACCACTGGACCACCAGGGAAGTCCACAGATTTTTGAAATAAAGATTTATGTATGTATCACTTTTAAGAACAGCCTTAACTGGGCAGGCATATTGTAGTAATGATAATATTTGAAAGCTTCGGTGTAGAGATTGCCAGTCGGCTGCAGGAATGGCAGCCATCACTCTCTGGCCACCACAGTCTGGATGTTTCTGGGAAGCTCCGTGGCTGTTGGGAGGTGCTGGGGATAGGCTTGTAGGGCAGGGCAGGGAAGCCCAGGGCCTCAGAGTCAGGAATGCTGTGGTCCCCGCAGGGCCTGCGGGTGCTGGATTGAGATTGTTAGGCATGGAGCTGGTGGTTTAGAGAATTAGGTGAGTCGGAATATGAGTGCGCCCATAACGACGGAAAATGAGTGAACAGCAGAATTTCAGAAATATGAAGCAATTGCACAGAGACAGTTGGGGCAGGAGTGAGATGTCACCTGGTTTATCAAGAGCAGGAGAGGAAGAGCTGAAGAAAATACTGTGGAGAAATGAGGCTCCGCTTCTCCTGTAGTTCCCCACCCAGTGTGATCCGGAGAAGCAGTGTTTCCTATCTTCTTTGGGATAGAGACGGTCCACTGTCTCTCCTGTGATGCCCTTGAATGTATCACTTCACCTTTAGGAGAAGAAGTTCATCTTCTCCTAAAGCAGGATGAAAACTGTTCATTCCTGGACTGATAACATTTCAACCTCAAGATATAATTTCATTTTCTCTTTAGACCTTGAACAAAACTTTCTCGTTAATTTGAAAGCCCATATTTTGTACTTCTTAATTCTAAGTATGTTCATCTTGTATTTTGAGTGGAAAATTAAGAGAGTTGGTCTTAAGTTGATTTTTAGAAACCTTTGTGATCTAGTGAGAGTCTGAAAGAGGTTTACATTCCAAAGTACTAAAAGTTTCATCTGCCCTGAGAAATCTGAGATGTGTTGCTGTCCGTATTTTATCAGATTATTGTTTCCAAATTGCTATTTTACTCTCCCCCAAACTGGTTCTGGTAAAGAAACAACTGATATTCTGTTCGACAGAGTATGTTAAAAGGATGGAGAAGTATAAGAATAATGACGAATACAAAATAATGGTGGTAAGCCCAGGACAGAGGTAAGCCAGCATTCTGTGTGGTAGGTGACTCAGGAAGTATATTGGGAGAGGGGGCTTTGGGACCCCTCCCCTGTAAGGCAGGCTTATGTCATGCGTTGCCCTTATTTCAGGAGGCAGGCCCCCTCAGGCTCTACTTTCGAGATGGTCCACTGTCTCCTGCGATGCCCTTAAATGTATCACTTCACCTTTCCAGAGAAGCTCATCTTCTACAGCAGGGCGAAGGTTACTCATTCCTGGAGAAAGCCGTCACGCTTTGAAAACCAGCAGAAGTGATTCAGCAAACGTGTTTGTCACGATTTGGGGAGAGGACCCCACAGGGTCCACCCTGACTTGCTTTCTTTAGGGGAACTATGTGGTCCCCTCCTCCTGTAACACCCACCAAAGGAACTATGAAGGCCAACATGAAATACTAGTATGCTATCTGCATCGTGTTTCGTGTAAGATATTAAACGTAAGAATTGTGTTTCTCTCCATCTACTTCTTGATCGTTTAGGGTCCTTCTGAGACAGAACTGCAAAATCAATGAGGCAAAACATGTCAGTAAGTCATAAATACTGACGAAAACAGGCCAGAGGTATTGTTTTGCCTTTGGTAGTTGCTTTTATTTTAGGGACTTTGAAGAAAGGACCTGAAAATTCTCACTCAGCCTGGTATTTATTTTGAAATATACGCTGACCTCTGACTTTCAGAGCCAAGCAGCCTAATCCTGGATCATCCCAGAATGAGTTTAGGAATTTGTGATCATGTCCTTTTTACTGGGGATCTGCACACATCGCTAACCAGCTGGTTTAGAAGGATGAGCCGCTTCTCTTGGCTGAAATAAAAGGATGAGAACAGAGGGCCAACCTGAGATGTTCACCTTTTATCAGTTGATCTTTAATGAACGTTCCTGTACGAATGACATCAGAAAAGGTCCTTCCCAATGTACAGGGAAGACAAACTCCCTTCTGTAGTGTGCATTTTTAAACGATTCCAGATAGGCGGATAAAAATGGTTGGTGTCTTGTATTTTCATCCATGCTTTGCCTTAGGAGTTTCCTGGATATTTGCTCAGTGTGAGGGGAAGGGTCAATGTATATAAATAAGGAGGAGGGGATCTGGCGACATTGGGAACACGACCTCTTGCCCTCCAAAGCCTGGGAAGCCCCAGTGAATGCTCCCACCCCCAGCAGCGTATGGACCCTCCCCTCTGCATACAGAGTGGGGTCAGAGGTTAATGAATGAGGGCTCTCCCCACACACGGGAGCCTGCTCCATAGTGGTTTTATAAATAGGGGCTTAAACGGGGTCAGAATAGGGCCTGCATGTTGCTTCCAGACTCTCTCAATCTTCCTGAAGCGATGGTGTTCAAAGATGCCACCCTTCCACGGGGCAGGGAGAGGTGAGGCCTGGTGTGCAGAGATCTGGGTGGCTTCCCCCAGCCCCAAGCATGTCGAGCAGGACCAAATGGAAAACAAAGCGGGGGAGGGCCTCGTTGCCCCTATTCTTCTCCGTAATCCCTTAAAAAATAATTGCAGACCCAACCTCTGGCCTCCAGCACATTTTCCACTTGATTAGAGGCCTTTGTGAGGTGGGAAAGGGACCCGCAGGCCTGTACATTGTGCGAGGCCTGAAATGTCCAGCTGGGATTTTTTTCCATCAAAAGAGGATTTTAGTAAAACCGTTATCAGGGGCTTAGGGGAGCGGAGCTGCTGAGCTGCGCGGCGGGCGGATTAGCACCAGCCGGCCTGTCTGGGCTCTGGGAGGCGGGAAGGTGTCGGCGGCCCCGCGAGTTCACGACAGGTGCAGAGGCAGGAGCGGCCGAGGGCGCGGAGAACCCCAGGCGTGGGGTGCTCGTGGGGCTTTCCCTCCGGGCATCAGGCAGAAGGCGCCGGGTCAGGGGCTTGGGGCCTGCACAGAGGGGCCTGTCTGCTCCAGGTCGTGCCCACCGCGTGCCTGGCTCCCACCGCAGGCCAGCCTGCACACCCGTCGTGGTCTCCATTGACTCAGGGACCGGGTGGCCCGGCCGGACCACTTCAGAGGGCCAGTGATGGCCACATGGTCCCTGTATTGTGGGGAGGACGGAGCAGACAGAGGAAGGTGAGGGGTGTGTGCACGTGTGGTGCTGGCCGCCTGGCTTTGCTCACTGTGTCGGGGCCTCTGGGGCAGGGGCTGGGGACATTACCTAAAACAGAAGCTGTCTCCGTGGGGTGACTCGAGTGCTGGCCGGGACAGAGCGCAGAGGCCCGACTCCTGGGGATCGAGAGACAGAGTCCAGGCCAGGGGAGCCTCACGACACAGGAGGTGTTACGTGACAGCCCTGGGACGCTGTCGTTCTGGGTGATTTTCTCTGCAGGATGGGGAGAGTGGGTAGCACAGAACCTTTGTCCTGACGGTGACGGCCAGGAGGCTGGGCAGTAACAGCCACACTCTGGGAGTGGGACCCATCACCTTACCGGGGGCCCAACACCCTACTGCCAACTCCTCAGGCCAGCCCGGGGACCTAGTAGTCGGAATTTTTGTCTCGTGTCCGAGTCACACAACCAGAGGAAGAAGGACTGTCTTCCTGAAAACACGAGTAGCCCAGGAACGCCGCTCCCGGAGATGGTGGCCCCAAGCACCCCTCCCAGCTCCTCCTGGGGTCCAGGCTGGGCATGCTGGCCGTTGGCCTCCCCTACACTCACCTCACCTGGTCTCTGTTTATTGCCCTGGTCCCCTCCGTGTCCTCTTTTCTCTCCTCGGCCACCTGTTTTCTTTATCCGGGTTGTTTCCCTGAATCTGTATTCGTTCTGCGTGTCACTGACAACAGTGTATTTCAGCCTGAGAGTCCACGGAGCGGCCGGGAGGTTTTCTGGTTTCCTACGACCTTCTTGGTTGCTGGCAGGAGCAGTGATCAGCTTCGTGCCTGGGCCCTGAGTTCCAGAAGCTTCTCCTTTCTCTTCTCCCATTCTCTAACCAAAAATGACCTTTGCATCACCGTGCTGGTGGCGAGCCTCATTGGGATGGCACGGCATGGCAGGTGCAGCCGCGGGACACGGCCACCTCCACCTTCCACACTTTTATTCCACATCTGCACCTGCCCTTCAGATCCTTGCTTTCATGCCCCGAGGCCAGACGGTCGGGGCCAAGACGGCGGGAGACCCCAGCCTGTCCCTCGTTGTGGCGTTTTATGGAATCTGGCCAAGTTGGCTCAGAAGTTCTTTCTCCTTCATTTCTGCTTCCTGTTTCTAATGTCTGTTTTCCAGGGGAGGAATTTAGGTATGTGAGCAACCTCACTGCTTTCTCAGGGCTCTTAATCATTCTCACTTTCATGGGCTCCTTTAGAAGATCCTCATGCTGATAATAAAAAACTAAAAATTGATACTCCTAAACATTTTTTAATATTTTTGTTTGTGTGTGTGTGTAATTTTAAAAAGCCAGCACTTTTGCTCCTCCTGTTAAAATGGATGTTTCCATGTATGAGTGTAAACTTTTTCCCAAGTTGTTCTCCCAAACTCCCCGAATATGGCAATCTAACAGGATCTGTATGAGATGGTCTTAAAGAAAAGTTAGGAGTTGATGTTTGATTCCCGCCAGCTACATCAGGGAAACGTCCCTAAGGCGCATCTGATACCTGCTCCCAAACCGAGTGCCGGGCACCGGGGTCCCTGACTCCACCAATACTTAAAAATTCCATTTTATCTTCTTGGCGACATGAGGTTGTCTCGCCGGCTCTCACTCACACCGGGAAGGTCTTTGTGGGGAGGTGACCGGGGGCACCTGCCGGAGGGCATCCGGCTCACAGGCAATGCTGCCACCTGCTGACGGGTCTCGGGGCTAGCAGGCGCCGTGGATAAAGACAGTCCGTCTTTCCACGTGGAAAACATACGTGGAGTTTTGCATGAACCGTACTTTACTTTTCTGCCCCACAGTGGATCCTAAAATCGTCTTAGTGCACCTGGGGTAAAGGAAAGCACGAGGTCAGACGCCCGCCTCTGACACTGGTGTGGCCACGACGCAGGGCTGCATCCCCGCGGGGAGGGTGAATGGGTGGGAGAAGGTGGGAGAGGGTTTGCGGGGGATGGGAAGGTCGAGGAACACCGCAGCAAGAGGCAAAGATTGACTTTCCACCCCTGCCTTTCACGAGGTGCCGTGCGACCTGTCTCCTAACTTACAGAGACGCAGTTTAGCTTCCGATGCAAGCAGGGGTGAGGCTGTCACTGCGAAACCCTGTGCTCTGCTGTACTGGAGTGAATTTCCGCGGGTTCTCCTGTGATTCCGATGAGCATTAGATCCTTGCGTGTGGGGAAAAGATAGGCCAGCTGTCTTGCTATGGATCACTGTCCTGTTGCCCTTTGACTCCGAGCACAATGGCCAGGCGTCTGGACGTCAGGGAGGCTGGGAAGGCCAGTCGTCTATCCAGTCCAGGCTCAGAAAACCCAAAGAGCATCTCTGCCTGCTATGTCAGGAAGCTGCGCTGGGAGCTCGACAACGTTCAGGCCACAGAACCTGGCCGTACCGTAGATCCCTGAAAGACACTAAAGTTTGTGCATTCGAAGTGAACTAGAAGAGCTCGAAGTTGTCACTTTAATGCCGTATTTTCATATAGTTTGCTCAAGGCACACCTACTGGCCTTTTTTCTTTTTCTTTTTGGTAGTTCATAGCAGTGGGCTTTGAAGCTTAGCCAAGGTTTAAAACGCTGAGGTAAAAATGGAAGGCCCTGGTTAGTGTATCTTCCATCTAAGAAGGCTAAGAATTTGAGGGGTTTAACTGTTGCAGTTCTCCCTTATTTCACCCATCTGACCAGTTTTGGCCTCGGTGATTTTACCGAAGATTCTAAGGAATATGAGGACTAGTTTGGGGGGTTCCTCTCTATTTAGAGGCCACTTCTCAAAAAGCAGAATGGAAGCCGGTAGCTATTCCTACACAAACGTACACAAGCGTGTGCATAAAAATGCCAGTTTGGGGTATACCTTTCCTAAGGAAAAACACTATTACAAACAAACATTTGTAGTAAATATTTGCATCATCTTTTTAGATGAGGAAAACAATGCTTTCCAAACCACGTGGAGTAATTCCACACCATTTATGAGAAGTGAATCTGGACTGGGCTCTTTCCCCGCTGCGTCTGTGCCGCTCCTGTCGCTCCGGTCCTGATCTGGCAGGGGGTCACTGCGGGTGCCGTGAGCAGGCCCGAGCCTCTGGAGGGCGGTTGCATCCCCCGGAGAGCAGGGAACCGAGGCGCTGCTGATGTGAGCACACTGGACTAGACCCTTTCACGCTTTCGGGGCAGGAGGGATTTGTAGGTAAAACATCTGTAAAGTCAGGACGTTTTATCCTTGAGTGATGAGAAAACACCTCGTGCTCTCACAGCTCAGTTCTCCTTTGTGACAGGCGGCCCCGGGCGTGTGGAGCTGTGACTTCTCAGCATGGAGGCCTTTGTGTCGTGTTTGTCACCGTCCATGACAGAGCAGTGCCGGAGAGCTGGCCCACGTGCTTGAGGACGACAGGGGACCGACTGGACCCTCACTCGTACTCGGGCCACCCGGTACCCTAAGCCCGTTTACCAACTCCTCGCACTAGCTTTCCGGCTCCTTGAGAAAGGAGTTTGCATGAGTAACGTACACGTCTGAGTTTGCATAAGTAATGCTTATTAAATAATAACTTTCAGCATTCGGGCGTTTACTCCAGATGAAAATAATGTGCTCTAGCTCAGCTCTCTTCAGAAGCAGGGGGTCGGGTGTTGCTTGACAACAGCTCAGGGAAGGACCCCCCGCTCCCTCCTGCTGGGGACCGGCCTCCCCGGTGATGGGTAAAGTCTGGGGTGGTCACCGGGCACAGTCTTTCACCCTCGTCAAGCCTCTTTCCCCGTTTATAAAATTAAATGTCCGGAATCCACCAGCTTCGGGGAAACACAAATCCGGAGACAGGGAAGCCAAACACAGTCGAGACTCCGCGCGTCCGCGGGCCGCATCCACATCCCGCCTGTGTGACCGGGATGCTGTCCACTCTCACAGATGAAAGCGAACGCACAGGACATGGGGCATTTGTCCTTTACACAAAGTGGAAGAGTGATGAGATAATAAAAAACTTAAGTCTTCTTTTAAGAAAATATGTGCACTTTCCTGGGTTAACAAACAGGAGATGGAGGAATTCCACTTGGATTGTTTTGTTTGGGGGGGATGTCAACGTACCCCGTCTCGTGCCGTTACTTCTGCTCTCGTGCCGACTTCCTCTTGCCCTAAACGGGAGGAGTGGCTTTGTCCATGGTACCCAGAGCTCCAGGTGGTACAGGCAGCTCCACCAGGCCACATCAGAGCCACCCCTGCCAAAGAGGAAAAGGCTGAAACTGATCAGTTGTGGACATTTAAAGGTACAGATGTCTGGAAATACCCCTTTTCTATCCGAGACCTGAGTGTTCACTCTTTTCCCAGCTGTGCACTCACCTTGGAGATGTTCTAAATTCTTAATAGTTGGCAGTGATCCAAATATGAGGTCTCCTCTGTCTGACAACATTCACTTTTCAAAAAACTTAACTTGCTCCGTACCATTTGAGCAAAGCACCTTGACAAGATGAGACAGAGGTGTGGCCTGGGCACTGGCTCAGGACTCGATGCAGCTTTCCAATTGCTAATGCTGTGCTTTGCCCAGGACCCACATGATTTCACCAAAAGCCTCGCCCCTGACTCCTCAGGGGTCACGGTGGCACACAATTTAGGTCTTGCCCTCTATTAAAGGGACAGAATTAACTTTTAAAAGGGGGTGATGCAGAGGGGGAAGGGCAGCAGAGGGGGCAACCACGGGTTGACTCACTGGCCCCCTGGCCGCAGCAGAGCCCTGGGAGCAGAGGAACGGTTGTCAGAAGCTGCATGAGGTCTTGGTTTTGTTTTACAAATCTGATCTCTTAATAAGGGGGTCTTATCCTTTGGAAACACAGTGGTCCCTGGGGGCCACTCCCCTCTCCCCTTTGAAAACTTGAGTTCAGATTCTCTAAGTCGGAAGGGAAGGGTTTTACTTATATTGCAAGATCAGCATCTAATAACCACTGTGGGAAAGCACCTGGATTTGGGGGATAAGCCATGCTTCAGTTTACATATCGTATGTCTCCATTTAAGGGAAGCCTCTTACCGTTAAAAAGAAACTACCGTAAAAGGAACATTGGCTTTTTCAGATCTTTGCTGCTGATTTCAATCATGAAAGAATAATGATCGGTTTGAATTTTCTTAACTGTTTAAGGATGTACCGTAAGTTAGGCAAGCATCCTTGTCACTGCTGCCAAAGGTGGGATAAATCAAGTGGGCCCTCCCCGCCTTAGGACGGAGGAATTGGGCAGGCAGGCGTCTATGGCAGGGAGAATTATTCAGCAACACCCAGCACTCTTAGCTAGAGGCCCGTCGTGGTCTTGAGGAGGCTGCAGACACTGTCTGAACCCCGCCGACCCCGCCGTTCACTTACACATCTTTTCAGCAGATGTTTCATGGCTTTTGCCCCATGAGTCTCGGACAAGTACGCGGAACCCTTTCCTGACTGCCACCAACACAGTTCCTCCTGAGGTTTATTGCTTCTAGATGATAAAGTTTACACTAAGTTCCTATTTTGTTTTTTCAGTTCGGAAGTTTTAGCAAATACCTGAGCCAGGTTTTTTCTGTTATTCTAAAAACTGCCCTGAAGTGCCTCTTAACTTGTGCGCCACCCACATGTTACACATCCGCTTATGTTCTTAGCGCTCCTATTCTTTAAAAGCATTTCCTTCCATTCCTGTAGGTATGGTGAGGCCAAATCCACTTCTACTCCCTTTCAAGTGGTGCCCTTGGCCTGAGCTTGTCCATCCTGGGTTCAGACAGCCACCACTCGCTTCTGGGAGGTCGCCTTCCTGGAAACCAAGGTGCGATCAGTAGCTGAACCTCCTCGTGGAGTGGAAGGGGGCTGGACTTAGTGGCTGGCTGACTTCAGGCGAGCAGTATTCTCATCTGGAAAAGAGGGTACCTTTCAGCAGGTTGCTTTGAGGACTCGGAGAAATTTTCAAGTACCAGGCAGAGCACATCATTGGTTCTCAACCCTGACTCCTTTCTTTCTGTCAAAAAAGGCTGAAGGATAAGCAGTCTCTGACTGATGCAAGGCGGTTCATTCATCTTTCCCGAGACACTCAGATACATTCTAAACTATGCCCAGTTCAGGATGACGACAGCAGGCCCGTGATCTTAACTTCCAAACAGTAATTTACCAGCCTTGAGTCAAGCTTATATTTAACCTTTAAAGTAAAAACCAAGACGAAGCAGAGAAACAGAAAACCTTCCAGTTATAGCTGGTAGGATTACTTTTTGTATTAAATGAAGGAGGTGAGCACAGAGCCCAAGACTTAGGAGGTGCCCAGATTCTTACTGACTGAATCTGCACAGCCACACGATCTCTTGGAAGAAGAAAAATAGTGTAAGAAGCTCACAGCTTGTGGAAGCTTCACGTGCTGTAGAGGCAAATGCGAAATCAGAAAGCTGACCCTGATTCACAGTCTCTTCTTACTAGGGTTCACACTTTTTTTTTTTTTTTTTCCCAGGCAGTAAGCACTGTAACCTAAGAGGGAAGAAAGAGATCCACACCTTCCCCAAAGAAAAGGAAGATGGATCTAGTGTCAGGCTCCATTAGACCCACTTGTGATGGCTCTCCAAGAAGGAACAATGCAGCTTTTGTGACAGGCCCGTACAGCAAGCTTGGAAACTTTACAAAACAGTCCTACCCAAGAGAAACCTGGTTCTAGCTCTCTTCCTGGAAAGAGGTGTTGATCCAGGAAAGTTTTGTGCTATTCTTATCGGCTCTTCCTGGGATCAGTATATTTAAAAAAAAAAAAAAAAAAACCCCTCAAAAACAAGTAAGACAGACCTCTGCGAAACAGGAATATGAAAAACCCCACTGCTGGCGCATTTATACACTTCCGTTTCCACAGCCCAACCACAGGGTGTCAGGTGATTTAGTTATTGTCTACCAAAGGGAGCTCTTTGCTGGAATTGTTGGTATTCAGCCCCAATTCAGTCTAAGAACCCTCACCGGGGTTCGAGTGGCCGCCTTCTTAAAATGCAAATGTGCAAGAACTCCAGGCCGGCCTCCCCGCCCCCAGGAAAGTGTCCAACCCGGCGGCGCTGGCGGGGCTGGCGGGGAATGCTAAGGAGGGGCCCAAGCCCCCGCCCTGCCGCACTGCTCACAGAGCCGCAGTCCGCATGACTGAGCGCCCTTAACTTTCCCAACAATGGCCCTGGCGCCCTCCCCGCCCCCTCGCAGCCTCCCCACACCCGCTCAGGGTCAAGAAACCCATCTTTCTTCCCACTTCCACATCTCAGGACGCATTTCTTGAACATCACCCCTAGATCTCATGTCCATGTGGAGAAAAACTGGCCACCCTGGTGAAACTGTGACTCTTACAAATCTGGTTTAAGAAGAAGTTTCATTTTGTTCAGTTTCTTGAAATTTCCATGTTGTTGACAGTTCAGAACCAGAAGTTATATAAATCTCCATTCCAATCACATTTCTAGCAACAAAACATGTAGATGTCAGTGGTGAACCTCACACAGGATACATTTTTCACCATGAGCTCACACCACACAGGCTGCACGGAACTCTGCATCTTATGCTTTTACTTCAGAGACACAAAACAGCACCTCCTACTGTGGCCTGGACCCAAACACACACTGCCTTAAAAATAATGCACAGATACAAGGCTTTTGTTTTTGTTTTTTTTTTTCAAAAACATACTTCATATTTCCTCTTTTATTATATAAATATCAGTTTAACCTTTTACTGTAAGAATATAAATGTTTTAAGAGGATCTTTGTTATTATTTATACAAATTCACAAACAGTACAATTAATTGATAAAGGTCTCTGGGTTTCTTTTACTCCATGGTCTCGCATGTTGCTGTGGAGGATTCTAAAAAACAATAAACAAACCAAAAAAATCCAACAAAAATGTACATCCTACACAAAAGTGATTTTTTTTTTAAAGCCACAAGTCCCAACCCCCATCAAAATAAAGGCATCTACTCCTCCATTTAGAAACAGAATTTTTAAAAACCCACAAACTCCCGTTTTATTAACAGAACAGAGATAAGACATGAATTTCAGTCTCCTCCCCTTCACATTTCAGCCCCTGGGGCTCTGGAAGCTCCTCAGCTCCCAACAGGAACCCTCACTGTGTGACCTTTTCGTGGGGAAACTTGCAAGAGGGGGAGGGCAGGGCAGAATCTGCATATATAATCATCATTTTCAAGACACAGTCTGCATCTCAAACAAACACAAAAAATAACAAAAAACAAAACAGTCCAACTCTCATGTCTCCCACACATTTGTGCTATAAATTAAGTCAAGATTTAGGATCATGGCTGGGCCCTCAAATCCCTATGGACAAGGAGAAAAAGGAAAGCAGTGCCAGAATGTGAAGTGGGATACACGGGGTGGATGGGGTTTGGGAAGAAGCCAAAACAAAAAAGATGTACAAACCCGATGGGCATCTTTCCAGTCCAGGCACAAAAATGTTTCAGTCTCAAAATATCTCTCTTGTAGAATTCCAGGGCTTCAGAGAAAAAAGTAAACTAAAACGAGGTAGCCAGACACACACACACACACACACATATATATATGTATATATATAAATACACACACACATATATATATATAATTTATATATATACACACGCACATATATATATATAATTTATATATATATACACACGCACATATATATATAATTTATATATATATATACACACGCACATATATATAATTTATATATATATACACACGCACATATATATATATAATTTATATATATATACACATATATATATAATTTATATATATATATACACACGCACATATATATATATAATTTATATATATATAATATATAGACTATACTCAGCAGAAAAAAAAAGAGACCATGATGTCAACTTTCTTCAAAAAACTAAAAAAAGAAAGACAATACAGCTGAAATGAGCGTGGGTAGCAGAGTACTGTCAAAGGACTGATGACGAGAGACTGGGATTAGTTACGAAGTGGAAGAAGGGTGAAAAGGCCGTTGTAGTTGGGTTTGCTTTTATACGTTTCGAAATAAAAACCAGATCACAGTATTCAAATGAAAGCTTAAGTGAAGGCAGACATTTTCCCCAACTCCCCAGGGCTGAAAGGACTGGTCACTCCCCACCCCCGTTTCCAAATGCAGCGCGGCGGGGATACAGTAGCTCAATCCGTCCTCCAAACCCCTGCTGGGAAGAGTGGCTGGTGGGTGGCGAGTCCTTCTCCGCATCCTCGGGGAAAAGGAGAGGGTGTGGGTGGCGGAGGGACCCCGGACGCAACGAGGGGGGGCAGGGGAGGAGAGAACGAGCCTGGGGCTCCGCGTCATCGCCCCCACCGCGTCCGCGGCAATGCTCTGGGTCTACGTGTGCGTGTCGAGTGAGCGCGGGGGCCGCGGCGGTGGCAGGAGCACGAACAGGGCGGGGCCGGGGGAGTTGGCGCTGCCGCCCTCACCTGACCTTCTCACTGTCCGTCATCTGCCAGAGGCCCAGGTTGAGTACCTTGAGGCACGGCAGCTGCGTGATGCGCTCCAGGCCGCGCTTGGTGATGCGGGTGCAGCCGTATAGGTCGATGCCGGTGAGCTGGCTCAGGTGCTCGGCGATCAGCTCCAGGCCCTTGTCCGTGATGCGTACACACTGCCCGATGTTGAGTGTGCGCAGCCCGTGCATCTGCCGCACCATGCGGTTGATGCCATCGTCGCTTATGTGGCAGGAGCAGAGGGACAGGGACTTGAGGCCGTCCAGCCCCTGCGCTATGTAAGCCAGGCTCTGGTCCCCCACCTTGTCACAGAAGGACACATCCAGCCCCGAGAGGCGCAGGCTGCCCATGGCCAGATGCATGATGCCCGTGTCACTGATGTTGTCGCAGGAGCGCAGGTTAAGGCTGCGCAGGCTGCCCATGTGCGACAGGTGCAGGAGGCCTGCGTCCGAGATGCCTCCGCAGAAGCTGAGGTTGAGGAGCCTCAGGCCCGTCAGCCCCCGGGAGATGTGCTTCAGAGACAGATCCGTGAGCTTCTGGCAGTCCTGCAGCGTGAGCTGCTCCAGGCCCAGGCAGCCCTCGGCCGCGCTGCGCGTCATGCCGGCCAGGTGCCCGATGCCCACGTCCGAGAGGTGGCGGCAGCTGCGGAGATTAAGGCTCTTGAGGCGCTGCAGGCCCCAGGCGATAAGCAGGAGACCGGTGTTGGTGATGTTGCTGCAGCCGCCCAGCTCCAGCACCTCCAGGCCCTTGAGGTACTGGGCTATGCGGCCCAGGCTGCTGTCGGTGATCTGCTTGCACAGGCTCAGGTTGAGAGCGCGCAGCGAGCCGATCTCCTGAACGAACGCGTGGCCCAGTCCGTTGTCGGTGAGGTTGTAGCAGCCGCTGAGATTGAGGCTCTCGATGTTGGCCATGCCCTGGATCACGTAGCTGAGGCTGCGGCGCAGGCTCAGGATCTGCACCCGGCGGATGCCCCGGGCCTGCAGGCTGGGGAACAGCGACGGGTTGGCCCGGCGCAGGTGCAGCTTGGCCTCCACCCCCCGCCACACCGACTTGTGATAGGCGGCGTCCCGCCAGGCCGTGCACACCTGCGCCGCGCGCCCCTTGTCGCGCACGTCCAGGTAGCCGAAGATCATGGCCAGCAGCTCGGGGAACAGGCACGAGATGTGCGTCTCCATCTTCCTCCCCGCGGCGCCGGGGAGGAGGCGCGGGCCCCGCTCCCGCCCGAGCGACGAGGCGGCTGGCCGGCCGCGCCGCGGGCCCAACGGACGCGCCTCCCGCCTTCCGGCTCGGCGCCGCTCCTCCTCCCGTCCGCGCGTCCTTCCTGCCGCCCTGCCCGCCCTCCCCGCCCGGCGCGCTCGGCGCTCACATCCCGGGCGGGCGCCCCCGCAGCCCGGCCCTTGCTGGGCTCAGCTCTGCCGCGCCCGGCCCGCGCCGCCCCGCCGCCGCCGCCGCCGCGCCCCCGGCCGCATCCTCCGGCGCCGCGCGGGCCGGGCTGCGCGCTCGGGCTGGGCGCCGGGAGGCTGCGGCCGCCTTTGTCCTCGCCCGCTTTTCAAAGCTGCCAGCGGGCCGCCCGCACTCGGCCACCCCGGCGGGGGGACTTCGGGCCGGCGCGCGCTCGGCCCCCGCGTCCGCGCGCGGGGCAGCGCCGGCCGGCACGGAGCGCGCGCGCGCGCGCGGAGCCGACCCGGGGCGAGCGGCGGCCGCGCCGGGGGCGTCCGGGCCGGACCCGCTGCTCTCCGCGCCTCCGCGCCCCCGCCCCCCGCGCTCCCCCGCGCGCGCGCGATGGTACGAGCCTGCGCGCCGGAACTGCCGGCGTTGTCCTGGAAACCGAGCGCCGGCCCGCCGCGGGTTAACCCTGTGCGCGCCGGCGGGGCGCCGGCCGGGCCCGCCGCCACCGCTTCCGCCGCCTCCACCGACCTCGGGGAGCTGCCGGCCACGCCCGGCTCGCGTCTAGGCTCCGCGCCGCCGGTTTCGAGGCCTCCCCGCGCTCTCCTGGCCCAGCCTCCCGCCCGCTCCCTTTATCCTCCCGCAAGACCCTCCTCCCCGGACCGCTGCTCGGTGACCGCCCTGCTCTCCTCCCCGCCTCCGTCCCCGGGGCCCCGCCGCGCGTCTGTGCTGCAGCTTCCTCGGTCCTCCCCAGTGGGCGGCTTCCCACGGTTCCTTTCTCTCCAGTCTTGTGCCCTAAAGTGGGGAGAAACTCAGGACTACCCACGCGTCCCTTAGCCGAGCACGGCCTCCCCCCAGTGCGCACTCTGGATCTAGCCATTACCACTTCCTTCTAGCATGTTCCGGGTGTTTCCAGACACCGCCGCCAGTGCGCTCCCTCGGCTCCTTATGCATCACAACTTCCTCCGCTTCCGCACTCGGCCGGCAGCCCTGGGCTGCGTCGCGTCGCCTCCGCCTGCCTCGCTCCCGGAGGGAGAAACCGCACCTCAACCGTATCGCCACCGCTTTCTTTCCTCTCAGCCTCTTAGACGATGAAGGGCCCAGTTGTGCCGACAGTCAATGTGTTCGTATGTGCCGATACAATTTTATCTTTTGACAAAACAGAGTGGCGATTGGGCTTGGTTTAAGATGCTCCAGCAAATGTCTGTTCGTTTACAAACTGTGTTCTCTGGAACCATGGAATGCTCCAGTCTAGAGCGTGGCTCCGGGGTCTTAAATGCCCATTCAGAGGATAGGGTTTCAAAAGAGATTCATATTAATTACCTTCAAGCCAAGAATTTTGGAGCCAGAAAATGACCCTCTGTGTTTTTAAGGAATTTGTGGATCCACACAACAAGATGCAAGACAGCCTGGTTCAGCTATCAAAACAGGAGAATGGTTTCATTGATTCTTTGAGAACCTGAACAAGGTTTTGACTGGGTTCCATATTCGTTATATGAGGTTCCCTTTAGCCCAGGGGACCAGTAGCGGGCCAAATGCATACAGATAGGTAATAGGCGTAGTACCTTTTTAGACTGCCGCCCACCTCCCCTGTTCCGAAATCAGGAAATGCAGAAGCCAAATCCTTCAACCCACGATGCACGTGGTGCAAGGCCCAGAGATTTCTATAACCCTCCTGGAATCATGCAGGGTTGTGTGGTCATCTAGAGGATTCCAAATGTGCTGTGCAGTGAGAGTCTCGGTTCTGCGCTGCACCTGGGTTGGCACTCTTCTCCTGGGCTGGATCTAGGCCTACACTGGCCTCAGTCACTGCCACCTAAACTTTCACCTTACGCGCTACGTGAAGTGACTTTTCCTGTTGTTCTGTGGATGTAGATGTGTTTGTGTTGATATCAAGGTCTTAATCCACAACACCTTAACCCTCCTTGTCGCAAAACAAAGTGCTAGACCACCAATGGGGTGGCGGGGGGGGCCTGACCTGAAGAGGAGGGGTTTAGTTAGCCGTGCCCCTCCTCCAGACCCGCTGCTGCTCTCAAGTCTGAAAAGTAGTTCAGGTGTGCCCGGAAGCACTTTCTCGAGAAGTTGACCACCTGCTCCTAGCTCTCGCGAAGTTTTTTCTTGAGTTTAACTCTAGAGTGGTATTAATTCGGGACCTTTTATGTAAGGCGTTCAAACATATATGACAAGGATTTTCAGCAATATGATTGTGTTCACGTTCAATAAACAGGAGAAGAAACATCAAGAAGTATCTTACAAAATGCACATTAGTGGGGAAACAGAGTGGCATCAGGTGAGCTCTCTGCTGAGTCTGGGGCATGGAGGAAGTGTCCCCTTTGTGCGGCTCAGTTTCCTTGTGTTTCACTAGGGCAGATTGACTGGATAATCTCCAGGGATCTTCTCAACAGTTACCCTCTGGGAAACCATGAGCCTCTCTGAGCCCTGTCTCAGCCCGACATTTCGCATTGTTCCTAATGCAACCCCGAGAATAGGGATAGTTTCACGTGCACTGGCTTCTTGGGGGTTTCAGTTTAGGCTGTGATTTAGGGCACAAAAATAGGTGGAGGGAATTATGGACCAGAGAAGATGTGTATCAATGTAGAGGGGCCCGTGGACAGCCACTCGTATTTTGAGCCCAGGTCGAGACTTTTGTATGATTCAGCAGCTCGCAACCGAGGTGAAGTTTTTTTCTGAATGAGTTCTGAACTTCTGTTTAGAAGCAGAGGTGATAGCCCTGTGTACAGAGTCTCTAGAACTTTACCAAGAATTTTAAAGACACTGTTTTTTTAGATAGGGTGTGTTTTCCATCTGGGTGGGGCCTGGGAAAATTGTGAGGCCCAACCCAAAGATCAGGCTTACTTAAGGATGTATGCTTCCTGGGACTTCCCTGGTGGCGAAGTGGTTGGGACTCCACGCTCCCCATGCAGGGGGCCTGGGTTCAATCCCTGGTCAGGGAACTAGATCCCACATGCATGTTGCAACTAAGAGTTCTCATGCCACAGCTAGGGAGCCCGCATGTCTCAACTAAGGAGCCTGCGAGCCACAACTGAGACCTGACACAACCAAATAAATAAATATTAAAAAAAAAAAAAGGATGTATGCTTCCTCACACAGAGAGGCAGGAAAGATCAGAAGAGATCCGTAGCTTTTAAACTCCTCATTCAAGAATATATGTGTCCAGGGCTTCCCTGGTGGTGCAGTGGTTAAGAATCCGCCTGCCAATGCAGGGGACACGGGTTCGAGCCCTGGTCCAGGAAGATCCCACCTGCCGCAGAGCAACTAAGCCCGTGTGCCACAACTACTGAGCCTGCGCTCTAGAGCCCACAAGCCACAACTACTGAAGCCCGCGCGCCTAGAGCCTGTGCTCCGCAACAAGAGAAGCCACCGCAATGAGAAACCCGTGCACCGCAACGAAGAGTAGCCCCCGCTCACCGCAACTAGAGAAAGCCCGTGCGCAGCAACGAAGACCCAACTCAGCCAAAAATTAAAATAAATAAAATAAAATAAATTTATTTAAAAAAAAAAAGAATGTAGGTGTCCAGAAACAGTGACCCAGAGTCTAGCTGGTGGGCGTTGGATCAAAGGAGTTAAAACATGTTGTGTGTGCTTTATGTTAACTCTAATGTATCCATGGCACAATGGATGCCTCGCAGTAGGCGCTCTGTAAATGTGGTTGAACTGAAGTGAATGAGAACGATAACAATTATATAATCTCTTTACAAAAGACTTCATACATGTCAAAACTTTTCTGGACCACCAGTAGCAATGGATATCTGAGGTTTATAAGATCGTGCCTTTCCAACTACTTCCCCACTTCAAGGCAACATTCTCTCTATTCCTAAGTAATTCTAAGCAGGAGAGTATCCTGGGGCACCTCTTGATTAGAGAAAAGGTAAGACGTAGTGAGGACTTGATTCACTGAGTGCAAGGAGAAGATTTAACTAGAAACAACAACAGGACAACCTCACTGAATAATGCGCAAAGGACTTGAACAGACAGTTCTCTAAAGAAGGCATACAGATGGTCAACAAGCAGGGGAAAAGATGCTCAACATTAAGCATTAGGGAGATGCTAATCAAAACCACAATAAGATATGATCTCATACCCGTTAGGATGGCTACAATGAATAAAACAGAAAATAACAAGTGTTGGCGAGGAGGTAGAGATATTGGAGCCCTGGCGTGCTGTTGGTGGGAATGTGAAATGGTACGGCTGCTGTGGGAAACAGTATGGAGGCTCCTCAAAAACTTAAAAATAGAACTACCTTATGATCCAGCAATTCCACTTCTGGGCATATACCAAAAATAAATAAAAGCGGAGTCTAGACGCACCATTTGTACACCCAAGTTCATAGCATTGTCTGCAACAGCCAGAAGGTAGGAGCAACCCAAGTGTCCCTCACAGATCATGGATAAACACAAGGCGGTCTCTTCATACGACAGAATATTATTCAGCCTTTAAAAAGGAAGGAAATCCTGTCACACCACAGCATGGAGGGAGCTTGAAGACATCATGCTGAGTGAAGTAAGCCACTCACAGAGACAAATACTGTATTATTTCGCTTCTATGAGGCATGTAGAATAGTCAGAATCACAGAAACAGAAAGGAGAAGGGTGGCTGCCAGAGGCTGAGGGAGGGGAGCTGTTTTGGGGCACAGAGTTTCAGTTCTGCGAGATGAACAAGTTCTGGAAATTTGTTGCACAATGTAAATGTACTTAACACTATTGAATTGTATACTTTAAAATGGCTAAGGTGGTAAGTTTTACGTTATATATATTTTACCACAATTAAAAATGAAAAGATTTAAACAGAACCAACATTGTGAAATGAAGATGTAAATAAATAGGAAAAATAGGTGAAAATTGTCCTCACGTCAGCAAATTGCTGGAACACCCCGAAATATTTGTTTACTCTCTCCCAAATTATTCGTTCATTGTATCCTGTAAACAAGGGCTTTATCCACCCCAATAAAAATAAGGGCTTGAGGTCTGGGTAGCTGGAGCCCTCTCCTGAGGATGACTGTGCCCTTTCATGTACAAACTGGAAAAACTCATGGGAAAGAGATGGGGTGCTATTAATAATCGCCCCCGGATGAATGGACACCGCTTCCTTTTACACTGGAAATGCGGCTGCATTTGAAATATGTTGTTCGCAACTTTTGAGTGTTAACTGTAACATATATTTTCTTTTTTAAAATATTTATTTTATTTTTTTTAACTAATTTTTTTTTTGGCTGCGTGGGTCTTCGTTGCTGCACGCGGGCTTTCTCTAGTTGTGGCAAGCGGGGGCTACTCTTCGTTGCGGTGCACGGGTTTCTCATTGTGGTGGCTTCTCTTGTTGCAGAGCACAGGTTCTAGGCACACAGGCTTCACTAGTCGTGGCTTGCGGGCTCTAGAGCGCAGGCTCAGTAGTTGTGGCACACGGGCTTAGTTGCTCCGCGGCATGTGGGATCTTCCCGGACCAGGGCTTGAACATGTGTCCCCTGCATTGGCAGGCAGATTCTTAACCACTGCGCCACCAGGGAAGCCTAACATATATCTTAATATTTTCAGGCGCCCGACCAAAGGATTAGAAATACTTCGATCAAATAACCCCAAGTATCAGTTATTATTAACAAACACCTTCGGTACTTGTTACCAACCAGGTAGCTATGACAACCCTAAAATAAAACAAGCCATATTGTACATGTAGCCATTTCCAAGCACTGAACGCTTGGGAAGGTGGGTTTTCAATCATGTGGTCGTTCAGGAAATGTTCCTACAGCTGGTGTGCACGGCTCTGTGCCCTGGAGTATAGACAAAGATGCAGAGGGTATGTCTGCTTCTTAGGACTCAGGACCCAGCAACGCGCTACAAAATAGTTTCCATATTATCAGTGGGGTAAGTGCCAATGGAGTGATGGTTATAAATAAAATGTTCTCAGTTTAGAGGACCAGTACAGAGAAGCCTCGAATTTGAATAGGGTTGATGAGAGGAAAGTCATTACATAGGGTGGAAATTTATTTAGAGAACAGGCTGGCTTTACCTTACTAGTTTAGGAAAAAATAAGAATGCCATAATAGCAAACATACATTGTCATACATTGTTCTGATTCTTCAGTATTGAAGAATATTGAAAATTTCCTTTTCAGGGAATTCCCTGGCGGCCCGGTGGTTAGGACTCTGCACTCTTACTGCTGAGGGCCCGGGTTCAACCCCTGGTCGGGGAACCAAGATCCCACAAGCCATGCGACGTGGCCCCCCAAAAAGAGTCACCTTTTCAAAGAATTCTTAGCTTTTTCTCTTTATTCTCTTTCAAGAATAAGAAACTTTATTTTAACTGTTGTCTATCTGGAACTGGAATTTGGCATCTGAAGTCAGAAATTCTTAGTTCATGGTTTGGACTTTGCTACTGTTTTTAGAACAGAGATTGCCTTGGGAAAAAATTATTTTAAATCAGCTGTCTTTCTCCTCGTTTTGCCCTACAATAGAGCTTAGTGCCTCACACCCTGGGGGCAGTGAGAGGGGACCACTGAGACATTGACTGACTCCTGGGACGGCCCAGGTCCGAGGGGGGCTTCCCTAGGTGCCTGTGACTCGAGGCCCCTTGACACAGGGCTGTTCCCCAGGCGGTGTCCTGAGGAGTTAAGTGTCCCCCAGACTTGCAGCCCAAGTTGTGCGGTGGAGTCCCGGCTCTTCCATTGTGCCTGCGTGCCCTCTGGCAGGGTGGCTTCAGCGCTTTGAGCTTCAATTTCCTCATCTATAAAGTGAAAAGTCACTCCTGGTCACAGAACTGTGGTGACAACTCATTGAGAAAAACCACGCAGGGGAAAGGGAGGGCCCTTGGGGGAACCTGGCCTTTAGGAGGGAGCTAATAAACACTGTTCTGTTTTTTTTTTTTTTTTAAGAAGATGTTGGGGGTAGGAGTCTATTAATTAATTTATTTATTTTTGCTGTGTTGGGTCTTCGTTTCTGTGCGAGGGCTTTCTCTAGTTGTGGCAAGCAGGGACCACTCTTCATCGCGGTGCGCGGGACTCTCACTATCGCAGCCTCTCTTGTTGCGGAGCACAGGCTCCAGATGCGCAGGCTCAGTAGTTGTGGCTCACGGGCCCAGTTGCTCCGCGGCATGTGGGATCTTCCCAGACCAGGGCTCGAACCCGTGTCCCCTGCATTAGCAGGCAGATTCTCAACCACTGCGCCACCAGGGAAGCCCCACTGTTCTGTTTTTGTCTTTTATAAATGAACCATCAAAAAAGCCCCACATGGATGTGCCCCCAAATTGTACAGATACATCCTTACTGAAAGTTAAACATTTTAAAAATGTTATTTCCTGTTTTTAAGAAATGCGCAGGTTAAAGGAGCGGAAACAGCAAACTCGCAAGAGCGTGATGAGATGGTCCCTCACGTCGGGGGAGCCCCCTGTCTCTGTGCCCCTCATTCTCTCCTCCCTGAGTCGGAAAGAGTCGTGCTCCATTCAGAAAAGCAAGAGACAGTCCCGGACTCGGAGTCTGCCAGACACACATCCATCCTTTTTCCTCTGACCTAGGTTTTCATCACCAACTCTCATGCTTTCTTGGGCTTCTCCGACTTGCATGTGTATCAGAGTAACTTCGAAGGTCTCTGAGTCAGATGTCTGGGGGGGGGCGGTGCCGAGAATTTGCACATCCAGTGGGTTTCCCAGGTACTGCTGGAACCTCCCACCCCCTGGTTTTCCTTCTCCTGATTTAAAACTTTTGTGAAATTATACTTCTTGAAGTCTCTCCTTTTTTAGTAAAACACAAATAATATTTAAAATAATTATGTCCCCCCCCACCACCATCTTTTGCCTTTGAGTCTCTGGTGTGAAGTCCGAAGTTTTCCCCGTGAGGTAGTGATAGAACGTGGGTTTTTAGTCAGACAGATTTGGGGTCAAAGCCTTGACTTCATCACTTATCAGCTCTGTGACTTTGGACGAGCTATTTCATCACTTGGAGACTCGGTTTTCTCGTCTGTAAAGTAGGACTAGTGATGTTCTTATCCTGGGAGCTTTGTGAGGGTTGAACGGGATAATGCACGGAACCTCCGAGTACGGCTCCTGGCCATCGGCAAAATAGCTGATTTTACTTATTTTCTTTTTTTGGCTGCACCACGCAGCATGCAGAATCTTAGCTCCGCAGCCAGGGATCAAACCCAGGCCCCTTGCAGTGGAAGCGGGGAGTCTTAGCCACTGGACCACCAGGGAAGTCCCCAGAATACCAGCTATTTATTGCACATTTATTATGTGTTAGACATTCTTTGAAGGTCTTTACGAGTATGACTCAGCTCTTCCTCCCATAGATCCACCTACATGACTGTGAAGTAGGTTCCATTACTACCTCTGTTTCCTGGTGGGGAAACCACGGCACAGAGGTAAGTGATCAAGACAATCCGGCCCACAGAACTGGGATTTCAACGCCGTGGTCTAGACCTAGAGCCGCTTTCTAAATCACTGCTCCGCTGCCCTGAGGTGCATGTTAAGTTTGTCAGTGCAGCTGGCTAGGGCGCAGTTGCTGTGCGACACCAAGAAGGAGTGGCCGTGAAAACAGCACCTGCCTAGTGGCTGAGATGCTGGCCCGCCATGAACGGTCGTGGGCCATGACGAGGGGTGGCTTCCGTGTGCAACACCTAAGGCCCTGGTTGGTAGACGGCCAAAGTGTGTGTGTGTGTGTGTGTGTGTGTGTGTGTGTGTGTGTGTGTGTGTGTGTGTGTATGAGACACAGAGACCGCAAGGGCGGAGCCTGCGGGCACCACTGTGAGTGGCTCCATCTCCGGGCCTCCAGCGGGACGCCTGGCCGGCTCTGGCCTCACTCAGGCCCCAGGAAGCCGCTTGTGTGTAATTATGTCACCCTCTAGTGGTTACTTCCGTATTAGCCCTTTATCCGAGGAACAGCCCCTCCCTCTAGGTGCAGGCGACCTCTGGGTGAGAAGACCCTCAGGGAACTTGGGGGGGCTGCAGGGGGGCAGTGCTGGGAAAAGAGGAGTGTGGTCAAGGGCAAGGAGAGAAGGGCAGGATCAGAAGAGGGCAAAGTGCTCTGGGAATAAGGATTAGTTTACTCCTGCAGAGAAGGCGGAGGTGGGAAAGGCAGAACACCTGGAGAGAGGAGGGGCTCCTACACATTAGTATTTTTAACCTTTTATGTTTAATTGGGGTGTAGTTGATTTACAATAGCTTCAGGTGTACAGCAAAGTGATTCAGCTGTATGTACATACACACGTCTGTATATACGTACACATATATGTACACAATATGTATCTCTTCTTTTTCAGATTCTTTTCCATTATAGGTTATTACAGGACATTGAATGTAGTTCCCTGTGCCATAGAGCAGGTCTCTGTTGTTTATCTATTTTATACATAGTAGTGTGTATCTGTTCATCCCAAGCTCCTCATTTATCCTCCCCCCACCCCCTCTGGTAACCCTATGTTTGTTTTCTGTGCCTGTGAGTCTATTTCCACAGCAACATGGATGGACCTAGAGGTTATCATATTAAGTGAAGAAGTCAGAAAGAGAAAGACAAATATTGTATGATATCACTTATATGTGGAATCTAAAAAAATGATATAAATGAACTTATTTACAGAAACAGAGCATGCATCCATCTTTACCGAGCGCTGTTTCTTGTTTGTGAGCGTGGGTGCTGCACCCCGGGCTCTCTCGGGAGTTTCAGTGCAGAGGGCTGGTGGGGTTGGAGAAGAGCTATTTTTAACCAGTTTCAGTTCTCTTTTCCAAGGGAAGTAGGCATAGGCCGTGGAACTCACAAGGGCTGAGTAAATTCCGAACTCTCACCACCTGGGTGGACAGCTGGCTTGACTTCTTCTCCCCGGCCTGAGGCTATGTTCTCTCTGCCGGGAAAGGTCACTTTTGTCAGGATCTTCGTAGGTCTGTCATATCTTGATAAATATTTCAAAGGCAGGGAGGGGATTAAGATCCATCCTACTCAGAACTGCTTTGTAAACTCCATATCGGGCCTGGGACTCTGCTGTCTTGTCTGCAGCCTTACGGGGCTGGAGTTTGAAGGTTATTCCCTTCTGGAAGGGTGCTGGCACTGAGCCAGGCTTTGCTGGAAAAAAGCCCTATTTGGATGAACCAGAGCATTTACATTTCTTACATCATGTCAGACCCAGAGGAGGACTAAGGGTCGGCCCTGATGCCGAGTTCACAGCCAGGTCCCCTTTTCTGCCAAGAGGATAGGGTTAAATGTTCTAAAAAAGACAGCCAGAAACTCAAGGGGTACAAAAGCAAAATCTCACCTTGCTGGTGTTAACCCTTCACACCACAGAGAAGATAGATAGTTGGAGACAAAATCCCATCTTTACATCATGGGATCCGCAGCTTTCGTGATTGCCAGTCGTTCCCAAAGAGGCCACTAACTCCAAGCATGGCTTCCCCCCTGTGTCAGGGCATGAACACAGCACGGAAACCCTGTCCACACTGTCCCTAAAGCTGGAAAAATTTGTCTCAGCTCTGAACTCAGTGAGGTTCTTTGTTTGTTGTTTGCTGTTTATTTTTAAACAGTACTGTTTAAACGTACTGTTTAAAGCCGAAAAGTTCAGGTAACTCTTTCAAGTTGTCCATGCCTGCTGTGGACCATCAAGAATTCCTTGATTGGGCTTCCCTGGTGACGCAGTGGTTGGGAGTCCGCCTGCCCATGCAGGGGACACTGACGGCTTCGTGCCCCGGTCCGGGAAGATCCCACATGCCGCGGAGCGGCTGGGCCCGTGAGCCATGGCCGCTGAGCCTGCGAGTCCGGAGCCTGTGCTCCGCAACGGGAGAAGCCACAACAGTGAGAGGCCCGCGTACCGCAAAAAAAAAAAAAAAAGAATTCCTTGATTTAGTTGGTTGCGGGGACTAAAGCCGTCAGCATTTGGGCAGAAGAGGGAAACCTAGAGATTGGACGATTCTTCCCTTTGAAGCTTCAAAGACGCCGTGAGGACGTGTGAGGACAGCGCCGGGTTTTACAAGTGGAGAAAACAAGGTGGAAAATGAGAAGTGACCTTCTCAAAGTCATGGGGTCTTTCCTGGGCCTGCACAGCTTCTGGGAACCCCGCACGCAGGCTTGCCTTTGTACGATGTTTCAGTAAAACTCTGTGCGTCTGGAAGGATAATCAGACGTGGGCAGAAGTCCACAGACACGGGCTCACTTGTGGCACTAAGTGATGGGGATGCTAATTGACAAACCGCAGCAGGCGAGGAAAAGCAGCCACTCCAGACAGAGTGACGGTGGGAGCGGCTGTTAAAAGTGCTGGGTGGAGGGCGGATAAATAAAGAAATAAGAAATAAATTATAAAATATCTTAAAAGAAAAAGTGCTGTGGGGAAACGGGAATCCCCACCTTTGGGATCCCCTTTTTGCCTGGTTCTCCATTCTCCCAATTTTATATATAGATGTTAAAAGTTTGACATACTTTGAAAAATAATATGTAAGCTAAGAAGCTGTCCTAGCAGGCAGAGCGGAAGTGAGTGAGCTGCGCTGTGACCTCAGAAGCGCTGTGTGGCGCTTCACGTTAGAAACGGCCCATCTGCTTCCTTAGGCTACTACCCGCCCATCATAATGTTCCATATAAACGTAGCATTTACTACAAACACCCTGTAAGGGATCGTACACCGACGGAAAGCCGTGGCTACTATGTGAATTCATATGCTAATATTTTTCTGTGTTCTATAGTATAAGATAGGAAGTGCTTAAGATTTGAGCATTTGTTAATCCTTAACCACCATAAGGAATCTCATGGTTGAAGAGGGGAGGGAACAAATTAGAGGTATGGGATTAACAAACGACTGTATATTGATTAGGCAAAGAATTTGTCTGGGTTTTTCTGGAACGTCTTATGGAAAAACCCGAACGAACTTTTTGGCCAAACCAACATAAACTAGAGAAGCAACAAGGATATATTGTACAGCACAGGGAATTATACCCATTATCTTGTAATAACGTATAGTAGAGTATAATCTGCAAAAATACTCAGTCATTATACCGTACACCTGAAACTAACGCAATATTGTAAATCAACTATACTTCAATTTGAAAAAAGAAAAAAACAACAAAGAATCCCATGGTTTAAATTAGATCATCTTAAATTATCCTTGGCTCTGGGAGAGAGCTGGTTGTTCCATTCTGATGCATGGATCGTGTTCCACACTGAGGGTGGGAGGTGTTTGTTTTGTTTTGCTTTGCTTTTTTTTTTTTCCCCCCTCCCCGGCCACGATGTATGACTTGGTCTTGTGGGAACTTAGTTCTGCGACCAGGGATCAAACCTTGGCCCCCAGCAGTGAGAGTGCTGAGTCCTAACCACTGGACCGCCAGGGAATTCTCTGTTTTGTTTTTCCTTAAAAAAATTTTTTTTTTATTCTGTTCATTTAAATTCTAAGACAAAGCTGGAAAAGGGAGAGTTGAAGACCTGAAAATAATATCTTCTATCATTTGCTATTCTCCCAGGAAAAGCAATGGCTCGCAAAAAAATTTAAAAAATAAAAGGCTGGAGGGATTAAGTCTGCGGTGTTCTACGAGAGAAAGCACCCAGATTCCATCTGAAAGTTGAGCTGCTTCACACCCCTTTCTAAACAGGAAGGATGCAAATACATGGCAGCATTAGGTGGGAGCCTGAATGTTTTCTTAAACATTTCTTAGATGTTAGGGATCCTGAAACATTAAACAAGCAGGGTATTCCATCCTGGGCGAGTGCCTGTCAGGAGAATGTTTCCTAGCTCCTGCTTGAGTGGACCTACCCCACTCCCTCCCCTCCCAAAAAAGAGTAAACTATCTCTAAACATCAACATCAAATCAACAACAGCAATAAAACGACTTTAAAAAGGCGTATCAGAGACCCACCAGATTCTACTCTGCATTTTTCTGCAGGATATACCAGTTCGGTTCGCTTCATGGTTAGATGCACCTGGATCGGGGTGGTGGTTTCATGGGTGGAGACAAATGTCAATATTCATCAAGCTGTGTATTTAAGATTTGTGTATTTTACTCTATGTATAGTTTGTTTCAGTTTTTTTTTTTAAAGCTGTTTGTTTGTTTAAGTCAGAGGGGGCTTAACAGGTCAAGGGAGGTTTACTTCTCTGCGTACAAACAATCACAACTTCTGTTTGTTCAACGGGCCAATCAAACAGGTAGAGATTCTGCGGCAGCTGGAATTGAAAAGGGCCGGGCACTTTGCCTTAACCCTAACCCGCAGCCCTGCGGCCACCCTTGCCCAGTAACTGCCACACCCTCCCTGGACCTTTCTGGCCTGGCTGCACTTGCTGAACTAGGGCAGGGAGCTTGTCTTTCTGCTCAGCCACATCCCGAAGCCCCTGGTACAGTGTATGCAGTTGGCACTCGATAAATATTCTTTCAGTCTGATCACTTCTCTTTGGTTAATCTGTGTTGCGGGTGGGGAGTAGAGTGAGAGAGACAGGGAGAAGGAAGCTGTTTTTTAAAGCCTAGATCAGAGACTCTGTGTCATGGGGAGCACCCCGGGACTGGCCAGGAAGTGGGACAGAGAACGCACAGACCTTTTTAGGTCTGCCTCCATCTTTGAGGATGTTTCCTTAATGTTGGAAAAATACAGTCATTTCATCGTTGCCATACCATGCTCCACGCTGTTCCCTATGGAGCCCAGTCGGGTCACATTATACTTGCTGGGTTCTGCTGTGCAGTTTTCCATTGTCATTTTGGTTGTCGATACTGGCTTTTCAGGTTGGGTGTGTGGTTTCTCTTGACACAAACACGAGTACCTTTTATCACTGAGATTTTCCTAGGGGTCCGGCCATTTTAAGCTGGAAATTTTCATCGGGATTCGTGTTCACGTTCCTGTGGGTGAAAAACACAGGCCTTTCTGCGGGGCGGGGGATGCAGCCGCTCTGTGCCGCAAGGAGGACAAGGGCACCACGGGAAAGCCGTGACACACGTCAGAGCGCCAGACCCAGCTGGCCTGCCAGTCCCTGACACCCCACATGGTGGCATCTGCAAGGGTGAGGCCCTTTGCAGAGGAGCAAGAAGGCTCCTGCCTATGTGTCCTGGACTTGAACTTGGGGGCACTGGCTACTGGGCGTGAGACCCATCTAATGAGGGTCCTCATTAGAAGTTTCCTCTCTTTTAAATCTGTTTTTTTACTGAGGTATAACCGACATATAAAATAGGGACCTTGTCACAAATTTGCATCCCCCTTGCTGAGGCCATGCTAGTATCTAAGGTACGTACAGAAGATATAGATCTTCTCTGTGTCTTTCCAATTTTAGTAGATCTGTTGCTGCGGCGGTGGTGGGCACTTCAATCCGTTTTTGTAAACGAAATTTCTAACTGCTTTTGAAACCCACAGTCTTGTTTTATTTTGCTGGTGGAACCCAGCGGGTGATGTTGGGACAGGGCTGTGGCCACAGAGCATGGTTAGCTTGGGGAAAGCAGCAGAGCCAAAAAATGCCCCCTGATTCAACACTTCCGCCCTCTGAGTGACTTCAGCCCATATCCAGTTACAGAGTCACAGGGTTTCTTTGGCAAAAACACGTTTTTGGGCTAGAGTCCGCCAGGCAAAGCCAGTGTCACCTGGCTAGTGGAGTTTGGGGACCTATCTGCCTCACACACAATTAGAGGCGTTGTTTGTTCAGGGATCCTCGGTAGAATGTTTGTTCATGGAGAAGGAGACAGAAGCTCCAGCAGCCCAGCTGGCTTTCCAGATCCTGGGTGGAATTTGTAACCCTGTTTTTCTCTTTCGTTGGATGTGGCTGTCACAGAAAGAGAATAAATATGGACCCCCGCTCACCGCCGATGCTGTGCTTCCATTGCATTTAACACATAATGAAAGTCAGGTGTGTGCTCAGAGATACAGAGCTGAACCAAGGCGAGGAGCCCTACACTTCTGTCCCCAGAGCTGGTGGCAGTTCTGGGCAGGATCCTCTGGCCTCCCTCAGTTGGCCGCTGGCTGAAAGATGTGGTCCTGCTGAAGTGTTCTCACCTTAAAGCTAAATGACACGTGAAAGAGGGCATACAGATGCCCGAGAATCATCTAAACACGCCTGCCCTTCTGAGTAATCAAAGAAATGCAGTTTGAAACGAAATAGTACTTTTAAAAATAAATAAATTTATTTATCTATTTATTTATTTATTTTTGGCTTTGTTGGGTCTTCGTTGCTGCACACGGGCTTTCTCTAGCTGCAGCGAGCGGGGCTACTCTTCGTTGCGGTGCGTGGGCTTCTCATCGCGGTGGCTTCTCTTGTTGCGGAGCACGGGCTCTAGGCGTGCAGGCTTCAGTAGTTGTGGCACGCGGGCTCTAGACTGCAGGCTCAGTAGTTGTGACGCACGGGCTCTAGAGTGCAGGCTCAGTAGTTGCGACACAGGGGCTTAGTTGCTCCGCGGCATGTGGGATCTTCCCAGACCAGGGCTCGAAACTGTGTCCCCTGCATTGGCAGGCAGATTCTTAACCACTGTGCCACCAGGGAAGCCCAAAATGAGATAATATTTTTTACCTATCACAAGATGAGATTTTTTTTAAATGACACTATCCAATCATCTTAATTAACTTTTATTATTCAGAACTAAAAATTACTTTAGTGTTTTGTTTGTTTGTTTTGCGGTACGTGGGCCTCTCACTGTTGTGGCCTCTCCCGTTGCGGAGCACAGGCTCCGGATGCGCAGGCTCAGCGGCCATGGCTCACGGGCCCAGCCGCTCCGCGGCATGTGGGATCCTCCTGGACCGGGGCACAAACCCGTGTCCCCTGCATCGGCAGGCGGACTCTCAACCACTGCGCCAGCAGGGAAGCCCCACTTTAGTGTTTTATTAGGCTTTACCTTCATGAAAGGTTGGAAATTTTTTAGACTATTTTGAAAGCATAATAAATTGCCTGATAGACTTAATAAACCAATTTAACTGGATTGGTGGACTGGTCAGTAGATGCCAGGGCTGTGAGGGCTGGAAAGGACTTCAGGGCTTATGTGGTTCAGCCCTTCATCATCTCCATGAGGCCTCAGGGATGTAGAGCAGGTGTGTCTGGAGTCCCAAGTATGAAGGGCTAGAACTGCGTTAGTGAAACACAGTGTGCTGTTGCTTAGGTCTTGCTGTAGGTGAATAGTTTAAAATAGGATTACGCTTTCTTTTCTTTTTTAATATCTCTAGGATGTTGTGCTTTACTGTCTTTCCAGACAGACAAAATGTCATAGGCCTCAAAAAACGGGAATCCAGGCCTGTTTTCCCATCCGCTCTCTGTCCTTATACGACTGTGTGTCTGGATGCCTCTCTGTATTTTTTTAAAATTTTTGTTAGGGCTTCCCTGGTGGCGCAGTGGTTGAGAGTCCGCCTGCTGATGCAGGGGACACGGGTTCGTGCCCCGGTCCGGGAAGATCCCACATGCCGCGGAGCGGCTGGGCCCGTGAGCCATGGCTGCTGAGCCTGCGCGTCCGGAGCCTGTGCTCCGCAGCGGGAGAGGCCACAACAGTGAGAGGCCCGCGTACCGCAAAAAAAAAAACAAAAAACTTTTGTTAGAGTTGATTTACAATGTTACGTTAGTTTCAGGCGTACAGCAAAGTGAATCAGTTATACGTACACATGTGTCCACTCTTTTTTTAGATTCTTTTCCCACATAGGTCATTACAGTGTTGAGTGGAGTTCCCTGTGCTGGACAGTAGGTTCCCATTAGCTACCTATCTTATATATAGCAGTGTGTGTATGTCAGTCCCAGTCTCCCTCTTTATCCCTCCCCCCACTGTAGTTTTAATGAGGATTGCCACCTGACCACAGTTGCCGTCTCTTCGGTAGACTTACTTAGCAACCATTTGAGCAACTCCAAATACACAGGGGCGTTTACGGTCTGAAAGGGGAGTTTTAGAAGTCTATACGTGAGTCTAATACAAAGTAGGGTAGGCTGTGAGAGTCGGTGTTAGTCAAGCTCATACTAGCTCCTGTCATGAACAATGCCAGCTGTAAGTCGGCTCTAAAATTGTAGAAGTTCATTTCTAGCCCCTGTGAAAACCAAAATGCATGTTCCCTATTGGCCAGCAGCTCTCCAGGCAGCAACTCCGGGACCTGGGCTTCTTCTGTCTGTGACTCTGGCTTTAGTCCTCCTTGAACCCTCTGTGCTTGTCCACAGGAGGCTGGAAGAAGCAGGGAGCATGGGGTACAGCTTGTGGGGGGTTTTCATGGGCCAGACTCGGGAGTTGCCGACATCATTTCTTCTGACATTCCACGAGGAAGAGCTCAGTCCTATGACCACTTTAGGACATCTGAGTGCTGGAAAATGTGATCGAGCCGTGTGACCAGCCCATGAGCTCTGCCATGAATAGCTGTGAGGGTCCCAAGTGGGAAGATGTCGTATGGGGTGAAGTCACATCTCAGCAAATAAATGCATAGGTACCCAGGGATGCAGAAGTTATTAATACTTATTTCTACGATTAACTATCGTTTTTGTTGATTTTAATAAATGCATCGCTGCTGACTCCTCGTAGGTGTATACGCACTTCAGGCCGTTTGTGTTTTCAGTTGTGGTGCCTCTCTCGGGTCAAGGACATGTTTGCAAGCTGGCTGGATCCAGTGGAGATCAAACCTTCCCCAACCACCCGATGTAGCCTTGGAGAGGAGCCTGAAAATCGTGAGCTTTCCCCAAAGCCACACGCAGACACGCTCCCATCAGTATTTTGTTTAATTTTTATTTATTTATTTAGCTGCACCGGGTCTTAGCTGCAGCACACAGGATCTTTTTTTTTTTTTTCAGTTGTGGCATGCGGGATCTAGTTCCCTGACCGGGGATCAAACCCCAACCCCCTGAATTGGGAGCGCAGAGTCTTAGCCACTGGACCACCAGGGAAGTCCTCTCCCACCAGTATTCTTAATTTCAGTTCAGCCGTGACCGAAGGCAGGCGGTCTGAGGGCCTGTGCTGGTGGCTGGTCCCCACTCCTGCCATTTGCCGCCCTCACGGCTGTGTAACACAGACCATACGTCCTCCCGTCCTGCCCACGCGGGCTGACAGGCTTCTCCTTCTGCACTCGTTGTGTTCCTGCGGGGTCGGCCCTCCCAGCTGGGCCCCAAGCTCTGGGCTGTCACTCCACAGACAGCAAACATCGCCAGCCTTCCTGAGTGCAGATCTGATGCTGCCTCTCTCCTGCTGGAGTGTCTTGTGTGTCCTGCAGATTGCAGACGGAGGCCCAGACTCCTGGAGTGGGGGCTGTCCTGGGGTCTTCAGTCAGGCGGTCCCAGGATGAGGGAGCCCGCCTTGCCAGGAATTGATGACTTTTGTTTTTCTTTGGGTTTTTTCTCTCTCTCTCTCTCTTTCTCATTCTGTGTTTCCTACAGTTGAATTTTGGACATGAAATTGTTAGATGATGTTCTTGTCATTCTCAAAATGCGTTACGTGTTTCTGACCTTCGTCCAGTGGGAAGGCCTCCCCCTCCCACGTCCGCCCGTGGGAATCCTGCCCGTCCTCTGAGGGACAAGTTCAAACACCACCTCCATCAGGACTTCCCTGGTGGTGCAGTGGTTGAGAATCCACCTGCCAACGCAGGGGACACAGGTTCGAGCCCTGGTCTGGGAAGAACCCACACGCCGAGGAGCAACTAAGCCCGTGCGCCACGACTACTGAGCCCGTGTGCCACAACTACTGAAGCCCGCACGCCTAGAGCCCGTGCTCCGCAACAAGAGAAGCCACCGCAGTGAGAAGCCCGCGCACCACAAGGAAGAGTAGCCCCCACTCACCACAACTAAAGAAAAGCCCGTGCACAGCAACGGAGACCCAACGCAGCCAAAAATTATTTATTTATTTATTTAAAGAATTAAAAAAAGAAAACACCACCTCCATCATGAAGCGTCCCCTCCTTAGGAGTTAATCTCTCTTTCTTAGGATTAATAATCCGGATACACTTACTAGGGTAACAGCTGGACAGCCATTGGTACCGCCACTGTGATGTGTTACTCTGCTCAGTATTGTAATCTGGCCCGTTGCCCCACCCCTGAAAGATAAGAACAATTTCACTCACCTTTGACCAAGACGTAGTAGATGCTCGATAAATTTTAATTGATTTGGAGTCACAGAAAGAACTTCCTTTGAATTACTCTGGCATTTTCGCTGGGTCTGACCTTTTTCCTATGCTGAGTAGCAAATACGAAATAGCTAGTCATTTAGTTCTGATGATGGGAAATTACTCCCCGTGTCATTACTGTGTCTGCTTTTCCTAGTGATCAACTGTAAGGATGAGAAGTCACTGGAATAGAAAGTTTATCTCCCTGGCTGGTAGGTGGTGACCCTGGGCCGTGGGTTAGGTTGGCTGCCTTTACTACCCATGTGCCCGTAGTATCTTGCGTGTTACCTCTGTTGTAGCCCTTACTACACGAAACGTAACTAACTCACAGATTTCAGATGGAGCTTGTGGTTTTGATGATGGTGGTGATGATTTGTTTTGCTTGCTTGGCTGCCACTCTAGACCAGCTCGGTCCGTAAAGTCCCTGTGATGATGGAAATGTTCTGTGACCTGAGCTGTCCCCAACAAAAGCCACTAGACCCACGGAATTCCCTGGCGGTCCAGCGGTCAGGACTGCGCGCTTCTACTTCAGGGGGTGCAGGTTCGATCCTTGCTTGGGGAACTAAGATCCCACGTGCTGTGCGATGTGGCAAAAAAAACCAAAAACAAAAAAAGCCACAAGACCCACGAGGGGACTGAGCCTTTGAAATGTGGCCACGGCCACTGAAGACTGGAATGCTTAACCTCAAGTCATTTTAGCTTTTTTTTTGCCGCTCCACTCAGCATGTGGGATCTTAGTTCCCCAACCAGGGATTGAACCCGGGCCCACGGCAGTGAAAGCGCCGATTCCTAACCACTGGACGACCAGGGAAGTCCTGAGTCATTTTAACTTTCAGTCGTCACGAGTGGCCCGTGGCTACCGTAGTGGAGGGACGGCGATGCTGCATTCCTAGGGGAGTGACATCTTATGGGCCTGTTGTCTTCTCCTCTGTGGTGCTAGGCACTCAGTGGCCTCCAGTCAGTGCCCGTCGAGGGATGGACACTCGCCAGGGGCTGCAGAATTCAAGGAGCCTCTGCCGGCGTCCGTGTGGCACCTGCATTCTCTGTGGCCCCCACGAGGCGGCCCAGGCCACACGGCCACCCGGCTCGGCCTCTGTCCTTGCAGCCTTCGCCAGGCCAGCAGGCCACCAGGGAGCAATTGAGCAGGAGGGCTGGGAGCCTGTGAAAGGGGCCTGGCAGAGCCGTAAAAGAAACAGAAGAATCTCGGTGGTGAACTGAGACCCTCAACCTGCCCGGGCTTGAATCGGGTGACCCTGCTTTTTCCAGAGGCAACCGCACAAGTCATTTAATTCCAAAAACCAGAACCTGTAAGACCCCGGGACCTGGCCTGAAGGACTCCAGTGTGACTCTGGTCTGGGGAAAGGAGATGTGGGTATTGTGCTGGAGAAGGGAGGGAAGAAGGGGGCCGCCTGGCTGTGGATGTTCTCCCCGTGAGGAAGGAAGTGAGGGCTCCTGTAGGGGTGAGCACTTTCTGCCTCTGGTCCTATTAGAAGGATGCTCGACACCTCTTCCCCCTGAGGACCTTCCTCTCCCGCAGCACAGTCTAAGGGTCAGTCTGAACCGGGGGACCAGCTAGAGGCGGCAGTGGGCAGACTGCATCACCTAGAGTTGCTGGCAACCAGGGGGCCACGTCCACGTGGGCTGTCAGTCCCGGGACAGTCAGATGCCCCCTCCTCTCCTGCTCTGGGTGGGAGCCCCTCCGGCCGGTCCTTCCTCAGCCGTGTCCCTGGTACCTGGCTGGTGGAGGTGGAGGCCCAGGTGTCTGGCATCACCATTGCAGCCCTGTGGATCCAGGCTGCTGCTTCCACTATTCTTTTCACTGCAGTAGGCATCTCCCGCTTGCTTATAAAAATGACAAATAACTATCCTGTTTTTCCAAATGGAAATTGCCCATTTGGGGAGCAGAAGGTTGGCAACTTCAGGAAGAGTTTAAGAGCACAAGAAGACTAGAGTACGATGAGGCAGTGACTTAACTGAACTCTCTGTTTCTGGGATGGAACGACGGAATTGTTTAGAAAAAAGAACCAGTGTATGTTACTGCTTCCAGAAAACCCCATATGTGCAAATCCAGATATATAAATAGTTCAGAATGATTGTTCACATGGTAAAATGACTATTATATGTAATATATAAAAATATATAATACATATAGTAATGTTCCTTTAAATAAGAGAGTCACTTACTTAAAAGCTTTCGGGAACCCGGCAAGCAAAATGAATCTGTGAAGTAGCCAGGAGAGAGGCGATAGAGAGCAGTGGGGAGTTTGGAAAATTAGCCTGTGTGTCCCCTCCCCCATCCATGAGGCATTTATATTTCAAAAATTTTTAAACTTTATGTTAGTCAAAGAGATTTGATTGGCTGACAGTTGGTGATTCCTGTTTTTTAAAATAGTGAGATTTCCCTAGGTCCTTTGTGTGTGTGTGTGTGTGTGTGTGTGTGTGTGTGTGTGTATGTGTGGTACGCGGGCCTCTCACTGCTGTGGCCTCTCCCGTTGCGGAGCACAGGCTCCGGAAGCGCAGGCCCAGCGGCCATGGCCCACGGGCCCAGCCACTCCGCGGCATGTGGGATCCTCCTGGACCGGGGCACGAATCCGCGTCTCCTGCATCGGCAGGCGGACTCTCAACCACTGCGCCACCAGGGAAGCCCCTCCCCAGGTCCTTTTAAAATACGCTTTGGCTTGCAAAAACAGGAACACATTTACTTGGTAACATAAGATAAACATTTTAATTCTAGTTAGCCCATGGCTTAGAGAGAGGTCATTGGCCTGCAGGTGACGGGGATCCAGAGCTCCATTTATTGCTTTGTTCACTCTGTCCCAACCAAGGAATGTGCAGAAGTGGATGACACTTGCCCAGGTAAATGCTTTTCCCCAGACCAGCAGACCCAGTGAAAGCAGATGACTGGAGAAAGGTGGGAGCACCCAGACATCTCTCCCTTCCCCTCCCCGCTCCCCTGAAAACAAAGTCCACAAGTGTGGCTGACACGCTTCCTGTACCACACTCACCTCTGGCCATTCTTCTCTAGAGCATCTTTTTAAATTAATTTATCAGGATTCGTGAGGAGGAAAAATTCCTCTTTCTTATCTTGCGATGGACTTTTGCTTGGTACCCAGGGAGAAAACTCTGCTTTTCCAAGTGAGGTGAGGGGGAGTCAGCAGGGATCGGCCCCTCTGGGAACCTTGCAGGGACCAGAGTCTGGGGACTTGCACCGCCTGCTCCTTGGGTTGCATTGCAGCAGATACAGAGGACACGTTTACACTTCCTGAGGCCCTGGGACCTGGGGAATCATGTTTCTCTGAAACATCAAGAATTAGTCTTTAGGGCTTCCCTGGTGGTGCAGTGGTTAGGAATCCGCCTGACAATTCAGGGGACACGGGTTCAAGCCCTGGTCCGGGAAGATCCCACATTCCGCGGAGCAACTAAGCCTGTGCGCCACAACTACTGAGCCTGCGCTCTAGAGCCTCAAGTACTGAGCCTGCATGCTGCAACTACTGAAGCCCGCGTGCCTAGAGCCTGTGCTCCACAACAAGAGAAGCCACCATGATGAGAAGCCCGCGCACCACAACTAAGAGTAGCCCCTGCTCGCCGCAACTGAAGAAAGCTGGCGCAGCAACGAAGAACCAACGCAGCCATTAAAAAAAAAAAAAAAGAATTAGTCTTTAGCGGGGTGGTCTCAGGACTGTGCCACAGTTGGGGCGGGTTTGCTCTCTCCTTCCCAAACAGTGGGAAGTTTGTCACTGTGGCAAACTTATCACTGTGAAGGACAAACCCATTTCTGGGTAAGGGCAGTTTTGCATTTCTCTGAAAGGCCACAGTTAAAACCTCACCACTCCTACCCACTCTTTACCCTTCACCTCACCCCCAAGACGTGATTTGTCCTGCAAGCTAGAGACACAGGAGAAACGACACAGTGTTCGCGATATAAGGCTTCCCAAGGGGCTGCAAAGAGTAAGGTGGTGGAGCTGGGATTCCCCCCAAAAAAACCCAAAACTTACTTATTTTCATCTCCACCAACTGTTGAGAAATATCACAAAAAGGAATGCTATATGCCTCAAGGCTGAGAGGGTTCATTGGGCAAAGCTTAGAAGGAAGAACTAGAGAGAGACCCAGGGACAGAGAGTGACCCGTGGGAGAACTTGCTGAGACTGCCTTAACTGAGCTGAGAAGGAGGACAGTCACCAGGGGGCTGTGTAGGAGGTTATGGAACTTTCTGATAAAGTCTGGGTTCATCATTGCATTAATCTCTGGTCTCTCCTTAAGAAAATATTTTAAAGAGAAAAGTGTCTATGGAGAGAAATGCACGCTGGAGAAACAGCTAGCTACAGGACTACGTAGCAATTATTGACCACCCCCCCCCCCAAAAAAAAAGTAGAGACAGAGGAGATTTTGCCAGGTCCTGTTTCCTGGAGCGAGTGGTCGAGGTAGCTGCTGTTTCTTGCATGGCTGGTCCAGGCCTTGCGCTTGTGTAACCAGCGCACGTGGTTTGCATTGAACCCCCTGAGCCCCTCCCTTCCTGCCAGCTCCACCTGCCCTCCAGCCAGCTGTCTCTGTACCTAAATTTTCCAATGTTCACTGAAGGCAGAGGTTTCTTTTTAAGTGTGAGGACCCTTTTTTAAGTAAGAAAAAAAAGTTATGTGCCCCAGGAGACAAAATAGTTATATTTTCCACTGAGATAGTATATAAAGATTCCCTCAAATCATTAGGTATTTTCCCATTTAAAAATATCTGTGTTGAGAAAGACAGATATTATATGACATCATTTACATGTGGAATCTAGAAAATAGTACAAATGAACTTATTTACAAAACAGAAACAGACACACCAACTTAGAAAATAAACTTCTGGTTACCAAAGGGGAAAGGTGGGGGGGGGGGACAGACTGGGAGTATGGGATTAACAGATGCATACCACCGTATGTAAAATAGATAAACAACAAGGATTTACTGTAGAGCACAGGGAACTCTACTCAATACCTTGTAATAAACCATAACGGACATGCGTGTTATTTCCAGTTTGAGGCTGTTCTAGTCTTGACACATATTCTGGTGTGCACGTGGGCAGATTCCTCCAGGAGAGTGGAACTGTTGTGTCTTCAGGAACGTGTTTTTAAAATGTCAGAGCCTTATTGAGCTATAACTCACATACCATATAATTCACCATTTAAAGTGTATAATTCAATGGTTTTAATATATTCCTTGAATTGTAATATACTAGCGCCATCAGTAGCACTTTTAAGTGAGTAAGTATTTTATTCATTACAAGGATGTACCTATACGTAGACTGTCAGAGTGGAAGTACGTGGACATATTTACTCATTTTGGAGACAGTACTTGGTCTGCGTGTTCTGTGGTTGTGTGGTCTCCAGATATCTTTAGCCCCTAGGGGAGGAGCCACTGGTTCCAGGCATTTCATGTAGAAATTTGCCATTAAAATCCATCCATCCATCCATCCATCCATCCATACATACATACATACATACATATATATGTAATTTGAAAGACTCCATGCTTTAATTCGTTGCATATTACTATGAATGGTTCTGTGACAGTGGTTCTCACATTTTCTTGGGCATCAGAACCACCAGATGGCTTGTTAAAACAGATTGCTAGGCACCACCCTCAGAGTTTCAGATTCAGTAGGTCTAGGTGGAGCTTGAGAATCTCTGTACCTAATCGGTTTTCAAGCGTTGCTCATGCTGTTAGTTGGGGACCATATTTCGAGAAACTTGTAGCGGCTGTTACCTTGGAAGTTGGAGGACTGCGTGCGGAAGGAATTCATTCAATCATTCAATAGATGAGATGGGGTATAAGACACAATTTTTTGGAGGGAAGAGGGCAGTTAGCAGGCTCTTGTGGTAGCTCAGAGTATGGCAGTAGCAATGGAGAGTCAGGAATACATTTTTAAAGTATTAGGGAGCCACAGTCAAGAGGCCTTGACAATTGCTTTGACATGGAGGGTATGGGTGAGGGAGGGGTCATGAAGGACACCAAGATTTCTGGCCTGGATCCGGGAGGAGAATTGGAGGACAGAGAGCAGGCAGGATTGCAAGGAAGAGGTGTAGCCAATCAGTATCTTCATGTCTGTACTTCTTAGCTCTCTAAGAAGACTTACTCAACCATCATTTCATGGTCAAAAGGTGACTGACCCCCCCTAAGAAACTAGAAGCATGTGATCATGGGAGTTTCCCTGGACCACGGATGTTAGATGCTCAGTGGGGATTCAATATCAGATTTCAGAGGGACTCGTAACTTTAACAAACAAGAATTGTTCTGAGTACATTGGAAATTATCGCACTCCTTCTTTATTGCAATATCTCTCGGACCCTTCCAAAAGCAACTTGAAGTTTTCTTTTTGACCAAAGCGCATTGCTAGGTGCCGTCCTTGCTCTGTCCCTCTCCAGCTCTACATCCTGACGTGGTCGTCCTTGGGCTGATCCGTCCTGCCTTTCAAGTAGGTTTGTCGTCCCTGCTGGACCACAGCGCCTTGGGGAAGCAGCTCCCTACACATTTCCAGACGCTGGATGGTGCTCGAGTCTCTGAGGAGAAGGTAGAGACACGGCTGGCGTCTCTGAAATCTCCACCTGCAGCCGACAGTGGTTCCCAAACAAGAGGATAAGGAGCGAAGCAGCTTCTCGCTGGTCGGTGGGCTGCAGCGTGTGGAGGCCTTGGTGTCCCGCCTCCTGTTTCCTTGAGAGCAAACGAAGGCTTTCCTTTCAGTGGGGTTCTGTCCTAATGACGGGGAGGAGATGGTGATCAGGATCGTTTCCAGAGCAAAGACACAAAACCACGAGTAAACAGATTAGCACGCCAGCTTCTTGTGTGTTACGTTCAGAGCTGCTGCTCCAGGAAGCTGGGGAGGAGGACGGAGGGCCCTTCTTTGGAGTGGGCGGTCAGTTGAAGATGTGACCTCAAGGACAGAGGAGCCTGCCCTACACAGAGAGAGGAGAAGCTGGTCCCGAGGTCAGCCAAGTGCAAAAGGAGAAACCGTGGGGACGGGCGGAGGCAGGCCTCAGACAGCTGGGGGTTCCTCCAGCAGAGTGGAAACCAGGAGAGGGTGGGAGGCCCGGCCGGGGTGGGGCTCTTTAAAGTCCTCGCGTATGTGTTGAGGAGCTCCGACTTCATCATTTAGGAGACGGGGAACCTTTCTTTAAAAAGCAGAGAAGTCTCTGGTCAATTTTGAGTTTTAAAAAGAGCTCCTTTGGGACTCCCCTGGCGGTCCAGTGGTTAAGACTCCACGCTTCCACTGCAGGGGGCACGGGTTTGATCCCTGGTCGGGGAACTAAGATCCCACACGCCGTGTGGGGCGGCCAAAAAACATTAATTAATTAAAAATAAATAAATAAAATAGAAAGAGCTCCTTGGCAGCTGTGTTCGTTGAAAGGCAATGCAGTTTTCCACCATCAATGTAGGGTCTTCTCCTCCCGAAGACACAGTCCCTTGGTCAGCATCCCTGTTACAAGCTATCTGAAACTTCTTTCCACTTTCTCCCCAAGCCTTGCATTTCTTCGCGTAAGCACGTTGCTCCTTGCCTCTGCGCCCCTCACACCTCACAGGGTCGGTCTCCCGACACTCATCTCAGCCTGGCTGGGATCGCCCATCTCAACATAAACACCAGCTCTTTAAAACCATCATTCTATTTCTTATACATCAACTATCCTTCAAATAAAAGTGATAAAAAATCCTATTATTCTATTTTAATTTCTCCAGCTTTAAACAACCTGTTCTCAATCCACGTATCATTCTGTTGGGGGGGCAAGTCTGCTTTTTTTCTCCCACGAGGCTGCGTGTGTGAGTGTGTGTGTATGTGTGTGTGTGTGTGTGTTTATACTGGTCACTTTGTAATCAGCCTGTGTTTTATAAACATTGCTTTTGGGGCTACTTCCTACAAATCAGGATGTTGCCCTCGGACAGCCTTCCTTTTGGTAAGAGGGCAGTGGTGAAAAGCAGGGAGGCAGAGCAGAGAAGGCCTTTGCTCCGGGGGTGTTACGTGATGTGTTCAACCTGTGTTTGGGGAAGAGGGGAAAGGTCTCGATTCCAAGCCAGGGTCTCCCATTCAATCGCTGTAGGACCGAGTTCCTGGGCCCCTCCACGCCTTAGTTCCCTGTGGTTTCCCTGCTCAAAGTGAGGATAAAAATAGCCTGTACCATAGCATTTTAGTGACGGTTAAATGAGGAAAACGGGTGTAAAACATTTGGCTCAGTGCATGTAGAAGGTGTTTAATAAATGCTCACTAGTATTAGGTATTGTCACTGGTCATCCATCAGGAACTGTTTATTGACAGGTGTACGTCCAGCAGGCAGGATGGGGCACCCAGGAGAAGGAGGGGGGCACATCCTACCTTCAGCAAACACTGGGCCCACTGGAGAAGTAGGAACACACGGAGTCCCAAGGCAGCGTGTGCAGGCTTGGCGGTGCAGGCTGGACACCATCCTCCAGGGGCTGAGGAAACGCCAGGTCAGTGGAAAGAGCCTCCTGGCATTGGATTAACCAAAGGCAGCTTACGGAGGAAGCGAACCTTGGTGGTGGACCTGAGGGTTGTTTGAGGTTTGACTGCTGGAGAGGTAGAGGGTTAAGATGAGGTCTTGGGTGGGGAAGCAGGGCTTGTTCTCAGAGCAGGAGACTGGAATAGGGACCCCGTGGCGGGAACTTCAGGCAAAGAGTTGGGGGGTAGAATGAGGCCAGGTTGGGAAGTTTCGGGGGCTCAAGGGCTGGGAACCACCGTGAATTTTCAACCAGGGAGACATTATGGTGCACAGTCAGTGCCGCAGGAGAGCTGGTGTTGGAGCCCCGTGGGTTAGAAGCACTTCCTGGAAAGCGGGGAAGGGGGTGAGGGCACCTGCATTGCAGGAGGTGTCGTCGGGTGTCCTGCGGTCCGTGAGGAGCCTTTCTCTGCAGAGGTGGAAATGGAGTGGCCAGGTTGGCCGGGGGATAGCGGGGAGGGGAGGGAAGGCACAGGCCTGCAGCTCTGGTACCCCCTCCCCACCCCCCACCCCCCGCAGAACTCCTGGGACCAAGGGCAGCACTTGGACAGCAGCCAGGAGTTCACACAGGGACCGAGCTTGTCTACCTGCTGTGCCAGGACTGTTAACAAAATTGCAAATGGCCTTTGAATTACAAGGCAGCAGCTCCTCACTGGGTCGCAGAGTAAGAAGTAGCCAGTGGCGACCTGGAAAAGGTTCCCTGCAGGCTGTTCTTTCTGGGTAGGTTTCCGGGGGGGTGGGGCCCATCTGGGGCCAGGGGGCAGGTGTGGGAGGTGACATCACTTCCTAGGGGACACCTAAGCTGCTTGAGTCCTCGGGCTCTGGGGGAGGCCAGTCCTGAGCAGCCAAGGGTGGTTTTGTGAACAGCCAGTGACCTTGGTGGGCGCTTGTCCCACGGGTGGGGTTTTCTGTGGCATCACTGCTCTCGTGTGTGGACAGCAAGGAGACGCCCCTTCAAGGGCGGAGCTGCTGCGTCGGCCCCAGCCCCCAAGCCCCTCTCCGGGTCTCCCAGCTGCTCGGGGTGGACACGGCCTCTTAGGGAAAGAAAACTTGTGGCTGGAAAAGTCCCAATTCAAATATGCACCCCTTTGGCTGTGACAGTAAAGTGGTCTCAGTAAGGACCCTGGACGTGCGCAGAGGGGCCCGAGTACAGCAGGGCTACACCCCACCTGGCCACTCAGTGGTTTGGGGGATGCTCCCCCCAAGGACCCTAAACAAGGTAAACCATCACCCTCATTCTGGATCTTTGTCCCCCCTTGATTTTTCCTCACGGTTCACTGGACCTGACATATGACGTACTTATTTGTTCATGGCTGTATCTCTGGCACATGACCAGGCCCCCAAGACGCATTTGGCGAACGACTATTTTGAATGAATGAAATAATGGGGCAGGCGGGCAGAGTAGATGTCTGACCAGCTTGTTCTGACCCTCAGGAGGGGTCCTGACTGAGAATGTGGCATCCTCCCCTGGCCCCGAAGAGAGAGACCCTGGACCCCCCCCCCCCACCTTAATCTTGCCCTGTCCGCTCGCTCCTTCGGCCAAACCGTGGGCCTCACAGCCTCCTTCCTCCCCAGCCGGGTGGGGCAAGACGTTTCCATTCTGCCCATGCCAATGAGGCCAGTCGCTGGGGGGGTCACGTCTGTCCGTGGGAGAGAGCGGGTCCTGAGGGCTGCTGTGTGTGCGTTTTGGGGACAAGTGTTTAATTTCAGGTGCCGGACATCTGGAAAGCAGAGAAAGAAGCCACCACACGTGCTAGGGTCTTCTGTTTTCCTTTTCTAAGTTTTAAAACATATATTTTTTAATGAGCCGAGAGTTCGCTGGAAAGCGCGGGGTGGTGGGAACAGCCGCCCGAGTGATTCCCGCCTCGGGCGATGTTGACGAGGGCGGGATTAGCGGCTCGGGGAAGTTTGGCCTTAGCGCCTGTGCTGGAGCTGAGCGGTCAGAGCCTCTCTGACCGACTCCTGTCCTCGGAAACGGGCCTAGCGTGGCCTCCGGTGAACCTGGGACTTGCAGGAGAGGTTTCCCGGGAGCCTGATGCGAGGGTGGCACAGAAATGAGAGAGAGGGACCTGGGGATGAGAAGGGGCACCAGCTGGGAGAGAGAACTCAGCTCCCCGGTGGTGGGGATGGCCGGCGGGAGCGGGTGTGGGGACGGAGAGGACCGGGGGGGAGTGGCCCCGGCCCTCCAGCCCCCAAGAAGGGCTGGTAGTGGGGTGGAGGGTGTTTGCACAAGCAAACTCTTTGAAGCTTCTCTCCTGTCCTCCCACTCTGGCCCTGGTCCCCTCCCCTCCATAAAGCCATTAGCTTCTGGTGCCAGCCCTATCTCTGCTCCATCTCTGGGCCCTGTCGGTGCATTCACAGACCTCCTGCCCTGGGGGACGGGGAGGTTTTATGGGGGGAGGGCCTCTTCAGAGGAGGCGAGGTCTGTTAGGAAAGCAGGGTGTGGGGTGCTGCCGGCGGCCGCCAGGCCGGATCATTTCCGAGCTGGCTCTGCATGACAAAGGGGCTTTGATCTGCTCCCCACCAGCCCGACACACCTGCCCGCGGGTGCCCCCGCCCCGACGGAGACCTCCCGAAGAAAAGCCCGAAGGGGGTGGGGACAGCTGTGCCCCAGCTCCCCCAGGCCCTGCTCGGCCACCTTCCTCTCCTGGTGGCCCCGGGACAGAGATATCTCCCAGGCTGATGACCCAGAGCCCCTCCCGGAGAGCCAGGAGGCCCTGTGCTGCTCGGTGAGATGGGGGTGGTCTCGGAGTGTGGGGGCGGGGGTTTCGTTGAGGCGGGGTGCTGAGGGGCCCTGGGGGTGTGGTCACGCCCTGGATGGGGGCTCAGGGAGGAGAGGAGGTGGGGTTGCGTTGCCAGAGGCTTGCTCCAGGGTCCGTCTGTCTCCAGGGGCTCTGGGAAAGCTGTTCTCTGGGAGCAGGCAGTCTGATGCGAGGGTGGCAAACCCATCCCTCCTGGAGGGCACAGAGGAGACATGGGCCACCGAGGGGCCACCGCTGGCACAGCCTGGGGGCAGCTTTTACATTTCCCAGAGGAGTTGGCTGGAGAAAGTGAAAAGTCCCTCCCTTCTCCTACTGTCTGTCCCGGTGGACTCGGGCTGGGCTTTGGAAACCGCGTTTAGCGGGAGAAGGGTGCAGACTGAGAACGAAGGCTCCTGCTTGGCTGTAGGTAACCAACTCGCCAGGTGTTTTTAGCTGCACGCAACAGATACACCCCTGGGAGGAGCCGATGGGATGGTCCTGTCTCCTTGGACGTTCTGGAAGGAGGGCAGGCGTGCATAGTAGCAGCCAAAGCATCTCCCTAAATGCCGCCCGGAGCGGCTCTGCGCTGGAAATGCCTTGTTTTCCTCCCTTTCCTGGTCTCTCAGTCCCCTGTTTCCTTAAGCAGCAGGTCCCGAGCAGGGCTCCCCAGGCTGGAGCGACCCCCAGGGTGAGAAGGGGAGGGTGGGACGGGAGGCTGGGGAGAGATGGACCTTCCCCGGGAAGCAGGCCCTCCCGGTGCCCCTGGTCTGCATCGCACACTGACTGCTCCCTTTGGCCTCTTCTCTCCAGGGAGCCCGTCTCGGAAGCCGTCGGCCCCCGGGGTCTTCCCTGGGCCCTGCGGGGGGCGCGGGCAGACCATGCCCAGCCCGCCTGCCCTGCTCGCTGCTGCCGCTGCGCTGTTCGCCTGCTGGGCCCCGCTTCGGGCCGCGGCCAGCTCCTGGTGGTGAGTGCGGGCTGCAGCCCTCCCAGCCTGGCCCCCTGGGCCATAGAAGAGGGGTGAAGGGGCCGTTCCCTTTTCAGCAACCCCAGGAGAACGGGCACAGCTCTTTCTCTCTCGAGCCCCCAGCGTTACGTAAAGGCTCCCTGAGGAGAAAGGATTGGTTCATTTGGCTTTTTCTCTGATCCTGTCCACAGTCCCCTTTCCCTGGACCTCCTCCGTCTCCATGGGTTGTTAGAAACAGCTCTTTTGTTGCTCTCGGATCAATACGAATATTGATTTTTTTTTTCCTGCTGGTGAGGGCAAGGAGAGTAGGATTCCCAGTTTCTAAGTCTGAAGACCTGATGAGGGCTTTGCAGGAGCATGTGTGGCTTCCTTTTGTGTTGTTAAGATTACTGTCACTGCCAGGTGGACAGGGGAATGGCAGGCATGCCCCCTGTCCCCTGTTTGGCATGGTCTGTGCTCTGCTCTCACTTTTGCTCAGATGGCAAAACCGCAGCCTTCCGCTCTGACTTAGCACCTTATTATATCTGCTAGATGAGCGGGAGAGCCCTACAGGGCAGGGTCAGGGGCCGTGTGGCAGAGAAGGAAGTGCAGACTTTTAGAGTATATGGCCAGGTATGTAAATTGGTTTCGATTTTAAAGGCCTAAGGGGAGTTCTCTTGAAAGGAATGGACTGCTTTCCGCACACATCCTGCACTTGGGCCACAGTGGCCTGGCCGCGCCTCCTGCAGAGAAGCGGCCTCACGCACAGCATGCCCACCTGGCAGGCCACTCCGGTCACCCCCCCTGAAGCCCTCTCCCAGCTCGGAGCACTCCTCCCTGTCTGGTCACTGTGGATCCAGACGCCCAAGGTGGTCTCGGGCATTCGACATCTCACACGTCGCCTGCGTTCGTGCCTCAGTTTCCCTTTGAAGGCAGGAACTCGGTTTTGGGTGACTTTCCTTCCCAAGCCCCCGGCTCAGGGCCTGCCCATGGAAAACCCCCCTGGGAGGGGGTCCGGTGCGAGGCCTGCTGCTGCCCCTGGGCCGCGCTCACTCCCGGCCCTCTTGCTGCAGGTCTTTGGCTATGAACCCGGTGCAGAGGCCTGAGGTGTTCATCATCGGGGCGCAGCCCGTGTGCAGCCAACTCCCCGGGCTCTCCGCTGGCCAGCGGAAGCTGTGCCAGCTGTACCAGGAGCACATGGCCTACATAGGCGAGGGGGCCAGGACGGGCATCAGGGAGTGCCAGCACCAGTTCCGGCAGCGGCGGTGGAACTGCAGCACCGTGGACGATGCCTCCGTCTTCGGGAGAGTCATGCAGATAGGTGAGCGGGGCGTGGGGCTGGAGCAGCTGTACTTCCCGGCCTGGGAGCCAGGGCTCCACGGGGGACCGGCGTGCTAGGGGGTGGTCTCGGGTGGCATGCCGGCGCCCAGCCCCCGGGGTCAGCTGGCCCTCTGCTTCCCGCCCTGCCCCAAGCAGGGAGCCTAGAGGCGCTCCCTCTGGGTAGGGGGCGGGGGTCTAAGCTGAGTTAGAGCGGATCGGGAAGCCCGCCCACCACGACTGACCCCTGTCTCAGCTCCAGGGCCTCCTCGAGAGCTGTGGGCAGAGAGCTGAAAATTGCAGCCCTGAGTGTCTGGAGAGTTTTGCCTCTTCCACTTGGACACTGAGAGAGAGAGAAACTTTGGGACAAATTGGCGATGGCTGTCATTAACCCGACCCAGATCCAGTCCCGGCTTTTTCATTTGAAAGGGGGTGTGTGTGAAAATGAGGGCGGGGAGGGGCAGACTGAAGGAGGAAGATGAGAGGGCCACCCCCGCCTGGATTCCCGTCCTGTCCCCTCTCCCACTCCCGGCCGAGGATTCTTCGGCTACTCTATTGCTTACATGGAGGTGTGATCTGGGGTCTAATTGTTTTAGGTCCTTTTGAAATGCAATCCTCCCCTCCCTGGCAAGAAATTGAGAAATCCGGCCCTATTCTACTGGTTCTTATCCCCAGGGCCATAAAAGGAAGGTGTTAGAGCACCATGTCCCGGCTCACACTCTCCTCGAACAGCTTCCCCTCCCCCGAAGGCAACATTCTGCAGTTCCCTGAGGCTGCGGTTTCCAGCAGGCCGGGACCAGGGGAGTTAGGGATTCTGCGCTTTTGCGAAGGCCCCTCCCTCTCCTGACCCCCTTCCCCTCCCTCCCTGCCCCACATTGAGAAGTGAGGTCCAGGGAGATTACACTTTGAACCTTGCTTCTCTCTTCTTCCTTCAGCATCAACTCAAGGCCCTTGAAAGGAATTCTCATGAGTTCCTGTAACAGTCCTGCTGGGCAACTTTCCCGAAACAATAGGCTTGGGGGTCAAATGGGATTCATTCATAGTTGATCAGTTCTTCTCAAATACGCTTAGTGCCTGTCCCTTCTTCCCTTCTTCCCTTCTTCCTGGTGAGAGTCTTGGTTAGCCACTGTCCTCCCTGCCTGCTGGGTTTCAGGTGAGGAAACTAGGATGGCCCAGGTGTAGAGAGAGGCATCCCCTAATCACTGTCAGGGAACTAATATTTCTTTGGGACCTAGTGAATGCCTGACGTTGGCCAGATCCTTTTCTCGTAATTTTGTTGCGTGAAGGCCCGAAAGTGCGGCTTTGCTTTAGGGAAGAAGGCGTGTCGGGAACAGAAACTCCGTGGGGTGCAGGTCTGCGTGGTGGAGTGACCATGAAAGCAGACGCTACCAGTCTCTGCCTTACTCCGCTACAAATGGAACCCCTCTGTTTGCCTTATTCTCACCGTCCCCTTTTGCAGCTTCCCTGCAGGCTTCTGCTGCCTGGGAAGCTGTCCTGCCGCCTCCCGCTGGGCCCAGGCATTCTGGCGAGTCCTCTCCCTGTGACTGGCGGGTGGCTTCTGAGACTCCTTCCTCTGAGCCACTGCAAGCGTCCCCCACCAGAGGGCAGCAGAGAGGCCTGGAGGGCACCAGGCACCTCGCCTGGAGGCCAGGGAGGCCACGGAGGCGGGAGGCTCCTGCGGGTAGCTGGGCAGCTGTGGAACAGAGGACGTGACGTTGTCCTGCTGTCTCTGTGTCCCGGGAAGATTCACGACCCCTCAGGAGCTCCCTGGCTGCTGGTTTCTCAGCCTGTATCCTCTCTGTATTGTTTCACATACAGAGACGCCCCCAGTTCTCCACTGCAGAGAGCAGCACGAGGTCTGTCCTTAGGCTTCCCTGAGGCCCACGTGCTGCCCCAGGAAGGCAGAGCTGCCTGCGCCTAGGGCCGAATGATGCCCCCAACCGAAGGAGACAGAGTGACCATGGGGGATCCCGAGGGGATTCACCGGGACAGACCGGGATCCAACTACATGGTGGGCTGGACCCTCAGAGCCCTGACGTCTGCAGGATTACGCTCAGCTGCAGGAATGTTATTTTAAAAGGCAATTCTGAGAGGGGTGACTCAGCTCTGCAAAGCGTGTTTGCTAAAGAACGGTGGTGGAAGAAATCAGACATATGTAGCTTGGAAAAGAGAAAACATAAAAGGCATATTCGTTGTTTTCAAATCCTGAAGGGCTGTCAAATGGAAGAGGGATTAGCTCCAGAAAAGGGAAGTTATAGGGAGGCATCTTTCAGCTTACTCAAAGAAAGAACATTCTGGTGATTAGAGTCATTTTAAAAAGATGGAGTGGGTGGCCTTGGGAACCCAACCCGATGCTCCAAGGCGTGTTGTAAAAGCGATGCTCACAGCGGATGGAGTGTAGATCTGGGCCTGGCTTCAGACTCTCCTCCTTGTCCCTGGATGCCAGGTTGGGAGTTGAGGAACTGTTTTAGGGAGACTTCTCAGGCATGACTCCTTCAAAGGGGTGCCCAGTCCCTCCTCCCTAAGACCCCTTGGCCATCTTACCGTCCTGGGAGCTCGCATAGTCTAACTCCCTAGACCCACAGATCCTGTCTCTGGCTGTGGTTCACACTGGCTCACACATCAGTCCCGAGGGCTGAATCATGAGTGTGGCTTCCCACGTCACCTGGTTTTCCCTGGTGCTTCTCCTGACCCCTGGTTACTGGAGAAAAACTGACTTGCCCTGTCTGTTCTGGTTGCAAACTCCACTGTGTTGTACCTAGACCATCCAGAAGTAGGGCCAGGTGCAGTGACTGCAGACTGCCTTCCTCACCACCTGCCAAGACAGGATCGTGGGACGGCTACCCCTGACCTTGGAGGCTCAGAAGAGGGGGCACGTGGGGAGCAGAAGATCCTGCCTGGTTTAATCGCTGAGATCACGACTGAATCTCAGTTCCCTGCTAAGAATGCCTCCCCTCCCTCCATACCTGAGTCCATACGAGTATTATTTATCGTTTCTCATAACAGCTTTACTGAATGTAATTCATGTGTGGTACAATTCAGCATTTTTTTTTTTTTTTTGGCGGTACGCGGGCCTCTCACCACTGTGCCCCCTCCCGCTGTGGAGCACAGGCCCCGGACGCACAGGCCCAGCGGCCGTGGCTCACGGGCCCAGCCGCTCCACGGCATGTGGGATCCTCCCGGACCGGGGCACGAACCCGCGTCCCCTGCATCGGCAGGCGGACTCCCAACCACTGCGCCACCAGGGAAGCCCCAATTCAGCATTTTGAAGTGTGCAGTTCACCAGGTTGTGCAACCATCACCACCCTCTAATCTCAGGACATTTTCACAGCCCTATAGAGACGCTGCACACCCACAAGTGGTCACTCTCCGTCTCTTCTCCCTCTTCCCCAAACCCTAGACAGCACTAATCTTTCGGTCTCTATGAATTTTCATATCGTGGACATTTCATATAAACGGGATCATACATGGCCTTTTGTGTCTGTTCAATACAGATACAAAATGCCAAGTGGCTCACTTACCATAATAACTCAAGGTTCAACCATGTTGTAGCCTGTCCGCAGCACTTCATTACTTTCTATAGCTGAGTAATATTCCATTGCATGGATAATGCCACCTTTTGTTCACCCATTCATTCGCTGATGGACAATATGAGTTGTTTCCACTTTTTGGGTATTATGAATAATGCTGCGACGAGCATTCACGTACTAGTTTCGCTGTGGACATATGTTTTCATTTATCTTGGATATACTCTTAGGAGTGGAATTCCTGGGTCATATGGTAGTTCTACATTTAACCTTTTGAGGAGCTGCCAGACTGTTTTCCAAAGCAGCTGTGCCTTAAAACGTTCCCACCAGCAACACATGAGGGTTCCGGTTTTTCCATATCCTCATCAACTCGTCATTAGTTGCCTTTTTTTTTTTTTTTGCTGTACGTGGGCTTCTCACTGTTGTGGCCTCTCCCGTTGCGGAGCACAGGCTCAGTGGCCATGGTTCACGGGCCCAGCCGCTCCGCGGCATGTGGGATCTTCCCGGACCGGGGCACGAACCCGTGTCCCCTGCATCGGCAGGCGGACTCTCAACCACTGCGCCACCAGGGAAGCCCTGCCTTTTTGATTATAGCCATCCTCGTGGGTGTGAAGTGATGTCTCGTGATTTTGATTTGCATGTCCCTGAGTATTATTTTTATCAACGTTTTTATTGAAGTAGAACATCCATCATATGGGTTCTTAAGTGGTTCACTATAGCAATAAAGTACACAGTTTGGATTTTTTTTTTTTTAAAGAAGATGTTGGGGATAGGAGTTTTTATTAATTAATTTATTTTGCTGTATTGGGTCTTCGTTTCTGTGCGAGGGCTTTCTCTAGTTGTGGCAAGCAGGAGCCACTCTTCATCGCGGTGCGCGGGCCTCTCACTATCGCGGCCTCTTCCGTTGTGGAGCACAGGCTGCAGACGCGCAGGCTCAGCAGTTGTGGCTCACGGGCCCAGCTGCTCTGCGGCATGTGGGATCCTCCTGGACCAGGGCTCGAACCCGTGTCCCCTGCATCGGAAGGCAGATTCTCAACCACTGCGCCACCAGGGAAGCCCGCACAGTTTGGATTTTTTACAGGAAATGATCTGGACGTTTAGAAAGACCGTGCTGAGTGACCGTGGAGGTGGTCCCCCAGTGCTGTCGGGGTGGGAGGCAGTGTGGACCTCGGGGGACAGAGGGAAACGGCCCAGACGATTCTGGATTCTGTCATCCTAGTTCATTTCTACTCCTGGTCTCGGCCGCTGTCCAGCTAGATAATGCAGGCGTAAAAAGACAGATGTGTGACTCGTGGAGGGGGAGAAACACACCTGTGAAGGAGAGGTATTTGCCAGGATAGAGCTGCACTGGGGGGTCCCATGATTTGTGCCCAGTCTCGTTCCGACCGTCCCACCTGATCCACCAGTGCCTCCACGCCCCCCCTGCCGTCCACTCAGGCCGGCCTCCTAGGAAGGCACAGCCGGGGCGACCTCTCCGGAAGGGATGAGGTGCAGGCCGGGGCTGAAGGGGCTCACGGGCAGACGAGTCAACTTCGCTTCCTGGTCCAGGGCGCTTTCTAACTTTCTAACCCCGGGGACCTCGGCAGGGAGAGGTGCCCCTCCCGGGGTGCGGGCTGGCGGGGCGGCAGGGGGTGAGGGCCTCACCCGTCTCCTGTCCACCCGCAGGGAGCCGGGAGACGGCCTTCACCTACGCCGTGAGCGCGGCCGGGGTGGTCAACGCCATCAGCCGTGCCTGCCGCGAGGGGGAGCTGTCCACGTGCGGCTGCAGCCGGGCCGCGCGGCCCAAGGACCTGCCCCGGGACTGGCTGTGGGGCGGCTGCGGCGACAACGTGGACTACGGCTACCGCTTCGCCAAGGAGTTCGTGGACGCCCGCGAGCGCGAGAAGAACTTCGCCAAGGGCTCGGAGGAGCAGGGCCGCGTGCTCATGAACCTGCAGAACAACGAGGCCGGCCGGAGGGTAAGCGACCCCGCCCCACGCGCACCGGGACGGCGGGCCCCGCCCCCCCCACACCTGGACAGGGGGCCCCACCCACATGCACACCTGGACAGGGGGCCCTGCCACACACACACGTGGACGGAGGGCCCCGCCCACACACGCCTGGACAGGGGGCCCTGCCACACACACACCTGGACAGAGGGCCCCGCCCACACACACCCGGACAGGGGGCCCTGCCCACACACACCCTGGACAGGGGGCCCTGCCACACACACACCTGGACGGAGGGCCGCGCCCACACACACCTGGATGGAGGACCCCGCCCCCACACACACCCAGATGAAGGACCCCACCCCCGCAGACAACTAGACCATCGGCTGTTCCTGGGCTCTGCTGTGCGATGGCAGCTGGTCCAGGAAGGGGTTGAGTCTGACCACAGAGATTCTTACGATGCTGACCTAGATTCCCACACTGGAACTCATCCTTGATTTCCAAAGGCTCCATTTCCCATGAGACACACGCAGTTGTCACTCTTTTAGCCTTATCTGTTTCTCCACAGGACACCCGTGCCTGTAGGACTTGGGTGCAGTCTCGTCACCAGAATCCCAGGCACCTCTTGTCTTGACTGCCCCTCCTGTGTCGTTTGAACAGTTAGGATGATTGGAAGTTTAGGCCATCAGACCTTGTCTAGGGTTTATGGTTTGTTAGAGGCTCAGGTAAAGCAGAGCTGACTTTTCAGGGCTACCATCATGCATATCCCGAGACCCAGTCCAAAAGCACACTTCAGTACTGATGGCAAACACACTTGGGTGCTTTAACCTAAGTGGAACTGTGGAAGGCAACCATCCTTTGAAGGCCCAGCCTCATCAGTCTCATGTAAGAGGCGAGGGTCTTCTGAGCCTCAGTTTCAGTGCAGACTAAAATGTAGGTTTGGGGAGAGCTGGGTTTATTGTTTGTGCAGAGCACACCTGGGCCAGGGCTCTGGGCTTCCTGCACGGGTGCTGGAGAGCTCGGGCCTCATCTGCCGGCACCTGCTCGGGAAGCCCCCATGTCTGAGCACACGGCCTGCTCCTCTCTCCTGAGCAGGGTCTGCCCCGACGGGGTCTGCCTCTGCTACCGACTGGAGGCCTCGCTCAGCCAGAAGCTGTCTTCCACTCTTCAGGCGTCCACCGTGGATGTGCGTCCAGATCTCCCTGGACAGAGGTCTGAGGCCCGAGTGCTGGGTGGCAGGAGGCCCTCCTGGCGAAGGGCCGTGGCCACGGACCTCTCAGGAAACCACACAGACCTCTCTCTGGGAGAGCTGTCCACACTCAGGTCTGTGTCAAGCCCGGGCTCGGGGCCCAGCAAGGTACTTAGTGAGGCCAATGAGCTAACGATAAAACAGGAGCAGCAGTTTCTGGAGGAGAAGTAAATTCAGAAATTTAATGTTGGTTCATTGGTGGCTCAGTAACAGGATATGGATATACTTCTAAAAAGTGTTAATATATTAATTTCTTAAAAAATTAACTCGTTTCATAGGAGCACATATCAAACAAAGAGGATTGGAAATGCCTCTTCTGTGACTTAGCGTCCTGTGGTGCTGGTAGAACATGGTACCCGTGTGTAAACCTAGTGCCATCACTAGCGTGACGTCAAGTCAAAATTAGAATTGGTCATTGCCCAGCATCTTCCTTGCAGAGCCCACGTCCAGAGGCTAGTTTTGTTTAGCCAGATATGGGTGTTCAGCTGTGGCGTGTCAGGAGTTCGGGCCGTCGCTCTGATCTGTGGCTATTGTGCTATAAATCCGGGTGGAGAGACCAGAACTCTTCTGCTCTGAGGGCATCTGTGGAGCTGCCTCAGTCTCCCACGACTTCCTCTCTGTTTGCCAGTCTTTGGGAGCCTAACCGTGAGAGACTGATTTTAAAAAAAAAAGGTTAGGGTCTTCACTTTATCTCCTGAATGCCCAAATTCTACCCATTTTTCGAGGTCCCAGTTCAAACACCGCGTACTCCCATAATCTTTCCCATCCCCCGTGGCTGGCAGCCTCTGCGAAGCGCAGTGGAGCCTTGCGGACCTGGCTGAGATGTTAGACTTTGCTCACTCCAGCTCCTGAGGAGCAGGCTGCCCTGGGACCCCCGCACGTGACAGTGCAGGGAAAACTCCCCGTGGCCTCCTAGCAAGAGGTCAAATTCAGGAAGGCTTTGCCTGGGGCCCCGGGGCAGATGCGGAGGTGCCCAGCCGCTCGTCCTCATCCGGCCCCACTTCTGCTGGCTCCTCATTTCTTCACCCTTAATTGTTTGTTTGCTTTTTCCAGCCCTTATCTCGGCTGCGCCTTCCATCAGCCTGTCCTACCCCCTCCCCGGCTTCGTCTGTCTGCCCCCTGCAGTCTCCTCACCTCTGCACAGCCCTTTATCTCTCCCTGGCGTCCATCTGCTCCAGGTGGGGAGTCTCTGTCCCTCTCTATGTCTTATCCCCCCTCCAAGGAGCAGGCCTCGCCATAAATCACCTCCCACCTCCTGACACCTACACAGAACCTTCCTCAGGAAACAAGGTGGCCGGCATTGAAAATGCCCCAGACGGGTGTTTTACAACCAGATCTTTTTAAAGGGTAGGATATCTAGGATCTGACTTGACCACAGAGGAAATCTCGGGCATACTTTGCAAGAAATTTCTCTTGGCCTTTGAGAGCCTCTAGTGACCCTGTTTTACAATACTGAAGCCAGGGGCGGTGGGTTGATACTGCCTTGTCACTCAAGGGCCTCTGAGCATTTTCTAGATGAAAGCTGCCTCGTCCTTGTGACATTCCTGCCAGTGACCGAGCTCCGTCACACCGTTAGATGCGGAAGAGGGGCAAGGGGCTCTGCCAGTGGGCGAGATGTAGACCTAAGAAAAATTTTAAAACATTCTCTTGCTTTTTCAGTTCGCAGCAAGGGCCAAAATGACCAACCTCCTTCTCTTGCAAGAGGAGCATCTATATATTAGCAACAGTAAAATATTTAAAATACAAACATAACCGTCTCTATGCTGTCTTTCTTCCTAGAAGAAGGTAGAATGGACGTCTAAATAGTGAGGGTCAGTGACGCTCTCCCTTCCTGATTTGTTTTACTAAAATTCCTGTCCCTCCCAAATCTCCCCGTGGAGATGCTTATCCATCCCTCACCCCCAGTCACTCAGTGTCGGGTACACAGTTTTAGGCCCTTAATGTTTCCTCCTTCTTCTAACAGCACCAGCTGCCTGACATCCCTCTCTAAACCGAGGACCATTTCCAAGGAATGTCAGGCTCCAGCTCAGACCCGGGGGATTTGCGCCAGAGGACGATTGCGGGCCCCGTCTTTGAAGTCCCTGTCGGAATGGGGTGTCAGTTCCTTTCTGCCTTTGGCCTGGAGCTGCCAGCCAAGTGCTGGTGCCTTTAACCTTGGGGAGGGGCCTGCCTGACTTCTCCACCCTAATCCGTTTTTAAGCCCCAAGTTTGGTGAGCAACCCTTCCTGGGTGGCCCTTGCACAGTTTATTGAGCCTCATGTAGAGCGACAGTTTCTCCACCCGGAAATAGTGGGAATAGTTCTGTACCAGAAAAAAATCAGGAAGAGTTTGGACAGGAGTAATATGAGCTCGTGCAGCTGAAGCTCTCTCTTGCACCTGCAGTGGTCCCAGCCGTAGTGCTGGATAAAGACACAATCTGGGGACTCTTGAAAAGAAAGCCGAGAGAAACCCTTGACAAATGAGTCCTGCCTGCGTCGGTGACAATAACTGTGGCAGAAGAAAATGTTGGGCAGTGGACCTGCATCTTTATCCTGCCATCTGCACTTCTGGGCCGGCTGCCAGGGCTAGTTGACACAATGCATCCGTATGCTTTCGCTGAAAGGCACTTTGTAAGCAGCTTTCTGGTCTGCTCTTGCTTTTCCATTTGGATTTGGGGTAGCCCACGTTCAGGTCCCCTCCCATTTTTGTGGTTCAGTGACTTCTGGGTGGATTTGTTTTCCAAGACATCCGCCCTTAAGATGGACCCACCGGTCTGCTCTCCCATCGCAGAGGGCCTGCCCCTCCCCTGCATCACAGCCACTCCCAGGGGGTGTCTTGTCACAATGTGCTGTGGTTTATGGTGAGGCTCCGATGACTGTAGAGCTAGTGACCAACTGTTAACATAGAAAAAGGGACCGTTTAATTCTTAGGGGACTTGACAGGATTGTGGATAGCTTTCGGCTAGCCAGGGCCGTGCCAGCGGTCTCTGTTCTAGGCTCCCGGTACGGCTGATTCTTTTTTCTGGACTGGGCTCCATATCGTGTAAAAGCTACACTCATGTTGTTGGTTTTTATTTGTTTGAGACTTTGATCAAGATAGAAATAGCCTTTTTTTTTTTTTTTTCCTGCTGGTAACGACACATTTCTTGTGACAAATTTCAGGTGATAATAAATGGGTAACAAAAAGGGCAAGTGTGCCATCCTGGTAGTGACTCAGACATGGCCGTCACCTCCCCAGAAGTTTTCTGTGTGCTGTTCCTTTTATCCACTTTCAACCTGGAAAGACCTTTGGACACGGCTGGAAAACCGGCGCTCCGCACACGCACCCTGCCGGCCCTCTCCTGCACTCGCCCTAGCCAGCCTCTGGGCATCTTCCGTCAGGGATGTTCCTTCTCATCCCCTTCTCTCTCCTCCCCCTCTCCCCGCAGGCTGTGTATAAGACGGCAGACGTGGCCTGCAAATGCCACGGCGTCTCGGGGTCCTGCAGCCTCAAGACCTGCTGGCTGCAGCTGGCGGAGTTCCGCAAGGTGGGGGACCAGCTGAAGGAGAAGTACGATAGCGCGGCTGCCATGCGCATCACCCGCCGGGGCAAGCTGGAGCTGGTCAACAGCCGCTTCAAGCAGCCCACCCCCGAGGACCTGGTCTACGTGGACCCCAGCCCGGACTACTGCCTGCGCGACCAGAGCACGGGCTCGCTGGGCACGCAGGGCCGCCTGTGCAACAAGACGTCCGAGGGCCTGGACGGCTGTGCGCTCATGTGCTGCGGCCGCGGCTACGACCAGTTCAAGAGCGTGCAGACCGAGCGCTGCCACTGCAAGTTCCACTGGTGCTGCTTCGTCCGCTGCAAGAAGTGCACGCAGGTCGTGGACCAGTTCGTCTGCAAGTAGACAGGGCCGCTCTCCTGTGCCCCTCCACACTGCTGCAGAGTCTATAGGATCTAGATCTGTATAAATCTATTTTATATTTGTATAAAGACAAGGATGGATGGTAAATAACTGAAGGAAGAAAACGGAAAGGAAAAGCCTATTTAAGAGACGCTGGAAATCTTGGAGGATTGGATTTTGCTGGTTCTCTGATCCCAGTGGGTGGGAAAAGGGCTCTGTCCCCGCCTCCGGTGGGGACTCTCAAGAGGTAGGGACTTGGGAATGTTCCCTGTCTACCCACCGCGGCCTTGAGGACAGAGGTGGTGCTTGGAGGGGGACCTTGATGATGTCTGGAGTCTTTGCTGGGTGGGTGACTGCCCTGCGACCCTGGCCTCTGGGCCAGGCGGCCCCGTGGAGTGACGGGAACCCAGCCTCACGCCTGGCATCTTCTGGGTCTCGTCCAGAACACCGACTGGTTCCATGAGAGGCCCAGTGCCTCCTTGCACTTTCGTCCGTGTGCGTACTTGCAGAATCCACAGTTACAGGAAAGAGGACAGGCCCCACGCCGTCTCTGGGGACCACAGAGGGACAGCTCCTCCCCAGACTCCGGGGCCTGCCTTTCCAGCGAGAATTACTTTTCCTCTGCGATTCACTGGCACCTGCACCAGGAGGGAGGGGTCGTTTGACCTGATGTGTCAGGAGAGACATGGACTCTCTGTGCCTGAGCTGCAGAAAGCCAGGTGGTGACTGGCGAGGGCGGATGGCACCGTGCTCCCGCGCAGGGAGCGGACGCTCTGATGCTTCTGCCGGCCCTCCCCGTTGCGGGAAGCTGGGGCAGGTGCGGCCACGCTCGGCCGGCCTGTTGCGGGCTCTTCACCTGTGCCCCAGATGTAGTTTCCCTCTGACATTAAACACCCTCCACTGAAGTTTCTCTTTCCTTACTTGGACACACGGTTATGTTTCATGGGTCCTTTTATTTTCGATCTGATCCTTGGAACCCTGCTACACGGTGCACGCACGGAAGAGGGCGAGAGAATGGAGACGTTCCAGAGCCCTAGTGTGGTGTTGCAGAGACAGGGGGACATCGTGAGAATTCATAAGGTGACGCGTGCGTGCACGCCTTCTCCGCACGGGCAACACAGTTACATGATGGCCGTTAACATCGCTGCTCTGAACAGGATTCAGAGTTAGGGTTAAACCTCACATTTACCTCCTCTTCCCACCTTCCGCATTTTACCTCCCACCAGTCTTCCTGGGCTCTTGGTGACCACGGGCGTTGGGGATGCCCTCTGCTGGCTTCTCCGTGTTGCCATGTGCGGTTTTGCGGCCAGAACTTCAGTTTTGGAGTATCTGGGACAGGAGAGAATAAGGCAGAGCTCAGGCACCCTAGAAAAGGCGGGGGTCTCTGGGAGAGACACTGAGACAGGCTGTCCAGCGAGCCAGAAGCCACAAAAGACACCAGTTTTATGTTAGAAAAGTTTGTTTCCGGGGAAGTGATGGGATTACGGGATTAACTTGGTTATAACGAGCAAATGACGTTGCAGAAGAGTGTAAAAGAGGTTCTGCCTGAGGGCGTCCACGGTCCCATATCCTGCTGTGTCTTCAGTACCCAAAGAAGGACCTCCTGACCCGACACCGAGGACCGTCGGATGTAGGGCTGTGTTCCCTGTAACTGTCCCTCGCACGGTTACTCAGATTGGTCGACATTTTCAAGAGGAATATGGTCCATGAGAGAAAATGTTTAAACCATCTGGCCTACAGAAGATCAAAAGCGTGTCCTTGGCTTCAATCGCTGGCATTTAACCAAATAAACCAACCAGTCACCCAAATCAACCGTGACGGTCAGGGTTTTGAAACACTGGCTGGCTTCATTGCCCTTGCCTACATCACGGGTCCACAGACCCCGAGAGTTACCTTGTATCAGGTGCTCAAAGTGTTTAAGAGCTGAGACCCAGTTCATCCTCAGACACTTCAGAAAGTTAGTTGGGAGTGACTTGCCCACAATCCCCAAAAGTGGCCCCGTGTTCACAAAGGGAGATGGATCACCCCTGTCGCACCGAGCTTATTCCTGCAGAGTCCTGGCACGGGAATGGGCGAATACCCAATGTTTTCCTTCCAACTGTGGGGCAGATTGTATGTTCAAACACCCACGTGATTGCTGCAGCTGCTGACAACCAGGTCTCGGGATTATTTAATTTTCAAAACGGGTTGGGATGAAGTTAGACTTATTGTCACACGCTTGTGGGATCCTGGTGAATTGGCAGCGGCCTGTGGCGTGGCCGGTGAGGCAGTGGGAAGTGGGTGGAGAATGCGGAGGCCGCCCTAGAAGACTGAGCTTCTGGGGACTTGCCCGGCGGTCCAGTGGTTAGGACGCCGCACTTCCACTGCCAGGGGCCAGGGTTCGATCTCTGGTCGGGGAACTGAGATCCCACAAGCTTGTGTGGCGAAGCAAAAAAAAAAAAAAAAAAGCTTCTGCTCAGAACCGCAGACTGTGTGGCAGTCAGACCCCCAGCTCCTGTGTGTCCAGATGAGGACCTCCAAACCATGAGCAGGTCCTAAACCTTAGTGTGCTGTGAAAATGCGGAGTCCTAGACCTGCAATGCCAGAAATGTTTATTCACTTGATCTGGGGTGGGTGGAGCTAGGACCACTGTCCACACCCTCATCAAGGACCTGAGGGAACCCTGCGCTGGTGGTCCAGAGACTCTACTGGACCTACAGGCATTGAGAGCTAGCCCAGGACCCACGGGGAGACAGGCAGCTGGGCCCTAATTCCCAACCTGGTGCTCTTGGCAACACCGTGCAGAATTCCCTGGCACCTGAAATGTATTAACATGTAGCCTAATTGAATTAATGAAATGCCTGGACCAAGCAGCCATCCAGGGAGGCTTTCTTTTTTTTCTTTTTTTCTTTTTTTTTTTTTGGCTGTGCCACAGCAGCTTGTGGGATCTTAGTTCCCTGACCAGGGGTTGAACCCGGGCCATGGCAGTGAAAGCACCGAATCCTAACCACTGGACTGCTGGGGAATTCCCCAGGGAGCCTTTCTGATGAGAGGGGAAAGAACCGATCTGCCCTGGGATCTTCCACCCGGGACTGGGGGAAGCCTACAGATCCACTATGAATATAATAAGGTGTTATTTACTTAGCTCTGTCTGCAGGCATTCACCTTGTCTTCAAGATGAAATTCAGAGAAAGGCATGCCTGACTGCCTCCACTTAAAGTAGATGGGAGGGTGGGAAGACAGCCACAGCTGGGGTCAAGATGAGGCCAGCCCTCCACTCACAAAGGCTTTGTGACCAGAGTCTCAGGAACTGAATTCGAAGTCCTAGTTTGGAGAATACATTTCGTTGTCATCCACGCTCCATCCTTTGAGCTGAGAAACAAAACTTGCTACTTGTATTAAATCCCCAAGTTGCTTATTTCCACTGAAATTCTGCCCTGCTTCTTCCCTTAAATCATTATTATTTTAGGGACTTCCCTGGTGGTCCAGTGGTTAGGACTCTGCACTTCCACTGTAGCGGGCATGGGTTCAATCCCTGGTCGGGGAACTAGGAACTTGTATGCCGCGTGGCCAAAATATATATATATATATATATATATATATATATATATATATAATTTTATTTAAGCTTTGTTATCCTTGGAGCTCTGGGCCCATAACAAGACACCTGTGGTTGAAATTTCTCCACGAGACAACGATCTTACAGCTCCAGTGATTTATCAAGAAAGAAGCCCATTTCTTGGGAGGAGAGCCGCACTGTCCCAAGAAGGTGGGAAAAGTCCTCATCTCCATCTTAAAACAGGCTCTGACGCATTGCCAGACCCCCACTGACCCTGGTCACATGTATTCTGGGACCTCAGTGTGTGCGTGTGCGTGCGCTTGTACACGCCCATGCCCACCATGTACACAGGAATGAACGCTTTCATTAATTTTGGAGGGGAGTTAGAGAGGCACTGGAGACATGGAATATGTAAAAAAAATAAAATAAAAGTAACTGTCACCACTTCTGGCTGAGATGCTGCAGAACATGGATTGTCTGTCTTTATTGGAAACCCCTGCCCTCTGGTTGGGAGGACAAGCTTCACATCTCTGGAAGAAGCCTGGGGAGCTGAGAAGGATCCCCCCCCCCCCCCACCGCCCAGCCGTGGTTGCTAAGTATTATTGTGAGTCCTTTGTTATGTAAGAATCTGCAGGGTAGTTATACCCGAACAATAAGGAAAGGTGCTTTAATTCCTGATTCTACATAAGAATGCCAGGTAATTTGCCCCTAAGTAAGAAGGTTTGGCCCAGATATGAGGTCAGATGTTCGGTGCTTGGAAGAGCCTTCACACAGTGGATTTTCACGTAGATTGTCCACGCTCTGCTTCCTCCCCTGCCGCCTGCCCTTTGCTCTTCGGTCTGTCCATTTGCAGCTCTGCCCGAGGCGGCAACAGAAGATAGAACCAAATCAGTTAACTGGGGCTTCCTGAGTAGTTTTCATAAATAACAGAGTGGGAGAAGAGGTGGCTGAAATTAGCTTTTTAAATGATCTGCAAATTTAACTTGTCACTTATGTGTATTTCTACTGCTCCCCAGGATAATTGGAAATAGCCTTAAAGCTGCCACAGCCAAAGCAGATAGGAAACTGCAGTACAGAGAGAGCTGGCCCGAGTGTGGGCCCTGTCAGCAAACCATCAGGAGGGGCTGCAGCAACTGTTCCAAGATGTAAAAGAAAAGGCAGCTATAGGAAGTGGGCCTCTCTAGGGACTTCCCTGGTGGCACAGTGGGTAAGACTCTGCTTTCCCAAAGCACAGGGTCCAGGGTCGATTCCTGGTCAGGGAACTAGATCCCACATGCCACAACTAAGAAGCCCGTGTGCTGCAACTAAAAGAAAGATCCTGTGTGCTGCAATGAAGACCTGATGCAGCCTAAATAAATAAATACTTTTTTTTTACATCTTTATTGGAGTATAATTGCTTTACAATGGTGTGTTAGTTCCTGCTTTATAACAAAGTGAATCAGTTATACATATGTTCCCATATCTCTTCCTTCTTGCGTCTCCCTCCCTCCCACCCTCCCTATCCCACCCCTCTAGGTGGACACAAAGCACCGAGCTGATCTCCCTGTGCTATGCGTCTGCTTCCCACTAGCTATCTATTTTACGTTTGGTAGTGTATATATGTCCATGCCACTTCCTCACTTTGTCACAGCTTACCCTTCCCCCTCCCCATATCCTCAAGTCCATTCTCTAGTAGGTCTGTGTTTTTATTCCTGTCTTACCCCTAGGTTCTTCATGGCATTTTTTTTCTTAAATTCCATATATATGTGCAGCCAAAATAAATAAATACTTTTAAAAAATATATAAAAAAGAAAGCTGCATCCTTTAAACCAATTTTATTTTAAAGCCAAAAGGGATGTGACTGTTTCAAGGGGTCCGGCCCTCTAGCATGCTTTCTAGGACTGGGGGCTGTGCTCTGTCTGTTGGGTCAACCAGCCCTTTGGCTAGTCTCTGATTTGACGTTGTCGTCTCCCTTAGATTTACTGGTTTTCCAGAGACCTTTTTAGTAGAAGGGAAGTTTCATAAAGGAAGGACTTTTAAAAAAATCTCTTTTGTTCCCAGCTCTGTCTCCCAGAATCTCAAATAGTGCCTTGCAGAGAGATGGTTCCATACATAATTGCTGGAGGAATGATGATTCTCACTCAACAGATGAGGGAACAGTGTAGTTTGTTTTCTCAAAGTTCCAAGTGATGGGCTTCCCTGGTGGCGCAGTGGATGGGGTCCGCCTGCCGATGCAGGGGACGCGGGTTCGTGCCCCGGTCCGGGAAGATCCCACATGCCGCGGAGCGGCTGGGCCCGTGAGCCATGGCCGCTGAGCCTGCGCGTCCGGAGCCTGTGCTCCGCAACGGGAGAGGTCACAACAGTGAGAGGCCTGCGTACCGCAAAAAAAAAAGTTCCAAGTGACAGAAATTGATCTGAGGGCTTTCCTGGTGGCACAGCGGTTAAGAATCTGCCTGCCAATGTAGGGGACAAAGGTTCGAGCCCTGGTTGGGGATCAGATCCTGCATGCCTTGTGGCCAAAAAAACCCCCCAAAACAAACCAAAAAACAATTATAAAGATACTTCCCTTTGAAAAAGAAGACAAAAAAAATTTTTAAAGAAAAAGAAATTAAACAAACAACAAAAAATAAAGATACTTCCCTTTGACAGTAATAACTCTACAGCACCAGCTGCTTCCTTCACACTTTCCTCAGTTCTGCAAGGTCTGAGTCCTCACCAAAAGGAAATATCTGAGAGGGAGGAAGATGGCCCGATGTTTCTGTAAATCTCCCTCGGCTCCCAGGAGCAAAGGCAGCAAACACTGGAAACGTTACAAATGCCCTGCGGGCAGCCTGCTTTTGTCCCTTCCGATCTGAGAGCGTGCACTGCCCTGCCTTCTAGTCTGAGGCTGGGGATGGGAGGAGCATTGAGTAGGAAGTGGGTCCACTCGCACGTGTAAGGTGCTGTGTTCCCTCCTCTTTCTATTTTCTGACTGTCAGGGCCTCTCCTCTCCCTGAGCCAGGGCCAGGTCCCCAGCGCCCACTCTGCGCTGGGCTCCCCTTCCTCCTGGCCACACAGTGTCGCTGTTTCCCCAGCTCCAGCCCAGTGTCTGTGCCTCGTACCTTAGCTCAAAAGCTGGGCGTGGGGTCTTTGCGGGTTGATGCCAGAAACAGACTCTGGACAGCAGCTTGGCTGAGTTTTACATGTTTCGTTTGGACGAATTTGGGAAGAATTAGGTCAGTGTAATTTTACTAATTTTTTTTTTTTGGCCACGCCGCATGGCCTGTGGGATCTTAGCTCCCCAACCAAGGATCGAACCCGGGCCCTCAGCAGTGAGAACTCAGAGTCCTAACCACTGGACCACCAAGGAATTCCCATATTTTACTAATTTTTTTTTGCGGTACACGGGCCTCTCACTGCTGTGGCCTCTCCCGTTGGGGAGCACAGGCTCCGGACGCGCAGGCCCAGCGGCCACGGCTCACAGGTCCAGCCGCTCCACGGCATGTGGGATCTTCCCGGACTGGGGCACGAACCCGCGTCCCCTGCCTCGGCAGGCGGACCCCCATCCACTGCGCCACCAGGGAAGCCCACTAATTTTTTAAAGATTGAGTGTGCAAGGAAGATGAGGGGAGTGCCTAGTCTGGCTGGGATGGGCCACCGAGACATCCGTGACAGCAGTGGAGCTCGAGCTGGAAAGTGGCATGTGTCAGCCACGGCAGATCCCCTGCCCCTAAGTAGTTTCCAGGCAGCCGAATACTCTGCTTGCTTGAAGGTCATCATTGCAGAGGTGGGGAGTAACTATAGCTACCATTCAGAGGGCTGGCTGACTGTACCAGCTGCTTTGCATATATTATGGATAATTCTCTCAGTACCTCTGCAGGGTCTGTGTTATTATCCACATGTTACAGATGGGAAGACTATGACTCAGAGAGGTCAAGTAACATCCTCGGACTCACACAGCTGCTAATTGATGCTGAACAACTCCAGAGGCCCTTCCGGTTCTTCAGTGGATTTCTGGGTGATCACAGGATGTAGTCACCTGAAGTAAGAGGTGCCCGTTTCCTTCTGAGACCCAGGTGCGTACAATAATCTTCCCCATCTTGCCACCATGAATTTTTTAATATAGATGCATATTTTATTTGTCTACTTTTATTTTGGCCGTGCTGGGCCTTAGTTGTGGCACGAGGGCTGATAGTTTCAGCGTGCGGCCTCTTAGTTGCGGCATATGGACTCTTAGTTGCGGCACGCGTGCAGGATCTAGTTCCCCGACCAGAGATCGAACCCGGACCCCCTGCATTGGGAGCACAGAGTCTTACCCACTGGACCACCAGGGAGGTCCCGCTACCAAGAATTTTGAATGAGAAGGGTGAGTAGGGAAATTTCTTCTGATAGAGGCACATGGCCGAGGGAACTTGGCCATCCTGAATCTAAGGGAAGAGAACAGGGAGTGCAGAGCTGAGGACACAGAGAATCTGCACAAAGGGAGGAGAGGGTGTTGAAAGACATGTTGAAGCAAAGACGGATGGTGGGTGCTGAGCTTGGCGCTTGCTGTGTGCCCAGGACAGCGGAACTGACTAGGTCACTCGCCTTACGTGTGAATTACAGAGCTGCCTCACGGTGGGTTCGTTTTACACAAGACAGTTGTTGTTGTTTCGTTTTAGGGTTTTTTGTTTTTGATTCTCTGAAATTTTTAATTTGTTCTGGTGATGTAACTAACACAGCAGAAGGACTTCAGCCGTCAGACAAGGCGAGACAGCGGCCCTTGGAGGAGGCCCTGGGTAGGAGCGGTAAGATGGCCTCTTGGTGGGAGAGGCCTGAGCCGCAGGGATGATTGTGGGAAGGTTGTAGATCTGAGCGCAGAGGACAAGACTGGAATCGGCTGGAGGGGGGACGAGGTCCCACATCCCCTGGGTCCTCAAGTCAAACATGGGCTTGGACTTCAGCCCCAGGGCCAGAGCGCATCTACCCAGGGAGGCGGGGACATGCGGCCCTCAGGAGGGGCCCAAGGCCCCCAGCAGAGATGAAGGCCAGGCGGTCTCCACTGGGTACTTCCCTGGATTTACACAAACCCCATTGCCTTTCCCAGGGCTGATGAATCTGAGGTTTGGAATAATGGTGCTCTTCAGAATTCAGAAGGGCCCTGCGAATGTGTGACGTCAGCAGACCAGGCCGTGAGCTGAGCTCTGGAAATCCCTCTTCTAAGCTGCTCCTCCAGGAAGGTCCTGGGTTCCACTCCATCACAGGTAAGTACCTTCTACCACAGAGAAGGAGACACCCTAAAATATTTCCGAGTTACGTACATATTTTCAGCCCCAGGGAGCCCTCCCCCTTCTGGTCAGTCCACTGTTGGGCTCAGATGTGCTGGCGGCCGAGTAGGACCAGGACGCCTTGGGAATCGCCTGCTGCGCTGGACCGAGGGGCTGCGGCATGGGGGTGGGGTGGAGGGTGTCCAAGTGCGAGCGCTTCCCAGGCCGTGTCCACCACGGGGGTAAGAGCAGGAAGGGCAGCTCCTGCTGCAGACTCAGAGCCTCGCCTGCACTTCTGGGCAGCCATCCTCTATCTGTTTGGAGAGAAGGGAGCCCAGGAGCAAGCAAGATGCTGTCCATGGATCCCAGGAGAGGAAGCTCGAACTGGACGTTGAGTGGAGCTTGGGTAATTGCAGGGCCCGAGCTTGCCCTCCATCTGGCTGTTAAAATCTGGGGAGATTTAAGAATTCATGGGACTTCCCTGGTGGTCCAGTGGTTAAGACTCTGCGCTCCCAATGCAGGGGGCCCAGGTTCGATCCCTGCTCAGGGAACTAGGATCCCGCATGCATGCCACAACTAAAGAGCCCGCCTGCCGCAGCGCAACCAAATAAATAAATAAATATTAAAAAAAAAAAAAAAAGAATTCATGGGACTTCCCTGGCCGTCCAGTGGTTAGGACTCCACGCTTCCACTGCAGGGGGGCGCAGGTTCAATCCCTGCTCAGGGAACTAGGATCCTGCATGCCGTGCGGTGTGGCCGAAAAAATAATAAAATAAAATAAAAAATAAGCATTCAGACTTCTAGGACCCAGACCTGGAGACGCTGATTGAGTGAATCTGAGGTCAGGTCTGGGAATCTGTGTTTTCAAAAGATGCCTTGGGCGATTCTGCTCTGTGGCTAGTTTCACACTTGCTGACAGGTTATTAGGTCTGACCAAGCAAGCCTTGCACACAAGTGAGACGGCTGTTTGCAGAGGACCTGGGTTTAGAGGTAGCATGTGCAGGGCATCAGGCTGCTAGAGGTCAGTGTCTACATCCTCGAGATTGACCCTGGACTAGGGGACCGTGGGCCGTCCTGAATTAGCGTCTCCCCAAAAGTCTAACATCAGTAGAGTCTCTCCCCAAACTCTCCTCCATAGTAAGATGTGTGGATGTAACTTCCTGGACATGTTTCTAATCTCTGCTGTGGTCCATGGACCACATTGTCTGACCAGATGAGGAGAGCGTCTTTTGGAGGCAGACCTGAGCCCTGAGCTTGGCTGTGTCTTGGTCTGTCTCTTCTGGCTTTGGAGAGATGCACAGGACACAGCGTGCCCCGGAGCGGCCCTGTGCTCAGACCGTCCCAGACCACATGGACAACAGCCCAGGAGGAGCCTTTGCTGCTGCCGCTTCCCACACAGGTCTGCTCAGGGTAGAGCCGGCCACTGCGCACCCTCTGCCAGCCACTGTCCTGGGACCCGCCGGCAGAAGCCAACGGGGGCTTTGTGTTCTCGCTAAGGAGAGTCCCCAGGGTCACCTCTGCTTCTGCCTCCAGAGTCCTGAGTTTGGACTTGGGCACGAATTGAGAGCTCACCCAGATAAGAACTTTGTTAAGCTATCAAGTCGGGCGACTTTGTGACGGGCATAAACACTTGCTCCTTGATCTGAGTCAGAGACCAGAATTCCGGTCTGGCTCTGTTGTCGGCTTGTGCAAGAGCCCCGGACGCAGCACCAGGCTGCCAGGCTTTAGCTGATCCAGTGCCACCTGCCCCTCAGGGGCTCGGTAAGGCTTGGCTGCAACAGAAGATGGGCAAGTGTTTTGGACCACGTACCTGATCACACTCTTGCATTAGCTGTCATTTCAGGTCTGCTGTGGACGGACCCAGTAGTCCCAGGCTTGTTTTCTGAGCCCCTTACTGTATGTTCCCAACAAAGTAGAAAAAAAAAAAAAAAAACGCTCTCTCGGCCAAACAGATTTTTCTGGTAACAAAAAGAACCAAGGTGGAAATAAAGGATATCTTTCTAATCAGAGAGAGGCTATTTGTCACCAGGACAGGTAAGCGAGAGTTATAGATTTCATTCCCTAATGAAGTTTAAGAAAATAAGGGATATTTAGATGTTTGGGGTAATTTGGAAGCGTCTGGAGACATGGAGAAAACCAGATATTCCCTGGAGACTTGTTTCAGCTACAGGACTGTGGGTCCTGTCTCCCTTCGGGAATTAACATCAGCAAGGGCTTGGAATTGGTGCATGGTGCAGAGGGCCCAGCTTCCCAGCTAAGTGATCTCAGGCAGTTTCCTTAGCAGTAAAACAGGGGTAATAATATCTTTCCCTCAAATAAGATAAAGGATGTGAAAGCCTTTTGTAAAACATAAAGTCTTTTTAGAGATTGAGATATTGGTACATCGAACTTGTATCAAGGCAAGAAAGATCAAAGGAAACATGATTTTTTAAAAAGCACGCGATTATGACACATAAGGTCTTCAGAATCATCCCTTGATCAAAGCCAGCCACAAATGCAAGGAATCTAACCTGGATTTGTTTGGCCTTTCATATACCTAGAAATCCACCGTTCTTCCCTAGGTCAACCTTGGTCTTCCCTGAGAAGATGACCACTGTGCTCCTCCAAAGGAAGCCATTTTTAGAGTCTGTTTACCATTGTTTCCAGACCTTAGGGAACTTCAGAAGGACAGAGGAACCTTGACCAGAAGCAGAAGGGAAGCAGGCCCATACCTGGGCCTCTAGAAGACGTGGACCAGGACCCAGGGCTTTACTCTGCCCTCTGCAGGGTCCAGCTATTTCTCCTCACTGGCCTGCACCCCAGACCATGGCAGCCACATCGAGGGCCAAGAACTGGGGAGGCCCCTGCTCCCCAGTCACAGAGGGTACAAGTTGGAAGGCATTTTCTGAGCAGCACGTCTCTACTCCGGGCAGGGATTCAGCTACCATCGGCCCGGCCTTGACTGCAGGGAGCAAGCAGTTCTTTGGGCCTGTCCTGAATAGTAAAGCTTACACATACCCTTGTTTATCTGGGGAAATGCCTCCCAATTCTGAACAATTGACTTACGGGTTCTCTTTCTGAGAACAATGCCCATTCATAAGACAGGGACATTCTGTTCTGGTGACTCCCGGCTGGGCAGTCACAGCTCTCTCGGGAGAGGGAGGTGGGCAGGGTTCACCCCCACAAAGCCGGCTGTGTCCCAGTGCGTGCTCCGAATGTGAGCACACGGGGCCGACCTGGTCGGTACCTGCCCAGAGGAACACACCCTGTGCACGTGGCAGTGGCATGTCCTGCTCACGTACCACCTGCCCTTCTCCCTGAGCTGAAGAAAATTGGGTAACTGTGTCCTCTGCTAAGGTCACAGTCCACACCTTCAGAAATCATCCAGGTCAGAAATGTTAAGAAAAGACTTCACTTCGGACTTCCCTGGTGACACAGTGGTTAAGAATCCGCCTGCCAGTGCAGCAGACACGGGTTCGAGCCCTGGTCCTGGAAGATCCCAAATGCCGTGGAGCAACTAAACCCGTGCGCCACAACTACTGAGCTTGAGCTCTACAGCCCGTGCACCACAACTACTGAGCCTGCGCTCTAGAGCCAGCGAGCCACAACTACTGAGCCCGTGTGCCACAACTACTGAGGCTGTGTGCCACAATTACTGAAGCCCGTGCACCTTGAGCCTGTGCTCTGCAACAAGAGAAGCCACCGCAATGAGGAGTAGCCCCCACTCGCTGCAACTAGAGAAAGCCGGTGCGCAGCAACGAAGACCCAACATAGCCAAAATAAATAAATAAATTTATAAAAAAAACAAAAAACAGGGAGGGAAATTGTTTGGAAATCAGAACACTGAGGTTTCCATTTTGAGTTTTTTTTTTTTTTTTGCTTTGCATGTAGAGAAGTGCTTTATTTATTTTTTTCTTTCAGTCTGTTTTTTGAAATGTAATTGACACACACAGCGCTAAGTTTTAGGGGAACAGCATGATGACCTGACTTACACATATTGTGAGATGATGACCACGATGAGTTTAGCTAAATCCATCACCTAGGGGCTTCCCTGGCAATACAGTGGTTAGGACTCCAGCTCTCACTGCTGGGGCCTGGGTTCAATCCCTGGTCATGAAACAAAGATCCTGCAAGCCAGAAAAAAAAATCCATCACCTCATAGAGAATTTATTTTTTTTTAATAAATTTTTAAATTTAAATTTTTATTTATTTTTGGCTGCGTTGGGTCTTCGTTGCTGCGTGTGGGCTTTCTCTAGTTGCGGCGAGCGGGGGCTACTCTTCGTTGTGGTGCGTGGGCTTCTCTTGTTGTGGAGCACAGTCTCTAGGCACATGGGCTTCAGTAGTTGCAGCACGTGGGCTCAGTAGTTGTAGCTCGTGGGCTCTAGAACGCAGGCTCAGTAGTTGTGGCACGCAGGCTTAGTTGCTTCACAGCATGTGGGATCTTCCCAGACCAAGGCTCGAACCCGTGTCCCCTGCACTGGCAGGTGGATTCTTAACCAATGCGCCACCAGGGAAGTCCTCTGACAGTCATCTTGAAGTTGGTCATTGGTGAGCTGATCAGCCTCATCTTGATTGTTTCAGGTACAGTTAATCTTCAGGTCCAGGGTCGGTTTGTTTCCATTTCTTTGAGGCCAGTTCTTGGAATGGTGGCAGCTTATGTCATGGCTACAGTCTAGTCATCATGTAGTTCACTTCTTCCACCTGGTGAGGGTATCAGTATCTACAAGACAGCTCACAGGATATGGCTCACATTATGATCTATAGCCCTTGAGGAGGAACTAAAGGTCCTTGACTATGCTTGCTGACTAAACATTTATTATTTGGTCTCCTTTGACTGTTTTCCTTTGTTTCCGCATTTTCTTACGTCTCCAGTTGAACTTATTCTTTGGCTAAAGTTTCTCCACAGACAGAAGGCAGGCTCAGGCCATGGGGGACAAGGACCACAGGGTCCTGCTCCCTTTCAATACTATGTGTTGTTCACAGACATATATATGTATGCCTGTGAAAATATACAAAATTACTGAAAGGAATAACAAATTCGTGGCAGTGCTCAGCTCTGGGGAGAGAAGGAAGGGAATAGGAATTCTGTGTCTGTGAACGTCACAGAATGTTTCAACTTTATCTGTAACATTTTACTTCTTTTACGTAAGGGAAAAAAAGAAACAGCAAAGATTAGTTTTTATCAGCTCTGGGTGGTGGGAACTTTTCATATTACACTCTGATTTCTCTGTATTTTTTCAAAAACCACCATACAGATCAGCGAGCACGAGATGAAATCTTTTGTGTGAAAAAGCACCCATGTGCTTGCTCCCCGTGAACTGTCTCTGGGCAGCTGGGGAGGAGACCAGGAAGCAGGGTCAGTGTGGGACATGAATTTTCACTGCACGTTCTTACTGTGTATACATTTAACTATTTGAACGTACTGCTTAAAAATAATAATTATAAAGAGCAAGCAGGGCTTCCCTGGTGGCATAGTGGTTAAGAATCCACCTGCCAATGCAGGGGACACAGGTTCAAGCCCTGGGCCGGGAAGATCCCACATGCTGCGGAGCAACTAAGCCCGTGCGCCACAACTACTGAGCCTGTGCTCTAGAGCCTGCAAGCCACAACCACTGAACCCGCGTGCCATAACTACTAAGCCCGCGTGCCGCAACTACTGAGCTTGTGCTCTAGAGCCTGCGAGCTACGACTACTGAGCCCATGTGCCACAACTACTGAAGCCCACGCACCTAGAGCCTGTGAGCCACAACTACTGAGCCTGCGTGCCACAGCTACCGAGCCCGCGCTCCTAGAGCCCCTGCTCTGCAACAAGAGAAGCCACTGCAATGAGGAGCCTGCGCACCGCAACGAAGAGTAGCCCCCGCTCGCCACAACTAGAGAAAGCCTGCGCGCAGCAATGAAGACCCGATGCAGCCAAAAATAAATAAATAAATTTATTTTTAAAATAATAATAATAAAAAAAAAAGAACAAGCAAACAAAAAGCATGTTTTAAGAGCCTGCTTTACTTGGAGAGGAAGGTGAGCACAGGCCTGCCCTCTAGATCAAGAGGCCTCATGTTCCTGGAGAAAGAAAGGACTTCTGTGGGTTCTTGGAGACTTTGCCCAAGCAGGCAGGGGTTGCACGCCCTCCAACCTCACCCTTGCAGTGCGGGCCATACTGAGAGTGGTGAGCAGCTGGGTTTTTTTAATTAAAAAAATTTGTTTTTCTTTTATATTTTGGCTGCACTGTGTGGCATGTGGGATCTTAGTTCCCTGACCAGGGATCAAACCCATGACCCCTTCAGTGGAAGCGCAGTGTCCTAACCACTGGACCGCCAGGGAATTCCCGTGAGCAGCTATTAACACGCCAGTTATGTAGTGGATGGGCAGGAAAAAACACTGAAAAATGTCCACTATGGCAAAGGTAAGTGTATTTTAGGATGGTGAGAGAGAAGCCCCTTGGCCAGGCAAACATTCAGATGGTTGTCCTGTTCTCAACATCAGAGTCCTCAGCAAGAAAACAAAACCAGAGTTCACGTGGCAGGGGGGTCGGACTGCGGATCTCTCCTTTGTGGCGGCGGCGGCCAGAGAGCGAGAGTACGAAGTGTTGCAACCCGAGTCATGGCAGGACAGGCATTTAGAAAGTTTCTTCCCCTCTTTGACCGAGTATCAGTTGAAAGAAGTGCAGCCGAAATTGTAACCAAAGGAGGCATTATGCTTCCAGAAAAATCACAAGGAAAAGTATTGCAAGCAATGGTAGTAGCTGTTGGATCCGGCTCTAAAGGAAAGGGTGGAGAGGTTCAACCAGTTAGTGTGCAAGTTGGAGATAAAGTTCTTCTCCCAGAATATGGAGGCACCAAAGTAGTTCTAGATGACAAGGATTATTTCTTATTTAGAGATGGTGACATTCTTGGAAAATACGTCGACTAAAATAAGTCACTATTGAAATGGCATCACGTGAAGCTGCCACTGAAGTTCTGAAATCTTTCATCGTGTAAATAATTTCTGTGTTTCTTTTATAATAAAGTAATGATATCCAAACTAATGATATTCAGTGTCTCTGAAATTTAGTTTCTCTGTATTGATTTAAACATTCCCAAATAAAGGTATATAAATGAAAAGAAAACAAAAATAAACCTTCCAATCGATGGAAAACAAACTGTAAAATCTAACAACAAGCATGGAGGAACCTTGAAGCTATTGTGCTGAGGGGGGAAAGAAGCCCGTCACAGCAGGACAGATGCTGTGTGATTCCACTTCTACGAGGCCCCCAAAAGAGAGCCACAGAGACAGGAAGTAGGGTGGTGGGTGCCCGGGGCTGGGGGAGGGGGAGGGGAAGCTGGTGTTTAATGCGGACAGAGTTTCAGTTGGAGAAGATGAAAGAGTTCTGGAGGCGGATGGTGGTGACGGTTGCACTTAAAAAATGGTTAAAATGGTAAATGTTATCTTACTTGAGCACAATTTTTTAAAAAGTTGCCCATCCAGCTGATGGACTTTCAAAGGTGCAGCATGTAACCAGTCTTGTACTGCCTCACGATCTTTAACCAAACCAGCTTATATTTTTTTCCTACAAATTTCCTGACAAGAGTGTGAAATACAACTTTGACATTCATATACAAATATATATATATATATACACACACACACACAAATGTATGTTACTATGACACATAAGTAACCTAACATATACATGTAAAATAAACAAAACAACAAAACCAAACTAAAAACAGCAAGCAACACTCAAGTGACAAAGGCAGTGAGTCTTCACCAGACTCCCCCCCACGGGGTGGAAACATCCCAACAGCCCACCTGTTTTCTGGGCCCAGAGAGCAGAGCTGCAGCTGAAAGCCCTTCCCCCCACGTGCGTCCCCACAAGCTGCCCTTGCTCCGGGGCAGGTGGCTGGCCTCCCACTGCTCTGTGGCCTTTCCACCAGTGCCCAGCTGGCTTTCTTTCCAAGGACGGTGTCATAGTCTATGTGCACAAGCCTATCGGAAGCTTCGGGCTTTAGGGCGAGTCCTGATCTTTGGATGTGGAGCAGAACTGGGGCAGAGGGAGTCTGGTGTCTGGAAGAGATACCGCAGTCGGTCGCCTGACGCCAGCCCTACCCTGGTTTTGTAACTTTCTGCAGCGATGGCCCAACCCTGATGGCCTCAGTGTTAATCAGAACATTTTGCTCTGTTTTTGCTTTTGAAATAACCGTCTGAGTGGGAGCCCAGGTGGCTGTGGCTTGTCACCCCACACTGCCTCCACCAATGAGAGGGCCCCTGGGGGTGCCCGCTGAGGCCTGCCCTCTGGACCCGGAGCCTCCCACTTGGTGCCATGGGATCAGCACGGGCCTGATGATGTGGAAACGTCACTGCCATCAGACTCAGAGCAGGGAGAAATGGAAACACCTGATACTGCTTGGGAAACAGTTAAACTCGTTCTAATCTGGCTGACCCTCGTCCTCAGGGACCTTTTCCTTCAGTTGCAGTTTATTTGGCTACCGCATAGAAGCTGGGGAAAATAGACAATACTAACAATTTCAATCCTCAACACTTTTTTTTTTTTTTTTTTTTTTTTGCGGTACGCGGGCCTCTCACTGTTGTGGCCTCTCCCGTTGCGGAGCCCAGGCTCTGGACGCGCAGGCTCAGCGGCCATGGCTCATGGGCCCAGCCTCTCCGCGGCACGTGGGATCTTCCCGGACCGGGGCACGAACCTGTGTCCCCTGCATCGGCAGGCGGACTCTCAACCACTGTGCCACCAGGGAAGCCCTCGACATGTTTTTGTTTTAGTTTTTGTTTTTTGTATCGAATGATCTCTAATAATTTGTCAGAAACATCCCAAGCTTTGGTTGGGATACTGCCCTTGCCCAGACCAAAGAACCCCTCGACACAGCTTGTTTTTTCTGTGTCAGGAAAAGCAGGGCTCGTTCTACAGTCTCACATTATCTCCAAAACTCAGGCTGGAAGGGACATTTGGCCTCTTCCACATCTCCCACACTCCAATCTGACCCTCTTTCTGGAAGAACATGGACAAGCAGGTGCTAACATCACATCCCTTTCTGAGGGCGGAGAATCTGAGGGCAGAGGAGAACCAGCTCCCGGGAGCGAGAGTTAAACAAGACAGAAGGGGTGCCGGCCCCTTGACGGGACCTTGCTTGGAGGCAGAGGGGTCTTCACCTTGGAGGTGCTGTGTCATCACCTTCTCTTCACTGGCTTTTGGCTCTGAGTGTCTGCCCTCGTGTCACTGCGGGCAGCTGTCTGCACAGCCCCTCAGGCTGGCACCCTCTCACCCATTCACTCTCCTGTTTTCACCCTCCCTCCTCACATCAGCAGTACACGTCTTACAAAACTAGTCAGTGGAGAAAATTCCCTGGCCGTCCAGTGTTCAGACTCTGTGCTTCCATTGCAGGGGGCACGGGTTCAATCCTTGGTCAGGGAACGAAGATCCTGCAAGTGCGGCCAAAACCAAACCAAACAAAACAAAAAATTAGTCAATGGAGGAAATCCCAAAGATTTATTCATTGATTCACCATATATATTCTGAGCATAAAATTTAAAAATCACTAAAGGTTTGGACTTCCATTAATTGAAGAGATGACGTAATTTATTTTTTATTTGTTAAATTTAATTTTTATTTTATATTAGAGTATAGTTGATTTACAATGTTGTGTTCGTTTCAGGTGTACAGCAAAGTGATGCAGTTATACATATACACATATCCGTTCTTTTTCAGATTCCCTTTCCATATAGGTTATTACCGAATACTGAGTAGAGTTCCCTGTGCTATACAGTTGCTGTTTATCTATTTTATATATAGTAGTGTGTGTATGTAAATCCCAAACTCCTAATTTATCCCTCCCCTGCCACATTTCCCTGAAGAGATGACAAAATTTACATCTCACTTGAAAAGACTACTCATTTCGTTTTCTCACTTTGACAGTGTTGTATTTTTTTCTTTCCAGATGAAGCTGGCGTGTTACCTGATGTACTCCACCGGGGTAGTGTTCTGAGTCATGAGTCCATCGTGGCCACTACACGTGGTGCCTGGTGAAACGTCCACTTGGTATCTGGCTGTGCCCTCACCCACAAAGCTGTATCCCTCAAACAGAAGCCACTCCTACTATGACACTGTTAATATTGTAAATATAAAAAATGCACGCAAGAGAAACATTTCTCCTTAATTCATGACATTAGCTTTGACGTTACTTCAAACAGAATGCTCCTTTCTAACTTACCCTGAATTCCATGCTGGCGTTAAATTCATGAGGACAGAAAAGCTGAATACGTGCATCAATTTGTCAGAATCTAGAGATGGGAGAATGCAGAGCAAACATGGTGGGTATCCTTCCGTGGCGCTTGTGTGCAGCCCCAATAAAACCCACGTCTTAGCGGCATTGTTTACACAATACAGATGATATCAGGCCAAAATTTTAGATTGCTCTGCAGACTCCATAATTCTTCTTAAAATATATGTAGGTGTAAAGTCTTCAGAAATGTATGATATTTTAATAATTTAAGCACAGATAATAACATATAAAACACAAACAGCATAACCACCACCGCTGGTCTCACACCCCAGATTTATAATGGTTATACTCTTGCTACATGCGCATCATCTGGTTTTCCTCCAAGGAAATAAAACATTGTGAATGTCGCTAAAAATCCCTTTAACAAGGGCTCTCAGTCCTATGCCCTTTCTCTCTCCATTCTGCAAGCTGGTACGTTTTTCTTTTGAATTCCAGTCAATGCCATTTTGCACTTCATGTTGTTTTGCAGCTCGGCGTTAGTCCCTGTGTTTCTGAGATCTGTACACACTGTTCTGCATGGATGCAGCTTATCCTTTTTAATGATACGTAGTATTGCCACGTACGCACACACGCATTTATATAGCCACTCCTCCACCGGTGCATTGTTTGGTCGTTTCCAGTCCTGTTTTTTTTTGGTTTTTTTTTTTTAGTTTTTATTGGAGTATAATTGCTTTACAATGTTGTGTTAGTTTCTGCTGTACAATGAAGTGAATCAGCTATATGTATACATATATCCGCGCCCTCTTGGACCTCCCTCCCTCCTCCCCCATCCCATCCATCTAGGTCACCACAGAGCACTGAGCTGAGCTCCCTGTGCCATACAGCAGGTTCCCATTAGCTATCTATTTTACACATGGTAGTGTATTTATGTCAATCCCAATCTCCCACTTCATCCCACCCTCCCCTTCCCCCCGCCCTGTGTCCACACGTCTGTTTTCTACGTCTATATCTCTATTCCTGCCCTACAAATAGGTTCATCTGTACCATTTTTCTAGATTCCACATATATGCATTAACGTACAATATTTCTTTTTCTCTTTCTGGCTAACTTCACCCTGTACGACAGTCTCTAGGTCCATCCACATCTCTACAAATGACCCAATTTTGTTCCTTTTTATGGCTGAGTAATATTCCATTGTATATATGAGCCACATCTTCTTTACCCATTCATCTGTCGATGGACACTTAGGTTGCTTCCATGTCCTGGCTGTTGTAAATAGAGCTGCAATGAACACTGTGGTACGTGACTCTTTTTGAATGATGGTTTTCTCAGGGTATATGCCCAGTAGTGGGATTGCTGGGTCATATGGTAGTTCTATTTTTAGTTTTTTAAGGAACCTCCATACTGTTCTCCATAGTGGCTGCATCAATTTACATTCCCACCAACAGTGCAAAAGGGTTCCCTTTTCTCCACACCGTCTCCAGCATTTATTGTTTGTAGATTTTTTGATCATGGCCATTCTGACTGGTGTGAGGTGATACCTCATTGTAGTTTTGTTTGTTTGTTTTTTAATTTATTTTATTTTTATTTATTTTTGGCTGTGTTGGGTCTTTATTGCTGTGCGTGGGCTTTCTCTAGCTGCGGAGGGCGGGGACTACTCTTCGTTGCGGTGCGTGGGCTGCTCATTGCAGTGGCTTTTGCTGTGGAGCACGGGCTTTAGAGCGCAGGCTCAATAGTTGTGGTGCACGGGCTTAGTTGCTCCGTGGCATGTGGGATCTTCCTGGACCAGGGCTCGAACCTGTGTGCTCTGCATTGGCAGGCGGATTCTTAACCACTGTGCCACCAGGGAAGTCCCTCATTGTAGTTTGGATTTGCATTTCTCTAATAATTAGTGATGTTGAGCATCTTTTCATGTGCCTCTTGGCCATCTGTATGTCTTCTTTGGTGAAATGTCTATTTAGGTTTTCCGTCCATTTTTTAATTGGGTTGTTTGTTTTTTTGATATTGAGCTCCATGAACTGCTTGTATATTTTGGAGATTAATCCTTTGTCCATTGCTTCATTTGCAAATAGTTTCTCCCATTGTGAAGGTTGTCTTTTCGTCTTGTTTATGGTTTCCTTCGCTGTGCAAAAGCTTTTAAGTTTAATTAGGTCCCATTTGTTTATTTTTGTTTCTATTTCCATTACCCTAGGAGGTGAATCAAAAAAGATCTTGCTGTGGTTTATGTCAAAGAGTGTTTTTCCTATGTTTTCCTCTAAGAGTTTTATAGTGTCTACATTTGTAGTGTCTACATTTCTTTAATCCATTTGGAGTTTATTTTTGTGTATGGTGTTAGGTAGTGCTCTAATTTCACTCTTTTACGTGTAGCTGTCCAGTTTTCCCAGCACGACTTATTGAAGAGGCTGTCTTTTCTCCATTGTATGTTCTTGCCTCCTTTGTCATAAATTAGGTGACCATGTGCATGGGTTTATCTCTGGGCTTTCTATCCTGTTCCATTGATCTATATTTCTGTTTTTGTGCCAGTACCATATTGTCTTGATTACTGTAACTTTGTAGTATAGTTTGAAGTCGGGGAGCCTGATTCCTCCAGCTCCGTTTTTCTTTCTCAAGATTGCTTTGGCTATCTGGTGTCTTTTGTGTTTCCATACAAATTGTAAAATTTTTTTGTTCTAATTCTGTGAAGACTGCCATTGGTAGTTTGATAGGGATTGCACTGAATCTGTAGATTGCTTTGTGTAGTATAGTCATTTTCACAGTATTGAATCTTCCAATCCAAGAACATGGTATATTTCTCCATCTGTTTATGTCATCTTTGATGCACATATCATATTTATATATCCATTCCTCTACTGATGCATTGTTTGGTTGTTTCCAGTCCTCTTGCCGATACAAAGGCTGGTCCATGAACATTGCTGTACAAGTTTTCCAGTGCACCATGCAGTATCTTGTTACTCAGCATCCCTCCCCTCCTCCTGAAAAATACAAGCACCTCAGCATCCTTTAAGTCTGTACACACCACCCTCTCTTATGTGCTACTTTGTGTGGTACTTTAGTTCCACTTTTTTATATATAGCCATCGTCAATATAATATACAGTATACAGTGAATGCGTATCTAGATTTATGCATTCACTATATAAATATTTTTTCACTGTATATTTTTAAATTGTATATTTCAGAGTTCTTCTGTGATTGCACCCAGGCTTGAAAAGCACGTGTCCGCATGGTTTGGAGAATGGTTTTTAAAACAGGGAAAGTAGAGTATAACAGAGAGACCCAGAGCTCTACAGAGTACAAAGAGCTGTCCTTAGCATCAGCACAGTTCCAGGGGGATTTCCTGTTGTCTGCTTCTGTTGTCAACAAGATCTTCTAAAGTCATTGCTCTGGACTTTCCATCTCCAGATTTTCTAGAGGGCCAATTTAATCACTGGTCCCTCCTGGGTCATATATCCAGTTGGCACGGTGGTAACCCAGCTGGGTTTGCACTTGCTTTCAACATTACCCTGGCGTGTTCTCGGGTTATTTTCATCCATGTCCTGTGTGTGAGTTCCCCTTTCCCAAATTGTTGTGGATTGGATTATAGCTTCTTTCTTAATGGGCTAAATTTAAGGAACACCAGCCAGTTAGAGGTGCCACATTGCTTATTTAATTGAAGAGTGAACTGAAAAACAGTAGGACTAGGAAGATAAGAAGTTTGTTGGAGGGGCTTCCCTGGTGGCACAGTGGTTAAGAACCCGCCTGCCAATGCAGGGGACACGGGTTCTATCCCTCATCCGGGAAGATCCCACATGCTGCGGAGCAACTAAGCCCGTGCGCCACAACTACTGAGCCTGTGCTCTAGAGCCCGCGAGCTGCAACTACTGAGCCCATGTGCCACAACTACTGAGACTGCACTCTAGGGCCCGCGAGCCACAACTACTGAGCCTGTGCTCTAGAGCCCTCGAGCCGCAACTACTGAAGCCCGTGCGCCTAGAGCCCGTGCTCCGCAATAAAAGAAGCCATCGCAGTGAGAAGCCTGCGCACCGCAATGAAGAGTAGCCCCCGCTTGCCGCAACTAGAGAAAGCCCGCGCACAGCAACGAAGACCCAACGCAGCCAAAAAAACCCTAAATGGCAAATATTAAAAAAAAAAAATTAGCCAGTTCTTGGGCTTGGTGATGTGGTGCGAGTGTAAGGCTCACAGTTTGACTATTGCTCTGAGTCTACCCTTCACAGAGCCATTAGCTTTTAAACAATCCTTTTGTCTTTTGGTAGCGGTAACCATTTTACACTTTTAAGCAACTAGTGCCTGGAGCAGGCTTTCGTAACCTGGGATTGAGTCGTAAAGTTCAACGTGAGGTCTTGGAGGAGCAGGGACAGTCATCTGGCAATCTGTAAATATGTGTGTGTATATTTAGTTTTCTGCGGGTTATAGATTCTCAAAGGAGTCTATAACGCCAAAAATGTTAAGAGCAACTCTGTTTACCTTGCTTCATTAAGCTCCCTGCATAGTGCCCTTTGCTACATAGTCTGCTGGTTAAGTGCTTGGGTAATATAGCCCCTGCGTCTGAATCCTGGCTCTGCTATTTAATAGCTGTGTGACCTTAAACAAGTCACCGAAACTCTCTGTGCCTCAATTTCTTCATCTGTAAAATGGAGATAGCAAACCTATGTCATGAGGTTGTGCTGAGGATCACATGAGTATATACATAACTCAGAAAATGCTCAGCACATGGTAAATATTCTATATATATATTAGCTATTGTTACTATAATTATTTTATTTATTTTATTTATTTATTTATTTTTTTTGCAGTACGTGGGCCTCTCACTGTTGTGGCCTCTCCCGTTGCGGAGCACAGGCTCCAGACGCGCAGGCTCAGAGGCCATGGCTCACGGGCCCAGGCGCTCCGCGGCATGTGGGATCTTCCTGGACCGGGACACAAACCCGTGTCCCCTGCATCGGCAGGCGGACTCTCAACCATTGCGCCACCAGGGAAGCCCTGTTACTATAATTATTACATAGACGTGTCACTGATGATAATGATGGTGAAAATCACGATGACTGATACCTTCCTGGAGCCACTTGACTTGAATGAGAAGGAACAGCCACAAGAAATGCTGAATAAACAGCTGACTCTTCCGGATGAAGCTAACACAGCTTTTCCCTTGACGGCCAGCCAGACTCTTAAGCCTGGGCGATCTGACTTGACTGTGGAGATGAGTATGTTCAATTATAATGGCAATTTAAGGGGAAAAAGCAACTTGGTTTTTAGACTTAACTAAAATGTATACTGATTCTATTTTTCAGGCTGGGATGGAACTGACTCATGGCCACGGTTCTGGTTTCTCACCCCGTGGAATGAGCACTGTTGATGCTCCACCAGTGATAAACGACGGATGGGGAAACGTGAACTTTTGATGAGCTGTCCTAAAGCGCCTCTCTTCCGGTCCTCCCACAAAATGCTGTGACAATCTAACATTTTCTTTAAGCCCACACCACCAGCCGCTGACGTCAACTGCTAAACGGGTTCGTGGAATTAGATTAGATTAGAATTTGTTCCAAAGGTCTTTAACTTTGTCCAGCTTTCAGTGACCAAAGTTTTCTTTAGATAGCTGAATTTCAGGGACTTCCCTGGTGGTCCAGCAGCTAAGACTCGCACTTCCACTGCAGGGGCCATGGGTTCCATCCCTGGTCCGGGAGCTAAGATCTCGCATGCCGCACGGTGCGGCCAAAAAAAAAAAAAAAAGGAGAGTTGAATTTCAGGGTTATCTATTTACCTTTGTTGGGCCGAATTGGCCTTCCCCCAAATGCTTGAGAGCGATATTTTCCCCAGGTATTATTTTTGAGGCCTCTACTTTTTTTCTTTATCCCTTCCTTGCACGAGTAATTCCCAATCCCGGCCACAACCCCTCTAACAATGGCTGCATCTCTCCCTGAGCTCTCCCTTTGGAAACAAACACTCAGGGAAACCCTGATCCTAGAGTGTCAAGTAGAAATTGTGCAAAGTGATTTTATTCGGTTGCTGGCTGTCCATCACACCTAAAGTCCAATAGATCTATAGCTAAATGCCTGAATACATTCAGGAGTGGAAGATTGAAGGCTAAGATCTAACCCCCATTGCTGTGTTTTTCAAAATGTGGTCCATGGGGACAGAAAGCACCAGCTATGTAATTTGCAAGACCCAGCATCAAATGGAAGTCCAGGGCCTCTTGTTCAGAATTTCAGGACAGGGCCAAGAGAACACTAAACCATGTGTGTGTCCTTCTGAGTACACGGCCCTGTGCCAGTGTGCAGGAGGGACGGCCAGGAAGCCGAGCCTGCGTGGAGCCCATGGAATCAGAGTCGCTAGAATGCGACTGGTAAAAAACTGATATCTGGGACTTCCCCAGCAGTCAAGTGGTTAGGGCTCCACACTTCCACTGTAGGGGGCCCAGGTTCGATCCCTGGTCGGGGAATTAAGATCCCGCATGCCACGCAGTGAGGCCAAAAAAAAAATGCTTTTTTAAAATCTGGAACTTACTTGGTGGCACAGTGGTTGGAATCTGCCTGCCAATGCAGGGGACATGGGTTCGAGACCTGGTCCAGGAAGATCCCACATGCTGCAGAGCAACAAAGCCTGTGCCACAACTACTGAGCCTGTGCTCTAGAGCCTGTGAGCCACAACTACTGAGCCCACGAGTCACAACTACTGAGCCCGCGTGCCACAACAACTGAAACCCACATACCTAGAGCCTGTGCTCCGCAACAAGAGAAGCCACTGCAGTGAGAAGCCCACGGACCGCAACGAAGAGTAGCCCCCACTCACCGCAACTAGAGAAAGCCCGCACGCAGCAACGAAGGCCCAATGCAGCCAAAAATAAATAAATTTAAACAAACAAAAAACAAACAAACAAAATCTGATTTCTGAGGCCTAACAGTGTTAATGAATCAGAATCTCTGGGGACAGTGTTTGGGAATTGACGTCCTTTTTTTTTTTTTCCCCAGTGTTTGTAAGTAAAATTTTAGTGGAACATAATCATGCTCATTTGTTTTCATATTGTTTATGGCCACTTTTTCACTATAATAGTAGTTAAATAGGATTGAAACTCTGTAGTCAACAAGACCTATTTATCCCTTGGCCCTTTAGAGAAAGTTTGTTGACCCCTGATGTAATAAAATAAACCTAGGCCCTGGAAAAAAAAACCCAAACTTTGCTTTTTTATTTCACTTTCTATTTTCTATTTTTTTTTTTTTTTTTTTTTTTAAGACTAGGTACATTGGGCTTCCCTGGTGGTGCAGTGGTTAAGAATCCGCCTGCCAGTGCAGGGGACACGTGTTCGAGCCCTGGTCTGGGAAGATCCCACATGCCGCGGAGCAGCTAGGCCCGTGAGCCATGGCCGCTGAGCCTGCGTGTCCCAGAGCCTGTGCTCCGCAACGGGAGAGGCCACAACAGTGAGAGGTCCGCGTACCGCAAAAAAAAAACAAAAAAAAAAACCTGGAGACAAATGAAAATGGAAACAAAACATACCAAAACTTATGCAATGCAGCAAAAGCAGTTCTAAGAGGGAAGTTTATAGCAGTAAACACCTACATTAAGAAAAAAGAAAGAATTCAAATGAATCACCTAACTTTACACCTAAAGGAACTAGAAAAAGAAGAACAAACTAAGCCCAAAGTTAGTTGAAGGAAGGAAATCACAAAGGTCAGAGTGAAAAATCAATGAAATAGAGATTAAAAGACAATAGAAAAGATCAAAGAAACTAAGAGCTATTTTTTGAAAAGATAAACAAACTTTTAGCTAGACTTTCCAAGAGAAAAAAGAGAGTGGACTCAAATTAAATTATAAATAAAAGAGGATCATGAAACTTCTGTGAATAATTATACACCAATCTATTGGACAACCTAGAAGAAATGGATATACTCCTAGAAACACACAATCTAACAAGAATGAATCATGAAGAAATAGAAAAATCTGAACAGATCAATTTTTAGTAAGGAGATTGAATCAGTAAATCAAAAACCTCCCAACAAACCAGATGGCTTCACTGGTTAACTCCACCAAACATTTATAGAAGAATTAATACCAATGCTTAAACTCTTCCAAAAAATAGAAGAGGGAACACCTCCAAACTCATTTCAAGAAGCCAGCATCACCTGATACCAAATAAGACAAGGACACTCCAAGAAAAGAAAATTATAGGCCAATATCCCTAATGAACATAGCTGCAAAAAACCCTCAACAAAATACTATCAAATTCAGCTGTGCATTTAAAAGGATCATGTTCCATGATCAAGTGGGATTTATCCCAAGGATGCAAGGATGGTTCAGCATTCACAAATTAACCAATGTGATAGACCACATGAACACAATAAAGGATAAAAATCATATGATCAGGGCTTCCCTGGTGGCGCAGTGGTTGAGAGCCCGCAAGCCACGACCACTGAGTCTGTGCGCCACAACTATGGAAGAGCCCGTGCTCCGCAACAAGAGAAGCCACCGCAACGAGAAGCCCGCGCACTGCAACGAAGAGTAGCCCCCGCTCGCTGCAACTAGAGAAAGCCTGCGCGCAGCAATGAAGACACAACACAGCCTAAAATAAAAATAAAATAAAATAAAATAAATGATAAAAAGCTTGTGTTAAAGAAAACATCCAATTAGTTGGCTGCATTTCACAGTTTGTTTTACACTGAAGGGGTACAGAACACACAACCCCAAAATACGCCACTTTGGCATACTGATTATTCTGAGCTGAGGGCACTTAGGAAATAGCAGATACAGGAAGGGTTCTCTGTCCTACCTCCCCCTTTCTACCTAAAACCGGGTCATAACATTTCCCATGAAAAAGGTACCTCCCTGTACCAGGAAGAGAGCATTCTTTATTTTTTTCTACCAGTTTTATTGAGATATAATTGACATTTAACATTGTATAAGTTTCAGGTGTGCAACATGATGATTCTGTAGAACATTCTTAGACTGGGAGTTGACCTAAACCAAAATGGACCTGTGCTAAGAACCCTACTGAAGTAGCCTGATATTCCATGAGTTCCCCTCTCCCCATATATTTCCTAGGCATTGTCCCCCAATTTACTGTCCCTAGTCCAGGCCACTTTGTCTCGCCACATCCCCCAAATTTTTTATTCTTTATGTAAAAAGGTATGTAAGCTTTTGGCTCTAATGTTCTCCTCAGGTCTTCATTTTCCTTCTGAAGACTCCTGTGTGCATGTAAAAACATTAAATTTATAAGCTTTTCTCTTGTTAGTAATGTCTTATCTCAGTTTACTTCTTAGGCCAGCCGCAGAACCTAAGAGGGTAGAAAGAAATTTTTCCTCTCCTACAACATATGTATGAGACAAACACAAGGACTGGTTTGACATTTCTTGCTCTTTCTTCTAAGTTTCTCTTTTTTTATGGTCCATCTTTCACTTTGTCCAGATTTTTTCCCCTCAGTTCTAATGTTTATATTTCAGCAGCTTATAGATACTGCGGGAGAAGAGAAGAGTTTAGATTGGTTTTAGGTATTTCGTAATGATGAAGGTGTTAATCTCCTTTTGTAATTTTTTCTGGAAAGCGGTAGACACAGTTCTTTCAAAGAAGACTGCTAATTTTGACTGTCACTAGTAGAATGATTTGTCTCTTTTTTCTCCTTAAAGATAGCAATTGTTCTGATTAGAAAAATAATATAATTTCTCTTTTCTTTATTGGAGAAGGAAACGAAAACAAAACAAACCAGTTGGGACTCCAAGCTCAAATTCACAATGGGGTCTGGAGCATTTTCTTTGTTCTTTAGCATTTGAAAGCTGCACCTTCATTTGCTGGTCACTCTGGTTACCTCTTCAGTTCTCACTGGCTGTTGACTTGCAGATCACAACGCAGGCTGAGGCTGTCCCCAGAGCAAGTCCATCATCACCATTTCTGCAGCATATACTGTAGCACCACCGACGCCTCATTCTGGGGTGGCCGAAACTGGATTATGAATGTCACTTACTCAGTGATGCGCTTCTCTGTCAACAACATCTGATCGTTGCAGAGATGACCACATCAGACTAGCTGCGCCTCAGGGCACTGTTGGGTCACTGGTGACTAGTAGGGGGAGTAGGAGTGGAAGGGACTCTTTCCTGGGTGCTGCAGAAGAGGAAGTACTCCACCCTCCTGTGGAGAAGTGGGACACCTTTAGGATGGAGGGAACAGACATTCTAAAAATCCACAGCTGACGCAGTTGTTTCTGAGGTGCTGGAGGATACAGAATTTTACTGAATTCCCCTTGGTTTTTGGGCTGCTAGTTAGAAGACAATATATAGAGATTATGAACTGAAGCACAGTTGGGGAGAGAGACCTGAAATACCTGCTTTGGGACATTTAATGGTGACCTTTAGGTAAGAGATATGGATGAAGCCATCTGTGGATGTGGGACTCAGGGGATGGTCCTTCAGGTCAGGGATGGTGTCAGTGTCTTCACTGGCTGAGAAGGTGTGAGCATTCTGAGGGAATGATGGGGTTTGTTTCATCACTGGGAGCATCAGGAATTGGTAGTAGTGATCTGGGACTGGGGTCAAGACGACAGAGAATGAGAGGAAAAATCTTGGTGGGAAAATCATAAGGATCTTTCTCACATGTTTTAGCCCATGAAGGACTGTTCCAGAGGAAAGCACTCTGTTTTGTCAAAGCAAAATCATTGAGAGAAGGATGCAGAAAAGGTTTGAGGTATTTGAACACTCTCTTAGTTAATGGTCTTTTATGTAGCTCTGTCCTCTTTAGTAGACCTCTTTTTAAGCCTGAGGCCCCTGTTCTCATCTGTGCCCTGTGTGAGTCGGTACACGGGTCAGATTCGCTCTGCAAATACACTGGTGTTGTTTCTAAGGTGCTGTCGAAGTGTAAGTTTGTCTGCTTTGATTTATCTTTCAAGCTTAACTGGGTGGACTTAGTTCTAGAATACTAGTATTAAGACCATTTTATTCATGCTCTTTCTGATTTTAGTAACTTCATTCACTTCTTAGATTTTACATTTCCAGGCTGGAGGGTCCTCTGTTTTAAACATTTTTCCTTATATTGTGTATCGGATCTTCGGTCTTTTGATAGATCTGTGACGCTTTTTCCAGCCTCCTTCGTTTTCGGTTGGTGTGGTTCCAGGGAGGGACAGGCCTGGGTCATGGATGTTCTTGAAAGCTTATGGGTTTCCTTTAATCAGTATAACAAGATTTTTGACAGTTAAGGCAATATAACCTCCTTGGAGCGTGATAAATCCCTCTTAGAACTGAATGTGAAGAAAACATTTTCTACACCGGCCAACTCCTACACTTCCTTTTCTTGTAGAGTAAGTATGTAGCGAAACCCGATCTTGGGGTATAAGAAGTTAGAGCTCAATTGAATCTCACAAGTAGAAAACGACTCGCTCTGGGTAAACAGACACGGTATTTATTGCTGAATTAGTTTCTGACCTGCTATTACGCTAAAACATTTTAAAAATCGCTCTGAATTACATATATTTTAAAAGGAGCGGGCTCACATTCGTTTTCTGGAAGTCGTGGGGCACAAATGGTAGTGTCTTCGGGAGGTAATAAAAGGCAAACGCCGTTGTTTTGGGCAAGATGTTTCGGATTTAGGTCCGAAGCCTCCACAGACTACGCCTAGCAATCCCTCAGTTTCGGTTCCGCCCAAGGCGTGTGAGCTGTATCCATAGAGACCGGGAAGCTTCCCGAGCCGGGCGGCCCCGCCTCTTCCGCTGCACACGCTCCCGCCTCCGGAGGCAGGGAAGCGAAAGGACTTCCGTGTCCCCGGGCTCTCAGCGCCGCCGGATCGCGTTGCGGACCACCCCCCGTGGCTCCCAAGCCTTTCCAGGCCCGGGAGCGGCCTGGCGGGGCGCTTCCGGCTTGGGCCAGCGCGGCTGCGCACGAGGAGCGCTCTCATTGGCCAGAGCCGCCTCTTGCGATTCGCGTCACGGCGGCGGCGGTGTGAGGACCCTCCCGGACGCTTGGTCGCGGCGGCGGCAGCGGGCGGCCCCACAGCTGGTTTGGGGTCCCGGCGGCCGCGGTTCCGAGGAACCCGAGACGCGTGGCGAGGCGGCGGCGAGCTCTGGTGAGTTTCTCGAGTGGGAGCACGGGACAGGCCGGCGGGGCCGAGGGTTGAGGGCGGGTGTCCCGGTGGCGCGGCGGGCGGGGAGCGCGCTCCTCCATCCCCTGCTCTGTCCGCCCGACCCCCGGGCCGGCGCCCCTCAGGGCCGGGTTTCCTCTGCCCCGGGCCTCTCAGCCCCGGCTCCCTTCCGGTACTCCCAGCCCTGGGTCCCCTCAGTCCCGAGTCCCTTCAGCTCCGGGTCCCCGGCTTCCTTCCATCCCGGGTCCTCTCAGCCCCGGCTCCTTTCGGCCCCAGCTCCCTTTGGTACCGGCGCCCCCAGCCCCGGGTCCCTCGGCCCCGGCTTCCTTCGGCCCCGGGTCCGCCCTCCGCCCCGAGGCCCCCCGGCCCCAGCGCCCCTCCGCGTCTCCGCTGGCCGCAGTCCTGGGTGGGCTCCGCTTGGGCCCCCGTCCGGCCCCTGCGGCGGGGAGACCCCTCACCGGTGCTTGCCCGCGCGCAGGCGGCCGGGTGGACCGCGTTCTGGGCTTGGTGTCCCGGGCGTCGGGCTGCCGTGTGTCGGTGTCGCCCCTTGAGGCTGCTGCTCACCGGCTTCGGTGGGTCTGGGCGTCTGTGCGAGAGCTCGCATTGGGCACCGCTGGCTCTGGGTCTTGTTTACTGTCTCCGCTGGGGTTTGACAACTTGGCGAGCTCGCCCAGCAGAAAGCTTGAGAGGTCCCGCTGCGGTTGTATCGGGCACGCTGGCTGCGTTGCAGGGTGTTGGCGTCTTTTTAGCAGAGTGGTCTTCTAACGTCTTTAGGTTTAGACTCTGGACTTCGCAGCCTTCATAGCTCTTCCCAAAACAGTCCTTCTTCCCTCCTCCAAAGAAACCATTGAAGACTCAAAGAAATCTGTCATAATGTTTCAAACCATGTTCCAAGTGAAATGTTAAGAATAGTTTCCTTCAACCCAAAGCTTTATTTTTGGGGCGGAGATCAGAAACTTTGTCAGTTTTGAAGTTTGAAGTGTCCTATCAAAGGCCACTCGCATGTCTCATCTTAACCACCCTCTGACTCTAATTCCGTTAGAATTTCATAGATTTTTCATTCCTGAGTTTTTCATTTCTAATGTTTATTTCATAGAAATTTCACTTCTAATGCTGTCAGGTGTCCATAGATGTTTTCATCTCCTTTCACGAATTTGTCGGTGCTGATTGTGATTATCCAAGACTAAAACCCTTTCTTTCCTCAGTAGCTGGGACTTCCACGCCTGTGGTGGCCGCTACTTGGTGAATTATTATGAAATTTGAAGAAATTTCAGGTTGATTTAAATATGAAAGACATACTTCTTTTAGTTTCTGTTTGTGATTGCCTACCCACTAGTTTATGTTCCTATCTAGACTTTAGGCTCCTTAGCAAGTTTTCTCTTACTGGGGCACTAAGGATGAGAGGAGGATTTCCAGAGCCTATATGAGAGAGTTTGTGGTTTTCTGTCCGTACATTCCCATATATTAATAAATGAATAGGGTTGTTTTCCCCCATCAATAGTGTAAGTTTAGCTCATGCACTTTCTTTGTTGTAAATTATATTTTGTTTTCCAAAATGAAAACAATGTTGTTTCCTTCTTTATTTCAGGAGTTGGCAAACTTGACTGCTTGTGGGCAGTGTCCTGCCAGCTTCCTGTTTTTGTAAATTAAATTGTCAATGGGACATAGCCGTATGCGTTCATTTAGGTATTGTCTGGTTGCTTTTGTGGTTCAACAGTGGAGTTGAATAGTTGGGACAGAGACCCTTATGGCCTGTAAAGGGTAAAATATTTACTATGTGGCCTTCAATAGAAAAAGTTTGCCGACTCCTACTTTATTTCATTAAAAATGATGCATATTCAATGTGGAAAACTAAAATGACTCAGTAAAGTATAAAGGAGAAAGTAAATATTATCCAGAATCACAGCACTTAGAGGGGTTTGTTTTTGTGACTATCCTTATAGAATCTTTTAGTGATTGTTTTCATATAAATGGGCTTATATTGCTAAGTGTTTATTTGTAATCTGTTAAAAACTCAGATTATTTTTATTTGGCTGTTGAATACATTGTATTCTCTGGATTGTAGATCTCACTAGAAAGGGCTTGATGAGCCAAGTTTTCCTGATTTGTCTTACCAGTCAAGATTTAAAAAAACTGAGGCACAGTGGATGCTTGGTGGCGGTGGAGGACACTACTTATTGAGCACTTACTATGGACTAGGTAGTTTTCCAATGCTTAACATGGAGTAAGTCACTTAATACCTGCGGCAGCTTTGTGTGGGTACAAAAACTATTATCCCTAGTTCCAGATGAGGAAACTGAGGCACAGAGAGATTAACTACCCAAGTTTGTCAGCTAGTTAATGGTGGAGCTGGGGTTTGAATCCATGCAGTCTGGTTTCAGGACCCAGGCTCTCCATGTGCTGCAGAGCCTCTTAGAGTATTGCTCAGTGTAGAAAGTTTTTAGACAGTCCAGAAATATGTAATGTGAAAATTCTTCCTTGAGCTCTTCACTCTCTGTAGAAAACCACTGTTAATAAGTTTGATATATATACCCCAATAAAGATGTTTAAGGAAAAAAAAAAAGTATAAGGGAAAAAAAAAAAAAGTTTGATATAGAGCTTTCCCGCTCTCTTTGTCTGCATATGCAAATGTTTATTTGCAAATCTGTCTACACATGTAGGTTTTTAAAAAATTAATAGACTTCATTAGAGCAGTTTTAGATTTACATAACTTTGTGTGGATAGTAAAGAAAGTTGTCATATTATCCAACCTCCATTTTCCCTTGTTGATAACACCTTGCATTAACATGCTGTATTTGTTACAGTTGATAAACCAATATTGCTACATTATTAATTAAAATCTACATATTAGGGCTCATTTTTCCTGTTGCAGAGTTTTTAAAATGGGATCAAACCAACCATTGTTCAGCAGTGTGCTTTTTGGGGTGATTTTCAAAATATAGTGCTTCTGGACTTTTGAATGCAAATAAACAGTCTTTATTCACTAACATTCAGATTAATGACACAAGTTTAGCCTTTTCCTTGGAGTGGAAAACTTGCCTGGAAGTTACTTCGTTTTCTCTTTTTCAAAAGTTAATCTTGTAGCACCAGCTGCTTTTCTCTGAAGAAAAACTTATTATTATTGTTATTTTTTTCTTCTGCGGTACACGGGCCTCTCACTGTTGTGGCCTCTCCCGTTGCGAAGCACAGGCTCCGGACTCGCAGGCTCAGCGGCCATGGCTCACGGGCCCAGCCGCTCCGCGGCATGTGGGATCTTCCCGGACCGGGGCACAAACTCGTGTCCCCTGCATCGGCAGGCAGACTCTCAACCACTGCGCCACCAGGGAAACCCAGAAAAACTTATTTTTTGATGGGACATTCCGGCTCCTCTCTGAAGCCGTTCAGCTTCTCGGAGACTTCTTGCTGGTTTTCATCGGAAGAGTGGTGCACATCAACCCACTTAGCATCAGCTTCCTCCTCCCTGAGACTGGTATTTCCCCACCCACCTTGATCGCTCTCAGCATTCTCTCGCTCAACTTCCAGAACTTCTGTTCCCGGAATGTAATCTTTAGTATCTAATTCTCCATGTTCTTGTACCCTTGATTTTATTGAGGCCTCTGTAGTCTTACCCTGGAATTCCTTCTGCAATATCTGAGGGTTCAGGTTTTGGAAGAACTGAATCAGAGTCCTAGGAGACACCATCACATTCTTTCTTTGTGTTTTATTATTCTGGGCAAGGTTTTGAGGAAGTTTTTTAGTCATTGAGCTGTTATCTCTTTCAGAGCTTTGTTTCCTACTGTCATGACTTCCCCAGAGTTCTTGTCATAACAGAATGGGTGGCATGGTCATGAGCAACACCGGAATGCGCTCTGGGACTGCCAGGCGCTGAGAAGTGTATACAGCAGACCGAAGGATCTCGTTACTTCTCCTTGGTGCTGCTGCAGAAACCTGTGCACAAAGAGATAGAAAAAGCGTGTGAATCCCTGCCAACCTGGAGGTAAGGCCCAGGGGCACTAACTTCACTTCACGGGTCTCCTTGAAACTCTTCAGCTGCTTTAGTGGTTTTCGTGCACATTCTTGGGGCTCATGAATCTAACGGATAGCTAGCTGAAAAGTTAAACACTTCGAACTTTTTTCTTCTTTTGTTTCTGAAGTACGTTGGTAACCTTCTTTCCTTGTGTTTAGAGCCTCTCCCCCAAGGCATGCTGCATTAGCATTCTGGGTCGTCGTCCTCTTCCTCTTGTTCATCTTGCCCTTGTTAGAATGTCAAGGCAGCGACCTTAGAGAACCACACAGTTGTGGGACTTCCCTGGCGGCCCAGTGGTTAAGACTTCGCGGTTCCGATGCAGAGTGAGAGGGTTCGATCCCTGGTTGGGGAATAAGATCCCACGTGCTGCACGGCACAGCCAAAAGATTACAAAAAAAAGAGGCAGAAGCATACGGTTGTGATAACATTGACGGTCTTGGCGTCATTTCAGATGCTTCTTCTGTAGTTTAGAGATCACTTCCAAAGATATCTTGGGTGCAGTTGTGTTGCTGTCCCTTAACATGTGCATGTGTAATTCTGCAATACTATATTCACCTTATTCTTGTTTTTGCACTTTTATTCTCATCAGTCACAAAATGAGTGTACAGAGTCGTAGAAACTTACATGGCAGCGTCAAGGTTCAAAGAAGATCTCTGGCAACCTTGATGGATAGATGAGGTATTCAGGAAGATCAGAGTATTGCAAAATGTTATTGGAAGGCCTACGTTCAAGACAGTGTAGCTGTAGGAGGGCAGATCTTTCCGTTCTTGAGGAAAGTTATCTAGATGTTCTGGGTGGCAGAACATCTGTGCCATAAACATCACCAGCTTTGCCAGTTCTTTGCTGGGTTTATTTGGTTGCAACTTGAAAATCTCCCACGTTGGGTTTGTAGTGAATATTCTGCTGTGGAATCTCCTCAGTGTAGGCCAGAGGGTCTGCTTTATTATTCCTGTACCTGCTTGCAGGTTGCTGGGCAGCTAGTGTTTATTTCTGCTGGACAAGTTGGCTGCAGACTGGCTCTCCTTGAGCAGTTCTCAGAAGAGCTACACCACTGACACCAGCCAACCCTTCTCAGGCTGTGGCTTGGAATCTTGCTTCCAGGTGTGACCGGAAGTAGCACTTGGGAGCTTGGCACGTGGCGCCATCTTGGCTCATAGTCGTGTGCGTTAAAAACCAACACTCATGATGGCTTTCCAGGTCAATCCATTTGTGTCTACTCTGTTCTTTAAATCATTTCTTAGTATTTTGTTGAATGTGTGCACCATAATTTAATAGTGTTCCTATTGCTGGATGTTTAGATTGTTTACATTTATTGTATATTATGCGTATGCATTGTATGTACAATTGTTTGCGTGCTGATGGCTCTTTAGAGTAGCTCTCTAAGAGTCTAGTTACTGGGTTGAAGGAAATGCATGTTTTACTTTTTGATGTGTATTGCCAGACTGCCATCCAGAAAAGTCACAGCAATGTTAACTCTTGACCAGAAATGTGGCCGAGGTCTAGCTTCTCCATGCCATTTCCAACTTTTTTTTTCAGTCGTATCTGATTGGCAGTTAAACATGTCTTGCAATGATGTATTCTGTCTCACTGGGAGATGTGTTTTGTTTTGATAGCATTCTTTTGAAGTTGATTTAGAATTACTTTAGGCAAAATCTACATTCTGTAGTTGTTCTTTCTAATACTTACCCCCTTAGATAGAGCTGCTCACCTATTTAGATTCCCTATCTAGTCCTGGAAAGCAGCGTGATTTTGCCATCCCTGTTAAAAGAATCTGGACGACTGCCCAGTAGACTATACATTTCTTGAAGATGAGGAGCGTATAACTTTATTCGTATCTGTTGTAATCCTGGTGGTGAGTAAATGTTATATTCTTTTCAAAACCTAAATTGGATTGTGTTGTTTTGGGCTTACTGCTGAGTGAAGTGCTTTAACTTTGTTAAAAATAATCTTTTCAAAGTCTTTGTGAATTGTCATCTTGGTGTATATTCTCTATGTTATCTCTTTTTTTTAAAAAAGGATTTTTTTGACGTGGACCGTTTTTAAAGTCCTTATTGAATTTGTTACAATATTGCTTCTGTTTTATGTTTTGGTTTTTTTGGCTGCGAGGCATGTGGGAATCTTAGCTCGCTGACCAGGGATCGAACCCGCATCCCCTGCATTGGGAGGCAAAGTGTTAGCCACTGGACTGCCAGAGAAGCCCCCCTGTATTATCCTTTATTTCTAAAATGAGATAAATAAGAGTGATTGACATCCTAGGCCCTGTTTGTAAGGAAATAATTAACCAAACCTATTTAATAAGAACATTTGGTATTCAGTTTTGGAAGTTAAGGAATGGATTAATTAGGGGATTTGTTTCATGTAACCCATGGTTTTGAATTTTCTGTATTGGGGTATACCATGTGTTAGAGGGGATGTGTGCTGCCTAAATGGTATGCTTGGCTTCAATAGACATTGTGAGGCCCAGACAGAATGAGAAGGGAAGCCAAATTCAGAAAACTGCCAGAATATCTTTAGGTATGGGGAAAATACCTGTGGGAAAGGACACTTCAAGTTTTTAAAAAGGAGACCACATGCACACAAAAAAACCCACAGAACTTTCTTTATATATGACTTGGAATGTTACATATTCTTATTGGACTTAGGAATTTTCCACAATGTCCATGCACAGGAAAACAAAGCATACAAAGCAAAATGGTCTTGAAGAGAAAGAAATAATTAGCTTATTAAATTTTGACCAACTTCACGTTTTCTTTTGTATACATTTTTTTGTTAGTATATTAGCTAATTATTTTTCACTGGTAGCATATTGACTTTAATCCTGTATGTCCTGAAATTTTAGTGTCGTGAACATGTATGCATAGTTGTATTTGCATACCCATTCCTTTGGTCCAGGAAGAAGCAATGATGGTGAAAACTCCTTAGCGTGGTGGAACAGAAAGTTTATTTTTATTTTCTTGGAATTTATTTACATTTTATTTCACTGCAGAGTTTCTGTAACTTAAAAGAGCCAGAAACATAATAATTATATATATATAAAATAAAAATGAGGAAAAGGAGAAGGCATATATTCTTTTCCCAAGTGGCAGCATAATTCAATGACTAAGAATAAAATTTGGATTTGAATTTTCTTGGCAGCCGAGATGAAAATGGAAATATGGTACAATATATAGCACTGAACTGGAAGGAGGAACAAAACCAATTTTCCAGAGATAAATCTTCACTTGATGGATTTTAAGGAACTATTTAAATTGGGTGTTACATAAAGCTTTATTTTATTTATTTATTTATTTTTGGCTAGAGGCCCTTGTTAAAAAAAGGTGATGATGATGCGTTAACGTTTCAAGCCAGTGAAAGAAATTGTATATGGAGCAGTTGGTTTGAATTTAGGCTGCAGATGTGTGCTTTAGTTGGCTAATACATATACTATTTTTTTTCTTAACGTATTTCAAACATACGGGAGAATACAGAGACCAAGATAATTAACCTTCACACATCTACCATACAGTTATATCAGATCTCAACGCTTTCCCACACTTACCTGTTTTTTTTTTTTTTTAAAGAAAAGCCTTTCACATGCAGTTGAAGCACCTTCTTGGGTTACATTTCACTTTCTTCCCAGAAGTAATGATATCTTGAATTTGGTGTTTCTAATACCTGTTTTTATATAATTACTACATAGGAGTATATTCATAAATCAATATTATGTTTTGGGTATTTTCAAACTTTATATAAGCAATATTCTACCTACTCTGTAACTTGTTTTTCATGAAACAAGCTTTTTTTAGACTCATGAAATTGCTGATATTTTTACCATTTTTGACCTACAAAAATGGTAGTTTCATGTGATTCATCCTAGTTATAGTCATTACTTTTATCTGCTGTATAGTTGTATTATTATACGAATACAACCAGTTTAAATTTATTTTCGTGTTGATAGGTATTTAGGTTGTTTCCATTTTTCCTGTTTTAAAAACAATGCTACATTGAACATTCCTGGTTAGAAATCCTTGTGCGCGTATTTAAGATCTTTGGCAAGTTTTTCAAACTGCATGTTGGGAACCATTAATCGGTTATGAAATCACTTCAGGAATTAAAATAGTTCAGAGAAATATCAGGTTGTTTTGCAGTAAGGATTAAGTGTTTTGTGAAATGTGTGTGTGTGTGTGTGTGTCTGTGTATGGCTACTCAGTTTGAAATGAAGTTCTCTGGTGTAAATTACCCAGAAGTGGAATTACTGGGTTTGAGATTATGGAGATTATGGGAATTTAAAGTTCTATCAGATACTGCCAAATTGCTTTTCAGAATTGAGTCACTTTGTGTTTTTTTAGCATGAGAATATGAGAATTGCTCTATCTAAATCCTTATAGATCCATGACATTGTCAGATTTATTACATGTTTACAAATCAGATGAGTGTGAAATGATATTATCTTAAAATATTTCTTGATTAATTATGAGATTGAGCATGTTGAAATGTTGAGTGACTATTCCGATTTCTATTTCTTAGCTGTCTGTCCCTGTCTCCCCCCCACCCCCAGTTGGGTTGTCCTTTTAAAATTGCTTTTAGGAGTTTATTGCATATCCTGGTTATGTCTGTGAAATGAATTGTAGGTATTTTCTAGTCTGTGTGGCTTATCTGTTAACTTTTTATATGGTTTGTTGAATAGAAAGGATTGTCAAATCTATCATCATTTTTCTTATTGGTTTGTGTCCTTGGTGCCTTATTTAAGAAATCTATTCCATACTCCAAGGTCATTTAGGTCTCTGCATTTCCTTCTAAAAGTTTTAGAAATTTGGTATTTTATATTTAGCTCTTGATCTTGCCTGAAAAAAAAATTTTTTTTGTATATGATGTGAGTCAGGGATCTAATTTTTTTATATGCATAGCCAGTTACCACAGCACTGTTTAACACTGTGTTTTAAAATTTGAATTGTAAATCTTTTGAGCAGTTTCTGGGTCAACACAATAACAGCCTTTTTGTCTTTCATCAGGTTGCTCAAATGTTCAAGTTTGTGACTTCTGGGCCAAAGTAATTGATTGGTGGATTACTTGATCCAGAAACAGAACCTAGAGGAGTAGATAAATACAGCACATTTTGTAGATCTCATCCAAATGTCATTTCTCTCAACCACTTTTTATTTTATTTTATTTTATTTATTTATTTTAAAAATAAATTTATTTACTTTTGGCTGCTTTGGTTCTCTGTTGCTGTGTGTGGCTTTCTCTAGTTGCGGCAAGCAGGGGCTGTTCTTCCGTGCGGGACGCGGGCTTCTCATTGCGGTGGCTTCTCTTGTGGAGCACAGGGTCTAGGTGCGTGGGCTTCAGTAGTTGTGGCGTGCAGGCTCAGTAGTTGTGACACACGGGCTTAGTTGCTCTGTGGCATGTGGGATCTTCCCGGACCAGGGCTCGAACCTGTGTCCCCTGCTTTGGCAGGGGGATTTTTTTTTTTTTTTTTGTGAAGGAGGTGGATTCTTAACCACTGTGCCACCAGGAAAGCCCTCAACCACTTTTTAAGTAGAAGCTAGGTTTCAGACAGTTTGAGGGTAAACTTTCTTTAAAAATAAATTTGTCTATTTGGCTGCGTTGGGTCTTTAAAAAAATTTTTTTTTTAAAGAAGATTTTATTTATTTATTTATTTTTGGCTGCATTGGGTCTTCGTTGCTGCACATGGGCTTCTCATTGCAGTGGCTTCTCTTGTTGCGGAGCACAGGCTCTAGGTGCATGGGCTTCAGTAGTTGTTGCGCACGGGCTTAGTTGCTCCGCGGCATGTGGGGGTCTTCCCGGACCAGGGCTCGAACTCGTGTCACCTGCATCGGCAGGCAGATTCTTAACCACTGTGCCACCAGGGAAGTCCGAGACTTTCAGTTTTGATTTTAGAATTATACATGTAAATTTGAATCTTTCTGAAATGTCTGATAGAAATCGCTACAAATCACTTAATTTAAGAATGAAGGGGCTTCCCTGGTGGCGCAGTGGTTGAGAGTCCGCCTGCCGATGCAGGGGACACGGGTTCGTGCCCCGGTCTGGGAGGATCCCACGTGCCGCGGAGCGGCTGGGCCCGTGAGCCATGGCTGCTGAGCCTGCGCGTCCGGAGCCTGTGCTCTGCAATGGGAGAGGCCACAAGAGTGAGAGGCCCGCGTACCGCAAAAAAAAAAAAAGAATGAAAACTATTTTTGTTCCCACTTAAAAAGGGTTTTTGGTCTGAGAAGAGCTGCTTTGAGGTCTGTAGATAGTTATATATTCTAGGTTTGTTTTTTTTTCCGTTTCTTTTACGTTTGTAGTTCAAAGAAGACCTTGTGGTTTAGTGGAATTTAGTGACATTGGGAAAGGTTGTAGACACAAGTTTTATTTGTAGATTTCTGATTGTGATATTGAGAAAGATAACTAATCACTTCTTGGTTTCTCTATCTGCAGCATTGTAGAAACAAAAACCAAAAATAAACTTATGCTGTGGAGGGTGTTATGCAGGATGAGATAGGGCCCTGAATGATTGTTATTTACTTATGGAGACAGGTCTTTACCGAAGTAGGGTTTTTGATTTTGCCTGGAACATTGACTGTACAGATCATATATTTCACCTGGACAGATTTTATTTGTGAAAGAGTTGGAACAAGAGTGTGGTTATATGGTATTATAGTGCAGATGGTTTATGAAAGGAAGTCTTTGCATAATTTACATAGTTTGGTTTAGTGTAGATATGACAATTTATATATCATGGGCTTGTCAGGATTTCTCTGACTATAACGTTCAGGACTGTTGTTCCTATCATGTATGTTTGCATTTTTGTGTACTGTTCTTTGTTTTAGAAACTCAGGGTTGCTTATAGATCTTGGGAAATGGAAACAACCATTGTAACATGGCTATAAGAGTTGTATCAAATCCTTTTTTCTTTAATTAATTAATTTTTGGCTACATTGGGTCTTTGTTGTTGCGCACGGGCTTTCTCTAGTTGCGGCGAGCGGGAGCTACTCTTCGTTGTGGTGCCGGGCTTCTCCTTGAGGTGGCTTCTGTTGTTGTGGAGCAGGGGCTCTAGGTGCGCGGGCTTCAGTAATTGTGGTGCGAGGGCTCAGTAGTTGTGGCTTGCAGGCTCTAGAGCCTAGGCTCAGTAGTTGTGGCACATGGGCTTAGTTGCTCCATGGCATATGGGATCTTCCCAGACCAAGGCTCGAACCTGTGTACCCTGTATTGGCAGGCGGATTCTTAACCACTGTGCCACCAGGTCCTCGAATCCTTTTTATAAAGGTGTTTTTTATCCGTGACCATGACCAGTGGCTTTAATGGACTATTTGTGCCTTTAATGAAGCCCTGTAAGATGGTTAAGTATGGGCTTTGGAATTAGATACAGATTTGAATTCATAGTCTCCAGTTAAGTTTGTGTTATTGATGACTTATTTGATCTCCTTTAGTGTCAGTTTCTTCATCTGTAAAATGGGACCCCATATCATAAGGATTGCTGGAGGATTAAATGAGATGATGGGTGAAAGTCCAACTACTTAGCCTGGTTCAAAGTTGGCTCTGGTAAGTGTTAAGCAGCAATTCACCTCCCTTCTAAGAGATAACATCATGACCATGACCAGGAAAAATGGAACCACTTACCTTTGTGGGAGGCAGTGTTGTATAATGGAGAGGGCCTAATCTGGATAGTTCTTGCTTCTCTATTTTGTAGCTTCTATAACCTTGAATAGTCTTACCCTCAGTCCTCTCGTTTGTAAACAAAGATTATACTATCTGTAACAGGCAGGGTTTTAAAGTTAAATGAGAGTATGTATAAAAGCTTACTTTATCTGGCACTTGGTAACCTCTAAATTAGCCTCTAAACTTTTATAGTGATAGGTAGTAATACTGTGCTTCTGAAGTAGGTCTCAAGACTGAGAGAGGTAGGCCTTCACAGGCTTTGCTACTTCACGGCATAGGATTTGCCTGATTTCTTCTCAGGAAAGTTGGTCAGTGGGGTTGGGCAGTTAGAAGAGGTTCCTTGTGATTGTACTTAAAAGTTGCCCTACTTCATGCTAGGAAAGAAAGTAGTGTAAATGATACAGAGTGTTGCCTGTCTTTAGAGCTTCAAAATAATCTTTAAAAAATAAGCTGCATTTGATTTGAAACGTTCCTTTGTGCTTACATCAGTTAAGATTTTATGAACATGAAAGCTGGTAGTGCCTGTCTTAAAAATCTATGTGTTGCTCCTTCTCAGTTATCAACTGTATCATTTTTGGAAGAGCTGTATCAGTTAGTAACATATGTTGGGAACTTTTCCCATTTTATCAGTTATTCTTTTCCCAGTCATCAGGTTTTCTTATTGACATTTTTCTACTCAGAAATGTTCTGAGTGTTTGGGAAGAATTCCAGTTTTAACCAATCATTTTATTGCTTCTGGTATGTGGCAAGGCTCCATGATCCTCCCCATTTCTTTTTTTTTTTTTAAGTAAATTTATTTAATTTATTTATTTTTGGCTGCATTGGGTCTTCGTTGCTGCGTACGGGCTTTCTCTAGCTGCGGCGAGTGGGGGCTGCTCTTCGTTGCAGTACGCGGGCTTCTCATTGCGGTGGCTTCTCTTGTTGCAGAGCGTGGGCTCTAGGCGCGCGGGCGTCAGTAGTGGCACGCGGGCTCAGTAGTTGTGGCTTGTGGGCTCTAGAGCGCAGGCTCAGTAGTAGTGGCGCACAGGCTTAGTTGCTCCGCAGCATGTGGGATCTTCCCAGACCAGGGCTCGAACCCATGTCCCCTGCATTGGCAGGCAGATTCTCAACCACTGCGCCACCAGGGAAGCCCTCCTCCCCATTTCTTGATTGTTTCTTAATATTTTCAACATCGCTGTAAAGTACAGTGTACTGTCAGTGTTAACTCCTGGTTTTGTCACTTAAGTGCTATCATGCATTTATTTGAGAACAGCTTATGGTTCATGCTAACATAGAAGGTTGGGGATAAGAGCATTAAGTTGGGTGTTAGATTGATTAGATAGATTACATTGCCACTTATTACTGTAGTTATCTCAGGCATGTTATTTATAACCTCTCTGGGCGTTTTGTCATTTCCAAAATGGAGGAAATAATTGTACCTATCCTCCAGGATTGTTGCAAGGATTTAAAGAGATAACCCATGGGAAATGTTCTTTGCATGTAGTTAACGCTCACTGCATGTTAGCTGTTCCTGTCATTCCCCCTCCTCCTCCTCATCATACAGCAAAGATTTTTAAGCTCCTTTGCATTCCAGACCAAGCTTGGTGTTGTGGATACAAAAATGGATTCCAAAAAAGGCTCCCTGACCTTGAGAAGTTTTGCATTGCAGGAGGGGAAGACAGGCATGTAAACAAAAAAATGCAATAAATTCTGACAAGTACTATAATGGAAACATTAGTAAATGAGAAGAATAAAGGAGTTAGTGTCAGGAGCCTGGGGACGTCAGGGAAATTAGTTTCTGCCTATGAACTTATTCTTGAAGTGTGGGTAGTAATTCCCCACTTATCCATTCAGCAGGTGTTTAGTGAATACACCTGCTGTGCGCCAGAAGCTATTTTAGGTACTGGGGATATAGGTGTAAAGAAGATATATTGGGTTGGCCAAAAGGTTCATTCTTTTTTTCCGTAAGGTGGCTCTAATAGCACTTAGTTGTCTTCAACTTCATTCGAAACAATTTTGTTAGATTGTATTGTGACAGCTGACATATCAGTGTGCATTTAAAAAAAGAAAAAACTTACTCAAATTGGTGAATTTTTGTGTAGCCATTTTAATATTGAAGATGGAAGAAAAAAGCAACATTTTTGGCATATTATGCTTTATTATTTCAAGAAAGGTAAAAACACAACTGAAATGCAAAAAAAGATTTGTGCAGTGTATGGAGAGGGTCCTCTGACTGATTGAATGTGTCCCAAGTGGTTTGCGAAGTTTTGTGCTGGAGATTTCTCACTGGACGATGCTCCACGGTTGGGTAGACCAGTTGAAGTTAAAAGTGATCATATCGAGACATTAATTGAAAACAATCAACATTATACCACGCGAGAGATAGCCGACATACTCAAAATATCCAAATCAAGCGCTGAAAATCATTTGCACCAGCTTGGTTATGTTGATCGCTTTGATGTTTGGTTTCCACGTAAGTTAAGTGCAAAAAACCTTCTTGACCGTATTTCCACATGCGATTCTCTACTAAAACGTAACGAAAATGTTCTATTTTTAAAATAAATTGTGATGGGAGATGCAAAGTGGATACTGTCCAATAATGTGGAACAGAAGAGATCGTGGGGCAAGCGAAAAGAACCACCACCAACCACACCAAAGGCTGGTCTTCATCCAAAGAAGGTGATGTTTTGTACATGGTAGGATTGTAAGGTAGTCCTCTACCATGAGCTCCTTCCAGAAAACAAAACGATTAATTCCAACAAGTACTGCTCCCAGTTAGACCAACTGAAAGCAGCACTCGATGAAGAGCATCTGGAATTAGTCAACAGAATATCCATCAGGATAACGCAAGACTGTGTGTTTCTTTGATGACCAGACAAAAACTGTTACAGCTTGGCTGGGAAGTTCTGATTCATCTGCCGTATTCACCAGACATTGCACCTTCAGGTTTCCATTTATTTCGGTCTTTACAAAATTCTCTTAATGGAAAAAAATTCAATTCCCTGGAAGACTGTAAAAGGCACCTGGACCAGTTCCTTGCTCACAAAGATAAAAAGTTGGGCTTCCCTGGTGGCGCAGTGGTTGAGAATCTGCCTGCCAATGCAGGGGACACGAGTTCAAGCCCTGGTCTGGGAAGATGCCACATGTCGCGGAGCAACTGGGCCCGAGACCCACAGCTACTGAGCCTGCGCGTCTGGAACTTGTGCTCCGCAACAAGAGAGGCCGCGACAGTGAGAGGCCCGCGTACCGCGATGAAGAGTGGCCCCCGCTCGCCGCAACTAGAGAAAGCCCTCGCACAGAAATGAAGACCCAACACAGCCAAAATAAATAAATAAATTTAAAAAAAAAGGTAAAAAGTTTTGGGAAGATGGAATTATGAAGTTGCCTGAAAAATGGCAGAAGGTAGTGGAACAAAAAGGTGAATATGTTGTTCAATAAAGTTCTTGGTGAAAATGAAAAATGTGTTTTTTATTTTTACTTAAAAACCAAAGGCACTTTTTGGCCAACCCAATATAATGTCTCTTCTTTCAGGAGTTTTCAGTCTAGTGAGAAAAGACCAGTAGTAAGTAAACAAAGAAATAAAAATACCAGAGACAAGTGCTGTGGAAGAGATTAAAAGGTGATGTGATAAGGAGTGACTGAGATTATGTGGTCAGAGAAGGATTCTTTGAGTAAGTGACCCTTAAGTTGAGATCCGCATGTGAAGAAGGAGCCCAGCCATGGGAAGGTCTGGGCGATGAGCATTCCAGGCCTTGGGAACCAGGTGACATAGAGCCATTTGAGCCTTCTGGGTGCTTGGGGAGTAGATGGGAAGTCACTGTGGCTGGAATGTAGTGGGCAAGGGGGAGAGTGGTACAGAATGAGGCCAGAGTTAGGGGCTAATCATTTAAGGTTTTGTAAGCCAGGGTAAGAGGTCCCTTAGGTGTAAAGGAAAGCCATTGGAGGGCTCAAAAAGTAAGGGAGTGTGTTTTGAGAAAGATCTGCTGTGACCGCTGTGTGAGGACTGGATTCTGAGGATAAGGGGGGTGGGGTGGGTAACAGAAGTGGAACCCAGGAGACTTTACTGGCTGTTGTATTAGGACAGGTGAGAGATGCTGGTGGCTTGAACCAGAAAGTAAGAGTGGAGGGAAACAGGTAGATTTGGGCTGTGTGACCCCTCTCTCCCATCACTGTAAAGCTTTTTTTTTTTTTTTTTTGTGGTATGCGGGCCTCTCACCGCTGTGGCGTCTCCCGTTGCGGACCACAGGCTCCGGATGCGCAGGCTCAGCGGCCATAGCTCACGGGCCCAGCCGCTCCGCGGCATGTGGGATCCTCTCAGACTGGGGCACGAACCCGCGTCCCCCGCATCGGCAGGTGGACTCTCAACCACTGAGCCACCAGGGAATCCCCACTGTAAAGCTTTTTATGTTCTTTTTTGTTTTTGGCTGTGCTGAGCGGCTCGTGGGATCTTAGTTCCCTGATCAGGGCTTGAACCTGGGTCCTGGCAGTGAAAGCACTGAGTCCTAACCACTGGGCTGCCAGGGAATTCCCACAGTAAAGCTTTTTTTTTTTTTTTTTTTTAAAGAGTTAGGTGGTAACTTTTATTCCAACCTCCCACCCAGAGCAGAAGGTAAAGCTTTTTAAAGTGTTAAGTTTAAGAGGTCCAACCCCTTTCCTTGCCAGTTAATGTGATAGAAATCTGCCAACAAGGTTCTCTAAAGATTTATAAACCAGTCAGGGTAACACATCTAGTACTTATTTTTAATAATGATTTGTAAAGAGAAAAAATGGCTAGTATTCAAAAGAAAATCTGCTGCCTTTAATATCCCTGCTGGTCCCACTGTTGAAATAAACTATTCCATCCTAAAAAAATAATCTGGTTTCATTATTAGTAGTTCAGATTTGCATTACATATTTTGTTTCACATTGAAGTCTGAAAGAAGAGGTCATGAGGGGCATAACATACTGATACTTCCACGTAGAACATTCTGTGCCACTCAGGTTTCCAATCAAGGAAGAGCATGAACTTGATACCAGAAATCTCATTAACCATGCGCTAACTTCAAACGCATACTTCAGGGTGGAATGACAGACCACACTGGAATAATTTCAGTATACAACTTTCAAGTCACTTTGAAATTGGCTACTTTCAACTTGGAGGAAGCCAACAAAATCATGGGACATATTTTGCAGCCTGTCCTCTACCCCTGAATAATCTAATTATAGAACTAGAAAACAATGCCACTAGACTGAGTACTTGCTGCACCCTACTTGCTGTGTCCCAGTTAATACAAAGGGACGTTATACCACTGGCCCTTAGAATTTGAAGACTTAAGGTCCATGGCAGTTGGCAAGTCTTTAGAGAACCTTGCTGGAAGATTGTATCACATTAACTGGCAAGGAAAGGGGTTGGACCTCTTAAACTTAACACCTTAAAAAGCTTTACAGTGATAGGGGAGAGAGGTCCTCTGGGTGCTAGAATGTTGTTTGTTGCTGGTTACACAGCATTTATACTTTGTCAACTTTGTGTCCTTTTCTGAATGTATTTTTTACATGAATAAAAAGTTTACTAGACAAAGAGGCCATATAGTACTATAGTATATTTCCACCCCCCATTAAAAAATGTGCAAAGTACACATAACATAAAATTTACTATCGTCACCATTTTTAAGTGTGTAGTCATGTTGTAGATCCATGTTGTTGCAGCCATCACCACCATTCATCTACAGAACTCCTTTTTTTCATCTTGCAAAACAGAAGCTATACCCATTAAACAGTAACTCTCCATTCCCTCTTTGCCCCAGCCCCTGGTAACCACCATTGTACTTTCTATGAATTTGACTACTTTAAATAACCTATGGTGAGTGGAATCATAACATCCTCAGGTTCACTCAGGTTGTAGCTTGTGTCGGAATTTTCTTCTTTTTTTGAGGCTGAATATTTTCTTGTATGTATAGACCACATTTTGTTTGTTTATCCATTGATGGACACTTGGGCTGCTCCACGTTTTACTGATTGTGAATAACGCTGTTATGAACATGAGTGTATAAATGTCTCTTCAAGACCCTGCTTTCAGTTCTTGTGAGTACATACCCAGAAGTGGAATTGGCTGGGTCATATAGTAAATGTATTTTTAATTTATTTGAGGAACTGCCATACTATTTTCCACAGCTTGCCTGCTCTTTTAAAATTGGGGGCAACATAACAATTAAAATTATGAAATAGGTGAAGTAATACATTATACTATAATATAGTCTACCTTTGGCGGGAAGTCCAATATAACTGATTAAATATGACATAAATAATACTAATTCCTTTTCTTCTGTTTTTCCCCTGGAGAATAAGACATTTATTCATTCATACAAGAAACCTTTACTGAATGTCTGCTGTGTATCTGTTGCAGCTTGGTTCTCAGCATTGAGCAAACAAACTCTTGCCTCATGGAACATGCAGACAAGTACTGGATTTTAGAAAATAGCTTTCCTGGGATAGAGCTAAATTTCTAGACCAGAAGTATCAAACCATTCAGTTAGCAGTTTGTTCAGGTAGAGAAAATTGCTTTTGAGTTACCATTTAAGCAACCTTGGTGCTTTTAAGCAACATAATAATTTACCTTATGCAGTATTATTTGAAGGGAAAGTGAAGTCTAAGAAGCGTGAGTGTTAAATTTTCCATTGCTTTCCCACTGGGAAGGAAACTTGGTGTGAGTACATTTGACTGGGAGTCAACAGATGAGGGTCCAGTCCTGACTTTAACATCTAATATTTGGTGTTCTCCTGGGTTTTTTTTACTTTGATCCTTATCCCTCCTCAGTCCTTTGTATAACTTTTTTTTTTCCAAAGGATTTTGTCCTGTGTTGTTAACTATTATTATGCTAATATCACTTTCCTTTTTTAAAAATAAATTTATTTATTTTTGGCTGCGTTGGGTCTTCGTTGCTGCGCGTGGGCTTTCTCTAGTTCCAGCGAGCGGGGGCTACTCTTTGTTGCGGTGCGCGGGCTTCTCACTGCGGTGGCTTCTCTTGTTGTGGAGCACAGGGTCTAGGTGCGTGGGCTTCAGCAGTTGTGGCTTGCGGGCTCTAAAGTGCAGGCTCAGTAGCTGTGGCGTGCAGGCTCAGTAGCTGTGGTGCACGGGCTTAGTTGCTCCGCTGCATATGGGATCTTCCTGGACCAGGGCTTGAACCTGTGTCCCCTGCACTGGCAGGCGGATTCTTAACCACTGCACCACCAGGGAAGTCCCTAGTATTATCACTTTTACTCCTAGTAATCCCTAGTTCTGTTTTCAAGCTCATTCTCTCTTCTGAATTCCAGATTTATGTTTCCTGGTGCCAAGTGAACATTTCTTTCACTTCAGACACCGTTTCTGAAAACAAATTCATTCTTCTTCTGCTGTGAATTTGCTTCTCCCCTGGATCATCAGTGAATGGCATCCTCTATACGCTCAGCTGCTTGAGCAAAAAGCCTGTGTCATCTGAGTTCTTTCTTGTCCCTGTTCTCTGATTTCTGAACAGACCCTGGAGTCCTTGCCTTGCATATGCTGTTTTCTCTGTACAGAATACCTTTCTTCTACTCTGCTTGGCAAATCCCCATTGCTTTTAGGCAGGGTTAGTGACGCCTGTGTGTCTGCTCCTAGAACGTGTGAGGTCAAGTTTCCATTTTACTTCTTTTGTTTCATAGTTTCGTATTTGATCATCTGTAGAACAGACTCTGTCTACCGGGAAGAAGCCTTAGCAAATTTTAAAATGTTATTTATGCCAATACTTAAATTAGTTTGTGAAAACATTCTTAAAAAGTAATAGGAGGGCTTCCCTGGTGGCGCAGTGGTTGAGAGTCCGCCTGCCGATGCAGGGGACACGGGTTTGTGCCCCGGTCCGGGAAGATCCCACATGCCGTGGAGCGGCTGGGCCCGTGAGCCATGGCCACTGAGCCTGCGCGTCCGGAGCCTGTGCTCCGCAGCGGGAGAGGCCACAACAGTGAGAGGCCCGCGTACCGCAAAAAAAAAAAAAAAAAAAAGTAATAGGGTGCATGTTAAGCAATTTTATACAGAAAATGAGTCTCTTTTCCAATAAACACTGCAGGTGTAATAATTCATTCAATAAAAGTATATTTAATCTAGATATTGGGGGCAAGAGGCCTTGCAACCTGTAGAGGAGGTGTAGGAATTGAAAAACTCACATTAGTATTTTCTTTATTTCCTCATCCCCACTGGCCACTCAGAGATTTTAAAAGACCTTAGATCTGCCCTACTTGCTGAAAATGCACCCGGTTGGATTTGTGTTGGACTTCTATGTCTATTGATAAATTCAGAGCACCTCTCAGTTACTTGTTCCTTCCTGCCAGCTGTTTGTATTGGATTCCTTTCTTTTCTCTCTTTTTTTTTTGGCAGTACGTGGGCCTCTCACTGCTGTGGCCTCTCCCGTTGCGGAGCACAGGCTCTGGACGCGCAGGGTCAGCGGCCATGGCACACGGGCCCAGCTGCTCCGCGGCATGTGAGATCTTCCCGGACCGGGGCACAAACCCGTGTCCCCTGCATTGGCAGGCAGACTCTCAACCACTGCACCACCAGGGAAGCCCTCTTTTCTCTTTTTTTTATCTTAGTTCTGTGTAATATAGCGTAGTATTCTTAAAATCCTGACCAACGAAAAATTTCTGAGGAAGTAGAATAGAGATTAACTCTTCTGGTTAACAGATAATGGTACTCTGAAGTCTTACTTTCCATCTCCCATCTCACTTCCTTTTACTGTTAAGAATCAGAGCAAGTTAAAGCCTAGTTCTGAATACTTTCCCTATTTTTTATTCTTCTTAGCAAGAAAATCATTTATCCAAGTACGGCAGGACAGTTCATTGTTCCAGCTACTCTTAGAGATAAATGGCCTTGGGTAAGTTGCCTAATCTCTGAGCCTCAGTTTCCACATCTGTAAAATGGGGATAACATACCTCAGAGGGCCATATGTAAGAATTATGTGAGATACCATCTGTAAATTCTCTGGTACAGAATTTAACTTTGTCAATCCACAGTAAATGTTAGATCCCTCTTCCCTGAAACAAAGTGAAATGGTGGGTGTGAAACAACTTTGTAAATAAATATAAATCACTAGCAGTGTTTCCTCTTTCAGCATTGGGTATTAATAGCATAGTTTATAATCTCATTATTAGAATATGCTGGCGCAGGCCCTTATGTGATAGGCACAGGCCCAGATTTGGTGATCCTTAAAGGCTGTGTTTGTTCTTGTTCTAAAAACTTGAGAGAACTCCTACAACAAACTCAGATGATTTATGAAACTAACAGTTGGCTAATTCTTAGTCTTGTGTATCCACATATGAACACTTAAGTGCGTGTTTTACCCTCTCTTCATACTATCCAGACCCTCCCACATTGCCCCACTCCTCCCCTGCCGCAGTAAAAATTTTGAATCCCATGGGATTTATGAGCATAACATGTACCTTGGCTTCTTCCTGTTTTTGTCTTTCTAGTTGGATTGGCTGTGATAATCACCTTATTTGGATATGTAACTTAAATCTCTAAAATAAGCTTTTGTCCTGTGAGTTATGAGGTAGAGGGCCAAGGACTTGAAATTATTGAACTCCTAGGAAACTTATGTGATGCAGTTTAGAGAAATATTGATGATCTCTGAATGTGTTTTTACCACTTAAGAACATTTAAATATCATCTGTCATGTTCATTAAGCATTTGTGTGCGCAGTACTTTCTGGGAACTCAGGGATATAATAGGAGTGTGCTCTTGCCTTCCAGAGTAATCTACTTGGAGTTCAAAGCAGCTCAAAAATACTGAAATTTCAGACGTTAAGCAACTTAAATGCAAAACATAACCAATAATATGTGCCATGTCAGTCAGAGACGTCGTCTTATTTCATGAAAGTGTGGTGAATTTTGGTTTCCTCACCTGTGAAGTAGAACTCAAAATACCTGAAGGGTCACTGTGATGATTTAAATGAGATTGGGTATGTAAAACGTAGTTGTAGTACATAAAATCCGCACATATTCTTTCTACAGTTAGGTATGTTTTTAATTGAAAAAGTATTAGATGGCATGTGGTAAAAACAATGCAGGCAGAACAAAATGAAGAGTAAGCCTTCTCACTCCAGACCCTAGGTTCTTCCCTGTGTGCCTCTGGACCAAGAGCACAGTTTCAAATAAATAGGTACCTATGTACACATGTATACGTATTCACGATTGTATACACTTATAATGTATAAGCGGGAACATTATACATGTCGTCTTTGATATCCTGCTTTTTTCATTTAAAAGTAGATTTTGGCAGTCCTCTTTATCAACAAGTGTAGGGTTTTTTTAAATACATTATTATTTTATTCTTAATGATTGCAGAAAACTCTAGTTTTAGTGTAAAATAATACAACATATGTCTTCCCCCATCACTCATTCAAATATGTTAATCCAAAACTTTCTCTCCTTAGGGTCAACTCACTATCCTAAAAGTCCATCCTCCCAAGAAGAAGGAACAGAAAGACCTCTTTGTAAGAAAGGCGTGGGTATCCCATGAATGAGACAGCAGAAAACCGACTGGAGTACAGCAGGACTCCAGAGCCAGATATAAGGCTCAGAAAAGGGCACCAACTTGATGGTACAAGGGGAGGTGACAATGACATCCACCAAGGAGATTTGGAGCCTCTTGTAGAGGCATCTGCCCTTTCTTCCTATCATAAAAAAGTAAGTTAAAGTGGAAGGATGGTAAGTAAAACAAATTTATGGGAATGTAGCTGGAGGAAGGATATTAAAAAGAAAGAGTACGGGGACTCTGCTGGAGAGAAGATGGCGTTTTGAAAAGGAACCCTGAGCACATTTGTAAGATTTTGAAGTCTCTTATTCTTAAGGTAGCTAGGAATTAGTTATGCCCTTTCTGTTGACACGTAAAACCGTACTTAAGCTGCTCTATCTTATTTAAGAAAGGAAATGGGTTTTTGTAGTTACCATATATCCTTTATAATTCAGCCATGATTTAGTAATGACATTATCGTTTATATTTTTGGAGAAATCCTAATTGCATGCTGGAACTACTTCTCAGATAGAGTTTATCTCCAGTGCATACCTTGGGAGCCAGTAGAATTCTGGGAAAATAATCTAATCTTTCCTTTTACCTCGCAGAGAAAAGAGCAGCTTTTAAATGATTCAGGCAGCTATACCCAGAGCGCAAAGCTGTAAATATCTGTGAGCACGTCCCAGTGTCATTGTTAATAGACATTTTGCCATGTGCTTTGGAACCTTGCAATTGTGTAGCACGTTCAGTGTTGTGTTTCTAGTACAGTGTTTCTCAGACTGTAGGTTATGCCCGTTAGTAGTTTGTGAAATTTATTTTGGTACTACAAGCAGTGTTAATTAGACCGCAAATAAAGATATTAAGGTGCATATATGTAGTAATATACCTTTAAACTATGTTATTTGATGAAATTGTTTAGCTTTATTTAGATATATATGTGTTTATAGATATGAGTAATATATACATTTCTTACTGTGGGTTGTAGTTAGAAACATATTGAAAGCCTCTATTTGGAACTGCATCTTTACCATCGTAAGAGATAAGCTTATTGTGTGGGTAATAGTGGTGCTGGTTGGACTCGAGAGGGTTGTCTTGTCCTTTCAGGTCTTTTATAAGAATTTCACCAGAGCACTGTAGAAATACAGGCTATTGTGGCAGGAAATTTAAGGTTATTTCTCCTTTTACCCTTGGTAACACTTTGTAAGCCAGCTTCATGCTCTTGGCTACCTGTGCTACATTGGAAGACTGTTTTTGTGTCCCTGTGTGTGCGTGTGCCCCCGCATACATTGGAAGACTGTTCTTGTGTCCCTGTGTGTGCGTGTGCCCCCGCATACGTTGGAAGACTGTTCTTGTGTCCCTGTGTGTGCGTGTGCCCCCGCATACATTGGAAGACTGTTCTTGTGTCCCTGTGTGTGCGTGTGCCCCCGCATACATTGGAAGACTGTTCTTGTGTCCCTGTGTGTGCGTGTGCCCCCGCATACATTGGAAGACTGTTCTTGTGTCCCTGTGTGTGCGTGTGCCCCCGCATACATTGGAAGACTGTTCTTGTGTCCCTGTGTGTGCGTGTGCCCCCGCATACATTGGAAGACTGTTCTTGTGTCCCTGTGTGCGTGTGCCCCCGCATACATTGGAAGACTGTTCTTGTGTCCCTGTGTGCGTGTGCCCCCGCATACATTGGAAGACTGTTCTTGTGTCCCTGTGTGCGTGTGCCCCCGCATACATTGGAAGACTGTTCTTGTGTCCCTGTGTGTGCGTGTGCCCCCGCATACATTGAAAGACTGTTCTTGTGTCCCTGTGTGCGTGTGCCCCCGCATACACAGGGCAGGATTAAAGTCAAGATTTGCTTACCATGAGTATAGTGTAATTTGGCCTTCAAACTACCATTACTCTTTTTTTTTTTTTTTTTTTTACATTCATTTTATCTGTTTATTTTTGGTTGCATTGGGTCTTTGTTGCTGCGCGCGGGCTTTCTCTACTTGTGGCAAGCAGGGGCTACTCGCTGCGGTGCGCGAGCCTCTCATCGCGGTGGCCTCTCTCGTTGCAGAGCACGGGCTTCAGGTACACGGGCTTTAGTAGTTGTGGCTCGCAGGCTCTAGAGTGCAGGCTCAGCAGTTGTGGCGCATGGGTTTGGTTGCTCTGTGGCATGTGGGGTCTTCCTGGACCAGGGATCAAACCTGTGGCCCCTGCATTGGCAGGTGGACTCCCAACCACTGTGCCACCAGGGAAGCCCTACCATTACTCTTTTAAAAGAAGTTTGACAGATAGCTAGGGTAAGAACTTGCTTCCTTGCTTATGGCTTTGCTTTCTTGTTGATGTCTTACAATAACATGTACTAGCAGCTAAGACTCCCCTATTCAGGCTGAGCAACTTGACTTTCCCTCCATTGCTACTTAGGCCTAAGCAGTTATCAAAGCGGTAAGAACTGTCGCTAGGTTTGGATGAGGACTGGGTTATCTTTTCTTTTTTATTGTAGTAAACACATGACATACGTTATTGCTAACTGTACGCACTTTGTTGTGCCGCAGATCTCTAGAGCTTTTCCATCTTGCGTGAGTGAAACATCTACCCATTGAATAGCAACTCCCCATTTTCTCCACCCCACCAGCCCTCGGCAACCACCATCCTACCTTCTGCTTTTATGAGTTCGACAACTTTAGATACCTCATATAAATGGAATCATGTAGTATTTGTCCTTCTGTGACTGTCTTGTTTCACTGAGCACAGTGTCCTCAACGTCTGTTCATGTTGTAGCATAAGACAAGCCTTTTTTTTTTAAGGCTGAGTAATATTTTATTGATATGTATATATCACTCTGTCTTTACCCATTCATCTACTGATGGTTGTTTAGGTTGTTTCTACCTTTTGGCTATTGTGAATAATGCTGCAGATATCTTTTCAAGGTACTGTTTTTAGTTCTTTTGGATTAATATCCAGCAGTGGGATTACTGGGTCATATGGTAGTTCTGTTTTTAATTTTTTAGGAACTTCCATACTGCTTTCCATAGTAGCTGAACCATTTTACATTCCCATCAGCAGTGTACAGGGGTTGTAATTTCTCCATATCCTCATCAACACTTTATTTTCTTTTTTGATAATGGCTGTCCTAACAGATGTGACTGTGGTATCTCATTGTAGTTTTGATTTGTGTTTCCCTGATGATCAGTGATGTTGAGCATCCTTTTCATATACCTGTTGGCCATTTATATGTCTTGTAGAGACATGTCTATTCAAGTCCTTTGCACATTTTTAAGTTGGGTTTGTTTTTGTTTGTTTGGCTTTTGCTCTTCAGTTATAGGAGTTCCTTATAGATCTTGGATATTAACCCCTGATCAGATCCATGGTTTGCAGATATCTTCTCCTGTCCTTAGGTTACCTTTTCACTCTCAATTGTCTTCTTTGCTATGCAGGAGCTTTGTGGTATGACATAGTCCTATTTTTCTAATTTTGCTTTTGTTGTGATATCGGTGTCATATTTCTTCATGCCCAGTGTCACAAAGCTTTTTTTTTTTAGGAAATGCTCAACATCTTTAATCATTAAGGAAACTCAAGTCAAAACCTCAATGTGATACCACTTTATATGCACAAGAATGGTTAAAATTTTTTTGCAAGGGGGACAGTTAACAAGCATTCATGAAGATGCGAACCCTCATATATGCTGAGGGTAATATAAATGGTATAGCTGCTCTAGAAAAACTGTCGCCAGTTCTTCAAAAAGTTAAACAGAGTTATCATATAACCCAGCAATACCACTTTAAGGTTTATACCCCAGAGAAATAAAAATATACATCAAAACAAAACTTTATATGTATGTTCCTAACAGCACTATTTATGAGTCAAAAAGTACAAACAACTCAAATGTCCATCACTTACTTGATGAATAGATATATTAAATGAGGTATATCCATAAAATGGAATATTTTTGGCAAAAAAAAAAAAAAAAAGAAATACTGTTACATACTACCACACGGATAAACCTTGAAAACATTCTGCTAAATGAAGGGAGCCAGTCACAAAGATGACATATTTAATTATTCTGTTTATTTGAAATGTCTAGAATAGGCAAATCTATGGAGACAGAAGGTAGATTTGTGGTTGTCAAGTGCTGGGAGGATGGGGAAATGGAGAGTCACTGCTAATGGGTATGGGGTTTCTTTTGGGGTGATGAAAATGTTTTAAAATTGACTATGTCATGAAGCTTTTCCTCTACATTTTCTTCTAGGATATTTATAGTTTCAGGTCTCACATTTAACTTTTTTTTTTTTTTTGGCTGTGCTGCATGGCTTGTGGGATCTTAGGTCCCTGACCAGATCAAACCAGGGCCCTTGGCAGTGAAAGCATGGAGTCCTAACCACTGGACTGCCAGGGAATTCCCACATTTAACTTATTTTTAGTTAAGTCATTTTGAATTCGTTTTTGTGTATGGTGTAAGCTAAGGGTCCAGTTTCATTCTTTTGCATGTGGATATCCAGTTTTTCCAACACCATTTGTTGAAGAGACTATCATTTCCCCATTGTGTAGCCTTGCCACTCTTGCCGAAGATCTGTATATGTGTGGGTTTATTTCTGTGCCCTCTCTTCTGTTGCATTGGTCTATGTGGCTGTCTTTATGCCAGTACCATACTGCTTTGATTACTGTAGCTTTGTAATATGTCTCTAAGTCAGGAAGTGATGCCTCAAGCTTTGCTGTTCTTTCTCAGGACTATTTTGACTATTCAGAGTCCTTTGTCATTCCATATGAATTTTAGGATTGTTTTTTCTATGACTGGGGTTATCTAAAAGGAAGTGGAAATGTAATAAGCAGAACTGGATAAGGCTTGACTCGGTTATTGAAGGACTAAAAGGTATTCCAGGCCAAGGGAATAGCAGATGTGAAGACTCAGAAGTAAGAAATAGCATGATGCTTTTAGGGAATAGTAATAATGATAATAGCTAACGTGTTTTGAGTATACATTGGTGTATATTGATGTGTGAACCTGCAAAACGTCTGGTATAGCTAGAGTGAAAGGTACAAGGGTTTCAGTTTGTTAGCAAGTGAGCCTAGACGATTGGGGCCTAAAATCCAGATCTTTAGCCTCCCAGTCCAGTGTTCTTCCACCCTCCAAAGTTCTTTCTGAAATGTGTAGTGTTGTGTACTGGTTAAAGTGGATAGACCATTACTTCTAGGCCTCTGGCTCTAAAGCATCAGCTCTTTTAACTGTATTTGCTGAACTTTATAGTTTGTGTTTTGTAACCATCTATAGATAAAAACACAAAAGAGGCATTTCAAACCAGGTTACCCTTGATCTTTAGTTTTATGACTTTATTTTGTATCTCTGAGTTTTTAAGGTATTAAGTTGAATAAAGAGAGCAGCCTTTATGGTTGTCCTACTTTTCCTCTGCTCCAAATTCTTCTTCATAAATGGGGACTGGAGCCAACTCTTCATTCATTCAACCTAGGAATTATTTTCTTGAACTGATTTGCTTTAACCAAACTCATAAGAATGCCACTGTTTATTAGTTTATCATAAGAAATCTAACTTGTAATTAGACTCCCGTCTGCCAATCACTTCATTTCCTTTTCTTGAGGAGGTCTACTTAGGAAATTCAGTTAAGATTAGAGACAGTTACTTTGTGAGAATTAAAAAAAAAAACTTGGATGATTTTAAAGGTCTTTCCCATCAATCTTTGATAGCGATAGCTAGTCTTTACAGGCTGAGTCTGTATGTTTCTAGGCTGGCCAAAGTGAGTGTTCAGATAGACTGGCTGTTGTACGTCTGTTGGACGACAGCAGAGATGCAGTCATCGGTGCTTACTCTTTCAGCTATCAGTTTTTGAAGACCCCTTAATTTCTACTAACCCCTGTGTTTGTGTGTTAGCTATATCAGCTTGCTAATGCCCTTACTACACATTGCAGATTTCTAAATTTAAGGCTGGATTCAACCTGTCAACTTTCCAAAAAGACCATCAAAATAACCTGTTGATGTTATAACTGAATCACTTTGCTGTACACCTGAAACTAACACAACATTGTAAATTAACTGTACTTCAGTTTAAAAAATGGTTAATAAAAAAAGCAAACAAACAGAAATAACCTGTTGATCAGACTAAGCGAAGCTTCTTATTTACTGCATTGAGAGGGAGCATCACTCTGAAGGGTCTTGCTTTAGAAGGAGAGGCCGTGGCTGGCTGTGGGTAGGGTTTGCGGTCTGACTTCTCGTGGTTTAAAGCAGGTCTTTCAATACAAAGATCGTATTAACATTGTGCAGAGCTTGTGATAGATTAGGACAGTTGGAGCAAGTCTGGTGAGCAAGTTCTTACTTGACAAGTGAGTAGGTGTGCCCAGTTCAGTAATTTATTATACTAAGGAGCTGGTTGAGCAGTCTAATGTTAAGTGAATTTCTGAGAAGCTCCTAAAGCTAACAGCAAAGCTACCTACTGGTTTGTACCCTTAATCTTCCTGGGCAAGGGTTTCCTGAACAAATGAGGTCATGTTGTGTAGGGGCCTTAGATCTTAGTCCTCATAGTTATGTGAATGCAGAAGCCTCAGTTCTCACTGACCTCTGTAGGGCATATACATTTTAATCAAACTTTGCCGTTCTGGCCTCTGGGTATCTTACCATTTCCTTGACCTTTATCTTCTAATTGTGGATGGTGTTATGACCGTAGATCTCTGTGGCACTTTGTCTACTGACTTCAACTAGTATTTAAATATATAATTTATGTCTTGCTACTCCGCTAAATGCACCCTAAGTTTCAGCTGAACTGAACTAGTCTCTTTTCTTCAAAATGGTACTTTTGCTTTTCCCTCTTGACAGTTCTTTTATTTCGTCTTTCCAAAATTCTATTCCTCATGCAGCCTTTCCCGAGCTCCACACTCCCTGTCTTTAAACTGGCTGTACCTTATTTCTTAGTCATTTATGTAGCTAATTCAGCCCCTTATTAGATTGTATGCCCGTGGAAGACAGAGACTATATTTTACTCTTTTTTTTTTTTTTTTTTGCGGTTTGCGGGCCTCTCACTGCCGTGGCCTCTCCCGTTGCGGAGCACAGGCTCCGGACGAGCAGGCTCAGTGGCCGTGGCTCACGGGCCCAGCCACTCCGTGGCATGTGGGATCCTTCCGGACCGGGGCACGAACCCGTGTCCCCTGATTCGGCAGGCAGACTCTCAACCACTGCACCACCAGGGAAGCCCTACTCATCTTTTTAAAAATCCTCTTAATATTTATTAAATTGAATTACTCTGTTGAACTGAGTTGGGCTAAAGCAGATAAACGCCCAATAGACTGATGAATTATTTTCATATAGGACTTTCATCTTTATCACTCTGGTTCTCCCTTTCCAAAGGTAAAATACACTCCAGAGAATTAACATTTTAGGTTGCAGTTTGTACGGATCATCAGAGTTGGATATTGTTGTGTTTTGAGATATAACCCACTTTAACTCTTCTCACAGATGGACTTCACTGAAGATAGGAGGAGGAAAAGATTTGAAAGTGTCTTTGTACTCACTTCAGAGCACTGACCGCTCTTTAAGTTTAAATATAGTGATTTATTCATAGAAAGCCTTAGAGAATTAAGGTTTATGCCTTTATTTTAGGCAGCTTTGGTTTTAATTATCATTTACAGTGTCCTGTTTCTCTTCAAAACTTATTTTGATAACAGTTAGAGATATGACAACAGGAGCAGAACAGAGCAAATGTTTAACCCTTGTATGTGATCATCTTAGTATAGATGCAGTTTAGTATTGAAACAGATCTTTGGGTGCTGTGGTTTAGTGGCTACTAGAAGGGAAATTAAAAGTAATTTCCACTCATGACAAGGTAGTTCTTTAGAGTTAATATTGGAAGACAGATATTTTTATATATACAGTGCTCAGCACAGACTTTCCAAACCGTCATTATGTGGCAGAGCTATAAACTTGCCCGTGTGCCCCGGAGAAAACATTTTTGTCTTGTGTTCTAGCCACTGCTTGACTCTACCACTTAACTCCTACATGTTAACCTCTGTTTAACCAGGGGAACTGTATTTACCACCACCCACTCTGTGTAGATCCCTAATTAGCAACTCCACAATGCTTGAACACAACAAATAACTATTTATGGTCTAGTGTTTTAGACATTTGTTTTTTGAAGACATGTTGGTGAGTATTCTGTTATAGGAGGGTGGGAAGTGGGGATAATGTTTGGTAGATCAGCAGACTTATTAATACTTTGCTCTTCTGAAGGAAATGTTCTTTTATAAAAATTCAGAAATCTTGCTGACATGTTGGGACGGGTGGAAGTATTTATCTTTACTGGGGTGTGTATTTGACCACTGACCACATTCTGCTTCATAACACATACACTGGACAATGGGAGGTGGAAATATTACCGTTGGTGGTATTTATTAATAAAAAAACTGATCCCCACCCCCCCCAAAAAAAACACCTGAATAAAGCTACATATCTTAGTAATGTACAGTGAAATTCTTGCCTTACATATAGGATCGCGTTCTTTGAATTGAGGTTAGCTCTTTAGAAGCACCATTTTAGATAGAAGGGCAGTTGTAAAAGATGAGAAGAGAAATGCATACAGGCAGCCCTGATGCTCTGCGAGTTTCCAGCATGCATGAGTTTCAGCTACCATGCGTTCGTTAAATAATATCAGTCCCTCCACAGTATGGTTCAGATTTTAGTTACTGTGGTTTATTTACTGTGAGTAATTCTTAAAGTACCAGCTCTCTGCTGTCTCTCCAGTCCACAGCTGATGGTGCAAATAGTAGATGTTCATTGTATTGATGACTTCTTTGAAAGTCTGTCAGTGACTGGTCAGTGTACATCTGTCACTCACTTAATCCATGAGACAGCAAAGTGTGTTGCTTCCCAGTGATAAACCCATGCGACCCTTTATAAAAATGGATAATCAAAAGAGGGAATAGGCTGACAAAGATAAAATGAAGCAAAGAAATGAACGTGATAATGGCGAACGTGAAAATCAAGTCAAACATAAATAGGAGTTAGAGAAGGAATAGCTGACTGTGGGAATGTTGGCACTGCCTGCCGCCACTTAAAGAGATTCTAGATCTGCAGCCAGAGGATCTTAGTGAGGGCAGGCTTGTCGCCATAAAGGAGTATCGTGTGACAGAGGACGTGGATGGCCAGTGGCAGGCAGAAAGGTCAGATGAAAGGAATGCCTAAGGATGGTTCATGACTTTGAAAGTGCAAAGAATAAAACGTTGAAACCCTGATCCAAACTTAGAAAGTACGACAGTTTGCCAAGGCATAGAGAATATGCTCACTGTGTGTTATAAGTTAAACAACAAGAAGGCACATACTGCTCACATCGCTCTTGGTAAGTTTTTTTAACCAATAAACGGTTAATTCTCAGTGTTTCTGTTCTAAAATATAGCAGGCTAAATAAATACTGGTTTTCACTAGTCTGTTTCTTTGTACATGTAAAACTGACAGAGATTTTAATGTTTTGACAGCATTTTGTTCAGGTCATGCAATAGTCCCCACTGGTCATTAAGATTGCCAAACGTGATTTTGGCTTGCACAGTTTTTACATCCTGAGCTACCATGTGGAACGAGGGCTGTCTGTATGTGTCGTGGCCTTTTGGCCCAATGTCTGTTACCCACAGAAACAGGCCGTTTCATAACTAGAAAACTGTGTGAGGGGAATGAATAGAGCAGGAACTCTGTGGACCTGAGTTGAATTTCTGACTCTAGGTGTGTTACCTTGAACACATCATTTAACCTCAGGTTTCTCATCTCTAAAGTGGTAGCCGCTCAGTGAATACTTCTTGAGTGTTTTGAATGAATGCTTACCATTTAGCCCCGGCACTAGTAACCACTTATTAGTAAGTAGCTCACTTATTAGCATCTTTCACAGAGAAGGATCTGATAAGTTTTTTTTTTTTTCTGATGTGAACACAGTATTGAACTGTGACATAACATAATTTGAGGTGTATAGACCCTCTCATTATTTCTTTAGATCAGAGTTTCTCACTCCCTGGTGACATTTTGCCATTGTAGGATGTTTAACAGTATCCTGGCCCCTACCTACTGGATGCCAGTAGCATTCCCACCACTTGTGACATGTAAAAGTGAATCCAGTTATTGCCAGATGTCCCCTGGGAGGGGGTGGGGGTAAAATTACCCCTAGCTGAGATCAACCTGCTTTAGACTTTTAAAGTATTTTCTTAATTTATTTCTCTCCTTTCCTGTTTCCCTTCTTCAACCAGACCTTCTCTCTGTTGCCAAAGTGATAGTTTCCAAATGCAAGTCTAGTGCTCAGCTTGCCCTGCTCTCATATCCATTAAATGCTCAGTCCTGCCTGCAGGGTAAAGCCTGAAGCCCAGGAGCATCAGAAGCTTTCAAGGAGCTGGTTCCTACCGAACTCCACCTCCATTCCTCTCCCTCCGTTTTTTTATTTTTTTTTATATTTTTAAGCATTTCATTGAGGTATGATTTACACAAACATTGTATTATGGGGTAATTTAAACACCCAAATCTTAGATATATAGCACAGTGACACTACATATGTGTGACGACCACGCAGATCAAGATTCAGATTATTTCCATCATTCAGAAACTTCCCTTTATGCCCTTCCAGTCAGTAACCCCTCCCTCACCCCCATTCCCAGTGGTCGCCATTATTGTGACTCCTACCACAGTAGATTTGTTTTGCTTGTTGCTGACCTTGATACAAATGGAATCCTGTGATACACACTGTCTTAATAATGGCTTCTTTCACTTGGCATGTTTCTGCTACTCACCCATATTGTTTTGTGTCAGTTCTTTATTACAGAAGAGTATTCTGTTATATAAATCTATCACACCTGTTTATCCAGTTTCTTATTGTTAGACAATTGGGTTATTTCTGGTTTTTCACTATTATGAATAAAGCTACATTGTACGTCTTTACCTTCTTTAAAAATTTTTTATTGTGGCAAAATTTATAATGTAAAATTTGCCATTCTGACCCCTTTAAAGTATACAGTTCAGTGACACTAATTGTATTCACAGTGTTGTGCAACCATTACTGTGACTCCCAGAGTTCTTCATCACCCCAGAAAGACTTAAGGAGCAACTCTTCATGCCTTCCTCCCCCCAGCTCAGTGTTTGGGAACCTCTAGTTTACTTTCTGTCTCTGTGAATTTGGTTATTCTAGGTATTTCATGTAAGTGCAATTGTTGTGTGGGGTGCATTTCACTGAGCATGATGTCCTCAAAGTTTATCCCTGTGGTGGCCTGCGCCAGAACTTCATTCCTTTTTTTTTGTTGTTAACTTTTTATTTTATGTTGGAGTATCGTTGATTAACAATGTGTTAGTTTCAGGTGTACAAGGAAGTGATTCAATTATACATATACATGTATCTATTCTTTTTCAAACTCTTTTCCCATTAGGTTGTTACAGAATATTGAGCAGAGTTCCCTGTGCTGTACAGTAGGTCCCTGTTGATTATCCATTTTAAATATAGCCGTGTGTATATGTCAATCCCAAACTCCCTAACTGTCACCCCCCACTGTAAGCATAAGTTTGTTCTCTAAGTCTGTGAGTCTGTTTCTGTTTTGTAAATAAGTTCATTTGTATCATTTTTTTTTTAGATTCTGCATGTGAGCATACGATATTTCTCTTTGTCTGACTTATTTCACTCAGTATGACAATCTTGAGGTCCATCCATGTTGCTGCAGATGGCATTATTTCATTCTTTTTAATGGCTGAGTAATATTCCATTGTATATATGCACCACATCTTCTGTATCCACTCTTCATTCCTTTTTATGACTGACTAGTATTCTGTTGTTAGCTAGGCTGGGTCTCTTCCCTTATCCACAGGCATTTGGATTGTTTCCTTACTCACCTCCTTTGGCCTTGCATCACATTTACTTTGTTGCCACAGCTGTGCTAAACTCTGTACTCTTTGTATGGAGCTTTTTCTTCCCTCTGTGTTTTTGGATTCGGGCTGTTACCTTTCCCTGTCATGTCTGACTGGTGAACTCTTAACGCATTTTCCAGGGCTTGCTTCAGATGTTACCTTTCTGGAAAACTTTCTAGCAGTGCCAGAGTTAACTTTTCTCTTTTCTGTTTGCATCAGACCTTGTCCATACTATAGACTAGCTCATTGCTATGGGTTTTTTTGTTTGTTTGTTTGTTTGTTTTACTTACAGGGGTGCCTTCCCCACTAGGCTGTGGCACCTACTTCAGTGTTCTCAGTACGTAGCCCATCATCATGAGAAAGACCATCACTTATTTATGGCCGGAGTCCTAGGCCCTGGGATAGTTTCTTTTATTCATTATCGTTGTTCCTTAAACAGCTGTGCAGTGTAGTGCAGTGCTGTGAAAATCATCTTGCAGGTGAGGAAACTGCTGCTTACTGAGATTGTATGGAATTTTGTCAAAGATCACACAATTTATCATTAGTCAAGGTTTATCTGGCTTCAGAGTCACTTTTATCCATTGGCAAGCCAACTTTTCCTAAAAACTGTTTAAGTGAATAAATAGTTTTTTCCTCTGTTCGGTGTTCAACCGAGACCATACATCTTGCATTCTCAATGTTTTCTGTTTTCTTGTAATAAACATGTGTTAAGCACTGCTGAGAATCAAAGCTGTCCTCCCCCATAGCAGTGCCATTGTTCTCCTCCTCCCTGCTATGGGAAGTTGATGAGTTCATCTCTCTTTCCTGTAGACATGGACAGTGGTGGGTGCCCACCCAGAGAGGTGCCCTCTCCTCATTTTCCTTTCCTCAGTCTGTAGTAAAGGTTACCTATGTGAAGTGCCTTCGCTTCTGCCAGTGAGGCTGCCTTGCCTTTCCCTGTCAGTGGTCCTCCATGAATCCAAGTGCACTTGATCCCGTTGGTATTGCAGACTGTCTGCAACTTAGTCAGGTTTTACTTTTGATAGTACAGGAAACATTTAACTGTGTTCTGTGTGCTTATTTGTAGTTTTATTGGAAACTGCTGGCATGATTTATTTGTCTGAGAATCAAGATTGAATCCATGTTTCTGTTTCTCTTTGTGAAGAATGAACTGCATGTTAAACATGCATAAATACTGGACCTATTTTATGTTTTATATAAATTTACATTTTATACTTAAAAAATCAGTCTGCTAATCATTTCAAGCTGTTGTCTATTTTCAGTTTTCATATAATTGATGATTTAATGGAATTTTATCACCTTTATTTTGTTTAATAAGGCACAATCCTTAAATCTTTTAAAGCATTAATTAATCTAGCAACTTGGTAAGTATATAAAATATTGGCACAGCTATTCTGGGAGCAATGGAAGAAGACAAACATACACTTAAAATCTAGTTTAGGAAGCGTTACCGTGAAAAAGTAACATTCTGTCAAATGTGGAATAAAACAGTGTAAGTCAGTGAACAAGAGCTGTACATTAGTTGTCAAATGAGCAGTCTGGACTTGAAGTGCTGAAGAAATTCAGAAGAGGAGGCATGTTATGGGTTAGGTGGAGCCTACATTTTCTGGTGAAAATGGCTTCTTGTTTGCAGGGAGTGAAACACATTGAAATGTTACAGTGGTTTGTAGCCCTCCAGACGGCTGTGTTAATATCTGTGTTATTGAAATTTCACAGGATTGGGGGAAGCAATCTAAAAAATGTTCCTAGAAAGGTAGAGGGGCTGTGGAGGGGTGTGGGAGGGAAACATGGAACCTTCTTGAAGGAAAGGTAGAGAAACACTATGCGAGAGTAGTTAAGAGGTTTAAACAGGAACATGATGGTGATGGGCTGGCATGGAGGGCCAGGAAGGTAAGTTTTAGGTAAGTAGAGAAGGGGAGGGTGTTTTCTTGGTGAGAATACTAGAGAAGCAGATTCAAGATGGTTTTCTTGGAGAACATAATTTAAAAAAAATTGAGATTGGGTGCATAGCATGTCTCACATGCTGCCTAATAGCCTCTAGTTATCTTGAAAAGTGAAGAAAGTAAAATCTTAGGATTTCTTTTGAAACATGTTCAAATTCACGTTTTGTGGTAGATGACCTCCGTGTGCTCAGCGTCCCCGGTTAGTTTTCTGATTGCAGTTCTCCCCCTCATGCAGTTATGGGGGCAGTGCTGTTCACCTGGCAGACACTTAGCTTAGGAAGTACTTTCCTGTGGTGTCATTATTCACTGAGTGACAGAACCACCAAATTTTAGAGAATGGAGAAGACTGGAGAGATTTAAACTTCTCCTTTTAGATGGAAATGAGAAAAATTGAGGCTCAGAAAGGTTGAGAGACCTGTCTACGTTAGCGGTTAAACCAGGCTTACTCCTGGCATCTCCTGAGTTCTAGTCCATTGCCCTTCTTACAACTTCATTTTGTCTAAACCAGCAGGCACCTTGACCTGGAGACTGCAGGTTGTCACGTCTTCCTGCATTTCCCCAGACACAGTGATCATTTCCTCACCTGTGTGGAAAGACGATGGGTTTCGTCTTTTTTACTCTTCCACTTTGTGAGTTTTAACCTTGGGCCACTTACTTAACCTCTTTGCCTAATGTTCTTTATATGTTTTGATGAGAATACTATTCTAGTAAGGTGGTTGTCAGGATTAAGTTAGATGGCCTTTTCTTTGTGCTCAGTGTATTTTAAGAATTTGGTAAATGTAGTTTTTTTCCTCCTTTCTTTCTTTTCCCCTAGAGCACTTCCCACATTGTATTTATTTTACACGTGCCAGGTGGGATTCTTGGAGATTTCCCCTCAATAATCTCTCAACTTTATATGTGTAATAGTATTATGTGGTCTATGGGTATAATTCTTAAAATAAAAAACAAAGCATTTAAGGCTACTCCTTGAATAGGAGTGCTGCTGCCATAGTTCAGTTGTCTGTCAGAGAAGAATCAGGCACCTCTTGTTCATTTTCAGTACTCATAACAACTCTATAATAAACAGACCTTGCTTCCTGTATATGTTACTTGTCTGAGCCTTGTTTTGACCTTAAGAGAATTTCATTGTAATTCTTCAAGGAAAAGGTATTGTTTGGTTCCTTTGGCTCCTGGTCTCTGTCCCTAACTGTTTCTGTGATTGCCTTGTAGAGCTTGGAGGAACGTCGGTGCGATGATGGAGCGTCTCAGGAGGACGAGGGGTTTATGGGCATGTCCCCCCTCTTACAAGCCCACCACGCCATGGAGAGAATGGAAGAGTTTGTGTGCAAGGTAAGGTGGCCCTTTCTTGTTGTTTCCGTGCTGTATGTTTAGTCTTTCCCAAACAGGAAGCTTTAAGGAGAGAGGCGTGTGGCGGTGTGGGGGGCAGAAGCAGTGTCAAGACTTTAACCCTGTTCAAGGCACAGGTTCTGTTTGCCTGCACAGCCGTGATAAAGGTTTGATAGCACTACATTGTCCAGCTGGGAAGCAAGGCTTTCCTGAAAATAGGTTCACAGAGTAGATGTCTTGTTGACCATTTAGACAAGACAGAATGGAAAAGTTGGGGGGGTTCGATGCCCGGAGATGCTGAAGTGCCATCTCCAAGTCCCTTGAATCTGTTCTACTGTGATAGCAAATGTGCTTCTCTTCTTAGGGATCGTGTGGCTAATCAGACCCCTCTTCAGATAGGAATTGCCCAGTTTCCACACACGTCTAGTATCTTCAGTGTAGCTGGTATGTTTTCTGATTCATTAGGATCCATGTGGGGATTTTTTCCCCCCTAAAATGGTAACTGGAATTGGGGTTGCTTGTTTAGAGAAAATGGTCAGGGACCCTGGTACGGGTATAGCCGCTCGGTCCATTCCGTAGGAGCCCTGGCAGGTATGACCTGAGGTCAACACAATTCAGTGTGTGTGTGTGTGTGTGTGTGTGTGTGTGTGTGTGTGTGTGTGAATTCATTTATTAAACATTTTTGAAGGACTCTTGATCATTTAGAGAAAAATTTTTCTGACACTTAGCTTTTTCATGAGTTTTATGAAACCAAGACTTTTTATGCGTGTAGTCGTAGATCCTGAAAACTAAATTTAGGTTTTCCTACATTCACAATGATTCTAGAAATAATTGGGGCCAGTTGACTTAGAGTCCTATACTTTGGACCAGAGCTGAGAAGAGAATGTTATAATCTGGATATAGACATCTCTTCCAAGACAGAGGGATTGGGGAGTGGGGGGAGGAGGGGGGGGAGGAGTGGGAGGAGTGTCTAAACATTTATGGATCTACTTTTAGAGCCTCGGAAATTTGAATCATTGTTTGAAAACTGGTGAAGAAAAAGCCAAGCAAAACAATAGACCCATTCTAGTAATCAGTGTCTCTGGAGAATTGGCACAAAAGGATACAAAAGATATATTTTGTTTTTCAAAAAGCAAGTTTGGTGTTAAATCTCAAAGTTCAGTATTCAGTGTCCGGCCATTAGGGACTTTTATATTAATTGATCCGTGGGGTCCTGTAGCTAACTTGACTGTCTTTTTGTTCTCCCTTCTGAACCAAGAGTAGAGAATAAAGCAGATAAAACTTTCCAGTTTAAGAGCTGATGGGTGAATAAATGGGCACTTTTTTGCTACAGACTATAATTTACTGAAGGAAAAGTAGTGATTATTACCAGCCCCTTATCACCCGCTAGCAGTGTGTCTGTGACCAGAGGGAGAGGCTTCCTGGGTCGCCCCACACCACACACTGTGGCCCAGCACCAGGCCGTCCTTGATAAACCTAATGACACAGGGTTCTTTCTTGGATTGGAAGCAAGTAGACAGTTTAAAATGAAGTGTCCTGTCACCTTGCTGGTCCAGGTACTTTCCCTTTTGGGAAAGCTTTTCTTGTAGGGATAGGGAACAAAACCATTTAGGCTTACAGAGCATCCACGTTTGATCTTGGTGTCTCTTTCCCAGCCTTCAGTAGTTGCTGTTTACGAGCATCGTCAGGCCCATGTGGGATAGGAGGTGTTCTGTGGGTCACTTCTGTAAATTAAGTTTTGTGCATTATATGGTCTAATACAAACCTAGTGGACCATTGCTAAGATGTTTGATTTAGGCATTGTCCTTGTCAAGCTTATAAGTAGATGTGTCTTTGACTAAGCTGTGACCTTATTCTTCCCCAGGAGGGGAAAGAGAATACCTGTTTGGGTTGGCGTTTGGCTACACTGCAAGTTGAGCCATGTGGGTGCAGTGTCGGAAAATGACACTAATACAGTATAATTATGAAAGCACAGCTCCTTGGTCCAGTCTTCAGACACCAGAATGTTTGTTTAGAAACAATGGGGAAAGTCGCACTGACAGTGTAGCATGTAAGAAACTCGGCATTCTTTTGGACTATTTTGGCTGTGTGGTGGATGACACAGTAGCACTTTTCATATGATCACAGCAGAGCTGTTTCCATGTTGTGAACTGCCTTGAGGGAGGTGAGGATTGATTTCTATCTTAGAAAATAAAATTCTCCCAAAATAAAACAGAGTAGCAGCATCTTGTAACAAATTACTTTATTTTGTTGTATGTTAGGAGCAAGCAGGGAATGGCCAGAGTAGCCCAGGCCTCAGGTTTTGAGCTGGAAGGTGAAAGGGCCAGTGGGGAGGGTAGGGACAGAAGGGAGAGTAAGTTTGAGAGTGAAGAGTGTCACTGCTATTCTTCAGTTGTTTGTGCCCACTCCCTTTGGAGTTCCACAGAGGATCAGTTCTCTGAAAACGCCCCTAAGGAAGGATTAGGGGGAGCAGAGGACAGCAGACTCTTGTGGAGGGAAAGGGTGAGCATGGTGGCTGGCAGGTGTGGGGTTCAGCCGTGCTGCTGGCCACAGGGGCGTCGATGTCAGAGTGGAAGCCACAGGTAGGCATGCTACTGCATCCTTCCTTGCATCTTTTTGGCTCAGCAGAAGCAGGTTAGACTTTAGGCTTAAGTGATTTTGTGGTGTGAGCTCACTGGGCTGAGAGACGTGATTAGGAGCAGAGTGAAGACACACACTTTTTCGGAGGGGCTTCCACACTCCTGATCCCTTTCCTTTAGAGTCTGATGGGGGCCTGACGGCGAGGAAAGGGGGGACCTGGAGGGCAGGAGGGCTGAGCCCCTTTGCCGGCTCCGCAGCGTTGGTCATCAGCTCTCAGGTGGCAGCCTGCGGGGACAGGCAGGACTGCGCATCACCTTTGGCGGGGATGCTGGGGTTTGCCGCCTCATTTATGAAGTGCTTTGGGTCATTTCCTGTGATCCTCACAGCTTCCTCACCAAGTGATCGAAGCACTCGTGTCCTTGTTTTATAAATGCAGACACTGAGGCTTGAGGATTTTGTCATTAATTAAAGCTCATTCAACTGGTTAATGGCAGAGATCCAAGGTTTTCTGACTCCTGTGCTCTTCTCCACTTGCCGTATTTGCTGTGATGGGAAGAGAAAGAGTAAGGGAGAGGGAGAGACTTTAGCAGAAGGTACATAAGTGTGATTCTAGGTTCTTCTTTCACCAACAGGGATATTAAGTATAAAAATGGTCTTATTTAACACGACAGGGATTTTTCAGAGGTAAAGTCTGTGGTGGAGGATGAAGGAGGGGTGGGGGTATCTGTATGGCTGGAACTTCAGCCCCCTCACTCTACCTTTAGTCAGATTGAAACAGAGCTTGAAAGCACTCTTTTTGGGTATTTTCTATAACTTCATTTCATTTGCTCTTCCCTTTTCCTAAGAAAAGTCCTGTCCCCGCCCCCCCATCCCCTGCCTTTAAAAAATGTTTTTCCTCAGTCAAGTTTTTAAAACCTCAGAATATAGGACATTATACCTTTGAATGTTATTTGTCTTTCTAAAGATAAGGTATTTTTTCTCATTATCAGCCAGTGTGGTAAGAGATAGCTGTCAGTATTGCTCAGTAGACATTAAACTCCGACGTATTTGCTAATGTTCTTCCAGGTCTGGGAAGGTCGGTGGCGAGTGATCCCTCATGATGTGCTACCCGACTGGCTCAAGGATAACGACTTCCTCTTGCATGGACACCGGCCCCCGATGCCTTCTTTCCGGGCCTGTTTTAAGAGCATTTTCAGAATACACACTGAGACAGGCAACATCTGGACACATCTCTTAGGTGTGTAACAGCAGTGATACAATGTGATCATTCTGTTTCTCCCCCCACCAGTGTAATTGAGGGTAAGGACGGAACTTAAAAAATGTATTTTGGATTTGCCGTTTTTGTTTTCTGGATTTCTAATGATGAAGTTTCTCAGTGGTTGTCTCTGTGGTAGTCCTCGTTGACACGATGGTTTTATTATAGCTAGGTTGTATTTCTCTCTACTAGATTTTCAGACATGTCCTTAAACCAGGCAAAGGAAAAGGCACTGTACAGAATGGGTTATAATGTTTTAATGAGCATGGAGAGGAAGGTAGTTATTTAATAGAAATAAGCTGATTTTTGAAAGTCATTACTTAGAATATTCACAATTCAGTTTCAGTTTGTCTTGAAGCAGAATGTGATCTATGATATTTCTTTCCATCATGATTGCACATTAAAGAAAGAATGCAGTGGAGGAGAGAACAGTCTTTTCAACAAATGATGTTGGGAAAAACTGAGTAACTATTATGCAAAAGAATGAAGTTGGACTCCTAATTCACACCATATAGAAAAATTAAGATGGATCAAAGACCTAAACATAAGAGCTAAAACTATGAACCCATTAGGAGAGAACATAGATGTAAATATTTATGACCTTGGATTAAGTGACAGTTTCTTAGAATTGACACCTAAAGCATAAGCAACCAAAGAAAAAATAAATTGGACTTGATCGAAATTAAAAACTTGGGACTTCGCTGGTGGTCCAGTGGTTAAGAATCCGCCTTCCAATGCAGGGGACACAGGTTCAATCCCTGATCGGGGAACTAAAATCCCACATGCTGTGGGGCAACTAAGCCTGCATGCTGCAACTACTGAGCCCACACGCCACAACTAGAGGGAAGCCCGCATGCTGTAACTAAGACCTGATGCAGCCAAATAAATAAAATATTAAAAAAAATTTTTAAACTTCTGGGACTTCCCTGGCGGTACAGTGGTTAAGACTCCACAGTTCCAATGCAGGGGCCATGGGTTCGATCCCTGGTTGGGGAACTAAGATCCCACATGCTGTGCAGTGTGACCAGAAAATTAAAAAAATAAAAACTTCTGTATGTCAAAGGACATTATCAAGAAAGTAAAAAGGTAACCCACAGAATGGGGGAGAATATTTGCAAATCATATATCTGGTAAGGGTCTAGTGAAGAATTCTTACAACTAAACAATAAAAAGACAACTCAGTTTTTAAAATGGGGAAAGCATCGGAATAGACATACAAGTGGCCAGTGAACACACGAAAAGGTGCTCAGCATCCTGAGTCGTTTGAGGGAGGCGCAGTGAGCTACCACCTCACAATCACTAGAATGGCTGCTGTCACGAAAATGGAAAATAACAAGTCCTTGCCAGGATGTGGAAAGGCTAGAACTCACGTGCATTGCTGGTGGAAGGTAAAATGGTGCAGCCCACAGAAAATACTTTGGCAGTTCCTCAGAAAGTTAAACAGAGTTACTGGCAATTTTAATTCTAGGTATATATCCAAGAGAATTGAAAACATGTTCACACACAAATGTGTACATGAGTGTTCTTAGCATTATTCATAATAACGCTGAAAGTGGAAACAGCCCATGTATCAGCTGACGGGTGAATAAAATGCGGTATAATCCACATAATGGCCATAGAAGGGGTGGACTGCTGGTAACGTACTACAGCACGGGTGGGCCTTGAAAGCATGCGAAGTGGAAGGAGCCGGACACAAAGGCCAAGTATGGTATGATCCATATACATGAAATACCCAGAATGGGGAAATCCATAGAGACAGAAAGTAAGTTAGTGGTTGCCTAGGGTTGTCTAGTGGGGAATGGGAGATGGCTGAACAGGCCAGGTATAGGACTTCTTTTTGGGGTAATGAAAATGTTCTAGAATTAAATGGTGGTGATGATCACACAACCTTGTGAATATACTGAATAGTCTGGCCTGACCCGATTTGATGTGCATTTCTTACCCCACATTTGATTTCCACTGTGACTGCAAGTTCCAGACTGCTAGTGCAGTGAGAGCAGAATAGACAGTCAAGTTTGTTGCTGACTTCTACTCGAGGGTAAATGCTTTATTAAATGGATCAAACAGAATCACTTAGTAAATGTTTAACTTGTTAATTTCTGTGCCAGTCTTGTGTTAAGTGGCCTTTCCCTAGGCAATAAGAACATGGTATCTCACTGTGAAGAACAGTTTAAAAACTGCTTATGAAATGGCCCAAATGGGCATTTCACTGTCCTTAACTCCCCAATCTGTTGGGCCAACGGGTGAGGACCAGAGAAGCATAAGGTTCCTTGACAGCTATTGGTGGAGAAAAGCTGTATTTCCTAGCAGAGTTTGGAGGTATCAGCATTCACTGCAAAGGAAAATGCAGAATGGGCCTTTGAAACCTGGGCTACAACATAAATGCCAAAAACTTTATAAATGAAATTTCACATGGGATCTAGAGGTAGAAGTGGGTTTTTCTACTTTTTTAGTTTAATCTTTTTTTTTTAAAACATCTTTATTGGTGTATAATTGCTTTACAATGGTGTGTTAGTTTCTGCTTTATAACAGTGAATCAGCTATACGTATACATAATATCCCCATATCTCTTCCCTCTTGCATCTGCGTCCCACCCTCCCTATCCCACCCCTGTAGGTGGTCACAAAGCACCGAGCTGATCTCCCTGTGCTATGTGGCTGCTTCCCACTAGCTATCTATTTTACACTTGGTAGTATAAGTCCATGCCACTCTCTTCTAGTTTTTTGAGAAGTAGCAGGCATTGTCTATTTTCTTTTTTGGATTAGTAGTAAGTTATTCTGTATACTGAGTTTGTGAAACTGAGGAGCATATGATACCAACAGTATTTGGAGTAGACCAACATTTTGGATAAGGTTCAGTTATTTGGAAAAATTTGGAATGTTCTCATGGAACTTTCGATTTGGATGTCAGGATTGAAAACATAATCAGTATATAGCACTTCAGTGTATCTTCAAAAGGATAATCCTTTCTCTCTTCCCGTACTCTTTCCTAGGTTGTGTATTCTTCCTGTGCCTGGGGATCTTTTATATGTTTCGTCCAAACATCTCCTTTGTGGCCCCCGTGCAAGAGAAGGTGGTCTTTGGATTATTCTTCTTGGGGGCCATTCTCTGCCTTTCTTTTTCGTGGCTCTTCCATACAGTCTACTGCCACTCAGAAGGGGTCTCCCGTGTCTTCTCTAAGTAAGTATCTCCAAAGTCCATATTTGATCAGTGATGTAGAGTCCATGGGCTAGGGGAGAACTTCCAGCAGAGGTGGCAGAACGCTTGATACCATCCGCTGGGAACTTTGATTGGAAACTGTAGCAGGCAGTAATTTTTAACATTAAATGGATTTTTTTTTTTTTTCTGTCCTAGACTGGATTACTCTGGTATTGCTCTTCTGATTATGGGAAGCTTTGTCCCTTGGCTTTATTATTCTTTCTACTGTAACCCACAACCGTGCTTCATCTACTTGATTGTCATCTGTGTGCTGGGCATCGCAGCCATCATCGTCTCCCAGTGGGACATGTTCGCTACCCCGCAGTACCGGGGGGTGAGAGCAGGTAAGAGCTCGCCGAGGGCCCACGCTGGACCCGCATCTATTTGCCAGGCTTCGTTAAAGGGTCACCGTTGCCCAAACGTTACGTGAGGTACTTGTGGTGCAAAGATGGAGAAATCACAGTTCCTGTTCTCGAGGGCCTCGTAATGTAGTAGGGGTGTCAGAGTGGAGGGGGTGCTGAGCTATTGACGTATTTGGGGCAATGCAGTGTACATGAGTTTAGGCCCATACGCTGTCCTTATGGCTGTGGCTCCGTAACCTTTGTAAAATAATGATTCCTCTTTCTCAGCTCAAGGTGCACTTTTTATAGTGATTAGTTCTTTTTTTTGTTGTCATTTTTTGTTTTGTTATGTATTTTCATTTTATTAAAAAAAATTTTTTTCCTATGTATTTTCATTTTAAAATGTGTAAAAAAAAAAGTCTTCACTCCCAACTGATTGTGTTCTAAACCACACATCTTTTCTGATGTAGAGATAAAGAGGCTTTTTGTATTTAGGATAATGCCTGTTTAGTTGGAGATCAGTGGAAAGCCAAAAGCCCCTTCCTGTGTGAGTACTTCCTGTGTGAGGGCCTAGACTGGTGACTGACCCCTCGGAGCCAGGGCTGTGTCTTCAATTTTCTACCCACCCAGTGTCAAACCCAGTACCTCCTGAGAATGAACAGGAAGTATTAGAAGGAATACTTTTCCTTTCAACCTTTTTGTTTTAAACCATTTTGTATCAAAGTCTAAGCCACAGTTTATCTGCAGTCGCCTAGAAGGTTAGAAGTTAGAATTAGCTTCGTGTTAATGAGCACTGTTGTAACTCTGTCCTCTTCCCTTTTGAGGATTTCTTTGAGCCACGTGAGCAGTGGTCAGGGTTGGCTGCACGTGTTACTGAACCAGACCTGGGTCTGCTTGCCGTGCCAGTCTGCTGACACCAGCTTGTGGGAGGACAGTGCAGCATTTATATTGTAAGGCGCCAGACGAGGAGTCCGGGGCAGCTAGTGCTCAGAAAACTTGAACTCCCTGATGGTTTGGGGGGAACAGTTTTTATAGGCAAAATTTGGGGGAGGTCTGCATGGTGTGTGACCTCCCTCTGATTGATTGATGGGGGGGTAACCGGGTGGTGTTCCAGAAACCTCAGTCGTCGGCCTTCTGGTTGCAGCCAGTCTGGGGTCCCCACGCTTGTGCTCAGCCTGAAGTCACCATCCTCCGCCGGGTGGGCCCCAGTTCCTATAGAAGAGCTCTGAGACATGCATCAGGTTGGGTCCCTTGAGGAGGAACCGGACCGTGTGCCCCTTTCCTGCACTGTTGTTCTTGACTGCTCCGCCTTTGCTTCTGCATTCCCTCACTCGTCTAATTAGTAACTGTTGGAATCTGCCCTTGGAACTCAGGAAAGGTCTAGGAGGCTGAAACCTTTTTCCTGCAAATAAGAAATGGGGGACACGGAAGGGCTTTTGTGCCTGGGAGGGCCCCACCAGGTCCTGCTGGGTTTCAGTCCCCCCCCTTTCCTGTGATATGCCTCAATCTTGGGGGGAACAGGTATTGGACAAGAAGACAACGTTTTGAATAGAGAGGCTGATCATGAACTCGCAGAGAACTTGGTTTCCCCAGCGGTGCTCAGCTGTGGTGTTCAGCCCGGAGCACGAGAGATGGGAACGCTTCGGCTGAGTGGAGCTGCATGGCCTGCGGTCTGTGCACATCAGAGGGACCACGTTCCTGAGCCTTTGGCTTTGGGAATGATGGGCACGACCACGAGCAGCCTCCGCTTAGCACGTGGAGGAGAAACGCAGTGAAGAGATAGGAGCACGATGGTTTCGGGGGGGGTGGGGTAGGAAATAGTGAGTCAGAACTGCCCTTGCTCCACCCTAGGGGATGCCCGTGTCATCTACGAGTGTGCACTCGGCATTGGTGCACAGGTATTGGTGCACATCGGTGGGCGCTTGCTTGTAACATCCAAAGCAAGTAATAGGCACCTTGTTTTTGAGAAAGCTTATTACCAGATGGTGGTTTGTTTGGCAAAGGTCATTCTTACCTGTGTGTCAGAACGTGGGAGCAGCTCCTGGCTGCTGAGGGACGTCCCTGTGGTGCTTTGTTGACCCACACCCTTCACAGTGGTTTTAGATCCGCGTTACCTTTAAACTTTTTTGGATCGTGACATTTTCTGTTACAACCCTAAACATGTCTTGTCTTATATATATATATATATATATATATATATATATATATATATATATAAAATAAAACTTGGACAAAATGGCACTTAACCCTCCACTTGAGACAGTCTGATTTTTTTTTATATTTTTTATTTTAGTCTAGTTCATTAAAAAAAAGGCTTATCCAGACTCAGTTTGTCTCATAACCTAGGTCATATCCAGAAGTTTGAAAAACACTGCTGTAGAGGGTTTTGAGGGCAGTCGGCTGTGGTGGAGCCTTGCTGACACACTGTATCTGACCGGTGCTCTGGGTCCCTCTCCCTTCCTCATCCCCACCTCCGTCCTTTCCACCCTACTCTCCCCCCAGGAATGTCTGGTGCCTCAAAGGGAAGATGAAGTATGTAAAACTGCTCTGTACTGTGTCTTTAAAGTATCTGTGAATCTGTGTCTTTAAAGAAGCAGCATTTAGGGGTGCTTTGAGCAAACCCCTAGAGCTGTCTGTTTCTAAAACACTCAGCAGCGTAATTCCAGACCCCTTGAAGACTGCTGACTTGTTAAGCTAAGCCTTTCTCAACAGGAGGCTCTTTGCATTTGTAAATAGATCTCCTTTTTAGAACTTAGATGTGCTGTCTTGCATGTCAGAATCACAGAGTTTGAAGAACCTTCATTTTCCTTTTGACCAAAAAGCTGATGTTGTTGCATCCTGCTGTGAAATATTCAGTTTACAGAATCACTGGTACCGTGCCAAAGTGCTCCTTCCTCGTTTTCACTGTGTTCTTACGATTCCCAGGAGTGTTCTTGGGCCTTGGCCTGAGTGGCGTCATTCCCACCTTGCATTATGTCATCTCGGAGGGCTTCCTGAAGGCCGCCACCATAGGGCAGATCGGCTGGTTGATGCTGATGGCCAGCCTGTATATCACGGGAGCAGCCCTGTACGCTGCCCGCATCCCCGAGCGCTTCTTTCCCGGCAAGTGTGACATCTGGGTGAGTATGGTCAGGGGTGGTCAGTGTCTATCCGTCTATCTGTTAGTGGGTTATTGGCAGACGGGGAAGTGGAATAATTGAGGAAGGTTCAGACTCAGAATCCAGATATGTGTATCCTAGCCCTCAGTCTCCCTCATGATTTGTGTCTCTCTGGACAGTAAGTACCGTACTGACTAGTGTTTATTGGTAACTGACATGCGGTGGTGCCTGGCACAGAGCTGAGGGAGCACTTTACAGGGACGGCCTCATTAGATACACTGGCCCCGTAAAGTGTAACAGCTGCTATCAGTGCCTTCACTCGACAGCTTGGGAAATGAGGGTTCGGGAGATTAGGTAACTCCTTATCCAGCACCCCTGCCTATTAGGTGGCAGGAGTGGAATTTCAGTCTGTGCTCCTGTGTCCTACACTGTGTGGCAGGTCTTCTAGTCCTTCTTCGTCTGGTTTCCTCGTGTATGAGATGAGGGTGACAGACCAGGTTTTTACCAAGGTCCTTTTTGATACCAAAATTCAGTGATTTGTAATGAGGGACTGATACACGTGTTTGGCTGGAAGAGGAGGTAGGACAACTAGATGTGGTTAATGGTAAGAAAGGAGGAGAGAGGGGGCAGAAAATACAAGGGGCCAATAGACAGACACTTTTGTAACTGAAGGTGGCCTGAGGCGTGTCAACAGTGCGGTGCTGCCTGACGTCGGTCTGACCTTCCGGGATTCTGCTCCCCATGCAGCTACTGATGGTCACAAACTGAGCTGGTCCTCTGTGTCCTCAAAGCCTAGCTATTCACATACAGGAAGATGCTAACTTAGGTCATCTTTGGAACTCCAGAGGATCAAATTTATCTTTCTGAGATTGCCTCATCATGGTTTTGACATTGATATGGAGAAATTTTCACACCCCTCCCCGCCTTTTTGGAAAATGAATCCCCTTTGGCTTCCTAGGAAGTATTTCTTCGGAAGTGGCTTGTGGATCCCTCTAGTTTACACTTCTAAAATCAGTGTCTTTCCCTTGATAATTAGTTTTGCCATTTTTCATGTTGAGACTATAATGAGAGAATAGTGTAAGTTTTGAAGTGATACTTGGTACACTGAGCAATAACCCCCTTTGATATGAACTAGCATTCAACAGAACAAGTTAAATCAGAACCATCACATGCTTGTAGACCAGCTTCTGACTTGAGAAGGAAGTAGAAGGCCCTGCTTTCCTAGTCCTTTTAAAATAATAATAATAAATAAATACATTTATTTATTTATCTTTGGCTGTGTTGGGTCTTTGTTGCTGCGCGCGGGCTTTCTCTAGTTGCGGCGAGCGGGGGCTACTCTTCGTTGCAGTGCACGGGCTTCTCATTACAGTGGCTTCTCTTGTTGCAGAGCATGGGCTCTAGGTGCGCGGGCTCAGTAGTTGTGGCGCATGGGCTTAGTTCCTCCGCGGCATGTGGGATCTTCCCGGACCAGGGCTCAAACCCGTGTCCCCTGCATTGGCAGGTAGATTCTTAACCACTGCACCACCAGTGAAGTCCCTTTCCTAGTCTTTTTAAAAAAATAAATTTATTTATTTATTTTTGGCTGTGTTGGGTCTTCGTTGCCGTGCGCGGGCTTTGTCTAGTTGCAGCGAGCGGGGAGGCTGCTCTGCGTTGCAGTGCGCGGGCTTCTCATTGCAGTGGCTTCCCCTGTTGTGGAGCACAGGCTCTAGGCGTGCGGGCTTCAGTAGTTGTGGTGCGTGGGCTTCAGTAGTTGTGGTGCGCGGGCTTCAGTAGTTGTGGCGCGTGGGCTTAGTTGCTCCGCGGCATGTGGGATCTTCCCGGACCAGGACTCAAACCCGTGTCCCCTGCATTGGCAGGTGGATTCTTAACCACTGCGCCAGCAGGGAAGTCCCCCTCTACTAGTCTTTTGATGTCGTATCTTCATGTAATTCTGGCGTCTTAGAGCTGAAGGAAACTCTAGCCACCAGGTATTTTGACCCTCTACCCCATCCTGGAAGTCCCTTTGTTTCCTAGGAGAGCAGCATTTAAGTGATGTCCTAGTCCATGACAGCAGTGAGGGAAACACCCCTGTGTCTGACCGTCACCTGCTGCTCAGCATCACGGGGTCCTCAGGGCTTTGTGGCCTGTTGGCAGCACCTGCCCCGAGTCCGCCAAGTCCCCAGTGTCAGGCACGCATGTGTTCATGTCTCGAGCTTAGGACTGCAGCTTGATTTCTGTGGGGACAGCTGGCCTTCAACTCAGCAGAATGTGATATGCCTGCCGCATGCTCCGAGGTCTGTGGATGCCTGGAATCTGAGCTGTGGCATCCACTCCCGCCCCCTGCTCAGCGTAAATGATCTTCAGGACCTTCTGCCAACGTTTAACAATGTGTGTCTCTCCCCCCACACCCCGCCCTGCTCCAGTTTCACTCCCATCAGCTCTTCCACATCTTCGTGGTGGCCGGCGCTTTCGTTCACTTCCACGGTGTCTCGAACCTCCAGGAGTTCCGCTTCATGATCGGCGGAGGCTGCAGTGAAGAAGATGCACTGTGATACCTGCCGGTGGCCGGGGACTGTGACCCTTAACCAGGGCCTGCGGTGCCTGCAGGCCCCCCTCACTGGCCGGCGACGCCAGTACCAGAGGAGCCCCAAACCCTGGCAGCCTCGTGGGCTTTGTGATGCCCCAGGGCTCCAGGTGGTCTGCAACTGGGAAGAGAAAACAAAAATAAATCCCACCTCAGAGGTGGAGAAGAGGAGAGACGACCCAAACCCTGCCTTGTTCTTGGGTCTGCTGAGTGAGGGCACTGTGAGACCTGGGCAAGCTGGCTTCTGATCCGTGTCCTGCTTCTTCGTAGATGTTGGGACAGTTTAGCTGGAGGCTCATTCTTCTCCCTCCTCTCTCCTGAAAACAGTAACGCAAACCAGTTTCGGTGAACATTTATATCCTATAAGGGGTGGGGTGTGCTTTTGGGAGAACAAAGAAATTAATGTAAATAAGATTTCTAACTTACTGTTTAAATAAAAATTTATATAAATGTTTAAAACATAGGGGTAGGGGAGGGAGGGACGATTTTTGTATAGAACAAAACATGCAAGTACCACACACTGTTTCAACTTTGCACAAGCGACGGCAGGATGATCAGGTGACAGCCCCAGAATGTATAATGCCTTGTGCACCAGGGTGCCTTCTGAAGGCTGGCATACCTTGGGCCCTGGTGGGGCAGAGCCTACGGCCCAGCCCGGCAGTCGCATGGCCGCTCTCGCACCTGAGAGCCCTCGGGAGCCCCAAGGTGGACGGGAGCAGCGTGCGTTTTCTCAGTGGAAACAGCGCGTGAGAGGCTAACAGGATGTGTTAGATCAAGGCTCTAGTGACTGTGTCATTAGAGAGAGCCACCTACTTGGGAAAGTCACTTAGGCTGGCAGAGGGGCGGTGGGGGGGGGCACTGTTGGCACAGGGGCCCATCGCAGTCCTTCCTGGCGTCCTCTTCAACTTGGTGGCGACTTGGCTGCTGAGAGTGTTCCGTGTCTTTGCTGTGGAGCTCTGGACCACCCTGTACGTTTTCCTCCATGAAACTACCCTTCCTCCCCCCGGGAATAAAAATCGACCTTTCCTGGCATCATAGTTCCTGGCATGGAGCCAGCCACAGAGGGATTCCAGGTGCCCCTGACACATTTACGTGGGTGAGAGAGCGTTTGCCTGTGGTGCTGTCCTGGTGACCCTGGGTGGCAGGTGCATCACCTCTCCACGAACAGGAAAGCCAGCGGCATGCCCCTAAAGCAGAGCCCACTGCCCCGCCAGTGCCTGAGTGGCCAGCACCCCAGGACCCCACTTTTCAGGGCTAGTGTGGTGGCGAGTCTTACAAGGAAATGCTATGTTATTGCCATGGGGTCTGGCCAGATCCTGGAAGCTGTTAAGTCTTTGAAGAGCTGCTCGAAGTGAAAAAGGCTGCTCATGTCCCAGAGGTGCCCTGTTAGGGTGTCAGAAGGCAGTAGGGGAGGGTCTGGCTCACGGAATCCTGACCTGGGCTCATGGGAGGGCCATCAGAATAACCCTTGAGTCCAGTTTCTTACTCTCAGCCAAGATTCCAGGCGGTTAAACTACATCTTCGGGGTGGCGGGGACTAGCAGTGAACATCGAGTCCCTGAGCGTGGGGGTCGGCAGCCTCCAGGGGGTGTTTGGGAGCATGGGAAGGGTCTCCTATTTATTCAGTATGGGGTTTTTCCTTGGTTATACTTTCTCGCCCCTTCCAATCTCCAGCAAAAGCTGGGAGCCAGGAAGAAAGAATCCATTGAAGAACTTGCGAAGAACTTACGAGAGTTTTGATTCTGAGTGAGGTCACTGCCCTGGGTGCCGGGTGGGCTCAGCGAAAGACTCAGTGGGGGAGCTGGTGCCGTGCCGGCAGAAGGATGAGCGGTGTCACTCCCATGGGGAAGCCCAGCCCAGCAGGACGGGCCCACCTGGGAGGAAGCACACTTCGCTTCATGAAGCAGCAGCACATGTCAGAAGCCACACTTGCTCTTTGGTCACGCACCTCGGGGGACAGGGCGTGTGTCTGCACAGCCCTGTGACGCCACCAACAGAAGCGGCAGTCCAGGGCCCGGTCGCCCCACACTGCAAAGGAGGAGCGGAATCTGGCTCAACATAGCACAGACCCTTAGGAAAATGAAGCGAGCACCACTCAAGACCTCCTCCAGTAGCAGCCACTGCTCGCTCTGGGGAGCGTGGCGGCGTGTACGCCCCTCCGCGGGTGTGTCTGCAGCTCCTACCCCGCCGTTCGCGCACGTCTCAGCTCACTGAGAACTCTCACAGGTTGGCGCCTGGATGCCTTACTCTCAGCAGGCAGAGGCTTGCTTGCTCTGTGCAGATTTTAATTTTCTTTTTGGGTCCTAGGCTGGTTAGGACCGCTAACAGCTTCATCCTTTCACCATTAAATAGTGGCCTTTTCAGTATTTTTCCCTTTACCGTTTATAAGTTGCTGAAGCCACAAAGCACAATTTTGGGGATCGTAGAGGGTTGGGATTCCAGAAAGGCATTTATGTGATGGTTCCATTCACCATGGGATTTCCCTACTTGCTGTATTGCTCACCTTCTAATAAAAAGAACCAAATGGAATATGAACTTTGTTGTTTTTACTGCCTCAGCTTTCCTTTTGGTACTTCTTACTTGAAGCCTGAACTTAGTCACTGAAGCTTAAATTTTCGGAAATGTCCCAGTCTGAGTGCTGAAGACCATTCTGAAAAAGCTCTCCGTGGACTAACTTTTCAACAAGTTAAGATCTTGTGGAATTATTAATAGAATTCTTTGGCCACTAGGGGTAGTTTCTATACTGAATAGAGTATCTGAGGACATTTAGGGGGTGTGTGTACTCAGTTGGGCTACCAATTGTTTGAAAGTTATATTGTATACTGTCACTTCCACATATAACGTTGAGGGTTTGCGCAAGTTGAAAATTCTCGCAATTTTAGATAGCCTTGTAATTTGTGTATTTTGCGTTTCCATTGAATTTTCTTAATGTGTTATAAGGCAGGCAGGATAGTAATGAGTTAATAAAGATGGTGCAGTTTAAAAAACAAAGTGCTTACGCCCAACTCAGATTTTCCCAGCCTTCATGCTTTCATCATAACTGGGGGTACCAGGTGTAGAATGGAGGGGAGAGCTAGCTCTAAGGGGCAGTTCTTAATTTATTGTTAAAGTTACAAAAATACTACCTAAGGAGTGCCTCATGCAGAGGGATCTGTTAAAGGCCTCAATGCCTCATCTGACGGTAAGCAGCACCCACCGAACACGTCTCTTGTTTTATAGGTGAGGAGGCTACAAGGGGTAGGTCTGACGCCCATGCCAGCATTCTTTACACGAATAAGAACACTGGATTAAAGGGTCTCATGTATATTGACCCGAAGGTTGGGCGTTTGTTAGCCCTTCCATGTAATTTGAGAAAAGAGAGGAAATCCCAACCCTTTTGCCTTAGGTAAATTTAGTATTTTCAGGGGGATTTCCAGTATTTGGATGAATTCTCACTTTAAGTGTAGAAATTACTTGAGGGTTTTTGCGTAGGTCACCTGGGAATGGGAACTGGTGGCGTCCTGTTCTTGGTGACAGTCCTCGAGGCCTACAGACACCGCCTGGTTTTCCCTAGTCCTTTGCTGAGCTGGAAGGCTTTCTTAGCCATGTCCGTGGCCTTGGAAAGGAAGTGGATAGGGATGTGTTTGAATCTGGGCCGACGGTTGCTAGGGCTCTGCAGCCTGGAGACGGCTCCAGGTGCCGTTGCTTCCGAATCACCCCAGGGATAATCCCTGGTCTCCAGAGGGGTCTGCTCCGCACAGAGCACTGACCCCAGTCCCTGTGTCCCGCTGGAGGGATTTTCCCACCTTCAGCTGCCTGCCTTGGGGCAAACAAGTCCAGTCCAGCCCTACCTTCCGCAGTGATGGCAGATGTCCAGCCACGCGGGAGGGAAGGCCTCTCACTGCTGCCCTGGCCTGCGGACAGCGCCCGGGCCTGCTGGGACCCGGCCCCGCTTTCTCACCTGTGAGCCCAGCTCCCCGAGGTCAGCATCCCTCAGATGAGCCGCAGGGATTGGCTAGCGTCTTTCCCAACCTCTTGCTCTCATTTCTCCTCCGTGTTTGCTTCTTTGACTTCGAGAGGTGTCTGCTCCCTTGCCCTCCCAAACCGAAACTCCACGTGGCGTTGTGAAGCGGTGGTTGGAGCCTTTTACCTGACAGCAGCACTTCCATTAAAATACACACATTACTAGGCAGGCTTAGGAGTTAGTATATCCCTGCCCTGAGGAAGGCACTGGCAGTACCTTGCGCTCTTGGTCTCCCACGAGGTGACGGTGTTTATAGGAATAGGGATTTCAGGACTCTGTCCCCAGAATCTTGCCATCGATTAAATGGCTTTGGTTTTAACTTTGTTCCTCAGAAATCAAGGTGATGGCTCTTTAGCTTGAGCCAGGCTGCCCCCTGCTGTCCTTTGGGGGTGGTTAGAACTATAGTGTATCAAACGGTTTTTGCTTCCGTTGGTTCTGAAAGGGAGTTCAGGCCTTACAGTCCACTCCTGGCCATGCGGAGACGGGGCTGAAGCAGACGAGGCCAGGAGTTACCCCAGCACTTCCTAAGTTTGGTTTTCATTTATTTAATTTTTACATTAAAATAAATTATTTATTTTTTTAAGTTTATTTATTTTTGGCCGCATTGGGTCTTCACTGCTGCACACGGGCTTTCTTTAATTGTGGTGAGCGGGGGCTACTCTTCTCTGCGGTGTGCAGGCTTCTCATTGCAGTGGCTTCTCGTTTCAGAGCACAGGCTCTAGGCGCGTGGGCTTTGGTAGTTGTGGCTCACGGGCTCTAGAGCTCAGGCTCAGTAGTTGTGGTGCACGGGCTTATTTGCTCCGCGGCGTGTGGGATCTTCCCGGACCAGGGCTTGAACCCATGTCCTGTGCGTTGGCAGGCGGATGCTTAACCACTGTGCCACCAGGGAAGTCCCTCATTTTTTAAATTTTTGGCTGCATTGGGTCTTCGTTGCGGCGCGCAGGCTTTCTCTAGTTGTGGCGAGCCGGGGCTACTCTTCGTCGCGGTGCATGGGCTTCTCATTGTGGCGTCTTCTTTTGTTGTGGAGCACGGGCTGTAGCTGTGCAGGCTTCAGTAGTTGTGGCACACGGGCTCAGTAGTTGCAGCGTGAGGGCTCTAGGGCATGCCTAAGCTTGGTTTTTAAATTATGTGGCCGGGACTTCCCTGGTGGTTCAATGGATAAGACTCTGTGTTCCCAATGCAGGGGGCCTTGGTTCGATCCCTGGTCGGGGAACTAGATCCTGCATGCATGCTGCAACTAAGAGTTCGCATGCCACAGCTAAGAAGTCTGCATGCCACCACTAAAGATCCTGTGTGCTGCCACTAAGACCTGGTGCAGCCTAAATAAATAAATAAATATTTAAAAAATTACCTGGCCAAGAGAGTTGATAAATTTGCCTGAAAAGGCTCTCCCTGGTTGGGTGGGGAATGGGACGCTGTCCTGGAGAGAGGCTGACGGTCAGGGTCTGGGCTTGTACTGTTGCTGCAGAAGGGTGCAGGGTAGACAGGGGCCCCAGCAGGGAGGGGCTGTTGCCACGAGGTCTCTGTGACACCAAGTGGGGAGCTGGGCTGCAGCAGCCGAGGGGGCGGGAGACGGGCCCCCCGCTGCCTCCTCGCCCACCTGTGCCAGGTGGGCACCTGTGACCTCGCCTGTTGTTCTTGACATCCAAATGGTCATTTCTCCAGGCTCTCCGCCACGAAACAGGATGCTCTGGTAGATGAGAGTAGGTGACATGTAACTAGTGCTGACTGCAGGCCACACAGTTTCAGGCTCAGTATATGAGCCTCGCGTTCACGCCTCACAATACTCTTCCGATAACTTGGAGCCAGGTTTCAACTCCGAGCCTGGGCTTCCTGTTCCAGGAGCAAATAGGGCCCACGGCGGAGGGTGGTTGTACGGGTTGGATGAGTTGGTGCCTGTTACTTCCACGGTGCGTTCAGCTCTCCAAGCACTGTTCTGCCTCGCAAACTGGCTGCTGAGTGAGCTGGCCTTGGCCCTCACCTTCTCTGAGGCTGGAGTTCAGCTGTCACTGGGCCACTGGTGCCCACCTCACAGGTAGATATGGGGAACGTGACAGCAGTGGGAGTAACGTGTCCTCACGTGGAAGGCGCTTCACGAACGTCATCATGTGTTTGAAGGAGTTGGCGAGGCTGTTTGCTGGTGGGAAGCTTGCACGTGCGAGTGTGGGGGGCTGGGAGGGGGTCCCCAGAGGCCCAGCGCACATGGTCCTTGCTCGTCATGGGGCTGGGCTGGACCTCCTCCTGGGAGGCCGGTTAAACTCAGAGATCGGAGGCCACCCCAGAGTTTCTGCACTGTTCCGCCTTTAGTGTTGCTCCCACAGTGGGGACTGTGGTCCCTGGGGAGCCGGCTCTACGGGGGAGGAAGCCCCGGCACCGAGACCCTGAGGGAGGGGTACCCAGATGTGTCTCCCTTCCCACTGGAGTCCGCTTTGCAAATTGCAGTGTTCCCCAAAGTTCCAACCCCAGGGACAGAGTCAGGTAGTCTCGTAGATCAGTGGCCAGAAAAAGACCAGCCTGGGACCTGGACCTCCTGGGGGCCTGGAGCTCTCAGGAGCCCCCTGACCACGCCACCGTGAAGACCCCTCTTTTTCCTGGGACCCCTCTGCTTGGCTGCAGCTGTCCCTGCCACCTCCCCTGACTTCGTATCCTCTTCCGAGGTAGCAGCTGTATAGCTCATCCTACTGGCTTTTTCTTAGAAGGATGCAAACACTAGGGCTTTGGAAAGATGTTTTTAATAGCAACAGTTTGTGGACATCATGTGTGGCCATGTTCATGTAAAGGACCCTGCCTTTTCTCTGTCTCTCTCTGTCTCTCTGTCTCTCTCTCACGCACACGCACATACACACGCACACACACACACATTTTTTGAGCTGCAACTGGGAGGCTGAGCTGATCCCCCATCAGGCATCTCACCCTAGGGCAGATGTGTTTCCCGTGGGGCCCGTTCCTGCCCTCCTCCCCTTTCTGCTGTTGGCCTCATTCCTCTCCTCTTTCTCAGTACATTGAAGTCCTTGGATTCTACTGAAGACCAACCAGATTCATTAGAAAGAGCTGCTCCTTTCTTTGGCTGGGTCTGGACTTCTGGGGAATAGACGGAACAAAACTCTTTTGTCTTGGTCCAAATTGAGTTCACGCTGGACTCCAAAGAGAAGGTAGGAGGGCAGGGAGGCTGCCCATTGAGACGCGGGGTGGACGGTACCAGGCACCCGGAAGGTCTCTGGGAGTGATTTCTGGTTCCGTCCAGCAATCTCGGGGGCAGGGGACCATCAGCCCAAGACTGGGATGAGCATGGACCTGGGTGAGAACCTAAGTGTAGAGCGCTGGACTCCACTTCAGCTGCTGACTCTTTACAATGTCTCTGGAAGGGTCACCTTGTCAAAACTGGCCGGCCGGAGCAGGTGTCACCGCAGCAGCTGGGGCAGCAGTACCCAGGCACCCAGAGGCAGCAGGAACAGGGGGAGTGAGGCTGAGGTGTCCGAGGTGCCGCCACAGTCCTGGGCATTCTCCTGTGAACCCAGAGCATTCACGATGGGGTGACCGCCCCAGGCAGAGGTGGCCGGGAGTCTGGAGAGGGATCGCTGGGGCCAACTAATAGGGGCCAAGGGGCTGGGGAGAGAGGGAAGTTCCAGCAAGCGGAGGGAACACTGCCCCCTTTCTTAGACCCCTGCCTTCTAGGGGAAGGCAGAGGCTGCTCACTCAGCCCCAGAGCTGGACTCGAGCCTTCTCGCTGGCCCCAGCCTTGGAGGGGCTGTGGGCTCATCCTCTTAGAAGGGCTTCAGAGAAGCCCTGGACTCTGGGAGCATCTTGGGTGTGGAGGCAGCCATGTCCAGCAAGGACGGCCCCATGTACAAGGAGCCCAGCTACGTGGTGGGTGCACAGGGCCGGTCACCAGCGGTATTATGTGCCTAACGGTTTCCTTCTACTTGCTTGGACCACGTGGAGCTGAGTGCAGTGAGGGCTGTATGGAGAGGATGTGTTATAACGCACTGAGGGCCCCGACCCTGGGAGATGCGGCTCTCCTTGTAAAACACCCCTGGGTCCCTCCCGCTGACTTAGTATCTGAATGACACGGGGCCCAGCGTGAATGCACACGTATGGGTGATTCCAGTCATCCACGGAGGTGCCCTCACAGCTGCATCCACGTGTCCAGACGCTCTCGCATCTGAAGGGCACAAGCTCAGGGCTGAGGGTTTGGGGATGGAGCCCCCCCCCCCAGCCCCTACCTCTGGATGGAAGGCGTGGCAGGCATCCGGTCGCCGGCGGAGCTTCCGGGAGCGCATCTTGTCACACTTGACTGTGGCGTTATGTGCAGAATTCCCTGTTAAGGTGAACACACCTGCCGACGGAGCTGATACTGGAGACTCTGGGGGCTGAGCTCTGGAAGAACTGACCTCTGGTGGGACCAGCTGCCTTGGAAGCGGCTTCCGGGGTCAGAAGCAGCACCGGGGCCCCGGGGAGGGGGGAGGACAGGTAGCGATGCTCTTGGGGGAGGGGTGGTGTTGGTGGCAAAAGGGAGGCTGGCCCCTGCCTCTCAAAATCTGAGCCCCTCAGTGTCATGTCCTACCCGCCACCCCTCCCTCGCCCGTACATGCTGGAGGGTCGGGAGGATATATTTGACCTCCGTAGCCTCCTGCAGGACTGGCGGGAAGACGCTGCAGTCACAGGCGGGGTCCGTCACCAGGAGGAGAAGGTTGCTGGAGGGAATCTGTTGCATCATGAACGTCCTGCGGCAGAGAGGTTGGCTTGTGGAGGTTCCTGCGGCAGCTGGACCCTGGGCTTGTAGGGGAGGCTCTTTTGGAGGCGGGTGTGAGGAGGGGCCGGGTCAGCCCGGGGGGGGGGCGCAGCCCGGGAACCGTCCCAGCAACCGATGGGCTGCATGGCTTATTTTCCCCACGAGCCTTTGCAGCTGCTCTGCTCCTTTCCTAGCAGATTGGAAGTGAGGAAGCCCGGACATCTGCAGGGGAGGGGACAGGAGCTGCTGTTGACACACATGGGAACAGCAAGTCAGGACTGTCCCAAGCAAACTGGGCTGCGTGGCCGCCCCTGCTCCGGGTGGGGATGCAGTGCTCGCGCTGGGCCGTGAGGTGGTCCCACAGTCCCACACGCCGCCTGGAGGGCAGGGAGCGCAGGTGCAAGCCAGTTGTGGTCCCTCGCTCGGCCAGTGCGTTGGCGACAGCCACCGCCCGGCGTCTGCTATGGGGTGGAGGACTTCCTACATGCACGTGCGCACACACACACGTGGACACGCACATGCATACATACACACGTGCACACAGGCACACGTATATATTTAACCTTCACCGCGCCGTATGAGGTTGGTATTATCCCTGTTTTGCAGGTGGGAAAACTGAAGCCAGAAGAGGGTTAAGTAATGCGCCCAAGGTCACGCAGCTCCTCTTAAATCAAGTCCGTCTACTCTGAGGACTTGGCTTTACCCACACTGTTCGTGTATCCGCACGGCCAGCCTCTGAGATAAGTGTACAAATAACAATATTCCCGAGAAACTGGCTGCGGTGGTGGTAGAATCCCTCCCTCCAGCACAGCCTAGGGGAGACCATAGCCTCGGGGTCAGGACAGAACCTCCTGGGGGTGGGGCGGCCTGGGGCCCAGGTGAGAGTCAGCGGGCCAGAACTTTCAGCCAGGCCTCCCTTCCTCCCTGGGTCAGGGCCTGGCGGAGCTGGGGGACCAGCGACCTCCCCTCGGGAGTGGGACCCAGGGATGGAAGTGCCAGGTGCCCCAGCCATTCCCAGGAGCATCCTGGGGCCTCTCAGCCCTGTGTGGACGGACGTCTAAGGGAGAGCTGGCGCCCCTTCCTCGAGCCTGCCCTGGCCTCGGCCGCCTCTCCGTCCCCGGCCAGCCCCGCACTTGGTGCCCTGGGTGTGCGGCCTGTGGTCTCTGCTCTGAGCCTTGCCCGCGGGTATCCCTCCCCCGTCCCGCTCAGCCCCTCTCACTTCTGGCAGCTCCCGCACTCCACGACGCCGTTGGCCCCCCGGATGGCCGTCTCGTGCACGAACACGGGGTAGGTGGTGTCGCAGGGCTGCAGCACGTCCTGCTTCTTGTGCTTGTGGGCTGTGGGGACACGGAAAGGGCGTGGATTCAGGGGCGCCTCGGCCACAGCTGCGGGGATGGGCTTTGATGCCCCGGGCAGTGCGGTCACCGCGCCAGGAGTGAGACGCCCGTCCACTGGCAGGTGGCTCCCGGCCAGGACTTGGGGCCGGGGGAGGGGAGTGGCTGCGTGTGGGTGACGCGCTTGGGGACCCTTGGGGATACCCGTCTCTCTCTTCACCATCAGCAGTGATGTCCAGGGGCTGAGAGGAGGGCAGGGGCTGGGGGGGGCCCTGGGAGACGGCAGCCCTTCGTCCTCTCCCCCCTCCCTCCCTGCAGGGGTCCCAGCGGGCGCCCTGCAAGGGGAAGTTCCTGGACAAGCCCTGGGTCTGCCCCCGCCCCCTGCCCCCGTGGCTACTTGGAGAGCCAGGCGGGGGCCCCACGCCCAGCCTCCTGGGCTCCTCAGTGGGGCCTGTGTGGTCACTCGAGTCGGCTCAGAAAGGACTCAGCTAACACAGGGCAAAGGCCTGGCAGCCGCCCCAGAGGGCCCACGTCCACCCCTGGGGGAGCAGACCCCGCTCGCCCGCGAGGGGCCACGGCCTCGGGACCACGCAGATTTCCTCCTGGCGCTGTAAGCGCTCTCAGACCAGGAGAGGGCTGGGGTGCTCCATTTCCCTGGGGCAGGGCTGCGCTTGTGTGGGATGAGCTCTGGGCTACACCCACACCCCGAAGGAGCAGGGCTGTAAGTTGGGAGGGGCCTTTGGAGTCAGGGGGTCCAGATGGAGGGAGCTTCCCGGGAAGCGCCCAGCCCAGCGCCCAGCTCCTTGGCTGCCCTACTTACAGTGATGGAAGACGGCCTTGGCTGCCCAGGGCCCGTGCACGGCATGGTGCGGGCGTGATGTCACACGGGATGAATGACGTCACATGGGATGGATGATGTCACACGAGGTGGATGATGTTACACGGGGTGAATGACGTCACATGGGATGGATGATGTCACGTGGATTGGTGGTACCCCGGGATGGTGTGACGTCACACAGGGGTGAGGGAAGGTGATGAGAGAAGCCAACAGGACAGATGTGAGCGGTGGACTCTGGAGCCCCCTGCCCCTCCCCCTGGGGTGACGGTTTCCGGGTGGAGGCTGGAACAACACTCACCCTCGGCCCCGCTGTCCCCACGCCAGGAGCCCCAGGCGCTCCACTCCAGCAGGAGCCTGTCGGGCACAAGTGAATCTTGGAGACCTGCTTGCCTCTCCAGTGGGGCCCTAAGCTGTCTGCCTCTCGCCCCCAGGACACCCTTGTCCCTGCTGAGGGCTCCTGGTGGCAGCGGCATGTAGGAGGGGCGTCCCATACAGGCCTGGCCGGTTCCACCTGGGGACCTCACCCTCCTCCCTTGGGGTCGTGGGGACCTCGGCAGCTCCCCTCAAAGGGTTCCCTCATAAACCACCCCTGCACAAAGCCCCCCAGCCCCTCACTCACAGCAAGAGCTCGTTCACCAGCCACCTGGTAGCAGTCAGGAGGGCAGAGATGGGCTGGGAGGAGAGGGAACACACTGTGAGCCCCAGGGCCCCCTCGCTCTGCGCCATCAGAGACCACACCCCGGGGTCTCCTCCACCCCTTCCCGGAAGCGGAAGCAGTGGAAAGCTGCGTTTTCTGGGAAATTCCTACTGTAGGGCGGACGATGCCCATCATCACACTGGGTGGCATCTCTGGGGTCCCTGATGATGTGTGGACGGCACTGGGGGTGAAGGTGGGGAACCAGTCAAGAAAGGGGCTGCAGCCTGTTCCTCTGCCAGAGCAATCACCCTGAGGCCGCCCAGATAAGACCCTGGTGCGGGGGAGCGGGCTGCGTGCGGGGGGGCACTGGGAGAGGACTGAGTGGCCCTGGGGCCCTGGAGAGAAAGGGACAGGCTGGCGTCTGGCGGGGGCGGGGTCTGGGGTGACACTCACGCTGACCAGGGGCTGGGAGGCGCTGTGGTGGTGGGTCGGAGGTTTGCACATGGCCTGGTAGTCGTACATGGTCACTCTGAAACCAGAAGCAGGGCATGGCAGTCCGGACCCCATCCCCCACCCCGCCCCCGCCCTGGGGGAGTTCGCAGCCAGGTTTTTGGACACCCGGATCCAGGAGGGTGCGTGATCAGCAGGTCAGAAAACGATATTTCTGTTCTTGGGCTGTTTCAAAGACAACGAACGGCAAATCTGGTTTTCCTGCTAAGGGTCACATGACCTCAGCCCCTCTCCCCGCTCTCCGTCCTCCCCCCTCCCCTGCCCCCATCAAGTTCCAGGCTTCAGAAAGGCTGCTTCTGGAGCCCTGTGGGGCTCACTGTGGGTTCTGAGGTCGGGCTCTGAAGTCTGTCTGGTCCATTTAGCATCCGACCCCCCCTCCTCAGTGTGTATTCCGGGGGTGTGTGTGTGGCGCCTGCCCTACTTACCGGCTGAACACCCCCATGCTGAGCAGCTGGGTCATGAGGGCGCCGTCCACCTCCCCCAGGAATCGTCCCATCTGTGAGGGCGAGGAGGGGGGAAAGCAGGGTGAGGACATTGCTCTGAGTGCCAGACTTTACCTGTGTTTGGGTTTCCTCTCCAGACGCCCTTGAATCGTGGCCCATCTGACTCCGCTCCACTGGCCCCTCTCCTGGGACAGCTCCAGCCACGCCTCTCAGTGCTTTTAAATTCTAAGTTGGTGTGAAATTAATCTAGGCGTTACAATCAGATTTGTTTTTTAAAAGGTGCAGAATTCTTTGAACACTTCTGGGTGAACCGCGTGCAGGAAGGTGAAACTTGATTTGTCGTGTGTGTTTTATGCACGTGCATGTGTGTGTGTCTGTGTTACCAGACAGCGAGATCCTGGCGGGCGGATCCCCAGAGGCCATGGTGATTGTTTGCGCATTTGCTGAAGGGCAGAGTGAGTGAAGCGACCAGGGCGAGGCTGAGTGATCTGAGCCTCCTGATCCGGGTGGAACTGAGGCTCCTGGTGAGGCTGGCTCCCTCCCCACGAGCCTGTCCCCCAAGTCTGTCCTGACTCCAGGCTTATTCACCAATATCCCCACTGTCCAGACCCCTGATTCTGGAAGGGGAGTTTCCTGAGAGTAAGACAAGCTCCTGGACACTGGGGAAAGGTGCCCCCCGTTCAACGTGACCTCCAGGACAGGCTGCCCTGGCAGAGAGCACCCGCCTCTTCTCCGGGAGGGCAGCCCCCGCTGGCACCATGGAAGCAACAGGCCTCCCTCCCTGGGCCCCGGGATGGACCTGGCAGAACAGGGAGTGTCACCTGGGCCTTCCGGCACATGAGCCCAGGTGGCAAGGTGCGTCCAGACCACCACCAGAGTCCTGGGCAGTGGTCCTTGGACCTCATTACATTCGGGGGGTGGGGGGAGCTTGCAGTGCAGGTGGTCGCCCACTCCCAGTTTCTGGTTCACTCGGTCTGGGGCGGGGCCTGAGAACTTGCATTTCTATCAATCCCCCAGAGGCTACTGGTCCCCCTACCGCACTCTGAGGCCCAGGGAGGAAAGGGGGGAGGGGCAAACGAAGGGGGAGGGGCCAGGTCACGGGCCCTTGAGGCTCTTGGGTGTGTCTGGGGAGGGGGTAGGGGTCTTTGGTGGGACAGCCTGGATGGGTCACAGTCGCCCAGCCTCCTGGGCCTCAGGGCTCTGTACCCTTCCCCTGCGTGTAGGCTGGACCCAGCGACCTGCTTCTAGTGAACGGAACACGGTCCAAGTGGCGCTGTCCCTTCTGAGAGCCGGTCCCAGGGCACCGCGGCCTCATGCCGCTGACATTCGCTGGCTCTCCGCAGCCCAGGAGGCCCCCGGGGCAGCGGGATCTGGCCCTTCGCAGGTCAGGCCCCGCTGATGCTTCATGGAGACCCCGAGCCTGGCCCGCCCGCCGAGCACACCGGGCTCCTCACCACAGAGGCTGGGAGATCGTGGGCCTTGGGGTGTAAGCCCTCCAGCTGGGGGTGACTTGTTACAGAGCAACAGGTAAGTGCGGCAGGGCTGTGGAGTGAAGGAGTTTTAAAAAAGTAGAAATGGCTGGATGGCTGGACAGTCAGCGCCCGGCTTCCAGCTTTGTGCTCCGCGGACCTTCAGGCCAAGCCTCACTCTAGTCTGCAGTGTCCACCGAGCACAGGCGTCGTGACTCCTGACACAGGGCTGCCCGCACACGCCGTTACCCCCTCGAGCCGTCTCAGAGCCTCACAGCCCAGTCTGGGGTCAGAGCCGTCCAGGGGGAGGAGACCGCCACCCCCAGAGCCCTGGCACCAGCCCCGGAGACTGACAGGGGCTCGGCGGGAGGCTGACCCCTGGCAGACCGGATGCCACACCCACCAGCCCAGCGAGGACGCCAGCCCCGCCCTACAAATTCTCGGTCCCATCAAAGCCACTGCTCCCACAGCCTGCTCCCCCTCCCGGGAGGGCTCTTCTAGAACCTCCCCCCAGTCGCGGCTCTACGTGTATCTCTAGGTTCAAAGTTTGCCTCTTCTGCAGCCATGAGCTTTTGGGTTAATAACCTAAACTGGCAGAGCCTCAGTTTGTCCCTCGGGTATAAAATGAGCCTAATAATGTCACCAGAGATGATGGAGGGACGTCCCACCCCTGATGGGGCCTGGTTGGGGGGGGGGAGGGGGCTGTGTGGAAGCCCCTGGAAGGTCCCAACCCTGTGAAGAAAACTAGATTTCACTTACGTCCTCTGTTTTACAAAGGATGTGAGGTGCCTTTTAAAACTACACACGGGGTGATAAGATAATGTAATGGCTGAGCAAATAAGGGTAAATACGCTGAGTAGACACGTACTTAGAGAAATATAAGTCTGAGTAACTTTGCTGTCATAGATCGGCTCGCTCCCCGCGGCTCTGCGGCACCCGGGCACCCAGACCTGAGAAATCACGCAGCCCAGGCCCTTATTCCAAGAGGGGGAGATGGGCCCAGGCCACCCAACCACACGTCTGATTAGTGGCAAAGCTCCCGCTGGACCACACACCGTGTCCCTTAGGCTGGAGGCCCCTTGATGCTTCTGGCTCATTTCAAGGCATCGCTTTAGGTGAATGTGTTCAGCACTGGTTCAGGTGTAATTTCTGGCTAAATAAATAAGTTGGGGCTCAGCAAATACAAGGTTGTGGCTGTACCTTCTCCTCAGCCGGTCTGGGCACGGGGGCTTCCTGGGTGCGCAGCCGTGCCGTGTGGTGGGGGCTGCCACCGTTCACTCCCTTCGCAGCAAAGCCAGGTTGGAGGGTTAGGACAGAATTTCCCACAAGGGAGGTCCAGACGGGAAGCGGGAAGGCCAGGACCCGGCCCCAAGGAGATAGAAGGGTGGGCGCTGTGGCCTGTGTGTCCCCCAGATTCACATGCTGAAACATGCCCCCCAGGGCAGAGCCCTCACAGTGGGGTTGGTGCACTTAGAAAAGAGACCCCAGAGGCCTCCCTGTCCCTCGCACCAGGAGGGGGCACAGTGAGAGCCCTGCAACCTGGACCGGGCCTACCCCGGCCCCTGGCACCCTGGTCTCGCACCTCCTGCCCCCAGAACTGTGGTTTGTAAGCTGCCCGGTCTGTGGGTTTTGTTACAGCCGCCTGAACGGACTGATGGGAGAGGGGAGAGGCAGAGGGGGGTAGGGGGTGGGCAGTAGGAGCGGGTGTAGGACTCTGGGGGAGGCCCCCAGGGCAAGGCTGCAGACAGAAAAGCTGGGGCCTCATCATGTGGACAACTCCCTACCAACAATCGTGGGAGAAGACCCGAGACGTAAGATTTCCTCTGGGCGTGTGAGTTGAGAAGTCTGGATTTGGGGGTCTTGTGGTGCTGGCTGTGGTTCTAGGAAGAGACTCCGTTTTCATCAGACCTTTTCCTCTAGTTGGCCCTGGGCCGGGATTGCTTCTGGGCTTTCTCTGACCGTCGAGGCCGCTGGGCCTCCCGAGTGCCTTACCTCCTGGGGCCTCTCCGAGATCAGGATGAATCCGTTGTTGTCTATGACGAAGCAGTCCAGGTCCTGGGAAGAGACCCAGAAGGAGGTCAAGGCCAGGCCCTGCTGCTGAGCCCCGGCCCCTGCCTGCCCGACCGTGTAGGGAGGCCCTCTGTGTGGAGCCCGGGCTGCAGGGAAGGAGGGGCTGGCCCATCGGGAGGACGCGGGCTGGGGGCTGCTTCCCTCTCCCACCGTATTCCCCCCGTGGGGAGCTCACACTGTCCTGGCAGCTCTCCGGGCACGGACCCTCCGCAGCGCCGCACTGGAGGGAAGAGGGGAACCATGAGCTGTGCACCTGTGTGTGTGTGTGGTGTGTGCGTGTGTGTGATGCATCCGTGTGGGGTTGGAGTCCACGGCACACCTGTGATGTGTGTGCAGGGGTGTGCCCCATACCCGTTTGGTGAATGTGGTGTGTACTCAAGGGGTATGTGCACGGTGTGACGTGTGTGTGTGCTTGTGTGGTGCGCCCGTGGCGCGTGCCTGGCGTGTGTGCCTTGCATGTACGCGCGGGGAGTGTGTGCTGGGGGGTCCGGGCGCTGAGATGCAGGCAGGGCCTTGCTGGTGGCAGCAGCCAGGTGCACAGGTCGGGGGTCCTCACCCTGAGCGTCCAGCCCCCCCCCCCGACCCCTGGCACCCACCTGCCGGGTGGCCGCCCAGAACGTACGCCGCAGGAACTCCATCCTCATCTGTACGCCCACGGCTGCCAGGAGCGGGCCAGGCCAGGCCATGGGGGTGTTTGGGGACGGGGTGGGGGTGGGGGGAGAGAGAAGACGTCAGATCTGAGTCAGAGGGAGAAGGCCCATGAGCGGGGGGTGGGGGGGCACTAGCAGCCTGCAGACTAGCTTCCTGGTGGGGGCACCGGCGGCTCCGTATCTGCATCCCTGGAGCTCGAGGCAGGCACCCTGGGAAGGCCGCTCTCCCCTTTCCCACAGAGACCGAGGCTGGATTTCAGGGCCTTCGTGGGTAGTTACAGCCCCTCCCCCCGGCTCCGCTCCGGCCCCCCAGCCCAATCTGTAAGAAGGCTCCTTCCTCGCAAGTTGGGCCCGTGTCGCCCAGGCCTGCAGGAGGCTCCCAGCCCCAGAAAACCAGGCTTTGATGCTGCTGCTCACAAGGGCCGCCACGCCGCTCTGGTCCCCAAACGCTTGGAGAATGCAAGCCAGTGCCCAGATGCCAAGAGAAATCTGGGGCCAGAGAATAGAAAGAAAGCCAGGTTATAGTGAAAGAAAAAGAATAAAGAAACGAGGCCGGCCTCCTACCGTCAGAGACAAGAATATAGAAAGTGTGCTGAGTGCCAGGCCCCCTGCGTCCTGAGGTCGTGCCCACACAGCAGGCCAGCTCTGCTATCGCTGGGGCTTCACGGCCGGGGAAGCCTCGCCCGAGCCGCCTGGCCCCTGAACACAGAAGCAGGACCCACGCACCGCTGTCTCTAAGGCACCTCACCTCTCTCCTCTGGCCTGACTTGAGCCCCCGTCGGGAGGGGGCTGACAGGCCTGGGCAAGCTCCCCGCTCAGGGCCCGGTGCCCTCATCTGTGATGCGGGGATGGGTCGGGGTTCCAGCCACTAGGCCGTGTTCACAAGACATTCTGCAGTCACCCCAGTGACGGCTCATTGGCGAGACTTTGCATCATATTCGGGGGCTTCTTTGTTGCTGCAAGGTCCGGGGGGCGGGTAAAAGGCGTGGGCCGGAAGGGGACTGGTAGGCCCACATCTCGGTTCATGACAAAGAGGACAGACCCAGGTGCAGCACCTGAGCGGCAGGTGAGGCGTGCTCCCCTCCCCCCATTTCTCTCTAAGGCTGCGGGAGGCCCCTCGGCCCCTCCCCTCATTCTTCCTGTTAGGACCACCCTTGATGTTCACTTTAGACAGATTTCTCTCACCTGTGGAAAAAGGCTGCATGAAAGAGAGGAACCTCCTAACAGTTGTCAGAGGGGAGTCACACGAAAGCTTAGGATGTTCCAACCTTTGGGATTTAGGGACGCTTATTTACCGTGACCTTGGCCTCTGGGCCAAGGCTCTCAGACTCTCCCGAGCGAGACTCGGCCTCTCGATGTCTCGCCGCCAAGTCTCCTGGAGTCCCGGCATCTCTGAGCTGGGAGAAATTCTGTGATTCCTCCACAGGGAGTCTTGAGACAGCGGGGTTGGTGCCCATCTAATGAAGCAGGATTTTGAGGCTTGTGGGTAGAGATGGGAGGAGTGAGACCTCAAGCCTGTTCTCCGGAGCCAGGCTCCGTCTCCGTGGAACCACGCTCCGTCTCCGTGGAACCACGGGCTCCTCCAAGGCAAGCCGCGCTCCTAGGATTTACGACTTCCAGCTGCCTGCTGCCGTCCCCCTTGGGTCACCAGTAGGCATCTCAAACTTCACGACTTCAAAACCTAACTGGCTTTTCCTCCCCAAACCTCCCCACCTACCGAATTGTTACCATTTTCCCGTGTCCCACCCAGGTGCTACCGCCTTTGTCCAGAACCTCATGCATCTGCCCACTCTCTCCACCCCTCCTGCTACCCCCAGAGCCACCTGGATTAACGCCACAGAGCCCTGAGCGGGTCGCTCCCCACAGAACCATGAGAGGGACCTTCCTGAAGATCAAATCCCGTCTCTCTCTTGCTAAAAACCTTCCAAGGCCTTCCCGCTGCCCTTAGAACAAAGTTGAAATTCCTTTGTAATTTGGTGTCCAAGGCCCCAAGGCAGCTGGCCCGGCCACCAACCTCTGACTTCAGCCCAAATCCTTCTCCCTCAAACAGGCCAAGCCTCTTCCCACCCCGGGGCATTTGCACCAGCTGCTTTCTCCCTCTGGGAATGCTCTTCCCTAGAACTTCAGGAGGAGGCTCCTTCTCATGGTCGGATCTCAGCCCAAACAGCGTCTCCTGGAGCGGCATCCTGACTTCCCAGATAACGCAATCCTCCCTGCGGCCGGCCGGCCGTTCACCCTCTATCTCATCACTCTTTTTGTTTTCTAAGATGCATGACTTATTTACTTAATTCTCATTTATAGTCTGTCTTGCCCCGTTAGCATGGGGGCTAACAGCAGGCGGGAGGGTGGGGGGTTGAGTTCCGATACCTGCACCTAGGAGAGCACCTAGCACGCATCGGGGCTCAATAAATATTTTTTGAGCTAAATAAGTAAGTGCTTGTGAATTCCACTGAGTCGGTCACTTGGCTGGGAAGCCAGTTCTGCAAGCCTTCCCCTTACCTCCGGTGTGGGCACCTTCATCCACGTGGAGCCCCACCCTTCTGTAGATGCGGGACAGAATGCTAGCGATCTAGCCGGGCTCTGGTGCCCTCGAGGACCCAGGAGGGAACCCACAAAGAGACGGGGAATTCAGGCGAGACACGAGAAGAACCTCCTCCAGGGAGAACTGTTAGCCGCGCTCTGCCACGCCTGACGGCTTTACCTCGGGGCTCGAATTGTTACATCCTTCTGTTCGACGCCTGCCTCACAACCCAAACTGTGCTTTTCCACCCCAGACACCGCGAGAGCCCAGCCTTCTCCTGAGAGACTGCAGGGCGGCCCTCGGGCCCCGTTGCCTCGCTCCAGTGGACCCCGGGCTGGCCACCCTGCCCCCAGCACCTCCTGCAAGCCTGCTGTGTGCGGCAGAGAATAGCCTTTGGTGCCGGGCTTTGCAGACAGGGCAGAGCGCATGGTGAGGAGAGAGCCGGCCCGGCCGAGGGCAGGCGAGGCCTCCATCCTTCCAGGCTGCTTCCCCCTCCGGGCCTGTGCTTGGCGGCTCCTTGTGTTAGAGCCCGACCTCAGTCCCCAGGGGGACCTACCACAGTCGGATGGAGGAGGAGCGATTGGACCCCCTTCCTCCTGCCCCAGCCTGGCCTGTCCCCCTTGGGGGCCGGGTCCCGCCTTCCCTCTGCCTGCCTTCCTGCAAAGCAGCTTTTCTCTAGGACCCGCGCTCGGCTGGCAGACAAAGAGCCTCAGTAAGGCCACAGGCGGCAGGCGGCTTATCAAGATGCACCTCTTTGCTCTGCGTCCTGGCTGTCACCTGCGTGCTGCTTTGTCATCACAGACGGCGAAACAAAACAGCTGTGCTGCACACACAGAAACCCTCCCCGGGGGGGGGGGAGCATGCCCCGGGGGGCAGAAACTCCATCGTGCCCCGCGCCCTCCCATCCACTTTGTCCTCGAAACCCAGTTGCAGGCTGTGCTGACCTGTGCGAGGGCTGCGGGGTCAGCGGGGGCCCATCTTTCAGGCACCAGCTGGGGAGCCGGTGCCCAGGGACCCCAGAGACCTGGTCATCCCTCCTGGTCACTGCAGGGCAGCCCCGGGCTGTGGGGCTGACGGGCAGCTGATGGCGGGCTGGCGTGCAACACAGTCCAGCCTCTGGGCCCCGGACACCCGCTGGGCTCTTCCTTCCGGCTCATTCCTCACTCAGCCTGGCGAGGTGGACCCCTCTTCCGGGACAGCCCCCGGTGTAGGAAAGGGGGTGAACCACCCACAGAAAGCTGCCACGCGTCCTCTGTGATACGGGTCGGAGAAGAAGGTCCCGCGGGCACTAGCCTGGGACGGTGCACCAGGACATGAGCTCTGGTTGAGTTTTCAAGGAGCGGGATGTACCCCGTGGGTGAGGAGAGGGTCCCAGACTCAAGGAAGGACACACACTCTACTGCAGCTGGGGGACAGGAAGCGTGTTTGGGGGCAGGCGAGGTGCGTGTGACATGGGCGTGGGGTGGGAGACAGGGGATCCCTGCGGTGTCGGACGGCGGAGCAGACAGAGAGGGTGTGGGAGCATCCTGAGTCAGGGGGGTCTCTCAACCCGCACCCAGGGCTGACAGTGGATCCCCCAGAAAGCAGGCGGAATGGAAAAGGGATGCCAGAAACATGCCACGTGTCTGGCTGTCAGGCAGGTTTCAAGAGATGCCAGGAAGGTCACCTCCGGTCCAGCTCTGGCCGCCGCTCCTCCCCTGACTCGGTGCCTGGCTTTCTTTCCTTTGGATCAACGCTTGCCTTCCCTTGGAATATCAGTTTCTCCCACTCCTTTGTCCTGATTGGCTGGTAAAGACGTCTCTGAGTTCTCTATACCAGTCTCTTCCCATCCAGCCCAGAGCCAGGAGCAGAAGCCAGGCCCGGGAGGTGGGCTGGGTTTGGCCCCTCCTCAGGGCTCACCCCAGGGTGCCCCAGGCAACCTGACCCCAGGCCCCCGGCCCAGCCTGCCTGCATTTCCCTCCCCAGATAGCCCCGGTCTGGGGTCACGAGGCTCAGTGACCTCTGCGTGACCGTGTGCCCCCGGCTGTGTGGCCTGGGGCCCCTTTCCGAAGGACCACCAGGCAGATGGGCCCCCGTGCACCCCTCCAGGTACCCCCTCTGGAATAAGCCGCCCCTTGACAGAGACCCAGATCAGCTTTCCCTTCCTACAGGCAGGGTGGGAGATACTGCCCCCACCTCCGAACAGGATGCAGACCCAGCTTCCCGGAGCCTTTGTCCCCTGGGTCCTGCCCCTGTGTCCCCAAAGGCAAGGGGAGAGGAGATAAAGCCAGAGGGGGCGGCAGCCAGGGCAGGGAGAACCTGCGGGGGTGGGGAGAGAAAATAGAGGACCTGGTAAACAGTCCTCCTCCCGCTGGAGTTCATGGCAGCGTCTCCCCCTGAAAAGGGAGCGTTTCAAGGGTGAGCGCCTCCGGTGTGTGTGCGCCTGTGTGTCCGCCTTCCGTGCGCCCGCCTTCCCGTGTGCGCGCCTGTCGCTGTCATCACGGACATTCCCCCGCTGTCACTCCGCTGCTCTCCGCTCCGCACACGCGCTCCCCTCCCCGCCTGCCGCTCTCCGCGGCTCCCGAGACCCGGCCGCCCGCCCGCCGTGGGAGACGGCCTCAGGCGTTCCTTCCTCCCGCCGGGGCTCTGCGTGCCAGGTCCTGCTGGGGGATCAGGCTGGTGCTGCTGCGCTCGCTGTCTCCTTTCTCCAGGAACCCCAGGAGGGGCTCACTGGACGGCTCAGACCACTTGATTCAGGGCGCTCGCTGGGGTGCGGAAGGTGAGTGCCGTGCGCTGGGCAGGGGCGCGGGGGGCGGGTGCAGGGGCCAGGCTTGGGGCCGAGCCCATCTCCGCTGGGTTCCTTGCCTGCATGGACAGCTGCTTTGCCTCCTGCCTGGGGGCAGTGGCTGGGGCTGGGGCGGTGCTCAGGACCGGACCCCTGGGCAGCCGAAGGACACAGGGAACTCTGACCTCCCAGCGTTGGGGACAGGAGCTGGGATTCTGCTGGGGAAGGAGGGCAGGAGGTATTGCCAGTGCCGGATGACAGGCCCGGTGGCATAGAAACCGGTCCCTGCAGCATGGGGGGCGCCAGCCAGGAGCCCTGTGCCGCCTGCATGCCCGGCTCAGCAGGCAGCCCCAGGGACTTGGGTGCCAGGGGGAAGGGGGTGCTGGTGACAGGGCCGGCACACAGGACGTCTGTGGGGTGGCAGGCTGGAGGGCTGGCGCCGAGGCGGGGGCAGGGACCAGGGGTGCTGACCGGCCTCTACAGGACGCCCTCAGCGAGGCGCGCTGGCCTCTAGCAGGCTGTCCTTGGACAGGGGTGCAGAGGGTCCCCCCAGCTGGACCTGAGTCCCCGGCTCGTATGGGGGGCGTGGCCGGGAGTGGATGCGGGAGAGGAGCCTCGGAGCCCTTCCTCCGGCCCTTCCTCGAGGCTCCAGCTCTGCTCCCAGCCTGCCTGGGCCCGGTTGGGGCTGGGGTCCCCCAGCTGCACACCCTCTCTACCTACGAAAGAGCTCAGGAAGCCTTGGGGGGCGGGGTGGACTCAGCTTAGGGGTGGCTGGTATACGGCCGGGGCAGGACGGAGGCCGTCTGACCGGGAGCCCCAACCTCCCCACTCACTCTCGGGGCCCTTTATCCTCTCCCTGAGCTGCTGTCTGCCTGTCTGGGGTGGCTGGTGGGGACACTGGCACCTGGCTGTCAGGCCTGGCTCAGACTGACACCCAGCAGCTTAGCTAACTACGGGGCCGGGGAGTGCAGCTGGGACGGGACCCGCGGCCGTGTCCCCCTCCACACCGGCACAGGCTCCATCCAGCTTTGCCAAGAGAGGGAGACCAGGGAAGCCGGCTGGGGGTGCCAGGAGGAGGACGGGGGGTGGGGGGAGCTTCTTCAGCAACCGATCTGGTTCCTTTGGGGTTTGGCTGGAAGCTGCGCCTGGGACAAGCAAACCCTGCTCCCATTTCCAGCCCCCAACGCTGAGGGGCACGGGGAGGGGGGTGTTTTAGGGCTGGGGTGCCTGGGGAGGCCTCCCCCCTCCTCCTACACAGATCAGGCCTCTCTATCCTGCCTGCCTGGGTCCACCCCCCCCCCCAACCCCCGAGCCAGGCCCGCGGGCCCAAGAGCAGCTCCTGCGAGGGGTGATGGGGGCTTTTCTCCGCTTTCCAGAGGGTCTGGTTGGGAGTGGGAATGTCTGACAAGGAAGGATGACAAGGAAACGAGGCTGCAGGAAGGCGGGCATGAGAACGGGGCACGCGTTTAAAAATGCACCAGGGGGTTTGTCTGTTCCAAGTACAAATTTAGAGATTTAAAAAAACCAGCTTCCGCGCTGCCTGGGCCGCGTGTGTTACGGGGATGCCAGGCAGGGAAGAGGTGGGAAGGGCCTGGACGGCCAGACCGGCGGCTGCAGGTGGAGCGCGCGGCCTGGACGGCACCCCCAGGGCTCAGCGTGGGCGCCCGCTGTCCCCCTGTCCGGGTGCCCCTCAGCCCGGCCGGGCGGGTGGGAAGGTGCTGCCCTTGAAGCCCCAGGCGTGGCCTCCGTCCCGTCCCTGCCGCTCGGTAGCCCATGACCTTCACCTGTCTGCACAATGGAGGGGCGCAGAGGCCTTGTCCCGGGTTGGGGAACCTTGACCAAAGGGAGATCCCTGGGGAGGGGGTACACGGCAGGCCAGCAAGACGTCCCAGGGGGCAGGAGCCTCAGGTCAAGGCACAGTGGGCGCTGATGGCTGTGCGGCTTGGACACTGACTTGGGGGGATGGACGTGACCACGCAGCACCAGAGGAAGGGTGCGGACGCCAGGCCCGGGTGGGTTTGCTGGAGGTTTCCGGCTGGAGACTGAGCCAACCCTGGCCGGAGGAGGAGTGGGGGGCAGAAGCACAGAGGGGTCAGGGTGCCCACCCTAACCTGGGCGTCGGCGGGGGTGGGAGCGAGGCAGGCTGCTCCTCCCGTGGGGAAGGGAAGCCGTCCCCGCCCCCGCACCCCCAGTCTCGGGGGGATGCCACACCCCATGTGACTCCGCAGGAGCCCGTGGGCCCTTCTGCCCTGCTGCCACCCCCGCGGGGCTCCCAGCCCACCTCCTCACCTCAGCCCGCCACCCCCTCCGCAGCTAGACCCCTGCCTCCCTCTCCCCACTGCATCTGTGATGCCCCCGGGAAGAAGGCTGGCGGGGAGGGGGCGACCCGGCTTGATGAGGGCACCCGCGTCGGGCGCAGAGAGGCAGCGGAAGGACGAGGAGAGGCCGGTCGGCGTGAAGCGCTGCACAAACGCGAGGGTGCAGCCCTCCCCCTGCTCCAGGAGCCTCCACGCGCAGGCGGGTCAGCAGAGCCGGCCTCCAGGCTCATGAGGCCGCTGGTCAGTAGCTCTGTCGCCAGGCCGCCTGGGCCCTGGCTGCACCCTCCCACTGCCTGCCCTTAGGCAAGTTACTACCTGTCCCCAGTCTCCGTGTCCCCATCCGCAAAATGGTGTCAACAGTGCTTCTAACCCCAGACAGTTGTTGCGGGGACTGGGAACCATACACAGGTGTTTCCCCGCGGGCATGGTTTCCCCCCATGCGGAGCCCTCCTGCAGAGCTGTTACCGCCAGCATCCCCCATCGCCGCCGCCCCCGGCTGCCCCGGCCCCGGCCATCCCCCGCTGCGGCCTCCCGGGAGGTGCCGGGGTCTGCGCTGCTGGGAGAGAAGTGACCTGGCCCAGGGCTTCTCGAACGTGACCAGGTACGTTAAGAGGCAGATCCTGACCCCGTCGGCCTGGGCCAGGTCTGGGAAGCTCCTGGTGGGGCTGCTGCTGCTGGCCCGTGGACCACGCTGGAGTAGCAGAGGGCTGGGGCCCAGAGCCCGTGTTCCTATCCTGGGGGGGCGTCGCTCGGCCTGCAGCTCCTCAGCCCCATCCTCTATCCTGATTCTCTCAGCAGAGCCCAGCGAAGGAGGCTGGGGACCCCGCTGGGTCCACCCTCCTCTCTGTGTCCCTGTCCCTGGGACTGGGACAGAAATGCCCACAGGCTGTGGGGCTTGGAGCCCCGAGACCGCCACCTCACTCGTTTCCGTTGCCCGTTCTCCCACCTGGGTGGGGACTTCCCTCCCAGACGGTGTGAATTTATTCCGCAGTGGCCACGCCTGCCTGAGCTGCTGTGCTCCTGGCATCCTAATGTAGGTCACCCCTTTCCTAACGAGGTAGATGGTTCTGGGGGCCGGAAGGGGTCCTGGGTTGGAGGTGGGCTGGAGGGCAGGGTGATGGACCCCACAGCGCCTGAGGGGTGCTTCTGTGGTCCCCAGGGAGCGCAGGCTACATCCCCATGGACCTGGGGGGCCTTGTTCCCGTCACGTTTCTCCAGAGATCCCAGGGCGTGGGTCTGAGTGTGGAAAGGGTCCTGGGTTGGGGGCGGCCCTCGGGGGGCTTCTCTAGGCCCTGCTTCCGGGCTGGAGGTCCCCCCGTGCATCTGTCTGCTGGGGGCACGCGGGAACTGCGGGAGTGACAGCATCTGGGGATGCTGGAGGGCTGCCAGCGTGCGCGCGAGTGCACCCGTGTGCGTGTGTGTGGCTGCACGCTCTCTGGGGGGGTGGTCTGCATCACACGCTGTGTTGGGAGCCTGTGTGTGCACCCCGCTCAGCGCACACACGTGTCACCCCCCAGGGGCCACTGCCGGGGGACAGTCCCCAGGGGGCGGCCCTGTGTCCCTGACCGGCCGCGTGACCAGGCACGCTGGTCTCCACCTCTGAGCCTGGCTGGCTGCTGACCCCCCTGACACCGCGTGGGCGCTGTGAGCTGCCGACCTGCGGGTCTTCGCTGGCGAGAGGAGTGTGGGACTATTCCAGGGGTCGGGGCCGAGGCTCACGGAGAGGGTGGACGGCGTCCTCAGTGATGGAGGCCTGGGAGGCTGTGTGTGAGCGCGGCCCACGGTGACCGCCATGTGACGGCTGCTGGCCTGGCACGGGCCCAGGCACAGAGAAAGACACCCAGGTGTGAGACTGGGGGACCAAGAAAGAGAGGTCCCGCAGACGCGCTGGAAGCCGCCGCCCCTCCCCGCGGACACAGGGCACTGACGTCTCCCTACGTCTACCTGGGGCTCAGGTCCAAGCTTGGAGTCCCCTAGACTGCCTTGCAAGGTGATGTCTCCTGAATTCAGCAAATGCTAGCTCTCCTCCCCCGACCAGAGTGACCCTCACGGAGGGCAGTGTGTTCTGGTCATCACCTTGAGAGATAAGGAAACCGAGGCCCAGAGGGTTTCCGTGATTTGTTTAAGTTACACAGCGAGGGAGCGGCCGGCAGGGATTCGAACCCAGAGCCCTCCCTGACCTGGGAGTCTGAGCCAGGAGCCCCGGGGACCTGGCCCTGGGAGGGTAGCTGGAAAAGACCCCTCAGCTGCTCTGGGCATCTACTCCGCCCCCAGCCCAGGGCCCCGGGTCCATCCTATAGGCATGTGGGTCTGCACCCCTCGCCCCACATCTGCCCAGTGTGACTCGCTCTGCAGCCTCTGCGAGCCCCCTGGTGGGGGGTGAAGCCCAGAGTGACAGACAGGCCCCCCGAGCAGTCCCCCTCCCCGGCGGGCCCCCATCCTGAGCGGGCGCCCTTGCCGGGGCCCAGCTGCGGGCCCCCGGGGCTGTGGCGCTCGTGGGCTCGTGGGACCAGGAGGCTGCTTGGCAGCGGTAAGCGGGGAGGAGACGGAAGCGGCCCCCAGTGCCTGAGGGAGATCCTGCTCAGATGCTGAGTTTCCAGCGGCTGCCCCCACCCCTCAGCTCCGCTCTGCTCTGCCATTAGCCCCTTGGGCTCCCAGAATTAAGGCGGCTGTGGGAGGGGAGCGGGAGGCTGCAGCCTGGAGCCCCCGGGTCCAGCGTGGCCACCGAGCAGGGGAGGCTGCTGGCCCGTCTCTGTCCGTTCGCCACCTCGCGCTGGGCCGGCGGCAGGGGGCCCGCAGTCCCCTTTCCCGCCCCTGTGACGGGCCCCTGGCCACGCCTGGAAGGGAGTGGGACCAGGGCAGGTCACCTGGGAAGGGGGAGGCCCCCTCGCCCCTCGGGAAGAGGAGCCGCTCTCTGCGCTGCAGCCTCGCCCTCTCCCTGCCCCTGTGCCCGACGGCAGCGGCTGCAGCACGAGCCCCTGAGCTGATGAGGTTTATCCCAGACCTGCCGGTGGCAGAAGACAGAGCACGGCCGCTCACCCCCCAGGAGACCGCGGAGGGCAAGCAGGGGGCTTCCCCGTGGCAAGAGCCGGGCCTGGGCCTCACCCGCGAGCCAACGGCCACCCCTACGCGGGGCCTGGTCTCTGCCTCCTCGGGGGCCATGGTAAGAGCACAGTGGGGCTGGGGGGCCAGCTGGCCCTCGATGATTTCCGCGCCTGGGACGTGGGGGAAGCCCAGAGGCAGAGGAGGCCACGTGGCTCCGAACACGTTTACGAGATCATCCAGGGAGACAAGAAGAGGCGGGGAGAGGCTGGGCGGGAGGTGAGGGGTGCAGGGCGGGTGGACGGCTCCTGCATCGCCCAGCACTGGCCTCAGCACTGTCGACGGAGGCAGAGGCTCCTGGGGTGCCCGCCTGCCCCTCCACGCGCCCTCTGCTGTCGACGGAGGCAGAGGCTCCTGGGGTGCCCGCCTGCCCCTCCACGCGCCCTCTGCTGTCGACGGAGGCAGAGGCTCCTGGGGTGCCCGCCTGCCCCTCCACGCGCCCTCTGCTGTCGACGGAGGCAGAGGCTCCTGGGGTGCCCGCCTACCCCTCCACGCGCCCTCTGCTGTCGACGGAGGCAGAGGCTCCTGGCTTCTCGGCCCCCTTGCCGCCCCCCCGCCCAGGGAATCAGAGCCGAGAACACAGGAGGGGAGGGTAAAGAGACACCGGGCCCCCTCCATAACCCGGGGCTGCACGGGCCTGACACCTGCTTCCGCTCAGCTCTCTCTCCCTCTCTCTCAGGACTGACCGAGCGGACAAGGGGCTCCTCTCTCCCTCGAGGTGCCGGGCCTGACAGCCGTGCAGCCACCATGCTGGCCCCGGGCAGCGGCCCCGAGCTGAGCACCTCGTTTGCCCCGCTGTGGAGGCAGATCTCTTGTGAGTGGAGGCGGGGGTCGGCTTAGCGGGGATGCAGGAATGCTCTTCCCAGGCGTCCATGGCCTGGGTCTGGGAAGCAGGGCCCGGTCCCCGCAGCCCTGCCCACGGTGCCGGGGGAAGAGCTGCTTCTGAGCTCTGTGGCGGGCGGATCGGGGGCAGGGGCTCCACAGGCAGCTCTGTCCCCCCCAGGTGGGTCTGCTTCCACCCCCAGGGGCCCCAGCAGGTCCTGCTGCCCTAATGGCAAACCGCCCTCTCCTTGCTCGGCCATCAGCTGGGTGGGCCTGGAGGCCTCCCTTAGGGCTCAGCCCCCGTAGCTCCGAGACGGGAGGGGGAACCAGGGGGCTCGGGGGACGTGACACTGGAAGGGGTCTTAGGGAGCGGGTCCAGCCCCTCCTCCTGCATATGGGGAGACAGAGGCCGCCCACTCCCCACAAGGGAACCTTGTGAGCTGTCGGGTGAAGGAAGCCCTGGGAATTCTCTTCACGAGGTGAAGGGTCAAGGCTACAGGGTAAGAGGTAAGAATGGTCTCGAGGGACGTCCCTGACTCCTGCCCTCGCACGGTCAGCCCTGTGATGCTGCCGCCCCAAGACACAAGCGGCCTGAATTATTCACCCCACAGAGCAGCTGATCCCGAGGGACCCAGCTCCCCTCTCAACTTCCTTTTGAATCACTCAACACCTCGCAACACAGGGCTCTGTTTTCTTGCCACCAGAGCTTTTACGCCAGCCTGAATTTCTTGGGGGTGGGGGGACAGTGACCTGTAGTTATGTTGGTCCTTTTGAGAGGGAGGCTGGGTGGGTTGAGTGTTTTTCTGGGGAAAGTGAGGTCTGAGGAATTCAGTTGACTTCCACAAGGCATGGCGGGGGTCGTCTGACGGGCTGACCTGGCCGCAGACAGCGAGAGGGTCAGCGGCCCTCAGGTGACCTCAGGTGGCCGGAAGGGCTTCCAGTTGGCATCCATGGCCGTGCCTGTGCTCATTTCCCCCCGAGAACAAAGACGCTCAGGTGTCAGCCTGGCAGGTGCCTCTCAGGAGTCACCGATCCTCTAGGAAAGGGGGGTGCAGTCCCACCCTGTTCCTTCAGGGTCTGCCCTTTGGGACACCAGACAGCAGACCCCTACTAGACACAGACTCAGGACCGTCCCCTCCAGACCCCTGGTCAGGGCAGCTGCTGCCCCTCCAGCTGGAGCCAAGCGGCCAGCACTCCTCGGCTGGGGCCTTTCCTCCCGGCCCGGTGGGATCCTCCCCTTCCACAGGGACACCCTGGGGGACAGTCGGGGGCTTTGCAGTCACTCTTAGAAGGGTGGGCCACGGAACGAGCTGCCCTGCGGGACTGTTCTCTGAGCACCTGTCCCCCTGCAGCCCTGCCACAGGGGCCCTGGGCAAAACATGGGACCGTGAAAGGAATTCTGTCAACAGATCTGTCCTGCGGAAACTGGGGACAGGGGCCCAGGCTAAGAGCAAGGGGGCTGTAGAGTGAGAAGAGATGTGGGACTTGCCCCGGGCCCACAACTTCGGGGGCTCGTGCCCCAGCATCCTCCACCTGGACGTGGAACTCAGCATCTCACCCCGCCGTTTCCACAGGGGTCTCTGGGGTGGGGCCCGGGCGGGCCCGGGCTCCCTCGTCACCCTGAGTCGCTGGCCCACCTTGGATGTGGGACTCATGCAGACCGGGGAAGTGGTGGCAGGGGTCGGTGTGCCCCTTCGTGTGTGCAGCGCGGCCCCTCCCATGCACGGCCATCAGCCCCGTGCAGCTCCAGGTGGTGGTGGTGGGGGGTGCGGTGCAGAGGGGAAGGAAGCAGAGCCATTTTCTCTGGACAGAATCCTTCCATGGCAGCGGCCCTGGGAGAGGAACATGGGGCGGCCCGTCTGACACCCTCACACCCTCTGTCGCATCAGTGTCTGTGGTGTCGGGGCCGTGTGGGGACCCCGGCTGCCCAGCGGTGTCCGTCCACATGCACGTGCTGCGGGGGGTTCGTTGTGTTTCTATGTGGTCAGGAAGCGCTACGGCACCGCGCGTGGTTGGGCCAAAGGGGATCGGTGCGAGGCCGCGTGATGGGAGGCGGATGGGAGGGGAAGGCAGTGGGAGCGGCGACCCGCAGTCCTGCCATGCCCCGTCTGTCCCGCAGGGCTCACCTGTTGGATCGCCCTGTGCACGGCGGAGGCCGCCCCCGCCTGCCCCCTGCCCTGCACGTGCGACGGCCACGGCCTGCAGGTGGACTGCAGCAGCCGGGGCCTCGCCGCGCTGCCCGCGGACCTGCCAGCCGCCACCCGCAGCCTGCTGCTCCTGAACAACAGGCTGAGCTCCCTGCCCGCCGGGGCCTTCGCCGGCCTGTCGGGCCTGCAGCGGCTGGACCTCTCCAACAACTTCCTGGACGGCCTGCCGCGCGCCGCCTTCGGGGGGCTGGCCAACCTGACGGAGCTGCAGCTGCGCAACAACAGCCTCCGCGCCCTGGACCCCGAGCTGCTGCGGCCCCTGGCGCGCCTGCGCCACCTCGACCTGTCCCTCAACGGCCTGGCCCGGCTCCCGCCCGGCCTCTTTGACGGGCTCCCCGCCCTGCGCTCCCTGTTCCTGCGCGCCAACCGCCTGCAGAGCCTGGACCGGCGGACCTTCGAGCCCCTGGCCAGCCTGCAGCTGCTGCAGGTGGGGGACAACCCCTGGGAGTGCGACTGCCACCTGCGGGACTTCAAGCACTGGCTAGAGTGGTTCTCCTACCGAGGTGAGCACGGGTCAGGTCGGGGAGGAGTGGGCCCGGCCTGGCCACCGGCGGGCACAGGGGCTCCGCGGCCCCCTGCTTCCCATCCCCTCCGCTCCCAGCCGCCTTGCTCTGCCCTGTCTCCTCAGGCTGACTCTCTGTAACTGGCTCTCACTTCTGTAGGTTTCAGGATGGACTTAAACACACAGTATCATTGTTCTCTGCCTCTGGGCTCCCCTGGCCCGGGAGGAGGAGGGATAAAACCACCCTCGCGGGCTGCCCTGGGGGCGCAGTGGTGGAGAGTCCTCCTGCCGATGCAGGGGACACGGGTTCGTGCCCCGGTCCGGGAGGATCCCACGTGCCGCGGAGCGGCTGGGCCCGTGAGCCATGGCCGCTGAGCCTGCGCGTCCGGAGCCTGTGCTCCGCAACGGGAGAGGCCGCGACAGTGAGAGGCCCGCGTACCGCAAAAAAAAAACAAACAAAAAACCACCCTTGCTCCTCTGAATAATGCAGCCACCTCTTAAGTACCCACAGTGCCGGGAGGGTGGAATTGAGTTCAAATCCACAAATGCGGTCACATTTTCTTTTTGACGATGATCTCAACTCCTCCTCCCTAGAAGTTCTGTTATCAAAGCTTTTACTGAGAAGCCAAATGCTTCCCCTTTCGGTGACCCGGGAAAGTTCTAGAATGACCTTGGGAATGATTAAATGAAATGGACAAGGGCAGAGAAGTAAGCCTGCTGGCTAAAAGCGCCAGGTCCAGCTTTGCCTCGTGGCTCTGCCACTTACCAGCCGTGCGTGATCTCGAGAGAGCTCACTGACCTCTCTGTGGCTGCACCCTCGTCTGTGAAATGGGGCCAATCTCAGAGAATCTATCTCAGAGAATCACTGTGCGGAGTAGGTAGGTAACGCATGGAAAGCGTCTGGAAAAGGACCCAGCATAAAGTGAGTCTGCGATAAAACTTACTCATTTATATGTCCACTGGCTGGCGGAAGTCATAATATTAACCGGGCTTAATTAGACACAGTTTGGTGTCCAGCAGGAAGTAGGGCTCCATGAATTTGCTGAACGAGTGAATCGATGTGAAGCGAACACTAATGCTTTCGTCAAAGTCTTACTCCCTTTGTTTCATAGTGTTTCCACAATTTAATTATTTGCATAATATTCTCACGTGTTAATTAAAAACATTTCACAAACGATAAAGTGCCATAAGATGTTAGTCCCTGTGATAATTTCTCCCGCTTCTGTGAGAGGAGAAATAATAACGCTTGCATGGTTTCCAGTTTCCAAATATCTTACCATGTACGTGACCCACTTGAACCCTAACTGAGCTGCAGCTGAGACGGCCATTCTTATTGACAGCCTAGAAAATCGAGACTCCTCAGCAATTCGATATGTAAAGTGATTTGCACAAGATGCCCTGGCCGGGAGGGAGTCAGCCTCAGGTTTTTGGAGCAGGGAGGTAGGGTGGCTGCATCTCCACGCCCAGCCCCCGCCCGTGCAAAGGCCCTGGACACAGTTCACGGGATGTAAGCCTTGGACAGGGGTCTGGAGAGCCAGACCGATGTGTGATCTGGAGGGGACGTCCTTGCCCCTCCAGTCATCGGTCATCAGGAGCTGAAGGGCACGGAGGGGGAATGTACATTTTAGGAACTTTTCACTAGTAGAGTTATCTTCCGCCATGCGCTCCTCCAAAAAAACGCAGACCAAACCAGAACAAAAAACCTGGGCTCTTTTCCTCAGCACCCGGGAAAGACTGATGTCTATTGTGTGAGGAGACTGCGGCAATGGGGCTGCAGGAGCCCAGGCACTTCCCTGGGGGCCGCGCCTGCGTCTAGATCTTGGGCTGCCCGAAGAGGCCAAAAGGGGGGCGTCTGGGCAGCTCCTCTTCCTCTCGCCCCACCTGTGCTCTGCACCCTCCCCGCCCAGGCCTCGGGGTGAGCCTGCGCTGCCCACACGCCCTCCTCTGCCCTCGGGGGTCCTCAGGGTGCCCTCCCAAGATGCCACTGCGCTCACGGGTGCTGTGGCCGGGCTGCTGAGGGGGCCACCACTGCCCTCAAGGAGGAAACTGCTGTCCCTTGGCCCCCCTCTCCCTCTTCCAAGGAGGAGCCTTAGGAACCACGGTCCCGCCCGCGTGGAGGAGCAGGGCCGAGGCTCTGACCTCTGTCCTTTGTGCGGGCGGGAGGGGCGCGGGGGGAGCAGTCGCTGGGGAGAGCAGAGCCGGGGGTCACGGACGGCGGTCAGTGGAGAGGTCAGTTAGGACAGGCACGGGCTGCCGCCTGGCAGGGCTCCTGGCCCCCCTTTCCTGAGCACCCGGGGGCCAGCTTGACCCGGGGGGCAGGAGAGGTGGGAATGTTTGTTTCTCTATCAGATGGGAGCAGGGACACCGTCCGTCTTCTGAGGCTTCTGCGCGGGTTAAACGCCGGGACACGTGTACCCGCCTCCCCGTCACTGGGCGCCGCACGCCAGTCCCCTAACCTCTCCCCTTCCTCTCCTGTCGCCATGACTCCAGGATTGATAGTGCTGCGGATGGAAACTAGGCCTCCCGGGCCTCCGTGTGGGGACCTGGGGCTGGGGGAGGGAGTGCCGGCCTCAGCCCCCCTTTTCTCTCTCCTGATGCAGGGGGGCGCCTGGATCAGCTGGCCTGCACCCTGCCCAAGGAGCTGAGGGGGAAGGACATGCGCGTGGTCCCCATGGAGATGTTCAACTACTGCTCCCAGCTGGAGGACCAGAACAGCTCAGCCGGGCTGGAGGTACCCGGGCCACCCTGCACCAAGGCCAGCCCGGAGCCTCCCAAGCCCAAGCCGGGCCCCGAGCCCGAGCCCGAGCCCAGCACCGCCTGCCCCCAGAAGCAGAGGCCACGGCCCGTGAGCGTGCGGCGGGCCATCGGCACCGTGATCATCGCGGGGGTGCTGTGCGGTGTGGTCTGCATCATGATGGTAGTGGCCGCTGCCTACGGCTGCATCTACGCCTCCCTCATGGCCAAGTACCATCGGGAGCTCAAGAAGCGCCAGCCCCTGATGGGTGACGCGGAGGGTGAGCACGAGGACCGGAAGCAGGTCTCCTCTGTGGCCTGAGAGCCCAGGGCGGGGTTGGGGGGGCACGCCAGCCCCCCTCTCCTGCCCCCTTTCCACCTTCCCCCCAGCCCGCCAGCAAATGGGCCCGTGTCTCCACGGACACCGGAGCGTCCGGAAGGTATCAGTACACTGACGCTCCCCTCTGGACCACAAACGCTCTGGCCCACGGGCAGAAAAGATGTGTGTGTGCGAGCAAAGGCTCCTGGACCCAGCGCCCCCGTACCGCTGCGGCTCCCGGTACAGTCACAGCCGGTGACACCCCCCTCCTCTGGCTCAACCCACCTTATCTGCGTCTAGGGGGTGCGGGGCCGGTTTCTGCGACTCTCTTCTAAGCCAGGAAGATGTTGGGCCCAGCTTCCGATGGCTGGTACCACCGTGCATTCAGCCCAGCCCAGCCATCTGGACCAGCACTTGGCAACCCAGCACCACGCCCTCGCCAAAGCCATCTGTCCCTGCATCACCAACCACCCAGCTCCGGGTCACTAATCGTTCTCACTCGAGCTCGGCATCACACACACAGTCACGTAGGGACAGAGATCGTGGGACCTCGGGGAACAGAGCCAGGCGTCCCCCGTGGTCTCAGCGCTCGGGCCACACAACCTGCTGCTTGCTTATGCAACCTCCTGCAGCGGATGGGGAGAAACCCAAACCCACGGCACAAGGATTCCTTCCAGATCCTCTCAAGAGGCCAAGGTGGTGCTGCCGGATGAGACTGCCCGTCACCATGGTAACCCACTCACACCTCTCCTGCTGGGATTTCCAGGGACGCCTGCCCAGAGGCCTGGAAGATGCAGCGTGTGTGGATGGTGGCCTCCCGAGAGCCCGGCCACGCACCACCGGATTCATCCTCAGTGCTGCCAAAGGACGTCCCTGCCAGGCCCGCGGGGACGCGCACCGCTCCCACTCCCACGGCCTGCGGCCCGAGAACCGTTGCTCTGCACCTCCCACTGCCATGCCCCACCCTCAGCATCTCTGGGCCCGTGACCCCAGGGCGGGGACTGGCTCATCCTCTGTGACCCTCCTGCCAGCATATACCAAACAGACCCCGGGAGCAGCGAAAGGACCCCCCCGCCCCGTTCTGCTCAGAGGTCTCAGTAACGGGGTCCTTTTCCCAGCGTTCTGTCAGCTCAGTCTGACTTCCCAGAGTCCTCGTGGCACCTGGACTGGGGCCCAAACCAGAGCAAGGGCCCAGGGGCCCATCTGCTCGTTACCTGTAACCCGCCCCCCCAAAGGGACAGAGGCTGAGGGTGGGCGTGGGAGGGGGCAGTGCAGGGTGGGGTTCACCGGTCCCCTTTCCGAGGTCTGCCCTCCTGGGGAGTGCGATCCCGGTGAGTCCTGGGCCTCGCTCTGCAGGACATCAGCCTCCCCGCCGCTTACGGAGGGTCAGGTGCCAGCAGGCCGGTTTCTGGCTCTGCGACGGCTGCGAGTCTAGGGAGTGGCCCGGGGGAGGCCGTCAGAACACGGTTCTGAGGCAGGACAGGGATAGAGGGGGCCGGGTGCAGGCTGCCCACCGGGCTGGCCTGCAGTCTTCCTTCTTTTGGGGTGCCAGCTGACACCAGACCTGGGGCTTTTCTAAAGGGAGTCAGGGAAGGCTGGACGTTGTCAGTGGTGATGTCTTCAGCCTAAGACAGAAGATTTTTAAAGGCAAAATTATATTTCTGGTTTGTTGTTTCAGATGACAAATAAAGACTGTATTTTCCTATCTACTTCCTGGTTTCCTTGGGCGGGAGGGGATGCAGGAGCCAGCAGCCAGGATGGTGGCTCCTGCCCGCTGACCTCCCCAGATGGGTGCACGTAGTGTCCCCAGGCCCCTAAGGAGGACGGCAGCTCCCACCCGAGGCCTGGCCTTGGGGCACCCCCGGGAGGGCAGCGGGGGAGAGCGGAGCCCCGGGCCTGCTCCCAGCCCCGCTGCGAGCGAGGCTGCCCTGCGGTCAAGGGCAGACGGCCACGGGGTAGGAGGCGCGCCTTGGCCCTGGGGACCCTCCTGCTGCCTGCCGGGAGGGGCGGCTCCCCGAGAGCAGTTTAGGGGACTAGGTTTCGCCAGCCTTGGAGGGGTGTCGCTGGGTTTGCAGGACGAGCCCCGTTTAATGTCCTGTGCTTTTGAGGCTGACATACAGACAACCCCTCCTCAGGGCTCAGCAGGTGCAGGATCAGAATTCGGGGCCGGAGGGCTGGGGCGGGGCCGGGGGAGGAGTGAGCGAAGGCAAGGCCTCCGGCTGTCTGCCCACCTGCGGCCCGCGTGGCCCACCTCGCCTGACTGGCCGGGCCTGGGCTACACGCGTCACAGTCTTCAGACCAAGACGAGATTCTCTTCTAGCCAGGAGCCCTCCCTTGGGTGACACCCCAGCGAGCCAGGAGCCAACCCCGGGGAGAAGGGAACCAGCAGGTCCCTGTTCCAGGAGTTCGGCTGGACCCCTTCCTGGGTGGGGGTAAGTGGGGAGAGGTTCCCTCCTGCGGCCCTGACCGGTACAGCAGAGCTGGGAGAGCAGGCCCCATGGGGGCAGGGGACCGCCTGCACAGCCTGCACAGGTGTGGGTAACGCGCAGACGCACTGCTCTGAGAGCGCCCCGCCGTCTGAAGGCTGGGCCGTGCGCACGCAGGCGGAACTCCCAGGAGAGGAGCCGTCAGGCAGCTCCAGACAGCAGGCCCTCTGCACAAAGGCTGCTGGGCTGGGGAAACACACTTGCAGGTTATGGCACCACCATGACACTCGGCAGTATTTCCCAAGTGGGGCCTGGAGGGCACAGAGACTTGAAAGTGGATCCTGATCAAAACAGTAGATTCCTAGAAATTTTGCATGAACCGTTGAGAAATACCTGCTTAGAGGTTAAGCGACGCCTCCTCATTCATCTGCCTGGCCCTTGGCTGTCCCCCTAGCTGCCCTTCCTCCTTCTCCCCAGCCCAGGGCACAAACATCGAACGTGCAGCCTGTGTGCCACAGAACACGCGAGGAAAGGAACTGCCAGCACCACACACACAGGCTAGCTGGTCCAGGGTCAGGGAGGCTGAGCCACAGGCTAGGAAGAGGAAATTACAGAAGGAGGCTGCAAAAAGAATTGAAGCATAAAGGTCTCCAGTGCCTCATCCCTGTCCTACCCCATCCGCGCCCCCCGAGCTTCAGGGCGACTGTCTACAGTGAGTTAAGCCAGAGGCACCCGGACACGGTTTCCATGGCAACCCCTCCTGGCTCTGATGCAGCGCCGAGTTAAAAATGATGTCAAATAATTGGAGAGTGCAGGGGAGCGCAGCCAGCAGGCTGACCCCGCGTGCCTTCTATTTGCTGGGCTTTCGGGTGTGCGGGAGCTGAGAAGCCCACGTCATGGAGGGAGCAGGGGCTACGGGATAGTCTTTAGGGTCTGGGATTAGCAGGCCAGGCGAAGGACAGAAAGGCGGCTGGGAAGGCGCGGGTCCCTCCAAAGTGCCCAGCGGCACAGCCTCAGGACCCCTGTGACACACGTGTTTCCAAACGAGGCTCCGAGCGACCAGAACAAGCCCTTCCCTCCCTCCCTCCTCCATCCCAGCGTGGACGGCCGTGCCCTTGCTGGGGCGGGCGGACAAAGGGGCAGCCTGCCTGCTGGGCCGCTCCTCCCTGCCCTTTGCCCTGCACTCAGCCTGGGGGAGAAGACACGAGGGGCCTGCTCGCCTGCCCCTGGCAGCTGTGGGGTCCCCCACAATGCAGGCGCCCGACCCCAGTGCCCAGGATGGCTGAGAGCTGTGAGGACCTCACAGCCTCTCAGAACACGGTGGGGTCTGAGACATGGAGACCGAGGGCAGGATCCTCAGGGCTCTCAGACGAGTGGGCAGGGGTGCCAAGGCCCTTCTTAGGCTCCAAAAAGCTACAAAGCCGGGGCAGCTCGTGAGGCTGCCCGGGTACTCTCATGGCTTCTGTGGCCAATTGCAACAAAGGGTCGTGATCCTGGGCCTTCAAGAGAGGCAATCTGAGCTTAAATTCTAGCTTCATTGACTATTAGCTGTGGGACTTTGGGCAAATAACATTTCTGGGCCTCAGTTTCCTCATCTGTATAATGGAGCCAAACCAGGTCACCCCCCCCCCCCGGGCTGGATGAGAACATGCACGGGAGCACAGGACTCACGTACGGGCTCGGACTTTAGGGTCTGAGTCACAAACCCACTCCTCCCCTGAGTGGGCAGTGGAGGCGGAAGCGACACAAAGAGGGTGGGAAGGAGGTCTGGGCAGTCTCTGTCCTGTGTGACCTTGAGCAGATTTCTCAACCTCTCTGGGCTTCAGTTTACTGCATGAATTCTGTTAGATCTAAGGCCTCACAGCTGTATAAACAAAATGGCTCAGGAAGACTCCGCCTCCCCTCAGCCCCACATTTCATCTGGGAAAACATACAGACCGTGGCCTCACAAACCACGCGCGGGGCCGCCTCCGTCACTTGTGCCTCGTTCTCGACTCGGACTCACAACTGCCCAGCCTCAAAGCCCAGGGGCAGCTCCTACCTGCAGCGATGGCTGTCCTGTTGTCCATGGTCACGGCTACAGCTGTGCTCACGGTCACCACCATCGGCTTGTCTGTATTTTCTGGGGGGAAAATTGTCCAGTCACTTTCTCTGCACCTGAGGAGGAGCCGGGGTGGCGGCGCGGGCTGGGAAGCCCAGTAAACAGCAGGCTAGGACGTTCCCTGAGCGAGCGAGGGGCTGCCCGGGAGGCTGCCTGCTACCACCACCTCGGGTCTTTGCGGAGCGCCTCGTACTTGCCTCCTATGTGCCGGGTGCCGCCCACCTCTCCATGCAGCTCCGAAGCTGCCAGGTCAGTGTGTGGTGGCCCCTGCCCGCCTGGACAGCACCGCACCGTCAGGTCCCTGATGCTGCAGGTCTGCTCTGTCTCAGGGCCGCAAAGCTGTCTGCATGCAGCTGCCCCACTGGAGCTCGGGGACCCCGCGGGGACCCACCCAGGAGACTCGCGTGGCATCAAGGGGCCCTTGCGAGCAGGGGACGGGCTGCGCTCCCGGACGCAGTGCTGGCTGACCCTGCGCTGTCCTTCATCAGTTACATGAGTCAAGGTGACAACGACAGCCCCTTCGGGAAGCCAGACACCAGGGCTGCGATGGGCACAGAGGCTGGCTGGCATCTGACACGTACGAGGTGCCCCGTGAATCCTGGTGGCCTGCGTGCCACTGCCCGGCGGGTCGCTGCACGTCCGGGACACAGCCAGGCTCCGGGACCTGCCTGAGGTACCTCCCCACCTGTCAGGAGAGCCAGGCCTCCAGGCGCAGAATTCAGGTGGCGGCTTCAGCTCTGCATCACAGAGCTTTCTGGCTCTGCGAGGCGCGGACGAGGGCATGCCCGCGGCTTTTGGATCCTACAGCCCTGGAAAAGGCGCTCTTGCCTACGGATCAAGTGCGTCACTAAAAACCCCGAGAAAGGGGCGCAGTTCTGCCACGTGCTCGCTTGTTAGAATGTCTTTACATCAAACGTTGCTTGAAACCAACAGGTCGTGAGACTCTTGACAGTGTCAGTCGTAGCGAAACTTAAATCCGCCACTGGTTTCTCCTATCTGCCGTTTTGTCAGGATTACCCATCCCACCTCGCCGGAACCAAGTATCTCACAGAAAACAGAAATTACTCTGATTCTAGGAACTGACACGATGTAAGGTCGTCCTTGGCTCTAGGAATTGGCCATGACGAGGACACAAGGGACCAGAACAGCCGCAGAAGCTGGCTTCCCCGCCTTGCTTCTAGAAATGTCTGGACGATCCTGATGGGGTGACCCCCGCACCGTTCCCGGCCGCAAGCTGCTTTCGGGACAGACCCGTTGTGTGTGCTCCACGGGCTCGGAGGAAACACCCAAGCGAAGGTGTGGGGCGCTAATGACGCGGTCTCTGGGGATATCAGGGATCTCAGGGCCTGGGTCACCAGGCACCCGGGTGAATGAGCCAGCTACCAGGTGGTAGGGGGGCAGGCCCAGGGGCTGGCCCAGGAAGCAGGGCTGTGGATGCAGGGGCACCAGGCCTGAGCTGCTGGGGCTTCGCTGGGACTCTGCTCTGTGCTGGCAGGTTTCTCAGCGCCGACTGCAAAAGGCAGCTCCGTGTGGGCAGAGCTCGCCCACCGGGCCCAGGCGGAGGGCTGCAGTCAGCCTGGGTGGGCGGGGCCCTCCCCTCACCCTGCAGCCGCCCCTCCACCTCCTCAGGGGTACCCCCCATTAAAATTGTCGGTTTCTCCCTTTGGGGGAGGATGGGAGCGTGCAGGGCCCCTTGCCCGGTGGTCCCCAGCCAGCCCTCGTCATCTCGCTCTCTGTTCCCGCCCACCACCCTCCTGCCCCTGTGCCAGAAAGCTCCCCGGCAGCCAGCAGGCTCATCCTGGTGACACTGGGCAGGAGGGAGCCCGTCACCGTGGGGGAGGGCAGGGCCTCACCCCAGAACCCCCGGGACCCCGTGGGGCCCTCCTGTTCCGGGTGGCGCCGAAAGGGGGAGCTGCCTCTGTGGCTCTGGTGCCAGTGTGGGAAGGGGCCCCTCCGCGGGCGCGCCCTGGAGTCCCAGCGCCTTACACACAGTGAAGTGCGGAGAGACCCCCGGTGTGTCCCCCGCTGTGTGGTCCAGGTGAGTCACGGCGCCCTCTGAACCTCAGACTCTCCTTGTGTAAGAAGAGGGCGTGCACACCGCATAAGCGGCGCGTGGAAAAGCGTTCTGTAAAGCACGTCAGTGACATGCCAGGCGGAGGATGCCGAGGAAGGGCATCTAGAGGGCAGGTGCTGCCGGCAGCCGCGGGCGGGGCCCCGGGGCCTGGGCCTCCCCAGCTGGCAGCTCAGCTCGGGGAGGTTCCCGTCGGGCGGCGTGAGGGTGGTTTTGGTGGCGGCGGTGGCAGGAGGCTATTGGCGGGCGGGCGGCCTGGAGGGAGGACAAGGCTTCATCCCAAGTCGGCTCCTGGCCGCCCTCTTCCTCATGTCTCCACTCCTCAACCCCAACCTTGGCTCGCTCAGCCAGGACGCCGAGGATACTTGTGGGCCCCCTCACCCCAGGGCGCTGAGGTCAGGACCCTCAGACGTGACCCTTGGACCCTCTCTGGGCCGTGGTCACTTCAAGTGCGAATTGAGAGGGTGAGGCTCTGCAGCTCCAAGGTCCTTTCTGTCCTAAACACTGTGCGGCTTTCTTGGCGCTCTGTTAAAGCCACTTACCATTTTCTCTTCGGGTTATTTCCCAGAGTGGGGGCCGGGCTGGGAGTTGGGGGCTCCAGCTCTGAGACCCCTGGCCCTCGGACTAGCAGGCCTGTGCTGGCTGGGTGCCTGAGGCCCAATTAGCCATCATCTCTCGCCCTGCAGCCCTCAGAGGCCTGGCGGCCGGGAGGCGCCCCGTTATTACCAGGAGCTGCCAGGGAGCAGGCCAGGGCTCAGCCACCCTCCTGGGATATAGTCTGTTCCAGACAGTACAGGAGCCCCCCACAGAATAAAGTCTGTTCCTTTCATGGTTTGAGCAGCTCTCAGAAACACTCAGATGTCTGGAAATACAAGACTCTCCAGAGACCAATTGTCCCGATGTCCTCCTATGCGGAATTTGGGCTAGAATCCAGCTCTTCCTGACTTTCGGGTCAAACCCCTTTCCTTTGTTACGGTTGAACTTTTGAACCGCATCGTTGATTGCCGGCCAGGGAATGAAATGATCCACCCAGGGTGCAGGTGGAGGCCAGCGGGGTGAGGGGACGCCGAGGTCTGGACGTTCGGTCCTGTATCTCGTTGCGGTTTCCCGCCCCAAGCGCGGTGGGAGGAGGGATGCCCTGGCCCCCAGCCCTGGAGCTTGGGGTGTAGATTACCTGGTCCCTCTGCCGAGTGGAGGTTGAAGACCATGCTGCCCGGAGGCTGCTCGGCCGCCTGGCGGTACCACAGAGGGAAGTGGTCCAGGGTGAAGATGCTGGCCTCGTCCGCCGGCGTCAGGAACCTCCTGCAACGAGAAGGGTCTGTCACCTCCCCCGGGTCCGGGAGCACGGTCTTCCCTATCTCCTCGTTCCTACGAGGTCATCTTGGCTGGGCCAGGGGAGCGACTCCCCTCTGACTTGGTGGGGTTGCAGAAGAAAAGATTAGCCCCTGAATGGGTATTGCCCCAGAGGATGCTCCCCAGTAATTCCTGCCTTTTCCAGAATCGAATGCTGGTGCATCTGAGGGCACATCGTAGGAAGAGTGGAGGGCGTGTGTGCTGAAAGAGCCCTTCCGCCTCTCTGTACACTCCTTGGCTGCAGGGTTCATTGGTTTGGGGCACAGCCTAACTTCCCTTCGTCAAGCCGATGAGCATGTCTGCAGGAGGGAACTGTAGAGTCATAGAGGGTCATAAATTCCCCCAAACGGTTACTGCAACAGCTACTGCCACAGGCAGTAGAGTCTTCTTTCGGGGGGCAGCTCTACCTTGCTAATTATGGTTTTGCACTGCTGGGCTCAGCCCGCCGACCGAAGGGAGTGTTGGCCCAGAGCAGACTGGGAGGGAAGCAGGGAGAATCTGGTAGGGATTAAAAGAGTGACTGTGGATAACCTGCAGGTGGATAACTGAGGTTTGATTCTGGGCGTGCTTGGCTCAGGGCTCTCAGAAGCCCACCTGCCTGGCTGCACCGTCCTGGGCTGCAATGACGCCAGGGGCCAGGCAAGGGGAGCCCCCTGGAGGTGTGCAGTGCACGCGCGGGTGTTCGTGGGGCTGGTTCGTGACTCAGGAGGGTCTGTCTGTACCGACTTCCCTCCTCCGTTCTTGGAAGCCTTTTGGAGAGGGTGCAGGGGTGTCCGAGACCCTCCCCTCACACTGCCCGGTGTGGTCCCCGGTCCAACCTGGGCCACAGGAAGATGTGGATGTGCGTTTTGTCTACTGGGGGAGGAAGTTTAAGGGGATGAGGGTGGTGAGCTTGGGGAGGAAAGTTCCCAGGTGGCTCGAGGCCTTCGGGCGAGTCTGCAGTTCTCCCACTGGATCTGGTCCACCTGGGTCACCTGTCGTGTCTCTAACCGGCGGAGGAAGGGCTGGCCAGGCAGGATGCTTCCTGGGTTTCCACCTCTCAGGGAGGGAGTGGGGAGGGGGAGGGCCACCTAATGCCTCTTCCTAGAAGCCTCTGCTTCCTGGAAATGGCGGGTCTGTCTTGGAGTCCGTGAGGAAGACCCCCCGATGGCGCCCTCTTGGGGCCGTGGGTGGGCAGGAGGCAAGGACACTGGGGTCAGGTCTGTGCAGGAGACCTCTTGGCTGTCCCCCCCAGGTGGCCGCGGGCCCCCCGCCTTGAGTCTCGTGGTCTGCAGAGTGGCAGGTGGCTTCGCTCCCCTATCCACAGCATGCTCCCCCGGGCACCCCCTTTGCTGCAGTGCCGGGTGCAACACCCTGGTGGGCTGGTCCCGGGTGGCTTTGCTGGGAGCGGGGCTTCTCGGCCTCAGCACCGCCGACGTTTTGGGCCCGGCAACCGCTGGGGGCCGTCCAGTGCGCTGCGGGCTGTGCCGCGGCATCCCTGGCCTCTACCCACTGGATGCCAGTAGCAACCCCCTGCCCTCCCCCAGTTGTGACGTCCAGAACTGTCTCCAGGGTAGGGGGCAGAATCACCCCCATCTGAGAATTTCGGGCTTGGGGGAGGGGAAAGTTGTCGACAAAGGATGGGCATGGCCGGAAGATTCAGCCCATTGCTCAGAGATCTGTCCCGGCGGGAAGACCGCATCTGGTTCCCCTCTTGGGAGTGAATGGGGATGAGCCCAGGATGGGACCAAGCCTGGCTGGAAGGGGTGCTTCTCCGGCTGTCCCAGTCTGTAAACCCGAACTCTTCCTCCCCCCGTACTCTTGGAGTCCGGCACAGGTCTGCCCGCAAACCACAGGGGCACCCCAGGGACCCCGCTCCCTGGCCTCCGACAGGACTCACTTGTCAGAGACCTTTTCGGAGCCCACGAACAGGCTGCTTCTGAGGAGGCCGGCCCGGGTGCCCAGGAAGGCCATGTCCACCACATGCTCGGACTCACTGCGGGCAGACAGAGCAGAAGGCATCACCATGTGCCCGGGGAGGAGGGATGGGGGTACTGGGAGGACCTGCAGGCCTCTCCCGGCGCCGGGCCTTCTGACTGGGGTGGGTGGGGGAGGTGGGTTGGTCTCTCGAGGGGATGCTGCTGGCCGTCTGCTGTGAGCATCCCTGGGCTGCACCTGCCCTCGTTCGTGGGTCCCCTGGGCCTCTGCCCCTCTGCGTGCATGCAGCTTTGTGGGGAGTTAGCTCTGGAAGACAGAAGGAACCCAGGAAGAGAGATTTTGTCCTGGGACCTAAGGAAATTAACTCCTTGTGACCAGCACACACTTAGTACCTCGCCATGTGAAGCCCTTTTCAAATGTTTGCCTTATTCCTGAGATGGGGATGGAGAAGACTGTCCACATCCACAAAGAGGGGTCTGGGCAGAGCTCACGCCTTTGCCAACAAGACTTGGGAGAGCCTGCGGGCTGGAGGGCGCTGTTCCTTCTCTCACGGTCCCGGAGAGGCCCTGTGGGGACCATGCCCCACCTGGGAGAGTCACCTTTTTTGAAATGTCAACCTTACTGACGTATAACGGACATAAAACTGTAAGATAGATGAAGTGTACATTATGGTGATTTGATATAGGTACACACTGTGAGAGGATTCCCTCCATTGTGGGTGCGCGTGTGTGTGCACGGCGCGTGCACGTGAACATTTAAGTTCTATTCCCTTAACTAATCTCAGTTACACAATCCAGTGTTCCAGCTAGAATCACCACCCTCAGGCCTTATTCATTTTACAGCTGGAAGTCCGTGCCCTTCACCAGCCTCTCCCCATGCATGTATCCCACCGCCAGCCCCCGGCAACCGTTTTTGTACTCCATGTTTCTATGAGTTACACTTTTTTTTTAGATCTCACATATAAGTGATACAGTGCAGTATTCATCTTTTTCTGTCTGACTTATTTCACTTAACACAATGCCCTCTAGGTTCATCCATGTTGTTGCAAATGGCAGGAATTTCCTCTTTTTAAAGGCTGAGTAATATTCCATTGAATATACACACCACACCTTCTTTATCCGTTCATCCATCAGCGGACACTTGGGTTGTTTCCGTGTCTTGGCTACTGTGAACAAGGCTGCAGTGAACAGGAGGGTGCAGACACCTCTTCAATAGTCTGCTTCTGTTTTCTTTGGATAAACACCCAGAAGTGGGATTGCTGGGTCCTGTGGTAGTTCTATTTTTAATTTCTTGAGGAACCTCCATACTGTTTTCCATAGTGTCAAAATCAGTTTACGTTCCCACCAACAGTGCACAAGTGTTCCCCTTTCTCCACATCCTTGCCAACACTTGTCATTGCTTGTCTTTTTGATAACAGTCATTCCAACAGGTATAAGGTGACATCTCACTGTTTGTTTTTTTTTAAATTTATTTTTGGCTGTGTTGGGTCTTCGTTGCTGTGCATGGGGTTTCTCTAGCTGTGGCAAACAGGGGCTACTCTTTGTTGCAGTGCACGGGCTTCTCTTGCTGCGGAGCACGGGCTCTAGGCACGCGGGCTTCAGTAGTTGTGGCTTGCGGTCTCAGTAGTTGTGGCTTGCGGGCTCTAGAGCGCAGGCTCAGTAGTTGTGGTGCACAGGCTTAGCTGCTCCACGGCATGTGGGATCTTCCCAGACCAGGGCTCAAACATGTGTCCCCTGCATTGGCAGGCGGATTCTTAACCACTGTGCCACCAGGGAAGCCCCCTTGGTTTCTTCTTTATTCTATTTATACTTGACTAAAGAAAAACTTCTCCTCAACATCTGTTTATCCTGAGGCATAATTTGTAAGAAGAGGCAGGATAAAGAATTGTGTCTCTGTTTCTTCACCAGTTGGTACAAGTATGAATTGGTTTCCTAACATCTTCCAAAGGTGACCAAGAAGATTTTTCCTTCAGTATTACTTTGAGCGCAGGATTTTAGCACGTTTACTGTGCTCTTACCCACTGCTGTTGTTACCGGTGATGCTGGTCTGACTGCCTCTCGTCTGGCCGGCGAGAGCCCCTTCAGTGCGGCTCTGACGTCCTGTTGGCAAAACCTCCTTAGTCTTTGATGACTTGCCCCTGGGATGACAAGGTGCCCCCAGCTCATTCTGTCCACCCCTTGCCCCTGACCTGGAATCAGACACTTCTCCAGGGATCACTGACTCATTTTAGTGAGAACTTCTTAAAGTAGATATTGGAAGTCCACAAGCTGGGTCTGGGGTGCTCACTGAGGTTGGTCCTTTCAGTGGACGAGGATCCCTTCTTTGTTTCTTTCAGGGAAAATACATGAGTTCATTGATATTTCCAATTCGTATTTAGGGTCCCATCTAAACTTCTCTGATTTAAAAAATTTGCACCTCTTTTCTCGTTTGTTGAAAATCTTGTTCCTAATGACATTAACAATACTATGTGCTCTGTCTATCCATGTAGTTTGAGAAGAACAGTGCCAATAAAGATTTTGTTTAGTGTTTACAGCTCTGTTTCCAAGTCCCTTGAAAGAAGCCCCTGACGTGTGGTCATCACACGAGCCTGCTACACAGCCAGGTTCACTTGTTTCATTTGCTTTCAGATTTTTAGAGCTTATTTCTTAAAATTTAATTTTGTTTTATAATGATATAAAGCATTTACATGGTTCCAAAGTCAAACGCAAAATAAGGCATATTCAGAAGTCTGTTTCTGTCTCCATCCCTCTGTTCCTTCACTCTTCCTACAAGTAACCTTTTTTGTTTACTTGTTTCTTTTTCCATTAAAATGTGTAGATATATATGCACATACATATATATGTTTATATGCGTGTAAGTAACAATGAAGATATATTTGCATTTTCTCTTTTAGATAAACAGCAGGGTATTATTATACACAATTTTCTCCATTGGTGAGACCTTCCATGACAATATACATAGTTCTCAATTTTCAAGGCTACATAGTATTCCATTAGGTGGATCCACCAGGGTTTATTTAACTAGGCTCCTACTAATGGACATTTAGGTTATTTCCAATCTTTTACTGTTACGAACGGTGCTGTAACAAATAGCTCACGTGTATGTCTTTGGGATTCATTCCCAGGAGCACGATCGTTGGTCAGGGTGTAAATGCATATGTCACTTTGGTAGATACTGTCAGATTCCCCTCCACAGGCTTTGAAACATTTTGCATTCCCACCAACAGCGCACAAGAGTGTCTGATTCCCCACGGTCTCGTAACAATGCCCGTCAGCAAACGTAAATGTTTGTCAGTCTAAATGACAAGTACAACCTCAGTCCACCTTCAATTTGCAATCCTTTTATTATGAGCTGGATTGAGCACTTTTTCATACAACTGAGGACTAGCTGCATGAAGTCTCTGAACTGCCTCTTGGTCATTTTCCCCGTAAGTGGTTTGTCGTTCACTTCTCTATTGTTGAAGTTATCTATCACAAATATGTAATATAGGGACAGTCACTCTTTCTTTGTTTTTTTAAGTTGCCAACAGTTTTCCAGTTTGTCATTTCTCTTTTCACCTTGCTCATGTTTTTTTTTTTTTTTTTTTTTTTGCCAAATAAACATTTTATGTTGTTAAATTTATCAGTCATTCCCTTATTGCTTCTGAATTCTGAGCCATTGCTGGGAAAGATTTCCCCACTCCTAGATTGTACAGCAACTGGCTCATGGTTTCTTCTAGCGCTTATACGGTTTCATTTTCTACATTTAAATCTCTGAGTCATTTGGACTTTATCCAGGTCTACGGTGTGAGGAAAGAATACAGCGTTATCGCTCTGCAGATGGCGCTCAAACCGGTTAGTATTACACAGTCCATCTTTCCCTCCCTGGTCTGACACGACGCCCTTGTCATACACTAAATTTCCACGTGCATTTAGATGAATTTGTGGATTTTCTTTTCCATTCCCTTGGTCTGCCTGTCTGTTCCTGTGTCAAAACCACACTTTATAAGTTGCAGAGGTTCTGTAGCGTTTTACTATTTTGTGGGATCAGCCTTCCTTTGTTGCCTTTTTTTTTCAGCGTTTTCCTGGCAATTCTTGCCTGTTCTTCCGAATTAACTTCATACCACCTATGTTTTCTTCTAGCAGTTTTATGATTTCAGGTCTTACATTAAAGTCTTTAATCCATTTAGGCTGATTTTTGTGTATGGTGTGAGACAGTGGTCTAGCTTCTTTTCTTTCTTTCTTTCTTTTTTTTTTTTTTTTTGCATATGGCTGTCCAGTTTTCCTGACACCATTTGTTAAAGAGACTATCCTTTCTCCAGTGTATATTCTTGGCTCCTTTGTCAAACAGTACTTGTCTGCATATGTGTGGGTTTATTTCTCCGCTCTCAGTTCTGTTCCATTGATCTATGTCTCTGTTTTTCTGCCAGTACCATGCTGTTTTGATGACTCCAGGTCATCTCTCCTGAGATATTCTTTCCCTGGTCAGGAATATGTGTTCCTCAATGTTTCCCAACATTAAAAAATCAGCTAATTTCTGAACTTGGAAAGATAAAGATTGTGTCTTCTCTCCAAACCTAGTGAGCCAGCCCCCACTGTAGAAGGCAGGACAGTACAGGGGCCAAGAGTCTGGACCCTGGAAACAGGCTGCCTGGTTTTGACTCCAGCTCGGCCACTTATGAGGCAGGTGACCTTGGGCAAATTACTTATCTCATTCTGCCTCGGCTTCCTCATCTGTAAAGTGGGGATAATGATAGGACCTATATTGTAGGGTTGCTGTGAGGATCAAAAGGCTTAATGTGCACTAAGCACTTGGAACAGTGCCTGGCCCTCTGTATTCTTCATTCTTTAGTTTTATTTAATTTTGAATAGATAATATAGTCACATGGCTCAAATTGGTATCAAAAAGTTATATAGTGGGCTTCCCTGGTGGCGCAGTGGTTGAGAGTCCACCTGCCGATGCAGGGGACACGGGTTCGTGCCCCGGTCCGGGAGGATCCCACATGCCGCGGAGCGGCTGGGCCCGTGAGCCATGGCCGCTGGGCCTGCACGTCCGGAGCCTGTGCTCCCCGACACAAGAGGCCACAGCAGTGAGAGGCCAAGTTATATAGTGAAAAGTGTCCCTCCATCCCTGTTTCAGTTACCCATTCTTCTAACCAGAAGCAACCAGTGAGAACTGTTTCCTATACAGCCTTCCATAGATTTTTTATACATACACACCCCCTATATTATGTTTTTCCCCCTTTGATAGAAATGGTAGCGTACCACCAGGCACAGTTCTGCGTCTTGCTTTTTAAACAGGTGTTTGTTCCTATAAGATTCTGTCGGTGTTTTCATGAGGACAGCGCTAGGAGAGGTCTGACGTCGTCCTGATGTCGAAGTTGACTCTTACTGTTCAGGAACAGGTGTGGCCCCTGCATCCTTTACCTCATTAGTACCTTACACCCTCCTGGCACTCACATGCATGCACACACTCACGTCCATTCATCTCTTCTTTCTACCTTTCTGCTAAACACCAGAGCTCCAGGTGACAAAGAGCAGAGGGGAAGAGGAAACCCACGGGGTTTGGACTCACCTTCCCTGCTGGAAACGAGGCCCCGGTCGGCTTGAACCGCTCTCTCCGGGCCCTTTGGCTAATGGGCTCTCACAGCCAGAGCCCGGCCCCAAGGGAGGGGTTCTGGGAACTGGGCCACGGGGCGTGGGCTGGGTGTTCCCTGGGAGGGGAGGGGGCAGCAGCAGGGGCCTTGAGGAAGCTTTGCCAAGTCCCTGCTGTCCTGGGGCTGTCCCTCCCACACCTTCCCACCCTCCTCTCAGGACAAAGGACACAGCGGGAGGCCCTGCTTCAGCCCAGGGACCCCAGGGGCGGGACCCTCAGCCCCACCCGGACGTACTCGGAGGTGTTGAGGGACAGTGCCGTCCAGTGCGCCTCCATGGGGGCCGTCACCACCGCGTCAAACAGCAGCTCCTGCAATAGTTCCTCGTCGCCTGGGGCAAAATATGGAGACCACCCTCTTACTCCCCCTGTGGTCGGGAGCTCAGCTCAGCCCCATCCAGGGGCCCTGAACTTCAGGCACGAGATGTGCTTCGAGCTGGAGGAGGTCAGCTCAGGGGGCCAGGAGGCCACGTCCTCAGCCTCCACCGTGTGGGCAGAACCAAGGGACTGCCAGGCCTTTCCAGCTCTTGGGCTCCATGAAATCAGGAGGCCCACCCGCCAGCGGCCCTCCCCTCCCCTCCCTCTCGCCACTGGGCTCCATTGTGCCCACACCTCCCCGAGCGCCTAAACCTGCCTTGGAGGACGGCCCTTTCTTTTCCCTCCACCCCTCTAACACGATTATTACGTTCACTGTGGTGAAATCCACACAGCACACACCCGACCGATAGCGTGCAGTCCGGGCATTTACACCTGCACGGAGACGGGCAGCCCTCACCTCCACAGCACAACGTTTTCATGACCCCCGAGGAGATCCACTCGGTGGCTCCTTTCTGTCCTCAGCTGCAGTGACGCCTCCTGACGAGGGGCCCCCCGACCACGGTTAGAAAAGCCCCTCTCCCCCTATGGCACCTACTCACGGCTTTACACCCCCTGCGTCAACACACGTGCCGCTTCCCGGTTACCTGTCTCCTCCCCTAGAGCACAGGCCCCGTGAGCACAAGGGCCTGGCCTGTGGGTCATTGGCAGCTTCACTGCCCCTCTGCCCCCACAGTCCCGGTACAGACTTGTGGGTGGAATGAATGAATGAATGAGGCCTTGTCAGGCGGGCACGGGAAGCGGGGTCTTCTCCTCAGTGGGACGCTGATGGGACAGGATGACCCGTGCCTCCTTCCAAAGAGGAAGAAAAGGGACCATGTGGAGGGTGGCCCTGTGACTCCCCAGCTGCATTAGTGCAGGGACGTGGGGTCACCTGGGAACCCGGCTTAGGAAACACTCAACAGACACAGCGTCCAGGAGACGAGGACTTGAGGGGGCAGACATCAGCTACTGGCTGGGGGTGGGGACGGACCTGATGGGCAGGCCAGCATCCTTCACTGTGGGAGCCTTAACAGTGCCTGGGTGACAGACGCTTAAAGAGACCCCGCTCCCTGCCGTGGGGACACACCTGTGCCCCTGCAGGTCCCAGAGCTCTCAGTCACCGGCGTGGCCCCAGTGAGGCTGGCTCTGTCCTCTCCTCTGGGGACTCCCTGTTCTCCCTAAGCCATCGTGAGGTCGGCAAATGGGGCCCCTCTTCCCAGCCCACTGTCCCCACGGAGTCCTGAGCTTCGGGGCCGGAGAGTCACTCACACTCCAGGGCTGGGTCCCGCCTGGTCAGGAAGCGGACCACGGCCTCCAGCTGGCTGAGCCTGCGGTGCTCGGGGTCGATGTCCGTGACGCAGTAGATCCTGGAACCCACGGAGCCCGTTACCCGAGCCCACACCCTGCCCTGTTTCCCCTGCCCCAAACCCCCGTCCTCACCAGTCGCTGGCCAGGCTCAGGTCCGGGTGAAGCAGGTCGTGCAGGCCTGAAAGCAAAGTCCACGCTCACCCACTGCCCAGAGTTTGTGTACCGAGTGCTCTAGAAATAGCATCGGGGAAGGGCTGGGCCGTGTCCTGCCTTGTTCTCGGGCAGAGCAGAATCTCAACCCACAGGACGGCTGGGCCAGCACAGGTCCCGCTGTTGTCACTGTCACGTTGCTTCCGAAACGCTTTCCCTCCCACTGCCTCCTGGACCCGCCCGATGGGATCGCCCTCAAGGAGACATCGGCTTCCCTGGCTTCACTGTACCGAACCGAGCCGCGGGGCCCTGCGTGTCTGTGGCTGCGTGCTCAGCACGTGTTTGTTGACCGACTGAACGGACGAATGCCCTCCTGTGCGCCCACTGGTGCTGAAAGATGAGCTGGTGCTCAATTAAGATCTGTTAATTGAAGGAAAGGATGATGGACATGCCGAGGGCCTCTGTGGAGTCACTGAACATGGTGCTGGACAAACAGACACAGGCGGACAGCTCAGGGGCGATGGCCTTCCCCACCGGAAGCCCCTGGACGCCTGGTGGGTCTCACCACAGAGAGGGTAAGGGATGTACCCTCTGTCCTGCAGTGGTGACATCTGGGCACGTCTGGGAAGAGGAAGAGAAGAAGAGGAAGGAAGAAGGAGGCCCAGGGAGTTTGGTTGCTGGGGGGACAGTGGGAGACAGGGAAGGTCAGTGTCCTGGCGTCATGGACAGAAGCTGTGACAGGAACCCTGGGGGAGGCTCCTCCTGGGACAGCTCCCGGCAAAGTGACCGCAGATGTGTCTGGGTGGGCTGGGGTCAGAGGGTGGGGCAGCACAGCCCAGGGCAGACCCTGAAGCTTCGGGCGAGGAGAGATGAAAAGGGGCCGCAGGTCACGGAAGGTCTTTAGCAGCGGCACTGTCCAGTGTGGATTTATAGGAAGATCCCTCTGGAGAAGGTCAGAGCAAGGAAGACCTGCGGGTGTGGTTTCCAGGAGAGAGTGGGGGTGAGCAGGATGGAGGGGAAAGACGGGGGGATGACATGATCCAAGGGTCGGAAATGGAAGAACAGACAGAACGTGAGGTTCAAGGGCTGTGGCCACGTCGTCCAAGGACCTCCTGACATGTCAAGGGCTCACGTGGGTTTTGTTCTCCCAGGGCGCCCAGGCAGCTGCAAGTCCAGGGCGGGTGGGGGTGGAGGGTCTCTCTCCCATCCTCTTGCAACGCGCCTCCTCCCATCCCCATTCACATCCCACAGGCTCCTGTAATGGGTGGAATTGTGTCCCCCAAAGATGTGTGATGTGTCAACCCCAGTCTCTGTGGACGTGACCTTATCTGGAAATAGGATCATGGCAGATGTAACCAAGTTAAGATGAGGTTGCTGGGCTTCCCTGGTGGCGCAGTGGTTGGGAGTCCACCTGCCGATGCAGGGGACACGGGTTTGTGCCCCGGTCCGGGAAGATCCCACATGCCTGGAGCGGCTGGGCTCGTGAGCCATGGCTGCTGAGCCTGCGCGTCCGGAGCCTGTGCTCCGCAGCGGGAGGGGCCACAACAGTGAGAGGATCGCGAACCGCAAAAAAAAAAAAAAAAAGATGAGGTCGCTGGTAAGAAGGGAAAATTGAGACGCACGAGGGGAGAAGCTGTGTGATGACCGAGGCAGAGACGGGAGAGTAGCAGCCGCAAGCCCAGGGCCAGTGGGAGCCGGGAGGGGCAGGAGGGACCCTGCCCTGGAGGCGCTGGGCGGAGCGGGGCTCCCAGAACAGAGAAGCCGGCCAGTTTTGGGGGCAGCCCCAGCGAGCGGCCACGGATCTGCCCACTCGCCCTCCCAGGCCTCTTCTGTCCCTGTGGGTGGTCTGACAGGTAATCCCCGCCCCGTCCAGCAAGGCCGCCCAGAGTCTGACCACCTGTCTGGCAGGTCTTAGACTCCGTGGGTTGTGGCGACTGTCCAGCAGACCCTGCGGGCCCTGGAACCTGGGATGCCAGGCCCCTCTAGCCACGTAGCCCTGCCCGCAGAGCCCCTGCCGGGATGGCCCTGCCCCGTGTTCCCGGAGAAACCAGTTTTCCTCCGAACTGTCCGCCAGCCCTGGGCGCCGGCCGACCCACCTTCTTCCACAGACGTGTTCCCCAGGAGGACGTATTCGCCGTGGCCGCGGGACAGCACCACTCCCAAACTGTTGGCAGAGTGAAGGACGCCGGCTCACCACCAGCTGGTGCCCGGCCCAGCCCAGCTTTGTCCTCTGAGCTTCCGAGCCTCCCACACCCACGACAGGGCGCACGGCCAGCCCCCTCCCGCCCTGGCCCTCGGCGTCCCCTCCAAAACCCAGGAAGCACTTCTGTTTTGTCATCAGCCTTTTTCCTGGGAAGGGCGCTGGACACGACAGGACAAGGGCCCCCTCCACACTCTCATTTTGTCAGATTCACCCTGGACCTATCGGGGCCCCCAGGGATGGGGAGGGGTCTCTGTATCCCACGCGTCCCGCAGTCGGGAAGCCCCTCCTGCCTGGAGAATCCCACCATGCCTTCGTCAGGAAAAGCATCGCTTCTGAACCTTGGCTGGATACCTGAACCACTCGGGTCTGGGGGCTTTACAGGGTATGAGCGCCCGGGCCCACCCCAGGAATGCCAAGTAAGGTAAGAAGGAGGACCTGGACGCTGGCGATGTTACAAGGACCCACAGGTGCTCCAGGAGCAGTCAGGGCTGGGAACCACCCTTCACTGAGAAATGGGTAATTCAGAGAGAAGCCCCACTTGTTCCCTAAACTGTATGACACTAGAGTGAATACTTATGTGGTGGGAGGGAACCTGAGGGATCTTCAAATCCCATCTTTCATCTTACAATAGCTTATGACTGCGTTGCTTTAAATCTCTAGGTAGATCATGTCATTTAATCCACCCAGTTCCGCCAAAACGCAGCTATTATTACCCCGACTTTACAGATGTGGAACCTAAAGCACAGAGGTTGAGAAACTTGACTAAGGTCACACAGCCTCTGAGTGGTGGCTCCAGGCCCTGCACACCAGGCTGTACTGCATACCGGGCTGCACTGGCAAAGCAGGTGCAGACCTCAGAATGCAGACCTGAGTCTTTTTCTGTTACCACAAAATTGCCAACTACCTATAAGTAAATCCACCTCCAGACCTGAAAGTCCCACCTGAGCTGTCGGCTTTCATGTTGCACCCATCCCTCCCCTGCAAACAAGACCCGGCCCCTCACCTGAAAGGCGTGTCACTGATGTCCGTGAAGAAGTAGTCGTTGGTCAGGAAAAGAACTCGCTTCTGAAAGAGGCACCAGGAAAGGTGCTTGCTGGGGAGGGAGTGCCAACCGTCCCTCCCCTCCCTCCCCTCCCGCCTCCCTTTCCTCCCCTCCCTCCTTCCCCTCCCCCTCCCTCCCCCCTCCCCCACCCCCTCCCTCCCTCCCATCCCCTCCCTCCCTTCCCACCTGATGCCTGGTGCTCCTCCACTACTTCTTACATCCCCCCAACCCCGCCCCCTCACATCTCCTCTCAGTGACGCCACAGGCAGATCCCCTCCCACCAGCACGCTGCAGCCCCTGGGGGGTGCCTGAATGCAGGGCCACGGTCCAGACCTGCGTTGTCCCATATGGGGCCACAAGCCACCACATGTGCGACTCAGGAATAGAAGTTTCTAATTTTAGTAAATGTCAGTTAACTAGAGAGCCTGGGTGGCTGGTAGTCCCTGCGCTGGGCAGCGACTATGGTTCAGGTGGGACCAGAGAAGGCTGCCAGCTGAGCTCACACCTGTACGAGCCACCTGCACGCCCCACCTACAGCCACCCCCTGGTCTGGAGCCCAGACCCCTCAGGCCACAGTGCCCTTGACAGCTGCTTTTTCCTTTCAAAGCTGCCATTTTTAGGTTTAGTTGAATTTGCACAAGTCAGGGTATGGGGAGGGGGCACAGTGGCTAAGGACAGGCAAGGGCATCAGACAGACCTGGTCTAAGCCAAGCCGGCCACTCACAGGCTGTGTACGCTTGGGTAAGTGACTTCACCCAGGCATTGCAGTTCTTGCTCGTAAGTCAGGAGTAATGAGAGCATCCCCTGCATAGGCCACTGGGAGGTGGTGAGGATGTTTTTAGTGGGCCAGTACGGGAAGAGCAGGGTTCACTCCGGGCTCCGAAGCCCTGCGGGCTGTGCCGTCCACAGACACAGCGGATGCTTCTGGGAAAGCTACACACTGTGCTGGGCTCGGGGGCTGTTCTTATTTCCTTCACCTCTTTCTGGCTTTTTTACTTCCATGTTGGAAACTGGAGTAAGGTGTTGCAGGGGACGTGGCGGGAGAAGGTGGCAAAAAAGTTTTGCTTCTATAGGAAACCAGCTGTGGACCAAACCCCAAAGATCAGTTCCCAGCACGGGCCTCATCTTCCGTGATGCCCTCCTGTCCCCGCTGCTTCAGGCAGGCCTTCTGGCAGTTGGGGGAGGCCCTGGGAGCTACGGGGCAGCTGGGGCCCAGCAACGGAGGAGATGGGGCTGGCTTGGGGCTGGCTTGAGTCTGGAACTAGAGAGCATTTAAAAATTGTTTTCATACTCTCTCTTTTTTTTAATGGAAGAAAAAGGTGAAATGCACACATCTAAGTGTGTCATTCCATTAGTTTGATAAATGTACACAGCCATGCAATTACCTCTGTGGTGGAGATACAGAATGTTTGCATCCCCTGCCATCTCTTTGCTTCCTTCGGTTTCAATCCCTGCACCTTCCATGGGCGCGCTCTGTTCTGAGCTCCATCCCCGCAGGTTAGGTGTCCCTGTTTTCCTGTCACATGTCCTTTTGTGTCGGTTTCTTCTGCTCCACGTAATGTCCTTAAGACCCATCCGTGCTGCTGAGCGTGTCAGCAGTGTGCTCCTTCCCTCTGCCAAGTAGTAAGTACTCCAGGGTGGACTTGCTTCTATGTTCACCCCTGGGTGGTCATCTGTGGTGTTTCCAGTTTGGGGCTATTATGAATAAAGCTGCTGTGAACGTTCTTCCTGTGGACATGTGTTTTCATTTCTCTTGGTAAATACCAGGAATGGAATTGCTGGGTCATATGGTGAATCATGTTTGCCTTTAGAAAACACTGCCAATGTCCCAGTTATTTTATTGTACTTTGACTAGCAATGTACGAGTTCCGGTTTCTGCACGTCTTTGCCAGCCTTTGGTGTTCCCAGTCTTTTAAATTTCAGCCATGCTAGAGGGTATGAAAGTAGTTTTAATCTGCACCTTCCTGACGGCTAAAGTTGCTGGGCATCTTTCTGTGAGCTTGTGGGTCGCGTCTGTTTCTTCATTCGTGAAGTGTCTGCTCAAGTATTTTGCCCATTTTTGTTGGGCTGTTAGTCTTTTTGTTAATGATTTGGAGAAGTTCTTTATCGTCTGGACACAGTCTGTGCCTTGCTTTTTCATTTTCTTAATTGTGCCTTTCGATGAAGTTCAATTTATCAAATGTTATTTAATGTTTAGTGCTTTTCATGTTCTGTCTAAGAAATCTTTGCAAAACCTCAGGTGGTGAAGACTTTCAGTTACATTTTCTTGTAGGAGGCTTACCGTTTTAGGGTTTACATTGAGAGCTACGGTATATCTCAAATATTTTTGTGTGTGAGTGTGTCTCAACGTTTATTTTTTTCATACATTTATTCAGTTGTTCCAGCACCATTTGTTGAAAAGATTTTCCTTTCTCCATTGATTTGTCAAAGTGTCTTTACTGATGACATGTGAGTTTATTTCTGGAGTCTCTATTCCATTCTATCAATCCATTTGTCTATTCATATGTCAATACCATTCTGCTTGGTTACTGCAGCTTTGCAGTAAATTTTGAAATCAGGTAGTGTGAATCGTCCAAATTTGTTCTTTTTTTCGACAGTTTTGACCATTTTAGGTCCTTTGCATATTCATATAAATTTTAGAGTCACCGTCTTCTATGTCTAGAAGAAGTCTGTTCAACTTTTTATTGGGATTGTGTTGGATCTATAGATCAATTTGGGCAGAATGGACATCTTAGAAGTAGTGATCTTACAACCCATACACATGGTTATATCTTTCTATTTATTTTTTTCTTTGACATGTTTCCTGCAGTGTTATGTCATTTTCAATGTAGAGGTTGTATATGTCTTTGTTAAATTGATTCCTAAGTATTTTATATTGTTTGATGCTATTGAAGTTGGAACTTAAAAGTAATTTCATTTTCCAAATGTTTGCTCCTATATATAAAAATACAATTGAGTTTTATAATATTGACTTTGTATCCTGTGAACTTGCTCAATTACCTGTTAGTTCCAGCAGTTGTTTTGCAGATTCTTGGGATTTTCTGTGTAAACAATCGTCTTACTGTGAACAAAGAGAGTTTTACTTCTTCCTTTCCTGATTTTTGTGCTTTTATTTTGTTTCTTTGCCTTATTGCAAAGATAGGTCCTGGAAGGTCCAGAGCAGTGTTAACAGAAGTGGTGAAACCAGATACCCTTACCTTGTTCACAACCTTAGGGAGAAAGTGCTCAATCTTTCATCATTAAAAGTGAGCTTTTTCACAGATGCCTTTTATCAGACGGAGGAAGTTTCCTTCTGTTCCCAGTTAAATTTTGTCAGATGCTCTTTCAATATCAGTTGGGATGACCATGTGGTGTTTTCCTTTAATCTGTTCATGTAAGGGGATAACTCCACTGTGTGTGGCAGTTGCCATGTATCCTACAAGTTACAAACCTTACAATACAATGTCAACATTTTTGCTTTAAATAGTCAGTTGTCTTTTTGAGGAGTTAAAAAATGAATGAAGTTTTAACTTCACCCACGTATTTACCATTTCCAATGCTGTTCATTTCCTTGTGTTGATCTGAGTTTCCATCTGTGTCATTTTTCTTCTGCCTGAAGAATTCCTCAAGCATTTCTCCGAGTGATGAACTCTGATCTCTTTTATCTGAATCTGTCTTTACTTCACCTTTTTTTGGAAGGATATATCCTCTATATGCGGAACTTAGGGTTGACAGTTTTTTCTTTTGGTTTTTAACAACATTACGTTATTGTTTTTGATGAGAAGTCAGCCATCATTCTTACTATTGTTTTCCCCTATTACTGTTTTCCTCTAGCTTTTAAATAAGATTTTCCCAGGAATTCCCTGGTGGCACAGTGGTTAGGAATCTGCCTGTCAGTGCAAGGGACACGGGTTTGAGCCCTGGCCCGGGAAGATCCCACATGCCACGGAGCAACTAAGCCCGTGTGCCACAACTACTGAGCTTGGGCTCTAGAGCCCGCGTGTCACAACTACTGAAGCCCGCGCACCTATAGCCTGTGCGCCGTAACGAGAGAGGCCACCACAGTGAGAAGCCCTTGCACTGCAATGAAGAGCAGCTCCCACTCGCCGCAACTAGAGAAAAGCTCGCGCGCAGCAACGAAGACACAGCGTAGCCAAAAATAAATAAATAAGTAAATAAATTTATTAAAAAAAAAGATTTTCCCTTCTCTTTGATTCACAGCAGGTAGACTGTGGTGTGTTTAGGTGTGGATTTTTTTTTTTAACTCTGCTTGGTTTTGCTGAGAATCTTGCATCTATTGGTTGATGTTTTTCACTAAACTCAGGACATTTGGGGCATTAGTTTTTCAAATACTTTTTTCTGTTCTGTCCTTTCTCCTTCCTTCTGGGACTCTAAGGACATATGTTAGACCACTTGATATTACCCCACAGGTAACTGAAGAATAACTTTTTAAAAAACTTTTCTTTCTGTTCTTTACATTGGATAATTTCTATTTGTCTTCACAGTCACTGTCCTTTTCCCCTCCCATCTGCTGTTAATTCCATCCTGTAGAAATTTCCTTTCAGGTCTTGTACTCTTCAGTTTTAGAATTTCCACTCGGTTCTTGTGCTGGTTTTACACTGTGTCAAGTCAGCTAAGCTGGGATTACATGTTTTTCAGACTCACTTCCCTGTATGGTTCCAAATTAGGGTTGGCCAGATGAGGAGTCTGCATGAGATTTGTAAGGGAGAGCAAAGCCGCGGCCGTGTTACACACTGGAGGTGGGTACAGCACATCGGGCCCTGCGGCAGCTCACTCTGCTCTGCTGGCTTCCCTTCTTGGGACGGGCAGCTGCCACTGGACCTCCTCCTTCAGTCTGTCTGAGATCTGAGCCAGTGCGCGTGCAGGCCCAGGTGAAGGGCACGAGCTCCTTCTGCAGGTCCCACATCCTTGTGGCTGGAGATAGTGAGAGACAGATGCTGGTTTTAGTTTGTCCTCATGGGCTCCTATTCTTCCTCATGGGTTCCAGTTTGTTCTTGCTTTCTCCCACATCTCATCCAGTTTTCCTTCCCAATCGCTGGCCCTGCCAACCTACGACTTCAAGCTCATGACTAGAGGCAGAGACACCTGCCTTCTGTAGATACCATTTCATTAGGTCTACCCCCTACAATAAAACCCTATATTCATATCACTTGTAGTGGTTCTGCTTCTTTGATTAAATCCCAAACATTTCTCTGCTGAGATTCTCCATCTGTTCACTCATGATGACCATCTTTTCCTTTAATTCCTTGTGCATATTTATCATATCTGCTTGAAAGTCCTTCTTCTAATTTCAAGAGCTGGGTCATCTATGGATCACATATAAGACTGCTTTTTCTCTTAACTCTTTGTTAAGAAAGGAAACGTCATCTTGTTTCTTCATGTGTCTACTGGCTATTGTGGAGAATAGGTTGTAGATGCTCTTTCTTCCTCCAGGGAGTGTTGATTTCTACTTTACTCAGCAGAGAAATGACTGGCTGACCACCTTGAGCTTGCAGAGACTTGGATTACATTTTCGTTAGGGTGGGTCTGCTTCAACTTTGTCTTTAGGTCTTGGGTGAATCCCTTGGTCTTGGGACATAGTCTTTACTCTCAAGGTGTAGTTCTTCTGTGCTTTCAAAGAAAATTCTGAGGTATTTACTGAGCCTCCTCACCCTGGTGCGACTCCAAATTTTCCCCAGGACCACAGGAAGCAGCGAAGTCCCTGCTCTGACTTTCAGCTCTCAAGCTGTTGTCTAGAGTCTCCCTGGAGACGTGTAGCTTCAAGGTCAGTCAGGAATTTGAGAGGAACTTGCATACATATGTTAGGGCCAACCCACCTGTGACTCCCTCATTTCTGGAGTATCTCCCCTCATTTTATGACACTCTGGGAGCCCAAATTCTGTTCTCTGACACTTCAAGATGATAACAATAGATTTCTGCTTGAATTCTAGTTGTTCCATTCCAAATGGACTGGGGTAAGCCCTTTGGGGAAAGAGCCATATAAGCAATCATCTCACCCAGTGTACTTCTCTTGATTCAAGGGTTGAAGCCTCTTTAGCTCGTGGGCTCCTCACAAGTTGGAGACCCTAGATATTGGGCCAGACTGTGTTTCTCACATTTTTGGAATTAGTTGCACACACTTAACAGCATGGATTCCTAGCCGAATCCTTCCGAGGGGCCCGCACTCTGCAGCCTGCCGTGGCTCCCAGGCTCCGCAGCACGGAGGCTTGTCTGCTTCTCTCATTTACATTCCTGAACCCGGCTGATCTGGCCCCGCAGGCTTTTGAGTCTGTGAGCCCTGCTCTAATCATGCTGGGCTGCTGCCACTGTCCTCAGTTGCACCACCATAGTTGCCTGTCTGGAGTTTAGGGGAGATGGAGAAAGGTCTGAATTAATCCCTGGGAAATAAGGACACACGCAAAATCCCCTGGAGAAAATGACCAAGCAGGTTATGGCCTGCCAGGAGAATGGCTTGAATGATATCGGATATTCCCACAATGCTCTAAGAAGGCCTCCCTGGGCCTCGACCTGAAGGGTGTTTCTGCTGAGGACCCCGTAAGGTAGACGTAGGCTGAGCTGAGGGAGGGGCACCATCACCACAGCAGTGAGAGGCTGGATTCCACCATGGCGTCCTTCGTACCAGCAAAGTGTCCCGCCAACACGGGCAGCCACAGTAGCTTCCGGGCATGAGAGTAAAGAGAGGAACGATTGATTAAAGAGGGCTGAGTCATGATGTAATGGGTGGAGGGAGAGGAGAAGACAGTGAATTTAAAGAAGGGACAGAAAGGCATCTCTAAAGAGACCTGGGAAATCTTTAATTCTGGAGAGCGAGTGAAGAAATCAGGGCCTGTCCTACAGGAAGGCCTTGCACAGCCGTGGTCGGGAGCATGTGGTCAGAATCAGACCCAAGCACACAGGCTTGGATTGATCGTCTACCTCAGGGGTCCCCAACCCCTGCGCCGCGGACCAGTAGTGGTCCATGGCCTGTTAGGAGCCGGGCCGCACAGCAGGAGGTGGGTGGCAGGCGGGCGGGTGAGCAGAGCTTCATCCGCAGTACCCCTCGCTCCCCACCGCTCGCGTTACTGCCTGAACCATCCTCCTCCTGCCCCAATCCGTGGAAAAATTGTTTTCCACGAGACCGGCCCCTGGTGTAAAAAAGGTTGGGGACTGCTGGTCTACGTCACCCTGGGCAAGTTTTTGCTTTCTGAATTTCCGCATCGGTAAAATGGGGATAGGACAGGACATACATCACAGGGTTGTGGGAAGTGAGTGAAGGGTTATGAAGTGTAGTCCAGCTTCTAATAAATGTGAGCTGGCATCATCATGATGATTCGTTGCAGTGGAGGTAAGGCGAGAACTCGATGTGCTGGGAAACGTCCACCCCGGTCATGACCACGGTCAGCATCACCCTATTTCTTCATGTCAGAGCACCACATGCCAGGAAGCCTTTGTCAAACTGCAAATTTTACCTGGACGGTTTATTAACAGCAGTGAACACATTCTGAAGGGCTGGACAGCAGTTTCAGGAGATGTCCAGGCTGCCTGGATCTGGTTAGGACCATCCCTCGGTCGCTTTGAGAAGCGTGAAGGCCACATGAGGACACGGCACTGGGAGCCCTTCCCGAGCTGGTCTGAGTTAGACCTCGCCCTGTGCGTGGAACTCACATTGTAGCCTGGAAGCAGGTCCCACCTGATGTGCTCTGGCAGCGCCGGGTGGCTGCAAGCTCCCTGGTGCCCAGGAGCAGGGGTCCGGTTGGGATAAGGGTGGAGGCGCGTGGAAGAAACCTCTGCCTTTTTGGATCAAGAGAAGGACCTGCTGGGCCTGGTGGGACATCAGGGATGCTGCCCCGCCTGCCCGAGGGAGGCCCCTCTCAGCCCGGAGCTTATAGACAGCAGGCAGATCCCACAGAAATGAGACGTGTCCCAGTGAAAACCAGCGCACGCATCTAAAAGGAATGCAGAGTTGCTTTCCTTCCCAGCGCTTTCCTGTTAGGCTTCCACGGAGGTCCGTGTTTGTGGAAGAACTTGGATCTAATTGTTGCCGACCCATGCCCGCGTTCTCTCCGCAGAGGCCGATGGGCAGCGGAGGGGATGCGGGGGTGGCCGTGAGGGAGGAGGTGACGTTTGCAAATATGTCAAGGGACAAAGCCCCGTCAGTGCAAACGCAGTGGGACCTTTTCAACGAGAAGATGAAGTGGTCTTTTGTAAGCGACGCGAGGGTCTGTGGTGACAGGAATGGCACGGCTGCGGGGACCTGGCCTGATTATCTGTGGTTGCCATGGGTGGAAATTGCTCTACGGAGTAGCAATTATTTTCAACCTCTTCCCATATAACATGTTTTACAAGAGCTGCTAACGATTGGCAAAATTAACTGTCACTTTCCCCCTTTCCACCATAAACAACAAAAGGGCAGGCAGCAGGACGATTTGCGAAGGGCTGGGCTGGCCACGGTCTCGCTCCGCGGCCCCGAGAACCAGGCCCTGGAGAGCGGTAGCTCCCCGGCCGGTGCTCCATGGGGCCGATGCCCGCTGGGCCCGGCCCCCCACTAGGGCCCTCCAGGCTCCAGCAAGCTCTCAAGGCTTTAGCTCGAATTCAGCCAGGTCCTTTGTCACCACCGCCAACCCCAGTTAACCATGACGCCGCTTCCTGGGAGCAGACCCCAGTCTTTCCCTCGAGCGCCTTACCCCTCTGTCCAGCGGAACCTTCACGTCCATGGAGAGAGACCCTGTCTCCCTGTTGATCATGGCTGTCCTCAGCTTCAGGGGGAAAGATAATAGAATTAGTAATAGAACAGACAATAGAACCTCGGCTCACACCGGACCATGAGGCCATGAACACTGCCTTGGAGGTGACCCCTGGGGACACGCTGCGCTTTCCCCTTTCTCCTGCAAGCAGGCTACAGGTGGCAATATAGACCGGCTGCCAGGCTCCCTTTAGCTGGAATTCTGGAGTTCACTCAGAGGATGCTCCCAGTGGGCTGATGGGCAAGGGAACACGGTGGCCGAGCCCTGAGATGCAAGTTTTCCAACACCCAGGCCAGCCTAAAACGCCCTCACACCCAAACTCTGTGGCTCACAGACGTGTGCTACTTCAGCCCCAGAGGAAGGGACTGTTCTCTCTGTGGATGGTGGGAGGGCTGCCCGTTAGAGGCACTGCTTCTGCTTTGGGCCAAGGGAGGGGGCTGAGCTCAGCGCCTGTGGCCCCGGGACCCACTGTCGAGCCAACCGACCCCCTCCCGGCCGCCCACTCACGGTTCCGGCCCGGTCCTCCCACTCCACTTCCGAGAGGTCCACGCTGCTGTAGCTGGGCCTGGGCTTCAGTTTCTTCCCCTCTCTGTACTGAGCGCGCCGGTCAGGGGGAGAGACGGGAGGTTAACACAAGCCCCGGCCCTTCCAGAAAGCCTGTCTGGCACAGTCACAACCCAGAGAAGCTCAGCGATTCCTCGTGGTCGTGTGGGCCACATTCCCCCCAAGGCAGAGCGGCCCTTGCCAACCTTTGAGTCAGATGGTCTCCCGGCCTCGGGGAGAGTATCTCACACACCAAGGAGCTCCCATCGTGAGTACGCTGGTCCTAGGTTTAGACTCTCGTTGTTAGAAATCTCTTCCTCATGCAGAGCTGAAATCTGCCTCCTTGTGACTTTACCCATGGGTCCTAGGCCTCTCCCTGGAGCTACACAGAGAGAGAGCTTCCACCCGACACCCCTGAGGGTTTTCGGGGATGCTCGTCACTGCTAAGACGTCACCTCCCCGAGCTAAACATTCCCAGTTCGCAGATGCCTCAGCTTCCTCGGATTCTCTTCTGTTTTGTCAATGTCACTCTCGAAGCAGAGTGCCTGGGACAGTCGCTATTTCAGATTGGGTCTGACCAGTGTGGGGTGGGGTGTGACCCATGCAGACCAAAACATCGTACGGCTCTGACCGCTGCCTCTGATTCTGCTAATCCAGGACAGCTAGCTCGCCCGACAGGTCAAACCGAGTTTCCAGCCCATTAGATTCCCCTGACGTTCCTTGTGATGCACTGTTGAGCCAGAGCTTTACCATCTTCTGCTGGGCATCGAGTATGCTGCACAGCTTTCCATGCATTCCTAATATCTTTCATCTCCTTAGTTCCAGCCCATCGTTTTAGAAGAATACTTTCTGAATACTACTTTTCTCCCTTCATGTATTAGCCATACCTTCCACATCCCATGGCATCTCCTTCTGTGTTTTCATCTTGTTGATAGAATTTTTTGTGTGCAGTTTATTGATTGATTGATTGATTTAAAAAATTTTGGCTGCATTGGGTCGTTGTTGCTGCGCACGGGCTTTCTCTAGTTGCGGCCAGCGCGGGCTACTCTTCATTGTGGTGTGCGGGCTTCTCATTGTGGTGGCTTCTCTTGTTGTGGAGCACGGGCTCTAGGCACGCAGTCTTCAGTAGCTGCGGCTCGCGGGCTCTAGAGCACAGGCTCAGTAGTTGTGGCGCACGGGCTTAGTTGCTCTGTGGCATGTGGGATCTTCCCAGGCTGGGGATCGAACCCGTGTCCCCTGCATTGGCAGGCGGATTCTTAACCGCTGCGCCACCAGGGAAGTCTTTGTTGATAGAATTTTTGAGTGAGCAGAGCCAAGGACAGACAGATTCCGCAAAGCCCGATAAAGCCCTCCATCCAGCGTGACAGGACCATTCATCAACATTCTTTGAGTGGTATTATCATTTTCTGGCCCTGACTTCTCTCTCTCTGACACCAAGAGAGATATCGTCAAGTCATCTGCTGTTAGGTCTGCAGCATTCCCCAAGTTTAACTTGGTGATAGATCAAAAAAGGAAAGAGGAGGGGCTTCCCTGGTGGCGCAGTGGTTGGGAGTCCGCCTGCCGATGCAGGGGACACGGGCTCCTGCCCCGGTCCAGGAGGATCCCACATGCCGCGGAGCGGCTGGGCCCGTGAGCCATGGCCGCTGAGCCTGCGTGTCCGGAGCCTGTGCTCTGCAGCCGGAGAGGCCACAGCGGTGAGAGGCCCGCGTACCGCAAAAAAAAAAAAAAAAAAAAAAAAAAAAAAAAAGGAAAGAGGATAGTTTATCATCAGGGTCATTAGGAATTAAGCAGAGGTCTCTATTTAGCAGGACAAGGCCCCCCACAGATGCTTGAATGGCTGAAGTCCCCCTTCACTGTGTATCTTGCTTCAGCAAGTTTCCTCTTTTCTCAAGAAAGTGTCTCCAGTTTCTTGCCTGTGCTCGAACGATGTTCCCATTCTTGGCCTGTTGAAAGTCTATTCTCATGACAAGCAGCCCTGCCCTGCCCTCCCGTTCACGGGTGGTGCTGCTTTTGAGTAAGAAGTGACCCTCCCGGTTCATTGCCACCTCCTAATTCCTGAGGATACCCGAAAGGTCATCCCGGGCTCCTCAGGAAACCGTAATTCCGCTTCCATTACTCATAGTTTGGGCACTGACGTGGAAACATTTCAGGCCAAAAGTATGGCTCTGGCCCCTCCTTTATTACTAGGCGTATCCTCTATGATTTTTCTTTTTTAAACTCAGCTCTTCTTCTCCTCGACACCTGTCATGAATGGATCGCTCTCTCCACAGGAATCTCACTGTGCTGGCTTTGCTGTATGGGACAATGTTCTGCGTGGTGGAGCTCTCTCATCGTTTCAGTTGTGTAAGTCTGTTTCCTTAACTGGACCACAAACGCCTGTTGATAGCGTTCTCAGAGTATGATTAGGTCAGGCGTGCGACGGGCCCGCAGTACGCATTGGTTGCTTGAGACCTTATATTCATCCACATTACATAGATGCTGAAGACAGGTTTTGGACCGGTGCCCCTTAATTCTAAAGGGTCAACATTTTTGTTCTTCCCCTAATGAGTCATTTTCTTGGTCCTGGGGCTGCCCCCCACAGGATCCGCTGGTATAGGTCAGTGTTCCTGGTCTCTCTCAACTCTGAACCCCTAGCGTTTCCTTAAATAGCTCAATCAGTGCCTTTGGTCACTCAGCGTCTGTCTGACCCGAACGGACAGCAGTGTGGCTTAGGCTGGTCTCTCCATGGCACCTGGGCAGGAGAGAGCTCAGAAAGGCGCCCTCGGTGCTGCTGTCCTCAGTGCCAACCTTGACTCCAGAGGAGACTGGTGGAGGGGAAGGGCCGCGATGCTGCTGGGACCCCAACTCCCCTCCCCGCTTCCCAACAACCACACTGGGAGGTGTGGCCACTACTGCCACAGATGGAGGTCTTGGGGAGCCCCCCGGCCGGGGAGGCAGCACCTTAGATAAAAGGCTGCTGCTTTCTCCCCTGGCCTCGGCCGCTCATCTGAACGCAGGTGAAAATGCCATGGGCTCCCGCCTTGGGATGGAGGGAGCTGGAAGGGGGCAGGAGCCCTGGGAACACATCCTCAGGGCAGCCTCAGCTCTGCTCCCCAGCTCGTGGGGGACGTCTCCTGCCGTTTGTAGTGTTAACTTGACACTTACACCCTTGGGGTGGCCCCTGGCGACCTGGGGACACACGGTCAGACTCCAAGACAGAGCGTGGGGTGACTGACGGGGTGACAACGGGGAAGGGGACGGGTCCTCCAGGGACACTGCACACTCATGACAGGCTCCCTGGAGACTGGTTGCTACCAGTTCGTGCATTTCTGCCTTGTCTCTCCTGCTAGATCATAAGCAATTTGAAAACAGGGACCATGACTTAATTTTTTCCTTGTAGTCCATCGGGTTCTTAAATGGAGCTGAATGCGTGTTCATTGTTTTAACTGTCTGTATGAACTACCCCCACATCCCGTACAGTTAAGACCCCCGAGGCAAATAGGATCGGTACCTACCAGGGGTTGAAGGTCAGGATGTGAGAGGATGTAGCCATTGTTAGTGCTCAAAAAGGCATAGCCGTGCACCCCGAGCTAGGAAGACAGGGATGGAGGGGGTCAGGGGGTATCTGTGCAGGAGGACTGGGGCCGGGCAGGGGGTGGGGCCACGGGCGGGAAGACCACCTCTCACAGCCCCGTTTTGGCGACAGTGTGAACAAGCTGGGCAGCTTCCAGCCGCTCACTCTGAATTCTGCTCCAGCTGCTACAGTTGGCAGTGACCATAACAACACACGTCACCACCTGCCTCCTTCCCACCACTGCTCTGGGGCTTTGATTACACAATCTCACTCCTCCCCAGATGGGGATGCGTGGTGGGCAGGCGGACCAGGACGGGACAGAGGTGCCAAAGGCCACAGAGCACGTCGCTGCTGCTGTGACCAAGCGTCCCAGGGGCCCAAGTTTCGGTTCCCCTGTTCTGTGCCCAAACGTCTCTAAGGGCGGGATGTCTGGGGGTGGGATGTGGGGGGCAGGATGGGGGGATGTCCGGGGGGTGGGGTATCTGGGGAGGGGGAATAGGGTGTCCGGGGGTGTGACATCGGGGTGGGGCTGAGGGGTGGCCGCAGGCCCCATCCCAGCTGTGGGCTTGGCTCCACTGCCTGCAGGGAGCCTCTGGAGCCTGGTGGGGTGGCTCCTGGGGGGCCTGTGACCCTACCTGGGGGCCTGATCCGGGCTCACCTTGTACTGGGGCGCCAGCTTCATCAGCTCTCTCAGGGCCACGTCAGAGCCCACCACACCCAGGAGGATGCCGTGGGATCGCTGGAAGGAAATGTCAGCTTCAGGGGGGACCAGGCTCCCCAAGCACGAGGCCAAACTGAACCCACGGCCTTTCCAGAGCCCGGAAGAGGAAGCCACTTGGACCTAAGGTGGTCTTTGCTCTGCAGTTAGATTTTAGGCAGAGCTCCCTGGAATAAAAATCTAGAACCTACTAGAAGAGGCCCCAGGAGTAATCTCAGCTGCTGGGAAGATTAATGTCCAGTATTAATATTTAAGTTGTAATATTTAAATGAAATACAAAGTTGAATGAAATATGAACTTTCACAGGAGAGGCTGAAGTACTGGGATCCAAGGGCCCCTCATCTAGGGGGGCCCTGAAACACCCAGGGCCCATGAGGAAATATTCCCTGGCCAGGTAGAGGATGGACGGCTCTCACACTCCCCCACCAGAGCCTTTACGAACAAGCCAGGGCCTGCCCACACTAGCAGGTTCCGTGTGCTTTTGCCGGAAGCCTGGCAGGTGACCCCTCTGGCCCTGATCCCCAAGCCAGGGTCCCAAGTCCAGAGCAGTGGGTCAGCGCCAGGCTGGATGAACAGAATCACGGGGCAGCTTCGGGAAGTGTGGACCCTGCCCCATCCCCTCCCGACCCAGAGATTCTGACGTGGCTACTTGGGCACAGGGCCTGGAACCTGACCTTAAACCCTCCCAAGGCGGCTCTGATGCCACGTCAAGAGCCACAGGTCTAAAGACGCCAGGCAGCGGCTGGAGCTCTAAGCCGGGCAGCCGCTCATGGGCAGACACTTACTGTCTCGTTCTTCTTGCTGAAGACAGGCATGGCCACGGTGGTCAGCAGCGCCATGCTCTGCGCCTGCGGGTAGAGAGCTGTCAGGGGGGATGAGCGAAGGGCAGTGTCCACAGACTGGGGACCCAAGCCGCCACTTCAACCACAACTCAGGGGCACCTTCCAACGGGAGGAAGAAATCCCCAAGGAGGCTTCCCTGCATGAAGACAGCTGGGGGAAAGGCTGGAGCGGGGAAGGCCGGACAGGGGAGTGGGCTGACGTCACTTAGCGAATGAAGCCCTAAGCCGGAGCGGGCCCCAGAGCCCCAAGTATGCGGCCCAGCCCCTGAGCATGCCCAGGCTCAGCCAGGCCTCTGGTCTCGGCCATGCCAAGGATGAGGGTGCACCCATGGGACCAGCCCATCTGTGCATGAGCCCAGAAACAAAGGCTCAGACAGCAAGAGGACAGGCCGAGGAGTCAACAGGGGACAAGTTCTGGTCACTGAGATGCCAGATTAAGTGTCAGGTAAGAGTCCCTGGACATTTCTCTTAAAGGTGGGGTGTGCCCCCCTCCCTTCCTCCACCTGAAGCCTAGAATTCGTCCGCAGTCGTCCTGAGCCCCACTAGCCACCTGGACTATGTGGACCCCAGGGATGGCAGGAGGCAGGGGGCAGCGGGAAGGGGCCAGGGGGCTCGTCATCCACGTTTTACATGTCCCCTTTTACGTGTCCCCTTTTACGTGAGGGGGACACACACTTCTCTCCTATCGAAGCCACTATTTCCAGATGTCTCTTAATCCCAGCCTGCTATGACGCTGCTGGAGCAGGGGTCTGCATCTGTGTTGGGTTTGAGGCGTGCCAGGAAGGTCCCCTTCCCCGACATCTCATCTGACTGTCTACCTTCCGTGTCTGGTCCTGCATGGGGGAGAACTACAGGAGGTCTTGTTGGAAACTCGGGCCCCGAGGGAGGCCGCTGGTTAAGCCGTAGTGTCCTGAATCACTGGTTGGTCCCCTTTCTTCCCAGAGCAGGTGAGGATGATGGGAAAAGGGAGGGATGAGTCTGCAGCAGACGGCTCTGTCCACGGGTGTGCGGCCCTGGGGGGGTGGTCTGTTCCCGGGGCTCCTGGGCCAAGGTGTCTCTCCCCCAGTGTCTCTCCAGGACGTGCTCTGCCCACCCCACTCCCAACCCAGGAGTCACCTCTCACTCCCTGGGGGCCCCACCTTGCTGTCCATGTAGGCTTCCGTCCAGGTGATGTCATGGTCGTGGTTGATGACCATGGGCCGGCTGAGCACATGCAGGTATTCCATCACGTTCTCCTGGGCATCCGCCAGAGTGGAGATCTGCGTGTAGTAGCCTGTGGAGGGGAGGGGGCGTATGGCTGTGGATGCAGGGCCTGCGCACCCCCAGCCGCGACGGCTCTTGGCCGGGCCCCTGGCTGGGAGCTGCCCTGGGCCACTAGGCACCACTTTTCCCAAGGCTGCCCTCTCCCGGGGCAGCCGGAGGCCAGTGGTGCTGCGGGGACACGAAGGCCTGGCCCTGGCTGGACTTGGCAGAACCTTGAGGCTCCCCCTGCCCGAGCAGCAGGGCCTCAACCCAGGGCGCGAGGCCACCCCTCACTCCCCGCAGGGCTGTCCTCAGGGGTGCCTGCAGGCAGCTCTGTCCCGGGTCTGTTTTCTGAGAGCCCCACCTCCTCCTTTCCCTGACTGCTGTCGTCCCTCAGTTACGGGGAGGGGGCCGCAGCTGAGGCGGTATTTAAAAGAGCAAATGCCGGGCTTCCCTGGTGGTGCAGTGGTTGAGAGTCCGCCTGCCGATGCAGGGGACGCGGGTTCGTGCCCCGGTCCGGGAAGATCCCACATGCCGCGGAGCGGCTGTGCCCATGAGCCATGGCCGTTGAGCCGGCGTGTCTGGAGCCTGTGCTCCGCAACAGGAGAGGCCACAACAGTGAGAGGCCCGCGTACCGCAAAAAAAAAAAAAGAGCAAATGCTTTACAAGGCTGTGACGATTTATCACGTGACCGCTCGTCACCTCCCACAGAACACTGTCGCCAGCTCTGGGGAACGGGACAGCTTTCATTCCTAGGGTGCCTCTTGTCTCGGACCCTTTGACCATGCTCTTCTCTCAGCCCAGAACACCCTTCCCTGCTCTCTGCATCTGACTCACTCCTACCACTTCTTTCTGTCTCACCTTAGAACCCTGTCCTTCAGGAGGCCCGCCCGGACCCCCCAAATGCGGGAGGGCTCTCCCCTCACCCAGCCCCCTGGGCAGCCTGTGCCCCTCTGCCCCTCAGCGCGATGCAGATGGTCCCGTCCCGGATGCTCATGTGTGCGCCTCCCTGACTGGACCGGGCCTTCCTGACCACGTCGACCCCCTTGGGCCGGGAGAGTCAGCCACCCACAGCAGGTTCTCAGACGTCCTGCTGGGATTGAGGAACCCGAGTCGGCACCTCGAGGCCCGGGTCTTGGGTTCTGGCCAGAGACAGATGAGGGCTGCCACACACAAAACCTTAATCTAAAGAAAATGACGGCCTCTGCCTTTTGTCTGGAGCAGAAACAGAGCACACGGGCTTCATCTGCAGGAGCAGGAACGGAGGCTGGACATCAGAGACGACTGACATTGAAAGGTCGGGCCCGTGTCTACATGGTTTTCCGTGTGGCAGTCTGGATAAGGCTTATTTGAAGAGACAGCAGAACTGGAGTCACCACCTCCAGGCGCGCTGCAGGAGGTGTCATGGGGGTGAGAGCCCCGCAGGGAGTGATCGACGTGGGTCTTGCTTGGTCTCAGCAGGAAGGGGGCGGATGCTGTCACCTTTGCTCTGGGTCCCTTTGTGGGACGCCCGGCTCAGCACCTGTGGGGTCCGGGGATGCTCTCCCACCTGCGCTCAGGTGAGGCCGCCGGACGCCCTGCCTCACGTGGCGTCACCCACCTTTGTTATTGCACGCGATCCACTTCAAGCGGTCAGCAAAACTTACTTCCTTCCCGATCAGGTAAGTGAAGAGCCGGACCTGGTGGATGAGACACGGCGGACTCAGCAGAGCCGGCCGCGAGGGGCCTGACCGTGTCTGTGTCTGAATCTGGGGCTGCGTCTCTGGATTCCGCACTTTCACCCCTTTGCATCAGGAAGGGCCCGGGGCCCAGGCTCGCGGGGATGCCCGCCCGGTGTGGAGGCTTGTCTGGCGGGGCTCACAGCCGGCAGTCTTCCGACTCTACCGTGCCCTCGCTCGGGGCCTGGGGCTCACGGGGTGGGGCGTGTGGACACGGCAGAAGGAGGCGCTCCCCCGGCCCCCGGCCCCCGGCCCAGGGAGGAACCTTGCGGTGCGGCCAGTTGTATTTCTCCAGCACTGGCCTGTGGTCCTCCACGGCCCCATCGGTGATCAGCATGATGGCCTGGTTGCACAGGCTTCCTTGCCCGGCCTCTTGGAACTGCGTGGAGGACGTGGCCGTGACTCCCCATCTCCCCTCACCGCCCCAGCGCCCCTGCTCCGCCAGCTGCCGTACCTGCTGCAGGATCTGGAAGGCCTCACTGAGGGCTCGGCCCACGACCCCCACGCCTTTGACCATCAGCTTGTCCACCAGCTGTTTGAAGTGCTGTCCCGGGGAAGAGGATGGGGAGGGTCAGCCGGTCAGTGGACCAGGGAACCTTCCGCTTTGGTCGTACTTTCAGAGGCCGCGCAGAGCTATTCGCCCCGGAGAACGAGACTGCGGGGCCCGCCTCTACTTCCATGGTTCAGAGGCCGCGCAGAGCTATTCGCCCCGGAGAATGAGACTGCGGGGCCCGCCGCTACTTCCGTGGCTGCACCCCTGCGGCAGCAGGTGTTAGTCAGGTGTCCCCAGGATAAGCCAAGAGGGTGTGAGTGGCCGGACGCAAGGCCACCCTCACCCCTGGAAGGAGATGCTGGGCCAGCGCCAGGTGCGCTCACCTCTCTGTTGTCCCGATCCGCCTGCACCAGGATCCCTTTAAAACAAGGCTCGATGTAGTGGATGTAGTCGTTGTACTGCAGAGGGCAGAACATACAAGATCAGTTGGGAAAGTCAGGGCCCAGTGGCTGAGCTTGCAACTCACGGTGGGCCAGGGGTGGGGTCACCCGGGCCCCTGTGTAATATGACCTTGGGGGGACACCAGGTTTTTGGCAATTTTCTCTGAGTAGAGGGGAGGAACAGTAGGGCCTTAACTCTAAATGTTCTCCCTCAAATCCTGGCCCTTGGCATCTTCCCAGGAGGCCAGCTGGGTGCCGTCCATCCCTGGGGCTCACGGAGACCAGGAGTTACCTAACTCTCCTCTCCTGTTTCCTTCTGTTTGTCCCTCCACTTCATCACCTTTTGGGGGCAGGTGGAGCGACCCTCAGGAGAGTTGCTGTGAAAGCAGGACCAGGGGCTGCTGGCCCCTCTTCCCGACCTGCCTGGATTTGGGGAGAACGGAAGTAGGACCCTGGGATCACCCATCCTGCAGATGCAGGAGGCTTCTCCCTCGGTGGCGCCAGGCAAGGGCACATGGGCGGGGCTGAGTTAGGGATCTACTCGGATACCGGATACCCCTTCATCTGGACTGGACCCCAGCCTCATCTGAGAACCTGAGTAAATCTACCAACTCCGAGAAACGGACATATGCGTTTCCCACGTAATTTCAGAAACTGTGGACGCCTGGAAGCCTATCTTGGGTGGGGAGCCCCAGCTTCAGGGGATAGGGTCCTTCACAGCACGAACCATCGGGTGGCCATAAGTACAGGTCATTCCGGTGCAGGCAGAGGACGGGTTTTCTGGAATGGGAAGGCGAGTTTACCGAGATGATGTTCACGAAGTCGTTTTCCCCCAGCGTGTCCAAGATGGTGGAGACCGTGTGCTTGGCGATGGCCATCCGCAGCCCCTTCATGCTGCCGCTCGTGTCCATCACGATCACGATGTCCTTCGGGGATGTGGCAGCTTGTATGTACCTTTAGCAGAAAGGAAGGGACAGGCCGACGGTGGGAGAGCCAGAGCCAGAACCGCCGCCGACCGGGTCTCCCTGGTTTCCATTCAGACTCTGGCTCAAAGTTCAGGTCAACGCCCAGGGTTTCTCAGGTCCGGAACCACTCAGTTCTGGAGCCATTTCGGGTGCCGTGGCTGGGACTGTGCCCATCGAATGGTCGAGTGCTCATGGTGACCCTTGTCCTCTTTGTTTCGGGCCAGCCCTGGTCCCGGGGTGCTGGCAGTGGGAAGGGAGGGAGCTGGATGCCCCCTCAGACTGAGTTACAGATCTGCCAGAGGAGGGGTGAGGAAGGAGGGGAGAGTCTGGCTGAGGGTTGGTGCGAAGACAGCTCAGAGCCCTGGGAGGAGGTTTGGGGCAGGGAAGACACATGTGGTCAGGGCTGGAGCAGAGCAGCTGTAGGGGGACAGGGTGGGGGGAGAGGGATGCAGAAGGACACTCTTCTTCTCCTGTGTTGGATTAGTTCTACCTGCGGCCCTGGGGGGGTGGGCTCAGGGCAGGAGAACGAGGCAACACCCGAGGCTACAGAAGGATGCTGGTCCCTGAGGCCTCGCCCCGGGGACGCTTACCAGCCGCGGTTCCGGCAGTCGAAGGCGATGACCCCGTTCTCATCAGGCGTCCATTTGATGCCTGGGGAAGGAAAGTCTGGCTTCTTTGCTGGCTCGAGAGGCTGCTCCAGAGCTTCTGCCTGGGTGCTGACACCCGGCACGGCCAGGACCCCCAGGGCAGTAGGTCAGCCCCTGTGAACTGAGGCTGCAGCAAGGAGGGAGGCCGGCTCTTGGAGGGACACTCACCTCCCAGCGGCCCTGATCCAGAGTTGGGTTAATTTCATAGGTAGGACCCCGCCCCCCCCCACCCAGCCATGTCGTTCCTGGGACTCATCAGTGGGGCTAAACTTCCCATCAAACTAGACGGGGAGGCCCAGGGGTGTGACTTTTATTTAGCATCATTGCCATCCAGCAGAGCGTGCACACAGCAGGCGAGAGCCAGGGCTCTGAGCTGCAGCCCACCTGCCTCTAGGCAGGATCAGCTGTTGGTGTTTGCGCCCTTCCTGTTAGCTGCGGGGGGAGGTGATCTGGCTACAAGACTAAGCTCCTCAAGGTCAGGCCTTCCCAGCGCCTGGCAGGTCTGACACGGATTCCCGGTACAGCAACGGAGAGGCGGCTGAGGCGGAAGTTCTTGGCTCTGAACCAAAATCTTAGAAGAGGGCTTTGGTGGTCCCGGGTGGGGTGCCCTCAACCCCGAGCAGAAACAGAGGTCAACCCTCTCAAGGGAAGCTTTCCCAAGTTGGGCCCCACAAGCCAAGGTCACGACGTGCGTTAGAAACAGGCCCCTGTGGGTGAGAGGCAGCAAGGCAAGAACCATGAGATGCGTCCTCCCAGGATGACGGGCGCTGCTGAGACAGGGAGGCAAGTGTGTGGCCATTGTGGAAAAGGACCGAGGGGTGGCCTCCAGCAAGAGGGCTCCACAGGCCCCGTGAAGCAAAGCTCTCGGTGAACGGAGACCCACAGGAGTAAGAGATGAGCTCTGTCTCTGCTCCACTGGTGTAAGTACGTGGTTTCCAAAGGACAGCGCGGGCAATCATCCCCCACCTGGCAGAGTCACCGAACTCCCAGTTCCCTGAGAGACACAGAGAAAGGCCTGCACACATTCCTAAGTTGTTTCTGCAGGAAGCAACACCACCGATGAAGACTGCTGACCGCGGGCACGTGGGCCCCAGACTGGCTGAAACCAGGTGGATGAGGCTCGAAACCTCACTCGGATGCCAACCAATCCGAGAATTGAGCACGAACTGATCAGGTTCCTGCACCCTCCCCGATGCGGCCTTTAACCCCCTTCCCTAGACGTCCTCAGGGAGCTGGCGCCCTTGCCCTCCTTCTGGTGCACCAGCTCTCCTTTCGATAAAAAAGCTTTGCTCGCCTAGGAGTCTTGTGGGAGTGATGTTCATTGCTGTGGTCTTGCTTTCCCAGAACCTAGAGAGAGCGCCTGGGAACTCAAACAAGGGATATTTGTATCAAATATCAACAGTGAGAGTATCTAATTTGCAGGGATAAAAACAGGGAAACATTAGATGAAAATAAGTCAGGGTGGGGAGGTGGAGGTGCAAGTGAGAGAGTTCTAAAGTCCTTTTTTGACTGCAAGGAGGGTGAAAATATTATTTTAATTGTCATATCTCATAAAAATGCTTGAGGGCTTCCCTGGTGGCGCAGTGGTTGAGAGTCCGCCTGCCGATGCAGGGGACACGGGTTTGTGGCCCGGTCCGGGAAGATCCCACATGCCACGGAGCGGCTGGGCCCGTGAGCCATGGCCGCTGAGCCTGTGTGTCCGGAGCCTGTGCTCCGCAGCGGGAGAGGCCACAACAGTGAGAGGCCCGCGTACCGCAAAAAAAAAAAAAAGCTTGATAACATAGCAGGGCTAATTACTAAAAGAATGGGAACAGAGGAATAAGCTCCAAACTGACAGAAAAAAGAGAAGGAAGGGGTAGGGGAGTTTTATCGAAAAACATAAATCATTAAAAAAGATGAAGAAAGGAAACATAAAACTAGAGGGACGAGTAGAAATTTAAAAAATAAGATAATAGCATGTCCAAATATATCAACATAATACATGGAAATGTGCTTAACTTGCGAAATGGTTAAAGAGGTTGTCAGTTCACATAAAAATTAAAAAGCTATAAGCTATTTTCAAGAGATATGGCTAAAACAAAATGACATAGAAGATTGGAAGTAAAAGGATGGAAAAAATATATATGTCTGGCAAATACCAACTGAGAACATACTGAGAACATTCATACTCTATGAATACCGACAAAACAGGCTTAAAAGGTGTCATAAGGGCCAACAAGAGTCAAGCAGACACAACACCGGCAAAGACACAGAAAATCTAAACAATATGGTTGACAAGCCTGATCTAATGATGTAGCAGAAGTTTTCATCCAAAGATTAAAGCACACATATGCCGCTCAGGCACACGTGGAATATTTACACAACTTGATGACATACTAGGCTGTTAAACTAAGTCCCAGCTAGTTTCATATAATCACTGCCACATACACTGCATCCTCTGACCACAAAGCAACGGAACTGGGAATTTATACTAAAAAGAGAAATATCAAATCCCTATGTATTTGGAAATTTAAAAAGCACACGGTTAAATAACTGAGAGATCAAAGGAGAAATCACAGGGGAATACAAAAATGTTTAGAAGCAGACAATAACTAAAACACTACCCTGACACCAGAAAGCACAGGCAACAACTTCCGTGTATCAGAGGACACAGTCGACAGAGTGCAAAGGCCGCCCACAGAATGGGAGGAAATATCCGGAATGTATAGAGAACTCCTGCAACTCAGCAGCAACAGCGACAACCTGGTTTACAAATGGGCAAGTTTTGTGCTTGCACACAAGTTGACGGCTCTGGAAGCCCCGATGTGGCGGGATTTCCACCCTGGGGAAGGCTTGAGGGACATGGCAGTTGTCTTCAAGCATCTGAAGGGCTGTTCCATGGAAGAGGGATGAACTTGTTCATCAAGACTCCAGAGAACAGGAAAAGAACCAAATGGCTTGTTGTGGATTTGGGCAGAGACAAGAGGTACCACTGAGGGGAACCGGTGAGCCCTGAGGTCACTTTGTACTCCTCCTAAGAGAGGCCCAGGGGACACACATGGCTGTCCTGAGGACCCTTTGAGACAGGCTGGGACCTGGCACCTGGGACCCTCTGCTGCGGTGCTTGCACCTGGACAGAGTCTCCTCCAGCAACAAAGAAACTATAAGGGACTAAAAATACCTGCGTGCCTGCAGAGCTGGGGCAAATTATGGACAACACGATACAAAAAGACCAAAAAAACCCAACTGCCACTTCTGAAGGGCCGGGAGCAAAAGCAGGGTACTGGGCATGCCCCCTGCTCTCAACACCAGAAAGGGGTGGGCAAAACACCTAAGCCGCCCGTCCAGCCCGACCCCTGGACACACCCCTGCCCTCACCCCATATAAGGAACCAGCTCGCCTCGCCCCTACACCCCCCAGGGAGTGAGCAAGGGAACCTGTTGTCCTGACTCTCACTACGGCAGCAGGGGCCCCAGGAAAGCCTTGCCTGATTGCTTGTCTGGCCTCTTGTCAATTTCTATTGATTGAGGAGGTCCAGAACCCTGGCCAGTCACACCTTCCGGTTCCTATCTCAGAAAACCGGGCAATATTAAGGCTTTCTGGACAGGGGGCTAAAACAAGAAGAGTGGGCATGAGCTGTGGTGGTGAATTGTTTTAAGTGAGAAATAAAAGAAGGCAGCGCTCTTGGAGGCCCCGTGGAAGGGGCTTCTGTTTTCTGTTCGTTGGTAGACAAGGGGGCTTCCCCGCTGCCTGCTGGGTTGGCCGCTAGCCTGTGACACTTCCTTCCCTGCTGCTGAATGAGTGCCTCTGCCCCACTTCTCCAGTGAAGATGGGAATTGCTTTGCCCTCCTTTCCGCCTCCCATGTGCTTCTCACAGGACAAGAGTCCAGGTGGGCACTCATTGGCTGCTTACCGAGGCGTCATTTGTTCGCCCCTTCGTCAGCTTGAAAGTGTGCTTATCAGGTTGTGAAGGGGACGGAGGTGGGGCTGGAGGCGCTTTTGGACCAGGGTCCATCTCCAGTGCCTCCGTCGCCTTGTTCCCAGAGACGGAGCCCCAAGGACCGTGGAGATGCCTCCCAGCGGCCTCACCTGGGTAGATGCGGAAGAACCCTGTCGAGCTGCCAAAGTACTGCCAGGTCAGCGTCGGGTCTCTCTGGAAGTTCTCCACAAAGACAGGGTTCAAGGCTTCGGACATGTAGATTCCATTCAAAATATCCGGGTCTGAAGAGTAAGATTATAGGAGGAAGTGCAGGGGAAACGAGATCAGTCTTCCCCGGCGGAACACGCGTGCACACACGCACACACACCCGTGTGCCCACAGCCTGCAGCACCGCCGCCCACGACTGCTGTCCACACCAGCACTCCTCTTCCCCCTCCCCGGGGGGGCTGCGGGCTGGGGCCCGGCGGTCACCTTTGTTGTAGACATTGGTGGGCAGCTGCACGCTGCTCAGAGACGTGTTCACCAGCAGGTTGCTGAAGTGCGCGTTGGCCTCCAGGACGAACTCGGCCCCCAGCTCCACGTAGGCACCACCTGCGTCCTTCTCATTGATGAGGACAGAGTTGTAATAGTTAAACTAGGGCGACACCGAGAAGACGGGAGGGCAGGGGGCCCAGGGAGGGGAAGGGGAGAGAGAGAGAGATAGCGTCACACGTGATGGATATCGGACAGACTGACCGCCACGTCCACACTGGCGGAGGATTCCGGCCACGATCACTGATTCGGGGCAAATATCCATCCAGACATTGGATCGGATGGTTGATTCTTCTGGGTTTTGGTGTAAACTGTCTAGATTACGGCTTCAGTCCCCATTTTGGCGTATGTGGACTTAGCCAGCGTTGCAGACTGAGAGGCGGACACAGATTCAGGGAGAGGTGGACAGACGAAGGCAGCCTGGCCAGCACCCCGAGATCTTGCAGGAGGGGGAGGGCTCCTGGGGGACAAAGTGGGGGTCCCTGCAGGGGGGGTTCACTCTGAAGAGAAGGCCTGCAGCCTGGCCTCCGGCCAGCCATAAATGTCTCCTCAGATGCAGTGGTTCAGAATCAAACCTCTACAGCTTCATACAAACCGGTGCACATTGAAAGATAGAGCCGGGCCTATGCAATTCCCACCCCATGTCCCATCCTCAGGTGGCCCCAGCCCCTGGGGCGCTGGGACATTAGGCACCGTACCTCCCAGGGCTGTGGGAGGGGACGACTCACCACCAGGGACTCGTTGAATTCGTGGTTCAGGTCGGCCTCCTCGGCAGCCTCGACCAGATTCTGCGGGCGGGGATGGGAAGGGGAGAGTCAGTGCGGGAAGGAGGCCAGAGGCCCCGTAAGGTCCACTGCCAGGGCCCACCCGCGAGAACTGGGGACAGACTCTCAGACCAGCACCTGCGAACGAATGCGCACAGCGTCACTAGCCACAGTAGCCCGAAGGCAGGTGCATGTCACAGGGACAGGAAGCCAGTCTGAAAGGTGACACACTGAGTCCTTCCAGCTACATGACATTGTGGGGAATGTGAGGCTAGGGACACAGCACAAAGGTCAATGGTTGCCAGGGGTTTGTGGGGAGGGATGGATGAGTAGCCGGCAAGCAGGATTTCTTAGCGCAGGGAAGCTACTCTGTATGATCTCTGATGATGGAGACGCGTCGTCATACATTTGTCCAAACGCCCGGAACGCACACCACCGAGAGCGGACCCTCAGGCAGGCTGCGGACTTTGGGTGACAATGACGTGTCAGTGTAGGCTCGTTAATTGTACAAACACACCGTCTGGTGGGCGTGTGGATAGTTTTGGGGGGGCTGTGTTTGTGGAGGCGGGGGGTAAATGGAAACTCTCTGTACTTTCTTCACAATTTTGCTGTCAACCTGAAACTGCTTTAAAAAATAAAGTCTATTAAAATGTGTGTATGTGTATCTCTCTCTCTCTCTGTATTCAGTCTGTACATATTCAGTAGCCAAAAGGTGGAGTCAGCCAGTATTTGACCTTTTGTGTCTGGAGTCTTTCACTTAGCACAATGTTTTCAAGGTTCATCCATATTTTAACATGTATCAGACATGTTTAACATGTATTCATTTCTTTTTTTTTCTTAGTAAATTTATTTATTTAATTTATTTATTATTTTTGGCTGCGTTGGGTCTTCATTGCTGCGCGCGGGCTTTCTCTAGTTGCGGCGAGCGTGTTTCTCACTGCGGTGGCTCCTCTTGTTTCGGAGCACGGGCTCTAGGAGCACGGGCTTCAGTAGTTGTGACCCACGGGCTCAGTAGCTGTGGGGCACAGGCTTAATTGCTCTGAGGCACGTGGGATCATTTCTGTTTATTTCTGAATAATATTCCATTTTATGGATGTCCCGCTTTTTGTTTATCTGTTCGTCAGTTGGTGGACATTTGGGCTATTTCCAAATGGAAATTCCTCCATTTGTGACAACCTGGATGCACCTGGAAGACGTCAGGCCAAGTGAAATCAGCTGGATGCAGGAAGGCAACTACTGCATGAAGTCACTTACGTGTGGATCTAAACTAGTCAAACTCCTAGAAACAGAGGGTAGAATGGTGGTTGCCAGGGTCTGGGGCGCGGGTCGAGGGGTACAGAGTTTCAGCTGTGCAAGATGAGTGAATTGAGGAGAGCTGACGCACAGCAAGGTGGCTTAGGTGACAATATTGTAGCGTGTGCTTGACCTTTGCTAAAAGGGTTGTTCTTGGGTGTTCTCACCTCTCATACGAAAAGAAAGAAAGGGGTGGGGAGGGAGGGAAGAAGGAAGGGAGGGAGGAAAATACCATTTATCCTTAATGCATTGTATCCTTAACACAATTACCATTTGTGAGCGATGGATAAGGTGGCTGGCTTGGTTGGGGTGACTATTTCACAGTGGACGTGTATATCGGGTCATCAGGTTGTACATCTTAGTATACACAACTTTTGATTGTCAATCACACCTCAGTAAACCCGGGGGTGGGGGAAAGGAGACCAGAGCTCCTAACCTGGCTTTGCCAGGGGGAGCCGCTGCCCTCTGGGTCTCTATTTATACTCGTGTACACTGGGCAGAACCAGCGTTATCCCCAGCAAGGAGGGAGGGCCCTCCTTGCTTCCCTACTCCCGACCCCCAATGCCGAGATGTGATGAAGAAATTCCATGGGGCAAAGATTACTTTAGTGCCGCTCTCCAGGCGATTTCCCCACGGGCACCCTCATAGAAGGGTCCGTGGCTGTGGCCCTGGGGGCACCCCCAGCAGGGAGCAGGGCCTCAAGCTTAGAGAAGGTCCACAGAGCAAGTGCCCCCCGGGTTGGTTTTCCATGTTGAGGCCGTGGAAAGGATGCGGTGCCCCTGGAGCCCCTGGAGCCCCCGGAGCCCAGCGCCCTGGGCTCTGGAGGTGTCTCAGGACCTCTTGTGCTCTGGCGCCAGGAGGGCTGGCACCTAAAGAGAGGCATCCCTGTGCCCCGGTGTCTGCACTCCGCCCAGGCCAGCCGACTGAAGGAGGCGGGTGTTACTACTGTGTTGGCTTCTCTGGGGGTCAGCCTCCCCTTCTGTGGGTGGTCCCCAGGTATCCCTCATTGCTTCCTGACGCTAAGAGCCCCTGCCCTAACTAAGCCTTCAGAGAAGAGGCTGCAAATCGTCACAGGTGGGAAAGGGGGCCCCGGCAACCTGCGGGGAGGCGGAGAGATGGGCGGACACCGGTGGGGCTGCAGCCTGTCCCCCCACCATGGCTACCCTCGCCCATCCTCTGCACAGCCTCGGCCTCCTCTGCGGGTCCAACAGCCCAGACCCCTCTCCTCCCTCCTTGTTCTTCTGGACCCCCAAAAGGAGTTCCTTTGGGGATAATGCTGGTCTGGGGTGGCCAATTCCTGGCACACGGCACCTGCTGGTTTACACCAGCCAGGTCCCCACAGGGGTCAGGGAAGCACTTCATGCCAGGGAAGTGACACGTCCCGTTTCTACCAGGCCAAGCCAGGTGGCTGTGCAGTAACGAAACACCTGGGCCCTGGGCCCCCATCAGGGTGGCACTTGGGTGCCATGAAGGGCGGGTCTGTGTGGCAGGAGGGGAGAGGCTGGGGGAGGAGAGAGGGAGTTCACGCCACCCGCTCTCACCCCCCTACGCTCCCACCCTCCAGCCCCCCGCCATTCACTCAGCCCGTGACTCCTACGCCCTCGCTCTGCTCTGCTCTGTCCCATCACTGAAGCGGAGGTCCTGACACAGGGCCCTTCTTAGCACCGTGGTTGACCCTCCAACCCTGGAGGCTGTTCCCTAAGGCAGGGTGCCCGCCCGGCCCTCCCCTCTCTCCGCTTGCCCCCCACCCCGTCCTTTACAAGGGTCTTGTGGCTCATGGGCTACAAGGCAGGAGAAGGTAGTGTAGGGGGGCTCAGGGAGGGGGTTCCGTGTCCGGGGTGGGCAGACCCCCAGCCCGCAGGCCTGAGCACCTGGACGGCCGCCACTTTCCTGCGGAGCATGGTCTCCATGTCCTCCGAGAACTTCCTCACCAGCTCCAAGCCATCCACCTCCTTGATCTTCAGACTGGGCTCCACGTCCTTGTATTTCTGTTCAGGGGATGTGGAGAGACACACGCCTGTCGTCTTGTACCTGGACATCTATCCCTGGCTGCCGGCGGCCTCTGCCCCCCCGACTGGGGCATTCACACTGGGGCCAGGATGGCCCTCGTCCTCGTAAAACCTCTCCCAACAACCGACAAGAGATGCCTCTTATCAGATGTCCTCTGATTCACATCCTTCAGAGGGAGGCTGAGGCCCAGAGAGGTCGTGAACTTGACCGAGGTCACACAGACAGCGCAGGGGCTGCTCTCAGGGGCTGTGAGGCTCGTGGTGTCTGCGCCCCCCATGCGCTGCAGGGGTGGGTGCTGCCTGACTCTGGGCCAGTGGGCCTGGGGGCATTAAGAGGGCCGCTGAGTCTCCATCTGGGCCCCCGGGAGGCACTCCCTCACCGTGTGTCCTGGGTGCCACCTGGGCACGAGTTACTCAGTTCCCCAAACTGTAAGATGTGTCACGTGCAAGGCTTTTACCCAGAACGGCCACAGGGTGGGGGGAGCATGTGTGGGGTGGCGAGGGGAGCCGGCATTGCTGCTGCGGCCCTGCGGTCAGGACAGCGGGCCCCCAGGCCATAAAAGCCGGAGGCTCCCCTTTCCGCAGCACTTAGAAAATGGTGCTGAAGCTGCAGTGAGGCTTAGATGGTGAATATTGATTCTCAGCGACTCGCAGCAGGACGGCAGCGCCGTCCTCAGCACTGACCTGGGAGTCGGGACACCAGCGGGATGGGAGCTTGTGGGGGCTGAGTGAGAAGCCGGCTGTCAGCCTGTGCACAGGCAGCTCAGCTCCTGCCCAGGGGCCAGGCAGGGCCAGACTGGACTCACTGGGCCCCGGTGGCTCTCCAGTGCCCGGAGACGTGGCGGCAGGTCGAGCACTGGGTGGGCGGCTCTCCGGCCGAGGGTCTTCCCACCGACCTCTCTCCGCCCCGAGGCAGCAGGCCTGTGTCCGGTCCGCCGCCTCCTGCTTCTTCTCCCCTTTGTTCCTCACCCCACCATCTCTTCCCCCGATCCCTTCTAGGCATGGGCTTCCTGGGCCCCTGAGCTGACACTACGCTCTTGGCCACCCGACCGCACTGCACACCCCACCCCCCGACTTGCTCTGTGTCTTGGGCCAATCATTCCCTTCCCTGGGCCTCAGTTTCCCTATCTGAAATGGGGGTTGGGTTAGATGACCTCCAAGAGCCCTCACACCCAGACGTCCTGCTTCTCCACCAGGACGGCTTAACGCCAGCTGTCCCGGGAGCCCCAGGGTGAGGGGGGGCGGTCACTGACCTTCTGCAGCAGGAGGGAGCCCGAGTACTTGGTGACAGTGTCATACAGGTCCCTGCCGAAGGTGTCTGCCCACAGCTTCACTCTGCAGGACGGTGGGAGGACGTGTGTGTGCACTCACGCATGAGCACACACAAGGAGACACATGCAGAGATGCGCACACACAGGAGGCACGTGTCTACATGCAGAGACACCCACCGACGCACATATACAAACCCGCACAAACATGCAGGGACACACGTAACACACACACGTATACACAGATGCACACACGCACAGGCCCACACGCAATCACACACACCGACGTACACCCAGGAAAGCACATCGGCAGCTGTGGTCCCTCCCTGCCAGGGCAGGGACCCAGAGGACCCATCAGCCTTGGCAGCTACACTGTGATCCCAACACCCTTGGCTGAGGGGCAGGGGCTGACCGCCCGGAGCCAAGCCTACCCCCCCCCACCCCCAGAGGGCTGGAGAAGAAGGGACGAGGTCGGGGTTGACCAGGCAGGGTGGGGGACCCCGAGGACTCACACAGCTGCAGCTCCTCGGCCAGTCGTCCCGCAGTTGCCCTGTGCAGGGCACGTGAGGCAGGGAGGCCGAGGCTCTGAGCCAAGTCTGAGAGGCCGGGGCCGGCGGGCAGGGAGGATGAGGCAGCCTCACGGGGAGACCCGTCCCCACAAGTGCCCCAAGATCCTGCCCTTGGTTGGGGGCACGGCCACGCAGGGCTGTGCCTGAGCTTCTCCAGATGGAGCAAAAGGAGTTTCCCCACGTGATCATGCCAAGGTCAGCATTCGTTCGGTCACTCAACCGACAATTATCGAGGGCCTACTATGTTCTGGGCATCGTGCACGGGCATGAGCGGTGCCCAGTCTTTGCCTTTGTGGAACAGTTAGAGCGACACCCCTCCATGTACAGAGGGCGCCATCCACGTTTGAAGGGGCACCATCGAAGCTGGGGGAGGGGTGGTGGTGGTGGGCGCCATCCACGTTTGAAGGGGCACCATCGAAGCTGGGGGAGGGGTGGTGGTGGTGAGGGAAGGCTTCCTGGCAGAGGTGGGCTCTGACTCAGTGTTGAAGTCTGGGAGAGTCTCCCCCATCAAAGAGACTTGGCAGAGAACTCTAGGTAGAGAGGATAGAGGAGCTTGGAGGGGTCAAAAACTGGAACAGGGATGAACAAACCTGACTCCACAGTGGATCTGTTTCTTTTATTTTAACCTTTGTATTCTATTGCTTTTGCTACAAGTTAAGGTTGCCTATAGCCTAAAATATACAGGACAGCCCATTCTCAAGACTCGGACCTTTAAAGGTGTAACACTTTTCATGCATATAGAGATAAAAAGTTGCAGAAGAGAGAGTAACATTTGCCTTGTTGGAGGTTTTTCTTTTTTTCTTTTTTTGGCTGAGAGGCACGGCTTGGGGGATCGTAGTTCTCCCACCAGGGATTAAACCCAGGCCACAGCAGTGAGAGCACCAAGTCCTAACCACTGGACCACCAGGGAATTTCCTTGTTGGAGGTTTATAAACATCATGACCTGACCTATGTGGACAGCTGTAAGAACAAAGGATTCCTGGCACCAAGAAGTTGGCAACAACCAAACATACCGCCTCCCCTTTTAGTATAAAAGCAGCCTGAATTCTAACCCGGGTGAGACGGGTCTTTGGGACACTGGTCCACCACCCTCTCGGCCTGCTGGCTTTCCGAATAGAGTCGCCATTTCTTTGCCCCAACGACTTGTCTCTCGATTGATTGGCCTGTTGTGTGGTGAGCAGTACGAGCTTGGACTCGGTAACAAAATGACTTCCAGGTCTCCAGCTTGGGTGGTTGCATCGATGGTGGTATTATTGAATAAAATTAAGACTATCAGGACGATCGGGGAACAAGTTGGGGAGGGCAGAAGGTGACACGTGCAGCTTGGGAGAGGCAGGAGGTGAGGTCCCTGCGGCGGGGCTACTGGGTGCCGTTGGGCAGCTGTGAGCTGCCCAGCTCCAGAAAGCACCCAACACATTGCATCTTTTTTGGGGGGTGGGGGATGTGGACCATTTTTAAAGTCTTTATTGAACTTGTTACAATATTGCTTCTGTTTTATGTTTCAGTGTTTTGGCTGCGAGGCAGGTGGGAGCTTAGCTCCCCCCACCCGGGATCGAACCTGCATCCGACTCCCCTCCCCCAGCCTGGGCACTGGAAGGTCTTAACTACTGGACTGCCAGGTAAGTCCCTCGTATTGTATCTGGAAAGACACAAACTTGAATTTCAAAGCTCCAGTGATGTTCAGGAAGAGCAGCCCGCGGCAGCGGAATGCGGGTCTAGCAGGTGGAGTCAGGGCTGAGGGTCACTGGTTGGTGGGTGGGAGCCGGGATTCTGAGGCGGACGGGCTCACAAGGAGGGGGTGCTGGCTGAGAAGGTCTGTGAGTGAAGGACAAACCCCGGGGAGCAGCGGCGCTCCCGGGGCCGACGGCGGGAAAGGGGCGTTAGAGAAAGACAAAGGTTAACGTGGGCGCCGGGGCAGACCCGGGAGAGCGCTGAGACTCAAGAAGGGAGAGCCGAGCGTCCGGAGCAGGCCAGGAGGTGAAGCCAGGAGTGTGTACTGGGTTGGGTGGGGAGATCTTTGGGGGTCCTGGTGGGAACAGATCTGGGAGGCGGGAGAAGCCGGGCAGGCAGGAGAAGCCGAGCCCTGAGTGGGAGGGGAAGGCATGGGGGAGGCGCCGGTCTCTGGGCGGAAAGACTGGGAAGGATTCACTGCGGGGCAGGGATCCGGAGCCAGGGGTAGGTCTGGCTGCAGGGTGGTGGGCCCTCCCCTCGGCGGACGCTCGGGCGCCCCGTGTGGCCGGTCCCCTTTACGCAGGCCTGGGCTCCAGCCATCTCTAGCCGGCACTCAGCCTGTCCCTGGAGCTTGCCTGTACTGTTAGCTGGGGTGTGCTCTGGGATAAAGGTTATTCTCAACACCTCCCCCCACCATGAAGAGTTCAGGCTGGCAGTGGGTGTGGAGGTGAGGTCCCAGCCAGGCTGACTCGAGTTCAAGTGTGGCACTGCCATTTGCAGGCTGCGTGAGCGTGGGGTGGCCGTCTGACCTCTCTGAGCTCGTTTCCTCTACTGCAGAGTCAGGAGACCGTTCCCCACCTCACTGTGTGGACTGGAGGGTCATCTGCGGAGCACCTGGCAGCACCAGGCCTGTAACAGCTAGAGGTGGGACCCCTCGACGGGGACAGAGCTGCTCAAAGCCCGCACTTAGCTCAACTCCACGCAAACCCCAGGCGTTCGTGGGGCTGCAGGACCCCCTCTGTAAGACACGAGGCTGGCAATAGCCTGACTGTCCTCTTGGGCTCAGGTGTGATGAGCAGGTAGCCCCTTCAGTCCTGAATGTTCTGCTCCCACACGGATCAGAACTGTCTTTAACGGAACCGCCAGAACTAAGGACTAGAGGCCAGACACCCCCAGAGAGTTGCGCATTAAGTTCGATTATACCAAAGTGTGAATGACCGATAGCTTCCCTGGAGCTGGTCTTAGTGACAGGATGTAGGACTGGGGACTGGAGGGAGGCAGGCAGGTGTAGAAAGGGAATGGAGACACCCCCCGGCCCCCACCGTGCACATCCACCTGGCTCCTGGCTGCAGAGCTATTGGTCGGTTTAGGACCGCTTCACCCTCTCAGAATCTTTCCTAACGAATCCTTGCGGAGCTGAGATGGTCACGTCCAGCAACTCAGCTCCTACTACAGCTGTCTCAGTGTGTGATGGCCCTGGAAGGAGGCTCGCTTGCCCTCAGGGTCTGGGGACACTGCCTGCCACCCCAGGAGCAGTGTGGGCCCCTGTGGTCAGTTCTCCTAGGACTGTCAGGTGTCTGGGCAGGGGGTGAGGGGAGGGCCCCATATGGCAGAGATCTGGGGAAGAGAAGAGGCCGGCGAAGAAAAGGTCTTCACAGCAAGACAGGGGGAGCGCGCAGCCGAGCCCTGGGAGAGCCTGGAGGCTGCGGGAGGCCGAGGATTGAGGTTGGCTGGGGAGGGGAGGGAGGGAAGGGTTTATGGGTGGGGGGGCTCTTGAGGCTTACGTTTCCAGAGGAATCCTGGCCTGCCCCCGCGTGGGGGACAGGGACGTGCTGCACAGCAGGCACAGGGTGACCACTGTCTTCTGCAGGGATGCCCAGGCCTCTGGCCACTGGTGGGAGGGCATCTTGCCGTGGGTGGAGCTGGGATCTGGGTGGACCCTGGGGGGTCTGGGCAAGGTGCCCCTGCTGGGGTCAGGCCAGGGAGAGGAAAGAGCAGCCTCAGACCCCGAGCTCTGTCTGCCCAGATCCCTGGCACGGCCCCGAGCCTTCTGCCTTCCAGGTCGGGGCAAGCCTGGGGTTCCCCAGCCTCCAGTCGGGTCCTGGCTGCAATGCCCGGTGTGTGTGGGGGTCCCTTCTCTGCCCTGCAGAGGGGCCGCCCTACCTGAGCAGCAGGCTTCCAGGAGAGCGGCTGATGGGAGAAGGTGTGACGAAATGAACTGGTTAATCCACCGGCCTCCTCTCTAATCCCCGCCTGACAGCAGGAGGAGGGTGGTGGGGGTGACTTCGGCGGGATTACCCTGGTTTCAGAAGGCAGGGCTGGCTCACCCCCACCCCACGAGGATCAGAGCACAGCCTCCTGCATTAAAGAGGCAGACCCGCCCCTGGAGAGCACCCTTCGGCAGTGACACTGGCCCTGGATGCGTGTCCAGTGCTCTGACTTACCAGGAGCTGTGGCAGACCCTCTCCTTAAACCTCAGAACGATCCTGGGGGTCAGTGTCAGCATCCCTGTTGGCTCGGGGAGGCTAGGGGACAGAGGGGGCCCTGTGCTGGCTCCTGTGTTCAGGCCGCTGACTTCGGCCAGGTCAGAGGTAACGTCCACAGCCTGTGGCCTCACCTCCCCCACGTCTCACCTGCCCCGGTTCTAGGCTGGGGACCCATTTTCCGGGAAGCTCCAGGCCCCTCCCCTGCCTGGAGCACCTAATGCATGTGAAAGGAAGACAGTGCAAGCCCCGCTGGTCAAGGACTCCGTCCGTCTGCGTTTCAGCTTCTCCTCCGACCGATGGCCCCTCTGCCGGGTGGTGCCGGAGGGGGCCCTGAGCCTTGGGGGTCCAGCTAAGAGGAAGCCAATGGGGAAACAGTTTGGCTTGTGTAGCCACCTAGACAGTTGTGTGCAGCCATCCAGGGCAGGGCGGCTCCAGGGACACTCACCGCCTGCCTGCGGGGCTGCTGGCCTCGTGACAGGACACCCAGCTGCCGCGTGAGCGCCCCGCAGTGCCCCACTGGCAGCGCGCGGGAGGGGCCGGAGAAGAGCCCACGAGCCGGTCCACGGAAGATTCTTCCAAAGCCGGAAGCTGCCAGCAGGGGGCCTGGCTCTCCTGCGAGGAAGCGGTTGGTGTTGACTGTCCATAACTGTAAACATGCCATACACTGTCTCCTCTTCCGACGGGAATTACACATGACAGAATTTGACCAAAATTCTTATGTCTGTGGGTCCAAACTGGTGATAGCACCACGTGAGGCCACAGTCCACGCCTTCCACGGGTCAGAGGGCTTCTTGGTGTATCTTGTCCTGACAAATCTGCTGGTTCCAGCAAATCGGCTCGCAGGGCTGCCACCGACAGAGGAATGCCAGGAGAAGCAAGTGTCCCCATGACAAACGCCTGTGTGTCCCCGGCGGGGAGTCCGCGCTGTGGGCGGGGCTCCGTTCCCAGGCTCAGCTTGGCGGGGCAGTGATCTCTACAGGCACTTGAGTTGTTCGTGAGTTTCAGATGGATTCTGCGTATCTTTCATTACGAATCGTACCAAGATTAGAAAAATTACCATAGAGGCGTGTTGGTCAATTAATAAATAAAAAGAATGTGTAATTTTTCTAGGTTTTGTGATTTTTGTGGTATTCATCAACTTCTTAAAATTTGTGATTTGGAGTGACTCATTTTCTTTTTTTAATTTAAAAATTTTAAATTTTTTAAATTAAAAAAATGAAGTATAGTTGATTTACAATGTTTCTGGTGTACAGCAAGGTGATTCAGTTATAGATATGCATGTATATATTTTTCAGATTCTTTTCCATGATAGGTTATTACAAGGTATTGAATATAGTTCCCTGTGCTATACAGTAGGTACTTGTTGTTTATCTATTTTATATCTAGTAGTGGGTATCTGTTAATCTCAAACTCCTAATTTATCCCTCCTCAGGACTCTTCCATTTTAAATAAATGCTCACTTTCCTCTCCACTTGTGTATCTGTGTTCTGTCTCTACTGTGGGTGACCATCCCCACATGACGGGAGCTGTGACCCCCGGAACGGCCCCTCCCTGTTCTAGCGCCTGCTGACCGCGGCCATGACCAACTCTAACAGTCTAAGCCTGGGACCCGCTAGAAATCTCTGTCAGTGTCACATGGCTCATTTTACAGGCATGGTGGTGGCCTGGGTCTACCCAGCCTGCTGGGAAGCCCTCAGAGTTCCTGCAAAGAAACTAGGGTGGTGGGTAGAGCACGAGGTGTTGCCCCTACCAGCTGTGCAGAGAAAGATGCCTTTCTAGTAGCTCTAAAATATACCTTGCTGTGTATGCGTTGCCGACTGTGGCCCGCTCCAGCTACTGGGCCCCTCTCGCTGCAGCACCTTTTGAAACCCCAGGAGCTGTGGGGTGCAGTGGGGAGGGCAGAGGACTTCAGAGCTGAATCCTTCAGAGGAGGGAGTTCTTAGCAGGAATAAAATGAAGGGTGGGACCAGAGCAAGAGCTAAGGGCATTACCAAGCTCAGAGAGCCCTCTGGCCCTCAGACCTCAGGGCTCACCTTTCACCTGTCGTCCAGGAAGCCATATCTCTTATGCCAGGGAGGAGGGAACTTACATGCGGCTTTATTCTTAAGGGCTATGAGGGGAAGAGTATCCCAGCTTTTCCTTGGTCAGTCTTTCATCTCAACCCCCATAAATTTAACCCACTTTCCTAGGGCATCTTCCTGGTGTCAGCCCCTCACCAGGCACTGGAGATGAGAGACACAGTGTTGGAAGGAAGACTGGACATGATGCTTGATATACATACTTAGAGTCTATCCATGGAGGCTGGTCTCAAACCCACCACTCAGCTAAATCAATCTGAGTGCTGTGAGGCATAAGTGATGCATTTGTCACCATAGTGGAAGGGACAATCATTTTCTCCTTATGGTGGAAAAAAGAGGGAGAGAAATTTTAGGGAAAGCTTCATAGTGAAAGGGACATTTGAATTGGGCTTTAAAGGATGAATAGGAGTTCACCAATAGGAGCCTCTTGAAGGGGTCATTATAAGGAACAGATAGGATATAAGAAACAGAAGGAACAAAAGTAGGAAACCATGGGCATACTATGTTGTGTATACTTTTTAAGAAATAGTGAGATATCAGTTGTTTATTACTGCATACTAAGTTATACTTAGTGGCTTAAAAATAAAAGCAATTATCTATTTAGCTCCCAAATGGGTACTTTGGGCAAGGCTCAGCAGGAAAGGCTCATCTCTGTCCCATGCAGTGTCAGCTGGGGCAGCTTAACGGGCGCTGGAGGATCCACCCGCAGGGTGGTTTGCTCACACGACTGGCAGCTTGGTGCTGTCTGTTGGCTGGGACCTCAGCAGGGGCCAAGGGTTGGGAGACTGACTTTCCCTCTTCAGGGGCTGCTTGGGTTTCCTCACAGCACGGTGGCTGGGCTCTGAGAGTTAGATCCCAAGAGAACGCAGTGGAACCCTTTGCCTTGTGGTCTGCCTTGGAAGTCACGGAGCCTCGCCTCGTGTATTTCACGGGCTACCAGTTGGTAGCCAGGTTGGGCTGGGCTCCGAGGGAGCAGATGCGGGCCCCAACTCTCAATGGGAAGAACAGCAAACATTTGCACACCTGTCTTAAAACCGCCACCTCGAGGGTAGTGGGGTGGGAGCGGGGGAGGGTGTGAGGGATCAGGGGTGCAGAGACAGGAACAGGGGAGAGGACACTGGGGGAAGTCAGGCTGTTCCTAGACTGGGCAGCGGTTATATTAGCTCTCTCCAAAATCAAACTTAAACCTCACCCGCTGCGACCCCACATCCATGGGACAATAGTGATTTACAAGTTTGGCAGAACAGGGAGGTGGGGGGACAGGAAGGAAGAAGAACAGGGTCACAAAAGATGTAAAAAGTCTGTAACCCAAGCTCAGCTCCTGTGCACACAGGCCACACATTCCCACCTTTGCCCAGAGAGCGCTGGCTAGTGAGCTGTTCCCAGGCCTGCACTGCGGGAGAGAAGTGTGTGCCCCCAGCCCTGCCCGCCCTGTGTACACACACCCCCTGCACACACCCCCTGCACACACACCCTGCACACACACGCCCCTGCACACACCCCTCCTGCACACCCCCCCTGCACACACCCCTCCTGCACACACACACCCCCTGCACATACCCTTGCACTGCAATGCTTGGTGAGCACCCACATGTCCTCTGAGCAGTGGAAGGACAGACAGATAGAAGGAATAAGGGCTCCAGGCTTAGCTCCACAGCAGAGGAGGAAAGGGCAGTAGTTCCCATCATTCCACATCAATTTTCCTTCCTTCATCCAGCAACTGTGAACACACGCAGCTGTACTGGAGGCCCTGTACCCAGGCTCAGTCTCCCCGATCGCTGAATCCCTCCCCTCCGTGCTCCAGGGGACGGCGAGGAGGACAGGTGGCGATACAGGGATGTGTGTCGACAAAACGTCAACTATCACAGCAGGGATTTCATAACAGTTTCTCTAGCAATTGAGTCCTTTCTTCCAAAGAAATCTTTGCAGGAGGCAAAGAAGGCTATTTCGGTCACTGGCAACCCCATCCTCTGGCTGCCCCGCACCCACCTTGGGGCCAGCCGTGACCCCTCTTTCTCGTGCCGGCTCTGCCCTGTGACTACATCCGGAGCCCGCCCACTACTGCCCAGCCCAGGCCTCCGGGGCCCCAGCCAGCCCGGCTCCTTCCCTGGCTCACAGCAGCGTCCTGCCCTCTGCGCATGTTCGCGCCTTCTGTTTGGTGTCCAGGCTCCTGCCCCGCCCACGGGGGTCGCCTGTATGGACCACTCAGCCGAGTCCAGCAAGGAGCCAGCAGGAGCCTGGAGAGAGCAGGCCCACCCCAGGCCGGCCCAACACTACCACTCCTCTTTGCGGGCCGCCCCCGCATGGCTTCCTCCCTGTACTAGTCAGGATTTTACAGAGAGCCAGAACCGGTTGGATGTGTATAGCAAGGGAAACAGATTTATTACAGGGAATGCACTCTCACGATTGTGGGGCCGACCAAGCCTCAGGCTGTGTACCCGGGGACGTGGAGAGCGGTGGTGTCATTGGGGTCCAAAGACCTGACAGCTGGAGACCTCCGAGAGCCGCCATGTTTCAATTCAAGTCCAAAGGAAGGAAAAAGCGATGTCCCAGCTGAAAGGCTGTCAGGCAGGAGTCTGTCTTACTTGCAGGAGGGGTCACCCTTTGTTCCATTGAGACCCTCAACTGACTGGATGTGGCCCACTCACACCAGGGAGGGCAATCTGCTTTACTTGAGTCTATAGATTTATTTATTATTTATTTTTCTTCTTCTTCTTTTTTTTTTTTTTTTTTTTGCCACACTGCACAGCATGTTGCCTGACTAGGGATTGAACCTGTGCCCCCTGCAGTGGGAAAGCAGAGTTTTAACTGCTGGGCTAACGGGGACGTCCCAAGTCTATAGATTTATAGACTATAGACTCTTCTTCTCACCCAGAGCACACCCTCATGGTCACAACCAGCATGATGTTTGACCAAACATTTGGTGCCTGTGGCCCAGTCAAGTTGACACATGGAATTGATCATCACACCCCCTTTAGACTCCAGGAGTAACTGCTTCCTTCCCATGACTTGGAAGGAAGTTACAGCTCAGCTGCTCCTAAGCCCTGGGTTACTCTGTGTGCCGTCTCCATTCGTACGTTTGAAAAGAAACTTTTCCCCAATTATCCCATTATGAGTGTCCCGCCTGTTTCCTGCAGGGCCTCTGACAGCTGGCCTCCCGACTCTGCCCTTACCCCTCTTCCGTCCATTCTAAACCCAGCCGCTGAGAGTCCTTTTATTTATTTATTTATTTTGGGCTGTGTTGGGTCTTCGTTTCTGTGCGAGGGCTTTCTCCAGTTGCGGCAAGTGGGGGCCACTCTTCATCGCGGTGCGCGGGCCTCTCACTGTCGTGGCCTCTCTTGTTGCGGAGCACAGGCTCCAGATGCGCAGGCTCCGTAGTTGTGGCTCACGGACCTAGTTGCTCCGCGGCATGTGGGATCTTCCCAGAGCAGGGCTCGAACCCACGTCCCCTGCATCGGCAGGCGGACTCTCAACCACTGCACCACCAGGGAAGCCCCTGAGAGTCCTTTTAAAGTCAGCCCACGTCACTCTGCTCAGAAGCCCCAGCAGCTGCCCACCTTACTGAGAGGAAAAGCCAAAGCTTTTACTTTGAGAGGAGGTGAGGGTGAGGGCTCTTCCTCCCCTCCCTTCCAGGGCCTCCGAGGAGCCCCCCCAGGGCTCTTGCCCGGCCTGGAAACCACCGAGCAGCCACGCAGGGGCAGCCGTCTCCCCATGATCTTCCTATGAGCCAGAGGATGTCACTGATGCCTGCACCCACTCAGAGCAGCATGGCCCGCAGTTACCACAGGCTGGAAGGGCCTGCACCCACTCAGAGCAGCATGGCCCGCAGTTACCACAGGCTGGAAGGGCCTGAGTGCCCCTTGACAGTTGATGGAGAAACACAGTGTGGTCTTTGCACGTGGTGGCATGTGACTGAGTCTTAAAAAGGAGGGAGATTCTGACACGTGCTACACCACGGATGGACCTGAGGACACTGTGCTCGATGAAATAAGCCCATCACAGAGGACAAGTGCTGCGTGATTCCACTTACATGAGGTCCCTGGAGGAGGTAAAAAACCATAGAGAATCAGAAGGGTGAGGCCAGGGGCTGGGGGAGGGGACGGGGAGTTCATATTTAACGGGGACAGAGCTTCAGTTTTGTAAGATGTAGAGTTCTGGAGATGGTCCCACAATGATGTGAATGTACTTAACTGTATTGAACTGTACACTTAGAAATGATTAAGGTGGTAAATTTTATGTTATGTGGGGTTTTTTTTTAAATCACAATTTTTTAACAAGTGGGGGAAAAGGGAGAGGGATCTACAGCTGCCCTGAGCAGAGCCAGAGTCTGGACCCCCTGCTCAGTCCCCCAGAGACTGCGTCTCATTTTAAAACATCCACTGCTACAAAGTGCTGGTTCTGGCTTCTAGAGATTCGAGGGGGGAGTAAGTGCTCAGATTCCCAATGCATTTAATCACACGTAGTCAATCCTGCTCTTAGCCTGGGAGGAGGGGCGGAGAAGCAAGGCCAGGATGCTGTGTGTCTACCTCACAGGGCCTCCTCTAGTCCCACAGGCATCCTCCCTACCGGTCACAGGGAACGCGGCTGCGATACAGGTGACAGCGTCAGCCTAGATTTGCTGGTGCCTTCGCCGCAGGACACCAGCTCCCCGACTTCTGCCTGCAGAGTCTCAGGCTCCTGGAAGCCCGGGGCAGGGGGCGCGGGCTAATTACAGGCTGGCCAGGCCCCTTGGGGACCTGCTGGGTCTATCAGTACCTGGAAGAGGACAGTTGGAGGAAGTGAGTGTGCTTGGGAGGGGGAGGGGAGGAGGCCCGAGGGGCCTGGGGAGCTGGGGGACTTGTGGTAAAGCACTTGGTGAATTTCCACGCTCTCTCAGCCCCAGGAATAGCGCGCAAGGGAAAGTTCAAGCTACCAGCCAGCGAGTCCCTGCCCTGACCCACAAGTGAGGGCTTGCTCTGAGCCAGGCCGTGTGCCCCATCTGACAGGCTGTGGGTGGGACATGGGGCATTGGCAATGTGACATGGTCCAGGCCAGAGGCCAAGCAGCACCCGCCGGGACAGGACAGGACAGCAGCTTCACTGTGGGGACACAGAGGGAAGCCAAACGCTCCGTCCTTCAGGCTAAGGTCAAGTCTTGACCAAGTGGGCTTGGAGTGGCAGCTCAGGGAGGGGCTCCGAAAGTGCCTGTAACTGGAGGCAGGGCTCAGGGCAGAGGCTCCCCCGCGGGCTCAGCTCCCTCGCGGGCTGGACGGCTCAGGCTGGGCTGGGGTGTGGCGTCCTTGCAGGCTGCCTAAGGCCCCATCCCACGGCAGATGGCCTGGATCCGAACAGGGTTTGCATTTGCTAAGCCTGGTGAGTCCCAGATCTGCCCGTGAGGGGCCATCCAAGTGACCATGGCCGGGGAAGGACACAGTGGCCCTGAGAGCTGGGGCCACTGCACTGGATTTAATAGGAAGGCAGGACTCATTTGTAATTAGCCTGTAATTACCCTTTTAAATAAGATAAATGTTTTCCTTGCAATCTTATTTATATGAGTTGTTTGTTTAGCAAACTTTATAGGCAATAAGAGCTCAGGCTCTGGTGTCCGGGCTCTGGGTCTGAACTCTAGCTCTATTTCTTCCTCATTCTGTTGTCCAGGGCACCCCGTTTTTATTGTCTGTGGAACAGATATGACATTTCCTGTCTGTGTCGGGCAGGGGTGTATTCAGTGCAAGTAACAGGAAGCCCACCTAACAAATGAGGACTTGTCAGCACAGAGCCAAGGCCTGGGTGTTCCCTCTCTCCACCTTTCCCTCATTTGCACGCTGCGTTCATCCTCATGCCTGTCACCTCATTGCCACAAGATGGCTGCTGCCCTTCCAGACATCATGCCTGAGTTCAAGGCAGGGGAAAGAAGAAGGGCCTTGCCAGATGCTTCTGTTCTTTTTTTTTTTTTTTAGCAGGAAGGCAGTCTCCCAAGAATCTCACTGGCCCCCTCTGCTGGCAGATTAAGCTCTGACCCACTGGCCAGAAGTGAGATGCACAGTTACCAGGAGCTGCAAGGTAGGCTGGAGAGATGGGAGGGGGATGGCCCCACCCCCTCTAACGAGTCCCGGTGTCTCACCTGGGGCTGGGCAATGCCCTGCGGCTGGGCATTGTTATCAAGGAAGAGCAGGGGCTGGGTGTCACGGGCAGCATGCCTACCTCGTGCCCTGAGTATGGATGAGATTCTGCCTAAGTTCTCAGCTCACAACTTGGCACTCAGAAACGTTCCCTATTATTAGTCACAAGTAAGTTCTCTTCCTGTGCAAGGATTGATGGGCAAATCTCTACTCCCAGGACACCTTCAGGGGAGTTGGTGTGCCCCTCTTCTTCAGAGGAGGAAACACAGGTACGCCAGGAAGGGCAGGGAGGATGCTCATTCACTGGCCGGCGTCCTCCAGTGGGACGTCCCGGGTCTTGCCTCGGGGTGGGGTGGGCTGGAGTTCCAGTCCACGATGCCCTTGAGCGCCTCAGAGGACTGGGGAAGGGGCCCCTAGCTCTGCCTTGGGAACAGAGTCACAGAAGTTCAAGTGGGAAACGAGAGTCGAGCCCCTCGGTTTTTTTCACTCTCAGTTCCCAGACAGGATGAGGCAGTGGTGCCTGCCCCGCGGGGCTGGGAGCCTGGGATGGTGTGCAGTGCGTCCCCACTCACCACTCGGTCCTGCGGCCCCCCGGCCCTCCCTGTCCTGTCACTGTCCTCCCCCCAGTCGCCCGCGAAGGAGGGCCGGGCCACTGAGCAGCATGTGTGGCAGCAGCACCCCCGGGGGACGTCTGTGCACTCCTCCACCCGCGTCAGCAGCTGTGCCGAGCCGCGGCATGAGTGGTGGAGGTGAGCGAGCACAGGCAGCTACTGGCACGGGGGGAGCCTCATGGCAGTTTAGGGAAGCACAGCTGGAGGCTCATCCGCCTAGGCCTAAGCCGGCCCTCATTTCCCAGCAGCGGAGGGGAGAGCACAGGGGCAGGAGGCAGAGGGCGCCATGGGCCTCTGGTACCAGGTGCTGGCAGGCTCACTTGGCCGTGACCACTGGCCTCTGGGTCCCTTGGTCTCTGTCCTTCTGGCTCACAGCCTTGACCTCTCCCCTCGTGGGGGCCTCTGCCGGTGTCCCGGGGAAGCCACATTCCGTGTAGCTTTGCCTGCGAGCCGTCCCCGGGCCCCTCCTCACTTTCCCACCCCTGCTTCCCCCTCCCCATTTCTCTGCTCATTTTCTCTTCCTGTTCTACCGTTTCTCGAGCCCCTGCCATGCACCGGCTCTGAGCGGGCTGGGGCTCAGGGCCACCAGGATGACGGTGGTTTGTACCCCTGGGGAAGCCCACAGGCTGCCGAGGAGGCAGACACAAGAGAACCTTCCGACCTGAGGGGAGTGTGGGTACCCTGGGCTGGAGCAGTGTGCCCCGGCCTTTGCCCCGGCTCTGTGCCCCGTGAAGGAGGACAAGTCTGACAGCAGCCTGAGAGTCCCCAACACCGTGGGCCCCAGGTCCTAGGAGTAGAAAATAGACTCTTCCTGGCCTGCATCTTCAGGGAGCTGTCAGAGGAACACCCTAAGTATGCCAAGGGCGTGGGAAAGGAATGGGTCTCAGTTAGTGCTTTGGGCTGAAAGTAACAGAAAAGCCTCTACGCAGCTGACTTAGATAGCGACAGTTCAGTATCTCACATTGGAAGTCTAGGTGGTTCCAGGGTTGCTTTACACAGCAGCTGAAGGGTGTCACCAAAGATCCCATTTCCTCCATTTTTTTCCCTGGAATCTTCAGTATTTGGGGTTGTCCTCAAGCTAGTTCCCCTCATGGTCACAGGATGGCTGCCACTGTTCCAGGCATTGCACTCAGATGTGGTAAGATCTTTGAGGAGAAGGGGGACTGATTTTACCTGTGCTTCTCTCATCCGTGAGGACCCCTCACTGTAGACATCACCTAGCAGACTCCTTCAATCTGCAGTGGCCGGACTGCACTCTATGCCCTGAAGGACATGCAGCCATGACCAGCTCGAACCAATCACAACTCCCCTCCTGGCTGTGGCCGGGCCCACCTCCCCCAAGAATGTGGTGGCAGAAAGTGTCCCCCAAACCTGAGGCCTGCTGGAACCGGGGGTGGGGGGACGGCAGCTGTGTGATCAACCAGCACGGTGGGCAGCGGGCCGTCTCCGGCCAGTGAATGTCCCCTTCAGGGTTTCAGGACGGTCTGGGCACAGCAAGCGATGCTCCAGGCGCAGCCAGTCCGCAAGGAAGCTGCAGAGCATCAGCGGGTGGGGAGCGGCGTGGCCTCCACCCGCCCGCGCTTCCCCGGCGCCCACGCGGCTCGTTCCCCGAGGCCTGTCGGCAGTTTGCTCCATCGTTTCCCTCCCAGCGAGGCCTTCCTGCGACCCCGGCCCAGGGCAGCCCTCACGGCACCTGCTGGAGCCATCCTCCTCAGCGTCTCTGCTGGACGTATGTTGTTCGCTTGTCTCTCTTGCTAATTATCCATCTTCTTCTCGCGGGAGGAATACTGTTTGTTTTGCTCACTATTCCCAGCGCCTAGATCAGTACCAGCATATAGTAAGCGCTCAATCAATCCTCCTCCCTGGTGGCAGATCAGAATCCCCCAGGGAGCCTGCAGGAAAAGCAGGTTCCTAGGCCGCCTCCCAGGCCTGCGGATCCAGGTCTCGTGTTGCAGGCCCAGCGCCTGGAGCCCCTCCTCGGCCATCCTGCACAGACGTGGGAAAGTCACTCAGCAGAGGGAAGCGGGTGGTCAGCCGGGGACCAGGTTCTGCACAGTCATCCAGTGTGAGGACAGAGGTGTTCCCTGTACCGAGCACCTTCTGTCCCCAGCAGTGTCATCCAGTGAGACACAGGGGTGACCGCGTGGGGAGCGCAGGGAACGGGGACAAGCAGTCACATGGTGGAGAGTCAAGAGTGACTAGAAACGGCAGATTCGACGTGTGGATGGCACAGGAGGAGGAGTGAAGACAGCCCTAGTGGGAGGAAGGGAGGTTTGTAACACGAGAGCCGTGACGTAAATTAAAAATATATGCCTGGGGCTTGGCGGATTTCTTAAAACACAAAAAGCACTAATTGTAAGAGAAAAATTAATAACTTAGGCTTCATGAAGATGAAGAGCATTTATAATTGTGTCAAAACGCACCATTAGAAGATTGAAAGGCAACGGCCCACTGAGAAGGTGTGGTTCCCTTTCCAGTAAGAGAGGCTCCATGGGGACACATAGCGGATGAAGACAAATCCACACTGAAAAATGGGCTAGAAAGTGCTCGGGCGCGTCCCCAAGACCACACGTGAGCGGCCAGGACCACACATGCAGCATCCGTGCTCCCCACCTGGGGTCACCTGGGAAACACAGACTAGACCACCAGACACCGTGCACCCCGCCAGAGGGGACCTGTTAGAACTGGCTGTGCTCCTGGCGGGGAGGGTCACAGGGCATGACTTGCAGCCCATCAGGGGGCCTGCTTCCCTGCGACCCCTCCGTCCACGGGGACAAGCCCAGACGTGCGCCAGGAGCCGTGCACAGAAATGTTCACGGCAGCCCTGGCCACATGCCCTCGAAGGCCCACCCGCAGGTCTGGCAGGTCAGAGGCTCTTGAGACTGATGCCTCAGACAAGAAGTGAGGGCGGAGCTGGGTGCAGAAGGCGGGTGGGAAGGCCACGAAGACCGCAGGCTGCGTTACCTATGCCTGTGAAATTCGGGAAAGGAATCTACCATGACAGGAGTCAGAAGCCTGGGCTTTTCGGGGGCTGATTTTGGTGGAGGCCGGGCAGGACATGTTCTACAGCTCAGCCTGGCGTGGGTCACCACACGCACCCAGACATGCACGTACAGGTGTGTGTAAGGCTCACTGAGCCGTCCGCTGAAGGGTCTGCAGGGTGGATGTGGACGTGTGACAGCTCCACGCAAATGAAACGCATTCACACGCACAGAACAACACACGCTTTGGAAGCACACGTGCAAACAGCAGGGCCCACGTCAGCTCAACAGAAGGGCTGTGGGTTGTTGGGAAGGAAGGGACTGGACTCGGGGTCAGGGCAGGCACAGGAAGAGATGACCAGAATGAGAAGTGCTCTTGTTCAAACCGATAATGGAGGGCTATATACACTAAGGCGTACGACTAATTAGCCCAAGACAGGGACTGAGAGAGAAATTGTGAAAATAAAGGTCCCAGCTAAGGACTCCCAGCCGTCAGTCAGCAGTGCTCACCTTGGTGTCTGAGGAGGAACCCTTCTGTGTGAGTCAGGCCACCAGTGACAACTCTTGGTCTGGGAGGGCCCCCTGATTTGTGGTGTTTCGGGAACATAGTGGTTTGGGTTGAACTGTGTCCCCCCAGATGTGTATGCTGAAGCCCTAACCCCCAGGACCTGGGAACGTGACCTCATTTGGAGCTCGGAGGAGCAGGGAGGGCCCTAGTCCCACACGACAGGCGTCCTTACGAAGGGGACATTGGAGGCAGAGGCAGGTATCCCGCGTGAGGGTGAATCAGAGCCAGTGCGATGCTTCTGAGCACCGAGGAGCCCTGCCGATGGCCAGAAACCACGGGGGGTGAGCAGGGGCACGGACCAGGCTCTTCCTCGCGGCCCCCAGAAGGAACCAGCCCTGCCAGCATCGCGGTCTGACGTCTGGCCTCCAGACCGCAGGACAATGCATCTCTGTTGTTTAAGCCTGTGGTGCTTTGCTCTGCGGCCCAAGGAACCCGGTGCAGGCGGGCCACCAGGGTCTGAATCCCTCCCTCTGGGTCCCGGACCCTCCCACCTAATGGGAGGGAATCAAGGATGACTGCCCCACTGGGCGGGAGGTGGCTTGAGTTGAAGGGTGGGGACACCCGGGGGTGGATTTTGGAAGGGGTGTGGGGTGACTGCGGGGCACCCCCCGGGGCAGCACGGGTCAGGGAGGCATGGCAGGGCGATCAGGGCAGGTAGGCAGTTAGGAAGGATGCCAGGGGGCAGGTGAAGGGGGCCGGTGCACGCACACGTGTGTGCATGCGTGCGCGTGCACCCGTGTGCGTGTCCTGAGGAGACTGAGAAGTTACAGGGAAACACAGGGAGAGGCACCAGCAGGGAAACTGGTCCTCTGAGAACCCCGGGCCCCTTCCCTGCCTTCCCTCCTGGGCTTGCTGGGAACACTCCTTAATTAATGCCTGTAAAACGCTTTGCTGGAAGCGGCAACAGCAGCTCTATAAATAAACCCAGACTTCTGAAGGTTGACTAATGCCTGAGCCCTCGGGGGAGCGGAGCGTGCTGCGAGGCTGGGGGAGGGGCGGCAGAGGAGCTGAGGCCCGGGCCCTGGTCCACGGAGACCGACGAGCCCCAGGCCTGTGTCTGCAGCAGTAAAATCAAGGAGGATCTGCATCTTCACGCTCCTCGGCCATCGGCACCGCTGGCCGAGGTCACAGCGTGGGCTGCAGCTCAGCTCCGAGAGGTTTGGGGGAAGCGGCGGGGGGCCACGTGGCCAGCCTGGCCCACAACAGTGATGTGGCCACCGGGACACTGGCTCCCTGAGGGAGGCCCAGGAAAGGCATGCCACTTGCCCAGTGACCCCGTGGAGGCAACACAGACGGCAAAGCCACTCAGTGTCCTTCGAAGATCCCCGTCCTGGGCGCGGAGGCAGAGGAAGCGGTGGCCATTTCACACCCTGCAGCACCGTGGCCGGCTTTGGTGGTGGCCTTCCCTGAACTTACATCTTAACCAGAAAGGAAGGACCTCAAAGCACAAAGGAAGCTGGCTGTCAGAGCTGAAAGTTCAAACCCTTCGATGACAAGGAGGCTGTGGCTAGGGCCTGGCTTACGTTCCACACGGCAGACGTGCCCCGGAGCCAGGCCCCGAGGTGCCGCTCGCCCACAGCCCGACTTCCTTCGGGCCGAGTCCAGGCCACCTCCTGCGTGGCTTGGGTACACGGAGACTCGGGCGGGGACGCAGGTGGGGACCACCCCTCCCGTGGGCCCAGGATGCCCGCATCCGGGCCTCTGGCCGGCGCGGTTACTAACAGCTCATGCTCAGAGCAGCCTGGTTTGGGTGACTGCTTACGTGGTCACCCTGCTGACGGGCACCTGGGTGGCACGAGGATGAGGCCGAAGGCCCAGGACCCTTGGCCTCAGGTCGGAAAGGACCTCTGTCCAACGCAAAATCCATCCCAAAGGTTCTGGGCTTCAGCTGATGTCGTGCTGAGTGGAGAGGTTCACTCTGCCCCCGGGGGTGGGGTGTGAGGGAGAGAAGGGAGGTACCCCAGGGCCTGTGAGAAAAGGGCCCACACCCCAAGTCAGGGGTGGTCCCCATGGGGCCAACTCTCATGCACAAAACGGCTGCAGTGGCGCCTGGGTCTCGGGCTTTCTGGGCCTGGAACAGCAAAGAGCTCCCCAGGGTGAGGCGCTACCTTCTGTTAGCAAGTCCACCACCCCGCGTCTTCTCGCTGGGGACGCGGACGTGCAGAGCAGGGAGAGGCCGTGTAGCCGGTCTCCTGGGCCCTGCTCCGTCCTCTGCCGCTCTGGCTCCAGGTGCTCACGTCAGGCAGGTCCTGCCGGCAGCCGGAGAAGTCGCCACCCCGCTTCAATCTGTTCCACCAGGCGCACATCTGCGGGGCCCAGTGCCAAGTGCCGCTGCCTCCCTTGGGAGGACCCGGGGTGGGGGGTGACAGCTGGGTGGGCGGGGCCGGGCTCGCCAGGGGGCCCGTCTGGGAAACACGCAGAGACACAGCCGCTCTGCCCGAGGAGGGGGAGCCCTCAGGAGAGACTCTGCTGAAAGCCACACACTGACCCCCAGGGACATAAGAGGCGGACGTCCATGGAGCATCAGGATCTGACCCCGGAGGCGTCAGTCTGGGCCCAGGGCACCCAGGACCTCACTCCTGAGACTGACCCTGTTCTGCTGGCATCTGCACCCCAGGGGGGGGGGCGGGTTTGGGAAGTACAGGTACCAGCTCGGGCTCTCCTTCCCCCAGTCCGGGCCAGCCTGCGATCGCGGCCACACTGCCCCTGCGTGCCAGCCCCGTGGGCAGCTCGGCGGGTGGGGACGGAACAGCTCTGCCTCTGAGTGGACGGAGGGAGGGGCAGCCGCGGGAAGAAACCAACTCTGAGCTTCAGGCGCGTCAGTGCCGAGCCTGGCAGGTTTCGGGGAGGGACACACGAGATGCGGCCCCGAGTGGGGAGAGCGGCGCTGGGCGTGGGGGTGCTGAGTAGGCCGCCTGCTCTTGTTAGTATGTTATTATTATTACTAGCTCCCAGCACTTGCTCACCGAGCCTCATTGTCCCCTTCGCCCGAGCCAGGAACCAGCCCTGGCGGCTCCGTCACGACTCATCCACACATGAGCCATAACCAGGTCTCACGGACTTTGCTTCCTAAATATTTCTTCAATCCGCATCCTCTCTCTGTGTTTAAATCTCAGCTTCCATTGCCTTGGACCAGGCCCTGGTCCTTCAGAGGAGCCTCCGCTGCCCATCTTCTCCCCGAGTCCCTGCCCCGCCCCTCCCTGCAGTGATGGGTGGGAGGTGAGGGTCCGGCCGGAGGGTCCTGGAAAAGACACGGCTCCGGCAGGGTGCAGACACCCGCTCTGGGCTGGGCCTCTTGCCGGCGGTGCAGCCTGTCCACTCAGCATGTCAGGCGTGGGTTTCCCGTGGTGCCAGTTTCTTAGCCTCTGGGCACACAGGGCCGACTGACACGTACACAGCAGGGAATGAAACTTAAGGAGCTTACAACCATGGAAAGCGCAGTGGGCACAACATAGAAAAGATTTCTGCACGGATTTACGGCAGAGCCAGAAAGGCAACCAAGACGGGCTGGGAGGCCCCACCCCAGCTGCCGGCGCGAAGGGCACCACCCTCCTGCCCGTGGCACACCCAGGCCGCCATCCGGCAGGAAATGCCACCGCGGACACTGGCGGGCTCTGCCCCAGCGAGGACTTCCCTGTTCCCGCGACAGACACAGGGGGACTGGCTTTTCCCCGGAGCTTACAGTCGAGGGAGGACACGGGGGCTGGGAGGAGAGCCCAGATCTCCTTGACCCCGAGAGCTCGTCATCAGAGAAGACACGGAGCGTGGCCGCCTGGGTGCCATCCTGGTCCATGGAGCCGGTAGATGTGTTGTGCTGAGAAATGCGGCCGCGGCAGGCATCGCCTCCCAGCCAGGTGTCGGGTTACGTCTTCCAGACTCGCCTGTGGGCACAGCTGGCTGGGACCTCTTCCTCCAGGCCCGGGCCCTGCGGCCCAGCACCCTGAGCCGGGAGGTCCCGCCACCCGCTCCAGTGTCCGTCCAGCACCTGCTGACCTCAGGGAAGCCCCACCTTGACTTGTACCCAGGAGGTTGGTGATCCCAGCCTTTTAGACTCTGGCTCACACCTGCCGGTCCCCCACCTCTCTCTTGCATCTAGAACATTCTCTACTTCCTCCCCGCTGTGCCCCCAGTTACCTCGCCCAGGAGGCCGGCTGTGCCACTGCTCAGAGCCGCCGCCAGGGGAACGGTCGGCAGTGCTCTGCTTTCAGCCGCCCCGCGGTGTTTTAAGACCACAGTCTGCACACACAGGTTTTATTTGTGTGCTTCTCTCCAGGCTCTGTTAGGAGGCATTACTCATAACCCAGTTTGGTGGAAATCTATTGAGATACTCAAGGTTGAGTTAAATATACCAAGTATTTGTAACCGCCCCTCTCCCCCCACTAATTGTACGAGAGGTGGGTGCTGAGGATTTGAAACCTGAAAACCAAGCATTCAGCAACATGCTGGGGAGATGCACCCATCTGTAGCCAGGCAACTTTCCACGATGCAGAGCTGCTCCCGCCTGCCGGCTGCAGACGACACATGTGACCTCAAAGAGGGCTCCAAGCTCCAAAGCCTGGAAGCACCTGAGTTCTCTGAAAAGAGAGAAGGAGGCACGGGTCTGAACGGAGCAGCAGGTGGAAAGGCAGTGGCTCTTTTGTTGGCGGTAGCGAGCAGCTGGGCTGTGGAGACGTCGTGCCCGACGCTGTACCTGGGGGGTGGGGTCAGTCCTACGCTCCTCTCCCGCCTGCGTCTGGGTGACATCCTGCCCGACACGTGCGGCCTGGCATTCAGAGGCCTGGACCTGACGTGACAGCTCCCGTCCCTGGGGCCACACACCAGGGACACCGGTCTTCACGGTGTCCGCTGATGTGTCCTCTGGCTGGGGCCGGTCAGCGGCTGGAACTTCCTCTGCAGGACGTGTGTCCTCCGACGTGCACTTCCCCTTCAGGAGAAGAGACCGCAGTCCTTCCTGTCCTGGGCCAGGACCCGCGGGCCGTGCCCAGTGTCTGAGGAAGAAGGGACACCTGGGATGCAAGCGATGCGGCACCCAGGCTGGAGTCTCCGCCAGCCGCCTGGGGAAAGGGTGGGTGGGAGTCGCAGGGTCGGGGCACGGGAGGTTCCTGAGGGTGCTGACGAGGGTTCTCACCCCCTGAATGGGGAGATGAGAGCGTGCGTCTTTGCAGGGACCGTCCAGGACTGTAGGGCCTAACAGCACCTCCTCCTCCGGCGGGGGGAAAGGCCCTGGGTTACTCGGACTGACGTGTGTGTCTTGAGGAGCTCAGGGCGCCTCCTTTGGGGGGAAGGGGTGAGGCGCACTGCCCCCCATCATCCATAAAGGAGTGAGGGAGAAGAGGGTGCAGCGGTGTCCTGTGGGCGGCAGGCGAGGGTGCTCCGGCCGCCGCGGGCCTCACCCCAGCGGGACCCCCGTCGGGCAGGATGGAGCCTGTGCCTCTCAGCCCGAGGAGCCATTTCCCTACATGGCTCCCATCTAATCCCTGCGACGACCTGAGAGCTGCGCACTGCTTTCGTTTGCAGATGAAAGAACAGCATCTCAGACGAGGTCCCTGGTCCAGGACGTGAGGGCAAGTCCGCCTGACCAAGGCCCCGTGTTCTGTCCCTGCACCAGGCAGAAGCAACTTCAGTCACTTCTCCAGGGTTGAAATCCAGTGCCCGGGATAACGCTGCTCAGGGACCCATCTCAGGCTTCCTTCCCCTTGGAATTCAATTGGCTTCAAGCTGCTGCCGGAAGCCAGAGACATGGAGGAGGGCGTCCAGGATGGTCTCAGAATTTGGGGTGAGGTGGGAAAAAGGAAGTGAGTTTACATGTGAGATCTAGTCCTGGGTGCTTAGATAACCCTGCAATCCATTTCCCGGACCCTCCAGAGAAAGGTCTTTGGACAAAGCAGCTCTCACCTGCTTCCCACACAGAGGAAATCAGCTCTTCATCTCTGAGCCCTTTGAAAGGGGGCTCAGTCTTTGGTCTGAACAAGCTGCGCCTGTCACTTTTAAAGTGGTTCATTCCAGTAGAGGATGGAGGATTTGTTTTCAAAACAGACCCCTGTGGTGCTGACCTAGAAAGGTGCAGTGACGCCTGCGGTGTGGGTCTGACCACACCGGGCACGGGGGTCCCTCCAGCCACAGCGCACGGCCACCTTTTCATGGTAGGTGCTGCAACTGGGATTTCTATGCTATTTATATAACAATCAAGTAAAGGAACACATATTTCAGGAATTAGCCACTTGCTACCACAAATATATGAGAAGAATTTTCAGCGGGATTCATTTCTCCCCGGCTGGAGAAGCCACCCTAAACGTGTAATTCAGATCGAAGACGTGCCCGCGGGTTTTAAAGGTCGCCCGCGGTCTGGGAGACGGTGGAGTTTGCTCCGGTTTGAGTGTGTGCCGCCGAGGTGAGCGTCACCAATGCAGGGCAACAGGGCCGTGTGTCTCCCCTTGCCCCACACTCCCCATAAGAGCCCTGAAACGCTGCACACGCGATGACGAGCTTCAGGGATTCTGTGGTCTGTCAGGGCGTTAGGCGCTACAGGAGACGAAGAAGCAGAGGGAGGCGTCCCTTCCTGACTCAGGAGGGAACGGCGGCCCCGGCAAGGTGGGCCGGGCCCTCCTCGAAGGGAAGGCGCCCTTCTGTGGGCGGGCGGAGGGGAGGCGCTCCCTTGCCTGGTCATGCGCCTACCCCAGGTCTGAGCTCCCAGTTCACCTCTGGGCATCAGAAGCTGTGAGGAAACCTCCTTCCCTGCCTCCTTTGTGACCCCTAAAAGGAGAACGAGGCCCAGCTCCTGTGTGGGCCTCTAGAGATCCTTTTATGGTCCAAGAATAAACAGGGCTATAGAAACACAAAGCTCACTTTATCTCCAGTGCGCAGCAGGGACCAATTCCGGGGCCGACTCAACCCGGGGGAGGGCTGGGGGGAGAGCAGGCCCTCGTCTCTGTGAACACGAATCGTCAGTGCGCTCCACGACCTCAAGAATCCTCGCTGTCCTGCCCGCACTCCACTGCCTCCCCACAGAGGCTTAAGGACCGGCCTTAAAGTCTTCTCTGACCTTCGTCTCAGCACGTTTTGCTGAAAATGGTGAAACGTTCCTTCGGAAGCAGGCAGGCTTCTGCTGGAAGGAGCGGACCAGACGCGGTGTTGCTGGAAATCTGGGCCATCTGTGGACCCCTAAACAACTCCCCCCTGGAAACTGGCGAGAAGTACCTTTAGAGATCGTTTCCCTTCGAAGGCCCAACGGATGTTTACAAAGGAAAGGTTTACTTTGTCTGGAAGAGGCTGGCGAGGCGCGTCAGTGGTCACGGGCTGACACCGCCACCTGGCGGTCGGCACGTTCTCCGAGTTCCAGAAATAACCGGGGCTGCTAATAAGAAAGAAACCACGTTCCCAGAACACCCCTTCCCACAGAGAGAGAACTCATCTAGAAATGGCCCAGTACATATAAGAAAAAATCATTTAAGCTGGGTATTTACCGTGTGATATGAGCAAAGGACTTTTCCTACCCACTCAATTCTTGGTACCAGGTGCATTGAAGAATGTAATGAAAAAACTGCGTGACTGAAAAAAGCCTGAAGCATTTTACTTCATATAAGACATACTTTAAAAAAAGGCAGAAACATTTAGGGAAACAACCTGTGACCTGAAAGAACCTCAAGCCGGAAGGCCCTGGAGATCAGTCTTGAAATGTTTTGCTTTCACAGAGTCTTTTTCACGCTGAAGAGATAAGCTTCGTAGATTATATTTAAGAAGTTGTCGTCATTCTGGAAAACACAAATCAAAGGCCCCAGGGGATGTGACTTGGCCGGCAGAAACGAGAGGCCTTCTGTCTCGGGGCTGAACGGGCACCTTGATCCTAAGATGCTCCTCCCCACCTGTGCGTGCCCACGGCGGCCAGTTTTTAAGCTGAACAGTCAGTGGGGCTGCAGGCCAGGCCAGAAGGGTCAGCTGCTGGTCCTCGGTGGCCAGCCCGGGACATGGCAGGTGCTCGTGGCCTGCAGCTCAGGCGGGCACCAGCCTCGGAGCAGCGCGGAGCGGGCCGGCTCCCGAGAAGCCTGGCCTCCTGTGTGGAGAGACCTGGGGCCCCCGGGAGGCTGCACGGGGAGGACGTAACCCAGCTCAGTCCTCTGAGCCTGGCTGGGGGGTCACTGGTGGCTCTGAGAGGTCCCCGAGTCGCCCACAAGGGGTGCCTTCGTTGTTGGGCGTAAGTTAAGACTTCCCTGGCAACGTGCTTGGCTGGTACCCTGCCAGAGCCAGTGCGTCTCCACCCCACTGCACCACCCCCGTTAGCTACGGAGAGCTCTGGCCTTGGCAAGCTGGCAGTGGTGAGACTGCGGGCTCTGGGCCCCTGCTGCCACTCTCGGGGCCGAGGGAACCACGGTTCCATCGGTGGTTTTCTCTGTCTCTGATGCTGGAGACGCGGCTCCCTCCCACCCCGTCCTTTATCGCCCTGGCAATTCACCCGCGTTTCACACTCCCGCTTGGCCTGGAGCCAGGCTACCCTGGCTTTCCTGCAAAGTCTCCGAGCACGAGCCTGTGTCCTAACAGCAGGCAGAGAGCAAAGCCGAATGCCTGAGTGACTCCCAGCAGCTCATGGGGAAGATGCCGTCTAAATCGCGGGAACGTGAAACGCAGGCCGGGTGGAGGGAACGGACGTCTGGTCTCTAACGAGCAAGGTCCAGGGGCTGCTCCAGACTTTAGGGGTCCCCACTACTGCACAGAGATCTTTGGAACAGTGTTATTAAATGGAATAAGCCAGAAAAAATGTGGAACTTTTTACATTCAAGTTTTTTGTTTATTGCTCACAGAAAAGGAGCTTACAGATGCCCTACCTAAGTCCTCAAGAACTTCACATGAATGGCTTCTAGAAAAGGTGGAAAAGACCCTCATTTATGAATTAGGTGCGGTCACTTCTCGTCTGTCTTTAGCAGATTGCTACCCTGGTTTCACACTCAGATGCTGATTTCTGTCCCCATTCCATTCCTTCTCTCTAAAATACGTTACCTTTAAAGAAACATTCTTACCAACGGCGACTACTGTCTTTTTGAGTGGGATGAGACGAGCAAAAGTGCTGGCCGCTCTCAAGGTCGCCTGACACTCAAGCAAAAACCTTACGGACTGTCTGTCTGCGAAAAAGATACCTCAGTACGTGAGCTGGGGTGTCTGCGGTCCGTCTGGGTGAGCGCACTGCACTTTGCAAGGCCTGTCTCGCGTTCGGGGTGGGCTCTGCCATCTCCCGGCCCCGTCGTGCAGTGGGAAGGGGCACGGCAGCCAGGCTGCAGCCCCAGCTCTGCTCTTTACTGGCTGGTGACCTCAGGCCAGTCCCTCAGCCTCAGCGTCCTGGTGTCTAACACCGTGCCCGGCCCGGAGCTCTGTACAAGTGTCATCGCCCTTATTACTTCATAGGGGCACGAGGAAGCCATCCCAGCCTGTCCTCACTGGCAGGTTTCAAGGTCATCTATAAAACATGCCGTGGTCATCACAGCCATGCCTGCCGCCCCAGCTGCATCCTCCCCGAGTAGCGGCCTGGGCGCTGCCGCGGGCTCAGGGCAGCCCTCCCCTCCACTGCCCTCTGGCTCCCGACAGCCCCACAGACCCGGGACCCTCCCAGGGGCGGCTTCACCTCCTCCTCTTCTGCCGGACGGCACTTGAGGACTTAGCCCTCCAAGTCACAACATCCAGAGCCACGCTGAGTGTCTGAAACACACCCAGAAGCGCTGGTCTCGGGGTGAGCTGCTGCCCTTGGGGAGCAGGAGGCGGGCACAGGCACCAGCAGGGCAGCAGGCCGCTGGGAAAGGCCTACGAGGAGGGAGGCGGCGTCCTCCTACCTGGATGAGGTGCAGCAGGGCCTCCTGGAGCTGCGGTTTGGTCAGGGCACTGCCCGGCGTTCTGGGGGGCTCCGGCGTCCGCAGGGGCAGGAGGGAGCCGCTGGGGGTGGCCGCCGGGTCCTGGCTTCCCGGGGGCAAGAGCCCGCTGCCCCTCTCTGGCGGTGGGGCCCAGGGGGCCTGCGTGAACACCAGTGGCGACATGAGCGGAGATGGGCCCGCGGCGGGCGGGGCGCGCCGGGGCGAGAGGACCTGCAGGTGGGAAACGGGCCGACGGGCGGGTGGGTGAGGGCGGCTCGCGCACGGGGCGGGTGCAGAGAACACAGAGGACACAGCGGGCTCAGTGTTAGCCATCCAGGGCCGAGGGCGACGGGAGGCCAGCCTCCATCTGCACGCTCCTCCCTCCTGGGCACTGGCGGCCGGCGCCTGCTGTCCTGACTATGCTCCCCACGGCAGGCAAAGCTCGCGCTCTGAGCAGCACCTCCTTTCTCCGGCTTCCTGTCATCGCCTGGGGACACACGCCAGGACCCCAGCCTTTCCGCCAGGGCTGTCCATCTGCGTCCCTCCCGGCTGTGGCCCCAAGTTTTCGCCGTAAGGGACCCACCGGCGGCCGCCTGCCCCCTCGCCTGGTGCGGCGGGGCGGGCAGGCGGTGGGATCACCGTCCACCCCACCTCCTGACTCTCCGTGCTCGGGTCTCGGGGGCAGCCCTGGGGCCACTCCTGCAGGCGTGCAGGTGGCCCGTCTGTCTGGGCGGGTCTGTCCGCCTCTCTTGGCCAGCAGGCCTAAAACCAGGGGTCCCAAGAGTGTTTCCAGTTGTGCAGGCGACATCTGACCCACCTGATGCTTACAGCCACCTCCCACTTGTCCCCAGCTCAGGTGAGAGGGAAGAGCGCTACCGTTAGCCCCCCGAAGCCCAGGGGCTCATGAGAACAGGCACAGGGCCAGCCACGAGGAGCTGCTGTGGTTTCAGAAGCCCCCTGGGCGTCGTCTTGGGCACAGAGCAGCCTGGAGGAAGGCGGGTGGCCGGCTTAACTGTCCCTGCGCGCCGTCGCGAGGGGCGGTGGCTTCGTGGGCAGTCAGAGGGGCACCGCGGCCCTGTACCCCGCGAGCACTGGAAGGGGACCTGCCTGCAGAGGCAGATGGCCAATGATTAGCCCCGATTTCCTAGGGTCCAATCTAAATCCGCAGGGGCAAAAGCAGAAGAAGAGGGGCACTGTGACAGTGAAGTGAGGGTGAGGGCGGGGAACAGCCATGTCTCCAGAGCGGCAGGAACTCAGATCTGAGATTTTCATCAGTAACAGGCAAGAACACTGCAACGCACAGTCTTACATACGTGAAGACTGTGCTCCACACCGATGGTCTCTGTTCCAAAAAGTGAGAGATTTCTGAGGCACTGTCGTAAGCTACTTGCCGAAACACGACAGAAGGACCAACGTCAGAAATAGGGAGAACTTCCTAATTTTTAAACCCAATGCATTTTCAGTGAATTTGTACCAATCCAAATGGAAAAAAAAATCCGTCAGATCTCCGGATGTTACCCACAGGCAGTGAAGAAATGGAAAAGCTTTCGGTTTTCTCACGGTTCTAAGTTATTAGTGACCATAGAGAACCATCTTCCCTGGGGGGACAGAACATTTCTAAGAATCACAACACTTCCCCTCTCTGGCAACCGGTGTGTATGTCGCGGGCCGGGAGAGAGCCTTCTGCCTCTCCGGACCCTCATTAAGCTACGCCTGCTCAGACAGACAAGGAGGCTGCACCTTCCGGGGTCGGTGGCCTGCTTCTCTGCGGGCCTCAAGCGCCCACGGGCTGCGGCGTCCGCAGGGGCGGGGCACCCAGCTCCTCGGCTGCACGGACCACGTGCGGCAGGGGCGGGGCACGCAGTCAGCGCTTGTAAGCGCGGCCTGGATAATGAACGCACAATGACTTACTGTGGACCGAAATCACCAGACGAGGTCAGGTGTCTGGCATCCCCGGAATGATTTCAAATGATTTCAGACCCTAGGTTTCCGAGGTCAAAGATTTGGGTTTTTCCCACGGTCACGTCAAACCTCGTCGCACGAAGGTTTAACTATAGGAATGAAGCCTCTGAAGGGAGGAGCTCCCAGATTGCTGGGCCAAAGCCAGATTCCCTTCCAGGCAGGAGGCGAAGGCGGGACGCGATGCGCAGACCAGACGGGGCCGAGCCCGCATCCCTGCGCCCTGGCAGCACCTCCCGGCCGGCAGCCGCCTACCTGAAGGAGGGGAGCCTGCTGCTCCGCGCTGGGGGTCTGGTCCCTCCAGGACTCCAGGGGGTTCCGTGCTCCAGCACTTGGGGTGGCCACGGGGAACTTGGCCGCCAGGGCTGGGCGGCCGGGCGCCGGCAACTGCCGCTCCTGTTGCACCGCCTGGAGCTTCCACAGCAGCTCCCGCGGGGAGACCTCGCTGGGCCCCAGGGGCTGACGGCCGGGCCCAGGGCCGGGGGGCGCTGGCCTCGGGAGTGCCCGGGGCCCCGACGTCTCGGCCGAGGCGTCTGGTGCCGGCGCCCCAGGGATGCTCTGGAGCTGGTCCGGCGGGTTCTGAGTCCTGGGGCCACTGTGCACGCGGCGGGAGACCTCGGGGCCGCGGGGAGACCCTGGCCGCGCGGCGTCTCTACAGGGCCGGCTCTCGGGCAGCTCTGCCAGCAGCTGCAGGTCCGCGCTCCCGACCAGGAGCTTCTGAATGGCGGGACAGAGCTGCTTCTCGACTGGGGGTGAGCATCTCCGGGGTTCCTCGTAGGACAGGGAGCGGACGACCCCCTGCCGAATCGGAAGCTTCTCTTGCTGCTGCTGGTGGAGGGTCTTTGGAGGCCCCGCGGGTTCGTGACACGTAGCTTTGTCCAGCTTCCTGAAGAGAGCCGTCAAGGACAGGTGTTGGGGTTCAGGGTCTAAGGTCTGGAACAAATAACCACGTCTGAAAATGGGGCCACATGTAATTTGGTTATATGGGGGCAGTGAAACATAACTTACCTCCCCGATGATTTCTTCTATTTACAGAGTCAATTAGAAAGGGTGAAGAAGCTTAGTGATAACAAACCCTACACATTTGGGGCCTCCTTTTTAACGCCAAAAATTTTCACAGCCTTCTCCCTCCCACCCCCAGGACGGCTGTTCAGTGATCAGTATCTGCTGATGGATGAACAGACACACGAACCCTGCTGGGCCCGGGGTTCACTGGGGACCACTGTGGCACAAAGCTACAGACACTGAAAGGCAAACGATCTCTTCAACAGGAAGCCCGTCTATCCCTGCAAAGTACAGGAAGACACTGAGGATTCGCAGAAACGTGAGGATTTCAGAATTCCTGGTAGTATTCCACAGAATTATAGAAATTGAGGGCTGGAAAGAAACCTAAGTCATTTAGTCTAACTTGATCCTTCCAACTACGTAACGGTAGCGATAACAACCCGTCAGATGCGTGACACCACAATCCTTGCCCCCCTGCGCCGCCCTGGCTTGTAACCGACCTGCTTCCTTCCCGCCCTGTGTCATCTGGCATTTCCCTGCTGCTTTCTGTCTTGCTGGGCTAAGCAAACATGAGATTCTCCTAAAGTCAACATATTCCGGTTTCTCTCTTAAAATAAAAAATGTCCATGAAAAGCAAACTTATAACAGAAGCTAAAAGATAATTAGAAAAGACTTATTTTTTACAAAATTCAATATAAGACTTGCATTAGCCAGTCTTTATGTTTTTGGTGTCCATGTTCATTTTTTTTTTTTTTTTTTTTTTTTGCTGTACGCGGGCCTCTCACTGTTGTGGCCTCTCCTGTTGTGGAGCACAGGCTCGGGACGCGCAGGCCCAGCGGCCATGGCTCACGGGCCCAGCCGCTCCGCGGCATGTGGGATCTTCCCGGTCCAGGGCACGAACCCACGTCCCCTGCATCGGCAGGTGGACTCTCAACCACTGCGCCACCAGGGAAGCCCCATGTTCATTTTTTTTGAAATTGATTTAAACCAATTCCCTTTAAAAAAAAACCTTTAGTGAGGAATAACCTTGAGAACTGGAAGCAGCCACACTCAGTGGTGGGACCTGCAGATCAGCGATTCTGCTGACGCTGGACTCTTCTGAAAAATACATACGCTCACGCAGAAACTGCTGTCATGCTTATATCTTAGATGCAAAAACAATGACAAGCCATGAGGTCTAAAGGGGGATTTGACACCAGTCCTTAGACCAGGAATCCCATATACACACACAGCGCCTGGCCCCGGACATGGCACCACGGGGGCGCGTGGGCTGTGGCTCCCTCAGGGGCCGTGGGACACCAGCTTTCCACCCCGGAAGAATACAGCCCGACGTGTAACGGTCCCGTCAGCTCTGACATGATATTAGGTTGCGTCATTTTAGAATACATTATCCTCTAAGGAGTTCAAGTCCACAAGGGATTAGCACAGAGTCAGGGAAATGCCAAAAGGAAAAACTGCAACCCCTTTCTAGGAAGAGTAAATTATCAACAATGACAAAATCTCTACTTTGGAATCTCTCTTTCCTGGATTGACCTTAGGGCACCTGCAGAGCATCGGCCCCGCCTTGACCGTACTCCGGGCCAAGTCCCTCAGGAGCCCCACAGAGGCCCGGGCGGAGAGCAGAGGGCTGTGCACCTGGCCGGGCCGAGGGCCGCGCTGCTGCCGGCTCCCACTGGGCTTCACTGGAATCGGCTTGATGAGATTGGGGTTGTCGTAGATGGCGGACGAGCTGCTGATCTGTTTGGGCTCAGGACAGGCTTTACACTGAAATGGAAAAAAGAACCTCATTTTTGGTGTAGAAGAAGCTTTAATCTTTTAAAAAGAACGCATCTTCTTGCTCTTTATTTTATCTAGTTGGTACTTAAAAAAAAATAGATCTCCATGTACAAAGGAAAATCCCTTACTCTCCTCTGATATAAGCTACATTTGAGTATAAGTCAAATTCAGGTCGAATTTTTCTTAGTTTGTGCAATTCCGTGCCTAGGCCTGCAGGACCTGGAGGCCCTGAGACTCCTGGATGCCTGAAAGGCGGCGGGTCGCCGGGAAGCAGCCGCAGTCTCCCGCTTGCCCTTCGGGGATAAACGGTGGAGGAAGCGCCCCCTCGGCGCCTCGTCTGGGCCGCGGGAGGGTTCTGCGCGCGCCTGGCAGTTGACTGAAGGCTGCAGCACTGCGTCTTCACAGCAACCAGCCCTTTTTAGTCGACAAACCAAAACGTCAAGCCGACCCAAACCGCTGATTTAAAAATTACTAACATCATTTTTATTTAACAAATGGCTTTTTGCACAGACAGAGTAATTCAAATCCCAGTGTTTGGAGCCGCTTGCCACAAATTAGAATTTCACAGAGAAAGAGACGAGAGACAAGCCTCATCGTTTCAAACCCTGAGTCATTATCACACATTAATCTAACCAAGCATGCGATCACTCACACAGTGGCATTCGTAACAGAGAGGGCACGGCAGTGATGTCTGGGTTTCCCTTGTTGAAACACCAAATAAAACTCACTGTAGAACGCGGCCTTCTGCACTGTGGACTCCGTGGCATTGTTAGTTTCAGCTGCACAGTTGCGCCCTCGGGCCAGGACACACCTCACCATCTGGAGGTGGAGTGGCTGCCAATGCAACCTTGTCCCTGGGGTCCCACGGTTCCCGGTGTGCTTTATGGCTATTGGCTGTATTTTCTACTCAAGGATGTAGGCGCCTGGGGCCATTTACTACCACGCTCACTTAGGCTTGTAAAGTTAACTGCACAAAGGACTAATTATTTTCTGCCAATACTTTGTATATTTGGCACTAGTATTGAATGGCACGTGAAATCACTTTATGAGTCATAAAATATCATTTCTAATTCTTAGGTGAATGACGGCTGCAGGACCCACTGGCCTGGATTCCAAGATGTGGATCACCAATGCAGAACAAGAGTGTAGCCTCGTACAGTCACTGATAAAATGTTGGCGTGAAAAGCCTTTACCGAGAAAGTGGCCGCTTGGCTCACTTCCGCGAGTGGCCCTGCCTGTGTGCAGGGACCCTGGGTTGCAGACTGCTTCACTGTGTACCCGCTCGTGTGGGCCGCAGACAGCTACCCCCGAGGAAGATGGCCAGAAGCTGCTTTCCGTGTCACTAGGACGGGCGACCTACCAATGAGGCTTCACTGTCACGTAGAAAGTGCCCAGAACGAGACACCACTGATCTCGACAGTCTGCAGCTCGTTTTCCACTTGTCTAAGTTTCTATGCCTCTCTCGACCCAAACACTTTAAGCTACTTGGAAAAACATGCAGGGTTGGAGAAAGTATAATGGGTTCTTGAGAGTACCCGAGGCCTTAACAACAACATCACATGAGCCCGTGTTATCACACACACACGTGTCCACGAGGGGAGCAGAGTTGGAGAAAGTATAATGGGTTCTTGAGAGTGCCCGAGGCCTTAACAACAACATCACATGAGCCTGTGTTATCACACAAACACGTGTCCACGAGGGGAGCAGAGTTGGAGAAAGTATAATGGGTTCTTGAGAGTGCCCGCGGCCTTAACAACAATGTCACATGAGCCCGTGTTATCACACAAACACACGTGTCCACGAGGGGAGAAGAGTCGGGGGGAAAATACACTAGAAGTGCTAAAAGCAGACATCTTTGAGTGGTAGGATTATGGGTAGTTTTGTTTTCTTTCTTATAGGCTTGAATTTTCTCAGTGAACATCAAAAGACAGTAATTTCTTTAATTTCGTAAGTCAGAACCATAGCTAGAGGACAACTATTCATTCTTGCCTTAGGCCACAAAACACAAAATCATCTTAAATACAAAACAGTCCACTTATTCTTTTCTTTTCTTTTTCTTTCTGCAGTATCGTTGACTTGCAATGTTGTGTTAGCTTTAGGTGTACAGCAGTGATTCAGTTACACATGTATAAACGTATTCTTCAAAACAGTCCACTTCTGAAGGCTCAGCACGTAGCCCCGTGGCCCAGGACCGCTCTGGCCCGGCTGCTGCCCCCGCTCACCTGCACCCCAGCCCCGAGCCTAACCGGGAGGAGGAAGCTCCAAGTCACAGCACTGCTACTTCACAGCAGATCCACAGGAAGTTGTTTCTTCGGGGAGAAAACATAAAGTACCGGCCAAAACAAGGTTTTTAAATTACTTTATTAACTTTGCGTCAAAAGTTGTGTCACCAGGCTTCACTTTATCCGTATCACCTTCCTCCAGCTCCAAATGCTTCCTCCTCTTACTTTTTGGGATTTTCACACATTTACACGGTTTAGAGTTGGAGAGGCCCTCAGAGGTCATTCAGGTTAACACGCATCCAGACCAGTGAGGTCCTTCTGCAACACGCCTGGTATTCATCATTCTGTCTCTTCTTGAAAACCTCTGCTAGCAGGAAATCCACTTCCTCGCGGCAAGAATCCTGAGGAAAGACTGTGTTTCCATGTCCCTTTCCTGCACCTGGGGCCCGGCCCACTCCTGTTCCCCACACTGTCTGGCGTGTCCGTATGTGTTGGGAGAGCAGATGACACAGCATAAGACAAGGATAAAGCAGGGCTTCCTCGCACAAGGGGACTCCTCGGGGGCAAATACACCCGGTGGGCAGATCAGAAACCACACGAGGGACAAGGAACACGGGAAGTAGGCCTTCAGAGACGTCACCTGTCGCCAGGTACGTAAGGGAGGAGAGGGCCAGCCTGCGGAGAGGCGGGAAGGCACTTTCAGGAAGCAACACTGTCACTCTGTTTGGGAGGAGTTCCCAGCGTCTGCAGGGGCAGCGGGAGCCCAAGGCAGTGAGGCTGGAAGGGTCACCCGAGACCGTGTGGCAGGGCACTCGGAGGGGCCCGGGGTTTACACTCTGGGCGGTGAGAAACCGAGAAGGATGTGGACCAGGGCTCACAGGACCGTGCAGGCACTTCTGGACGTGATGTGGCGTCACCTGGCCTGTGACGGCAGAAGGAAGAGCTTCTTCTGTTATTTATCGCACAGTTGGAGCAATGAACATTATGCATATGACATGTATTTGAGCTTATAGAAAAACAGAGTCTGCACACAGATTAGACCTCTGTCTTCCCTTCGTGTCAACACTGTCACAACCGGATAGAACGTTGTTTCGACCTCAACAAGTTTATGCACAGCGGGAGAGGCTGCTGTGAGTGTAACAAATGAGGAAGAACAAAATACATTCTAAAGGGTAACGCACTGGTGAGTGCAGTGGAAGGGACAATCAATCTGAATGAAGAGATCTGGGGAAACTCCACGTAAGAAGTGGCATTTTTCCTGGGCCTCGAAGGAGATGTAGATTCTGAAGGGCAAACAGAATAGAGAAACACTAGTTTCTAGCGAGTCGCGGGTACAGTACGAAGTGATGGTACCGGTACTTCTGAGTGTGCGTGAGCTCTGCGTTCAGAGGCTCAGGGAGCGGTGCATCACCCGCTCCCACCCCCGGGCCTGGAGACAGGCTCAGCAGCCCCGCAGGGCCCCCTGTTGCAGAGGGTGCCTCGTGACGGGCGGGCGGGAAGCAGGAGCAAGGGCAGAGCTAAGGCTGCAGCCTTTGCCGGGGTCTCTGCACTTTAGGACGGGCGTGTTTGAATCATTTCGGGGGCTCCAGATGACAGGAGTGGCCCTGATACGACGAGGGCGGAGGACTCTCGCCCCGGGGTAGGCGGGCAGACAGGGCTGGGTCTCCGGGTCACAGGCACCCTCCTGGCTAGGCCTCTGGTATCTCGGAGAATTGGCTGGTTGGGGAGGGACAGTCTCTCCCCAGCTAGACTTTCAACAAGTCAAAACATCATAAAATAGAAACAATACAGTATGTGTGTTTGCGTCTGTGTCTGTGTGTTGGGAGGAGGGAGGGAGAAGAAAGAAAATAATTTTTCTTCAGCGTTTGCATTTCTTATCTATACTGGCCAGTGTTATTGCCGTCGTCACAGAACCTAAGTTCCTCGAGGGCAAAAATGGCGCCTTTAAGATGAATCTTCGCTGTGCCTGACATAGTACAGTTAGGAAAGTATAACTAAGTCGCTGGGACATTTTTTCACGGCTGTTGAAGAATCAAACAAAATAAAAAGCAGATCCAGACCTTGCTGTTACTGGCCGAGGCTGGGGAGAAAGCAACTGGGTCGGGGCCGTGACAGGGTGGGCGGGCGAAACCGCGCTTTGTTCACATTTGTTCAACAAGCCCTTGGGCGGGCAGCGCTGACCACCTTCGGGGCGCGCCCAGAGACACCCGCGGGGGTGTCTGTCTCCAGTAGTGTGGCCTCTGGCCCCGCCTCCAGGGCATGTGCAGAAGCCTGGCAGGCTGTCCCCGAGGAACCCACGCCGCACACGGCCTTTCTGACTGCTTCCTGGTGTCATTTAACTTGTTTTCTACCTGCCCTGTTCCCCTCCCCTGTCATTTTCTGTTAGCGCTCAAGACTTAGGTTCAGGATCATCTCTTCTGGCAGGAGCACTTCCAGGCGTGCCGCGTACTTGACGTTCGGCCGCTGTGCGCGGCCGCCCGACCCGCCCGTGGTCAGGTTTCCGTCCGCCTTTCTCACAGCACGAACGTTACTGATGGTCCGTGCCTGACTCAGTTACTCCACCAGGGCTTTAGGCTCTGTCATTCCGTCCACGCTTAACAGCTGGAGCTCTGTGGTGGAGAAGGCCTTTCCCGCATCAACCTGGATTATCCAGTGCCCTTGACCAGGCAGGATAAATGCTTAATTCTTTCCACCGACTGCCGATTTTCAGAGGAAGTAGGATGTCCTTCCTACTGCTAGTGCCCTAGTACCACCAAGGATAGCCATGATTATTCCACACAGGTTGTGCTCATTTCTTGTTAATTTTATCCCGAAGAATTTTATATTAATTTGTTGCTACTGTCAATGGGGTCTTCTTATTGGAGGCTATTTGTATATACGCAGGTTACTAATTTCCCGGGCTGCCTTTGAATCCACTTAAAAGCAAACAGTGTTCAGCCTACTAAAAGCCGATAAAGATTGTATTTCTCCTGCACTTTTGTTTGACGGGAGGAACGGCACCAAGTCCGTCTCAGGGCGCAGGTCCCCACCGTGGAGTTTAAGTACGCATTGCAGGGAGACAAGACTCACCTTCGTGTACTCGTCTCTGGCCTTGGTGAGCATCCGTAAGATGTCCACCTCCTTGCGCTCTCCCGAGCCGAGGCCCACAGGGGACGCTCCCAGTGCCGCCCCCGCTCCGTGGTGTGCTTTCAACTGTTCGTACTGAGTGAGGCTAGAAAAAAGGAAGGGAAATCCACACCAGAAAAGCCAACTCAACACAACCGGTTTTTGAAACCATGCAGTTCTCACCCAGTTGTTTTTATCTTGTTATAATCACGTTAGAAGTAAGACTGCTGGAACTGAAAGAAGAAAAATGGGAGTTGAGGTCCCGAGTACACCGACCACACGGACACCTCCAGAGTGGGGAGGGCCACCCCCGCCCGGGCCTGTTTTGTACAGAAAGTTAATGACGCATGGCCTGTGGCAGCTGTCACACAGCCAGGGCAGGGCTGAGCAGCTGGGATGGAGACCGGTCGGCCTTGCAAGGCCGAAAGTATTCACTACTGGTCTTTCTCAGAAAAAGTTTGCCAACTCCTCACTGAGAGCAGTAGAAAGGACTTGTGTGTTGCTGAGGAAACCCAATTTAGGGTTCTCAAGCCCTGGGCAAACCGCACGGCAAATCGGGCGTCTGCCCCTGGTTCCAAAGGGCCTTGAAGGCAAAGCGCGGCTGATTCCAGCCCCTCGAATCCTGTGGTTTAGAAACACAGTGAAGGTTCCACCCCAGGAGAAGGTACGAAAACATAGCAGTGAGCAGCGCCTTCTGCTTTCCTGAAAACAACACGGAGGGAGGCCAGGTCGCTCCTCCGTGCTACAGCGTGGCTGAGGGGAATACTGCCCGCTGCGTGGGCTCTGGCCGCAGCCCACGCTCCTTCATAATTGCCGTGACGTTTACGGGGAAGGAGACCTGAGGGCTCGGTGAGAGGTTCAGTTCTAAGTGAGGACAGGCAGGGAATCCACACACGTCGGCGTCTTGTTGCTCACCAACGACCAGTTCCCAGCCCCAGCTGTGAAGGAATCACCGGGGAATCTGACAGTCTTTACGTGGCCTCTTGGCTGGGCAACAGGGTGTTTTTTACTCTGCATGAGATCCTGCTATCACCATCCATTGCACAGTTTACAATAACATGGGTGTTCTAGGAACTCGCTGTTATGGTGGTAAATACCAGTTTGAACACAGCCTAATCCCCACCTGCAGTTACCTAAAATGGGCTTCTCGGAAATCAATCCTATTTATAAACAGTCCCCCCACATTCCATATTCTGGGGTCACTCTTTAGCCAGTTCCTTGACCCGGGATTTAAAATTGAAAAATGGTTCTTCTGCAGACGGAGCTGCTCTGTCGAATCCGCGCTGGCGGCAGGCAGACCCTGTGTTCGGCCGAGTCCAGTCCTGGGTCAGGTGGGTCAGTTTCCTGCACGTGCAGGAAACTCATTTCCTTCTGAGGCTCTAAACCATCTGCATAAGTGCAGGGAAATAACTGCGTCCCAGTGAGCAGGCCTGGGGCTCAAGAACCCGTGAAAGGGGTTGACGGATCCCAGAGGAGACGGCGTGCTGACCCGGGCCTCCTCTCGGGGTCCTCAGGGCAGCGAGAGCGGGACAGGCACAGTCATTTCAGTTTCCCCCAGTGCTGACTGGGGTGAATCACAAGGCCTCGTGAGATTAACGAAAAAAGAGACTAGTAACGAGAGAGAGACAGAGAGAGGGGCTGTCTACTGATCACTAAATCAGTATTAGCTCAGATACTCCCAAAGGAACTGAAAATACAGACTCTCCGAAGCCCTCGCAGGGTCAGAAGGGAGGGAGGTCTGAGCCCCACGGGCAGATTTCAGGGCAGGAAGGATGTGGGCACCCCAGAGGATCTGGGACAGCCTTTTAGAAGGGCTCTGAATGTTCTCTTCACTGAGATATACTGATACCTTTTCAAGGGAAAAAGCTGCTAATTTACAAAGGAGGATAATATTAAGGTGAACTGCCATCTGGAAAAATTCATATTATAGATTCTGCACACGTGCAGGAAAAAATGAGGGGAACCCTTCTACATAATAAATCTTACCTGGTGGAAATGTAAAACACTGTCATGTATGTTTATTTTTCATTTATTAAGTAATAGTGAATGTGTTCCTAACCACGGCGAAAAGGACTGCTGTCAGAGACGTGCTCTGTTTAGATTACAGTGTAGCTACGTACACTTAGAAATACAAAGCACCAAGTCCTGACAAATACTCAGCCCGCAGCACTTACTTTTTCATAAGCTCTGCAATTCTTTGGCATTCTTCCTTGTCGTAAAACCAAATTCCATAAATGGACACTGAAAAAAACACATCAAACCAACCATGAGCATCTTCAAAACTACAAAATGCAAAGAAATTCACTTTCCATCTTGAGGGAAATACATACTTCTTGAATAAATGAAACCAGTCATTGGAGTTCAAGCTTGAAAACCTCGCACTGGGGCTTTTTAGGCCCACAGAGAACACACGCATGTGCACACACACACGCGTGTGCACACAGACACACACTGAAGTATGTTGTCCTTAAAAATACAGCACCTGAACACAACAGGCACGCGGCGAATGCCTCTTAAATGGATGAACAGACTGAAAACGAGCCTCGACTCTAAGCTCCAGCCCTGAAACATCACTGCCGCCGCAGGCCCGGCACACGCTCACACACGCTCCGTCTTCTTTGTTAAGTATGGGAAACCTGAAGCACAGATTAGGCCTGGAAGCCTCCGTCCCTCCCCCTTCTCCCAGGAAGGTGTTAGTAACTGAAAGATCGGCTTTGAAAGCCCTAAGTGAGGACACAGTGCAGGAAAAACAAAACTCAGTCAACCATCTCTGACTTCAAAGTGTCTGCACGTAATATTTACAACTGTTGAAAGATGAGGTGCAGCTCTGACCGAATGATTTCGTAGTGAAAGAGCACTGTGGTATAATGTAGCTGCCACTGATTCATTTAACAATTTTCAAACAAATGATATACCTTACTATGTGCCTGTCTAGGTCACTTTTATAGCAAAGGCTAAACAGGTCCAAAATACATTTATAAATATCTAGTTGAGGATCTGGTGGCATTAGTCATATAAATAATACACTAACTATATATACATGTTAAAAAACACTTCACTGAAATAGCTGTCACGTTATGGTAGGGCGATGAAAACCAACGTATTTTTAAAAGAAATTATTTAAAAAATTTAAACTTTAGTACTGTGTTAAGCATATGTCTCTAAAAGGACCCTATAACTTTGAACTATCAACTTGCCTAAAGGGGGCAATGGCGTCAACTTCTTGTGTGATTCGTGCACCAGGAATCCTTATCTTACCTGCGTGTGCGGGGGGTGGGGGGGGCAGCTTTTTCTTGATGGAACCATTGTGTCCTCTTAGAAATACACACACATACTCCTCTTTGATACATGGATACTCTGGAAAAAAGAACGTCTGAGTTCTAAAGCCTATGCGCTGAGAGCCTTAATATCAAAAAGAAATTCTTTCATCTCAAGATCATTAAGCGAGTCTCTGAGAACTTGATTCCAGGCCGTTCCCGGTCCATCAACCCTAATCCCCAGCGCCAGCTGCCCCAACAGCTTCCCACACGCCGACCCACCTGCTCTGTGCTCCCCTGAGCGAGAGTGGATCGGATCACCGACATTCAGCGACTAAAATATCCGAAGACGTTGTATGTTTTGGAGGCTTTAATCCTTGTTACAAAACCAGAATCCTGCTCTATTCTTTGGTTAGAGTGAAAGCTTCCTTTCCTTGGAGATGGAACTTCCCAAAACTATCAAAGCAGGAAAGAGGTAACAGGGGAGAGAAACACACAACTAAGAAATTCGAAGCCCAGTAGCAGGGGAAGAACAGCCATTTGTGTCTCTTCAGTGGAACATATAAGTAGAAATATTTTGGGTGCCATTTTTGGGGGATGTTACACATTTGTGGCATTTGACATAAGGAACTAGGTTCTCATAAGGACTGGATGCCAAGGAAACTGTTGATGGAAATAGAAAAGCGGTTTGACGATGTTATCACTACGAGAAAACTGAGATGCAGATGGGGGGGGGTGCTGTGAACACATCTTTCAGATGTTGAAGGGGAGGAAGGGAAGGCTGGGTCTGAAGCCTCACGGAGACACTGTGGAGATTTCCTTAGGACGTGACTTTAAGATTAAAATGGGGTCATTTTGGAAACAGTTCTTTTCACCCCAGTTAATATGCAGTTTGAATGTACAGTTTAAATAGTCAAGGAGGAGAAACAGATTTACCAACAGTCCTGGCTCCTGAGAGCAAAGCAAGATAACGAGTAGAACTGGGCCTAACTTTTTCTCCTTAAAATAGTTTCACAGAGAGAGCCACATTCCACCGCAGCTCCCGCCTCTCAGGCGCACGTTTCCAGCCGGGACAAGCCTATTTCTGTCCTGAGCAAGGGGCACTGGAGCAGCTGGTGGTGGCCCATGCAAACCAGAGCCTGTCACCGTCAGGGAGGTGAGGAGCCGACGGGCGGACACAGCCCTCACGTCTCACCCCCAGTTCTCCTGGGCGGCCACAGGGCGAGGCCGGCCTGGGTGGGCACCAGGCACCGCAGGGAAGAAAGAAGACGGCCAGGTTGAAAAGGACCGGGGAAGGTGGTGTGGTTCTGGCATTCTCAAACTTGGAGTGATCGCCGTCACCTGACACGAGGCACAGCCTCGCGGGGCGCCGAGACGGGACCAGCAGAGGTGCTCTGAGTGCTCTGGGACCCACCATGCTGCGAGCCTTCCTCCCACCCACCACGCCTGGGTACCGGCCACTGCCCGGCCGCCCCGCCGAGGTCCAGGTGGGCTTTAAGGGCACTGTGGTGTGTGAGGCTCAGCTCAGCTGTTCCTACATCACTCTTGGAGGTAAGAAACCCCACAGTGGAGCAAAGAATAGGAAGACCCTGAACCGCCTAATGATGCCCACATGAGACTCCCCACGCTGAGAACACGTTTGGGGGCGATCTTCTTCCTGTTGATGAACACAGGACTTCAATAGCAGAGCTGTGAAATTCTGCCTAAAATTGCCCTGTCCAGGTTTACGTCATGCTTTGGAGATCTGGGGTTGAAAAAAGCAATGTTTGAGGCAACAGGCAATGTACCATCGCCTGATCATATCTGTTAAAACACCATCTATTAACATCTTCTATTTTCCTCTTAATTCTGCAAGAAAGATAAGGAAAGCAAATTTCCATGTTAGATTTCATGTCTGAATATTGTAGGTACCACAGACACGAGAGAGAGCAAGCTGATGGTATCTGATACAAATAGTTTCTGCTTTTTTAATGTCTCTAGCAGCAAAATCCAAAGTTGATCAAATTTTAAGAGGCTAGTTGAGAGGGTCACAGAGGGAACGGCAAATGTCCTTGATGCACCTTCATTGGGAAACCTCTGACTCTCGTTAGCACGGTGCATGAGTTCATTCTGGAAGCTCTCTGGGGATTTACCTCTCTAGTTTATGTTTTAACAAATATTTCTATAAATCTCTTCTTTTAAGACATTTGTCATTTGTTCCATATTTGACTTCAAATAACTTTCAACTCCAAATCATGAAGGTGGCTTGCAATCTTTTTTTTTATTACTATAATTTTTTTAAAAAAATTATTTATTTTATTTATTTATTTTTGGCTGCGTTGGGTCTTCGTTGCTGTGCACAGGCTTTCTCTAGTTGCGGCGAGCGGGGACTACGCTTCGTTGAGGTGCGCGGGCTTCTCATTGCGGTGGCTTCCCTGGTTGCAGAGCACGGACTCTACGTGTGCAGGCTTCAGTAGTTGCAGCACACGGGTGCCGTAGTCATGGCTCGCGGGCTCTAGAGCACAGGCTCAGTACTTGTGGCACGCGGGCTTAGTTGTTCCGCAGCATGTGGGATCTTCCCGGACCAGGGCTTGAACCCGTGTCCTCTGCATTGGCAGGCGGATTCTTAACCACTGCGCCACCAGGGAAGCCCCGGCTTGCAATCTTTTAACGATACTCATGCTACTATTTGTGCAACTTTAAAATACAAGGCCTATCGCCATACAGTTAGCAAGCAGATAAGACATAACTGTGTAGCTGAAGTTACGTAGGCAGGATAAGGGTGTCTGACTCGGTAATGCTCTCCTCCCCGCTCCCCAACCCACCCCGCCCTCACTCTCTTTAAAAATAATCTCAGTAATTTCTCTCAGAAGGATAGGAAATATATTTTTTTTAGTCAGTAGGCAGCAAAGAAGGCATTTAAGTTCTCTCTTTTCACTAGGAAAGCCATGGAAACCTGGCAGTGTAAATTACACAAACCTCTTCTGGGCACTTAAGGATAAGCCAAAAGTCTCCAAATTCCTTCAGACCCCGTTCTTTTCACGAAGTCTTTCTCGAATGAGTGGAATAATAATCCCAGTGGAAGGGCCAAGAACACCTGATCATGTGTTTGGTGCAGACACTTGTTTTTGAGACTTTGCTCGGATACAGAATTCCTTGTACCGTTGACCCCGTCCTGGTTTTTGTAGCTCAACCCCACGGATGGTGCCAGGTGACTGGCACTTGGTTGTGAGCACACACACACAGCTACTGTCCTACCGAAAGATGGCAAGATAGTTAAGCGATTAGAAAGAGAAAGGCATGAAATGTCAGAGCTGGAGGTTAGGCGCAGGTGTGGGGTTCAAACACTTTCTTCACTAGTGAGGAGGGTGGTCTCTCTCTCATGGCCACAGTCATGTTTCCTGGTTCAATCTGTTTCCATAAAATACGCCCCTCCCCCAGCCTTACAAACGAAATACATAAAGTATGAAAACAATTTTCAGGTCTGAATGATTTGTAGGCTTGGTTATAAGAGATGTGAATCCATCTTGTTTAACCTAAGGTTCATGTGAACTCTCAAAAGGTCCCAAGGAAGGATGGAAGGGAGGGAAGGAGGAAGGAGGAAGGGCATGCGAGGAGCGCGGTATCTGAGGGCAGGGGATGCGAGGCCAGCTTTGGCATCCACAGCTGGGAGGGAAACAGGCTGCACTTGTTTGCTCTGGGCTGACCCGGTACTTCTACCCCGTTCGGAACACTTTGCACTAAAAATGCATTCCTCCGGCATGTTCTTTAATGCCTTTAAAGTAACGTTCTTTCATTCACCTTCTGCCTCAGCTTCACTGACCAAACACGGACACGATCTTGTAAAACAAAACCTTCGCTGGCCCCCGAGAGTCTACATAGCACTGTTATCTTTGGCCCCTGGTCTGGTTCTTTTCATGTGACATAGTTTAACTGCACCTCACAAATCAGTGGTCCCATGATCTCCAAATACTGGAAGGTTCACAGCAGATGGGAAGCAGCTTCTCTTTTATGCGTGACTAATACTCATGAACATTTTGGGGGAAACAGCAGAAAACCTAAACAAATACTGTGAAGTAAGAACAGCCTCCCTCTTGCTAAATAAATTAACTTCCTTACAAAGTTAATGTCATAAACAATGACAACAGAAGCAGTCTCTGTACTAGAGCATTGCACTAATTTGTATCAAATTAATATTAATCTCCAACTATAAATGAGTATTTATTATCTCCAAAGAAAAAGATGGATTTATCTTTCAAAAAAGATTTCATTTCTAACAAATGCATGTTATGTCACTAGACCTTTCAAGTCTCCACAGAGGACTTTATCCTCCCAAAATGGAAATCTTAAAGTCTGCTACTGCCCTCAGGTTCATGAAAGGTCACGTGGGATCTTCTCCATTATATACTAACTCCCTAATTTTATTTATTTCAGAGGAAAGTTGCTTTAGTCTAGGAGATTTAACAGAGTGAATAAACATTTAAAAATTTAGGAAGCAGAAAAAGTCGCAGGTACTAATAAAAATAAATAGGAACAACGCCGTTGCAGGGGACACGGGTTCGTGCCAGGGTCTGGGAGGATCCCACATGCTGCGGAGTGGCTGGGCCCGTGAGCCATGGCCGCTGAGCCTGCGCGTCCGGAGCCTGTGCTCTGCAACGGGAGAGGCCACAATGGTGAGAGGCCCACGTACCGCAAAAAAAAAAAAAAAAAAAAAAGGAACAACTGATTCTGTTTTGTTGGCCATTTAAACTTATATTTTCATTTGTCCATATCTTGCTGGTTAATCCCCAAATCTCCCAGGAGTCAAATAACAAGCGTGGGCTCCTAAGGTGTCTTCCCGCCCTGAGTCCTTGTCCTTCAAGACTCCTCTAGGGGGAAACAGTCTCAAGTGTTTCTTTGCTCCCATAGTTTTTCACACATCCTTGGACTTAAAAAAAAAAAAAAAAAAAAGCATATGTCATAATTAAGTGTTTGCCGAACTGCTCCCCCACTAGACCTGAGCTCCTGGAGGGCGGGACTTGAATGCATAATGACCAGCATGTGACACATTCAACAGGTATTTGCTGAGCTGAGCTGGAATCCAAGACGTCAAGATCTTGTACCATCTTACATGATGGTTGCCACTATTCTGGCTTAACTAAACGTCGCAGTCTAGATGTGCTAGGTCCTCCCCAGGGACCGACTACAACTTACCCGCGGCTCACAGCACAGGGTTTCCTCACATCATCCCTTTTATTCTCCTGATCTCACTCAGAATTTATTTTTCTTCAAACATCTGATAATCTTAGGCATAAGTTATGTCGATGGGATTTTGTCATCAGCTCCCTAGGACTGTATATTCTATTGATCCAGCACTGCGTGGGCACTGATGTTCCCATTTTCTGTGTGTTTATTATTATAACAGTGCCACCATAGACCGGTCTTCCTGATGGACTACCTGTCAGGCACGAGCAGCTAAGAGCTCAAAGAATGCAATTCATCTGCAAAAACCACACGCGTTTCTCTTCAGAGTATGAGTAACAGTACTTTGATCTGGCAGAAAACACACATTCATGTCCCAGTCATGTCTGATGATACTACTCTGAAACTTCCATATACAAGGACCTAAATTACCTTAAAGACATAAGACTGATATGTAATGTCAGTTATTCCAGCAACACACTGAAAATGTGTTACCTGGAGTGAATCTCAATACAGCAAAATAAGTCTTGTCTCAGAGAATTGTAGTTTCTGAGAAATATATGTTTAAGGTAAACATAAAACAGAGTGTTTCTATAGGTCAAAAACTTGTTCCAGTGAAAAACAGACTTCCTCATATTTGAATCAGATTATTTAATCAATTGTTTACAATTACAGGAATAGCTTCGCTGAAGTACACTAACTATAAAAATACATGATCACTGAAAAATTTCTAAGATTTTACACGGCGGTGGTTTAGCAAAAGGGACCCTAATGCTACTTTGTGATTGGGAGAAAGGGAGCCAGAGTTTCTGTACTTTTTCCATTTCAACCTTAATCTATAATTGTGGAAGTAGCAGACCCCACTTTTCCCAAAGGCCTTTCTGTTATAAATAGTTGAATCATGGTTTGGTTCTACTATTAAATTAGAGCTCTAAGGCTGAATAGAGGATAATCCTAATGCCAGTTCTTGCCTAAAATTGTTTTCTTTCTCCAAAACCCATAAGAACATGAAAAAATTCTAATTTGTCTTTCTGTGGGTTAAGAAGTAATAACCCAATAGTTTTAAATCGATTATTTGAAACTACTAAGTGATTTCTGGACAAAAATCAGTAACATAAAAAATAGACTCTAAGAGAACAGACACGAACACTCAATGTAGCCACACGCAGGGCACTGTGTTAGGGAAACTAAAAGATGCTTCACTCGTTAAGCATTTCAGAAAATGTTTGGAATCCAGTTTTTCTCTGCCAAGATTTAGACTTCCAGCACGTCAAGCTGGGCTCTCAAAAGCAAATGGTAGAATACAGTCGTCTCCAAGCCACAAATGAAGTGCATTGAATCCAAATAGCATCACTATGCAGATGTTTCCTCGGTAAAGTCGAGCACATTAAGTCTCTATGGTTCAGAGTAAAATAAAAGTGACCTCTCCTTAATTTCACTCTCACATCGTGTCTGCACGCCACCTTATGTGTTGCTGTCACATGGTCCTCCTCATCTATGCATGCCAGATCGCTAAGTTTAATAAGTTCCAAGATGACAGCTTTTCCCCGTTAAATGTGTGTGAAGGTCCCATCTGCAGTGAGTCCGCTAACCCTAAAGGATGACGTGTGAAGGCCGTGTGGTCTGGGCGGCCAGGGTGAGGGCAGCACTGTGGGCCCGATGGCGTGTGTGCTCCAAGGAGCTGTCAGGTATCACAGCGCAACACACAGAAAACCAAACACCCAGAGTGAGAGTCTGCTTTCCGTGAGGCTTTTCAGAGCCTTCTTGAATTGCCAGAATGCCAGTTCTTTAGAGAAACAGTCTCCTTTAGAGTTTAGATCTCTTCCATTCAGCATGAGCTGAACGCCGATGAGAGAACAGAAAAGCAATTCTGGGTTTAAGGTCAGAGTGACAGGTGTCGTCACTCGTGTCCCCGCAGGTGTGCAGTCCTTTATCACATATGAAAACACATCCGCTCCTGCGCAACGGTTTGCAGAAAATAGGTCAGTTTTTCAGTTAGAATGGCAATGGAGGCTTACAGACACAGATTCAGCGACCACAGTGTAATCTGAAAATTCCTTCTTTCTAAGAAGCACAGGCTGAGGTGGTAGAGCGTCCTTGAAGGCCGCCCCTAGCCACCGCTTTCACACACAGGAACCAGCCTGCTGATCCGGCGCAGGTCACCTATTCTGATTGGAGTGAAATGTGAAATTCCTTGTCTCCTACCCCACACCCATGTGATCTAAAGGAGTTAAAGGATCTTGTCTCCCTGGGCAGGTCCTGAACGGAAGGACACTCCGTTGTTATCCCTGCAAATACTAAGATTCTGTCTAGTAAGAGTGTCAAGTATTTTTAGCCATACACTTACTTTTAAGATATTTTTGGACTCTAGGAGGGCTTCAGGAGTTCAATCTACAAACCCTAAAATCGTATGTGAAATGGTGTGCACATGTGCAGACAGACTTTTTGGAGGTGCGGTGGTACAATGCATAGCCCCCCCAAAACAATGCCTGCTACACAGTGGGAACACAAGACATATTTGAGGGAGTGGGGAAGGGGGGCAGGCAGGCAGGAGGCTTATCAGATTCTCAAAGGGGTCTGTGACCCCAAAAGGTTAAGAATGACTGTTTGAGGCTATCAACATACCAGCAAATATCTCGAAATGGAAAAATAAACTCACAATTATCTGTGGGCAGATAACTTGGCTTTCATTTCCTTAGTAATAAATTTACACAGGGGACACTTTAACCTTTCAAATTGCTTTTGTAATAATTGCTTGAACTCATTCCAAAGTTAAGATAACAGAGGATAAAGTCTCAAGGTCTTAGAATTTGTTGGACTGGAAGAGCTTTTACTCCTCCCGGCGGCCTGAAGCCAAGGAGAGGGTGACGGCACAGGGAACCCTGCACGTCCTTGGCCACGCGCTCAGCTTCGGCCACGGCGCCAGGAGCTTGAGGTGGCATTTTTGTTTCAGTCTCTATCATGAACTCGGGGACAGGGAAGAGTTTTGGGAAAGCTGGGCAACTTTGTGGCTCTTTCTCGATCACCCCAAGCAGAACGTCTTCAAAGCTGGACAAAAACATGAGACCTATGTACATATATAACAACTCCAGAATTAATACATAAATGAGTTGGGAATTACTTTAAGTACATGGCACCTATCTGTTTCTTATGCAGATCTGTTCATTTTCTGTGTTTATTTGGTACGACAGAATACAAATAAAATGTAAGATGTGGTCTCTACCCACAAGGGGCCTGTAATCTATTACTCATGCCACTGCTTTCTGCATAGTCTAGGTCATCAATAACCAACTCATTAATGGTAGCATAATGCAAGAGCAAACGTTTCACAAAATGCATTCTTAGTCAGCAATGCTGCTTCCAAGTTATGACCTCTTTGTTTGCGAAGTTGACTTCCTCACTGCTATTATTTTTTATGGGCACGTATAGGTACATTCCGACTGGCGCTCTGGAAGAAATTAAAGCATACACCCCCTAATATGTTCTGAAAGAGCCATCAAGAAGAGACCTATGATTACATTTTAAATCTTATTGTTTCCTAAACATATTGTTCTAGGGAAAGGACTGTAGACTAAGGAAAGGAAAATTGACTTTAAAAAAAAATTGACTCAAGAAAGAAGTGGAAAGTTAAATCCTTCTACTCAGGAAAAGATTAAGTTGTATAGGTTTTCATATTTGCAGCAAAAGGAAACCTTTCCTCTCAGAAACACGTGGAGAAAGCAGATGTCCCAGACCAGAGGAAAGGGGGCAGGGTCTTTCTAACAATCTGAAAACTAGAAATGCAAAATAAACCATTCCCATCACCTCAGATTACTTAAAACTTTCAGCTGAAGTCAAGTTACAGGATAGGCTTTGGTATCATGTTGGTTTAAAGTCCTGAAGATGTGTTTTATTAAGGTTGTTGTATTTTAATTTGAGGAAGCAAGATACAAACGTGAGAAAAGTTAGCATCACATCTCATCAACTTAGGAGATCAGGGTTAGATGAAAGAGTAGTTAAGAAACGCCAGGATAAAGAAGAGAGTAACAAATTATACTTGAGTACTGATTTCCTTAATGTCTTCTTTTATAAGGCTCAATTATGCCTACGTTTCAAAACTGAGAAGTACTTTATATATTATTGCTTAAATAATATATTTAAATATATTAATATTTAACAGAACTTAAAGCATTGTGTTCAATGAGCTCTGACAATAAACTCTCACATAACCAACCACCCAAAACAAGATATAAAATATTTTCATCACCCTTTTTCAGTCAACACCTGCACCATTTCTACCACCAACTCCAGCAGAGACAACCATTTTCTGACTTCTATCAGGATAGATTAGTTTTGCGTGTTCTTAGACTTCACAGAAATGGGATCAAACGGTATATACGTTTTTGGTGAACGGCTTCTTTTGCTTAGCATGTTTTTGAGATTCGTGTTGTTGAATATATCAGGAGCTCATTCCTTTTTATTGCTAAGTAGTATTCCACTGTCTGAATCTACCAAATTTGTTTATCCATTTACTTAATATGGACATTTGGGTTATTACCAGCTTTTTTTTTTTTAACATCTTTGTTGGAGTATAACAAAGTAAATCAGCTATACATATACATACATCCCCATGTCCCCTCCCTCTTGCGTCTCCCTCCCACCCTCCCTATTCCACCCCTCTAGGTGGTCACAAAGCACCAAGCTGATCTCCCTGTGCTATGTGGTTGCTTCCCGCTAGCTATCTATTTTACATTTTATTACCAGCTTTTTAAAATAAACGTTCATAGCGGCTCTACTTATAACAGCCCCAAGCTGGAAAAAACACAAAATGCCATCAACAGGTGAATGAATAAACAACCATGAAATACTACTCATTAATAAAAAGGAAAGAACCATTGATATATAAACATGAATGAATCTCAAGGTTGTTACACTGAGTGAGAGGCCAAAAGTGAGTACTTAACTCAGAGAAAGACAAATATATGATATTGCTTATATGTGGAATCTGAAAAAAGGGTACAAATGATCTTTTCTACAAAACAGAAACAGAGTAACAGATGTAGAAAACAAACTTATGGCTACCAGGGGGTAATGGGGGGAGAGATAAATTGGGAGATTGGGACTGACATATACACACTACTATATATAATATAGATAACGAATAAGGACCTGCTGCCTAGCACAGGGAACTCTACTCAATACTCTGTAATGGCCTATGTGGGAAAAGAATCTAAAGGAGTGGATATATGTACATGTATAACTGATTCACTTTGCTGTACACCTGAAACTAACACAACATCGTAAATCAACTATACTCCAATAAAATTTTTTTTAGAAGTGAGTACTTACAGGATGGTTCCCCTTTTTAAAATTGGGGTAGAGTTGATTTATAATATTACATAAGTTTCAGGTGTACAACATAGTGATTCACAATTTTTAAAGGTTATACTCCATTTATACTTATTATAAAATATTGGCATATTCCCTGTGCTGTATAATATATCCTTATGGCTTATTTATTTTATACATAGTAGTTTGTACCTCTTAATCCCCTACTCCTATCTTGCCCCTCTCCCCTTCCCTCTCCCGACTGGTAACCACTAGTTTGTCCTCTGTATCTGTGAGTTGGTTTCTGTTTTGTTATACTCACTAGTTTGTTTTATTTTTTAGATTCCGCATATAAGTGATATCATACAGTATTTTTCTTTCTCTGACTTATTTCACTTAGCAAAATGCCCTCTAAATCCATCCATGTTGCTGCAAATGGCAAGCTTTCATTTTTTAAGGTAATATTCCATTGTGTGTGTGTGGTGTGTGTGTGTGTGTGTGTATATATGTATGTATGTATACACATAAATAAAACACCACATCTTCTTTATCCAGTCGTCAGCTGATGAACACTTGGGTTGCCTCCGCATCTTGGCTACTGTAAGTAATGCTGCCATGAACGTTGGGGGTGTGTGTATCTTTTTGAATTAGTTCTTTTGTTTCCTTTAGATATATACCCAGAGGTGGAATTGCTGGGTCATACCATAGTTTATTTTTTAGTTTTTTGAGAAACCTCCATAGTATTTTCCACATTGGCTTCACCAATTTACATTCCCACCAACAGTGCACAAAGGGTTCCCTTTTCTCCACATCCTCACCAACACTTATATCGTGCCTTTTTGATAACAGCCATTCAGACAGGTGTGAGGTGATATCTCACCATGTTTTTTTTTTTTTTAATTAATTAATTAATTTATTTATGGCTGTGTTGGGTCTTCATTTCTGTGCGAGGGCTTTCTCTAGTTGTGGCAAGTGGGGGCCGCTCTTCATCGCAGCGCGCGGGCCTCTCACTATCGCGGCCTCTCTTGTTGCGGAGCACAGGCTGCAGACGCGCAGGCTCAGTAATTGTGGCTCACGGGCCCAGTTGCTCCGCGGCATGTGGGATCTTCCCAGACCAGGGCTCGAACCTGTGTCCCCTTCATTGGCAGGCAGATTCTCAACCACTGTGCCACCAGGGAAGCCCTCACCATGGTTTTGATTTGCATTTCTCTGACGAGTAACAATGTTGAGCATCTTTTCATATACATCTTGGCCATTCATATGTCTTCTTTGGAAAAAGGTCTATTCAGGTCTTCTGCCTATTTTTAATCAAGTTGTTGGTTTTCTATCAAGAAAAGTTGTATGAACTGTTTATATATTTTAGATATTAACCCCTTATTAGCCATACCATTTGCAAATATTTTCTCCCATTCAGTAGTCTGCCTTTTTGTTTTGTTGATGGTTTCTTTTCCTGTGCAAAAGCTTTTAAGTTGAATTAGGTTCCATTTGTTTATTTTTGCTTTTGTTTCTTTTGCCTTAGGAAACAGATCCAAAAAAACGTTGCTATGATTTATGTCAAAGAGTGTTCTGTCCATTATTTTTCTCTAGGAGTTTTAAGGTCTCTAGTCTTACATTTAGGTCTTTAATCCATTTTGAGTTTATTTTTGTATATGATGTTATAGAATGTTCTAATTTCATTCTTTTAAATGTAGCTGTCCAGTTTTCCAAGGACCACTTATTAAAGAGACTGTCTTTTCTCCATTGTATATTCTCGTCTCCTTTGTCATAGATTAACTGACTATAAGTGCTTGGGTTTATTTCTGAGATTTGTATCCTGTTCCATTGATCTATGTGTCTGTCTTCGTGCCAGCACCATACTGCTTTGATTACGGTAGCTTTGCAGTATAGTCTGAAGCCAGGGAGCATGATTTCTCCAGCTCTGTTCTTCTTTCTCAAGATTGTTTTGGCTATTTGGGGTCTTTTGTATTTCCATACAGATTTAAAAATTATTTCTTCTAGTTCTGTAAAAATGCCACTGGTATTTTGATTGGGATTGCACTGAATCTGTAGATTGCCTTGGGTAGTATGGGCATTTTAACAATATTATTTTTTCCAATCCACGAACACAGTATATCTTGCCACCTGTTTCTGTTGTTTTCAATTTCTTTCATCAGTGTCTTACAGTTTTCTGAGTACAATTGGTTTACCTCCTTAGGAGGTTTATTCCTAGGTATTTTATTCTTTTTGATGTGATTGTTTCCTTAATTTCTCTTTCTGACAGTTTGTTGTTAGTGTATAGTGCAACAGATTTCTGTATATTAATTCTGTATCTTATCCTGCAACTTTAGTGAATTCACTGATGGGCTCTAGTAGTTTTTTTTTGGTGGTGTCTTTCGGATTTTCTGTGTATAGTATCATGTCATCTGCAGTGACAGTTTTACTTCTTCCTTTCCCGTTTGGATTCCCTTTATTTCTTTTTCTTGTCTGATTGCTATGGCTAGGACTTCCAATACTATGTTGAATAAAAGTGGTGAGAGTGGGCATCCTTGTCATGTTCCTGGTCTTAGAGGAAATGCTTTCAGCTTTTCACTGCTGAGTATGATGTCGGCTGTGGGCTTATCATATATGGCCTTTATTCTGTTAAGTTCTGTCTATACCGACTTTCTGGAAAGTCTTTATCATAAATGGATGTTGAGTTTTGTCAAAAGCCTTTTCTGCATCTATTGAGATGACTGTAATGTTTTTTTCTAAAAATAAATTTATTTATTTATGGCTGTGTTGGGTCTTTGTTGCTGCATGTGGGCTTCCTCTAGTTGTGGTGAGTGGGGGCTACTCTTTGTTGCGGTGTGCAGGCTTCTCATTGTGGTGGCTTCTCTTGTTGCGGAGCACGGGCTCTAGGCTTGCGGGCTTCAGTAGTTGTGGCACGTAGGCTCAGTAGTTGTGGCTCATGGGCTTAGTTGCTCTGTGGCATGTGGGATCTTCCCAGACCAGGGATTGAACCCATGTCCCCTGCATTGGCAGGCGGATTCTTAACCACTGTGCCACCAGGGAAGTCCCGACCATAATATTTTTATTCTTCAATTTCTGCAAGTCAAATCAATGTGATACACCTCATTAACAAATTGAAGAATTAATTGGGGATTTACTTTAAGAACACTGTACCTATCTATTTCTTATCCAGATCTGTTCATTTTCTGTGTTTATTTGGTACCACAGAATACAAATAAAATATAATATGTGGTCTCTGCCCACAAGAGGCCTGTAATCTATTACTCATGCCACTGCTTTCTGCATAGTCTAGGTAATCAATAACCAACTCATTAATGGTAGTATAATGCAAGAGCAAACGTTTCACAAAATGCATTCTTAGTGAGCAATGTTGCTTCCAAATTATGACCTATCTTTATTTGCAAATTTGATTTTCTCACTGCTATTATCCTCTTATGAATAAAATTACAATGAGAATTTGTGTAAAAGTATTTGTGTGAACATGTTTTCACTTCTCTTAAGTAAATACCTGTAAGTGGAACTTGCTGGCTTATATGATAATTATATGTTTAAGTATATAAGAAATTGCCAAACAATTCTCCAAAGGGGTTGCACCATGTTTTCCTCCTACCAGCAATGCATGACAGCTTCAGGTGCTCCACATCCTCATTAAAACTTGGTAATGTCAGTCTTTTATTTATTTATTTGGTTGCACCAGATCTTAGTTGCAGCAGGTGGGCTCCTTTAGTTGTGGCTCACAAGCTCCTTAGTTGAGGCTTGCTGGTTCCTTAGTTGTGGCAGGTGGGCTCCTTAGTTGTGGCAGGCGGGCTCCTTAGTTGTGGCAGGCAGGCTCCTTAGTTGCAGCTCATGGGCTCCTTAGTGGCAGCATGTGAACTCTCAGTTGCGGTATGCGTGTGGGGTCCAGTTCCCCAGCCAGGGACCGAACCCGGGCCCCCTGCATTGGGAGCACAAGTCCCAACCAGTGCACCACCAGGGAAGTCCCCAGTAATGTCAGTCTTTTTAATTTAGCCATTCTAGTAAATTATGTGGTGTTCTCATGCTTAATTTACATATCCCTCCACTGTCCAATAAGCATATGAGAAAGTGCTCAACACAGTTATGGCAAAATGCAAATTAAAACCACAGTGAGATATCACTTCAGAACTCCCAGAACAGCTCAAATTAAAAGGAGTAACAATATCCAGTGTTGACAAGGATATGGGACAATGGATTTTCATACATCACTGCAGGGAGTATAAATGGGCACAACTTCAGAAAACTGTCCGGCAGTATCCACAGAGCTATACAAACCCCTACACTGTACGTGAGGTGTTGGTATAAACCCCAAACAAATAGGTGCATATATCCACCAAAAAACATGAGCCAGAATGTTCATGGCAACTTGATTCAGAATAGTTCAAGACCAGAAATAACTCAGACACCCATCAATGGAGAATGGATTAGTAGACTGTAATGTACTGATCCTATGGTGTACTGCACAAAACACATGGATAACTTCTGTTGGACACAACGACATGGAAGTCCCTGGTGATTACACTGAGCATCTCTTTATTGGCTATCTGTGTATCTTCTTTAGTAAAGCATCTGTTAAATATTTTGCCAATTTTTAAACTGGATTGTTTATCTTCCTATTATTGAGTTCTAAGAGTGATTTATATATTCTGGATATAAGCACTATGTCAGATGTGTGTGTGTGCGTGTGTGTGTGCGTGTGTGTGCGTGCACGTGTGTGTGTACAGTGAATGTTTTTCCCAGTCTGTGGCTTGCATTTTCATTTTCCTAAAGGTAATACACCTTTAGGTATAGAACAGACGTTTTTATTTTTTTTTTTTAAATAAAGTTATTTATTTATTTTTGGCTGTGTTGGGTCTTCGTTTCTGTGTGAGGGCTTTCTCTAGTTGCGGCAAGCGGGAGCTACTCTTTTTTGCGGTGTGCGGGCTTCTCATTGCGGTGGCTTCTCTTGTTGCGGAGCATGGGCTCTAGGCACTCGGGCTTCAGTAGTTGGGGCGTGTGGGCTCAGTAGCTGTGGCTTGCAGGCTCTAGCAGCCTCAGCAGTTGTGGCGCACAGGCTTAGTTGCTCCACGGCAAGGCAGGTGGATTCTTAACCACTGAGCCACCAGGGAAGTCCGGAAGTTTACTTTTTTTTTTTTAAAGAAGATGTTGGGGGTAGGAGTTAATTAATTAATTTATTTATTTATGCTGTGTTGGGTCTTCGTTTCTGTGTGAGGGCTTTCTCTAGTTGTGGCAAGCGGGGGCCACTCTTCATCGCGGCGTGCGGGCCTCTCACTATCGCGGCCTCTCTTGTTGCGGAGCACAGGCTCCAGACGCGCAGGCTTAGTAGTTGTGGCTCACGGGCCCAGCTGCTCCGCGGCATGTGGGATCCTCCCAGACCAGGGCTCGAACCCGTGTCCCCTGCATTAGCAGGCATATTCTCAACCACTGCGCCACCAGGGAAGCCCCCGGAAGTTTACTTTTGATGAGGTACAATTTATCTTTCTTTTTTCTTTTATGGTAAATGTTCACAAGATTCTATTCAAATCTAGTGTTTGGTGACACTACCTGTTTTTAAACATTTTTAATAAGGAGTTATATTTTAGTTGCTTCTACAAAAAATGAAAAAAAAAGGATTTATTGTTTAATTCTCAGATAAAATAACTATAGCATAAGCCTTACTGTTTAAACCACACGGCCATGGTTTAGCAGGGCCACCGCAAAACAGGGGCATGATCTCTGTTCCTGTAACGTAATTAAAATACCAACTTGGTAGTAGTAAACAAACTTCTTAAATATCAAATCAGAATAGCTTGATAAAAGTAAATCAATTTGAAAGAAATATTCTATAAAATGTTTTGTAGAACTTAAAGTTTTATAAAGTTTTCACACAGATGAAATTGATGTTTTCCCACATTACATATCTTTTCCTAGAACTATTAAATTTCTCAAGATGAGGATATATGGTATTCTCACAACTTGCAATTATTATATTTCTAGGAACTTTTAGGTAAATGCAACTAATATCTGTATAAAATCAGCCTTGAGAAGCAGAGTAATTCCTCTGTAAACTGCTAAAATTATTTAGTATTTTCTACCCAGGAACCACCAGGTGTTTAAGGTTTTGCTTATTGTCGGTTGGCTTATGCCCCCAAAGAAAAACGACTGAAGATATAGTCGTGAAAATTTTGGTTAAGCTTTATTGGTTGCCTTGAATTAAGAAACCTAATGAAAAACAATTCGTTGCAAATATTTAACTGTACACAATGCAAGGATTTAAGTGCTGAAGGGAAGTAGAGAGATACTTTGCCTTGAAGGGGCTTGTGCTCTGACAGAGAAACTAGGACAAATATTACATATAAGGTAACATGTTAAGTACTAGTAAGTGCCTGTTGTTCTAGCTCAGCATTTAGCATATTGTTGTGAACATATATATTTGTAAATCTGTCTTTTGTGCTAGGATAGCAAACTATCAGAGGGAAGGGACGCATCTTATTCATTACTGAACTCCCCCAACCCAGCACAGAAACAGTATCAATAGGCAAGTGGTCAATAAACACTAGGAAAGTCAACATGGGAGAGGTATGTGCTGCAGTGAGAAATCAGAACTAGAGAGAGAGGATGACGACCCTTAGGGAGATGTCAAGTTTTGGTTGCTTTTGAAATATGAGTAGAACGTATCTGGTAGAGATTGGTTAGGGTGAGGAAAAGATTTCAAGGGAAAAAAAGAACCATGTTTAAAAGCACAGAGATAAAAAATTTAAAAGTATTCTAGGAAAGCACATATTTGTTTGGTTAGAACAGAAGGTAAGTATACAGCAGTCACGTTGACCTGTCCAGACAGGTAAACTGGGACCTGACTACAGCAAGCTTAGCTGTCAGGTGAGAAAGTCTACCTGGTGGGCATTTAAGATTCTGAGCAGAAAAATGACAATTAGACTTGTGCTTTAGGACGCTAAATCTAGCAGTGGGTTTGTACGGAAGGGATAAGCTGGATGCAAATTATATGGCAAGTGGTTGAATTTGTTAATATTTCTTTTATTGTGGTGAAATTTTAAATAGCACGAAATTTACTATTTTAACTATTTCTAAGAGTACAGTTCCGTGGCTTTAAGTATATTCACAATGTCGCACAGCCATCACCACCATCTCCAGAACGTTTTCCATCATCCCAGACTTAAATCTCTGTACCCATTAAACAAGAACTCCCCATTCCCCCCTCCCCCAGTCCCTGGTAATCACTATTCTACATTCTGTCTTTATGAATTTGACTATTCTAGGTACCTCATGTAAGTGGACCATACAATATCTGTCCTTCTGTGGCTGACTTATTTCACTTAGCATAATACCTTAAAGGTTCATCTCTGCTGTAGCACATATCAGAATTCCCTTCTTTCTTAAGGTTGAATAATACTCCAATGTATGTAGATACTACATTTTGTTTATCCAATCATCTATCCATGAATTTGAGCTGTTTCCGCCTTTTGGCTCTTGTGAATAATGCTGCTATGAACATTATTTTGCTAGTATTTTGTTGAGGATTTTTTATATTTATATTCACCAGGAATATTGGTCTTTAATTTTCTTGTAATGTCTTTGCCTTGTTTTGGTATCAGGATAACGTTGCTCTCATAAAATGACTTGGGTTCTTCCCGCTCCTATTTTCCGGAAGAGACTGCAGAATTGGTATTATTTCTTCCTTGAATGCCTGGTAGAATTCACCAGTGAAACTGTCTGGGCCTGGAGTTCTCTGCTGGAAAGCTTTTAACTACATATTTGATTTCTTTGATAGATACGGGACTATTCAGGTTATTTATTCCTGAGTATGGTTTGGTGAATTGTGTTTTTCAAGGAATTAGTCCATTTCCTCTAAGTTGTCAAACTTATGGGCCTGGGGTGGTTCACAGCATTTCCCTTGTCCTTTCAGTGTCCACAGAGACCCCGCTCTCATTCCTGACACTGCTCATTTGCACCCCCTCTCTCTTTTTTTCCCTTGATCAGTCTGGCCAGGGGTTTAGGTTTATAAGTTTTACTCTTTTCAAAGAACCAGCTTTGGGTTTCACCAATTTTCTCTACTCTCTCTGTTTTTTTCTTTTTTTTTGTGATACGTGGGCCTCTCACTGCTGTGGCCCCTCCCGCTGTGGGGCACAGGCTCCACGGCCATGGCTCACGGGCACAGCCGCTCCGCGGCAGGTGGGATCTTCCCGGACAGGGGCATGAACCCGTGTCCCCTGCCTCGGCAGGCAGACTCTCAACCACTGCGCCACCAGGGAAGCCCTCTACTCTCTCTTTTATTTCACTGATTTCTGCTCTTATTTTTGATTTCCTTCCTTCTGCTTGCTTTGGGTTTACTTTGCTCTTCTCTTTCTAGTTTCTTAAGGTGGAACCTGAATTACTCGTTTGAGACCTTTCCTCTTTCCTAAGTATTTGACGCTATAAATTTCCCCCTAAGCCCAACTTCAGTTGCATCTGACATGTATTTTCATCTTTATTCAGCTCATTTTCTAACTTTCCTCCCTCTCTGACACATGGGTTATTTTAGAAGTGTGTTGTTTAATTTCAAAATATTTGGGGATGTTCCAGATATCTTTCTGTTACTGATTTCTAGTTCAATTCCTTTGTGGTCAGAGAGCATACTTTGTTTGATTTACATTTCTTTAAAAAATTTTAAGGCTTTTTTATGACCCATGATAAAGTTGACCTTGGGTACTGTCCCATGAGCACTTACAAAGAGGCTGTATTCTGCTGTGGCTGGGTGGAATGTTCGATAAATGTCAATTACATCAAGTGAGTTGACAGTGTTGTTCAAGTCTTCCACAGCCTTGCTGTTTTGTTTATTCTACCAATTATAGAAAGTGGAATATACACACGCACACACACACATGTGTATATTCTTTTCCATTATAGGTTATTACAGAATACTGAGTATAGTTCCCCGTGCTATACAGCAGGTCCTTGTTGCTTATCTATTTTATATATAGTAGTGTGTGTATGTTACTCCCAAATGGCTTTCTTTTAATTAGCATTTCCATGGTTTGTCTCCCCTGTTTTTTGCTCTGCTGGTACATCCTTCCTTGCCTTCTTTTGGATTATTTAAAATTTTTTTAGTATTCAATTTTCATTTACCTATTGGTTCTCTGTTTTCTTTTTTTTAAGTGGCTGCTCTAGGAATCACACTATACATATCTAACTTTTCACAGTTCACTACAGTTTTTATTTTACCACTTCAAGCAAAATGTAAAGGCTTTACAACTATATAGGTCCCTATCCCCTTCCCCTTGACCTTGCAGTTGTCACATGTCCCATCTACCTACAACGAAGCCCTCCTGTAACTTTTGCCTTCGATCATCATTTGCGTTTTAAAGAATCTGAGGGTAGAAAAAATAACTCTACTGGCCCATGTTTTTACTACTTCTGTTGCTCCTCCTTCAACCTGAGGCCCTGACCTTCCTTCGGTATCACTTCCCTTCAGTCTGAAGAACTTCTTTCAGCATTTACTTTAGAGCAGGTCTGCTGACAAAAAAGGACTTTAAATTTTCCTTTACCTGAGAGTACCTTTATTTTACCTCCCTTCCTAAGGGACATCTTCACTGGAGACGGAATTCTAGGTTGATGGTTCTTTTATGTCGGCACTGTCTTCCAGACTCCAAGATTAACCTGTAGCCGTTCAAGGCACTGCTCTCCTATGTGTATCGTTTCTGGTTGCTTTCAAGGCTTTTTGTTTGCTTTTTAAAGTCTGTTTTTCAGCCGTTTGATTACGATATTTATGGGCATGGTTTTCTTTGGGTTTGCCCTCTTCGGGGTTTACTGGGTTTCTTGAATCCATACATTTGTGTCTCACCAAATTTGGAAAGTTTTCAGCTATTATTTCTTCAAATATTTTTTTTTACACCAGTCTTTTTCTCCTTTTATGGGACTCCAGTGACACAAATTCAGACCTCTTGGTACAGCCCCGCAGGTTTGTGAGGCCTTTGTTGTTTTTTTAACCTTTTTCCTGTATGTTCTTCAGGTTGGATAACATCTATTGATCGGTCTTCAAGTTCGCTGACTCTTCTTTCCCCTGCCATCTCTACTCTGCTATCAGAGCCACTCACTGGGTACTCTATTATTCAGCTCCGAACGTTCCCTTTGGTTTTTTTACACCATTTCTCTGCTGAGAATTTCCATCTTTCCATTCATTTCTGAGGACTCCATTCTATCTCACAGAGCACAGTAATAGTAACAGCCTTAAAGCCACTGTCCTATAACTCCAGCATGTGGGTCATCTCTGGGTGGCCATCTGCTGACTGACGTTCCCTGTGAGAGTTGTCAGATTTTCCCAGTTCTTCGTATGAGTAGCCATTCTGTGTTGTATCTTGGACATCTTGATGATGCTGTGAGACTGAGTCTTCTGAAAACCCACCGAAGAGTGTTGACTTTGTTTAGAAGGCGGTCGATTTGTTTAGATTTAGGCAGGACGCTCCATCCTGCCTCTTGTGGGCAATGGTTCCCATGTCAGCTCCATTTCCAGAGCTGTGTCTGCCCCGTGCACACACCACTCAGGTGTTGGTCTGGAGCTAGGTGGTTGTCCACACCGTGGGTTAGTTCTCAAAGCCTCGGCTATGCTTCTTTGGCTCTGTTACACGTATGTGATACTCCTGGGTGAGACCAGCACCCATGTCAGTTCCCACACAGAATTAGGGGATCTCCTCATCCAGCTCTCTCTCCAGCTCACGGGGGTCCTTCTCCCCAGTCCTCAGGCCACAAAGTCAGGGTTTCTCTCAGAGTTTTAGCTTCTCACACTGTCGGGCAGTCTGCGTAGCTTGGGCTACCCACTGGGGGAAGCAAAGGAATATCAACTACGCTCTTGAGACCACAGGAGCCCTTGTTTGCAGCTCCTCTGGCAGACACAGGCTCTTCTTGGGATCCTCATGGGCCTGTCACTGCCACAGGGGCAGCTCAGGTTAGTGTCGCAGCTGGCTTCAAGTAGGGCTGGGAGGGAAAGAGGGAGTCCATTTCTCCAGCCCTCAGTCCACAGAGATGTTGCTCTTGGTTTCCGCTGTTTTTGTCCATAGTTCTGCGACGTGGCTCACTCTCGAGTCACAGTCAGGAGACAAAGAAGAGGGAAGAATAAGTCAGGAGACTGGCCACCATTCTGGTTACTCTTCAAGTTCTGACTTCCCTCAACAATATGCCTGTTATTGTTTACTTTCAGAATCCTCAGGCTTTCTGGTTTTTTGTTTTGTACTCTGTCCAGAACTTTTCGTTGTAACCAGTGGGAGAGGTGTGTTGTTGTGAACTTAACGCTACTCTGGCTGGTGCTGGAAGCTTATGCTCTCGTTCTCAGGAGCTATGAGCCACCCCAGGTAACAGGTAATGGAAGCCTGGGCTGGAATGGATGTGGGACTGGAAGGAGAAAAGGGCTGTGCAAACAGCATGGAGCTGAGACTTGGCAACAGGCTGGGAAGGCCTCAAGCCTGTTTACCATTACCACACACTAAAATGCATTTCATACAAGACCTAGCATTTTTTCTTTTTAATAATAATGCCTTTATTATTATTATTTTTGGCTGTGCCACCCGGCGTGTGAGATATTAGTTCCCCAAACAGGGATGGAACCTGTGCCCCCTGCAGTGGAAGCGTGGAGTCTTAACCACTGGACCGCCAGGGAAGTCCCAGGAAGACCTAGCATTACAAACGACCTGTGAATATACATGGGCACTAGATGTCCTCTGCCTCACTGCTAAGGAGGTTTTACTCTTGGGGTCTACACAAGTTTTACTCTTGAACTGATTTTCCTACAGAAACAATGCTATCCAAACTGGTGCTGTATTTCATATGCACATCATTATAATGTTAGTGTGCTATTATTCTTAGTTGACTTAGAAACTTAACCACCAACTAAAATATTGTTTTTATGAATGTATTCTGATATCCAATTATATTTTTATCAAAATAAAACATATCTATAATTTTAAATATCAAATACTGTAAGGTTTCATAACAAATAGCAGATCAGTTCTCTAGCCATTATAATCCTGATTACCACTCCCTAAGAGCAACCTTTTCCATGACAGTTATTTCTGCTCTCCACTTATTTCTCATCCAATTTTTTTTCTGGTGTGTAAACCTCTTTTCCTATATATCATGTATACACTACCTCTTGATTCTTAAGAAAAATCCATTGAAGAGGATTTAGTTCTCTGACAATACACACACTCTCACACACAAACACACACACACACTTTTCCCCATCCTTCCAATGTAAGTATAACATCATTTCACCTTTAGTGTTTATCATTTAATTACGACCAGCAGAGCCAAATAGCGTACTATGATTATATCTCCTTTCTTGTACAATATTTTGCTTTCCCAGGAATTAAGAATTGCCTCCTTTTTTTTTTCTCCCCTCTCAGTTTTTAATGTTCTTATATCATTACCAAAATCACTGAAAAAGGAACTGTAAATGTCCCAAGAGATTCAAACTCTCAGGTGTAAATTTCTTCTTGGACATGCTTCCTGAAGCCTTCCATCTTCCTACTTTTAGACTGACTCATCTTTAGTTCAGTTGCATAGGGGTCATGATGGGACTCCTCTTTACCACTCTTCTCAGAACTCCTTTACCTCCAACCTGTGCTTGGATCCCCCTTTTCCTGGATGGCCTGTGTATCTGTCATAACAGCCCAAGTTATGCTGGAGTAACAAATGACCCCCAAATCTCAATGGCTTACAATGACAAAGGTTTACTTCTCATACACATTACAAGCCCATCATGGGTCACCTCTGTGCCTTCATCCCAGGACCAGGCTGACAGAGCAGCCTCTGCCTGAACACCGCGAGTCATCATGGCAGAAGGGAAAGAGATGTGGTTGAACATGCATCTGCTCAGAAGTCACATGTACCACTTCTACCCCTATCTCACTGGCCAGATCAGTCCACACAATCATACTTGAGCCCAAAGGGCAACTACACAATATCGCCCCGGAAGGGTCAGTGGGGGAAGAACCAAAGAGCACTGTCAAGTCCGACATCAACAGGGCAGAGAGAGTCTTCTGCAGGGCAGTAAGGTTAACAATTGTGAACAACGAAGCTGTCGTGGCATGTCTTCCTCTCTCTCGTTTGTGCCATTTTTTTCATGAAATCCACCCTGCACCCTTGTGGGTTTGAATCTTTTTACTCCGTTACTGTCATTTCAACAGTTTCAGGAGTGTGTTCGATCTGCCATGTTGAGCTAAAAGTCTACCAACCAATCACTTTAAAAGGGAACTTCTAGGTCATGGTCTATTTGAAAGATGAGGACTGTCCGTAATTATAACTTTCATTCAGTGTACCATTTATCATTATTTATAGCAGTTTTTCTCAGATCCTACAAATGTCAATAAAGAATTTAAATTGTATTTCTTTATGAATATAAAACTACCCAATATGGTAAATTCACTTTAAAACTGAGGAGTTTTCTAAAACAGCTTTGATCTTGGTGTCTTGATTTTTGCCTTTCCTGATTTGCTCTAAGCTCCAAGCTTATGTCTGCAATGAAATCAAGCAGCCCCAAAGAATTTCATTCTAATTCTGTAATCACAGACAATAATATATTCAACATGTTGGCCTAGCTCTGAAATCTACCTGTCATTGCTGTCCGTAACTTATCTTAAATATTATGACCTACTCGGGAAAATACAGTTCTAAACTGTATCTCCCTATACCAAAATCTTATTTAGTTCTGAAATGGCAAATACAGCAAACAGCTGCTGGAGGGTAATAATACACAAGAAACAGTCAGATTCAGCTTTTTGTTACATTAGTTTTATTTGATATTCTCCTTTCTAATAACGGAGATACAGTAGATTCTCAACTTAAAAAAAAAAAGAAACTCGCCTTTTAACTCTGGAGTGTACACTACAAGACTGAGCATTGCGTATAAGGTAAAGCTTGCTCAGACCCATCACTCGTGTGCTGGCACCTCCACCGCTTGGGCCTGGATCTCTGGAGATAGGCTTTCTCAGTCCAAATGCTCTTTCCATCTCAAAACAGTCACAGACCTCGGTAAATTACGTAATCCCTTTAACCTCAGTTTCCTCATTTACAAAATAGGAATAATAGGATTTCTAAGGAAAAGTGATGAGAATTAAATAACCCATACAGAGCCTTGACATGGTGCCTGGGAGACAGTAAGCACTCAGTACATGTTTGTCGGGTAAATATTTTCTAATTCAACAGGCACCTTATTTACCTATAAAGCTTACAGAGGTCAAATTCTATGACAACCAGGTTTAAACACTATAAATCCTGTACTGTAATAAAACCATACATTTTGTGTTTGGCCGAAATTCAGTTACTTATTATACATCTTTTTTTTTTTTAATTAAATGAAGAAAGTTTGAGTTTTCACTTTTTTATTTTGCTCTTCTAAATCCACACAATTTTAGAAAGGGATAGTTATCTCCTCACGTACCAGTTTTTTTAACCTAGTAAATTTAAAAAACTCACCACAAACCTGTATCAGCTCTGCCTCTTGACATGTCCCAACCTGGCCTATGACATATATTGGCCAAAGTGAAATGTCAGGACTAAAACAGGGAGATCCTTGACTCGACAGATTTCGAGAGGTAGGGAGTCTTAAAGACTGGTCCTGAGTGAAGCTGGGTTCATTGTTCAAAGGATGATGAATGAATCTATACATCATCAGAGAATATGCAAACCAGATGCAATTATTCCATAGAGTATCAGAATTATTTAAAAACATTTGAGAGTATCTGACACGCTGCAAGCACCTGGAGCAAAACCCTCAGGGAACCTCTGATGTCAGAGACTCTGAAGAGGCTTTTATAAATAAACGAAATCCAAATGACTATGGCTGCAAAGTCAAGATCAAGATGTGCCAAATTATTAAGGAGAAAAGAAGCAAAATAAACTCAGGAAGGTAAATAGATCCATTCCCTTCCACTCTTTGTTGTTCAACTGATTTCATTTGTCTTATGGAAGCTCATTAGAAACATTTTAATACACAGCCCAAAGGCTGCCTTCAATGGGCACTCATGGTGAACAGTGGAGAGAGCAGTACAGGCTGGTGTACAAAAAGCAACGGACCTGAAATCAGAACGTGTGGGTCTGTCAGGGCTGCCACCTCCCTGAGACTCAGTTTTCTCATCTGCAAAACAGCAGGGAGAGTGTCTGTCCCTCAAAGCTGTGATGAGGAAGTGTGGGAAGATGAATGAAAACGCCTGGAACAGTGCCGTCTAGTAGAAACATACGGTGAACCACAAATGTGAGCCACAAATGGAATTTTTAACTAAAAAAATAAAAAGAAGCAGGTGAAATGAATTTTAATAATACTTTTTATTTAACTCAATATATTCAAAATATTACCATTTCAACAGGTAAATCAATATAGGACTACTGAGATTTTTTCACATTCCTTTTTTTTGTACCGAGTCTGTGAAAATCAGTGTGTCTTTTACATTCATAGCTCAGGGTGTAAAATTCAGACCAGCCACCCTAGCCCATGGGGCGGTACTGGACAGCACAGCCTGGAACCCAGGTGGGGCTGAGCACGTTTACTAGATCCTAGCAGCTAAACCCTGTGGGACTGAGGAAGGTTATTTTTAAAATCGACCACATCAAAGAGAGTTTGTACTTTCATATCTTTGGTACAGTACATAATATATAATATGTAATATTGTAATAAGAATTTAAAATACTATCTATACCAACTAGACTCAGTATTTATCCAAACTAAGGGCAACCAAAAGTTATTATAAGCCGCTAATATTCATTCATTTTATATTTAATTTTGCGGTTATTTTGTTTATTAGGATTTGAGTTACATATTAATCTGACATAGAATTTAATAATCTCAAAAAAAGAAAATATAACCCGACATAACAAGCACACAAAAAAACTCAAACAGCTACAAGCTACACGTGATTAAACTACGCCTTCCAGCAAAGAAACAGGAACAGTAAACAAGATATTTCTCTGTATTACTGAATTTTTCATTTCATAGGACCTGCCATTAGAAAGTCAAGTTACATAGTTTTAATAGCTTTCTTATAATTTTTTTCTCGTAAGACTTAACTGTATTTTCTAAATAGGATGACCACCTATCACGACAACTTAGTTACATGTGAATATAAGTAAATATAGCATTAAAATGATGCTATATTTACTTCAGAACAATTCAATGGGGTTGAAACATTATATATTACTTGTATTACATTGTTAACACTGACTAGTACACAGAAGGCAAATTCTTGTATCTTGAGCTCAAAGAATGGGGTGGAAAATGCACGGTAACCATTTCTTAGCTGCAAGGTCTTTTGGAAAGCCAGCACGGAGCACGTGCACACACGTTTAAGCAGCTACAGTGTGCTCTTGTGTTCTGTGTGGAGATGCTCCTGCAGTTCCTAACGTTCTCATCCACTTTTCTGTGGGCTGCCCAATAGTTCAGCACGAGTGGTCAGATGAGATGCAAGAGTGAAATGGGGACCGAATTCTGGGCAGGCGACTGCTACCTCATTTCAAACCTGACAAGGACCATTTAGTTACCTAACAGAACTTAAACTTTACCAAGTGTTATGAAATTCTTAAGGACCAAAACTCTTTGGACTTTGGTTTTCATTTACTATGTATTCAAAAGATGGTACTTCTGGAAGACAGGCCCTCTCCCTCAAGCATCTCATCGGATGCTCAGCCGAAGTGACACACAAGCTGAATGGCTAGTCTAGGTCCTGCAGCACCACCGAGGTGCCTTCTGCGGTCTCCTGGCCAAGGACTCGCCTCCCCCAAGCCCCGCTCAGGCTCACGGCACAAAGTGGTCCAGCTGCAGAGGACGAGGTTTAAGTGCTCACGTCATCACATTCACACTGTTTCCGTGTAAACTCTCCCGAGGAAGAAGCTATCCCGCACCGAGGCATGTGTTTCCCAGGCCACCCGTGCTGACCCCTAGAGTCACTGACACTAAACACAACAGTCACACACAGTCTCAAACACGCGTTCAGACTCACATCTGGCATTTCTGTAGAGAAGGAAGGGGTCCTGGAGCTGGAAATCCAGGTCTTTCGTGATGGGCTCTGTCCTATTCTCCATGCTCAGCCTGTTCATGATGGTGAAGCCGTGTTTCGGAGAAGCAGACCTAAAGGTTGCCGGGGTCGGGGGGACATAGAGACATGCCGTTCAGAGCAGAGCACTTCCAGGACAGGGGCATCTGGACACGCCTTCAACCTTTCCGCCCCTTCACCGTGGGCTGCACCAATGTGCAGGACGCATATGGCACGCCGGCCATGCTGGTGCTTTGGTAAAGTCCAGCCCTACTTACTTAACTGTGTACGTACGTACATATACACAGCTTGTTTCCCTACCTACGTTGTTAAGTTCCTTTAAGGCAGAGATGGTAACTACTGATAAAAAAATTACCGACAGACACCTTTAAACAATCTTGACCGTTAATACAGAGCGTACATCACAATTATAGAAAATGCTAGTGCTGGTCTGAAATTGAAAGCTGTGTAATTTCTTAGGGAAACGATGTAACTCTGGTCAGTGAACTTATGAGGAGATACAGCATAATTAAGCGTTTATACAACTTAAAGCAAAGAGCAGATACTCAGTGTTCTTCAGTGTAAGGCGAACAGCTTCACCGATAAGCTACTACAGGAGTGTTTATCCATAAAACTGTGCATTTAGTAACTTCTTATTTTTAATTTCATTCAATAAACCTTCAGTGCCTAGTCTCTGTCAGGCAGGAAGAACCCAAATCATAGAGAAACTAACAACTACAGGTGCATCTGTCTACCCTTGGGGGACAGGCCAGATACCAACCCAACTGTGCAACTTCTGCTGACAAACTGGAACACACATGCTCACACACTGAAACGGAAACAGGCAGGGCCACTGATTTAATCTGGGGCACAAGGTAACAAGCCCACAGAAATGCTGTGAGCAACAGGAAGAAAAGGGGTCTATAGCTCAGTTTTATTCCACCTCTAACCACTTGATTTACTACCTACAGCTTTCTTATGAGACTTCTAATTTTAAAACTGATGGAAGGCAATCCTTGCCTGCTTATTTTACTAAGTGGTAGCGTGGTGCTGGGCATATAATGAACACCGGAAATAACCACGACGATCATTTCAACTTCAATTCTGGGGAAGAATGAAGCGTGACTTCCGAAGACCCCTGTCAGAGGGTCCTCTGGAAATCACCAGTGGGTGTAACTCTATTACAGGAAGACACACGAGGAAACAAAGACACAATTTTAAAAATGGGGTTAGGTGTTTTTATACAGAATCAGAATTTGATTCTTCCAGTATTTCATTATCACAACAGGCTTTCACCCCTCTAATGGTACGGTTACTACACCATCTCACAATTTATAAAATAGACTAAGAGGATACCAACTGCTCTAAAGCAACATCTGTTAAGTCAAAATACATCACTGGCAGTTCCATTACCTGTACCCAAAACTCCCTTGTGATTTCCATGAGCTGTCTGTCATCCTCGAAAGACCTCAACATTCTAGAATCTGGGATCAGATGGTGGGGCTGGGGTGGGGGGGAGAGGGATGGGAGAGAGGGTCCTGCTCTTAAGGAGTTAGATATGGGGAAGAGATTAAGGACTAGGGAAGGATCTGCTTCTCAGTTTAAAGGTTTGTTTAACTGACAGCTCCATGAGGAACTCAAGAGTATATTAAGAAGTGCTTGAAAATACCAACCTACGTTTGGCTTTGGTACAAAACAGAAAATACTTGCATAATCTGTTACTCCTCTGCATCAACAAAAGAAGACCCTACTAAAAATGCTCTCCCTTCCACTCCCACCATTGCCTCCTGCCCACCCTCCACACCGAACCTGCCCTGGGCCGCAGGGGCCTCTGTGTGCTGCTCTAGTTCTGCCTGTCTCCGTGGTGACTCTTCTCTGCATCCTGCTGACCCTGAAACCCAGCCATTAGCCCCTCAGCTTCTCTACTGATTCCAACGACCAAGCTAACGATGCCGACACCTCCACACTCTGTGCCTCCGTCCCTGCCCCGTCCCGAGTGCCTGGTGCCACCACTGGAACGCCCTGCCATCACCCCAAAACCACTATTTCAAAATGAAACTAAAACTATCCTCAAGCCAGGTTCTCAACCTCCCATCTTTCCATTCCGCCAATGAGTCTATCATCCTCTCTGTTTTCCATTTCAAAATCTCACCAGTACTTTAAAATGCCACCGCCCCCTGCATGCAGTCTCCCAATAAGCCCTCCCCACTTCACCTCACACCCGCTCCGCCACCGCCGTCTTCTCCGTGCCTGCATAATGCTAGCATACCGACTTTCGCGCACGTCCTGTCATCACTCCTTTACTCCCCCACTCGCAAACCTTCAGCGGCTCCCTACTGCTCAGAAAACAGCTTTCAGCACCTTCAGTCTGATACTCCAAGCCAGCAAAATCTCTTTACTCTCACCGTCAGCTTCTAACTCATGCCAACCGATACACACTCTCTGCCCCAGACCACTGCCCTCACTGTGCTGTACCACGGGGCCCCTGCCTCCGCCTCCGCAACGCTCAGCTCCTGCCCTGCACTCGGCAGCTCTGCAGAGCCTCCCAGGGCCACACGCCCGCCCACTCGCTGCTTATCACGCGCCAACTGGCGCGGGGGTAGTCCATCCACACCGTGGTTTACCTTCAAAGGTGAAAGTGTATATAGAACAGATGAGCGTGTGTGGGGTGGGAAGGGTTATTATATCTCTGTAACCCACCGGCGGTGATGGGCCTCAGCTGTGAGATCTTACGTGGATGTTTCTGTGAATAAACAGCTTAGCTGTGAAGACAATGTACATACTACACATCTCTGTGTGCATGTGTGATATTAGCAACAGCTGATAAAAATTACCAAAAAACATGAATTTATTAAATCTATCCTGAAACACATTCCACTAGCTGTACAGTGGAGGGCTGAGAGACCTCTTTAATTTTGATCACGCTTCTTCAAGGAGTGAAGAGGTGGCGTGACCAATAACGCTCTCCTCCAAATGCTGGTTAGATAATCTAACATTCTGACCAGTGTACTTCTAGCTCCTTGCCAATCCATTATACTCAAGCACTTTGTACCATTCATTCGAATTAAAGAATACATAGTTAACACTGCTTTTATAAGAACACAGAGATTTAAGTTCATCCATACTGAAGTTTACATTATATTCTGAAATCAGTATTCATGACACCACACAGATGCCATCATTCAGTATTCCCTTATGTCAACTAATAACTTCAAACTAATAGCTTCAAACTAAGTTCTTTCCCTTCTCTGAAATAAAACTACACTTGAAGGGTGACACAACAGAGCTAAGCCATGAGTGAAAGACCATCAGTTTCTTTATGAAAGTGAAATACTCTTACCTTGTGTAAACAAATAAGGTTCCTTCCACATCAGTCTTTTCCTAAAAAATAAAAACAAAACAAACAGCAAAACATGTATATTCTGTTCACTAACAGGAAACACTCACAGAGGTCAGAGAACACAAGCATCTTAGAGAACAGGAATTCGATCAGTTCCAAGCGGGGTCAAACCTACGTTAACAGAGGGGTAACTCTTAGCGAAAGGAAGAAGCAGATTTTTTGCCCATTGTGACTCTGCTGCTCAAGCAGTGGGAAGCATCCTCCTACTGTCATTTACAAACTAAACCACAGTGCTGTCTTCCCCTCTGACCTGGGGACACGGCCAGACGCAGAAACCACCGCTCTCTGTACTTCCTTCTCTTCCTCTGTTTTCTGGTTTCCTTTTCTCTTGTCGTAGCCTGTCACCTAGGAGAGCGGCGGACCTGCCGATAACTCTACTCTGACTACTACACAGAAGACAGCAATGCTGCTGTAGTTTTCAGACAAACTAATCGCCTATTTGATGTGGAATACTTAGAGTCAAGTCTGATCTTTGAAATACAATTAGACAGAAATATTACCAAGCTAGGACTCAAGAACTCTGCCTGAGAGGGACTGGGAAAGTTGTAAACTTAAAATGATAAACTATCATTTCAGTTCACTGGGAAAGGCTCTTTTCCGTCTCCCCAGGCCCTGATGAAAATGTTCAGCTTACTAAAAAAAAAATTTAAGTACCCATTTGTCTGATTAACTAGTAATCAGACCATTATATCTCAGAATTTAGAATTTATCTTTGCTATTTACGTGGTTTAATTTCAGCATTCTATTTAACCTCTCAATATTTTGTTATTTATATATCCATTAGCAAAGTCATTCAAAATTTAAGTACTCTGTAGTTTTGGTGAAAAATACTCTCTTTAAGAAACAAAGGTATATTAAAATGATGATTCTGAAAAGGCACACAAAAAATTGCAAGCATGATCCTTTCCATGCTTGAGTAATTTCATCATCCTTAAACTGGATTTACTATTAAGTGACCACTTGCTACGAGGACAAAACACTTTTCTGCCTTCCAGTATTTGACCCTGGACTGTTTCATCTCAGAGATCCTAGTCAGGATGTTTCTGCAGATCAGCACACAGAAACCTAACAGCCTTCGACCTGTTTCCTTCCTTCCTTAATGAAGTAGTGATAGAAATTACCTGTTCCTTAAGGAAAACCCAGAATCAGAAATGTAAATGGCATGCTTCTCCTGAAATTATTCTCTAATTCCAAATTTGCGATTCTTAGTTTATTGTTCTGTGTCTCAGTTTCTCCACCGAAAAGGGATAACAAACCTACACCACGCAGATCTTTGGATTAAAAACATATTTTTCATCTAAGGCTCTATGACACCTAGATAAAAAGGTCTTTGGAAACGTAAATTCTGGTCTATTCTGGCTGAAACAGCTCAAATTCACGTATTTTCTCCGTCCCTCCACGGTTATACAGGGGTAACCAGATTTTTTTTTCTTTCTGGGCAAAGCCCAGGTTTGGGGTTTTGGGCAACAGTTAAAGCAAGATCCGATTAGCTCCTCCTTTTTTTTTTTTCTTTCTGGGCAAAGCCCAGGTTTAGGGCAACAGTTAAAGCAAGATTCTATTAGCTCTTCCTTAGGTCCTGCAAGTAAAGAAGACTTTTTTAAAAAAAATATTTATTAATTTATGTGGCTGCTCCAGGTCTTAGATGCAGCATGTGGGATCTTTTAGTTGTGGCATGGGAACTCTTCGTTGCGTCATGTGGGATCTAGTTCCCTGACCGGGATTAAACCCGGGCCCCCTGCACTGGGCGTGCAGAGTCTCAGCACTTAGACCACCAGGGAAGTTCCTAAAGAAGACTATTATGTTAAAGTATTAGTTCACAGCTCTGGGGGATTTTAGCTTAAATTTTAAAAGTACAATTTAATGATTTAATATTACACTCATAAAAACTAACAAGTGCTAAAAAATTAAGCAGTTCAAAATTTAAAATAACGAAGTAGAATGTAAAATAATGCTAGTTTGCAAACTATTGGGACTCGGCAGACTACTTGACACTTTCAAATCAACGCAATCTACATCTGACTATTCTGTTAAAATAATGAAAAAGTAAATCTTCATTTACCCTCTAAATCTGCCTTTCTCAATCATATATGTAGCATCCGAGTCACCTAAGAAGCTTTCGACAAACATCAAACGCTTGGGCCCCATAGCCGGAGCTTTCTGATTTGGTGGGATGCACTGATCTTGACTCACAGAACTCGCTAGAAACAAGGGGTACACGACCACTATCAGGCAGCTTCTCAAGCTCAGCACTTTTGACATCTGGGGCCAGGTTAACCTTTGTCGTGGGGGCCTGTCCCATGCGCCGCAGGATGTTTAGCAGAATCCCTGGCATCTACCCTCGGGATGCCAGTAACGTGGTCCCTCTCCAAGCGACAACTAAAAATTTTCTCAAGACCCTGCCAGTGTTGCCTGGAAGCAAAATCGACTCCAGTTAAGAACTACTACTCTAAGGGTTGAGAGGTGAAAACAGCACTAGGGTTAAGACACACCGGTGTTTTGGGGGAGTGGGATTTCCTGGCAATGGGAAGTAGGTCTAGTTCCAAAATTCCTACTCCAGTCCCGACATAATCGTTCTTAAGCTTCCTTAAAGCAGCTCATTTTCTGTCCCCGCTTCATTCCTTATTCCTCCTGCCGAATGCCTTAAGTTAGCCTTCATCCATATTCAGTGTAATAAGAATTCCCCTTCTTTACGTCGCACCTGCATATACTTTCTCTTCTGTTCTGAAGCATGTCCTGTACGCTTCTATTAGGCTTCTGTTCAGAAGCTCCCGTTGTGGTGGCATATGGAGACGCAGCATCAATTTGCTTGCCCCCAGCAACTGCCCTGCAGCTAAACTAGGTCTCTGTCTTTTTTTTCCTCGGCTACCACAGCCTTGAAGATGAGTCCTTTGAAAGAATGACCTTCTAAGGGATGAACCACGCGTTGTATGAAAGCAACAAGTCCAGGAAGCAGAAAACCATAACTCCTGTAAATAATGCATTGTGCCACTTGCGACTTCTGATGCGGCTGTAGAAGGGCGGCCTCTGTAACTATGGTAACACGGGTCTCAGAGACCCTGTCCAACGCCCGTAGGAAACCACCACTACTCAAAGGGAACCTCTCCTGTACCCGTTAACTTGTGAGAATTCCCCAGACCCTCGGTCGGGTGTCAAGTCAGTCCAGAGAACGACACACCCCGATCCTCATCTCTGCTACCGAATTTCCTCAGCGGAATTAGGACATCATGCCTTTGGTGCTTTTCTACAGAGCAGTATACAGCCGCAGGCAGAATATCTGCATTTTAAAAGTTGCCGCTGAAACTTGTCCACCTCGTCGCTCAACGTCCTCGATACGAGGACCCAGGCGACACATGCCCCCGAAAACTAGGGAGACACAGCTAGGAAGCGGCGCGCTTCCTCCCCCGGGACCTCGCGGGCAGGTGTCCCCACGTCCCTCCATTCCTGCCTCTTTTCGGTGAATTTCCTGTTACGAACTTAGGGCAACGCTGTTCTCTTCTCTCCCATGTTAGGACCTACTTCTTAGTGTCTTCGCTTCTGCGAGTGGTTTTCGGGTAAACTTTAATGACCTGCTGCGGAAGGTGGGGAGGCCACGTGAACTACTGGGGCTGTGTCCCGTCGGAGGGCTCTCCTAGATGACCGCCAGGACGTGCCGGAGCAGGGTGTCTGACCCGCTCCGCGGGGCTGAGTCCTGCCCGCGCTCCGTGACTCAGTTCAACGCGGCGGGAGGTGCCCGCGGACGCCGGACCCGAGTGACCGCGGGGGGGACCTCCCCGCCCGCTCGCAGCCCCTCCCCGGCCCCGCCTGCCCGCACGCACCCACTCGTTGGCCCGGTGGCCGAAGGTGTACAGGGCCACCTGGCTGGCCACGTCCACGATGCGGCTGATGTAGGGATCGTGGCGCCGCAGGGCCGCCAGGCTAATGTCGCGCCCCTTCCCAGCTGGGTAGCCCGCCGCCGCCGCCATCTTCCCGCCGGCCCGCGGGGCGCCGCAGCCCTCTCGGCAGAGCGCAGAGCGCGCAGGCGTCACTGGTCGATGGCCGCGCCGCACCCGCCCGCGATCGTTGCCACGGCAACCGCAAGGCGGCCCCCGCGCGGTCCTGCGAACGTCCCGGGTACAGGACCATCACTGGACGCCGGGAACGTCTGCTCCTCGGCGCTCCGCGGTCAGACCCGTAGTGATAAACGCGCCTCGAGCGTGCGTAACTGAACAGGGAGGGAACGGCGATTTCTCGTGCGCGGACGCCGGGTAGTTCTTCAAGTGCAGTCCTCGACGCCCTGGCGGCTCCGAGACCCTTTCAGGGGGTCTAAGGGTCAGAACCGTTTTCGTGACAATCCTAAAACTCACGTGACTCGTGCCCTGTGCTGACTTTTGCACGAATGCTGCAAAAACAACGGTGGGAGAAAGTGCAGGAGCCACGCTGTACAGGCCAGTGTCACTTGACGGTGTACGTGATAAGGCAAAAAAATTATTAATTTTATTACATTTCAACCTTTTGGTACACTTTTTAAAATTCTGTGTGAAAAAAAGAGGAAGAAATCACAGAGCACGTGCCCTGAACACGGAGGTGCCATATTTGCCTCCAGGAAAACACTTGAGTGCTTAAGTCGCAAGCTGAGCTAGTGTTTTTATTTTTATTTTCACGGAACACTATTTTTACTTGAAAGAAAGATGGACAAACTATGGGTAGTCAGACAGGCATTTGACAGACATTTTTTAGAAAATAAGTAACGTGCACCTGTCACTTCCAGGAAAACAAAGGGTAATTATTGTCACCAATGATAATTTTTGAGTTTTCAAGCGAGAATGAGAAGTTTACAAAATGTGTATCCACTGTCATGAGCTTGGCAGCTTTTCAATACTTAAAGTCTTTAATGATGAGATTGCTGGGTATTTGGAAAGCCTGTGATGAGAGAATTCCTCTTTAAAACTTGGGAGAAAGGTGAACGTTGATCACTCTGGTACATGCATAACTGGATGTACATTTTTGTTAAAATATTTCAATAAAGCTTTAAAGTTTCTTTTATATCTTTGAGCCTTGGAGTCTATAGGCAAAGTCTACCTTTTGATAATTTCAGGGAGCATAGACACACCCTAGTTGTCTCTCTAGTACTTGGTCCAATGCCTTGTGCTGAATAGAAATTTGTAAATGCCGATTCTATTGAACTCAACCATGAATTAGTCGAATTTACTCATTAGATATCAGCTTTTTAAAAGATCTCATGACTTACGGAATACTGAGATCCAAGTTGGCATGAAAGAGCGTACAATAACAAGTCCTGATCTTTCCGAGTTTACGTTCTAAAAAAGATAGAAAAAATTGGAAAGGTTTGTTTAGTTTTCCAGGTTATAAAGAAAACAAGAAAGAAAAGGGAAAAGACCTTGAAGATTACAGATTACACTCAGAAAAAGATGATGTATAATGCTGCAATGGCTTCAGCATTGCAATGTTGTTTATCTCCTGGCCCCAGAGCTTTGTTCTCTTAAAATTCTTTTTCCCCCCCAAATTCTTAAAGATCTAACCTTCTAGGATGAAGACAGAGTTCTGCCTAATTTCTACTTGAATAATCTGCGCTTGTACAATCAGGTCATCATCACTTATCCAAATATGCTAAGTTACAGGCTCTTTATTAGTAAAAGGCCATTTTTTAAAAATTGGGGTATAGTTGTTTTACAATGTTGTGTTAGTATCTACTGTACAGTGAAGTGGAGTTCCCTGTGCCATACAGCAGGTTCTCATTAATTATCTATTTTATACATATTAGTGTGTATATGTCAATCCCAATCTCCCAATTCATCCCACCCACCCCCTTTCCCCCCTTGGTGTCCATACGTCCATCTGTGTCTCTATTTCTGCCTTGCAAACTGGTTCATCCTTACCATTTTTCTAGATTCCACGTATATGCGTTAATATATGATATTTGTTTTTCTTTCTGACTTACTTCACTCTGTATGACAGTCTCTAGGTCCATCCACGTCTCTACAAATGACCCAATTTCGTTCCTTTTTAATGGGTGAGTAATATTCCATTATATATATATGTACCACATCTTCTAAAAGGCCATTTAAAATGAGCAAATTCTTTTAAAATCCATATAACTTCAATTTTCACTGGCTTCCACAGTGTGGTCATTCTTACCCTGTGTTTCCAGAAGCCTCATCATGATACCTTGAACAAATATTGGGGTCTTTGGGTTTCATGATTATTTTATAATTGCCATAATGAGATAAAATATGTGCTAAGAGTTGGTGTTACCAAGTTGTATACCACAATTTAAAACAAGTTATAGTATGATTTAAAAAATAGTGTCTGGGTCCAGGATGTTTATGCCATTGCAATGACTAAGAGAAAATTCACCACTTAAGGTAATTGTAAGAACACAGTATGTTTAAATTGTTTGGAAATAGATATAGAACTGGAAAATGTTTGGTTCTGTAGCCATGTATGGATGTTTGTATAGAAATATAAACTGACTTTTTATGGCATGATTGTCTAGAAATGTAAATACACAGTCTGCTTTATTAGTACTCTTTCCTTTACTGTGTAAAGGACCTCTAAGTTTTGCATTTGTCCGGTAGTAGAATGTGTTGGAACGGAGGGGAAAGAGGCGCTTCCAGGTTGCACCTAAGAGTTTGTGATTCTAAAATCGCTAAAACAGCCCGTGATGCCCTGCTGATGCTGCCTGTATGAATGCCCTTCATGCTGGGAATTTTATACCAAATGGTGACAGAAGTGGGCGGTTAATGCCCTCTCTCTCCCAGTGCAGGAAAACGGTTTGAAGCTGTGTGTTATCAGCTGTTTTCAGTGCACGGTCTGCTTCTTTTTGAAGCGGCAGAGCGCAGCAGAAAGGGCACCCCCTTGGAAAGGGAAACTAGTTAAACTTATTTTTACCTCACTTGGAACTTGGGGACCATAATATCACAACTTCACAGGGTAAATGAGATCAAATGAGGAGAAAACGTACCCAGAAAATATTTGCAATGTGTAAAATGTTCTGTAAATGAAAAAGCTATTACCGTTATAATTATCATCATTGTTATTATTTCTAATAGAAGCCCGGAAGGGGTTCTTCTTGTCTAACTACCCAGCCAGAGCTCAAATCACCTCAACAAAGTTCTGCCTAGGCGACAAGGAGCACATTAAATCCCGAGGCGGTTCATTCCCTATATTTTTATGTGGTGGAGGATGTGAGCATATTTATTTATGCTTATTTATGCATATTTAAGACATATTTATCAGGAACTCCACAATTAGAGGAAGAAATGATGTAGGAAATATATAGGTCGATGTTCCATGAGATTGCAAAGTGGTTAAGATGTGAAACAATCATCAGGGGGACTTGGAACAGAATGAGAAGGGGCAGATGTGGGGAGGGAAGAGGCCTGATGGGTGGGGACAGGAGGTAGCCTGGAGAAAGGCTTAGAACGTCTCCAGTCTGGGCCCGGCAGCTGCCTGGACTGAACCTCTGCTCACCTGACCCAGAAAGGGCCCAGATCTCTTCAGAGCTCTTCAGAGCGGGGACCATTCTTGCATGTTCTTTTCTGATCCCTGTTTGCCTCTCTCTGCCAGTCTCATAAAATCTAGTCCTTCCAGGCTCATTGTCAGGGGTCAGGTGAAGGCTTCGTGGGCCTGCAGGGCGTCTACAGTAACATCTTTTCAGTTGCTGCCCGGAGCGCGCTACGAAGAGGAAGGGCCTTTGATTCCCCACGAAGAGATATAGGCTTAAAAGGCAAAGACCGGACTGTGGTAACTGATGCGCGTGGGCCCAGCCCGGGTCACTCAAGACAGCAGGATGTGGAGGGGAGGGTCGGAGGCAGAAGACCGCTCTCCCTGCTTCACGACTGTGCCGCGGAGGGGGACAGTGGGAGCCGTGCAGAGACCAGCTGCCAGCTCTCTGGAAACACAGGCAGCTCTGTGTCCCGTAGTGAGGTAGCTGCTACTTAACGGGGCCGACTTCTCACGAAGGAGCCTGGTCCTGGGGCAGAGCGGCTTGTGCGGTTGTCAGTGGGTCGTCCGCTGGACTCTGAGCTGCTGTCAGGTGAAGTGGGCGTGTGTGGTCCTGGCGTGTTCATCACAGTGGCGCTAAGTCATCTAGGGATGGCCTGAAGGCCATCTGATTCCAGCAGAGTCCACAGTTCTGGGCAAGTCACCTCACTTCTGTGGAATATAGGGACTGAGTTGGAAGGATGCTTCCCAGCTCCAGGTTCTGCGCTGCTCTATCGGACCACTCTGTCTATGTGAGATGCAGCCATCTTAACAAACACGGAGCTAAGCCTGGAAACAGTAATGAATAATCTATTTAATATGTCTTGAAATTAGGTCAAGGGAGCAGCCTGTTAAGGACTTTGAAATGTTATATCAAAGCTGAGGGCTGAATGCTTTAGCCAAGAAAGAGAAAGAGTTTTCTTCTTTCGTTGGTTGGTTCTTGTTCTCAGAGGAAAGCAGTCGTGTTGGGAGAATGGAATGTTTATCCTCGCCCTCCTTCACATGGCCTCCTGCCAGAGTGATTGGCCCTCGCTGCAGATTTTTTTTTTTTTTTTTGGCTGCATTGGGTCTTCGTTGCTGTGCATGGGCTTTCTCTAGTTGCGGCGAGCGGGGTCTACTCTTCGTTGCGGTGTGCGGGCTTCTCATTGCGGTGGCTTCTCTTATCATGGAGCACAGGCTCTAGGCACGTGGGCTTCAGTAGTTGCAGCACACGGGCTCAGTAGTTGTGGCTCGCAGGCTTAGTTGCTCCGCGGCATGTGGAGTCTTCCTGGACCAGGGCTCGAACCCGTGTCCCCTGCACTGACAGGCGGATCCCTAACCACTGTGCCACCAGGGAAGCCCCTCGCTGCAGAGTTTTAATCTAGGTGAAATGCAGATTTCAACCTATCTGTGATGACTTCCATGGATGTCTATAAGAAGCGGTCTGGAAAAAGTGTCAGGGACCCCCGGGTGGAATGCGTTTAAAGAATTTTCTAATTACTTGCTATTGTTACAACCGACCATGTCAGCTCTTCACTTTGTGATTGACTTTTCTCTTTCTAAACTGATGTATGAAGCCCCAGAGGAAAATGAACTGCACGATATCGTGCTGAACTACACTTACGTCCTAGGTGAGAAGCTTTGGAAAGACACTTGGCTTGGTCAGGAGCTGGGACCCTGGGAGGGGCTGGAGGCCGGAGTAGGGGACAGAACCTGTCGCTGTGGTGTCTCGTCCTGCAGGTCTGGCATAAATAGTCTCTGCTGAGCCCACAGACTGCAGCCCCCAGGCCAAGTCTGGCCCTCTGCCTGGTTTGTAAATAAAGTTTTATTGGGGCACAGCCACGCCCACCTCATTGTCCGTGGCACTTTCACCTGGCAACAGCGGAGGTGATGAAACCAGACGGCCTGGGCTTCGATACGTGAAATGGTTGCTCTCTGCTCCTTGACAAGGTTTGCTGATCCCTGATCTACGTTATTTAACAAATCAGTGGGTAACTTGCGTCAGGGACCCTCTACGCGCTGGTGGACACCTGTTTGTGTCCGTCATGAGCACATGATGGATTGGAAAGGGGACGAAGATGAAACCTCACTACTGTGCTCAAGGAGTTGTAATCTGGTCGAGGAGACGAAGATTGGCATATGTGAAAAGATGGGGACAATAAAAGGTGACATATAATCAAGGGTTAAGTTGTGACGTATAGACAAGCAGTAGGGTTTGCAGAAACGGAGGGAGGGTCGGTGAGAGCCCCAGTAGCTGGAGACAGCGACGTTGGATGGAATAAAGTCCCAGGACACACGAGAGCTGGGATGCCCCTTGGGGTCCGCAATGATTGTTTGACCTCTGTTCCTACTCATGTCATTTAAGTCACTAATAGTTTTGGCCTGCTGTTTAGGGGATGCCTTAATGACCAGAAATATTTCTGAGTAACTTTAGCTGAGTGATTTTCCTAGGACTTGGGATTCCTTCCACCTCCCTAAACTGCAGAGAATTTAATCTAGTCACGGTGGCATGGTGTCGTTCTTTTTTGGAGACGATATAGTGTAATGAGCTTGGGGTCAGAGGCCTGGATCTGAATCCCCTCTGCACTGTGGAGCCTTGGGGGCTCTGGAACACTCTGGGTCTCAGGTTCTTCATCTGAAAAGCAGGGACAAGCATCTGAAAAGCAGGGACAAGGATAACGTCTGCCTGTCTGCGTGGATAACAAAGTCATGTGAAGGGCTCAGACTCTACAAGCCAGGGCTATGTGGCTGGTCAGCCACTGATCGGTGCCCAGCGTAACAGCAGGGTATGTGTCCTGTTCCAGGGAGCCATCCTCACCTCCAGAACAAAAATTAGTTCTTTATTGTTTATGAAGACAGTTTGTGTAGAGCACAAAATACTCTACCGCCAAGTTCAGCACGGCTGCTGTCTGCTGTTTACTAATGGCCCCGAGTCTTAATTTTCACCTAACGGCCACTGCCAGGCCACCAGCTATTTCTGTGGTGTCTTGGGGATCTTGGAGTGGGGCCTCGGGTCTACACCTGCAGGAATTGCGGGTGTTCCTGGGGACTGTACCCACTCCCTCTGGAGGTCAGGCAGGTTGGCGGTGGGACGGCCTTGACGATGGGGAGACGCTTTCCTATGCGCTCACCCATTTCAGCGGTTGTGGGTGAATCGAAACTAGACCAGTTTTCCCGGTTTGCAATAAGGAGATAGTGACACATTTTTGTGACTGTCGTGAGTATTGCTGAACGAGCTCTTTGGAACACTCTGTGTGTTGATGTCATCGTAGAGCACGAGGCTTTAAACCGGGTCTGAGTGTCCGGGGCGGGCTCTGCTTCCCCTGTGGACAAAGCCTGACGACAGCCTTGCTTGTTTCCCTGGAGGTCATTCGAAGATGAAAGCTCAGGGTGTTTTCTACGTTTCCTGTTGGTGATAAATGGCTTCTCCAGTGCTCGACCTTCTCCGCTGATGTGCAGACTTGGGGAGCCCGCTCACGGCGTGACGACACAGGGGCTGCCTCTGAGGCCTGTAGTATTAATATATTAAAAAAATTTTTTTTAATTGGAATATAGTTGATTTACCATGCTGTGTTAGTTTCAGCTGTACAGCAAAGTGATTCAGTTATATGTATGTATCTATTCTTTTTCAGACTCTCTTCCGTTATACGTTATTACAAGGTACTGAATATAGTTCCCTGTGCTATATAGTAGGTCCTTGCTGTTTATCTATTCTAAGTACATTTTTTAAGAACTGCAAACACTGAAGTGGCTTCTCTTATCGCGGAGCACGGGCTCTAGGCGCGTGGGCTTCAGTAGTTGTGGCATGTGGGCTCAGTAGTTGTGGCTTGAGGGCTCTAGAGCGCAGGCTCAGTAGTTGTGGCGCACGGGCTTAGTTGCTCCGCGGCATGTGGGATCTTCCTGGACCAGGGCTCGAACCCGTGTCCCCTGCATTGGCAGGTAGATTCTTAACCACTGCGCCACCACGGAAGTCCCCTCCTTATTCCTTCTAAGGAGCTTTTACGTCCTTCCCTGCGTCTCACAAAGAAAGCCATGGTGGTCGCCCATCCCAGCCCCAATTTTCCTTTAGTGGGGGCTGAAAAGTCCAGGAGTAGCTGGCTGGGTGTCCACGTATGGAGATTCCAGAAGCCCCCTTTTTGCCTGGGCTTGATGTTGGGGGTGGAGGAGAGGCAGGGGTAATTCCTAGGTATTACAGTTAGAATCATCACCCAGAAAAGTGGTTTCAGCCACCTCTTTGTATGAAGAAGCAGAGCTGGAGGGTTGAGGTCACCCCGGTCAGAGGAGGGAGAGCCTAGGCAGATCCTCCAGCCCGGCCGCCTCAGGATTGCTGGAGGGCATTTAAACAGGACTAGCCGCGGCCAGGGCCCAGCCAGACTCCTGCACGCAGCCGTGAGCTCGGGCCTGGGAGTGTCCTCAAAGTGGTTCTCACTGCAGCCTCCGCACCAAGGCCGAGCCCCCTTGGGTTCGAATCTGGCTCAGCCGGGGTGGGAACTTGGGCAATTTGCGTATCCCGTGTGGACCTCAGCTTCCTGCCCTGTGAAGTGAGGTTATTAATGATACCGACTCTGTAGGAGTGTTGTCGAGAATCAGACAAAAAATACAAGCATCTGAAACGTATCAAGTACTTAATAAAAATAAACGACTGAGGTGTTATTTGTTAATAGCAGAACAGGCTAAGACATCAGGCCTCCTGATTTCCGGGCAGTGCCCCTTCTAGCATGGTCACTTATCAAGGCCTATGGTGATGAATTCGGTGTAAAATGGGTGCTTTGTCCTTTAAAATGACATCAGTGGCCTTGTTCCCGATTCCTTATTCTCAAGGCCTCTTAAGCTTCACTGTATTTCAGTGTCTCCTGCTTGACATAATTCCTTTGCTTACCTGCTCATTCATTTGTTCTTTGAGTTGACAGACATCTGTCGGGTGTCTGTTAGGTGCCAAGTACTACGTAAATATCATCAATATAACAAAAAAATTAAATACAGACCCTGCCTTCCAGGACCTTAAAGTTTAATGGAGGAGAGCCACTAAAACAAACGATTGTACCGTGTACTCATTATGCCAATAGGTTTGTAAAAAAAAAAAAAAGTTCTAAGAACAGTTTCTAGTTCTCCAGGCAATCTGGGAGACCAAAAAGTTATTTCAGTTTTGGTGTTAACTAAGGTGTCCTACTCTGGCTTTACCCTATGACGTTCTGATTTCATTGAGATGGGACGTGACCCGAGCGTGGAGATGTTTCAAGCTCCCGGCTGATTATAATGTGCATCAAAGTGTGGGACCCACTGATGTATTATAGAAGCTTCCTGCTCATTAAGGTTAGAACTTGGGAAAGACAGACTGGAGCCGGCATCTGGCTTCGCCTTTGGGATTTGACAATGGGGTGCACTTGAAGGATTTTAAAGGAGAAGAGACGCGGAAGTTTCAGAAAGAGTATTCTGTCTGCAATGTGGGAATGGGTAGGGCCAGAGACAGAGTAATCTGTCAGGAGAAGAAGGGATGGTCCCGAGTCCCGAACAGGATGGGTGGTGCGACCCTGATGCTCAGTACCGGCGGAAACCCAGGCACATGGTGGTGGGCGGCTCAGAGAAAAGGAGGCTCGGCAACTGAGATGTTTGCTTCTGCTGGTTTTCGGCCTTGAGATTTAATTACTGCCTTCTCCGTAAATATCTAAGGAATTCTGCTGATACTCACGAGGTCGGTCTTTAAATGAGGGTGGCTCGTTCAAGAGCTCTCCAGCATGTATGGATTTCAGAATGATACAGAGATGAATTACCACCCTTACAAAAATAAGAGGACATGGTCAGATTTTGTAATTACTTGGTTAATTTTGGCAAAGCGGATCATTACGGTCCCAAATAGACTTTCAGAGGGAGGGCAGAGAAGGGGTGGCGTGGCTGCTTACGTGGATCCAATTACCTGGATAATGGCCAGATATCCACTTAACGTTGTGATGTGGAGATGGATGTTTCTGGGGTTTTTCCGCCTTGCCTAATGCTTCTAGTCATCAAACATAATTTTACTGTTGTTAGGTCTGTGGAGCTGACGTGAGTCTGGTGGCGAGACGGTAGGATTCATTCGCCTTGAGCTCCATCAAATTCAGTTGTCAGTCGAGTCCTGATGCCGACCCATTCCGGGGGAGAAAGAGGCTCTTCGGACGAGCCTGGCTGGAGCTCCCGTCTCGGCCGGAAGGCTCGGCACAGCTTAGACAAACCATCGGTCACTTTCCAAACGGATACAACACAGCATTCACGTCCCACCAAGAGTGAGGTTCCGAGTACTTTTCACAGCCCTTTAACGTGTAAAGACCATTCTGGGCTCGAGGGTCTGCAAAACCAAGCCACCGGCCAGTCTGCAGACGCCTGCCCTAAACAATTAACAAAACAACACATCAAGGGCACATGGGTAGCATTTGCTGATTTCCCTGCTGTAGATACTCTCGCTGTGACTTGATTTCAAATAGCGACACGAGCCTGGCCGACACGAGCCTGGCCGTACGTGGGGTGCGGGGAGACCAGGGGTCCAGCGTGGGGAGGTGTTTCCACCACACAGACGCAATGGACTAAACAGAGAACAGAGATGACGGTAAAACGCAGTAAATCGGTTTAGAAGTGATGAGCTTTTCAGTATTTCTTCCCTGAGTTTTTAATGTAATCTATTTCATCGCAAGCTTACAGAATTCAATTTTTATACTCTTGTTTTTTTAATTAATTAATTTGGCTGCGTCAGGTCTTAGCTGTGGCACGCAGGATCCTCCTTGCGGTGTGTGGGCTCCAGAGCACACAGGCTTATTTGCCCCGTGGCGTGTGGGATCTTAGTTCCCTGACCAGGGATCGAATCCGCGCCCCCTGCATTGGCAGGCGGATTCTTAACCACTGAGCCACCAGGGAAGCTCCCAGAATTCGATTTTAATGCTGGCTCTACTTGACAATCGGTTCACACAATTTCTGAAAATTTAACAATCTCCTCTCAGAGCTGGTTCAAGTCGGCCCCCGCACACCTCTTCTAGGACAAGGGAAGTCACAGTGTGGAGAGGCATTTGGGGATTAAAGCGAAGGGACCACAAACCATGACGTTCGAGGCCGTGGACAAACAGCCACGCCGTCAGTTGGGATGGAGCCAGGCCTGGCGTTGCACGGACAGTGGTGCTGTTGTGGAGGGAGTTCGGGCCGTCTGTCTTAACAAGTGTGACTCGACTAATTTGGGAAGAAAACTCAGTTCAGCTTGACCCATACCTGGCAGGGACAGAGAACTTGACTTAAAATGTGGCAAATCTGATTTTAAACACACTGTGCTCGAATGTCCATGTGAGTAGAAGTACCAGGCAAGACAGAGGCAGAGCCTTTCCCTAACCATCACGCTGGGGTTTCTGTCCTAACCTAGCTCTCTTACCAACACGCAAGCAGTGGTCCCAAGTCCCTCATTTTAAGAAACGCTTAACTCTCCCTTGAACGTTGCCTAAGGGGGGAGTAAAATCTATCCCCCTTCACTGAGGGATGTGATTCCTGATTACTGAAGGGACAAAAGTAGAGGCTAGACTGTGGGTCCCTGGGTCATTATTTGGGCTTCAAACTGTGTGAGTCTAAATGGAGTGGGTGGAGGGTTGGCTAGGAAGGAAGGAGGAAGGGGAGATGCCGAGGCTGAGATGCTTGAGGATGGTGGTGGAGCGGGGTGACCTCTAGGTGACGCGTTCTTTGTGCGACGGGACCCGTTAACCAGAGCGCTGATTGATTTGCTCACAGATGTTTTCCTTCTTAGTGCGAGTGGTTGAATGGGAGAGAAGGGAAGGAGGAAGGGCTGATTTGGTGGAAGGCCGTGGAGGGAATAAAATTAGACATTGTGACTGCAGAATAGAAACACTGAAACCCCGTGAATCCACAGCACCTCGGGAATGGAAGGGAACTTGAACGCCATCTACCTAATGCATACATTTGCTCTGCATCTTGACAAGGTGCTTGTTCCGCCTCCTTGGATGCCCTTGGAGACGGAGGACTCGTTACACCATCCCAGCAGATGGTGTATTAGAAAGTTTTCCTCGTATAAAATCCAAATTTGCCTGCTGGGATCTGACTTCTCGGGCCCACGCCCAAGCCTTTCACAGAGTACTTCCAAGGCTAAGTACAGAGATAGCCACACATTGACTGCTTTTCCCCAGTAGCGAAGTTATTCCTGGACATGAGCTCACAAACGCTCCCTGATCACTGATTATCACCCAGTCATCCTTAATCAGCTTGCTTCCACCAGATAGCAACAATAATAGCTGATAATGGTTGGGTGCTTACCACAGGCCAGGAGCTTTGTATGTGTCATTTCCTGTGTCGTCACTTCTGTCCTACAGCCGGGGAAGCTGAGGCTCAGGGTTCACATAACGTGCTCAGGGCCACCCAGGTTATAGATGGAGGAGTTGGGCTTTGCATGCAGGTGGCTTGGATCCAGAGCTAGAGAACCTAACAAATAACCCACTCTACCTGGTAAGGAAGAGACCGTTACAGAAGGAAGGTAGGGTCCACCTGGGGCTGGCTTCGAGGACGTGTAACTTGTACAGTCCCCCACCTAGAAGGGCTCCGAGCTTGGTTTAATGCTCTGCCGTCCCCGTCTTGAAATTCTTTATACATTTTGAACAGGGAGCCCTGCATTTTCATTTTGCATGGAGCCCTGATTAATTGGTTCTGGGTCTAGCATGGAAAACAAACGATCCAGCTGACGAATGAGCCGTGTATTTTGGGGGTGGGTGCAGGCAGTGCTCTGTGCGTCTGACAGTCAGTGTGTTCTGGGGTAACCTGTAGAAGCCGCTCCCGTCGGGGGCTCCCAATCTCACCACCCGGAAAGCCCAGCGGGGAGCCGGCGGCCAGGGTGGGGCTTCGGGGCCAGCTCCTTCTTTGTTTCTTCGATATCATGCTTGGGGCATGTGCTGTGTTCCGGCAGGGACATTTTCCATTCCGGGGTTTTGTTACTTTCTACTCCTTTGACACTGTGTGTTCAGTCACATGAAATTTATGGGCACATTATAGCAGTTGACAGGGACGGCAAGCCTCCAGGGCTTCCCCAGAGGAATCTGTACCTGCCGAGCGAGAGCTTCCTTGGGAGCCGACGGCGCCTTCCCGGCTGGGCCTGTGGCGGGTGCCAGGGGTGCGGGCCAGGGCGCGAGGCTCCCCGAGACCCTCCCGGGAAAAGCAGCCGGGAGAGGTCACGGCCGTGCTCCCCTGTGTCCGCTTCCAGTTGTCTTAGGAAATCCAGTTGAACAAATGTGTGCCTCTCTGAGTACATGTGGCTCAGCCCAGGGCTACTAGGTGAGAAAAAGGCCAGATGACTTGTAATGACACGCACCCACCAACAGCTTCTCTGGGACATCATTGCCTGAATGACATTTCCCTGCCTGTGAGATGGTGGATTCCTTCCGAGTGGCGGGAGGTGTCTTGGAAAGAACACTGGGCTGAGAATCAGAAAAGCTGGGCTCCTGGCAGCTTGATCTTCCCCCAGTTTAGAGAGGGATTGAAGTAGGCGACTTTCAAGCCCTCACTTCGAATCCAGCTCAGGGGTTTTATGAGGCTTCATATTTGGGGAGTGGACAGATTTTGAGCCTGAGTGTCCTTCTCTTGGCCCAAACTGCACAGGTTTCCATGCACGGAGAGGTGTTTTCGTGGGTCCTTACCGCACCTTGAGGGCCGAATCCCAGTGCTGAGAAGCCTGCCCAGGCAAGCGGGGGCGAGTTAGGAGAAGGTTCCAGGAGGGCTTGCTTTCCTGACTTCCCACTTAGGGCCTGGGGCTGGGCTCTGTCAGCTGGGACCCACCTGGGGGTCTCCTGGGGTCAGGCCCCCAGCCCTCTTCTCCCCTGCTGCTCCTCTGCCCCTGAACTGTTGTGTTCGCCGTGTGACCCCAGATGGCTCTCGACCGTGTTCACGGTCCAGGCGACGGGACAGAGGAGGGGAGCTGGAAGCAGGCTGCACCGCCCCCCTCCCTCTCAGCCCCACGACCAGCACGTGGTCCTCAGGAAGAGGGGAAACTTATCCTCATTCTGGGCAGTGCTGCGGGGTGTGAGCCAATGCACATTGGGGACGAGCCGCAGCTGCTCACATGGGTTCTCATGTCAGGATGTGACTAGTATGAACAAAAGGTCTGCTGGGAGCATGTGCGCTCCTAACCGGTCAGGAGACCTCTGTGTACTTGAGCGTGTGAACTTCCACGCAATGAAGTGGGAAGACCGAGGCAGGTCACGGCCCCGACTGCCCGTCCCTCCTCTGAGCCCGTGTGGCTGTGGCGTGACTCTGAGCTGGCCGGTGTGGGCCTCTCCGGACACCCCGCAGGGTCTCATTTGGACGGTGCTGGGATGTCAGCGTCTTTCTTTACAACGCGTCTGACCAGGCCTTAAAGTGTGGTCCCTCGCCACAGGTTTCAGACTATTTTCTTATGAAGGATTATTTATTGTTTTATTTTTTACCTGTGGCTGGAATTGAATTTCGGATGGTCTCTCGGTGTGCCACCTGGAGGGGCCCTAGTCCATATTTCCTCTTGATTCGGTCATGAATGATCTCAATATGTAACTCTCCTATACCACAAAGGATAGTCTGGTTAAAAGAGGAAGAGGGCTTCCCTGGTGGTGCAGTGGTTGAGAGTCCGCCTGCCGATGCAGGGGACGCGGGTTCATGCCCCGGTCCGGGAAGATCCCACATGCAGCGGAGCGGCTGGGCCCGTGAGCCATGGCCGCTGAGCCTGCGCGTCCGGAGCCTGTGCTCCACAGCGGGAGAGGCCACAACAGTGAGAGGCCCGCGTAATGCAAAAAAAAAAAAAAAGGAAGAAAACAAAACAAAGATCAAGGAAAAACGTATGTGTATCAGAAAATACTAATACAGATATGATATCAATATATTTTATTTTTCGTTACTTACAAACTGAGGTTCTTCTGTAACGTTTTTGGCTCCTACATCAAAACACTGTTTTTAACTTTTCTGACTGGAATCAATTAAAAGTGAAAAAAAGGACTACTTGTGACATTTGGGGGCGGGCACAGGACACATTCTGGGAGAACGCCATCAAAATGTGTTCCCTGCTACGTTTTAAAAGAGAAACTAAAACTGCAAAGTGATTCTTTTCCTTCAGGTTTTATGGGTTTAAAAAAAAAAAAGTGGAGGAATAGCTTTCTAGTGCCTTCTTGCCATTCCCCAGAGAGAGGTACTGTGATGTTTGAGTAAATTCAAACTGCGGTTTTTTGTTTGTTTACTGCCGTCAGGCCAGCAGTCTGGAAAATGATGCTGGGGGCTGGCGGCGAAGGAAAGGACAGTGTTTCCCGTATAATCTCTCTTCCGGCTCGAGACCAGCCCGAGAGAAATGCTCTGCCTGCTGGGCGGTACACGCCACCCAAATGGCAGAGCGAGGGGCTGGGGAGACTTTCGTCTTTTCCCTTTTGCCTGGTGTTGCCCAAACCACATAATTGTTTTTAAGTTAGTTGGTTCAGATGCTCCATCGCCTCTGAAGGAGATCTATTTGTCTCCTCTCCATCTCTCTCCTGTGTTTCCCGTATTTGTTAAGCGCCTTGGCTTTAATGCCTGAATTCTTCACAGCCTATCTGCGGATCCCCTCAGCTCCCAGATACTCAAAATAAATGATCTTTATGTTATGGCCACTATTAATATATTCCTGTTTGTCTTGGCCTCTGAGTTACGGGTTGCCGTCTGCCTTGAGCACTGCATCATAATAGTTGTATAACCTCTTCCAAGCACTGCAGCAAACTTGAACTTCTAAAATGCCTGAGGAGCGAGCTGGGAGGATGGTGCTGACCTGAGCACAGACGTTTGAGACAGAGGTTTCCTTCCCTGGGGGCCTGTGTCAGTCGATCTTTCCAGAACGAGCACGAGAGACTCATATTCTCCCTGACGTTTCTTGCCCAGTTATTCACTGACCATTTTTAATGACAGGGACCCAGCAAGATAACAGCATCAGGTTATGAAGTGAGGCTACCGTGGTCGATGGAAAACCCTAATAGATCATCCAGCTTCATCATTTCAGGGCTCTTTAGAGAAAACATACATGTTCAGAATTGGGTAGCTTGTCTCCTGAGAGGGCTTTGCTGGGCTGGTGGCCTTCAGAAGTTAGTTTAGAGGGATTCTTCCCTGAAACCTTCGCCAACTCAGCACAAGGCCACCGAGACAAAGGAGCATCTTTGAGCAAAGGGACTAGAACGTTCTAAGTTTTCCCTCGGTGTTGAAGGATGCCTAAGGAGCAGCACTTGAAATTAAGGCATTCGGGTTTCAATTTCAAAAGGACTGTATGAATGTCTGTTCAAGCGGTTTTCAAACTGTGTTCCCCAGAGTCACAGGGGTTCCAGGGAACTGCTTGGGCCGTGGAGAGAGGTTTTGCATCCCCCCTTCTCCTCCTGAAGCCAGAACTGCTCCATGCTTTCATCTGTTGTATAGATTGGGCTTCTGAGTCAAGCTTAATTTTAAGAATGTTACAATAGCCATGACATGGAGACAACCTAAATGTCCATCGACAGATGAATGGATAAAGAAGATGGGATGCATGTATACAACGGAATATTACTCAGCCATAGAAAAGACTGAAATAATGCCATTTGCAGCAACATGGATGGACCTAGAGATTATCATTCTAAGTGAAGTAAGTCAGACAAAGACAGATATCATATGAAATCACTTACATGTGGAATCTAAAAAAAAGATACAAATGAATGTATCTACCAAACAGAAACAGACTCACAGACGTAGAGAACAGACTTGTGGTTGCCAAGGGGAGGTGGGTGGGGGAGGGCTGGATTGGGAGTCTGGGATGAGCAGATGCAAGCTATTATATAGAGAATGGATAAACAACAAGGCCCTACTGTAGAGCACGGGGAACTATATTCAATATCCAGTGATAAAACATCCTGGAGAAGAATACGGAAAAGAATGGATATGTATGTATAACCGAATCACTTTGCTGTATGGTAGAAACTAACACAACATTGTAAATCAACTCTACTCATACATAAAATAATAAATATATAATATAATAAAATAAAATAGTATAATAATACAATAATAAATAATAAAATAAAATTTTTTAAAAAGAATGAATTCTGCTACTTAAATAGTTGGAAAACCATTATCTAGTCCAACTTCTCGTTTTTACAGAAGAGGATACCAAGGGCCAGCGAGGTTTTATGATCTGCCCAGAGTCGCAATACCAATGACCAAGATGGATCTAGAACGCTGACCTCTTGTCTATCAGTCCAGCACTCTTAACTTTTCCCAATGACCATTGGATCCCTCCGTGTGGCCAGGACCAGCACAGGCCTATATCAGCGCCAACCTTAGCACTAAAACAGAACCTAAAAGAAAGTGGATGCCGTCTGTGGAAAGGCTGAGGAGCTCAGAGGTGAGAGGTGCAGGGTCTGCACTTGGCCGGCGTGGGCTCCAGCCTCTGGTCCACCTCAGCAGCTGTTTGGCCTTGTGTGAGCCCCGCCGCCTTCCCAGCGCTCTGCGTCCCCATCCGTGAAGGGGTTGTTACAATGGTGAAATAAATCAAGGCAAACACGAGCACTGCCAACAGCATGGCAGGAGGTAAGCACCCAGTGAGCGTTAGCTTTGGATTGAAAGTTTGTGCGTCAGGCCCCTTGAACCCCAGCTTCCTGCAACTCGCCCACGGACGCACTGTCGCCTGTCGACCCTGTGACGTTTGGGGCTGAGGATAAGCACGCTCGCGGTGTGCTCCCGTGTGTCTTTAGAGCCGCCATCGCGTGGCGGGAGGGACAGGATCCCAGGCTGTTGTCTTTCGCTATGGAACTGAGGCCCCGAGATTGGAAATGACTTGCTCAGTTTTAGGGAGTTTTCCAAACACAGGGCAGGAAAGAGAGACGCGAAACACAGTGCTGCGGGGCACAGTCTATCCGGAAACCACTTCTTGTTCACTGGACTATATGTTCGAGTTGCGTTTAAAACATTCCATTACTTTATTGAGGTGAAATTCACTGAATAGAAAATTAGACAGTTTACAGTGTCCAATTCAGTGGCATTAAGGACATTCACGATGTGTGGCCGCCACTTCTCTCTAGACCCAAGGTCCTCTAGTCCCTCCCAGAGGGACCGCTATGCCTTTAGAAGCCACTCTCCATCCCCCTATGCCCCAGCCCCTGTCATCCACTAAACTGCCTTCTGTCTCTGTAGATCTACCTATTCTGGAGTTTTCGTACCAGTGGAATCATGCAGTGTATGGACTTCTGTATCCAGCTTGTTCACTAAGCATGACGTTTGCATGTTCATCCAACTGTAGCTCGGAGCCGCACCTCACTCCTTTTCATGGTCTTTATGTCACCTCTTGGTGAAAGGATTCCATCCTTCCCCCACCCGCCGTCTCCCTTCACCCCGTGAAGTGGGGCAAGCTGACCGCCACACAGTTTTCTGTTCACCGTTTCTCCCTCCTTCCACTCCAGTCGTGATGAGGGGCCCCACTGCGGCTCCATTTCTTACCACAAACCTGTCCCCATCTCTCGGGGCAGGAGATCACGGACAGAGGGAGCCCCTGCCTGCCGCTCAGACCGTGCGGGCGTCCAGGTGTTTGTGAACCGACCGCTATGGCAGGAAGAAGGGAGGGGACAGTTCGGCCCCTGGACGGTCCCTGGGTTTTGTACAGACCCACCGGGAAGCGGAGAGTCTCACTTGTGTCAACAGCACCCCACGCCCGGCCTGGAAGGGGAGCCTCACCGGCTCTTGGGCTCACTGGGTCCCGGCAGCAGTGGCACAAAGCAGATTATGGGGTCCTGAGTCGGCCCTTCACTGGGGTCATCTGTTTGCTAGTGGGCGAGTTCCTGGGCTGTGAGGACGTCCAAACTGCAGAGGAGAGATTAAAAAAATAACACCCACGTACTCACCAGGCCCAATAATCCCTATTTTGTTTTTGTTGTTTTTGTTTTTTGTGGTACGCGGGCCTCTCACTGTCGTGGCCTCTCCCGCTGCGGAGCACAGGCTCAGTGGCCAGGGCTCACGGGCCCAGCCGCTCCGCTCCGCGGCATGTGGGATCTTCCCAGACCGGGACATGAACCCGCGTCCCCTGCATCGGCAGGCGGACTCTCAACCGCTGCACCACCAGGGAAGCCCCAATAATCCCTATTTTAAGCTAGGATCTAATGCTGAGGAATCTCTGGCATCATCCCTTGGAATCAATTACAGTCAATTTCTTCACATTTTACATCAGTTAAAGGAACATTGTCAAGATAAAACCTTGCCCAACATAGATTATTTTTTGGGGGGAGGGGGGTTTAATTTCCTTACTCTCGCAAACCAAGAACTTCATAGATTATTTTGCCAAAAACGTATTTTTGGAGCCGGATTTTACGGGTTCGGTCTTTATTTGGGCGGTGATCCCACGCCGGGTGGCTGTGCTGTGCTGGCCGCCCCCAGGGGCTGCATTTTGTCTGCACACACGCAGGGGCCTGAGTCCTGGTTCCTGAGGTGCTTGTGAAGCTGTGTCTGTCTGTTGACGGGGTTATTTGTGCTCATCTTTCCAGAGCCCAGGCACGAGCCACAGCAGGGCAGAGCCATCTGCACGGGGCCAGGGCAGACAGCCGGGGGTCTGACGGGAGCGGGGCTCCGGCGGGCATGAGGCCACGGTGCACGGGGCTGGCGCTGTGGACAGGCAGTGCTGGACGTCCAGGCGGCATGAGCTTGAATGAGAGTAGCCGAGGCAGAAAGGATCGGACGTGGACTTTTGTACCAGACGGGAGGTCGGTAGCAGCTGGACCACCAGCGAGAGGACAGCAGGATGGGGACACTCCCCGTGACACGAGGTCCAAAGGCAGAGGTGAGCTTTGCGCTTACACCTTCCCTTTTGGTCCCTGTGTCAGGCAAGGACCTACAAGTGTGTGTTGGCTGCCGGAAGGCAAGCCAGGTCCCACGGTGCATCTCAGCCCTGATTGAGGATAGAGTGGCTTAGACCTTTCAGAGGTCACCTAACGTGAGTTGCCAGCCACAGACTTGGTTCTGTTGTCACACAGGCATCTGGAGCCCCGCTGCTTACCTGCCTGTGGTGACCTTGGTCCTCCCCACCAGGCAGATCCTCTCGTCATCCTCAAAACTGGAATATCCAAAGGGTCAGACACCCTCACTCTCCTAGGGATCCAGCCTGGATCCTGTCTTTCTCATCAGTGTGGTCTCAGTGCAGGAAGCTCAAGGGCTTCTCCCCTTCCCTGAGCATCCTGCCATCCCGGTGGGTTTGGGCTGCTCCCTGCCGGCCCGGTGTGAGTCCTCCAGGCTCAGCCACACAGAAGACAGTGCTTCCCTGTCTCTTCACCGCTTCCTGGTTCCATGTCAGGGCCTGAAGAAAGTTCTGTTTTTATTTCCACCCTTATTTCCTCTGGAAGTGAAGTTGGAAAGTTGGTCTGCTTGGGTCCCTGTCTCTTCTCCTCTCCTGCTTCCCCCTTATTCTGCAGCAAAGGTTCTGGGGTGACTTAAAACCCCAAAGCCAGGCTGTGCTCCCGGCTGGCTGAGTGGGCACCTCCGGGCCGGGTCCCAGGTATGTGTTTAAGCTCCCCCCGCACACAGCCCCGGTCGGGACCACCCTGGTGAAACTCACCGGCAATGGGCCAGCCTGGGCTGAGCCGGTCTCCCGCCCTCCCTTCCTGGTTGGGGTCACCGGGACAGGCTCCAGTGCAGAGTCAGCTCCGTACTAGAGGCTGCATGGCGGTGAGGAGACCGTGACCACTGGAGTGTGACTCTGCCCCTCCCTGTGCCCCATTTCCACATCTGCAGGTGAGGAAGGTGACAGGGGTCCCTCGAGGGATTGTGGGAAAGATTTAAGGGAGAAGCTGCCCGCGGCAGGGTGGCTGAGGCTTGGCACCTGTTACAGGATGCTTTGTTTGCACACAGCCTCCTTGCTGGAATAAACTCCAGCTGGTTTCTCTTCTGTCTTAGCGTCCGTTTCCCCATGAAGGTGCCCGCTGACCTTTTGCCCTCTCCCATGTGTCGTGGGCTCCAGGGCACGCGGAGGGTGATTCCGAGGGGGACGGCCTGCGGTCAGTCTGACCGTGAGTGTGTCACCCTCAGGTTTGTGCTTTCTCTATCCTGAGACAGATGTTTGCTCCTTCTGCATGTGTGCTGGCGGGTAGGAAGGGGGTGGCCCACGCTCCCGTCCGAACCCCTCCACGCGGTGAGGTGTGTGCAGGTTGACGCGACGTGAGTTGGGGGGACAAGTGCCCGCCGGAGGCCTGGCCCCTGGAGACGGAGGGCACGCCTGGGGCACAGCTTGGGCATTCCTGTGGTGCCACCCCTCACCCATCTCTGCTGGAGGTCCTTCCTGGTTGTAGGTTTTATCTGAGTGTTTATATCATCGTGACCTCCACCGGGCTCAGTGTCATAGACAGTTCCCAGCAAGAACACCAGCCTGTCACCTGCCTCATTTCGGGTCCCCTCCAGCCAGGAGGCTCAGCCCGTGCTCACCGGTGGCACATGCTGAGAATAGGCTCTGCTGCTCTTGAAAAGGATTTTTTAAAGAATGGAGTTAGCACCTGGGTCTTCCTTCCTTTACTGACTAAACCTGCCCGATGCACCTTTACTTTGGCTGAAGGCAAAGTCAGGACAATTGATGTTTCAGATGAAGCTGCTGGAGACACAGCCATGCTACAGGGCGGTGTTGGCGGGCGTTCAGACGTGCATCGGACCAGCCCCTTACACTTGTTTGCTGTTCGCTGGGGCTGCGATATTTTCATGCAGAATGCGTGAAAGGAGACACGGTTCGGTGGTGTTTATTAATGACCTTGCTTCATCCTCTGAATTACGGGCGGGGCGTCGGGAGATGTGCTGACCGTGGAGCCGTGTTTGTGGTGCATCCATATCCACGACTTGTTGCTGCCAGCTCGGGCTTGGATTTTGAAGCAGAGAGAGGGAACATGGCTCTTCAAATCAGGAGTATTTACAGAACTAGGTTCTGATTTAACAGTTGCTGAAGCCCTGGCGCTGGAAATAATAACACACATCAAGAAAGAATCTTCCTTGCCAGAAACACCTCCACAGTGCTGGCTTCTGGGGGGCCTGCTTTGTGAAAAACTAAGGGTTGGCCCGTCTGATCCAAAGATGGGTGGGCTCCAGGGAAATGCAGCGACAGGCTCAGCTGAACCGCCCCTGGTGTCCCGCTGGCCTGGAGGGGGTGTGGGCTCCCCACTCCCGGACTCACAGGGAACCCCAGGGGAAGTGTGGGCAGAAGTGCCCCACCACGTGAGCACCATCGCTGTGTCCAGCTGACCCCCTCCTTTTGGCTCCTGAGCAGCTGCCGTGCGATGCCTGTGCCCAGTGGTCCTTGGCCCCCTCACACGTGCAGCTCTGTCTGGGCCACAGACCACCCTGGGGTGGTGCACGGGGCTCAGGAACCCGGAACACGGGTCCTCTTTCTCCTCCAAACCCAGGTGCTTTTATTTTTGTTGTTTTTATTTTTTAATTAATTTTTTTTATTGGAGTAGAGTTGATTTACAATGTTGTGTTAGTTTCTGCTGTACGGCAATGTGAATCAGTTATACGTATACATGTATCCATTCTTTTAAAGATTCTTTTCCCATATAGGTCATCACAGAGTATGGAATAGAATTCCCTGTGCTGTGCAGTAGGTTCTTATCAGTTATCTATTTCATATATAGTAGCGTGTCTGTGTCAATCCCAATCTCCCAATTTATCCCTCCCCCCAGGCTGCTTTTACACCTTCAAAACACAAAAGTCTAACCCGACCTTCTTTCCCGGAAAGTCGGCCTCACCCCCATTCTTCCGTGCCAGATGTCTCCCAGGGCCTTTCACTGTCCTCGTGGGGTTGAGGACGTTGTCTTCAGGGCCTTGGATATGACTCCTACTATAATCCCGAGGGCAAAGGTTCTCTGGCAATCTCACACTAAAACAGACGAGAAAAAACCAGCAACAATCCCCAGCTCGTCCTCACCCCACCACCCCCAAAGTCAGACCTTCAGCAACTAGCTCACTCTGGAGACAAGAGGAACAGGAACCACAGCGGATGCAGCTGCCAACAATGGAGCTAAAGGCACCTGAGGCTCCATTAACAGAAGCGCGGCGTCCAAAACGAAGGTGGTGTTGGCTGTACCGAGCTAGTCACACCCCCCGGGAGGCAGCTCAATCCTTTTGCGGGGAACGCTGATGGGCAAAGAGACGATGATGCCAGAGGAGGCGACAGTAGCTCATGCTTCTGCCTGGAGAAGAAAAGATTCATGGAGCAGAGAGGAGGAATTGAAATATATTATCTCCATTAGAGCATTTATTTAATAATAAGCATCACACCGTGAGTATCTGCTGTGCCTTAGACATGTTAAGTCACTTTAGTCCCCACCACACCCCCTGTAGGGTGGGATCATTATTCCCGTTATACAGATGAGGAAACTGAGGCCTGGAGAGGTTCAGTGACTCACCCAAACTCACACTTAGCAAGTGGCAAAGTAAGGCTCACCTCCAAGTCCTTCGAGGTCCAAGGGCCACATTCCGTCTCCCGTGTCCCCCTGGAGCGTGGAAGACAGTGCATGGCCTCCGTGTGAAGCTGGGAGCTGCGTCAGAACCGCAGGGAAGACATCAGAGGAAGAGACTGAACTCAGCGTTAACGGAGAACTCACTCCCTGCCAGAGTCGTCCAGAGATGGAAGGAACAACCCAGCTGGGCCTGAGTGTCCTGTCCCCCGAGGTCTCCAGGCAGGGGCGGAGGCGCTAAGGGTGAGGGTGCAGTGGGGTCGTCTACCGTCACCGGGGCCACCAGACGACCCCAGTGAGCCTTCCTGCTTCACTGCTCTATGCAAAGTAACCCCAGCACACAGCTCAGGGAGAAGGGCAAAGGAACTCGTGGGGCCGGTACCCGATCACTTAGGAATCATTCGAGGGCGAATGGTGCCCTCCAGTGCGTTAGAGGTCGTGGTTTCTCATTAATTAATTAATTCATTGATTCATTCATTCACTTATTCGACAAGGATGTTTCTGAGTGTTCGCTATGTGCCAGGCCTTGGAGACACAGTGGTGAGGGACACAGTCCCTGTCTTCCAGGAGTCTGTAGACCAGCAGGGCCCAGAGATGTGTGAACAGGTGGGAATAATTAGGAAGGTGCAGGGCGCTAAGAGATGCCCAACGCAGCTTGGGGGAAAGACTCAGGGGCTGGTGAGGAGAAGGGGCAGAGGAGACGGCCTGTGGGGGGGCCCTGGGGGCCCAGACCCGAGGCTCCAGCAGCCCCGTTGTGCAGCGCAGGTGCCAGGCCGCCCACTGGCACAGGAGGACCCGGCGCCCCTGCAGGGTGGAGTCCCCCCTCGGCCCTGGCCCCGCCGGCAGGGTGACCCCCACCGCCGGGAGGCTCCCGCTGCTGCAAAGCTTCCCGGTGGAAGTCCTGACCGGGAGCCGTTTCCACTGGAGTTTTCATGAGTCCAGAGTAATTCTGGACGTTTAAAAAGAAATGGGGAGACTGCTCTTTTGTCCCCGGGGTATTACGCTTTGCCACTTGGAAACAAAGCAAGGCTGCTGCAGCCCTGCGTTTCTCGGGGGTCCCTTGGTTCCGCTGGCGTGGGCTGCAGAACCCTGGACTCGCGTGGCAGGGAGTGCCCGGGGGGTTAGGAGGGGTCGGAGGCCAGGGAGGGTCCCGGGAAATAGACATCTCTGGTTCTTGCAGCACCTTCTTCCCCCAGAAGCTCCAGCACAAGCCTCCACTGTGTAGCCCCAGTCCCCCCTCATCCACCCAGAGCACTGCGTCTCCCACCCTCTCGGCAGCTCCGGCATCTGACTCCCCGTGGGGGGCAACTCAGACCCACCTGGGTCCCCGTGGTGCACCTTCGTCCAGGTGTGATCACAGAGCCCAAAATGTGACGGTGACGAGGGTCATCCATTATTTTCCTACCTCCGAGGCAGGGCTGTACTTAAACCATTTCAGACAGATGGTTAACTGTCCTATTTTAAAAGATCTCCCAGGAGGACGATTTCACAATCCCTGTGGCTGTCTGTTCTGGTATTTAATCATCTCCGTCACCAGCAAGGTCTCCTTTAGGCCGCATCTAAATCTCTTTGGTTGTGACCTGAGTCTCGTTCCTGACAGTAGACGCTGTGGTCCTTTGCTTCGGGTGAGGGGAGGGCTCTGGTCCTAATTTTGCTGCCTTTGGGAATTATCTGCTCTATTTTGACACCCTTCTCCTTGGAGTTTATTTCCTTTATTGGTAAACATGGGGGTTGAGCTAGGCATGATTCCCAAGGACTCCTCCAGCTCTAAAAGCTGTGACTTCTCAAATTAAAACAGTGCTGCCTAGGTATCCCAGGCAGTTCAGTGCCCCGTGGAAATAATCACGCTTTGTCACGTGGCAAGCTTGTAGCTGAAATCTGAAATGATGCCACATAGACCCAGCCTGGAAAACCATCTTTCCCTTCTTCTGTGGAGGAAGAGCGGCCACTCAAAGCTGGACTTTTCAGAGTCACTGCAGAGAAGTGACAGGCCCAGGTTCCAGCAGCTGACAGCCGAGAAGGCGACCCAGAGGAGGACCCTGGCGCGGGGGGGCTCCCCACCCTTCACTACCTCTCCGGCCGTTGCCCCAGGGCGGGGAATACCTCGAGGCATTTTCACAGAAGTCGGTAGTGACCCGAGAAGGGAGCCGTCACAGTAGCCCCTTGCTCTGAAGGACGCGGGACCCTGAGGACGGCAGTTTGCCAGGAACAGAGACAAAGTCTCCACACAAGAAGCGAGAGGATGCTGAAGACAAAGTATGCTTATTTCCCAGTCTTTTAAACACGTTCTTGTCTGCTGCCTTTGGCATGCGTGTCCCCAGGAGCCAGCTCGCTCCAGGCCTCGCATCAGTCACCTCGCTGTCGAGGACGGTTGCCCACGCAGCTCATCCGAGGCCGGGTTCCACCAGCCAGGCTCGCCCAGCATCCGGCCTCACCTGTGAACACAGCTTCAGCCAGTGACTGGATCCCATCCTGGGGCAGATTGACCTGCCCTCCTTGAGCTCTTAAAAGGAGACAGAGACAAAGAATCCATTGTTGGGCAGGCACTCGAGGCATTTTAATCTTCTGTACATGTAAATGTGGGATTGTAGGATTTCTCTTGCTCTTATTACTTGGATCATCAGACACTGCGCTGGGCTGGCTGTCTGCTGACAGCCATCCCAGGTAGCTTGGGGTTAAAGTGTATTCGGGACCCAGCTCACTCTTGAAATTGTTTGTTAAAAGTTTGGGAAATCTGGGCCACTTAAGACACAGAGTCCAGATTTTAAAATAAGTAATGGGTTTTGAAAGGTTTTTCATAAGCCAAAGAAATGTAAAAGAAGAGGATTGGTTTTTTTAAGATTAATTAATTAATGTTTGGCTGTGTTGGGTCTCCGTTCGCTAGTTGCAGTGAGCGGGGGCTACTCTTCGTTGCGGTGCGCGGGCTTCTCATTGCGGTGGTTTCTCTTGTTGCGGAACACGGGCTCTAGGTGCGCGGGCTTCGGTAGTTGTGGCTCACGGGCTCAGTAGTTGTGGCTCACGGGCTCTAGAGTGCAGGCTCAGTAGTTGTGGCCCACGGGCTTAGTTGCTCCGCGGCATGTGGGATCTTCCCGGACCAGGGCTCGAACCCGTGTCCCCTGCATCGGCAGGCGGATTCTCAACCACTGTGCCCCCAGGGAAGCCCTGAGAAGAGGACTGCTGAGATGTGATTCCGGAACTATTCCTGGAGATAGCTGGACCCATGCTCAAAGGGGCTGGCGTTCTGACACATGAAGACCACTCACAGGTCTTCAAGTGTCCTTTTCCTTTCCAGTCATTGTGGGAACAGACCTGGCCTAGGTGGAGTTTCTCCTTTTTCTTGCTGGATGTGATTTTTCTCTCGTTCAGGTCACCTCCCAGAGATCCAATCCCTGCCTGTCCCGGGCTCAGGTATTTTCAGAGGTGAAATCCCTAAACATGAATTTTGTCCATAAGAGCTTGTAAGACAGGTGCTGGGGAGAAGAAGTGGATAAATCAGGTGTTACAGGTGGGACACTGGCAAATGCAGGGATTACACATGTTAGGTAAGTAAACGCAGCTTGTATAGGTAGGAAATTGCAAAAGGCAGACGCTGCGAATGATGGTCTGTGGGCAACAACAGTCTCTTATACATAACACAGGCCTCTTACTAGACAAGTAAGAGCTAAAACTCTCGCGAAGAGTCTCAGCCCCCCCAGAAGAGGGTCTTTTTAGCTAGGTAGCCCACTACATAATGATGTGAGAACAAAGGAAGCGACCTCTCTGTAAAATAATCTCCCTGGGGAGCTACCGAAGAGGAACACTTTTAGGAACATGAGCTACCAAGGCCAGCCTTTCATGTACATACTGTTGTGAAATGTTTGGGGGAAGGAGGGCAGGTCTCCCGGTCCCGAAATATCTCCTCTACCAGCCTTCAGGACGATAGGACATCATTCATTTATCAAATGTTTCTTCAGCATTTACTAGGAGCCAAACAGTATCCTCGGGAAAGGAAATTTAAAGGCAAGTAGAACATGGTTCTTGCCCTTGAGATGCTCAAAGTCTAGTTGAGGAGACAGGAGGTAAAGAAATGACCAAATAAGCAAATAATAAATAATAAGCAGTATAACCGGTGCTTCGAGACAGATGGCTACAAGGCTCTGTGGGGGCAGAGGAAGGGGAGTCTCACCCACCTGAGCAGGCTTTGGGATGTGATGGAGCTGAGACTTACAGGAAGCAAAGGATGCCAGACAGGTGCCAAGGGTGGGGGCTGGAAGCCAGGATGAAGGAGAGAAGAAAGGAGGGATGATCTTGGACCATGGGGCCCTCCGGGTAGCAGAGAGCATCCCTGTGTCGGGGCAGGGGTTACAGGCCTCGGGTTTCCATGGAACATCTTGTAGCTGTTGAGAGATGCTTCTGGAGATGGGGGGCAGGGTTTAGGCAAAGAGACGGAGCATGGCAGAGACCCATTTGTCTGCGTGGCCACTTTGTTGAAAGCATGGCAGCACCACGTTTTTCTTTCAAGTCATCCCCTCTTCATTCAACTTTTTGCCCCTCTGCCCAGGTGCTGCATTCCTGCCTAGTGGAGGCTCACCCACGACCTCAGCCGTGAGAAGGGTAGCCAGCAGATTTTTGAGGTTGGACGGTAAAACTCTATCTGTTTTTTGTTTTTTTTAAAAAAATTCATAATTTGGGCATTTTAAAAAGTATTGACAACGGCACAGGTCTTTGTATGATGGGAAATGCTTTAGCCCCGCACTTACCAAACTGGAGTAACATTGATGAGCCCCTGGGGATGGAGCTTGCTCTGCCCTCTGAAGAACAATCCACCTTGATGGGGCCTTAGCTAAATGCATAGACTTGACAGCAAACAATTTAGTTAATCCAACTCCTACCCCTCCAGGATTCGCTTTCAGAGTTTGAAGGGAAATTTCCAGGCAGAAAATGGTTACTTAGATAGAATTATTGAAATTTTATTGCCTGAGAAATTTGGCAGGATTTGGTTATCGAGGTCTAGTGTAGGCCGGGTGACGTGGAGATGCTAAGCGCTCTCGACTTTCTGAAGCATTGGTTCAAATAGATAACAGGCTCTTATGTAAGAGATGGAGACCAACTGTTCTCTTTTTCCAAAGAGGGAAAAAAGACAAAAAGAAAAGGGCTGGAACTGTGGTTAATGATGTTTAGGTTAGACCAGGCATGGTCACTGGGTCCTGCTATCGATGGTCAAAGATGTTGTAAAATCCCATCTTCCCGGTGATAAATACCCCGCTGTGTCTATACTAATACTTACCTCGCATTTTCATACTAATACATCATCTTACGCTCAGACCCCTCTCCTGGGGGTGTTTCCCAGTTGGTGGTTGAGAGAGCTGATACTCACAGGCCACGAGAGGCTTGGCCAACATCACACAGCTCGGCAGGAGCAGCCTTTGAACCCAGAGTTCATTCCAATCCCTAGCCGTCGTGGCTCCTTGACAGTGACCGAGAACACAGCAGACTCACATCCACCCGATGAATCTCGACTGGAGTCCAGAATGGAGAGTATGGCTTCTGAGGCTGACAGAACTCAGTCTCATATCATTAAAAGGGTGAATACAAGCAGTGTAGTCCCAGGGCCTGTTCCGTTTGGCATTTACTGATGAAAACCATACCTACAAATGGAACGATTCTGTCATGGAGTAAAATGCAAATAACCTGGAGTCAAAAAGACCCCTCGGGAGGGTTTGCGGGGCTGTGCACCCTCTGGGATAACGTGACCGTGTGACACTGCATTTCTGTCTCCAAGGAGCTCAGGGTAAAAGCCTTGGGAAGGGAGGCAAATCCTTCAAGGCCGTGTTGGGGATGGAAGGCAGAGTGAGGACAGGAACCAGGGCTGTTCACATGTCACCTGTCGCCTGCCTTTATTCCATATAAATACAGGCTCAGAGGCCGGCTGGGGCCTCCCAGGGCCTCGGGCTGTGCCCATTCGGGAGTCTCCACACCGCTTTGCTTGCACAGCCCCCAAAAAGAGTTTTGAAAAAGTACATGCCTCGTCATACATTTCAAGTGACATCCCCAGATTTTCACGATGAGTTTAAATGGCTGAAGTGATGCAATTTCTGGTGCTTTGTAGATCTTGACAGTTTGAAGTCAAATAAAATTGTCGCATCACTCTTTAAAAAGTTTCCAGTGAAATATAAACACCCGAGCTATTTGAAACCTTCTATCATCTGTTCAAAAAGATATAAAAGCTCTTCTTTTAAAAAACAAATATATCGCATCATTTCTTTTTCTCCTTGGAAACATTGTTCCATTCCATTCCCTCCATAAAGTTTTACCCCGATACAAGGTGTTTTCATGCTTGAAAGTCTCCATTGGTCACGCTGGTCTGCCACAAAGAGCTCTAAATTGATATTTAAATTAAAATAAAATGCCTGTGACTATGAGGCTCGGCGCCACCATTTCTTCTGGCTTCAACTATCATTCAAAATATTACTAATGTACAACTGAGCAAAACAACACAATTACACGATGAGCTTTAAAGGTAATTATCCATAGAGACGGATGGTTGGAGGGGTGTGGGCCCTGATTAAAGGAGGCTTGCTAGACACGAATGTTTCAAATGCCTCCGTCTTTGGTGCCTGGAGGGACTCACATCACAGGGAGATGGACATGGAAGGATGGGGGTGTGTGTGACAGGTATGTCTCTCCTCTGTAGCGTGGGAGACGGATGACTGTGACGGGTCAGGAGAGAATGGACAGCTTCCGCCCCAGGTTGTCCTCAGACCAGTGTTAAGATTGGGTACGTAGGAAGTTTGAGGCTCTGGAAACTGATTTCATTAAAACCCTTCCAGGTACCACATGGGTTCCTCGTACAAGTTTGAAGGTGCCCAAAACTACTCCAGACATTTTCTGAGCCCATTTGGGAAAGTGTCAACGTGTCCTGATTCTCCCGCGTCAGGATAGTTTTCATAAGTTATTCAAGATGTGTGTATACGCATACGTGCAGCTGATTCCCTTTGCTGTACGGTAGAAACCAACAACATTGTAAAGCAAATGTACTCCAATAAAAATAAATTTAAGAAAACATATTGAGAGAGGAATAAAAAAATATAGGCATAAATATACCTGTACTTTCAGCAGACTTAAGGAAGGAAATGTGTTTGGGAGTCTTTTGTCTGTAAAATCGGTTGAAATGGATACTGTCACTGATTTATCTAGAACAAACAAAAACAATGGTATTCTACATAAATTATAAATGCTCTCAGTATTCCTCCTTCACAAGATCTTTACGGTTACAGCCAAACATAACTAAATACATAAATTTGTATTTTTAAAAAAAAGCCAAGGGGTGTCTGCGGCCACCAGAAGGTGGAAGAGGCCAATGGATGGTCCCCTGGGGCCCCTGAAGGTAGTGGGACCCTGCCGGATCTCAGACTTTCAGCCTCCAAAACTGAGAGACAAAATATGTGTGTTGTCTTAAACCACCCAGTGTGTGGTCATTGTTTGGGCAGCCCTAGGGACACTAAGACATGTGGGAACGTGTGTCCGTGGTGGCCTTTGAGCCCCTCAGAAGTGTGCAGCTGGGTCTGAAGGGGTCAGCAGGTCACCCACAGGAAACGAACTTCCCCGGGGCCTTGACGAGATGCTAAGAAAATCATTTCAACTATTCAGCTCTTTTCTTGCATCAGCTTCTCTTTGCAAAGAGCTGTGGGCCATGGGACCCGGTGGCCCCGTTTTGCGGAGGAGGGGTACTGGCCAGCTGCGTGACTTGGCCTGGACTGGTGTCTTGCTGACCCAGGAGAGACCCACAGTTTGCACCCACACATCCGGTATGCATTCTCCCACAGGGAGAGCCAGTCGCCAGTGACAGGCTGGCCACCGTCTTGCCGCTGCCTGTCTTGGGTGATTAAGCTGCTGCAAATCACCAAGGCGGGCGCGACCCCCCGTTGTCACCCCTGTGACCTGAGGACGCCTCGGCTGAGCCCCCCTCACCTCCAAACACTCTGGCCTCCCCTTGGGCTTGAGGTGTGGTGAGCTGCCAGGAGCCTTTTCCTTAAATGCAGCACGTACAGAAAACCCGGCGGGTTTGCAGGGATCTGGTCTGTCCTGTGGTCTCTGGACAAGTAGGCGAGGAGGAGAGATTCAGTTTGATGCCGGGGTCAGTCTGCACCCTCGTCAGTCCTGCTCTCTGAGTCGTGAGCTGGGAGAGTTTTCCCCTTCCTCCCCTCCATTTTAGTTCCGAGCCTGAAATGTCTCATGCAGAGGGGATCTGCATAGACCTGGGCTCAAATTCCAATTCTATCACTTACTGGCCAAGCAATCTTGGGGAAGAAAGATAACCTCTCAGCTGCCATTTCACACCTGCAGAATGGGGCTGGTCAGGCTCTTTGGCCGGGCTGGGGAGAGGTTGGGGCCCAGAGCAGCCCCTCGACATGGTTTTCTTGTGGGGGTGAAGGATGGTAACAGCCAGCACACACGTTCCACGTGCTTCACCTGGATTATTTGATTTAATTCTCGACCCCGCCCGGAGAGGGACGTACCACTGTTAGCTCCATTTCCTAGAAAATGGGCATCAGGAAGTGAAGTCAGGCGTCCAAGCTCCCACCGTTCAGAGCAGGGAGAGTCTGGCCCTGTGCCTGACCCGTCTCCAAAGACCAGGCTCTGAACTGCAGGTGTTATTCAAGGATGGTGATCAGTGTGAATTCAGCAGGTGTATGCTGAGGGCACCTATGTGCTGGCGCTAACTACTGACTCATGAAAGCATCTAAGCAAGTAGCCTAGTAAAAGTTGTGAGCGCCGCTCGGCTGCGTCCTTAGGTTTGATGGAGGGAGCACGTCGAGTGGCGGCCGATTGCAGGACTTCGACCTCTCCCAGGGGGTGAGTCTATGGAGCCTGCTGCCTCGGTGTCTGAGGACAGGTGGCTGGGTTCAAATCCCAGGCTTTCCAAAATTCATCAGCTGTGAAGACCTCCGCCAGCTAGTTGACCCTTCTGTGAAATGACCCTTATATAACATGGGGCAGTAGAGTTGGCCTTCCATATCCACGGGTGTCTGTAAAGGGTGGATAATTACACTCCCCTCATAGGGATGTTCTGGGGAGCAAATGCCTGTAATAATCTTTTCTAAATTGAAATATAGCTGATTTACAATGCTGTGTTAGTCTCAGGTGTGCAGCAAAGTGATTTGGTTATACATACATGTATATGTATCTACTCTTTTCTGGACTCTTTTCCATATGGTTTATTACAGTATATTGAGTAGAGTTCCCTGTGCTCTACAGTAGGTCCTTGTTCTTTAGCTATTTTATATATAGTAGTGTGTATATATTAATCCCAAACTCCTAACTTATCTTTCCCTCCCTTCTCCTTTGGTAAGCATAAGTTTGTTTTCTTTGTCTGTGAGTCTGGTTCTGTTTCATAAACAAGCTTGTATCATATTTTAGATTCCACATATGAGTGATATCATATGATATTTCTCTGTCTGACTTACTTCACTTAGTGTGAGAATCTCTAGGTCCATCCATGTTGCTGCAAATGGCCTTATTTCATTCTTCTTTATGGCTGAGTAGTATTCCATTGTATACACTGTATACATGCACCACATCTTCTTTATCCGTTCATCTGTCAGTGGACACTTACGTTGCTTCCATGTCTCGACTATTGTGAATAGTGCTGCTATGAACGCTGGGGTGCATGTATCTTTTCGAATTAGAGTTTTCTGGATATACGCCCAGGAGTCGGATCACTGGATTATATGGTAACTCTATTCTTCGTTTTTAAAGGAAACTCCATACTGTTTTCCATAGCGGCTGCTGTAATAATCTCTTACTGTTATCATTTAACCAACCTTTTCTGTTGGATATTTAGATGGTTTCCAAGTTCCTCACTCTTATGAATGAACTGTAATTAACAAATTCATTACACTCTTAATGGCTTCCAGAGGATACATTTGTGGTCATTTAAGGAATCTTTCCCAGAGTGAATCAGGCACTCAACATACAGTGAGCTCCCTATATACCAAGCATTATGCTTTGCACAAAGAAAAATGAACACAGTTCTCTCTCTGAAGGCATTTAAGATGTAGCGGGAAGGGGGGCGGAGAAAAGGCACATCTGTATCCAGACATTACAGCACACACACAGCGGCCAGGGAGGGCAGAGGGGAGAACGCCTTCACCAGAGAGTCAAATCACGCCACGAAAGATAGAAAGAGCCCCCTTCTCGGCTCCCACCATCTCCCAAACCCCCACTCGGAATTCAGGATGGTTTCCGTTTGTCACGTTGAGAATCTGTTCCCTGGAAAGGGAGCACTGAAGGCTGTGTTCCAAAGTTAGAAGCTGAGATATGGGTTCTCATTGCAAGACCAAATATTTTGGAAGTACCTTTCTCTGGAAGGGAAAGAACGCGTTTCACAGCTGGAAAGAGAAGTGAAAAACGAAGCTAGAGAGGCATGAAGGTAATATTTACTTGCTAGATTTACACAGTGCCTACCCTGAGAAAAGCCTGGCTGCAAATCCCATCTGTGCCCCTGACACAGGGCACCCGCTCTCAGTTACCGGGCTCCCTGTGAATTCCCTGGGTCACACTTTGCAATCATTTTACTGTCACTTTAAACTGCTCAGTCCCCTGCCCTGCCCCAGCTGACCCTCGGTCACCCCTTTGAGCATAGGATCATGGTACCAACACGTGTTTGGAGTCAGACCCTCCTGGGCTAAGTCCAGGCTCCGCAGTCTACCAGCTGGATGACTCTGGACACGTAAAATTTCTAAGTCTCGGTTTCCACATCTGTAAAATGGGGATAGTGATCACAACAGTAATACCAGCCTTATCCTTGTAATGAGGATTAAGGGAGATAACGGGGTAAAACACCTATCACAGCCCAGCACACTCAGCAGTGTTAGCTACTGTTGTTATTCCTGTAGTGCAGTGTGTAAAGGGGGGCAAACTGATTTTAATATTAGTTTACACTAACAGGTGCGCGGGTCTCTGAGACACAGGCCTATAATGCACCGTAAAGCTAAATGGAAGCGCTATTTGGATTTCCGTCATTTCTGATTTTCTCTCTTAGCTTGAAAATTGAGGATGAACACACCAGAATGGTAAAGAGGCCAGATTTCTCTAGACCACTGTTCACAGTAGAATGAAGATAACGGATAAAGCCTAATGCGTCTCACAGGGGCCTTTGCATTTTAAGCTGGGGCCCAAACCCTTGGCCAAAGGAATGGGGCTGGAGCAGTGCGGTTTCAGACATGCACGAGGTGCCGATGGAGGCATTTTGATGCAGGACTGAGATGCAGGCATCTCAGGTACTCACACACTCCTTCCACACATACTTATTAACTGCCTTCTGCTAGACGTTGTTCTGTACACTTGAGGTTTACACTTTACAATGAATGAATAAGTAGACCCTACAGCATGTTAGACAGGGATTAAACGCCAATTAAAAAGTAGCGGAAGGGGAGATTGAGAGCGCTGGAGGGGCTGGTTGCGGGAGTGGTTCCAGGCCCTCCGCATATATCAAAGTCCGTGGGCTCTCAAGTCCCTTTTACAAAATAGTGTCGTTTGGTCCCCCCACCCCGCAACTCGCGGTTCTGTATCCGCGGTTCTGCATCCACGGCTTCGCAACCCGCGGATACTGAGGTCTAAATGTACTAAGTACGGTCGGTGGTCAGGGTGAACCTCGCTGAGAAAGTGAGATTTGAGCAGTCTTGAAGAAAGTGAGGGGTTCATCAGGTGGGTAGCTGAGGAGAGGGCTGCAGGCAGTAGGGACAGCTAGAGCAAAGGGCTCCAGGGGTGTGTGTGTGTGTGAGAGAGAGAGAGAGGGAGAGGTGTTCCTGGAGAGTCTGGGGTACTGCTAGGAGCTAGTGAGGCTGGAGCAGTGGGAGACCAGTAGGGGAGGCCATAAGAGCAGCTGTACCCGCTGTTTCTGTGGGTCCCTGGAGGCTGCTCTGAGGACCTGGCTTTTACTAAGTGAACTGGGGACCTCTGGGGGGTTTGCGCAGTGCGGTGCTGGGACAGGTCCCTTTAGATGCCATATTGAGAAGATACCAAAGTAGGGGAGGGAGGGTAGACGCGGGGCAGCAGTCTCTGCGGGAACTCAGGTGAGGGACCATGTCGGCTCAGACCTCGGGGTAGCAACAGGGGAACTGAGAAGTGGTCACATGCACGATTTTTCGGGATTTCCCGAAGGACCAGATGAGAGGATGAGAGAGAAAGGAGTCAAGAGCGACTCCAGGTTTTGGCCCCATCCGCTGAGATGGGGAGGCTGCTGAGGAGCAGGTTTTGCACAGAGAATAAGGAGTTCGGCGTTTGGAAACCTTAGGTTTGAGATGTCCGTCCGCCTCCGAGCAGAGACCGAGAGCGCTGGGTAGCCTGGCGTTCAGGAAGAGAGGTCTGGGCTGGACACACCGAGCTGGATGGGCTCCCCCGAGGGGGAGTGCGGATGGGGAGGGGGGGTCTGAGGGTAGGAAGGGGGGCGTTTTCCCAAGAGGGAGCTGTAGGCACCCCTGCCAGGGCTCAGGCAGCCTCGCTCTCAGGAGCCCGGACCTGCAGGGGGTGCCATGGACCTTCAGTGGCTGCCTGAGTGACTGGGAGGAAGGTTTGCTGCTCCGGGAAGGACAGGCGCTCAACAGATTCCCGCCGGAGTGGCAGAAATAATTAAGAGGAGAAGGTGAGGATATCCTGGTAGCACACGTGCTCGGCGGCCTCGGAGGAATTAAGAAAACCCGGGTCTATTAGTCTGCTCAGACATCTAGGCACCGCTGCCTCGCCAGGAGGCTCCGCCTCTCAGGCCCTCTCTCTCTGCCCCCGTCTCTCCGCATCCACGCCACTCGTGCAACCGCCCTGGTCGTAATCCACCAAACAGAGCCGTGGCGCCGCGGCTCCTTTTGCTGTTTCGCGCAGTGGCCCGATCCGCAGAGACTCTAGGTGGGCAGATGGCCCCCCCCTCCTGGAGTTGCGCGCCAGAGGCCTCGCCGCCGAGGGGGCCGCGCAGGACGCGGGGGCCGGGGCGGGGCGCGAGGGGTGTGTCCGGGCGGCACGCGGGCCGAGGCGCGGGCGGCGGGGCGAGCGGGGGCTCGGGCCGGGCTCGAGTCGGCGCCGCGCGCCCCGCGCCGTGCGCCCCGCGCCGTGCGCCCGGCCCCGCGCGCCGCCGCCACATCTGGAAGCGTTCAGAGCGTCCGCCTGGGGCGCGCCGGGCGGGCGGGGCGGCGGGCCGCGGGGTGAGCGCCGCGCTTCGCGCTCCTGCCGGCGGCTCCCTCTCGCCGCCTCTGCAGAAACAGCTCCTGCCAGAGCGGCGCGCGGCGCGGCCCGGAGCGGCGGCGCCTTCCTGCCTCCTCGCCCTCGGGACTCGTCGGACCTTCGGGCAGAGAAAAGCGGAGCAGGGCCGGGGAGGACGCGCCGAGAGCGGGCGGAGACGGTTCAGGCCGGCGGCCGGCGGGCCTCTCCCGCCCTGGGGTCCGCGCTCCCCTCTCCCCTTCCGCCTCCTCTCGCTCTGCCTCCCCATTTATTTTTTCAAATGCTGTGGCCGCCAGAGGTGCGGCGCTGAATTCTTGGAAGGGGCCCGGATGTGCTGAGGATGCATTACAATTTCACTGAAGGAGGCAGTAGTGGAAAGGATCAGTTTTTGGTGTTTGATGCAATAATGGGAATCAGGTAATCATCAGAAGGGCAGAAGAGCGACTGCAGATCCACGGCTTCCTCGAATTTTGCACGAAAGCCGCCGGCCTCGGAGGAGGGATTAGTGCAGACCCGCTCGGGCGTGTTTGACATTTCTTCCTCTTTGTGGCTTCTCCTTTTCAAACAATTCTTGGTCCATGGTCAATGAAAACACGAGGATGTACATTCCGGAGGAAAACCACCAAGGTAAGGCTGGACCCCGCCGCCGCGCCCGCCGGCCTCGCCCGCGCGCCCCGCGGCCCCGGCCGTTCCCCGCCGCGCGTCCTTCTCCCTCAGCGGCCGGGGGCCCGCGAGACCCTGGCCGAACCGCGCGGAGCCCGAGCGGAAAATCCCCACCCCTCCCCCGCCCGCGCCCGCGGCCCCCGAGCCGCGCGTCCGGAGAATTCCGGGCGAGGGGAAAAGTTCCCAAGTGTCTGCTCGGGCCTCGCTGGCTCGCGCTCGCCGGGAGAGCCCGACTACCCGGCCGGCGACGCCCCCGGCCCGGTGGGCCGGGGTCCTCGCCTCGCCCGGGCGCGGCTGGGCGTGCGCGCGCGCGCCCCGCACCAGGCCGGCCGGCGCCCCCGCCCGGGCAGCGCGCTCCAAGGGGGCGGCTTCGAGTCTTGGCGCCTCTCCCTTCCCCTCTCCCTCTCTCTCCCTCTCCCTGTGGACCGCCCCCCCCATCTCTCTCTTTCTCTCTCTCTCTCCCTGTGTCCCTCTTCTCCGGCTCACCTACACCCACCCACCTCTTTGCGGCCACTGACCCCCGCGCGCCTACGCCCCGTGTGTTCGTGTTCGCACCCGCATGTGGGCTAGCACCTGAGGATGTCAGCGTTTAGAATTCGGGCGGTGTGTGGGCTCTGCTTTTTCATGTTTTAAGGCAATAATAAAAGGGTGTGCCGAGCTCACGCGGCTGCACACTGTCGCCCAGTGTTTTCCCAGTATCTCCATCCTTGGCATCAAGTGTCAGCAGCTCCCCCTGAAAGAGGGAAAGGCTTTCAGGCAACTCCCCACTTCCTGGAAACTTTCTCCCTCACCGCCCCCCCCCCGCCGCCCGTATTAACAAGTTATTATTTTTTGGCACTGCTCGGCAATTAAGATTATGATGGAGCAGAGAGGGACGGTCTTGCTGGAGTGCGGCCGCCTCCAGCTCCGTCTCTGCCTTCCCCGTGGCTTCTTCTGCCTCTGGGTGCAGGCTCTCGTCTCCCCGTTTCCCAAGCCTCCCTGTTTACACTCTTCCTTCCAATCTCTTCCTTCTCCATACCTGTCGCTGTTGGTCCGGCTACTTCCTGGGCATATCAAGGGCTTCTCTGAGGACAGCCTGGTGGAGGGGTTGTCTCCATCCCTCCCTCTCCTTTCCAGCCTCCTCCCTCCTTAGGCCCCCAGCCCCACCGCTAGCAGGCAGAGCCCCCACCCTTTAGAGCCAGAGGCTGCCAAGCAGCTTCCCTGGTCTCCGTCCAACCTGAAACTCATCTCCAGCTTGGGCAGCAGTGGGGGAATTTGGGCCTCTTTTAGTGGAAGGATTGTGTCAAGGGTCGTGGGTTCTAGGGTGAGCCAGGGCTTTGGGGTCACAAGGGAAGCTCTGTCCCTGGATTTCTCTACGCCGTGCCCCACCCCTACCTGTTCCCCTGTCCCCTTCCTGATGGAGTCGTGGGTGGATTCGGAGGGAGGCCAGGAGGGACACAAAAGAAACGGTGATGTTTGTGAAGAGCAGGGGTGACTTTCTCCCCTCCAGGCTCCCAGCTCAGTCCAGGCGGCCTTGAGGGGAGAGCCCAGTGGCCACGTCCTTGCTGTCCCTGACAATGGCAGTGGCCTGTGGGCATGATTATTATTCACGTGGTGATAATCCTCAACAAATCCTGAACAGTCCACGAGGCCTCTTCTCCATGCAGGACAAACCCTTTCTGGCCCTTTCCTTCCTTCCTTTTGCCCCTTGGTGTCCCAGCGCGCCCTCCCCACCCGTGTGCAGGGAGCAGACACTCAAAGTAGGAGCCGCGGCCCCGCGAGGTCTGTGGGGAAGATGGAGGGGCCGGCAGCAGGGAGTGTGGCCGGGCGCCGCCTTCCCAGCCACACGCCACAAACACTATGGCAACCTGGATCCCATTTCTCTCCCTTGAAGCCGCAGTGATTATATAATTCACAGAGCAGTTTTGCCTACTTTCCTGGATGCGGTTCTCAGGTGTAAGAGCCCCAGGATCCCTGCCTCCCCTCCATCTCCCCACGCCCTGTCGTTGGCATGGCTGGGGTCTTCCTGGGGCAGGAGGGGAGGAGGGTGACGGAGGTGGGTGCGCAGACCTGGAGAAGCAGGGACGTCTGCCGGAAAGGGGTTGCTGTGGCTTCATAACTAACGGGGCGATGAAACGTACCCAGGGGTAGGGTTTCAGGAGCAGAGAGGGAAGAGGGAGCATTGCGCCGGGTGGTGACGGCGGAGTGCAAGGCTGGAGAAGTTGCCCGGGGCGGGGGTTACATCTTCCTCTTCCCAACAGACTCGAGTAGCTCAATGCAAGGCCTTTTGCCCCAGTTTTGCAGTGGTGTGTGTGTGTGTGTGTGTGTGTGTGTGTTGGGGGTCGGGGTGTGGACACGGGGGTCAGCACGTTGGAACAGCCCGCAGGTTCCCTGAGGGCTGGCCCCCCACCCTGGGTTCAGGCAGTGAGGGGCTCGTGAGCCTCCCCTCACCTCCAGCGCCCCATCTGCTCTGGTCCCACACCAGCCTCCCACTTTTCAGGGCTGATTTTCCATTGCAGCCTCCAGCTAGCAAATGAGTTTCTTAATAGTCAACCATTTAACAAATAAAACATCAGAACGTCCCTTATCTGCTGGAGACAAGGCAGAGGGGGAAGCGCGTTCTGGGAGTGGAAGACACATTGTGCTTTTCTTTTCAGAGCACTGCTTAGCGATGCAGCAGAACGGTTATTATCATCATAGGAAAGTAATAATAGTCATGATCAGTGGTCAGAGAGCGCTGTTAATGCACCTCAGCTTGCACAGGTTGAAGAAGGCACGACATTAGCTGCTTCTTCTTGGATTCTGCATGGAGGAACCCAGAGAAAAAGGGCTCTTGGGGTTCCAGATACTGTTCCTAATACTATTCACATACTTTCCAGGGTATCAGAGTACTATACAATAGAATATATTACAAGAATCAATTGTTCCTTATTTCCATGGAGCACATGCTAACAGTATTTAAATGTGCACACACACACACTGAATAAGGAAAAGCTATTTTAAATAGATTGCACAAGAGCCTAGAGCCCTTTGGGGACCTGGTGCGTAGCAGACAGGAATACTGGTGATGCAGCCCTGACACCGTTTCACATTGGTGCCTCGCCTTGGGTGAATGGTTCTCTACAGGTAGATGCTACAGGTACAGTAGATGGTGAGCCGTTGGCCCCTGAGTCTCGGGGATGACTTGGGACTCTTCCTTCTGTTTTCTCTGTGATTTAAAACTGCCCGAGGTGGGTTCTTCTGGGTGTAAGACAGATGCAAAAGGAGACGCAGGGACGTCCTGGGTGGGGGTCTGAGGCCCTGCTGGTCTTTGCATCCGCACCTCCTAGCACGGGCCTTGACGCTTGACGGATGAATGCAGCCCCCAGACCAGAGGGGGTGTGCTTTCTGCCTCTTCCAGGAGGTGGCGCCCCAGGGCTTGGGAGTCAGGAGGGGCACCTGCGGGGCTGGGCAAGGTGGCCGAGGCTCCGCAGGGCACTTCTTGCGGCTGTGCCTCGGTCTGCGTGCCTGCCCCAGGGCGGAGGCCTCCGAAGACCAGAGTGCCCGCCGCACGCACACCAGGGGCCCCCAGCACGACCTGCCCTCGCCGACCTCTCACCCTCTCTCCGGTAACGAACCCACTTTGGATTTCGCCCTCCTGCCGCAGCCTCGCCTTGATCTCTAGCACAGGCAGCATCCTGCTTGCCTGAACCCGTTACGGCCCTATATTAACTTCCTCCCCGTATTAATTTTCTCACCAGGGCTTGGTAACCAGAGGGGCCCGGGGGTCCCAGGCCCAGCCTGGGGCCAACCTGGAGTGTGGGAGCTGGAAAGCCTGGCCGGTAGGGTTGCAGAGCTTGTCAGCTCAAAGGCAAGGAGACATTTTCCTAACTTTATTAGGGGAAAAACACAACAACTGGGTACACGTCACAGCTGTTTACGAATCTGGCTGGTCCCATGCTGGGTAATGGCAGCAGAGCTCCCGAGACCTGGGTTAGGAAGTAACTGAGATTTGTTCTAACTTTCAGTGCTGTGTTCCAGCTCCCGGGGTTTTCTTTTCTATCCCTTTCTTCGCTCAGCTTTCTCGGTTGTTGTAGCGAGTTCCTGGGTCCGAGAGCCCTGGCCGCGGAGGAGCTGAGAACGTGCGGGCGTGGCTGGAGCACCCTCGTCCTGTCCCTGGGAACCTCCTGCTGGGGTCTGCCATGTGGTGGTGACCAGTCGGCCAGTAGCATCCCACTGGTCCCCGTGGGGACTCTGGAATCTGCGCTCTGCATTCGAAATCGGTAGATGGCTTTATTTTCCAGGGTGGACTAAAGAAAGCTGATGGCTTGTTTGGGAAACACCTGGAGACTTAACAACCGCACTCCTTGCGAGATAATCGCACTGACTTAGCCTCCTCCTAGGCTCTGTCCCCACGGTCGCCTCAGTTGACGGTGGGCTGTGCAGAGGAGGGCAGAGGACTGATTTAAAACAACAAAGGCGCGGGGGATTGTGCAAAATATCATGTGGTGAATATTTGACGACATAAGTGCTAAACGCTCTGGTAATGAGACAACGCTGCCAGCCACGGCTGTCATTATTGAAATAATTTAGTAAACACCTGTTTACATGAACCTCAAGGCTAGGTACTGTACAAAACAAGTAAAAATGACAGGATGCCCCTGGGAAAACGGAGGCCCTTCAGCGCTGTTTCGGAGCCGGGACGCAGGGACTACCCCGCATCCCTGGGGGGGACACAGAATGGGGGCTGACGTGACTCCTGTGTGTGTGGCTCGCGTCCCAGATGGGGTGCCCATTGCTTAAGGCCAGGCCTTGACCTGGGGCCCCGGGGGCCTCGCTGCCTACTTGCCACGGGCAGGGGACCCGGGAGGCACAGCTGTGAGCGGGCCTCAGGGGCTGCAGGAGGAGACCCAGCTCCCTGGGGTATCTGGGGGAGCATGGGGCACACAGCCGCTACTTGTGGAACTGAGTTAATCTAAGTGGGGATCCACGGGACAGAGGAGGGCAGTTTGGGCCCGCAGGTCAGGAGGGAAACAGAGGTTGAAAATAGGCCCTCACTTCCCCGGAGATGCTGGGGATTTGGCATTGGGCAGAGGTGAGGCAGAGGGGGCTAACTGGCCAGAGCTCGAAATCCCATGGTCCCTTCCCCCGGGCCCCAGCCAGGCTGCCACCGCACGGCCGCTTCACTGTGGTGCTCAGGTGCTGTACCGTGTGTGTGTGTGTGTGTGTGTGTGTGTGTGTGTGTGTGTGTGTGTGTGTGTAAGAGAGAGAGAGAGAGAGAGAGAGAGAGAGAGACGGGGCAAGGAGGGGGCGGTTCCACACTCACGTTCTCTGAAGCGTTGTCAGGCAGACCTAGAATAAATGCGTCTCTTCGGGAATTTACTCTCTAGGATCAGGAGGTTTTATGGGCAAAGGAACCTGAGGAACAAACTCCGTTTCCAGTTGAGAAGACAGGCTCCTGCAGGGTCACCCAGGAGGGGCGGGACTGGAACCCGGCCTTGGTTCTCCACCCTCCTGCCACCTCCTGACCGTGCATGGTGCACGCTGGTGCTCTGAACGCATCGATGGGTGTTTCTGGGTAGCCTTTGCCTGGTAACCCTCTTACCCTCCCCGCCAGCCTCCTCTGCTGACGCCGCCTTTGTTCTGGCCGAAGTCATGTCTGAGGTGTTAGGTTTGGAAACAGAGCTGGGGGCTGCTTTTCACTGGGAAGGTTGAAGCGTCATCTTAGACAACAGGGTAAAGGTTCATACGTGTCCACAGGAAACCCCTGCAAAACTCAGATCACTGCTCTGTCTGCGAACGGATGTGCCTCCAGGCCTTTTTATTTGCTCACTTCCTTTCTGCCCCAGTCAGGGCTCATTTCGGCCCCTGAGGGAGAGGCCAGGCTGGGCTGTCGGGCTGCCTTGGCGAGGGGTTGGGGGCTGTTTGTGGACCGGCCGACTTTGCTGTGCGTAGAAACCACAGGGCGGGTGGACGTGCAGGTGAACTGCAGGTAGAACAGGTAGAAAGCCCGGGGCGGTCAGGCTGCCGCGGCCAGAGGCCAGGCTGCCCCCGAGTCTACCAAGGTGTGGGAACAAAGGCTCCCCTGCTCCTTTGTGTGGGCTGGTCCCCTAGGACCCCTCCTCTTCCCGGGAGCTATTTAGGTAAGGAGAGGTCTAAATTCAGCATGGGAAAGGGATCATCTGGGGCCTCCTTCCGACGTTCCCACCATCCCCAAGCCTTTGGCATCTGACCTGATGCTCCCAGAGACCGGAAGGCCTGTGAGGCTGACCTGGTCTCTAGCTTTAAGACAGGGCCTGAGCCCGAGTCACTCTCAGAGGTGTAGCCTCTGAGATCCCTGGAGGAAGCCACCATCGCAGAACACAGTATTGCCATAATTTCATGAAATATTCAAGCTGCCCATTTGCCAACAGGGGTTTCTTTTAATACACTCGGCTACGCGTGGTGCTGCCCGCTGGAAACTAGCTGAAGGGAAAATAAAATAATCTTGTCTCCTGTCTTTTAGAGAAGCAAGCCAAAATCCAGACAGTAAACGAGTGTTCTTTCCCGTATTGCCTGTGGGCAGAAATGTTGAGAAATGTTGACTTGATTACTCAATTAAGCTCTATTTACTTTGTAACCATTGTGTCATGTTCAGTCATTTATATATTTTTCTCCTTCCAAAATAAGCCATGTTGGGCTAAAACCTTTCAAAGGTGTTAGTTAGCAAAAGTAAAGAAAGGAAAGAAAGAAAGAAAGAAAAAAATAAACAAGGCCACACTAGAAAATGATGTGGGTCACAGTCTTTGACTCTCTCTGAGAGTTTTGAAGGAATCAGGTCTCCTATTTTTCATCTGTAGAATGGAGACAGTAATCCTTAGCCAGTTGGCTTTGGCTTTGCAGGGCAGCCGCGAGGCTCCGAATGGGAGGGTGAGTGTAAATCACTGCATGGTGGCAGCTGTTCTTAGCTCTTCTTGAGTCAGCGGGATCCCAGGACTGTGGGACCAACCTGAGGGTCAGGACCCCGGGAGGCAGGGCTTCCTCACGGCCTTGGCACGTGGTCCCCGCCTGCAGCCTGAGGCCTGGCGTTCTGCCTTCTGAACTGGCCAGAAGTCCTCTGCTGGTCCACACATGCAAAGATAGGGCCACTGAGAGCAGGACGCAGCCTGGCGGGCCACTCAGTCTGTCCTCACTTTCCAACATGAATTCCCCAAACCTAAACGTCACTCCTCGGTACGGGAGGACAGGCTGCCTGGCAAATAGAACTTCGCTTCAAATGTAAACCTTGGCTTTGGAAAATAAACTACTTTTTAAAGGTATACAGCAAAAGTGCTGGTAGTTTGTAGGTAAAGGGAGGGAGCAGTTCCATCCGGCATCTTAAGACACCAAGCAAAATAGGAAAGGGCTTTAATGTCACATCTTAAATGACAGACTAGCAAAACAGAAGCAAAAACAATCTCATCGTCAAAAAGCATGCTGGGAGGGCTTCCCTGGTGGCGCAGTGGTTGAGAGTCCGCCTGCCGATGCAGGGGACTCGGGTTCGTGCCCCGGTCCGGGAAGATCCCACATGCCGCGGAGCGGCTGGGCCCGTGAGCCATGGCTGCTGAGCCTGCGCATCCGGAGCCTGTGCTCCGCAACGGCAGAGGCCACAGCAGTGAGAGGCCCGCGTACCGCAAAAACAAAACAAAACAAAACAAAACAAAAAGTGTGCTGGGAAACGTGCGTTTCACTTTGCACCTTGCTCCCCTCGACACCCACCTCCCAGCCTCTGGGCCTGTGACCTACGGGGCCGTCCACATTTTTATTTTTATTTTAAAAATAATCTGTATTGCAGTGCAGCATCCATCGTTTTGTATTTGTAGACTGGGCAGAAGCGGTAGCTGCCATGTACCGGACATCAGCGTGCCCAGCGTTGCGTCCTACGCCCATCCTATGGGTGGGTATTAATGACATGTTTCAGATGAGGAAACCAAGGACCAGTGGTCTTGAGTAACGTGGCCAAGGTCATCCAGACGCTGTTGGAGACGGGAATTAAGTTCAGGTCTGTTGGACTTTCCAAGCATGTGCTGTCTCACTTCTCTCTCCACGTGGGGCTGAGGAAAGATGACCTTGAGCCAGCCTGGCAGAGCCTGGCTTGGATTTGCTCTGTGAAAGCTCCGGCTTCCGCTGGTCACTGTGGTGGACAAGTAGCCGAACGCTCCTTCTTCTCTGTGGTCACTCCACACGCCTCCCCTCCCACTTCCTCCTCTAGCTGTGCGTTCCCGAGGTTCCTGCCTGGACCCTGCTTTGTCCTCAGATCCCAGTGGGGACCTCCATCTGCGCTGGTGGAGGGGCAGCATGGCCAGGAGGTAGCTGGTGAGGGGGCTCTGTCTCCAGCCCGGGGGCTGCCTGGGGGGAAAGCCGGGCCCAGGGCTGTTGCCTACTCCTCACACAGCTGCAGTCTAGGCGAGGGAGGGAAAGGTGTGTGAAGAACAGGGGACACCCGGGGAGGGAGTCAGGAAATCGGGAGGAGGGGAAGGCGACAGTAACACTTGGTGGCCCCTTGGGGAGATGGAGGGCCAATTAGTGACTCAGGAAACCCTTTCAAACTGGGGATGACTATTTCTTCCAAATATTGTTTTGTCTGAAAGTAATAACATCATTTTACTTTCTGATTGTTTTAAAATACCTTTTAAATCCTCTTCACATCTGCTGTATCAGCAGTTTGTTTGTTTTTTTTAAACCCATTGAAGTAATGGGACGAGTTTTATTATTTCCATTTTTTCAGATAAGGAAACCTGGGCTTAGAAAATTTGAACAACTTGCCTGGTTAGGGAAGTTGTTGACAGAATATTGTATGGTAGACTTTCTCTTCTGTTTACCTAGGTGGGCTCCTATGTATGGTAGACTTTCTCTTCTGTTTACCTAGGTGGGCTCCTCTATGTTCTGCCATTTATTCCTACAGGAGCCCTACTAAGGTTAGACGGCTTTCTGGGCCAGAATACCTAGAACCCCTGTCCCCTGGTCTGGGCTCCTCCTGTAGCCTGACCGTATCGTCTGTCAGGGCTCCGTGTCCTGACCCAGGCCCAGACCTCCCACCTTGTGGCTGCTGAGCTGCTCTTGCTGCATGCCCCGCTCCCTGATTGGCGGGTTCTGCTGGGGCGTGTGTGTGTTCTTTCTTATATTAGCAGAGGTGAGCGTGCTAAGACGGAATGCAGGTCAGGCCCTTTGCGGGCCGATACACTTAGTTTAATCCAACTTTTAGTAAATCCCCCTCTTGTGGGCCCTGCCTTCCCATTCCCTCCCTGGTCCTGCTCACAGGTGTGTCCTGGCCGCTGTCCAGAGCTGAAATGTTGCACAGTGTGTCTCCAAGGTCAAAGCCTCTGTCACCGTGTCTAGCTGCCCAAGACGTCCTGGGGTTCCGAGCTGCACATCCGAGGGCATTACAGTGACTCAGATGTCACATGTGGTCTGCAGTGGAGAAGATCCTGTGCCTCTGTTTTTCAGTCATTTAAAAGGCAAAGTTTCTGACCTGTGCCCAGCTGTCTGAAAGATCAGGAGATGGGGAGCCTTTTCTCAGGATAAACTGACTGTGAAATGCCCTGAAAATGGGGAATCTCATGTCAATTTTGGTGGAAACAGTCCTAAGTTGCTTTTCCCCTCCCAGAATTGGGGCAGTTAGTCATTCTCACCATGTTTTGGGCACCTGCACTGTGTAAGGCAGTCTGCTCACAGGATCGCTGGATCCAAGGAGACCTTCAGGGTGACGGCCCCTCAGCTATCCCATCCTCTGGGGAGTGTGTAGTCCAGTAGGAAGAAAGATGCACAGATGCCCACAGCTGAAATCAGGGGCAGAACATGCTTGACGTTACAGGGAGATAAAGACGAAGGGCTCACAGGCTTAGAGAAGGAGGGGGTACACTCAGATGCAGTAAATGGAGAAAGCACGTATGATGGGGCTGACAGAGCTGAGCCTTGAAGGGGGGGCAGAAACAGGGTAGAGAGGAGGGCTCACGATCCCAACAGGAAGCATGGTGGTGACAGCCTCGTGCACTGGATTTTAAAGGAATGGGGAGTGGAGTTTGCTTAGCGTACAGGCAATGTGTGGGGAGGAGTGGAGAGAAGGCCGGAACGGCAGGGAAGGGAATGTGTGGATAGCCCTCGCAGCAGGCTGGAGTTTGCATCCCATTCGGTGGGCTGCTCAAGGCCACCTGCAGTGTTCGAGCCAGCGGAAGGTGGACCAGAACTGCTCTTCCAGAAGCCTCGTCAGGTGGCAGGGTAGAGTGAAGTGGTGGGTCTGAGACCACAGGACGGACAGTTCCCAGGCTGTTGCCATCGTCCAGGCGAGAGGGAAGAAGGGGTTTTCTCTACAAAAGCTGGAGGGCAAGAAAGCCCTCTGCCTACGTAGGAAGGGTTGTCTAGATGGGAACGGCTATCTAGGTGGGCAGAACCATCTAAGTGGGTGGGGCTATCTAGGTGGGTGGGGCTATCTAGGTGGGAGGGGTTATCTAGGTAGGTGGGGATATCTGTGTGGGTGGGGCGATCTACATGGGAAAGGCTGTCTAGGTGGGGAGGGTTACCTAGGTGGGAGGGGCTATCCAGGTGGGAGGGGCTATCCAGGTGGGAAGGATAGAGGGTGGACTTGGAGGGCTAACGGAGAGATACCCAGCATACATGCAGGATTAGAGTTCATTTAAAGGTGATATTTGAAGCTGTGGAAAAGGATGAAATTATTAGGGATAGAGAATAGAGGGAGGAGATGATGTAGGGCCGAGGACGGAGGAGCAGGTAAAACAGAGGAGACAGAGCCAGGGGGGCCCGGGAGATGGAGGACAGCCTTGCGCCTGCGGGGTCGTGGAGGGCAAGGGGAGGCCACTGCTGTCAGCGTCAGGTGGGACGGTGGGGAAGGGAGGTGGGAGCCGAGAGCAACCCCACTGGATTTGACCTGGTTCTCAGGGGACCTTGAGAGTCGGCTCGGGGCGACTGCCGTGCAGTCAGACTGTGTGATGCCGAGAGTGGCTGGCGGGCAGTGGGGCCACGTGAGGGCCACTCTTCCAGGAGTTTCGGCTGTGAGTGAGAAAAGAGGAGATGGATTTGTTGGCACAGGAGAGAGTGGGAATGGATGGGCGGGGGGCTGTTGATGAAGCAGATGTGGACGAAGGCAGTAGGCAGTGGGGTAAGGACAGGAGGGGAAGGATTAGCCCCAGCTGAGGAGACGGAATTCTGTTCTCAGGAACAGACCTGAGCAGGTTGGCAGAGCGTGAGAAGCTGTAGAGTGGTGTTGGGGGGTGGGCGTGAGGCTGAAAGAGGAGGTATTAGGGGTCTGGGGGAAGAGAGACCTGCCTCTGGTGTTCCCACCCTACCTCCCCACCCCAGTCCGCACCAGCCGAGCTTCCCGGCCTAGGATGTGAGCCCTCTGGAGAACTGGCTAGCCTTCGTGAAGTGTTCAGCTCTGTGACTTTGTATCCTTATAATTATATCATAATATCACGTTTCTGTTACAAACCCCTGGAATATCTCAGACTGGACCCCATTTGAGCTTGGCAATGCCTGGATTTCCCTGTAATCAAGACAGATATCCTGAATGTTTAAGGAAAGGACAGTAACGCTCTTTGGGTGCCTTGGGAATGTGCCCTGCTGGTGGCATCGAGTTTACTCTCGGTCCAGGAGGAGTTGATGCCAGGAGACACCAGCAGAGACTCTGGTTGTGAGGGCAGAGTGGTTGGACTGGAGGGCCTCTCCCAGAGGCAGGGGGGGGCGGCGGCTGCGGAGCTGGGGAGGCTGGGCTCCTGCACCTCCCCGGCGTCCTCCCGGCAGGGGAAATGTACCGACAGCCCCAGGCCCCAAGTCCCGCCCCTGTTCTCCAGCTCCTGCACCCACCCTCCACCGCCTCCACGTGAGATGTACCTGACCAAAGGGTGGGATACCTGGGGAGGAGTGAGACCTTTACCTGGAAGCCATTTTCGCTGCCTTTCTTGGCTCGGGAAGTGGCCCAGCCGCCATCTGCCTGCCCGGAAGCAGTGTGCCATGGCGGCCTTCTGGGGCCTGGTGCCCTGTCCGCCTGTGGGGCCCCATCTGGATACCTACCTGCAGAGTTTGGCCTTACTCTGATGAACCTCGAGGGCAGCGCTGACCCCAACCCAAGCTGTTGCTGGGTCTGGGCCACAGAATGCTCTGGTTCCCCTTACCCACTCCAGGGAAACTGAGGCAGAGTGTTGGCTGCAGAAGGAGCTCTGAGTCAGATGCACAGGCCTCCTCGGTGCCAGCCGTGTCAGTCTCCAGACAACGCGTCCCAGGCCTGGGCCTTTGGAGTTTGGCTTGGCTTTGGTAGAATGGAGGAGGAGAGGAGAAAACCTCCAAAACAAAAATGCTGTTGAGGTGGGTGAAGTGACAGAATGGGCCTGGTGTCCTGGAGGGGGAGACCCCCCGAGACATCACAGGATGAGGTCTCGTTCATGCCCGCTTGGCCATGGGTGGGCACAGGCCAGTGCCTCCCGAGTGGTTACAGTTAGGTCATGGTCTGAAATGGCAATAAAGGTCATCTACTCACGTTTACAGGCCCAGAAGTAAATGAACAGAAACTCTAAACTAGAGACTCTTAGGGAAAGGTTCCTCGAGCACTTGGGGGCCAAGCTTACGAGTTCCTTGGCAAGGATCTGCATGTGGTATGTGCAGGTAGGTATGGGGTGTCACGAGCTGCAGGTGTGTCTGGGTGCCAGGAGACCCGCGTGTAGAGGGACCTCCGCCTCTTGCTTTGGCGTTTTGTTGCATCACTTCCCTTCCCTGTGTCCGGGGATCTGTATCCACTCCCCCCAGCCCTCCAACTGAGAATCTGTTTACTCTTTTAACCCCACTTATAAATGACTGTGACTTAAATATTGCAAAGGGATTAAGTGAAAGACAGCAGGAGAAAACTTTGTGAGTGTGGTCCTATGCATACTGTCAGCAGTGTGGGGAAATGGTAGTGTAGGCTCAAATGCATAAGGAGTATTTATTTCTGAGCTAAGTTTTTTCTAAGAAAGAATGTCTTGGGGGAGGGGCAGGAAGAGTACAGAATAGCCCTGCTCCATGGTTTTGAAAATAGTAGCATAGAAAAGAGGCTTTGGGCTTTAACTGCGTGGAGGTGTCCCTGTGTCTCCTTAGCCTCTTGTGTATCAAGTGATTGAGGGGGGCTTGAATTGGGGTGCTTTACACACCACACAGTAGGTGTGACTAAGAGACACCTGCTTCCAAGGAAGTCTTTGTGAAGAAGCCTTATTGCATCTTGCATTCTTTTCCTTCCTTCTGGTTTCTTTCCTTAACACTGAAGCACACGTTTTGTAGTGTTTTGGGCGGTGGTCTATAGTGGTAAACTTCCTCAGTCTTTGTTTGAAGCTGTTTTTCTTTTTCTTTCTCTCTTCCTCCCTCCCTTCCTTCCCTCCCTCCCTTCCCTCCCTTCCCTCCCTCCCTTCCCTCCCTCCCTTCCCTCCCTTCCCTCCCTCCCTCCCTCCCCTCCCTCCCCTCCCTCCCTCCCTCCCTCCCCTCCCTTCCCTCCCTCCCTTCCCTCTCTCCCTCCCTTCCCTCCTTTCCCTCCCTCCCCCCTCTTCCCTCCCTCCTTCCTTCCCTCCCTCCCTCCCTTCCCTCCCTTCCCTCCCTTCCCTCCCTCCTTCCTTCCCTCCCTCCTTCCTTCCCTCCCTCCCTCCCTTCCCTCCCTTCCCTCCCTCCCTCCCTTCCCTCCCTTCCCTCCCTCCCTCCCTTCCCTCCCTCCCTCCCTCCCCTCCCTCCTTCCTTCCCTCCCTCCCCTCCCTCCCTCCCTCCCCCCCTTCCCTCCCTCCCTCCCTTCCCTCCCTTCCCTCCCTCCCTCCCTCCTTCCTTCCTTCCTCTCTCTCTCTCTCTCTCTCTCTCCCCTCTCCCTCACTCATGAATGATGGTTTCGTCAGGTACACAATTCTGTGAGCTCTTGTCTTCTTTCAGCTGTTTGAAGATCGTGCATTGTCTTCTGGACTCTATTGTTGCTGACGAGAAGTCTGCTGTAAGTCCAAGCCACGATTCTGATTTTTAAAAGATACTCACTTTGTCTTTAGTCTTACGTAGTTTCACGATATTGTGTTAATACATTAATTTAAAAAAATCTTGCTTGTGACTTGGTGAGATACTTCAATCTAAGGATTTGTATCATTACCAGTTCTGGAACATTCTCAGTTATTTTTAACTGTTTCTTCTCCGCCAGCCTTTCTATTTTATTCTTCTGGAACTCTGGTATTGATCTTTCTCATTTTACCTTTTCTCTTAGATGCTCTTTCATATCCTATATTTCACTATCATTCTTTGCTACACTCTAAATGATTTCTTCAGCTCTATCTTCCAGTTCACCAGTTTTTTCCATTTGTATCTAATATGCTGTTTTACCTTTAAATATATTTTCATTTTTATTTTTTTAAAATTTTATTTTATTTTATTTTTATTTTTTTTTGTGGTACGCGGGCCTCTCACTGTTGTGGCCCCTCCCATTGCAGAGCACAGGCTCCAGACGCGCAGGCTCAGCAGCCATGGGTCACGGGCCCAGCTGCTCCGCGGCATGTGGGGTCTTCCCGGACCGGGGCGCGAACCCGTGTCCCCTGCATCGGCAGGCGGACTCTCAACCACTGCGCCACCAGGGAAGCCCTATTTTCATTTTTAATGACAATTTTATTTCTTAAAGTTCTATTTTGTTCTTCTTCAAACCTTTTGCTTTTTTAAGACTGTATTTTGTCCCATTATGATTTCTATTCCATATTTTAGGTTGTTAATCATTTGAAACATATATGTAATATTTATAGTCTATTTCAGATCGCTTTATTGATTTCAGTCCTTGGGGAGTGGCTATCCTGTTTCTTGTATCTGCTGACTTTCACTGATGGTGGATCACTTCCTTCTGTGGCATATGGATTTTGAGTGTGAGCCCATGTCCTTTGTGAACTTTTTCTTCCGTGATGTCCTAAGCACCTGAATTGTGGAGGTGATGCCACAGTGTGGTTTTACATTTGCCTCCAGTGGGTAATCTTGGTGGTTTCACTGGTCTAGAAACAGTTGTTAGTATTTACTCTTTGACTTGGAAGGCCCAGAGCATACTGGTGCTTTAATTTGCCATGAGGAACAATTCTCACACCCAGAATCTCAGTCACAGGCAGGGGCCATGCATGTAGGATGGACCGACTCATATAAACAGGAAGCCTTTTACTTTCCAGCACTGCTGCAGGCAGACCTGCTCTGCTCACCCCCCTTTCCTATTCTTCCCCATCATCGAAGCCCATGTTATTTGAACAGTCTCATTTCAATACTTAGGCTTCAAAAGACATTCCAAAGCCCATGGGCTGCTTCAGGCCTTACCCATGACTTTCAGATTTGTGCAGGGTAAGAGGGTCGTGACCTGTTTTTTTCCCTTCGTCCAGTCTCCTCCCTCCCCGCCATGCTGGGCTTCTAGGATTGGGGCGGAGGAGAAGGACTTGGAGGAAACAGGGCTCACGGCTTTCTCCTTGGTGCTGGTCTGCCTGCCATTGGCTGCTGTCATGTTCTCTGCTATGGCAACCATCCCAGTGCCGACACTTTCTTAGGGCACCTCTGTGGGTTCTTGGAAGGTCCCTGTGGGATCCTTGAAGTGGGCGATGCGGTCTCTGCCAGACCTCTTGTGAATCTCAGCCTCTTTCTGCTGGGGCTTGCATCCAGCCACCTACACGTCATCTGCTCAGCGCAGCAGGGGCCACCGTGTTTGGTTAGCAGTTGGGGCTGCAGTCTGCTTTCCGTCGCCGCCCTGTCTGCACAGCTGCCCCAGTGCCCGTGGAGAATTCTGCAGGTGGGGGGCATGCACCATCCCTTGGTGTGTGCAGCCCCGGACTCGGGGAGACATGGGTTGAGGCTTTCCCGGGACTGGTGCTCCATTAGGGATAGACCAGGTGTGTCAGGGTGGCTCACTGTTCTGTCTTCGCTTGGCAGACTAGAGGCAGGACAGACTGTCAACCATCTGTCCGTCCGTCCGTCCGTGTTTAGTGAGTGCTTCCCGTGAGCCGGCGCCGTAGTAGCCTCTTGGCAGCAGGCATAAGCAAGCAGAACCAATTTTGACAGCCAGGCATTAAGTGTTCACTGGATCCCAGAGACACAGTGCGGATGCAGTGGTGAGTGAAACAGATGGACACCGCCCTCCGCGCTCACGGCGGGGCCTCTGGCTGCACTGCGTCCAGCCTCGGTGGTGGCCGCGTGGTGCAATGTGGCAGCTCACCTGCATGAGAAGCGCCTGGGTCCTCCAGACGCTGGAAGTCTTGCTCAGCCTTTATAGAGCCGACCCATCAAGGACCATGTGAAACACAAACCAGGCTGGGTGCGGAGTGGCTCTGGGGACGAGGGTAAACCGCTGTGAATGATGACTTTGTGGAACTGAGTGACCCTCTCCGTGTCACTGGGGTTTGTCTCTGCTTGCTGCGGTCATCTTCCCTCCTGAGCCCCTGCCGGGCTGTGGGACTGTCCATGGCACCCTCAGGGATCCAGGGCTCTCCTCCTCCATCCCCAGGAAGGGGCTCCAACCCCACAGAGCTGTGCGGCCTGGTCCACACTCCTCCTGGCAGCCCTGGGGTGACTCGAGTGGCCGCTGCTGTCCCCAGAGGCCAAGAGCCTCGAGAGGGTGGGGAGATGCACTTAAGACCTCCTCCAGCAGGGCCACCTGGACCCTGCTCAGAGGGAGGCTGGAATCAACTATTTACAGTTTTGTACGAATGTAAGTCATTTTGCATCCTCTCTGGCGTATTTGCACGGTCAGCCTTTTGTCTAATTGCGAGATGAAAGACTTTGTCTTTTTTCCAGGAATTCCAGGCATCAGCGAGCTGTTTCAGGAGGAATTAGTAAGACTAAAATCATTGAGCCTGTGGCTTCAGTTTAAATCAGGAGAAGGATGTACCTAAGATGACAAATGGTTTCAGGTCCCGTGCAGGTCTGAGACTGGTCATGGGGCCTGAAGTGCTGCATGTGGAAAGGATTCTGAGCTGCAGCCTAAGCTCAGGGTGAAGACTGCAGGGGTTGATTAGTGATGTCTGCCCCAGACTCAGGATTGGGTAAAGGTGCCCAGCACGCCTACTGTTTTGGCCATGCCTGGGAAAGTTGGACAGATGCTCAGGCTCTTTTTATACAGCTGGGTGATTCAATCAGTTCTGTCAACCAATTCAGTGAAAAAAAAATCAGTTGAAAAATGTTTGGTATAATGTAGGAAAAAAAGGAAAAATACTTACCCATTTTATAAATTTTGTCTTTCACTTTTTATTCAGCTAGGTTGGTAAGTCATAGACATATTTTAAAAGGTGAATTAAATCCAAGAGCTTCTAACTTCTGTCTGACTTTCCTGAAGGAGTTGCTAGATGATACTTTATAGTTTTATTACACTGTCTTTCTAAATATTTTTCAAAACATTTCACACCTAGTATCTCATTTTGTTCTCACTTGATCCCTGTGACGCTCAGAGATGATCTGATGGGTCGTCACGAGAAGGTGAGGGGTCGGCCCTGATCCCTGGCCCCTTCCTTTGTTCCGTGAACTTTCTGTGTCTCCTCTGGGGTCTGGAGGAGATTTCCACCTGGTTGATTACTGTTGCTTTGCTCTCAGGGGGGCCGGAGTCTGTAGGCCGGTGCAGGGACTCAGAATGGCGTCCATGCCGGCTTCAGAGGCTCCTTTCCCTAGCAGGCAGATGCCTGAGACCCCACCGCTCTGATAAAATACTTCGGGGTTTGTAGGAGGGAAGATTCTGTTTGGAAGTGAGCACAGCCTGTGGTCATTCATACCCTGGAGTTGTCAGCTGGTGTGTCTGAGTCACCCCTCACCATCTCCTGGCACCCGAGGAGCTCCTGGTCCACCTACAGTGGTCTGAGCTTGGCCATATTTGGTTTTCTCGAGCTGGTTGGCTTTGGACGTGTCTTTCAATGTGCCAACACCCGAGTGGGGACCCAGATCCAGCTGTGCATTTAAATGGCAGGTGGTGGAGACATCCAGGGATGCGGGGCTGTTTACTTAACATAAATTAGTTCTCGGCTGTTCATTCCTTTGGTTGTAAACAGTTTAGGGTCGTGGCAGCTAGTGCCTTCTCTCCCCCACTCTCCCCAGCGCAGACCTCCATTGGACTTGTTTCTACAACCAGGGACCTTGAGGATTGCAAGGGGTTCCCCCCTTCCTCCTGTGTGCCCATGCCTCCCCATCCCTGCCGCTTTGCTCCCAGTGGGCGCTGCTGAGTGTGTCTCATCCACTATCTCATTGAGGTAGGAACTCCTCTTATCCCCGTTTCACAGAAAAGAAGACTGAGGCTCAGAGAGCTTAAGGAGTTTGCCTGAGGTCACATAGCTCATAAATGGTGGAGCTGGAATTTGACCCGAGCAACTGTTTTTTGAGTCCTTGCTCTGGAAAAGCCCTGCTGTGATTATGTGGTTTCTCTTCCAATCTGGATAGTCTGTTGTTGGGCTTTTGAGATTTTTCTTGGTAGCTTAAACAGCAGCCCATTCGCTGGCAGCACCAGCCCTGTGGATCTGCTCAGACCTACCCCAGCGGGAGGAAAGTTGGGGTTAGGAATGCGCGTCATCGTGGCAGTGGCGTCAGCACGATGGCCTGGTCCAGACCTCAGATTCAGGGCAGGAGGACCCTGGGTGCGAGAGTCCGGTTTGTGCTCTGGCCCGGGGTCCTCCAGGGAGTGGGTGTGCCCAGCCTGCGCTGGGGAGTCTGCCTGCACCCATGGAGCGCTACCAGGCAGGGAGTCCATCCTGGTATAAACAGCGGTTGGTATATTTAGAACTAATCTCTAGGGACTGTCGTATGTGTTTATCTGCAGGCTCAGAGATCAAAGTCAGGAAGGTGGGTCAGTAAGAAATGCTTGGGTTGACATCCACTTGACACAGTGGCTCTTTCCCAGGGATTCAGGGCAGCCTGATACGTGAGGCCTATTTTAGGGTCTTTCTTTATCGGTTTGGAATTGTCACTGTCTGCACTGCAGTCAAACAGGACTAGCCTGGATCTGCCTTTCCTGACTTGAAAAAGCACCACCACACAGGCTCGCCTTCCGGGCCGTCTTTCCCAGCAGGCTCACGTGTCTGGGCCCTCCTTTTTCTCCGCCGCCCGCCCGCAGATGTAACCTCCTGATTCACTGTCTAATTTAGGGCAGAAACTTGCAGAGCAATGTCGAGAGGGGCTGTTTTCACTTCTGGATTTTACACATGCTTAACGTCCTTGCTTTGAATGTACTCCAAGAGCATATAATAAATAGAGCCGCGCACACGTCTATCTCGGCGGCAGCAGGCCTCACGTGGAGCCAGCTGCTTTGGGGGATAAGCCACATTTCTTTTTCCCTCCCCATCTCCCTTCCCTTCCTTCAAATATATCTTTCATTCATTAAACAAAACAGTCTTCCACAGGGCACAGCGATTACATCTCTTCCAATCTGGATAGTCTGTTGTTGGGCTTTTGAGATTTTTCTTGGTAGCTTAAACAGCAGCCCGGGCACAAACAGGGCACAGCGATTACATCTCTAGTACCAGATATTTTGTCGTCATAAAATTATTTGCCTCTGGTGTTTCTTCCCAGTTTGATTCACATTTATTCTGGAATCAAACACACCAGTATTGGGCCGTTGCTGAATTCTATAAGATGACTCAGTTTGAACAAACTCCTGCTTTATGTAACGGGACTTCTTAAGTGGGCCGCCTGTCGGGAAGGTCCGGGAAGCTCCTGTTCTTGGTGCAGGAGTCTGTGTTTGAAGGACATGGGTTCTGCTGTGCGGTACTTTCCACTGAAAGGGAAATTGAGAAATGCACGCGGACTGTCTAGCACAGAACCCAGGACAGGGCAGAAGCAGTGGCCAGGCGAGGCTCCCTGCCAGGATCTGGTGCAGGCGCTGAGCCAGGTGTGGGTGTTACAGGGACCAGTTGAAGCTTCACGTTCAGAACGAGGCTGAGCGGTGTTCCACGCACCACCCACATGCTGCCCACGCGAGGGGGGAATGGACATTTGTTTTTGTGGTGGTCGGTAGGGAATTTAATTTAGGCACAGCTAATAGCTGTGTGTGGTGGGTTGGTGAGAGTTTCGTGCATCTTGTTTGAATTTGAACATTAGCTAATCTTGTAGGCACTGTTTCATGTTGGGGATGTCTCATATACAATGTGATATTGGGGTTCAGACTTTGCAGTTGATTGTGGATATCTCTTTTATTTCACTTTTTCTTCTCCTATCTTTTTCAAGAGAGCGGGGAGATATTTATGTATGGGTAATGCAAGGTCCATAATGTTATAGATTACAGCTTTTAAATTTTTATTACTTTTTTAAAGAGAAAGATTAGTGGTTTGGGCTCGACTGGGCTGAGTTGAGTTTAGAAATAAAAATAGCCACAATTCATTGAGCATCTAGTGTATGCTAAGCTTTATATCAGGAACTTCATGTGAATTGTATAGTTTAAGTCTCAAAGCAGTCGTGTGTTGTAGATATGCACATTTTAACTGTACCAAGGAAGGAATAGGTTCACCATAGCTAATGCCATGGTGTTCCATACAAGTTGCGATCTGGATCTGGATGTAGAGCATAGTGTCGGAGGGTAGAGGGTGAGACTTGTGGCCTCAGGCCTATGAGATTTGGGGGAGCAGGAAAGGAGCCCTTTCGTAAAGCCCAGAACCTAAAAGAACTTCCTGTTCAAGAAAAGGAGATGAAGAAAACTCTGTTTACTGCTTTGGAGTGAACAAGAAGGAGGCTCACTGTGTGTCCTGGGGCTTCCTCTGCCCCCTGCACTGTACCACTCACAGGATGGAGTCTGGGTTTATGCTACTAGCTTGTTACAGGAACTTTAGGATTAAAAAATGGACGTCAGGGCTTCCCTGGTGGCGCAGTGGTTGAGAGTCTGCTTGCCGATGCAGGAGACACGGGTTCGTGCCCTGGTCCGGGAAGATCCCACATGCCGCGGAGCGGCTGGGCCCATGAGCCATGGCCACTGAGCCTGCGCGTCCGAAGCCTGTGCTCCGCAACGGGAGAGGCCACAACAGTGAGAGGCCCGTGTACTGCAAAAACCACATACAAAAACTAGGTCTAGGATAATTGATACCCAAATAGTCCTTCAAAAATAAGCACAACCAACTCTGAAGAAACTTCTACACCTCAGGGCCCTCAATGCTCTCAAAAAATAAGCAATCCTGGCTGAGGCTGTGCTAACAATAAAGAACACAAACCTCATAACAAAATACACCTCCACGAGGAAGAGCTGACTGATACAAGAAGCAGGAGAGTTAGTGCCCCAACAGCTAAAGTAATGGGATGGTTTGAAGGGACCATAAAATAAATTTGTTTGAGACAGTTGAAGAGATAAAAGAAGAAAAAGAAAACCTAATAAAAGAACAGTTCTCTATGAAAAAAGAGAAGGTTTGAAAAAAGGGCCCAGTAGTACTTTTGGAACTGAAAGACAGTTGTTGAGGTAAATAAGTTAATGGGATGGATGAAACATCAGGGTAGACACAGCAGAAGATAGAATCTGTGACTGGAAGTTAGACCCGAGGAAATTTCCCAGAATTCAGCACTAAGAGATAAACTACTGAATCTATGAAAAAGCAGTTGAAAGAATCAGGGAAGAGAACCAAAAGGTTCAGTATGTGTCTAAATGGAGTTCTGGGAGACAAGAGAACGGTGCAAAGACATCATTTTAGAAGGTGATGCCAAGGACATTCCAAAATTGAAGAAGGATATTGATTTTGTAGGTTGTAGTAGCACACTGAGGATTGGGTAGGGTAATTAAAAATACATTGACATCTAGACAGTCAGCATAGGAAACTGCTGAAAAAATCAAAGAAAATGAAAAAATCTTAAAAGCAAGCAGGGAGAAAAGGCAGGTTATCTGCAAGCAGCAGACTTCATCAAAACCGTAATAGAGGTTAGAAGACAAGGAGCAATATCTTCCAAGTGCTCAGTGGATGTCAAACTAGAATTCTGTACAAAGCTACACTATCTTTCAAGAGTTAGGATGAGAAGACAATTTTTTGTGTAAACAAACACCAGCAGCATTTACCTCTAAAATGACCGTGGCTGAGAGAGCTACCAAGAGATGCATTTAAAGAAAGAAGCATTCGTTGTTTCTTTTCTTTAAAAGAAGGCCAAGATTTAGGATGGCTTGGAAACAAGGTAGTTGTAAATATTGAGCAATGATAAGGTGGAAGATCAGTGATGGATGGGGTGGATGCAGAGATCAGAACTTAATGCATTTTAAGGTCTCGGTATTTTTCAGAGGAGTAATGAACTCTCATTGAAAATCCTCCATAGTTCAAAACAAAGGAGAGACATATCCAGACGTTGACTTTGGACATCCATCATGATGATCACTGGATTGACAGTTCACGTGTCTTGAATTCTTTCATTTATGTTATTTCATTTAATCTCACAGCAACCATATGAAAGAGGTTATTTCTCCTGTTTTGCAAGGTGAGGAAACAGGGTGTGTTTACCTTTGAACCCCCATCCCTCAAAGTACCACACGGCCGTAGGTGTGCTCAGTAAACGGGACCTGGCAACCCAGCTGAGGTCAGTGCGCGGTCACGGCATCAGAAGAGTGCTATCTGGACCATCCAGCTTCAGCCCCTGCCCTCTGCAGGGCCCTGCCCCCATCGTTTACCTGCCTGGGCAAGTGACCTTCTGCACATCTGTAAATGGATGCCCGCGTTCCCATCTTACACGGTCTCTGGTCTCCCCAGTGACGGGTGCCCTTCAGCCCTTTAGCCCTGGCTGTACTTTCACCGTAGATCACAGGCCAGCGGAGCCTCCTCGATCTTTGTTGTGGCTTCTCAAGCCGGGGCCAGTGTCTGCGAGGTGCCTGGACACCGTCCCGGCCCCTTGTTGCCAGGAGCGCAGTGAGGATGGAGCATCTGAGCGCCCGCCCCCGCACACCTGCCTGGCCACCTGTGCAGGACGCCCACCCCACCCAGCTGCCCCGCCTGCTCACTGTGGTCTCAGAGCTCGGATTTCTCTACCCAAGGAATTATCAGCAAGGAAGCCAGCGCCTGGGCTACACCAACTGGGAAACCAGTTGCTAGGCTACACGGGACCCTGTTCAGTCACACACTAGAGGGGGCGCCCAGATGTCCTCCTTTAAGGAGGCTCAGTCAGCGTCTCCGCTTCGAGTAGGAAGGCTCTGTCTTCTCAGGTGTACTTGAGAGTCTGTCTCTCTCTCTGTCTCTCTCTGTATCTCTCTGTCTCTCTGTCTCTTTCTCTATCTCTCTCTGTCTCTCTGTTTTTGTCTCCCTCTGTCTCTGTCTTTATCTCTCTCTGTCTCTTTCTCTCTATGTCTCTCTGTCTCTGTCTCGCTCTGTATCTCTCTGTCTCTCTGTCTCTGTCTCTTCTGTCTGTCTCTGTCTCTGTTTCTCTCTCTGTCTCTCTGTCTCTGTATCTCTCTCTGTCTCTGTCTCTCTGTCTCTGTTTGTCTGTCTCTGTCTCTCTCTCTGTCTCTCTGTCTCTCTCTGTGTCTCTCTCTCTGTCTCTCTGTCTCTCTCTGTCTGTCTCTGTCTCTCTCTCTGTATATTATATATGTATGTATATAACATGCCAAATTAACTGGTTAAGTCTGTGAAAATAAATTGTTGTGGTGGTGGTTTGATGTGTTTAATCGTGGACTTGCTGTTTGATTCTTGAATCGCCGGTTGCCTTCAGGGTACAACAGCTCCTCAGCTGGTCCACCCCACCTGGCTCGCACATAGAAGGAAGGGGAGCTCTGCGTTTCCTTAGGTTACTATGTGTATAACATATGTTAGGTGCCCATTTCTGGCTCCTCACACGTTGCCGTCATCCTCACGAGGGTTTCGTGGTTTCAGTGCATCTGCGTGGACCTGAGATCCATCCATCTCCACGCGGCTTATGCTGCTGGGCCAGCAGGCCTGGTGGACAGGCCATGTCTTGGAGGCAGACAAAGACTCGTGCTTGCTGCTCATGGAAGCCGCGGGCTCCCCCATGTCCCTGCTTTTCCCCCGAGAGACCCTGGCTGTGGGTTCCGGGGCAGCCGTGGTGTTGAGCCACATCTTGTGCTCTTGTGGCTGAGACAGCATTTTGCTTTCACCAGAGCGGCTGGAGGGTCCGGTTACCCCTTCCCGGGGCCGACGGCTCGAGACAGGTGGGAGCGGCATCCACCCAGCAGCGTGGGGACCTGGGCTCGCATTCTGCCCCACTGTCTCAGAGGCAGCCTTGGGAAAGCCTGAATCCTCAGTTTCTCCAGCTGTAAACTCAGGGCATCAATCTCCACATTGTCAAGAGAATAGAGTGCGATGATAACATGAGAAAATGCTTTGTAAACGCTAAAACACAGCACTCATATAAGGCACCGTTCCTCTCAGATTGGGGAGGTTAATGGCCCTTGCTGTCCGATATTTCAGTGCCAGCAACCATGAGAGCTGTCAGTATATACTGACTAATGATGAGGAGAAGAAGCTGGTGGGCCTGGTGTGGAGGACGGGCCATTCCTTGTATAAATGCCGGCAATTACGCAATTACTCACTGAGCAGGTGTTTATTGAGCGCCTGCTAAACGCTGGCCGCCGGGACTACGAGGGAACGGGCCGGTGAAGTCATGTTCCCTCAGGCCCTCCCAAAGTCAGAAAAATAAGGTGCATTTTTCAGACACTTAAGTGTATTCAATATAAAGGATTGTCCTTTATGCTGATAATCGCTCTCTCCTGCCCTTTGGTGATAAATATCTTCTCTCTTATGAAAGGTGGTGATAGTAGATTGTAGTTAAGTTTTGAAAAACTGCGCAGACAGCACATTTTAAAAAGGCATTACCAGTCCTTGAAATCCAAAAGCTTAGCACCACTGGTCTAGCCCCACCTCCTGCCCGCCGCAGATGGCTCTTTCCTTTCCTAACAAGGGGTCTTCTGCCTTCTACTCTGATCATTCTGGGAAAGGGGGCCTCACAAGCTCGCAAAGCAGCCATTCTGGTTTGGACGAGCCTTTATTTTTTGAAATCAGATAAAGTGAAAATCTGCCGTCCTGTGGCCTTTGCCCATGCGTGTCTGACCCCTTCCATCCGGAGCAAACAAAATGCATTTCCCCTCCGGATTTGTGGCTGCGTTCCTTCTAACTTGTTTTCCAGGGTTCTTGTCCTGCTTTCTTCATCCAGTTCTCCCGGGCTTTGTTCTCATCCTTCACCTTCCTTGGGTCACCTGTGCTCTGCTGGGGTCCCTTGTGGAGTCCGTTGCCCAGGGGGACACCAGCCCGGCTGTGGGCTGGCTTGGGCTGATTCCCTCGTGCTGGGCGCTGAGTGCAGGTTAAGGAGGAAAGGATTGCTTTCGCTTTTGGCTGTGCGCTTACTGTTGACAGTGAGTTACAGTCTCTGCTCAACCCCGAGCGTCTCCGCTGTCTATGTCGCCGATGAGCCAGGGGGCCGCCCGCCTTCTGTTTGGGCAGTGACGTCTTTTCATGTGAGCGCAGGACTTTGTATTTGTGCCTCTTATATTTCATCTTGTCAGTTTGGACAAGTTTCCATGGTTTCAGTGGATTGAGGTCACTCGACTCTTGGTTCAACCTTCCAGTTTACCAGCGATTCCTCCCAGATTTGTGTCAGCAGCACAACTGACAAATTTGCCTTCATCCAAATTTTTAAATTCCGTGTTTAAAAAGCGAGAGCCAAGGACAGAGCTGTGGGTCCCATCAGTAGAGACCTTCCAAGCTTAGACGCATCTGTGAATCAGTACTCCAAACATCTGTATATGGAGGCGACACATCTATGTGTCGGCTGACTGCGGACCCGCCGGAGTGCGTGTCCACACTGAGGATGTGAGTTCTGTGTCCGACCCATTCCTGAACCCGTCACTGCTAGGACAATGACTTCCAAATTTACCTTTGCAGCCCACATGTCTGTCTCAAGTTCACGTTTGTAATTTGCTACTGGACATGCCTAGAATGTTTCAAGCCCCTCAAAATCAATTCATTCTCTCGCCGCCCTTGAAAGCCTTTCTCCCTTCCTGTGGTCACTGTTTCAGTGATGACGTCACCACGTTGGTTCAGCTGGACGCAGGGTCCTGTCCCCCACATCTTAGTTTTCTTCGCTCCAAAGCGAATTCAGTCACCCGGTCTTGGAGGCCCCCCTTCCTTGATATTTCATCCCCCAGCCTCGGACTCTGATCTGCCCGCCTCGGTGGCTGTAAGAGCCTTCTGAGGAGATGTTCCGTCCTGGTTCACCCTGACTATGCCCCCAGGAAGCAGAGCAGATGGCTTTCTGTCGTTACGCAGCTTCCACCCTCGGCCGGCTCCCTGTGGATGGTAAATGGGGCTGGGCCTTCACAGTCTGGCCTTTACTCATCTCGTCAGCCTGATGGCTTCCATCAGCCCCAGGCGCCAGACGTACTGCCTGCTGCTGGTTCCCAGATGCAGGATGCTCATTGGTGCTTTGCACGTGCCGTTCCTTTCACACTTTCTAGTCAAGCTTCCCCTCCTCTGGGGCTCCTTCCCTGACCGTTCCAGGCGGGGTTAGGAGTCCCTTTTCCGAGCTGCGGTCACACTCCGGCAGACCCTTGCGATACCCGGTCACGTGGCAGATATCTGCCTCCCCGACTTGGTTGGGGCCCTTTCGGACCGCGACTGAGTTCTCTTTAACGTCGTAGCCACGACCAGCGCAGCGGCCCAGTGAGAGGTGCTCAGGGTTTGCGGAACAAATGGGGGCGTGGGTAGCCCGACACATCATTTCCTATTAATTTCCCAGCTCATCAGCCCTCCCGGAGTCTGTGTCGGCAGCATCCCTTTGATTCACTGGCCTTGTGATCCTATTAAAAAAAGTAAAAGAGGTACTTTGACATCGATTAGGTTTTTCTCCAAATCATCTGATTTCTCGTCCACTCGGCGAGTTCAAGCCCATTGTTCCTGCTTGGTTGCAGGTTTCTTTCCCCGCCCCCGTGTGAGTGAGGGCAGCAGCCCCGCAGCTCACTGGCTGGACGCAATATGTACTTTTCGGGGACGTCATGATGCAGGCACTCCCTGCCAGGTGGCCTTCCACAAGGGGCTTCAGTCACCCGGGCCCTTTTCGTCCTGTGCTCGGCCCTCGTTCATCAGAGGTCATCAGAGCCCTCTCCATCCAGCTGATTTGTCGGGGGCGGGGCGGGGGGAGAAGAGAGGGTTGCAGATGGGAAAGCGGGGACGGTGTGTGGGAGGTTCTCCCGGCCGGGACCGGCTGCAGCACCATCATTGCTGTTCACGCTTCATTGGCCAGAGCTTAGTCACAGGCCGTGTCCAGCTGCCAGGGAGCCTGGCAACTGTGGGCTCACTGTGGCCCAGGAGGAAAAGGGACACAGATGCTGGCGCAGTCACAGTGTCTGCCACACCCTCAGGCTCAGCTTTCATCCCCTCGTGTCCCAGGCTACACCCCGGAGCCCTTCTTGCCCTGGCTCTTTTGTGTGCTCTGAGCACACAGCCCTCCCGTCGCCCAGCCTGGGCCTTGCTGGTTGCTCTCTGCCTGCGCATTCTCTCAACCCTGCAGCCCATGGGACCTCAGTCCTCTCTGCTTGCTGATTGGGCTGGACTTGACTCCTCATCTCTCCAGTCTCCTAGCAACCCTCCTTGCCCTGCTCACGTGTCTGGGCCTAGACCATCTGATCCTTGGTACCTGTGCCGTCGCCATGTGTGCCTTGGATGGGGGCCCGCCTGAGTCCAAGTCCCTACAGGACAGGGGAGAGTCCTTTCAAATGTCTAGCGCTTTGAAGTCCTTCCTGTGACGCTGGGTGTGGACTGAGGCTATTTTTAGAGACAATGAGAGAATGTAAAGACTAGCAATGAGAGGCATAAAATAAGACAGTGGAAAACATGGCTTCGGGAAGCTGACGGAACCGGGGCTGTGTATCTGGAAGGAGACAAGCCCGAAGGGAAGCACCAATCTTTATATATAAGTAAAAAGTTGGTTTAAAAATTGTTTTAAAGGTGATGGTGCTAGGGTAGAAGTTCTTTTGTTACTCTGAAAAAGAAAGTGTCTCACATTTTAGTGTGGGATTTTTAGGTAAGAGACGAACACAGAATTCATGAATTCCAGAATTTGGGGATCTGGAGGTGGGTTCCTGAGAGAGGTCAAGTCATGTGCTTTCTCGGAAAAGACCGTGAGATGGAGAGCGCGTCTCGCAGACGTGACCTGCTGGTGCAGGAGGGTGGAGGGGCAGCTCAAAGTCTCCCTCCGCCCCTGTGATTCTTTAAAAGAAAAAAGCTGGTGCTGTGCCTTTGGCACAGAGCTCTTCTGAGAGATGCTCGTAGTTCAAATATTTGTCTCTGGGTGATATTTCCCAATGATTTCATAAGGGGAAGGGGTATCGTCTTGTAGATCTGGAACTGCGATGCCTGAATTCCATGACCTATTTTATCACCCACTCACTCTGCACGTCACCCGCTCGGCAGGTCACTCCTCCCATCTTTGGGTAGTCTGCTTACCCGTTAAGTGGGGATGGATTTGCAGGAGGTGTGGCTGAGAATTCCTTCACGTTCCCAACATGCTTTAGGATACATAAGGCAAACATCCTGGACCGTATACATTTGTGAGGTGTGTTTCTCTGCACCTTTGTCCTTCGGTTCTTGCCTTAAGACGTGTGGCTCTTTGCAAACATTGCTTCTTAGAAATAGCCCCCTAAATTTGTGTGCCCCTCCCAGTGAGACCTGCAGGGTGCCCTCCGATGGGTCGGGGGCTGGGGGTGGGCACGAACCCGGATGCTAACACCTTCAGGCCAGCGACCTACCGTGGAGGCCGTGAGCGAGGTAGTCAGCAGCCTGGTTGCTTGGTCAGGACTGGGGGCTTCACAGGAGTCGGTTCCTCCGTGCCTCAGCCTTCTCATCTGGGAAGTGGGCATAATAATAGTGCTCGCCAGTGGGGATGCTGAGATGATTACGTACATGAACATGGGGTCTGGCCCATAGTGAATGCTCTGTAGGTATTAACTCTTGTTTTTAAGCAAGAATTTCAGAAGGTGCCCCCGGCTGGCTTTCTGTCCTGTGACTTGCTTCCGTCCATTTTGAGGGCGGACCTGGGCCTGCAGACAGGAGGAGAAGGACCCGCACTGTCCTCATGCTGCCCAGGTTATGTCGGGGTGGCTCTCAGCACCCGGGCGGAGCTGTGTTTCTGCTTCTGGCGCTTGTTGAAATGGTTGTTACATGTGGTTGCAGAATCTGGGGAGGCTCAGATTCCCCTGCGAGAGGCCGACCTGGGAGCTCGCCCTCTGTCGATGTCCTCAGATGAGTCCAGGAGATGCTGTATTTCAAGCGGGGCGCTTCGGGGGCTGGGGCGTGGGGCTCCGAGACTCTGCGCTTCAGAGTCTAACCAAACTGAAGCGCTTCCCCGCTCGCGGCGACCCTTCCGCTCTGCCTCTGATTCTGGGTTCCCCAGCGATTTCACCTGTTCCATGCCACGTGGGGAAGGCCGGGTGGGGTGGAGACGGGGTGTCCTGTGAGCGTGTGCAGCACAGCTGTGTCGTGTTCACCGACAGCCGGGGCCTCTTCCGCGAGCCCCGGCCCACCGCTCCCTGCCCTGCGCTGCTGTCCCCTCGGCTGAGGCCCCGGACCCTGCGGTGGGTGGGGGACGGGGGTGGAGGAGATGGGGGTGGCGCTAGCATAAGCACCACTTGCAAAGAATGGGATTAATTTGCAGGAAGCTAAGGCCACACCCTTGTGAAAGAGCAAAGCCACCAACTGTCCGTGGGGCACCTCCCGCGTGTATGGCACCACTCGGGGGCCGAGGGAGGCCCTGGGGTGGCTGGACGTGACTCCTGTCCTTGGAGAGCTCACGGTCCCCTGGGGGGCACACGTGTAAACAGGACAGGCCTGCGGAGCCAGCTGAAGGCAGGGCTGGGAGCTGTCACACCGGCTGTGCCGGGCTCATTGGGTGCACGTTATATGCTCGGAGAATGGAATGAGTTTTGTGTTTGTTTTAGTTTAACTCTCTTACCAGCCTTAGGCATACAGTCCAGCAGTGCGAAGTGTATTCGCGCTGCTGTGAGACAGATTTCCAGAACTTTTTCATCTTGGAAAATGGAAACTCTGTCCCCGTTGAATGACGACTCCTCGCCGCCCTCCCCCCCCCGGGAACCACTCTTCTACTTTCTGTGTCTGTGAACTTGGCTCCTCCAGGGACCCCACGTAAGTGGGGTCATACAGTAGTTGTCTCTCTGTGTCTGGCTTGTTTCACTCAGTGGAATCCTCGAGGTTCATCCCTGTTGTAGCCCCTGCCGCAGAATTTCCTTCCTTTTCAAGGCCGGATAACGTTCCGTTGTATGGATGGACCACATTTTGCTTATCCATCTGTCCGTCTGTCTGTCTGTGGACACTTGGGCTGCGTCCACCTGTTGGCTTTTGTTAGTCACGCTGCCGTGAACGTGGGTGTACCTGTATCTCTTCCAGATACGGCTTCAACTCTTCTAGGTGAATGACCAGAAGTGGGATTGCTGGACCACGTGGTGGTTCGACTTTTAATTTTTTGAGGACCCTCCATACTGTTTTCCAGGGTAGTTGCACTGTTTTACATTCACATCAGCACAAGAGTTCCAGTTTCTCCACATCTTCACCCCCACTTGTTGTTTTCGGGGTTTTTTTTTTGCGGTACGCGGGCCTCTCGCTGCCGTGGCCTCTCCCGCTGCGGAGCACAGGCTCCGGATGCGCAGGCTCAGCGGCCATGGCTCACGGGCCCAGCCGCTCCGCGGCATGTGGGATCTTCCCGGACCGGGGCACGAACCCGCGTCCCCGCGTCGGCAGGCGGACTCCCAGCCACTGCGCCACCAGGGAAGCCCGTTTTGGGTTTTTATAGTAGCTGTCCTGACGGGGGTGAGTCGGGTCTCACCGTGGGTGTGATTTGCATTTCTCTGATGGTTAGTGATGTTGAGCATCTTTTCATGTGCTTTTGCCCGTTTGTATATCATCTTTGGAGAAATATCTATTCCAGTCATTTGTCCATTTTTAAATCAGTACCTGGAGGCTTTTGTTTCTGTCCTGCCCATCTCCCCAGACATCTGGCGTCGGCAGAGATGGCCAGACCAGTTCAGCCCCAGCAGAGGCCGAGAGCAGCAGGGCCTCCCTCAGGAAGCCCCAGAGTGGGGCTTGCTCGCGGCCGTCGGCCGAGTAACCGAGACCACTGAACTCTGCCCTCTTCCTGCTGTTTCAGTTTGCAGTGATTTTACCCAGGTGAGATGCTGGGTGTATTCATTTCCCTTTCCTGCTGTAACAAATCATCACAAACTTAGTGGCTTAAGAAACATCATTCTGGAGGTCAGAGGTCCAAAATGGGCTCCACGCCTTCTGGAGGCTCTTGGGGAAGAACCTGCTTCTTTGCCTTTTCCAGCTTTTAGAGGCCCTGTCCTCCACCCACAGGGCCAGCGTGCGCACTTAGCTATGCCTCCACGTTGCACGCTGGGGACACGCGTGTTTGCACACACTCCTTCAACATGTGTGCGTGTGTGTGTGTGTGCCCAAGGTGCCCAGTCATGGGAGGGCACTTGCTGTCCCGACCCCGTATCCCAGGCAGGCAGCTCTCCCTCCCCCCGTCGTGACCCCTTCCCACACTTGCTTGATCTCCGGTGACTTGGGGTCAGTGGGTGGGGTTTCGTAACTGCTTGGCTCAACCAGGAGGTTGGACGGGGCACCGACCATCCTGAGTGGGAGCCCCAATCCCATAGTTTTATGAGGAAAACTGCCTTTCATCCCTGGGGTCAGCACACAGGGTCTCAGATGCCGGTGGCCAGGGCACCACCCATCGCAAAGCTGTGTGTGGTCCAGTCTGTTTTCTATGCAAAGGACGCTTTTCTTGGTGGAATGCTGAGTGCAGAGAGCAGAGCCAGGCAAGTGGCCCACGGGCCCCGTCCCCTCCTGGATGTGTGTGGAGACAGGTGACTCTCACCATCCAGGTCCCACGTCTGCTCTGCCTCCATTGGCCAGTTGTCATGTCCCCATTTCACAGATTGGGAAAATCAAATGTTGACAGGTTCCCACTGAGTCAGACGCCCAAGGGGGACTGACGCTCCGGGGGTTGTGGCTCCAGGGCATCAGCTGGGCCAGGAAGAACAGCTTGGAGAGGCGACAGGGGCCCGGGGGCTGGGCGCCGTGGGGAGCAGGCATCGCACACCCCGCTCTTGGAGTCACGGCCGTCCTTGTCCATCAGCTGTGTCTGTGGTGCTTTTCAGATTCAAGCGTTTATTAGCATTAAAGGGAGGAACTCAGGGGTGGGGAGGGGGCGCCGTCTGGAAAGCCTGTTCCTTTCGCCAGCACGTTCCGAACAATAAACTCTTCCGCCACCCACATGCCAGTTCTGGAATCAGGGAATGCAGAGCTGTGTACAGGGCCTTCGAGGTCCGCTGGTCAACTTGACCGAAGCACAGAGCGGGGCTGAACTGGTCCAGAGTCACACAGCCTCTGGTGGAGGGGAGGAGACATGCACCCAGGCCCAGCACACATCGTCCTCGGTCTCCTTGCCGAGGAGGAGAGCTGCCAGGGGTGGAGGGTCGAGGGCTGAGAGCCGGCATCCTGCCCGGTGGCCTCGCCTTCGTTGCTGCAGGCCCGGGGTTCAGCTCACTTGACAACAAGGTCAACAGTAAAAGGACCCCAGTGAATGGCTGCCGTTCACTGCAGCTTCATGAATGGCTGCACCCGCTAAGGGCTTGCAAGGGTTTTAAAACCCTTGGAACAGCTCAGAGCTTCCCGGGCCTCAGGCATGTCGCCCACCTGCCTGTGCTCCGGGCTAGCAGGGAACGTGAGCTTCGGTCCCGAGTGGCTCCTTCTCGGCGCTCTCACCACTAGGCTCTCCCGCTTCCTCTCCGGCTCCCTTATTCCCTCAATTGCTTCTTGGTTTGTCCCCAGCACCCAGGGTTTCCACACCCCCTCCGCTATCCCGCTGCTCCACTGGCTCCGTGGACCAGCCCCAGATCTGACTTGTCGCAAAAGTTGTCAGCCTCCTAATTACGTATGGACCTGTTTGGAGGACAGTCACCTCAACGGGGCCAGTGCCTCAGACCTGTGGTTTCACAGCATTTCTGCAGCCCCGGTTTCTGCTCCACGAATCATCGCTCAGTTCTGGGATGAAAACTGAAAGTGCCTTGACCTCTGCCTTCCCCTTGGGCTCCTAAAGGTGGACTTTCCCAACTCCCCAGCTCCCCGTGGCCTGGCCCGGCCTGTGGATGCACTTGAGGCATCCGGGCAGCCCTGAGGACCCCCTGGGTGGCAGCCACTGCCCGGGCCGCTGCCCCACACCAGGACCCAGTGTCTCCTCTGTCCTCCTCGGGGAGAGGATGGAGTGAAGGCCGAGAGGGCTCAGAGGCTCCTGGTCTGGAAGGTGTCAGAAAAACCCAAGAACAAGGAAGGGCAAAGGCCGAGTGGGGCTCAAGAGGGACAGGAGACCGTGCATGCAGAGGGAGGGACTCAGGAGGCTCCGAGGAAAGAGCCTGGACTTGAGATCCAGAAGACCTGGAGGGCTCGGTGGGTAAGTCGGTCCCAGCCTGAGTCCCACGTGGTGTTGTCACTGGCAACGGGAAGTCTCAGGACAGGGGGGAGAAAGTGGATTCCCTCAGCAGACACGTCTCTTTGTACCTGCTGTGCCGGGCGCAGGCTGGGCGTGGGCTGCAGAGAGGACCCACCGCGGCTGCCCAGGGATGCTCCTGCGTCCGGGCAGAGCCGGGCACAGGCTGGGGCTCGTGGGATCCTCAGACCTGAGCTTTCTTCCCCAGAGGAGGTGGCCCCGCCTGCCCAGGTGTCCTTCCTCTTGGACTGTTCTTCCACGTTCTCTGAGTCCATCACTCATTCCTCTTTGGCTTTTAAAATGAAACTGAATTAAATTAAATTTTTTATTTTTTTTAATATTACATAAAACCGACACAACACAAAATTTACCATCGTAACCTGTTTAAAGTATATAATTTAATGGCATTAAGTGCATTCACATTGCCGTGCTACCATCACCACCATCATCTCCAGAACTTTTTCGTCTTCCAGATGAAACTCTGTCCCCATTAAACACTAGCTCCCCACCCCCTCCCCCAGCCCCTGGCAGCCCCCATGGTACTTTCTGTGTCTGTGAATCTGTCTGCTCTAAGGGCCGCCTATAAGTAGATCATACGGTACTTGTCTTTTTGTGGCTTATCTCACTGAACATTTTGTCCTCAAGGTTTCAGGTTGAAGCGTCTGACACATTGCGTCAGAATTTCTTTCCTTTTTAAGATTGAATAACAGTCCATCGTACGTAGAACATTTTGTTGATCCATTCGTCTGCTGATGGACACTCGGGCCGGTTCTCCCGTTTGGCTATCCTGCATAAGGCTGCTGTGAACATGCGTGTCCCCACTTTCTTCTTTTGGATAAATACCCATAAGTGGAATTGCTGGATTGTATGGTGAGTCTATGTTTAATTTTTTGAAGAACCACCATGCTGTTTTCCATCAAATTTGCACCATTTTACCTTCCCGCCAATGGTGCACAGGGTTCTGCTTTCTCCATGCCCTGGCCAGCACTTGTTTTCTCTGGTGTTTTGATGCCATCATCCTAATGGGTGTGAAGCGCTCTCTCTGGCTTTGAGGACCTCCGTGTAGACCCTGTTGAGCCCCCGAAGTCCTGGGGAATCCTGGGATGATAAACTAGAAAAGAAACAAGGGCTGGAGGGCCGTGCTCTCTGGGTTGCCCTTCCTGCCTGCATGGCCCTGAGGTTGAACGTACCCTGTAAGCCCAGGCCAGCTGGGGGCAGCCACTGAGGACGGCTGAGCACCCTCTCCCAGGCCACCAGCCAGTGAGCAGAGGGCAGTGGGTGGTGGGCTGCACCCTCTCGGCCCTCGTCCTGAGGCCAGTGGGGAGGAGACCCAGGCACCGTGGAACTTTGTGGGAGCTGGACCGGCCAGGGAGGCGTGACGGCTGGGACCCCGGGGCTCTGGGAGCTGAGTATCTGAGCCGGAAGGACTTTTATGGTCACTGGCTGAGCCCCCTCCCTCTGAAGAAGAGGAAGTTAGGAGACAAAGAGAGAAGTGATTCGCCCAAGTGCCCAGAACAGATGGCGATGGAGCAGGGCCTGGAATTCAGCTCTCTTGGCTTCTGGCTTGGCCCTGCCCCGCAAACGGGGAAGCGTCAAGGTGCTTTCATGCAGTTTAATGTTTAGCAAAGGGAGACAGCCTCAGGGCCGCCTGCTTATCTTCTCGTTGCCTTTCCATCTTCTCACCTGCCTGCTGTCTGGCGGAGGTGCTGTGGGGATGAATGAGATGAATGGTATTGACTTGGCTAAATGAAAGAAGTGTTATGCTTTACACAGAGCGTGGCTATGAAGTGGCCTGTGAGTGTAGAGGAGTCATGTCACGCGCTGCTTCTGTCCCACCCGGGTGAGAATTGGCGACGTCCGGGAGGAGGACAGAGCGCCGAGTGTGCGTGTTATGTGTGTAGTGTGTAAATATGTGTGGGACCCCTCCCCCCACACCGTGCAATCCCACGGACGATGGAGAAATTTCAGAGCCTTCCCCTGATGGAGGGTCCTTGGAAAATGGAGCATGGTTTTCAAGGATCTGTGGAATTCTCTGTATTCTCTGGATAGATTCACTTTTTCACAAATTGACACTATCAATATATGTGTGTGAGATACAGCACTTTTTAAGAGGCGGTTTCTTAACAAGGAGGGGATACTTCTAGGAAAAAGTCTTTTTAAAAAAATTTTTATAAAGTAGCTTTTGTGTTTTATTTCACATCGCTGAAGATGCGTTCCTCTCCTTTGGTGCCCTGAGGCTTTATATGCGGGCATGTGTGGAGTGATTCTTATTAAGTAATACTTCATATTTGGGTAGAATCTCATTTAGTCCTTACGACTGTCATGTGAGGAATGCATTCTTATCTCTGTTTTACAGATGAGTAAGCTGAGGCCCAGAGAAGAGTACGTCACTGGGCGCTCGGCAGGGTGGCTGGTGGTGTGAGTGATGGTCACTGGGTCGGTGGCCTGGGTTCTGACACCGTGAGGCTGGAGGAAAGCCACTTCCTCCCTCTCATGTCTGGTTCTGCTAGAACTTCTCCAGAGGGCTTGCGTTTATATGATGGCACGTCTCAGGCCCGGGGACGGGATCCAGGAGTCCTCTCCCCACGTGTGCGCGTACCTGTTCAGACCTCATGGAGCCCAGCTGATATTACACGAAATTGTTATTAAAGGTCGAGAAGACAAGGAAAAGGAAAGGATCTTGCCCATGTTTCTCGGCTAATTTCCAAATCGCCTGTTTCACTTTATCCCAAACCTGGATCCTTTTGTGTACAGAGAGCTGCAGGTGGAGACACGGGTGCAAACGACCCTCAGTCCTGAGCGCAGGTTGTGGTCGGCAGAGGGGCGCGCAGAGGGGCTGCAGAGCCATCCCGGGACTTCTCGCTCCTCCGCGCCTGTGGGCAGGTGCTGTGTTTTCCTGATGTGCTGGAGTTTGGGAGGAAGAGGCCGCAGGGTGGCTGGTTCACCAGGTGGGGTCTGCGCACTCCCCACCATGGGTGGTCAGCAGCTGGACAAGAATGTGATGCTGGTTTGGCCACAGTCATTTTGGAAGTGTACTTAAACAATCAGACAAAATCACAACGCTTTTCTTTCTGATTACCAAAGAATTATTCAGTGTACAGAATTTGGAAAATACACTAATGAAAGCGATAGCTGGGACTTGCAAGGGCCTTGCTCCTGAGCACTATTCTGAGAGGTGTCCCTTATTAACTCAGGTGCGATAGCCTCTGTTATTATCTCCGTCCCACAAGTGAGGAATCTCGGGTACCAAGAGGCCAGGTGACCGGGCCAGTCACAGGGCTGTAACTGACAGGGCCGGAATGCAGCCCGCCTGGTTTCTGAGTCCAGGGCCCTGTGTGCCCGGCTGACCTGCCTCCACGCAAATGAATGTCACTCGTCACCTGAAGATAACCGCTAATAACGTTTCTGTTTTTTAAAAATAATAAATTATTTTATAATTTATTTCTATTTAGTTTCCGTTTAGCCTTTCTCCTATAAAAAAAGTCTTTTATGAAGTTGAGGTCCTACGGTATATGCTTTTTTGGACACTGTTGCTTAATATTCTGTTGTAAAAATTTTTTTCTATATTATTTTTCTTTTTTTAATTAACTTCTATTGGAGTAGAGTTGCTTTACAATGTTGTGTTAGTTTCTACTGTACAGCAAAGTGAATCGGCTGTACATACGCATATATCCCCTCCTTTCTGGGTTTCCTTCTGTATATTATTTTTCAAAAACATAATTCTTATGGCTTCCTAAAATTCTGTCATGTGGATCTGCATCGTTTTATCTAACCAGTGCCCCAGTGGTGGGCTTTGGGGGATCTCCAGTTTGGTGTTGGTATAATTCACACCGTGGTGGATACTTACCCGTGGTGGGCGCAGCGAAAGGGGCCTGGGAAGGGTCCCCGGTGGGGCTGGCGGGGCTCTGGGCTCAGCAGACCTTCTCTCCTGCGGAGTGGGCGTGCTCTCGGTCGCGAGGGTCTGAGTCTGAGCTCTGGGCTCCGAGCCTCCGCAGGGCTCTCCCGCCGGTCCTCTGAGTCAGAGCTGGTTACTGCTGGTTCCCAGAGGTGCCCGTCCCCCCTCAGTGGGTGAAATAAGTGGGCAGGTGAGCATCAGTGAGGGAAGCGAGCCTTTCTGCCCCCCACCCTCCCAGATGGTGAGAAGGAGCTAGGTTGGGGCCACTGAATCTACTAAAAACTGTCCTCGCAAGATAGCACTGCCTCCCATGTTCTAGTTCTGGTGATTGGGAAAGGTGTGGTCTCCCTGTGTCTCTGTTTTCCTTCCAATAAAATGGGGCCAAAGCAGCAAACCCCTCAGTATCATGGGGCCAGAGTCTAAGTGATGAATGTTAAGGGAGAAAAAGATCATGGGACAAGGGAGAAAAGATCATGGGACAATTACATTCTGCCAATATCCACTTATTGATTCATTCAGCACACTTTCAATGAGCATGCGTCACATCCAGGCATCTCTGGGCTCGGGGGAGCAGTGGTGAGTAGGATGGGTGAGGGCCCTGCTTCTTGGGGTTTCCCTTCTGGTGTGGGACAGGAACCAAACCTCCCCTTAACAAGGACATAACCACATTTACCATACGGCGGACATACTGATCTAAATAATCGAATAGCATTGTCTCTGTGGACTTCTGCATAAATGTCTGTGAAGCCTATGCAGAAATTCTGCAGAGAACTTCCGTGCAGGCTCTGTTCTTTGAGCACCTCCTGGGGGACTGCTGTGCTAGGATTTCAGAAGCCACAGAGCTGGTTCCTGCTCGCAGGGGGCTTACAGCTCGTTGGGAGAATCGGAGAGGGGCCCCTGAACTCCTCAGGCTTTCATCGGCCGAAGCACAGGAGGGGCAGTTGGTGTTTGGGTCCCACGGGTGCTCTACCAGGCCACTGTGGCCCTCATCCCGTTTTCTGCACCCTTCCTGTCCCCAGACATCGGCGACCTGGAGGATTTCCCATTTTTCTAGCTGGTACCTGACCTCAGCCAGGTCTGGATCTACTTGTTTTTTACTATAAAGGCTACTTTGCGGTGACACTTAAAAAGCTGAAATGCTGACTTTCAGTAAACGTGAGGGAATTCTCCACTAGGTCCTGTAATTTAGGTTTGCCGTCACCAGGTGGTGACAGGTGCCTTCGTGCAAATAGCAGGAGGGTGCAACGTGCCCCCTCCCCCTGCTTGGATATGAGCAGGAGAAGCATTTTCTCACTCTTGGCAATTGACGACCTTTGGGTGCGGGGCGTGGTTCAGCGACTCTGTCAGTTTGCTTTCTGGCTGTTCTTCTTCCTTCTGTTCTCTGAGGTCAGTGTGACCTTGAGTACCGCAGGGGCATGGCTTTCTGGTTAGGGTCCTCTGCAGACGGAGGCCAGTTTGCTTCCATGGGAGTCCCTCTCTGGATTCTCGTTCCTTGTCTTTCCTTTGGACTTGCTGTCCCGTGGAGAGCAGAGAGCAGGTTTTGTTTGCGGGATCTCTGGAAGGTGAGAATGCTGGTCCCCTTACGCCCTCCCCTTTGGCTTGGGCTTCCAAAGCGCTCTAGATTCTCTGCCTCTGCCCCGTCATTAGATGGAGGTGTGATGGAGCACAGAAAAGAGGCGGGTTTATTTAAGGCAGCGCCCAATGGGTTGAGTTGAGGAGACAGCCACAGATGTCCCTGGTCCCTCACTGTCTCTTTGTTTCAGAGCAGATTTGACTCCTGTGGTCCAGGTCCCATTCTGAGCGTCGTCATCCCTCATGAAATGTGTGTGTAGCAGGATGCGGGGAGAGGAGGGCGGAGGGACTGACAGGAGACCGTTGAAAATAGTGCAGTAATAGCCCAGCTAAGAGAAGGAGGCAGACGTACAGCTCACGGTTGACACGCTCAGGAGACCTTCTGGGGGCTTGGTCTGGGGAGAGGGCTTGCATCTCAGCTGGGATGTCCCCGGGCTCTCGTGGGCCCAGCTTGGGCTGGGGGAAACGTCAGCTTCCCCATCTGCCCATTGGGAAACCCCGTTTCTTATTCGTCTGTCGAGAGTATTAACCCCTGAAAAATGACTTTTCTTTTCTGTGTTTGTTGGATCTTAGGATCTTGTATGCTTTGAAAATATGTCTTTCTGCATAGAGGGGTTATTTCCTGATCAGAAAATCCACCCACCCAGCAGCCTCTGAATCAGGTCTTGGTTGCTTTTTTTTTTTTTTTTTTTTTTTTTTTGTGGTACATGGGCCTCTCGCTGTTGTGGCCTCTCCCGTTGCGGAGCACAGGCTCCAGACGCGCAGGCTCAGTGGCCATGGCTCACGGGCCCAGCCGCTCCGCGGCACGTGGGATCTTCCCGGACCGGGGCACGAACCCGTGTCCCCTGCATCGGCAGGCAGACCCCCAACCACTGCGCCACCAGGGAAGCCCACGACTCCTCTTTAAATGTAGACGTGTGCCGTCCACAGTGTGGCTCCTAGCCACGTGAGGGTACTTAAATGTAAATTACCTGAAATTAAATATTAATACAATTCAAAGTGTAGTTCCTCAGTTGCACTAACTCCTGTCCAGTGCTTAAAGCCAGTGCCTGGTGGGTACCACGTTGGACACCCCAGAATTATGGAGCGTCTCCATCATTGTAGAAGTTCCTTAGGACAGCGCTGCTGTAGCCTGCCCGTGTTGGTCAAGGTTCAGACCTACAACAGACACTGCCGTAGCCGTTTTACGAGGATGAATACTTAATACAGTAATTTAAAGGTTTACAAAGCGACTGGAAGGTTTGGGAGAGCAGGCAGTAGGCGAGGCCCCGGGACTGCTCCTAGGACCACACGGCAGAGCTGGATCGCTAAGAGGACTGGGACTCTGGGATCTTCAGGAAGTGGATCTGGGCGGTACTGCGCTGAGGATCACAGCACCTTATCCGAGGTCTGGGCGCCAGGAAGCCATCGCCAGAGGCTTTCTGTCTCTACAGAGCGAGAGTAGTGGTACGGACACCCTCCCCACCGGACGTAGCTTCATTTCAGGCCTTGACCTGGCTGACCTCACAGCCGCGCCATTCTGGCCACGGGGAGGTTGGAAAGTGTGTCCAGCCTCTGCGGGACAGGAGCGCGCAGAGGAGGAGGGGGGATGGCTTCTGAGTTAGTCGGTCCGGCAGTCCGCCCGGGGCTGAGCGGGACCCCAGCCTTCCCTGGGGGAGCACACCCGGCTGCGATGGCCCGGGCCTCAGCTGTCGTCTGAGCCCAGACGGCATCCTCCCCGTGTGAGCGCCTGGCTATCTCAGTAAACGCACTAGATGGAGAAGATTAATGGTCTCCTGCTGGCTGCTCATTTGGCCTTTCATGGGCAGAGAAAGCTCGCTTTCTGTTTCAGGTCGGCTGCTTCGCTCTTAAAGGGAACGGAGGCCCCTGGTCACTGCGGGCATCTGCAAAGCCCTCAGGACGCACCCGGCCCAAGAGAAAGCATGTCCTTGGTGCTACACGATTGCTTCTCATCTCCATAAATGAGCCGAGGTTGTGCTGTGTGTACAAAGCCTGGCTGCCGGGAGACACCCCCTCTGCACCGCTGAATGTACTGAGGCGAAAGGGGGAGGTCGTGCTCATGAAGCCGGCCTGTAGCCCTGAACCCCTTACACACACATGGCTAACCGGGGGTCCCTTTCTCGTGCCAGGCGGTTGGGCTTCTCTACTGAGGGATAATGTGGAAGGGAGATGGGGAGGGTCACGCTGGCCGCCGGGGTTGGAGGTCTGCCCGTTTACACTGTGGGGTCGGGAGGGGATTGGCGAAGGAATTCCCAAGCAGGGAGCAGGGGGAACCGCATGCTGAGTACATGCAAAGGTCCTGGGGCAGACAAGGACTGAGCTTGTCTGAGTGAAACGGGGCCAGGACGGCAGGCGTGCCTGGACCAGGCCGAGAGAGAGGAAGTTCCGAGAAGCAGGCAGGGCTGCCCCTGCAGGCCCACAGCCCGTGGCAGAGTCTGGACTGCGAAGAGATTTGACTGGGAGGACGACAGGGCCTGATTCATAACCTGTATTTCTGAAAGGTCAGTCTGGCTGCTGCATGGAGATTGGACTGGGGACGGGCAGGAGAAGTGGGGGAAATGGCAGGGCTTCTGCAGCATCCGGGGCAAGACATGGGTGGTGGCCGGGACCAGGCCAGTGGCACCGGAGATAGACATCGTTTCTCACAGCCTCTTCCTCCGGAGTGCTCCCTGGAGGTCACAGCAGAGAAGTCAGCAGGGAGCCTGGGAAAGCTCGTCCTCTCGGGCTCCGACGGACTGATCCCCGCGCTTTCCCAGGTCACCCTCGTCATGACGTCGTCATCATCCGAGCCTTATCAGGCAGATACTGGGCCTCTTCTGGGACGTGGCCCTGGGGCAGGTGCATGGATGGACGCAGATGAAAGAAAGTCACTCGATTTCATCCCAGAGCAGCTCCAGGTCCCAGCACCACGCCTCCCTCGCAGGGGCCCCCGGGGAGCCTAAGTCCTGAGTTCATCTCCTGGCTTGGACCCTGGCAGATCAGCCTGTGCTAAGGCCGACCGGTGCCTCGTCCTGGTCCATTGGAGCAGCAGCCCGTGTGTGCGGACTGGGGAGCTGCCCAGGGGAGCGGAGCCGTTTCACGAGTGCGAGTCAACTTTCTCCCATACAAGGAAGGCGTCTGCGGTGGGTGCCCACCTGTGTGTGCAGCCTGGTCTGCTGAGCCGCCGCCCTGGGCTCGTGCAGATCGTCCAGGAAGGCAGAGCCAGCGCAGACTTAGACGGTGGCATCTTTTCAGCTGGCAGCCAGGGGACCAAGCTTTGAATCAGCTTTATAATTTGAAAATTGGTCTCTTTGCGTCGGGTGCTTATTTCCTGCTAACCGAAGCCGTCAGAGCCGTCAGAGACACAGAGCTGCTTCCCTTCCTCCCTAGCTCTGCTCCGGATCTGCCAGCACGGGGCCTGAGATGGAGCTTTGCCATTCCTGCCATTCATGGATCACTGTGTCCTCTTGTCACGGGGGTCCTAGGGGTCCTGAGAGCCTCATGCCTGGGTGGGAGTCGTCCCAGGGCGTGGGGGACAGTCACTTGTGATAGGAGAGGTTGAGCTGGGCCTTGAGGTACAGCCTGGATGGAGGCCAGCCCGAGGGGCCACACCTGTCTCTCGTGTGTGTGTGTGTGTGTGTGTGTGTGTGTGTGTGTGTGTCTGTGTTTACTGTGCCCTTCGTTATGTCACAGGCTGCAGCAGTGCTTGGGCTGCCAGGACCGAAATACTGAAGGTTGTTTTCTTGCCCTCTGGCTGGGGAGAGGTTGACATTCCACTTTTCCCCACGGGCTTATCCGTATGTGCTTCTCCAGATGGACCTCTCCCGAGAGGTCCCACTGCTCTGGGAACGGCTCACAGTATAAATAAGGTCATCACCCAAGGCTTGGGTGGCTCTGAAGTTAGCCCCCCCAGGCCAGGCTTTCCGGGTCTCGCTGCCTCGGGGCCCCGGGATGCACCCGGCCCGGCCTTGGCGGTGATGACGTCAGCTCTTGTCGGCCGCTTCCCGCCTTCGTCTTCACACTTCGTCCAGGCGTTCCGGGAGCGACGGGATGTGGCCGCCAGGGTCTGCGGGAGGGGGTGGTGTCGAGGCCTCGTGTCAGGAGAGAACCGCGGAGACCCGGACAGTCCGGCAGGGTGGAGCCAGGGCCGCTTTCCTGACGCGAGGGAAGAGGACGGCCGGCCCAGGAGCTCCAGCAGAGGCTGTTCAGCATGGTCATGGCCAGACCGGGGGCCTAGGAAGGAAGGTGGTTTCCCACAGATCAAACGGGCAAGCTTAGGGTCGGACCCCTCGCCGGTGAAGCTAATGAGACACGCGATCCGGCCACGCCGGACCCGCTCGGTCCAGGGCAGCACGTCTGTCCATCCGCCTCCATCCCGGAGGCCCCGGGGCGGGTGGTGTGGTGGGCGCTGCCCCGTGAAGATCGCCTCAGACACGGAGGGTGTTCTTGGGGTCAGAAGTGCAGCCCCTTCACCGTCAGGCCGTGAACCCCAGGAGGAGCTCGTCCTCCAGCGAGTACGGCGCCCTCGCCCTCGTGTGTGGTGGGGACACTCACCTGACTGGCTGTCACGGCGCCGCTCGTGCTGCAGGCGCCTGGAGGCTTCGCGTCCTTTCCTTGGGGCTCCCATAAGAAAGGCAAAGGCCCGGCCTCGCGGGGCCTCACTTGCTTTAGGCTTCAGACACACAGGGAGGACGGCGGCAGGTGCGTGACAGATGAGACCCCCGGTGGGAAGGGCTGGGTCCTCCGGCTCCCGACGTCCTAGATGGTGACATGGAGCTGGTGTCGGGTCGGGGACAGGCCGTGAACTGAGGACGAGGCCCAGCAGTGGCGGTGGGGCTCCAGTGCCACGGGGACCACATGGCGACGGTGCCGGAGGCGGCTGTCAGCGGACAGGGAGGTGGCAGCAGCTGGTACCTAAGTGGACCCGAAGTGCTCATCTTGGGGTCCTGTGGGGTGGGAAGCGCACACCTGTGATGTCGTCCCCCTCCCTCTCGTGCCCCCGGCAGACATCATGAATCTGTCACCTTTCTCTCGTGCTCAGAAAAGTCCCAGAATCCTTGAGGTACAGCGTTTTGGTGGTCACGTCGGTCAGTTGGCATAAAACTGGAAACTTACCGTGTGTCACTGGTGTGACGATGGAAGGGACATAGACTTTGGAAGCTGGGAGGAATGACAGCCCAGGCAGGTACGAGCAAGCGTATTCGTTCTCTTTTGGTTGCAAGGGACAGAAATCCAGTTCAAACTAGCTTAAGCGAAGTTACCTAAGGAATAAAACTGGGAAGCTCAGGGTGAGGCGGGCATCAGGTGTGGCTGGATGCAGGTGCCTGGTGGTTTTCAGAGCCTGTTTCTAGGATGGAGTGTGTCTGGGTTCTGAGGCTAAGCTGAGTCGTGTGCTCATCTCTGCACTGGCCCCCATCGTGGACAGGGCCGGCGGCGGGGCTGAGGGGTCACACCAGCAGCAAAAGTTGCCTTGAAGGTCTAACCTAGAAGGACGAGCCCAGGATGTGTGCTGGGGGGAGGGGACTGGGTGAGGCACCAAGTGTTCATCTGGACCCAGCGCGTGGCAGGGAGGAGAGAGAAGGGCCCCACGAGGCAGTGTGTCCTGGGCCAGCAGCTTCCCTGGAGGAGCCTTGTGTACACGAAGCAGAGAAGAGGGTCATCGTGGTGGTGGGGGAGGCTTGCAGGTGACATTCGTGCCACTGGTTGGGCTCCAGCCACAGTCTCCCAGGTGACTGAAGTGGCCTCCAGATGCAAGGCTCTCCGCCCACAGTAATCACCCCACTCTCTGTGGCATCTCCTGACCCTGTGGCACCTGCCCAGCCGGCCAGCCTCAAGGTCACGTGTCTGATCTGGGGCCCAGGCTGAGCTGATCCCTTGGTAAGTCTTGTAGGATTCTGGGGTGAGGTGCCCGCCAAGCAGATGGGGGAGAACCCACCAGACACGCGCCGTGTCATAGGGACAGTCTTGGAGGCTTCTGTTGCCTTTAGACCAGAGCCATGCAGATGTTTCTATGCTGGATTTCACTGGTTCCTACCCAGGTTTCCTTCTTTCTGGTCACCCCCACTACACACAGTGCCCTTTGCCAGATACCCAACGCTGCGTAATGAGTCACCGAAGACAAGTGGCTTTCTGCAGCAAACACGGTGCTGTCTCCCAGTTTCTGCGGGTCGGGAGTTCAGGAAGTTCTCGCTGGGCTGTTCTGGCTTGGGGTGTCGTCGTGGGGTTGCAGTCAGGCGGCGGCTGGAGCAGCCGGGGGCTGGCTGGGATGCCCATCCCCCAACCCCACGTTGGCTGGCTGGGCTTCCTCACAGCATGGCGGCCCAGGGCTGGTGTTGCGAGTTTTCGACCTAGCCTTGGAAGTGATCTCTGCTGTCACCTCCGCTAAACTTTACCAGTCAGAACGGTCACAAGAGGCCAACCCTTTGTCAGGAGGAGGGCGCATAGATCCTATTTCTCAATGGGAGCATGTCAGAGGAGCTCCTGATTCAAAACCATCACAGCCCCCCGCCCTCCTATCCAACAACTCCCATCGCCACATGGGTTTGAGGTACCTGGATGTGACCTTGTTTGGGTCCATCCCCTTCATTTATCAGACTTACTTTTATTTTTTGGAACTTAGGTGCAGAGATTTGAGTAAATTATACCCTTCAATTCATTGTCCGTTTGTTAGCATTGATTCGTGCAGTGGCTCTCATTCATTCATTCATTCTTCTTTTCTGTCCCCATGCGCCTATTCTCATTTTCCGCCTCACCTTCCATAAACAACCGTTCCCTTCTACTTTATTTGTATGTGTTCTTACAAGTATGTATTTTAATTGACATGTGTTGCATTGCATATTTGTCTTTTTCTACATCCTCCGCTCACTGTTTCTGAGGTCCGTAAAGGTTGTAATGCAATACATCTCGTGTCTTGTTCACCTAAAATGAGGGGTGTGATGTATCCAAGGTCACACAGCTGACCTAGACTGAACTAGGACCAGAGCAGATTCCCAGCATCACACACTGACGTTTCCATGTGCCGCCTCCCTGGCTCCTGCAATGGTTTGAAATAGGACATTGTTTTTAATAGATCTTTATTGGAGCAAAATTGCTTCACAACACTGTGTTAGTTTCTGTTGTACAGCAAAGCGAATCAGCCACATGCATACATATGTCCCCATATCCCCTCCCTCTGGAGCCTCCCTCCCACCCTCCTTAACCCACCTCTCTAGGTGGTCACAAAGCACCGAGCTGATCTCCCTGTGCTATGCGGCTGCTTCCTACTAGCTAACTGTTTTACATTTGGTAGTGCATCTATGTCGATGCTACTCTTACTTTGCCCCAGCTTCTCCCTCCCACCCCGTGTCCTCACGTCCATTCTCTACGTCTACCTCTTTATTCCTGCCCTGCAACTAGGTTCATCAGAACCATTTTTTTTTTTTTTAGATGCCATATACATATGTTGGCTCACAGTATTTGTTTTTCTCTTGCTGACTTACTTCACTCTGTAGGACAGACTCTAGGTCCATCCACCTCACTACAAGTAACTCAATTTCTTTCTTTTTATGGCTGAGTAATATTCCATTGTGTATATGTGCCACATCTTCTTTATCCATTCATCTGTCGATGGACACTTAGGTTGCTTCTGTGTCCTGGCTGTTGTAAATAGAGCTGCAGTGAACATTGTGGTACATGTCTCTTTTTGAATTGTGGTTGAAATGAGACTTCAAAAAAAAAATTGTGAGCCTGGGATCCAGAGCACATCACAAGCTCTCCTGTTTTCCTCCCAGTGACCGCTGTCCCCTGTTCTCTCCTGCAGGTCCCAGCTATGGGAGCCCACGCCCGGCTCATGCCAACATGAATGCCAACGCGGCCGCGGGGCTGGCACCTGAGCACATCCCCACACCGGGGGCCGCCCTGTCCTGGCAGGCAGCCATTGACGCGGCCCGGCAGGCCAAGCTGATGGGCAGCGCTGGCAACGCCACCATCTCCACGGTCAGCTCCACGCAGCGGAAGCGGCAGCAGTACGGGAAGCCCAAGAAACAGGGCAGCACGATGGCCACCCGCCCGCCCCGTGCCCTGCTCTGCCTGACCCTCAGGAACCCCGTCCGGAGGGCGTGCATCAGCATCGTCGAGTGGAAGTATCCTTTGTGTGCGGGGCCAGCAGATGGCTCTCAGACCTGCGGCATCTGTCGCCAGGGCGCTGTCTGAATGCAGAGTTCTAGGCCCTACCCAGCCTCGAGTCAGAGTCTCTGGGGATGGGGCCCAGGAATCTGCTTGTATAACCAGCTCCCTGGGGGTTGTTTTTTTATATAATAAGCAGCATTTGAGAAAACAAGCCTAAGGGGTAGGCAAGTATCCCCTCTCCGGGCTGAGCTTGCCCAGGACCCACTGATGTGTGGGGTTGACAGCGTTGCACCCCAGACCCCCCTCCTCCTCCCGAGCTGTGGGACTGGCGCAGATGCGGGACCTCCTGCTCGAGGCTGCAGGACCCGGGAGAGACGAGAGGGTCGGCGCTCGGGCGTGGCTCAGTGTTTCTCAGCCTTGGGGCACATCAGCGTCACCTGGGGAGCTGGGACAAAGCACAGGTGTCTGAGCTCCACCCAGGCCTGGCTAAGCTCTCCAGGTGCAGCTGAAGTGGAGAGCGCCGGCCTGAGGGTGTAACGCAGAACCCCTGTCCGCGGAACCCCGTGAGCAAGGCCTGCAGGGGAAGTGGCTTGGAAGGGCGGCTCTCGGTGCAAGCGCCGGCCCCTTCCCGCCGGGAATAGTGGGGAGGGGAGATGGAAAGGCTCCCAGCCATCAGTGGGTGCGCCCTGACTTCCCGTGATGACGCAGTGCCCGTAGGTCACACGGGCCGGACTAGGGCCTGGGACTTAGTGCCGGGTGTCTTTCTGGTAAGAATCCACTTGGGCAGGGCTGCCACGTCTCCGGGGTTCAGGATGGAGGGCTGGGTTTCAGTTATGACTTTGCATGGAAAGATTTAGAGGTCTTGGGGATGGATGAAAGGTAAAAGGAGATGTTAGTTCCGTCAGTGCCTGAGCCCTTAAGTCCAAGGGCACTTGAGAGGAGGCGCCCGAGCCCAGTGCAGCTGCAGAGCCAGGCAGGGCTCCCAAGGCCGAGGTGTCCGCTTTCCGGGTGACCGGGTGAGAGGCTGGGCTTGGGGGGCCCCGCTGGGCTGCTGTCACAGACGCTCAGTCAGGGCCGAGGGGCCAGGGGGCGGGGGGCCTGGGGGAGCTGAACTCGCCCACACCACGCCGCTGGCAACCGGCAGAGCTGAGATTCAGATCCAGGTGCCCCGAATCCAAATCCACGGTCCACGCGGCCTGCTCCCCGTGAGCCCAGAGTATAGAAGAGAACACACTGGAGGATGTCTAGAGGATGCCACCCAGCCCGGCTGGGACACACGGGGACCCGACCTGGGCCTGAACAGCCAGCCCACAGTGGGCTTCTCCACGTTGCAGAGTTGTTTCGTGCCTGAGTGGTTTCTTCGCACCTTCTCTTCCCCAGCAGTAGCCCCGAAATTTACCATAAGGTGATGGATGGAGAGCCTGAAATTGGGGGTGAGCAACAGAGCCGGAGACACCCTGGGCTTAGCCGTCACCAACCTGGGAGGGTGACAGGCTGACTTTGAGGTCTGGCTCAGTTGAGCTGAGGTGCTCTTGCCCTGGGGGGGTGACCACAAGGGCCAGGTGATGGGAACGAAGCTGCCAGCCTGGGGCTGAGTGTCGCTTTGCCGAGCAGGTGGGGACAGGGTGGGAGGGAGGAGGCCGTGTGGGAGGAGGTCTAAAAGAACCAGCTTCCTAAAAACGCTTAGGGTGACTTCGGAGTGGATCAGCATAGAATGTTCCTGACAGACTCAGACTCCGTAGCCAGACTCTCTGGTCTGACCCCATCCTACCCCAAGCCATGTGACTCTGGGCAAGTTGACATCTCACTTTCTGTGCCTCGGCTTCCCCGTGTAGAAGCGGGGTGATAACTGTCCACCCCTCCGGAGTGTGGGTAGTGTGGTCAGAGCAGGGCCTGGCCCGGGGGGCGCTCTCGGTCAGCGTCAGCTCCTGGCCGTCCCCCCGGCCAGCATCCCATCTTCACCACGCGTCCTCGGCCAGCTCAAGGGGCATCATGGCCTGTTGGAAAAGTTGAGTCAGAAGCTCTGGTTCGGACCTGGCTCTGCTGTTGGCCAGCTCGGGTCTGAGACAGGTGGTTTTATTTTCTGTGTCTGTCCAGCTGGGGGGCTGGGCAGTGTACTGCAGGCCGTCTTCTGGACACCAAGGCACACGCAGACAACGGCAGTGTCTGTGGGGCACGCTGGGTGAGTGGACCCCTAGCTCTGCCCTTGGGGCCGAGGGCATCTGTAGCCGGGAGGCCCTGGACTGGAGAATCACCGCTTCCTTCCAGGCCCCGAGCTGCCCTGATGACACAGGTCTGGGGCCGTCCGTGCCAGAGGAGTGGACAGTGGACTCGGTGGGCACAGGTATGGGTTCTGGTCCTGGCTGGTCAGTGCCTGATGTGGGTCTCGGGAACGTTCCTCAGGCTGTCTGGGCCTTGGGAGTTTGGACCAGACCATCTCCAAGGCCTCTTCCTGTTTCAGGATTCGTTAGCTTTGTGAGTGCAGGTTTCCCTGGAGATGGAGGTGGTCCCTGTCTCCAGGAATGGCCATCCTCCTTCTCTACCTCCTCCTGTGAGGCTCCACAGACTAGGGTGGAAACGTGGCCGTGTTGGGAGGTGGGGAGCTGGGGCTGGAAGGGCATGAACCGGGCCCTTCCTCTGAAGCCCCCTTCTCTGGCCTTTAGTTCAGGGTGCAGGGTAGAAGGGCTGTTATCACAGTTGCTCATTTTTCTCTCGAGAACATGTCTGCCCTGATATTTTGGTGCAGAAAATCCGGGCACAAGGACCTCCCTGATTGCTGGGGGCTGGGGGCGAACCTTGGCTTATCCCCTCCAGCGCCCGGCACAACCCGCGGGCAAGTCAGGAGGCCCTGGGACACAGGCCACCTCATCGCAGGCAGGGCCTCTGCAGACTGAAGAGGCTCTGGGCCCCTGCGTGGAGCTGCCGTCCCCTGCGTGCACGACACACACTGCCGTGCTCCTGGGCGTCCGGAGCCCCTGGCCACCTTCTGGCTCTTTGCAAGCAGAGAATAAGGAGGAAGAAAAAACAGACTCGAAATTTAAAGTTAAAAGATTGAAAATCCTATCTCCAGATGTCATTGAAACGTCTTCGAGTCGAGTCTCTGCCTTGAATCCCAGGGGGCCCCCCTCTCCCCCGCCAAGCTCTGTCGGGCCCCGGTGCGGGCCTCTGGGGGTGGCGAGCCCTGGCTGGAGCAGGCCTCAATCTTTCAAAGCAGCCCTGAGCACACATGAGGGAAAATGAAGTCCAGGGCAAATCTAAATAAATAAAAGAAGGGAAAAAAGTTTTAGAAACCTGTGTTTACTCTGGCACGCGCCTGGCCTCCACTGCATTTGACATATTAGGGAAAATGTTGGCGGGGCCCATTAGAAGCACTTAACAAGGCATATGTTCCTTTTCAGGATACAAGGGGCTTGGAATGTATTGTTTAAACAAGCTTCGATGAATCTTTGATTCCGTTTTGAAACATCTATCTGTGTATGTTTGTCTCACTGGTGCTTCCGTGGCATTAACTTCCTTAACTCCCTTCCCAGGCCATTTGAAATCATTATTTTACTGACTATTTTTGCCAACTGTGTGGCCCTAGCGATCTATATTCCCTTTCCAGAGGACGACTCCAACGCCACCAACTCCAACCTGGTAAGTGCACTGTTGCATCTGCATTTCCGAGTCGGCGGAGGCCTGAGCTTGGATCACGCGGATTCAAGCTGGAACGTGTTTGATGGTTCAAAAGCCAGCCGAGCTTGGATCCCGAGGGCTCTAGCTCTTTATTCAAATGGGCACCTGTCTTATGTCAGCCTGTTTTGACAGATACTGTTGCAGTCAGGTGGTTGTGAGCAGGGCGCACGTGAGTGTGAGCTCTGGGCGGCGGCCTGGGGGTGCTCAGCACACCTGCAGCCTTGCAGGGCAGGTGTTTGCGGGAGCGAGTGTGCCTTGTGGATCCTCCATCGTGTTTGTTTCCAGGGCCTTCGTTCCGCTGGTGACGTTTGCTCAGGTGACATGTGGGATCGGTGCACGGGAAGTAATTTCTAGGAAGCTTTTAGGAAAGTTTGCTTTTGCAGCCGAGATGTACTATTTAGTTAGAAAGGTTTTCGTTCTTGGGAAAGGCGGCTTTCCATCTGGTTGGTGGGGAGGCCGGTGCTGGCAGTGTCGGGTTAGAATGTGTCCATGGAAAAAGTGTGGAGGGTGTTTACTTTGGGCTGAGCGTGAAGTCATCACAAAGGCCTTTGCGCCGTCTGGGCATGGGAGGAGAGCCTTGGAATGCAGCTGGCAGAGCCGGACGCCCCAGGATGCCTCGGCTGCAGGCTTGGGGGGAAGCCCTGCCCCTCTCCTCTCCCCTACCAGGACACCAAAGCTTCTCACGTGACCCCCAAAAAGCACATCTTCCGCCGTCATTGGCTGCTTCCTCTGGTGACACGGGACTGTCTGGTGATAGTTTCTGGAAGAAGCAGGAGGGAACCGGGCCGCCTTCTGCTGTCACCGGCTTCTTGTGATGTCACGGGAGAGTCAGTTCTTCTGCTTTTTGGCCTTTGACATTTTTTTTTGGCCCCGTCAGGCAGTCCGTCCGATGCCCGTTTAGACTTCACGGCCGTCGCCTGGTTGTCACAGTGAGCCTGGGTTGCACGTGGGGTCAGGCTCCGGAGCCGGCCCTCAGGCCTAGTGATGACACGGCAACCAGAGCACCGGCCCAATCCACGCGGCCTGCTGAGGCGTGACCTTGTCTCTTAACAGGCAGGACCTCTTTGCTGTGTCAAAAGAAATACAAGAGGGGTGTCCCAAAGGGCCCCTAGCAAAGCAGGAGCCTCTTCCAGTGGTGCTACTTCTGCTCCGAGTGTCACCGCCCCCCCCCCCCCGGTCCTCCCCAGAACCCTGTGGCTGCGCACTTAGAAAAACAATCCGGGGCGTTTGGAAGCCAGTGATGCTTTGGGTCAGCTCTGGCCCAAGGCACCGAGGTGGAGGCTGTCATCTTAGCCCCAGAGACGGCCCCTCACCTCGAGTCCGGGAGGATGAGAAGGGCCACCAGGGGCTGTACAGGTGGGCGCGCTGGGTGACCGAGGGCTGCTGGTCCCACCCCTCCGGGCTGGAGAGCAGGGTGTCACTGGATGCCCTCCGGGCTGGAGGTGAGGGGCTGTGGTCTTTAAAACACCCTGCAGGTGATGGATGAGTTCTGAAACTAGGCGGGGGTGATGGTTGCACAACTCTGGACTTTTACTGGAGATCGCAGGTCACACGCTCACAACGGGCGGGTTTCCTGGTGCGTAAATTGTACCAGTAAAGCTGCTCTGAACGAAGGGTACAGTACCGGCAGCACCAGCCCAGGCCCGTCCAGGCTGCCCCGCTGGTCGCTCTAACGTCTTCCCCAATGAGGGCGAGGCCACACAGTGCGGGGAGGGCAATGGGGGGCAGTCAGGACTTGGGGGACCTCATACTAGGAATGCGGGCCGCACAGGAGAGCATGGGGGCTTGAAGGGGGTTCCAGTTGCTAAGGCAGCTGCCGCCTCTCTCAAGCCACGGGTTGGGCGGTAACAGTAAATTAAGGAAGCATGCTCGGAAGATGGAGGGTTTCCTCCGTCCTAAACACACACAGATACACACACACATACCTACACACACATATACACAGACACAGAGACACACATACATGTACACAGACACATATAGGCACGCACATATACACAGAAACAGAGACACACATATATGTACAAAGACACAGACACAGACACACACAGACACATATACACAGACACAGAGACACACATATACGCACACACACACAGACACACACATATACACAGACACAGAAACACACATGTGTGTACACACACATATACACAGAGACACATACACACATGTACACAGACGCACACACACAGAGACACATACAGACATACACAGACATATACAGACACACACACACGACACACACATATATACACAGATACAGGCACACACAGACACAGAGACACACACATGTACACAGACACACACATAGACACAGACACGCACACAAAAGCATACACGGACACACCCACAGATACACATATATACAGATACACAGATGCACTTGCCTCATTCTGCCAGCTCTGCCCCTGAACTTCCTCTGGTGGATGCATGGGTACATGCAAGTATAATATTTTAACTTTAATCTTTCTGAGGAAGGGTCTGCATTGCCTCTGCTGGGTCCGTTCTGCCCTCTCCTTGGCACCTTGCTCCCGTTCCCTGGGCTGGTGGCTTCGTCCTGGGGCCTCTCTAGGGCCACTGTGTTATGGGGCCGAGGGGACAGACTGCCCTTGGTGTGGTGCATCCAATGGCCATGCCCCTTCCTTCCAGGAGGGCCTTGGACTTGGGTCGTGCAGGCAGCAGTTACCCCAGCACGTGAGGTCCCCAGGTACAGGCGTCCCTGGTGGCTCCTGGAGCTGTGGGTTTGGGGACGCCCTGAAGATCTCAGGGCCCTTCTCGAGGGTGCCCCCGGTCTCACTGGTTCTTGTTTCCTCGGTGACACTCCTGTGTCTCGTCTTGGGATCTTTGGAACAGCCCCACCCAGAAGACTCCTCTGGGGTCTTTCAGACTTGACTGTGCCCTGACCTTTGCCCCTGGACCTCAGGAGCCACAGTCCAGCTCCCGTTCTGTGCATGCCACGAAGTCGTAGCTTCCCTGGGACATGGCGGGCCACCAACCGGACGGCCAAGGGTGTTAGAAACCCCCTCACACAAACAGCCAAGCAACACCCACGTTGGCTGACGGGCCAGGACCAACCAACACGAGTGTCGTGATCTGGACCTGCCCCTTCCTCCTCCTCATGGTGGCGTTTTCTGTGGTCAGAGGCCCCTTTGCAAAACTTTCACCAAAACTGTGGCTTTGGGACACAGCTATTCTTTAGTCTCTTGCTGCCTCTCTTCCCATTTCCCCTGTGCCTTCTAGCTTCTTTTCCCGCGTCTAGGGGAACTTCGTACCAGGGCTCTGTCCTGCCTGTCTCAGTTTCTGCTCTCTCCCTCGGTGAGCTCAGCTACTCCTGCAGCTTTTCATTCACTTTCTACGTAAATCGTTCCCAGACTTATGGCTCCAGCTCCAAGCTGTTTCCAAAGGCTTGGATCAGCATCTCCTACATGAGCGAGGCCCGTGGACCAGTGACTCCTGACCCCGCTTGGTTATTATAAAAGCCTGGAGAGCTTGAAATACACCGACTGCAACGTTTTGGAAGATCTGACTCAGATTTAGTAGTTCTGCGGCACGGCCCAGGAATATGCATTTTTAAAATTCCTTGTGGTGGGGGTGATGGGGGTCACGAGGCACCATCAGCTAGGAGAAAGACTTCAGGGGAAAGGTCACACTTAAGGGGCAGGGAATGAGGGGGACAGTTTGCGGCTACGTGAGGAGCCCGTGGAAGATGCAGGAGGAGACATTGGACAGGACAGGTGCGGGTCAGGACTCCCGGAGACAGTTCGCGCTGGAGGGAGGGGGAGGGGGGATGGGCAGAAGGAGCCCCGGGCCTGGCTCTGCACCTGCGGCAGGTGCAGAGGGAGAGGCCGGGCCTGTGCGGGGTGGGTGGATGGGGAGGGGCGAGAGTGGGAGAGAAACTGAGGAGACAGAGTCTTTGAAGGTCAAGGAACAGAGATCTAAACACATGGGCGGGGGGCTGGGCCGTGGTTCATCCTTGCCTTTCTGGCAGCTCAAGGCCGGCTGTGCAGAGAGCGGGCTCCGGGCTCTGGGTGGAGGAGGGGCCACCGGTCCTGTCTGCAGCCCCGGGGGCCCTGAAGCAGGGGGTGCAGGCGGCTCTTTGTTGAGCTTTGAGGACTGAGACACTCCTGCCAAAATGTTCTTGTCGTGCCAGAACGCGGCCCCCAAATCACGTAAGGGCCCCTGCAATGAGGCTTGAGGATTCTCCCGTGACTCTCATAGCTTTTTTAAAACAAGAAATTGTGGTTCCAGCGTCCTGCTCTGAGGAGGGGACGATGCTGCACCTACAGCAGAGGCCCTAGGACCTCAGTGCCTCCGGATCACCTGGGTGGGGGCTACAATGCAGAGTCCCAGGCCCCACCTGCGGAGCCCAGGCTGGGAGCCCAGCGGGGTGGGCACCCAGGAGTCGGTGTGTTTAATACGCTCCCCCTGGTGCGCCTGCTGCCGGGGATCGCAGGCTGCTCTTGGGGAAAAGCGACCAGCACGTTGGCTGTCCTGTGAGTGGGTCCCTGTCAGTCCTCTCCCCGGCTCTTTCTAGATCCAGACAGAGAGAGGGAACACATTGGCTCCCCAGAGGTTTCCCCTCCGTGGGGTTCAAGAATAATCTGTTTAGCAAAGACACTCGCAGTCAAGGAGGAGAAGGTCCCCTCATACTCCACGGGGCCACAGCCGCCTCCTGCTGGCTCACGGCTCCGTTCTCTCCATCCCGTTCCTGCTCCACTGGCTGAGTACAATCCCCGTTGTTTTCCTAGCACTTTACTTTCTCCTCTTTCCAGGAGATGAAAAGTGTTCCAGTATGGATTTTTTTTAAGTCTTTTTCTCATGATTTAAGTAAAAGTCTGGTTGTTTTATGCTCCATCTAACATACACTGTCGCACCCAAATCCATCAACTTTGTTATCTTTTCCTGGTGCTAGTGGAGCAGAGGGAAACGTGAACTGGCCCATGACACGACGGCTCTCGCTGCATCGTTCACAGTCTCGTTACTGGCAGGGCCCACCTGGCACGCAGAGCATCTGGTGTAAATCGCGCCGTGAACCCTCCTCTGGTAGCCGCTGCCCTGCCGGTAAATTGGATGATGTGTCTCGAGCTCTGGTGCCAGCAGGGCAGACTCATCGCGTATGGAAAACCCCAGCTGCCTGCAAACCCTGAAGTCCGCGCAGGCTGGGCTTGGGCTGGAATATTAAGAGAACATATTTGGCCTTTGACCTTGTGCAGAGAACAAGGCTGTGTACTTTCTGGAGCCAGAGCCAGGCTGTACCCGGAGGTGGGGGGAGGAGGAGAGGCCAGAGAAGGAGTCATGGGGGGCCGGGCGTGGGGTGCTGCAGGGGGCTCGTCAGAGGGGCCCCCCAAGTGCCGGGGAGAAGGCTGGGGTGTCGGGTTTCCCATTTAGGTTGTGAAATGGGGACAGCCGAGGCTGGGTGGGCGGGTCATGAGTTAAGGCCCGTGGGCCCTTAGAGCAGTGCCCACACAGGCTGCGTGCGCCGCCCTCCCGGAGAGCTTGCAGCCGGAAACCGGGGGCCTCCGTCCTGTCCTGGAGAGGTCACCCCGGGCCCTTCGGGAGAGCTTTTGTGGGCAAGGAGACCCAGAGGCTGTTGTTTCTGGACTCCTCGCCTGGGAGATGGACATCTGGGCTGCCCAGCCCCGTGGTCTCACTGCACAGGGGGGAGCAGAGAGGCCTCGTGGTTAGAGAAGGGGCCCCGAGGGACAGCCCTGGTGGCCTGAGGGGCCAACCCTCCCCCCCGCCCCCCCCACACAGAGTGACTGCGTCTGGAACAACCCTATGTCCCTCCCGGTCAGCTCAGGGGCCGGCCACGCCCGAGCCTCTGGGGTCCCTGTGGGGTCCCCTTCCAGGTCGTGCTGGGCTGAGGTCGACCCGAGGGTCCGCGTTTGGGGCGCCCGAGCCCCTGGATGGGTTGGGCCGAGTGCTTGGGGAGCAAGCAGGGGTGCGGGCTCTGGCCCTCGTCCTCCCGCCGTGAGCTGGGTGTTCCTTCATTGTGGGGTTCGCTCGAGGGTGAGACGAGTTACACTCACGGCAGACGAGAGTCGGGGCCGCTCTCGCGACCCCGCATCCCAGCCAGTCCCGCCAGGGCCGCGCGTGGGCCTCGGGAAGGTGCTTCACTGAGGGACCCCCCAGCCCCCACCGAGGGTCCACGGAGCGGCTCTGGGTGGGACGTGGGCGTAAGGTGTGACCTGTAAGCCATTCTCGGGCCGGGCTTGCGGGCGCTGGCCTGGGAGGCGAGGCCTGGACTGGGGGCCTCCCACCGGTCCCTGAACCTTTCTGTTTGTCACTCTTCCGGCAGGTGGGGCCTGGAAACCTGCCTAGTCATAATAATTACCTTTGCCGAGTGGCCACCAGGAGCCAGTGCTTTGCAAACACGGTTTCTAATCCCCACAAGAGTAAATGATCATATGTACTTACTTGTTTTCTTGAGGGTGGAGCATTCATCCCTGCCTCCCCTCCCCGCCGCCCCTATGCTGCCCTGGCCCCGGTGACTTTGGCCAGGCACATGCCAGGCTCTTGATAAATATTTGTTGAGTGAGTGGACGGGGGAGTGGACAGACCCAGCCAGATGGTGTCCCTTTAGTTCAGAGGAGCAAAGTGACTGGGGAGTGAGGGCCAAGTGTCACATGAACTCATGTGTGAGGGGGTGGTGGCCCCTGCCCTGTTCCCTGGAACGTCGTGCGGGGCTGCTGTGAGCATGGGATGGGGAGGGGAAGACACTTTGAAGATTAAACACCCTGCCTGGGTCGACATTAACTGGTATTTTTAAAAAAAGCAACTTGGTTCTGTTGCACAGTCAATTTGGTACACGCTTGCTGGGTAACCAGAGTTACACAGATGACGGTGCTGTGGAGCTTGAAGCCTCTAACTCAGAGATAATGGGCCCTGTTTATGCCTTTGCTCCACGTGCAGACACCCCAGTGCTGTGTGTGTCTTAGTCATTTGAGCATCACGAGGGCCCTACGAGACCTTCCTGTTGTCCCATTTCACAGACGAGGATACTGATGCTCAGAGAAGGGAGACGATGTGCCTGGAAACGCAGAAGCTGCGCTGTGGTTGCAGGCGTGTGTCCCTAACCGTCAGGCCACAGCTGCCTCGCGGTGTGCTCATGTACCAGGGCTCCCTGGACCGGGCAGGGGGTGCCACCTTTCCCCACCCCGTCACAGATGGCGCCTGCTTGGAACCACCCACAGCAGAGATTTGCCCCGAGGACCGGCGTCCTCAGAACAGAGGACGGGCAGCGTGGCAAGGCCCGTGCGGCGGCAGGGTGGCCGCACCGGGGACCAGGTGTCTCCGATGGGTGGGGGCTCCCCCTCCCAAAAGGTTTCAGAGGGAGAGGCACCGCCTGCTCCGCACTTGCCCCCGGACAGGGCTTTGAAGTCTAAGTATGTGTCGCCTCTGGTTCCATTTTATCCATTTGTTTTCATCTGGGGGGAAACGTTCCACATACACAACATATATACATTCACGCTCTGTGTCGTGGAACCCCTTTCCTGCACCAAGCTCCTTTTAATTTAAGTATATTGGAGGAAAGCCTTTCTCGGAGATCAAATCCAAATCTCTGGATCCTTTGAAGGACATTCCGAGCATGTTGCACCCTTTCTCGGGACGGTGCCGCCCTTAGACACCCCAAGCGTTGAGCCTGCTGTGAAGCCGTCGGGAGGGCGGAGGATGCTCCGGGTCCCAGAGCTGGGGTCTGGAGGGGCCCTGCGTGATTCCCAGGGACCCCGAGTGCTGCGGGTGCCTGGCGCTGGGTCAGCAGACGCTTCCAGTGTGTGTGGAGGGAGGAGAGAGTGGACTGAGCGGGTCACTGCAAACAAAGCGCGTTCGCGGTGATTTCTGCATCTGAGAACATAGATCTCGGCTTCTCGGGAGCCCTTCCCCTCTCTATTCCCTTTGTTCTTACTGGTTTCTGCGTGACTGAAGTTGTTAGGTCTGCCATCCAACTAGTAATAATAGTAACGTCCCCTCTGTACTGCAGACAGCGTTCGGAGTCAGTGTTAACTCGCCTGGTCCTCTCGATGCCCCGTGGAGACCCCGGGACTGTTAGAGCCGCTCCGTCTTAGAGAGGAGGAGAATGAGGCCCAGAGACGTGAATTAACTCGCCCCAGGCCGCACAGCTACGAGGCGGTGGAGCTGGGGTTCCAGCCCAGGTGTGTGGCTCCCGAGCCTTAAGGCCCTGCGGCCCCCCAAGGCCTACATCCAGCGTGTGTGTGACAGACGTGGGGTCTCTTCACCAGTGACCCCAGGGGTGTTGTGTCTGTGGGTCGCGGGGGGGGCAGCCCTGGGCCGTCCAGGACGCGCGGGAGGTGGGAAGCAGGGGCTGCGATGCCCGCAGCACAGGGAGGTGTGACGGGGCCGCGCTGCGGTCACCGGCCCGCATCCCGGCTCCATCGCAAGCAGGCTTGTCGCTCTGCTTTCCGGCCTCAAGGCTTCTCGGCTGTGAACCAAAGGTGGTACCTCTCACAGCGCAGTGGGGGCTGGGCCCAGAGGAGAAGCTGGAAATGCCAGCAGCCACGGGTGGAGCTGAGTCCTCACGGTGACGGTCGCCCCTGTTGTCATGGGAACAGACAGATACGCTCTGCCTCGCACATTGGCCCCTTTCCTGGCATCTTCTCCTGTGAACTTTCCCTCGGCCTCCTCTCAAGGTGGCGTAGGGATGCTAGCGAGCTCAGAGCCACGCTCCAGGTTTAGTTCCTGCCCTTTCCAGACTGGATGCAGCAGGGCGGCCACAGCCTGCGGAGCCGAGAGTGGCAGGAGGGGGGACCCTCCCCACGCGTGGGACCCCTCGTGGGCCACTGGTCCGGGTCCCCGGCGCGGCAGGGGCGGCTGCAGGGATCCCTGTGCCTGGCCCTGCCTCCCGCCCGGCCTCCTCAAACACACGGAACCATCGCGAACGCGGGCTTCTCCGTCCACGCTCTGGGCCCGTGGGCAGGGTCAGAACGGGCCCATCTCTGAGTCCTTGGGAGCAGGGTGAGGCCTGGAGAGTAAGGGGTAGGGTTAGGCCTGGCCACAGGGGCCGGAGGGGCTGCACGGGCTTCTGCAGATCCTTTCAGGGGCTGGACTCACCCCGGTCAGGCCCTGCGGGCGCTGGTGGGACGGGTGGGCCTTACGGAGAAAGGCGAGGGGGCCAGAGGTGGCTCCCGGTCCACCCCCGTCCCCTGCCAGGCCACCCAAGAGCAGGTGAACGAGAGGCCCGCACAGGCTGGCGGGGGCGGGGGATAATCAGTGCGCAAAATTGTTGCTAGGAATCCACCACAAAGAAGGAGAATCAGGGCCACCCTTGGTGTCCCCCGTGCTCCTCTCAGATGGCATACTGGGGGGAACTTTAGAGGACTTTGGGGAGAAGAGTTTTTTTTTTGTTTTTTGTTTTTGCGGTACGCGGGCCTCTCACTGCTGTGGCCTCTCCCGTTGCGGAGCACGCGCAGGCTCAGCGGCCATGGCTCACGGGCCCAGCCGCTCCGCGGCATGTGGGATCTTCCCGGACCGGGACACGAACCCGCGTCCCCTGCATCGGCAGGCGGATTTCCAACCACTGCGCCACCAGGGAAGCCCAGGGGAGAAGAGTTTAACGCGGGGTTCCTGGCTTTTGCGGGTGTGAGGCCGACTAGTTATGCCCGAGGGGATGCTTGTCCCAAACTTACTCTGACTTCCCATCCCCCCGCCCCTCCTCCAGCAGGATGTGCTACTTATATGCTGCAAGTGTGTCTTCGCTTTAAAGTTGCCTGAAGACATCTGACTGTAAATCTGTAATCGCTGGTGTGGTAGTGTTTGAGGATGATGGCCGTGGTGAGCTGGTGGGCCGGTCCACCCAAACGCAGATGAGCTGAGGCCTGCGGTCGCCCGTGGTCAGCGCCGGGTGGTCAGCGCCGGCTGGGCTCACGAGGCAGAAACGTTCATGCACAAGTGTAGGGAAAGCGGAGCTAAGACGTCGGGGAAAGTGCGGGGCTAAATGTAGGATTCTGAGATTCTAGTATGATTAGTGAAGGCCCTAGAGGCAGTGATTCGTGTGAACTGGAGGGTGGAAAAATGATAGAAAAGGTTTTCCTGGGAGAAGTTGCTCTCGAGTGAAGCCCAAAGCCTGCGGGGGAATTGGCTAGACCTACGGTCGGAGTAACGAGATCCCGGGTCGGAACAACAGCAGTAGGATTCCTTGCAGAAGGTACGGCTTTGACATATAAACATGGGTTCCCAAAGGTCAGTCTAAGACCGTCCTTGGCGTGATCAGCATTCGTTCCCCAACAGTTCCTTACTGGGCACCTGCTGCGTGTAAGACGCAGCTGTGCTTAAGACAGACGCCCTCCAGAGGCATCATTCTAAGGGCGAGAGGTACTGGCGTCTAATTAAAAAATGAATTGTTCGGTTATAATTGGCCTCTAAAATATTTATGTTCGGGTGTGACTACGTTTGTTTTAAGTAAATATTTTGCTAACGCTACTGAAAGAACAAAACCCAAACTTAGGATCACTCGATTGTGTGGAAGGGGGGAGCTGTATCATAGAGCCTCTTAAACTGTGATGAAAAAATGTTTTCGGGTCGATGGTGGGATTGGTAATCCTGCCGAAGCGGCCCCTAGATGATGAAACTTGAGGCTTGCTGAATCAAAGGGCTTAAGAGTGAGGAGAAAGGGTTAGATGTGGCCACTTGAAGGAAGGTCACACCGGTCCTCAGGTACAAGGAGAGGATTCTGGGAGGACAGAACTGGGCTGACTGCCCACCTCTCTGCCACTTTGTGAGGTCTGTTCAGCAGGAAACTCAATTATACACAAAGGTTCCTGCGTTTAAAGTGTGTTTTCCTGTCGGGAAGATGCAGCCTGATGTCATTTCTTGCCTCTCAGGACGATTTGAAATCCTCAGTTGCCAAAGTCCTCTTTTTCTCCCTGTAGCCCCCATTTTTAGTAAAGCTTGTTCATTTTGGTAAAAAAAAATTTTTTATAGTCATTTTTATCCTTCGGGAATCAGGAGGGTTTTCTGCGTGAATAATTTTTTTTCTTTTCCTTTTCTCCAATGTAGGCATCTTGGGTTTGGCCTCTTGGAGAGAAATAATAAAATTCTTTGTTTACTCTGGTGGCCTTTGCTTATGTTAGAGCTGTTTTATCTCAGACATTTGTGATTCTATAAATCAAATCAGCTTTTCTTAAACGTGCGGATCCCTTAGATTCGACCGACATCTCTTGGTTACGTTTCCAGTGACAACGCACCTTGTACTGTCGGTTTATTCATTTTTTTGCACGTTCATTTATTGTTTTATCCTTTGCTCACTCAACTACCATCTGTGGACACGCCAGGCAACGGGCAGGGGCCTCGGGTCACGGAGCCGTTGTGGGGAGTCGCTGGGTGGGCTTCGTGGCTATAAACACCCAGTGTTGCAGAGCATGGGGTTTGGACGCAGCTGTGGGTTTCCCTGCGATTGTGTTTCTTGCCTGGATTTTCCCAGTGGGCCCTGCCCGGTGGCCCCGTGCCTGGAGCAGCTGCCAGTGGGGACCAGACGCGCTGCCCTTGCAGCTTCCCAGCCTCCCGAGCCACGGTTTCCACTTGCTACTCGGCGAGAACTGTGCTGAACTTATGGGTGGGCTTCCCGAGAGGAGCATCGTCTCATCGGAGAGGATGCTTCTAGAAGCCCTTTGAAAACCGTGAGGCCTTATTCAGATGGAAGGTGTCATTGTTTTGATTACCCGGTGCCTCTGAATTCTGCCGTCGGCTGGTGACAAAGGAGAGAGGGTGTGCAGTCACCCCGAGGCTCTGTCACTGCTCGGGTACCATGGGTGTGCGGACCGGGGACCAGGCGGAGCAGGGAAGGCCGAGCAGGGCCCCCGCCCTTGAGGGGTTTAGGATCTGATTCAGGGGACTCCACGAGAGCATCACATAAAGCCATGAGAGGTGGGGGTCGGGGTGCTTCAGAGCCTCTCCAGCCCTTTCTTGCTCCAAAATTCTAGTCATTGTCAGGAATCGTCAGAATCAGAATCACCTTGTTGCGATCATCGTTAGTAAAATAAGTGTTTGCTAAGTAGCTGTGTCAGGCAGGGGGCGCGGGGGCTGGTGGGGAGGCAGGATTTCGTGCGAAAAGATAACCAAGGGCACAGGATCCCTTACCCAGGGTGGAGGTCGTTGGGAAGGGCAGGGTCCAGACAGACGCAGAGCCGTCTGGAAAGCCCTTCCACGTTTCTGCTCATTGATGGGGTTTAATTATCCGTTGTCCCATCAAGCTTGAAGAGATGGCTTTCTGCTCTCAACCCCGCGTCTTGTTTACCTGCTGGTGGGGAGAGCATCACGAGACCCCATCCTGTCCCCCTCGTCCCCGTTGCCTCCTTTTTCAGAGGCGTTTTGTGGTGATTTGCATGTGACTTTTCAGGCCCTGAATCTTTCACGGTAAAGGTCTAAGGGTTCACGGGACCCACGTAGGGCCAGGTGTTGGGAGACGCGGGGGGCGGGGGGAGGGCGACCAGAGTTCACCCAGACGTGGGCAGAGGGCAGACGGGTCCCCTGGGACCAAGGCACATTCATGTCACTGGAGGTCCCGTCAGCACACCCACCCCGTCTTCCCGTCTCCACGTCGACACGATTCAGTCTTAAGAACCAGGATGGCATCTGGGGAAACAAGCACAGGTCATGGAGACAGGGTGGCCCCAAAGACGCTGAGATCCTCTTGCTTAGTGTTTCAGAAGCTCCAAAGGAATTGAGCCGTTTAGGCTAAATTTCTGAAGAGGGGGCCGACCAGAGAGGAGGGGCAGATGGCAGCAGGGTGCCGCAGGGGAGAAGGTAAAGGTAAACCTGCCGTCGCCTGGCTCCTTCCAGGTGGTGCCTCCGTCCCGCGTGAAGTGCATCTGACGTGAGGCTTACCGGCAGCTTCCTCGGGTAACCTTGGGGCGTGAAATGCCAAATCCGGCACAGCAGACCCTTGGCTTTATTGTATTGGTGTCGGGGCTTCACCAAAGTTATGTGCTATTAAACGCTTCCTGGGGACGGTTGCTTCTTTGTGGCGAGTGTTAGATCATTTCCATTGACTCGTCGTGGAGAGAAGGCCGGAAGGTGAGATGGTGGAGGGAAAAGTGGAAGGAGGCTCAGGATTCCCGGGAGGAGCGGGGGCGGGGGCAGAGAGAGGAGAGAAAGCACGTCTCTGGACAGAGGAATCTAGAAGGAAATCATGAAAGCACCGTGGCCAGATTGGCAGGAGACAAGATGTGAATTACAAAGTGAAGGGAGACTTCCGCTGCCTTCCCAGGACTTTGGGGGATGTCTTTGGGTAATTAAACAGGCAGCAGGTTTTCTCCCAGGAGAATCATTTTGAAAAATTCACCCTGAGCACACAGGTTTCTGTGTTCTTGACTCCCAGTCCTTGGATTACCAGTATCGGTCATGCGGGGCCCCCTTGGAAAGCGACGTGCCGTCAGCACATCTGGGAACAGTTTGGAGGATGCTGGATGTGGGGATACATTTGTGCAACTTCTGGGGCTTTTTTATTGTTTGTGTGTTCACACGTGCGTGCGCACACACACACACTTATATAAAACCTGTCAAATCTTTCAAAACCCTCTGAAGGAATTAGCATTATAAAATCTTAAAGGAGTCTCTGAAGGGCCTTTAGAGCAGCAAGGGAGCAGGGAAACAGCCCACATACATCACTTTGCAGATGACCTGAGAAGTCTCGGGTAAATCCCTCGTGAAACGAACTCCCTCCTGCCTGACAGCCTCTTTGGAAGCATCAGCTCTGCCTTCATATTAAAATATTCCATCGAAAGGACCTGCCATGGAGACACTGATCCTGCTTATGGGCAAGGAGTGCCGGAACGCGAGTGTCTTCCAGCCGCTGCTCATGTGTTGACTCCGCCGTTCCCACTGGCGTGTTTAACCAGAGTCTCCGCTGCCCAGGGCTCTGGTATTACTGTCCCTGCATCCTGAGCCACATCTTCCTTTAATCAGACTGATAACGGCCACCACTCTTATAATTCTGGAGCAGGTGACCCATGCCAGGAACCCTAACCGTGACAGCGAGTCCACAACTCTGCAGTTTCCAGCTCTAGTTTGCAAACAGGGAAGCAGGTTTAGAGGTGAGGTGACATAGCCAGGGCCACACAGGGAGGATGCGGGGGTTTGAACTACGCTCCGTGTGACTCTGAGTGCTCATTCTTTCCAGTGTGCTGAGTGATTGCCCCCACGTCCACCCCAGATATGTCCCTAAAGGGGCCCAAGGAGAAGAGGGCGTGTGTTTCTGAGCCCAGCAGTGAGGCTCCCCTCCCTCGGCCCTTGGGGGCCCCCCATCTGGACCAACCCTGAAATTTGCTCTTGGCCTTTCCAGGGGAGATACCACAGGGGACTGGCTTTTTCCCGGGTTCTCTGGGCAATGATGCCTTGCATCTGGGAAGATGTGTTCTTGGCGGCCACCTGAGCGCGGCAGAAATCTTGCCAGGTGTCATTTGGGCCTTACTCGGAATAAACTTGGAAAGTGATGAGTTTGCTGGACCCAAAGGGTGTTTGAATGTCTGAGACCGAGGAAGAAAGGGCAGCTCTGACCCGTCTTGGTACCGTGTGCTTTGTTCTCCCTTTGGAAATGCTCGGATAAACGCACGTGTTCAGATGCCTGCCGGGCCGGTACGCATCCGTTCCAGGCTCCCAGCCAAAGAGAGGAGAGACAGGCCTGGCGAACAGCACGGAACGTCACAGTCCTTTCTCTTGGACGCACTTAAAAAGCCCGCGACCCATTTAACGTTTCCATCGCAAGAGTTACCTCTGCTGACGGTGTTTGGAAAGCAGGCGTCTAGGAAAAGCCCAGCTGTAGGAATCTTCTAGGAGCAGAGAGTAGGCTGCTGCCTTTTCTGGTTTTCAACAATCCCTTAATTTTCCTGACCGTTTATGAACTGTCCACCACAGCAGAAAGTTTCTGAGATCAGGACTGCTCTGGGGGAAGAGACAGTGGCCTGAGATGCCCAGGGAGAGGCTGGCATCAGCTGAGGGCAGCAGGCGGGGCCTAGACGTGGGAGCCCAGCCCCACAGGGTGTGTGTGGGTCCAGGCTGGGGCAGACCCCAGAACAGGGGCACGTGGGTACTGCCAGTGGCTCAGGGATCCCGAGAGCAGGCAGCGTTGAAGGAACCAGCCCAGCCTTATGCGTCACAGAGGCCAGGGGGAGGATCCAGGCTGCGGGGGCGTCTGGGCCACAGAGACCACATGGCAGGAGCAGGGACCCAGCAAGGAGGATGGGCAGCAGAGAGCTGTGGTGACGGAATCTGGCCGGAGGGAGAGAAATGAGCCAGCAGCCTCTGCGTCAGCCAGGGGGGGCCCCATGTGGCAGGGGGGCTGGTGGTCAGCCCTGGGTGTGGCTGCCTGGAGCTTGCAGGTTGAGTCAGAGTCCGGGTGCAGTGTAAGAGTGAAGCCGAGCAGGGCGGGGGGTTGACCCGGGTCTCCAGAGGAGCCCCTGCTTGGAAGCAGATGCGTTAATGGTCACTGACGGACCGCAGGACTCAAGGAGTAAGAGTGTCCCCTCCCCCAACCCCCAGCCCCCTGGGGTCCGAGCAGAGGATGAGGAGGAAGAGCCTGTTTCCATGGTGACGTCCACGCTGGGCTCCCAGGCCACAGGGCGGCCGTGGTGACAGTCACGCATTCCCCTCCTCTAGAAAGTTCGGTGGCTTTAAAATAGGTAAGGCTCACGTCATTGCCTCTGTGGGTTCTGACGGAAAGGCGTTTGGTGGAGGACGTGTGTGGGGCCACGTGCCGTGAAGGCTTATTTATGTTGGTATTTTAAAGACAGTGGCACAGGGCTTCCCCGGTGGCGCCGTGGTTGAGAGTCCGCCTGCCGATGCGGGGGACGCGGGTTCGTGCCCCGGTCCGGGAAGATCCCACGTGCCGCGGAGCGGCTGGGCCCGTGAGCCATGGCCTCTGAGCCTGAGCGTCCGGAGCCTGTGCTCTGCAACGGGAGAGGCCGCAACAGTGAGAGGCCCGCGTGCCGCAAAAAAAAAAAAAAAAAAAAAAGTTTCACCGGCAAGTTTGGGTTTTCAGTTTGCTTCTGCTTCTCTCCTTCTCACGGGGGACTGTCTCTACGCTCCTGTTTCCTTGATCTCTTCACAATGACTTTCATTGCCGACGGTGTACTTTGAGTTCGCCTCTTGGGAGGGTGACGTGGGAGCTGCACTGGTAAATGTTCCCCCTGGCAGGTGCCGAGGGCCTGAGGCCGCCGCGCCTTGGGGTCCCGCGAGCATCCTTTGTGTTGGTGTGCCTCTCACGCTTGAGTGCACTGTTGGTCTGTCTTGGATGGCTGTGTGGAGGGGTGAGTAACCGTCACGGATTCCATTGGGTTCCACTGGGCTCGTGGGCTTTGTTCAGAGCAGACTCTACCGGTCGTGCGGGAGGAATAGAGGTTTATGGATCACTGGAGCTAAAAGAAAACTGGAAGGTCATCAACTTGAATTCCCTGACTTTGTAAGGAAACTGAAGCTAAGTAAGATTTTGCTCAGGTCTAAGTAACATTGGAGTCACCTGTGCTATAGCCAGTGTTCTGTGTGCACACTCCTGGCTGGCCGGTGGTGGCCAGGAAGCGGGTTTGGGGGTGGCCGGGACGGGGGCCGACCGCAGGGCCGTGTCTGCAGACTGAGCTGTGCTCGCCACTCATGGGTGGTCACGCAGGTTTGAGTAGCAGCAGCAAAACCAGACTTTCCCTATTCAGAAGCAGCTCTGGGTAGAGGAGTCCCCGGCTTTGGACTCTGCTCCCATCACATCCCTTTCGGGGTCCGGGTCGGGGTCTGGCCGGGAGGCCCGTACATCCCAGCTCTCATCAGGGTGACAGGTGGGCCGGGCTCAGAGCCGGTTTGCAGAAACGTCTCAGTGAAGAAGGGAGATTTATACCTTGTCTTGGCCTCCTTCATGGTGAGGGGGCTGCAGGAAGGTGGGGGTGACACCAGCCCACTGAGGAGGACACATTAGGCTCGTTCCCTCCACCCCACATACGTCGGCCGGGGACCCCCGGGCATCTGTCCTCACTCGTGGTGGCTGAGCCAGAGCACAGGCAGAGGCCGTTTCAGCAGCTCGTTACCTCCATGTGTCCCGCACTCGTGTCTCCTTGAGGGCCCGATCCGCCCAGTGGACCACGGACCACCAGCCTCTCTGGGCGGCTCCTAAGCCCTCATGTTTCTAGTTGGAGCTCAGTGTCTTGTCTCAAATTGAGTGATGGTCCCTGAGCTTGAGAACATCATCGGAGGCTCTGTCCCCTTTCAGCCTCCTCCCCATCGACCATGTGTGCATATGGTGAGGGCTGTTCGTACAAGAGAGGGAGGGCGTGCCTGATGACAGATGACTGCTGTCACCCGGTATCTGTTTTCCCATCGTCCATTGCCGGCGTCTTCGGCTGGCTCAGGATGGCCGGGAGTCCAGGGCCCAGCCTCCCTCGTGGTTAGTGGGGGGCAGTGGTGGCTAATTTCTGGCGACCGGGGTGCCAGCGGAAGTGGGTGTGCCCGCCCCTCCCTGCCCACCTTCCTGCAGGGTTGAACACAGCCCTGGCAATGAGACACTTTGGGTACTGCTGGCCAAAGCATCGCCTTGAGGGTGGGGTGACCATGAGAGGTGCCTGGGCGCCGGCGCTGGTGGGCACGGGGCTGTCACTCCGACCTCCCCCCAACCTCCCCCCTCTCCCCTGGGAGCTGATAAACCACTCACGAGGTTATTTTGGTCTCTGTCACTACGGTGCAATTTATACCTCAGGTTATTCCTTGCTTCTTGGGAACTTTGGCTCTAAATAAAACAAAAGATAGCGGTTGGATAAGAAGGCCAAGGTCAGGTGACGTGAAAAGCTGCTCGCCAGAACCCGGGAGCGGAGGAAGCACGAAGTTTCTCCCTTCTCTTGCGTCCCAGCTCCCATGTGGGACCCGTGTGCCTCTAGGGGAGGGCGGTCAGTCCTGCTGGCGCTGGGTCCCACGGCCCTTCGTGTTGGGTGATTTGAGCGCTGTCATCCGCCCGGATTCTCCCAGCGCTGGGAAGTGTGACCGATTAACCCCGGGAGGAAGATGAAGGCGCAAGGGGTCAGTTCCGGAAAAACCAGTTTGGGGGTCCGGCCACCTAGCCTGGTCAACGTGGCCCAGACCAGCAGAGCAAAGGGCAGAAGCAGCCTCATTCCTCGTCTAACTTTCATCGTAAGTTTTCACGTCTGGTGCGTCATTGGAGCGCTCGGCCCCCTTTCACCCGGCCTGTGTCTGTTGGTCCTGAGACAGCCTTTGGCCATTTGCCTGACGGACGGGCCCTTAGTCCTAAGAGTCACGAACACCGGCATCGTGGTGGAGAAGCGCTCTGCTCGCGTTCGTCTCCGTTGCAGCTTGGAGGCTCCTTTTAAAGAAATTGTGGTGAAACATGCCCAACGTAAAATTTACCATTTTACCCCTTTTGCAGCGTACGTACGGTTTGGGGGCTGTAAGCACGTCCACACTGTCATGTAACGCTCACCACCGTCATCCCCGGGACTTTGTCACCTTCCCAGAAGGAGCCTCTGTGCCCCGTGAGCACTCATTGCCCCCACCTCCCCTTAGGCCTGGCCCCCACCCTCCTGCTGCCCGTCTCTGACTCTGGCTCCTCTGGTCCCTCCCCATGGAATCGCGCGGTGTTCTTCCGTGGCTGGAGGCCCCTCGCCTAGAGTGGGAGAAGGTGGGTGGGCTCCGTGCCAGGAAGGACCAGGGACTGGGTTCTCTGGGGATGTGAAGACTCCAAGCTGTGACTCTGCGCCTCCCTCCGGGGCAGGGCGGGGCGGCAGCCCTGTGCTGGAGTGCCCTCCCCCATCTCATCCTCCCATTTCCCTTCTGGGACGGGGGGGGGGGGGGGGGGGGGGGAGGGCCTGGTGCGCGCCTTCTTCGCGTGCAGGCGTGGTCCATGAGTAAGACGGTTGGAACATGCTTGGCAAAACACGAGCTATTCACTATCTCAGAAGAGCTGACTGATCACGGGGTCCCTCCGAGGTCCACAAGCTCAGCCGCCCTCTCAGCATCCTGGACGGTCCCTGCCTCCCCAAATGCTGGGTGGAAGTCCTTTTAAATTCAAGAAAAAAGGAAGACTCTGCCTTTCCCCCAGGGATGCTCCTGAGGCCTCTTCTCTGGCCAGGGACGTTTCCCACGTAAAACCCCACAACAGGCCTCCCCAGAGGGCTTTCCTGTAGATTCTCCGTTTGGGAATCTTGGTTCTTCCTGACAACTGGAGGCTTAGCTGTGACAGGCCCGACCGAACAGACCAAACAGCCAAGCAGTCCTCCTGGCAGAGGCTGCGACTGGGGGCCGGAGACGGGGGTGGACGGGGCGGGGGTGCAGGACATGTCTCGGGGACACCGGCCACATCGGGGCAGCGAGGAGTTGGTGGGGGGGGGTCAGCATGGCCGTGACAGACTCCAGGAAGGACACAGATTTCCCAGCCGGGAGCCCGGGTTTGGGTCTGGAGTTCGCATTTCCTGTTACAGCTGCAATGCCCTGGGATCCGCCAGGCACAGGGGACCGTGGGCAGGGGTCACAGAGGGTCCCCTGGGCTCACAGGCAGGAGAAGTGGAAGCCGGCAGACCCCGCTCCCTGGGGCCTCCGTTCCCCTCACCCCGAGGGCGGGGTGTCTCATCCAGAGTCTAGCTCAGTCTGTGCTCTTTCCTCGCGGGAGAGTTTGCTTTGCAGTTATTCATTAATCCGTAAAGATGTGTTTTATGCGCTCTCCCGAGTAGATGTGATGTTTTATAAAAATAGAATAAAGCGATTTGGTAATGAGGGGAAAACACAGTAGTTTAGAAATTGTGATTGAATGCTCTCTTCCCAAACCACGCTAAAATCACGGTGAAGGAATCTTTAAAAAATGCATAAACCACAGAGATAAAATGAATGGAAAAGAAGACAACAGCAACCATATATGTGTGTGTATACATACACGTGTATATTTGAGGGCTAGGTTCTCGTTTGTTCACTTTTTGTGTTTGAAATATTCTTTGATGACATATTGGGCCTGGGAGTCTTTGCCATGGTCCTTAACAGCCATACGGCTGAGCCCAGCCCTGCATGTTATGGGGCTTTGCCTCTTTGAAGATTTTGCAGAGGCTTCCCTGGTCCTCTAGTTTCCGTTATGTTTTCCAGCCCCAGTGAAGTTGATGGTGATCAACACACAGACCCTTGACCAGGTCTTTCTCCATGGACGCATCACAGTTGTATGTGATCGCACACGCATTGGCTAAGCTTGGCTCTGGAAGGTGAGGGCATCTTCGGCGCCTCTTTTAAAGCAGTGTTAATGTCGACAGCACCCTAGAACCAAAGCCTTCCTGGACCACGGTGGCGGGTTAAGGTTGGAGCTGAATCCAGAGCTCACCGGAGAGACCCTGCCTCTGTGCAACCCAGCGGCACCAGGCAGAGATGGGGGGAGGGTTGTCCTCTGTTGAAGACCAAGGGGGTGCTCTCTGGATGGGGGCATGGCTGGCACAACCCAGAGCAGGATGGCGGGGGGACGACGGGGCTGAGACGCCCCAGCTGTCTTCCCACTTGTTCTCACAGCACAGCCCCTAGGCCTGTACTCTCTAGGCTGGAGATCTGAACATCCCCCAGCATCCTTCAGGCTGGCAGAGCAGACTAGCCTGGGGAAGAAAGCGCTGAGGACATGTCAGAGTCCACCCAGCAGAACAACTCAGCTGCAGCCCCTCTAGCTGACAAGTCCCACTCAGTACTCCTATCAGTTTTCTGTTGTTTCGCTCTTAAATATGATCAGTCAATGAAGGACACCCAACTATTTGAGGAAGTCCCTTAAAATGAAAATAGAAACCAAAACAAACAAGGATGCGTATTTAAAACAGAATATGAAAGAAGAAACCTTAAAGAAAACCTCAAACCACCACCACCAACATTCTTTTCTGTCTTTAAAGAGATGAGAGAAGAGAAGATAATAATTCCCTGAAACGGAAACTGATTTCTGTGAAAAAGGAACATTCAAGAAACAAAAAGGAATTCTTGGAAATTAAAGATGTTGTAGCTGAGGGCTATGAATCATTGGAAAACAAAATTAATGAATCACCAGGAAAGCAGGGCAAAAAATTAGAGCTGGAAATTAGGAGGAAAAAAAATATGACAATGAGACAACCAGTCCAGGAAGTCCAGCATCTAAATGCTGGGGGTTCCAGAAAGAGATAAGTGAATAAACAGCGGCAGGTAACCCTCATGGAGGCAGTTCCAGGACCCTTCCTACAACTAAAGGGCAGTAGTTTCCAGGCCGCAGGGCTCACGGAGTGCCCACATGAATGGGCACAACACTGTGAACATTTCAGAAAAGTGGGGACAGTTGGACAATCTTAAAAGTTTCTGGAGAGAAAAAAATATATTACAAAGGATCAGGAATCAGCCTGGCTTCAGGTATTTTAACATGAGAAGCAAGAAGGCTGGAGCAGTGCCCTCAAAATTCTGAAGGAACAGGATTTCCAGTTGGGAATTTTATACCCAGCCAAACTATCACTCAAGCAACAAGTAGAACAGAGACATTTTCAGATGAGTAAAAAAATCTCAACAATAACAACAACAAAAACAACTAAAAGGAAAACCCCAAACCAAAACCAAGTTAGCTCCCATGCAGGGAAGCTACCAGAGGAAGTTCTCCACCATGAGGCGGGAGCAAACCAAGGGAAATGTAGGATTTAGGAAACACAGGATCCAGCACAGGAGAAAGGCAAAGAGCATCTATGAAAGGGGACCCTTTCCAATCGTCATGATGCAGAATAGGACGCTGACCCCAGTTAAATTACGATGTTATTGAGGAGGCTGGGGGAGGGTGAGAGAGGTAAATCCTCACTTCCCATGGTGGGAAAGAAGGTAAAACTTGGTAAGAAGTTATATATAAGCCTGTGATTTAAAAACATGGAATTAACCACCCAATATACAGCTAAAGAATTGAAAGTATTTGTTAGGGAGGAGGAAACGGGGCAGTCAGGAAGAGAACTGTGCATTTGTTTGCCTTTGTTTTGCCGTGAGCCTCTGAGAACTATTTGGCTTGTTAAACTATGTGGATGTATAAGAGATGAAAATGAAAACTGGAAGAACGTACCAGTTTATTGCTGAGAGGTGGCAATCTCCTTCGGAATTATTTCACATAAAGCGAGAGTCCTGTATTGCTCATTCATTTACTTAGCACATCTCTTCTTGATCCTCTGTCACATGCCAGGTGTGGGGGCAATTTCTTTTTTCAGAGTTTGTCCCTCTTTTTCACTGCTCTGGTCTGGACCCTCCTGCGGGTGGCCCGTCCCATCCCCTCTCTCCCTGGATCTTGCAGGGTGAGGCTGGGCTCCGACGTGGTGTCGGGAGGGTCAGGCGTGCCTCCTTCATGCTCTGGAACGGCGGGTTGGCGGGGTGATGCGTTTTGCTTTTTCTTCCCAAGGGAAGAAGCAGGCCCCAGCCACAGACTCCTGGGCGTCCCGTCTGCGGTATGTTTGTTGCGCAATATTTAGCTTCCTGTCTCCCCAGAATGCCCCTCAGCTCAGGCAGGGCGGGGCCGGTAGGGAAGGCCCGCTGCAGCCCACATGGGCCCGATATTTACACGTTTGCTACCTGGAATCTAATTAGTTTGGACTCAATTCTTTGAGTCTGGAATTTAAGGAAAGCACAAATGCCTCTGAGAGGAAAAGTACCCTGAGCTACTCTCACGGTCATCTCCAGCCTGGCGCCCTCACTCTCTCACGTCTCATAAAGGGCATAATGGTGGCTCTTGTTAATACTTCAAAACACCTAATGGAAACTGCCCATTATTCCAGATAAGGCTATAAAGGGTCACTAAAATGTCGGGGGTCTGTGCTCTCAGCGGCCAGAGCCTGTGCCGACTCGGTGCAGCTGTTCCATGTTGATGAGACTCCCGGGTTCGTGGCCGTCTGTCTCTGATCAGTTCAGGACTCTGGGAGGGGAGATCAGAGTTACCAGCGCCACGTATCTGGTTGACAAAACCTTGGCAAAGGCATTGCCGGGTGGTGGGATGTGAGAGGGGTCTTTGGGAGAGAAGAGCTGGGGGCACCGTGTGCTCCCTCCTGCCCGGGATTTGTGGCTGGTGGGACCGAGGGCAGAGGAGGGGCATGGGGCCAAGGGCCCCGCAGGTCTGCCTCACCACTGGCTGGGGGCGGCCTGAGGGGCCCGAGTGTCATCTCACCCTGCCGTTCAGACCCCGTCACACGGCCTCGTGGCAGCAGAGATGCATGCTCCAAGGAGGCGGCCGAGGCCAGAGAGGACAGGAGCCTCACGATGTGAAAAATGACGGAGACGGTGGCCTACTTCTCGCCCAGTACGAGTCCTGGCACCTTCTGTGCGCAGCCAGGTGCTGGGCGGGGCGGGGGGTGGCCAAGGATGCTGTTGGCAAGCGAAGGCTGTGCTGGGGCCTCCTGCGGTTCTGGCTTCTGAGCCCAGACTAGAGAAACCCCTCTGGAGACTGCGTGAAGCTTGGCTGGTCGGTTTCCTGGTTGGTGACTCAGGGGTGGAAATGGTTTGGGGATTTTTGTTCTTGTTTTGTTTTCTTTGGAATCAGGCGCTGTGTAAACACGCTCAGGCTCTGGGGCTGTAAGGCCCCTCCGTCCCCTTTGCCGTGCTCCGATTGTGTGTCTCCAGCCAGATTGTGAGGAAGCTGATCTCTGTGTATTTACCAGTAAACCTCAGTCTCTCATCTGTAAAATGGGGCTACTCATGCCTTCTTGCAGGTTTGCCGTGAGTGTTAGAGGTTTGGGGTCCAGGTTTGGTTGCAAACCCTCCCATCCACCCTTCCCCCTTCCTGGGCTCTCTCGGAAAGGATCTTACTTCCAAAGAGCGAGATCTGGAGGAGAGGGTGACCTCTTCCTTCAAAAGCCCAACAAGCCCCTGATAAGCCCCTCCCCCTGGGGACCCCTTGTTTCCTCCCACCGAGTCCAGAGCAGGCTCTCAGGGGCAGCCCGAGAGCCTGTTCGTGCAGCCGGGATGACGATGCTGATCTCACCTCCAGGGCCAGACGGGCCCCACCCAGTGCGCTCCTCGTGGAGGCTGGGAGCGCAAGAGGAAGTTGGAGGAAATGAACAAGGGAAGTTCACAGAGGGATGGGGTCCTTTCTCTCTTATCATCACAAACCCAAAAATGAAAGAAGAGGGGCTGCCTTTGCTGTCCTTTAACCCTGCCTGTTGAATGTCCCTGAGTGCAACTAACTAGCACAGCTACCCATCTGTAGGGAGCCCAGAACTGGGATGGGAAGCGGGATGGAAGTGCCCCACACTGATAGCAGAGGAGGAAACAAGAGGACCGGAGGGAGAGGGATCGCCTTCCTGGTGAGGAGAGTTAGAGATGACAAATCTGGAACCGCCAGCATGCTGGTGGGCCCGGGGGAGGGGCTTCCCAAAGGGGATCTGTTGCTTGTAGTAGGGCTTTGCCATGCCCAGATTGGATGTACGTGCTGAGATGAAGGGTCCCAGTTAGTGTGCTCTTGTGGACCACTTTCCTGAGAACCAGCACAAAGCAAGTGGCCTTCCTGAGCATCTTCATCAAAACTGGAAACGTTTCTGGCCTTCACTTGCCCATGTGTCTGGTGAACCCATGGATGTGCCATCGGCATTCAAAAATATGACCTCCGAAATTTGTGCAGTGCTTTAAAATTTATAGTGAATTTCCTCATACGTCGCTTGAGCCTCGTCAGAGCCTGTGACCCAGCGGCGGTCTGAGTGTCCTCACTGGAGCTGAGGAGACTGGTGCTCATACAGTAAGTGCACGGCGAGGCGGGACGTGGTCTTCACCTCCACATCCGGGCTCCTTCCTGTAACCGTGATGCTTCTTCCGCCCCGCCGTCCCAGGCCTGTAATGCGCCTGGCCACTTTCTCATCGCCTCTGCATGGGAGGTATCCTGTGCAGCCTCCTGTGTCTTCCAAGGGTTAGGGAAAAAGGCTTTCAGCTTTGGTGAAGGTTCACAGAAAAGTGGGATTCAGAAGTGTCTTGGAGTCTGGCGCAGGTGCCAGAAGAGTCTGGCAAGTGCGTTGGCCACGCTGACTCAGCCCGTCCCCCAAGACCCCACACTTCGGATGGATGTTGCAATGACTCTGGCAGCCCTGTGCGTTGCCCTTGGCCTCACAGGCATTCCAGTGATGATGATGGCTTGTCGGGGTCGTGGCCCTGGTACCAAGCACGGCTATTTGTGGCTGATGGAAAACATAACTGGAGCCACCTGCTTGCGAGGCTGGCTTCTCAGGCTCTGGGGCCTGGAACCAGCTGGAGGGAGATGTCCCTATCACTGCGCGTAGCGATTGTCAGTCACACCTTTTCCTGTAGGTTTCCCCAAGCAATTGGAAAAACCAGGGCCTCAGCTACCCTGCCGGGTACGACCAGGCCACTCAGTTTCTTCTTCCCGCCCTGGGAGCTGGAAGGTCTGTCTTCCGTCTCTTTGTCTGTCTGATCCCTCCTTCCTCCCTGGAGTCTCACGCCCGGGTGCACAGGGCCCTGCCGTGGTCACTCATGGAGCTGCTTTATTAAATCTCCACGTGCTGTTCTTGGATGGCTTTGTGCGTGGTTATCCTGACTGCGTTCCTTGGGGCCAGATGCTGGGTCTGCCATGTCCTTCCTCTGCCTCCACGTGCCTGGATGTGTGGGCAGAGTGAGTGGTGACAAATTCATCTCATGGAACGTGGTGGAAGGTTATAGGCCAAGGGCAGATCTGGGAGCCCAGAGGTACGGTTTTGTTACCAGGACCAATTCCCCACCTCTCTGGGTTTCCGTCCTTCCCTGTGCAGTGGAAGCGTTGAAGGAGTGATCTCCAAGCCCCAAACCTAAAATTCTAGGACTAACGATGGATTCATTGAGAGGGCCTCCGTGCTTTGGCTGCGTGCATGCCCTGTATTTCAGCCTGTTGGGCTGTCTTTGGCTTCTCACCAGCATCTGTGACTTGGCTGCCTGGAACTTTAAAAAAAAGAAACCCTCTTCGTATCTCAGAGGGAGGCCTCAGCGAGAACAGGAGAGCAGTGCGGAGTGTTTGGAAGCGGACAAGCCTGAAAATACCCTGGTCCCATCATTTACTAGTGTGATCTCGAGCAGGTTACCTCAGTAAACCCACCTTCTCATCAGAAACACAGAGTTCATGAGACCAGCCTCACAAGGGGATGGAGGAATAAGGGCAGGTTTGGTGCACACGCAGTGTCAATGCTCAGTAAACAACGGCGGGAATAATACTTACTGTAATTGGGAAGCGAAAGGGTGTGTCTTCTAATCCTCTGTGAGCACTTTCTCATTTGTAAGCTATCGGTTGTAGTTTGGGACAATGCCTTTCTCATTTTCGTAAGCGGCGTAACGATTAGAGGAGAATCATTTCGGTTCTAATAAGAACACGAGCCGCACTAACGATGCGCGATGGCATTTGAATAGAGTTCCGTCATTCATGGAATTGGAGAGACTTACAAAAACACACCTTGACCCTCTGGAATCTTAGATCTCTGGTGAGTGATTCAAACAGACTACTCTTACTTCCTGCCAGCATAAATCAATCAAGTGCAGACCTTTACTTTTCAACCAAATTGTGGAAAATGGAACACATTCAGTGATAGGAAACTGTTTTAATGAGACACTTCATTCTTGAGGTGATTTGCTAAAGGGAGGCTCTCCAGGTTGCCACTGACCTACCAAAAGCGATAGACTCACAATTGTATATGCTTTTCTTTTCCGCAGCAGTTCTGGGTTTAAGTAACTGAAGCTTCTCAAATATTAAAGTTGGAGGGTGGCTCAGTGATCCAAGCAGTGGAGACTAAAAACAGACTTTGGGTGTAAATCAAAATTTTCTAACTGCCTTGCCCCAGGATGCCAGGAAAGTCACTTGTTAGCCTTGGATATCTCGATCTTACCAACTCCAACTTTGGCGCGATGAACGTAACTCGGTTTTAGAGAGTATTAGTGAGGAAATAAAAAGTTAGGTGATCTTTTTCAGTTTAAGTGAAAAAAAATCTATGTTGAGTATTACCTTTTAACCCTAGTGTGTGTGTGTGTGTGTTAGCCAGAAGTTCAAGTTTCTGTAAAGGTTTCCAGCACAAAATGTCTTTCATTTTGTGATCTTTGTGTCTTTCATTTTGTGAGTTTGATCAAAGACGCAGAGAACAAACGTGTGGACACCAAGCGGGGAAAGCAGGGCGGGGGTGGTGGTGGGATGAACTGGGAGATTGGGATTGTCATATACACACTAATCGGTATAAAATAGATGACTAATAAGGACCTGCTGTATCAAAAATTATAAAATAAAATTCAAAAAAAAAAGAAAAGCGTTTGATCAAAGTAATGTCTCTTTGTCAGTGGTAGGTGAGCTGGACTTAGGGCTTCCAGATCCCTCATGTTTTATCTTGAAATGTATGTTTAGCTGAGTTTCAGCATTGGCTCTCAGAGTCAGAGAGAATTCCAGAAGATAAAGGAGAACCAGAATGCCAAACATCAGTAAATACTCAGCAAACAAAAGGAAGTAATGGAAACGGTGTACATGGCAGAGGGCACGTAGCTCGTGAGGGAACTGCTTCAAAGTGTCTTCTGCCCGTTAATCCCATTAGCGCTCCAGCGATCCCTGATCCCTCAGAGATGGATTATCTCTGGGGAGCTGTGTTACATCAGCCTTCAAGCCGTGGTCCCAGTCCCATTGAGCCCAGCAAACATTCTCTACTGTTGAGATAATGGGCTTTTGGACCATGTTTACACATATTCCTCAGGCTTGTCCCCCTCTCAGCGGCCCCGTCGGGAGCAGGGCGATGCCTCCGCTCTCATCTGTGGGACTGACTCCCGCTCACGTCCCTTTGGAAGGTGACGAAACCCAAAGGGCATGGGAGGTGGCGTCAGCTCAGGTTACCTGTAGGTCAGCAGAGACCAAGCGTTCACCTGACTTTGGTGTCTATCTAGGATTTCCACGCTGGGTAGACATGCTGTCTCTGTTGAAGATGCCTCCGTAAATTCTGAGTGACACACCTAAGGCACGTCAAGAATGAGAGGAAGAGCGATTTCCCCCCAGGTCTTTCTTTGTTCAGTGTGATGGGCGAAGGAGTTTGACAGTTGCTAACCTTACAAAAAACCTTCTCATAGTCTCAGTGTTGTCATATGTAAAATGGCACTAATAATAATAATAATAATGCCTCCCCCCTAGGTTAGGAGAGTTGAATGGGTTGGTATTCAGTGAATGTGCCCGCCTGGCATTGTAGAAGGCACTCTGTGAACGTTAGCTAAGATGATATTAACTAATTTAAGGGAAGGAGTTGGTAGGCGTCTTGGGAATCCATACTAAGAAGGAATAAGACCCATATTGGGAAACGTGGGGCTCAGGGAGAAGACTGGTGAGCAGGCTCTGAATGTGGGAATGTGCAGGATGTGAGCACATCTCTATTCTTAGGCGTCCACACCCTCCTTGCACAGAAATGACCTACATCACACACAGCAAGAGAAGAAGGACCCGTGCAGTTTCAGGACTGTGAGTGTGGTACAGAGGGGCCGCCCGTGAGTCAGTGATACTCAAGCTCTCACTATCATTCTCAGTTACTTTGTTCATTGCTTTATTCATTCAACCCACTTGTGTGGTCCAACCTGCGCTGTGCATTGATGCTACCGACGAGAATCGTCCACTCCCTACCCTTAAGAAAGATGAAGGAGGGGGCAAGCAAGTAACCAGATAAATGGACAAGTTCATGAGTGACCAAGAGGAATGAGGTACATTGGGAAGGCTGCTTGGAGGAGCGGACACCTGGGATTAGATGACGAAGAGCTACCTAGCAAGGGGAGAGGGTTTTTCAGGTAGAGGCTCCTGCGCATGGACGACAGGGCACTGTGTGTGACAAACCCTGTCTGCTAATTCCAACATCTAGTCATCTCAGAGTTGGTCTCCACTGATTGCTTGTTCTCTTAAGTATGAGTTGTATTTTCATGTGTCTAGTAATTTTGGATTATATTCTGGACATTGTCAATAGTCCCTTGTAGAGCCTGTAGATTCTATTATGTTCCTATGAAGAGCATTAATCTTTTATTTTAGCAGGCACTGAATATTATCGAACTCAAACACCAAACCCCACCTCCCCTGTGGGCAGAAATGGAAATGTCTGATCAGTTTTATTAATCTTAGCTGGATTGCTTGGAATCTGTGCCATGCAACAACTAGGGATTTATGTCCACAGTAGGTTATTTCAAGAACTCCAAGCAGTTCAGTGTGGTTGGAGGGGAGTGTGTGTGTGTGTGTGTGTGTGTGTGTGTGTTGCAGGGAACTGGAAGGACATGTAGCTTAGAGAAAGGCAAGCCCAGATCATCTAGAGCCTTGTGTGTTACACTAAGGAATTTGAGCTTTATCCCAAAGGCTGTGTTGGAGAGCTTTAGTCAGAAGCATAAAATGATCAGAATTGTGTCTCAGAAACATCTCTTGGCGTCTGTGTGAGGGATGAGCCAGAAGGGGTAGGAAGATAGGAGGTTCGTGGGTAACATAGAGCTCAGTTTTCTCCTCCGTGAGATGAGGGGTTGAACTCACTGACTGTTGGTGTCTCTTGTAGCTTTAACATTCTGATCTTCCCACTGATGCCCTCGCTTGGCCTCCTGAAGCCGGGAGTTCCTGCAAGGCTGTGTTTTGCAGAGCGCTACAGACAGCTTTTGCGCCCAGACTGTAGAGGATGCCATCAGAGGAAAGTAAACTTGGTGGTGTTCTATGGTATGGGCATAGATTAAGGTAAAGGGGCACAAGGCAACACACATGAATGCACCTACAGGTAGGAAACAGCCTTCCAAGGTCCCTGGCTCTCCTTTCAGACCTCCTGTATCACAACAGGTGTGTGGTTAATGCCATATGATCTTAAAGGGCCTACTGTTAATCTGGCTTTCAGGTTTTCAGTCCTCAAAGAGAAGGAGATGGGTCTAGTAGAAAGCCAGTGATATGGACCCATCGCAGTAGGGGTACCCACATTGGAAAGGGTGGGAAGATACATTGTTACCGTCTTCTGAGAGGTGCAGGAGATGCCGATGGGCATGTTGACCTCATCCTTTCCTGGTTCTGGACCAAGAGGGGAGTGAGGCTTCCCTGAGCCTCAGGGTGCCCTGCGCCTTCTCAGGCATCCTGGGAACAAAGAGCTCCTTTGTGTCAGATTGCGGGTGGCACACGGGATGCTCTAGGAAGGCCTGGTGTACGGGGAAGAGCTGATGTTCCGTGTTTGTCATGTTCCATCTGGCAACTGCACAGCAGACGAGGGGGCTAGGGTGAGTTTCAGGGGTTGAGCAACAGCTCCAGACGGGCAGGGGACAGGAGGGGGAAGGGCGTCTCCCGCTGGGGGTTTGGCAGTGTTTGGCACACGGTGGATGCTCAGGAAATGGAAATCCCAGGTCCAGCCTTGGCGGACCGTTAGATCTGGGAATCTCAGCCCTGAGATAAGCCTGGCCAGGGCTGAGTCATTAGAGGATTCTTTGCACTTTCAGATGGTGGAAGTTTTGCTCAGTCTCATTCTTTTGAATACGGCTTCAGCATGACCGGGACTCTGAGGAAAGGGGTGTCCTTCCCAATGTGGGGATGAGCCCTCTGTTCTGATTTACCTGCTGTGGTTTTGGTCAGACACCCGTGTTTAGAGAGAAAAGCCCATTTTAGAACAGGAGAGAGAGGGGGTCAAGTATGGCTTAAGGAAAGGAGGGGGGCCGGGCTGTCCTGCCTCTGGGGATGCGGTCGACTCGGCCAACCTTGACTGCAGGGCTGGGTCTTGGCCCCGGAGGGAGAGGATCCACTGACGAGCAAGTGGCTTCAAGAAGATCAAAATAATTAGTCAGTTCTCACTGCTACGGTGAGCCACCCTCTTCAAGACACTGTGTTCCAACTTAAGAGTTAGGAGCTGGGCAGAAGGCGCCTGGCTCCGTTCCCAGAGGACACACAGGAGCCGTGGGGAGCTGAGGGGCCTCGGTCCACTTCCGCGGCCTGCGCTTTGGCTCCCTTATGGGAGAAGTGGGTGTGAGGCTGAGCTGGGTGGAAAGGGGTGGACAGGGGGCAGAAGGGAATTCCACTGCCCTGGGCTCCAGCCTGGGCCCACAGAGCTCCAAGGCCGCAGGGGCTGCTCTGGGGCGACTGGTGGGCCTGGCTTCCCAGCAGGAGTGGGACCAACCGCCTTGGGAGGCAGAGAGGGGCTGGTGTCCCTGCATCCCTCCGCCTGTGTGGCTCAGGCCGCCCTGTGCCAGCTCACGGTGGAGGCTTCTCAAGGTCGGGCCGGGTTTCTGAGCACGTCTTTTCCCGGGAGCATCCCCGGATGGGTGAGGTGTGCGTGGTCTGGAGGCGGAAGGACGTGGTCCCTGGAAGCCGGGCAGGGGCAGCATGGCTGGTTAGGGCCGCGCGTTCTGTAGCTGCCTGGCCAGAGGTGTGTGTGCCGAGGCGGGTCCTCCTCTCGCCCTCTCCTTGCCTCCCCAGCTGTTTTTTGAGTGCCTCTCAGGGACTGTAAGTGCTGAAAACGCAGTGGAAAATTATGTCGACAAGCTGACATTCTAGTGGGAGGAGAGCGATAGAAATGGGGTGAACGAGTAGAAAAGTCAGGTTATTTCGAATGCTGGGAAGCGTGGTGACCAGGTGGACAGGGCCTGGGACGTGACTGTTTTCACGGTGGCGGGGAGGCCTCCCTGGGGCCGTGTGTCTAGGCTGCAAGCCCCTCATGGCAGGTCTGGGGAAGGGTCGTTATAAGCGGAGGGCAGCTGATGCCCTGGGTCTGAGTAGGGACGGCCAGTGTGCATGCAGCCATGATGCCCCAAGGGGCCCTGAGCCTGGTCTGTGCGTCCCCGTGTGGAGGAAAACTCCTCGGGACTTGTTTACGCTTTGGGCTGTGAGCAAGAAATAAACTTGGATTGTGTTAAGCCACCTAAGTACCGCTGTTTATTTGTTGCAGGGTTAGCACCAGCCCAGCTACCACAGTGTAGCCGTGTGGGCAACAGCGCGAGGACCTCGGCGCAGAAAGGGCCGCCCTTTAGCAGCCAGTGTGGGGTAGGAGGATGGGGGATGAGGCGATGCACATCCCCCTCCCCTCACGGTCATGCCGGAGCCTCGGTCCTGCTCTAATGCCAACTCAGAGCCAGCTTGTCACGTCACCCGGTCCCCACCTTAAGCAGCAATGTGCTTGTCCAATAAGTGCCATAGGGCTGTGATGAGTCAGGACCACATTATCTCAGCTTTAAAAATTAATATTATTAATGAAGAAAATGAAACCTCGCGGTTTTATGTCATGCTTTTCTCCTAAAGGGCTCAAAATGCAAGCGTTAAAACGTGTCCAACATGGTGCACCCGCTGTGCCTTAGGAAGGAAAGGGAAGTGAGGACGACAGCTTCGTTCTTGAAGATGAGGCTCACATCCTTAACCCTGCAAGGATAGCTAATCTTTCCTAGCAGTAAACCGGAAGAGTGGGATAGAATTAGGGAAATGGGATTATTTTAATGTCACAGTGAGGAAATGAAACACAGATAAGGGACTGGAGTTCATTAGATGCTACAAAATGCCAGGATAGACTTTGTCTGCGGAGGGAGGGGGTGGGGTGGTAACAGGGGCCCCACTGGCCTGGACGTGGCAGTGACTGTGAAGCTGGAGAGGAGCAGGGCAGGGACTGAGTTCCGAGGGGCAGCGACGTTGAGGACTGGAGAGACTGGCCTGTATCGGGGAGGTCAATGGGGGCGTCTTCACGGAGCCCCGAGATGCCTTGGGATCCCCCAGGGCCATCAGCGGGCAGGGCGTTGGCGTGAGAGGGGAGTAGTTAGGAGAGGGCTGAGTCACAGAAGTCAAGAGTAGCCAAGGAGGGGCTTCCCTGGTGGCGCAGTGGTTGAGTCCGCCTGCCGATGCAGGGGACGCAGGTTCATGCCCCGGTCCGGGAGGATCCTGCGTGCCGCCGAGCGGCTGGGCCCGTGAGCCATGGCCGCTGAGCCTGCACGTCCGGAGCCTGTGCTCCGCAACGGGAGAGGCCACAACAGTGAGAGGCCCGCGTACCGCAAAAAAAAAAAAAAAAAAAAAAGAGTAGCCAAGGAAACCGCAGGGACCATCACTTGGTCGTTCCTCCATCTCCAGAAAGGTCTGTCGCCATAAAAAAATGCACTAACCTTTTATTCAATAGGTATTAATTAATTGGCTATTATGTGCTTTTCTTACCCCGGAGGAGCTTGTAATTAAGGTTGACCGTATCATTTACCACCCAAACTAGGGCACATTTGAGAAAGAAGTGGGGACCACTGCTAATCGTTATGTTGGGGGACAGGCAACCCAGGATGCATGGTGACCCCACCCTCTTCGCGACCAGCACAGGAGACACGGGCCAAGTGGGCAGTGGGTGCGCCCACCGGGTCCGCCTTCTCCCTCCCTCCTGCCCGGGCCCACCCTCTTTGTCGTCAGGGCCCCGCTCGAGCCCCGTCACCCACTCCAGCACCCCTCTAACCACTGACTGCATTTGTGACCTTGGGAGGTTACTTAACCTTCCTGCCTAGCGGGGTCGTGGTGAGGTTGGCGTGAGTCCATGCAGTTTACCTAGGACAGGGCCGGACGCCATGGATGAACTGCTCTTATCACGGGGAGCCTGGCGATGTCTGGTAACTCACCCAGGCCCTGTGCACTTTGGCGCCCTCATCTGGGAAACAGGGATATGCCACACCTGCCCCTTATGGGCCTGGAATTCGGGGCACGTCAGCCCCGCTTCCTCCTGCAGCAGACATCAAAGGGTGAGTTTTAATACTTTCCACACAAGTTCACAGATTTATGACATAATATATTTAGATGTGGTTCAAGAACATCTCAAGGGACAGAGGAGGTGCCCAAGGGGAAGTGTGGCCGCGTGGCCTTACCTGGAAAAGGTGAGCAGGAACCAGAGGCATGGGTGGCCAGGCTGCCCCGAGCTCTCGGTCAGGGGAGAGGCTCTACCAGGCACGGGATGGTCTGGCCTGTATCGCAGGATAAAACCCAGAAGGCCTTTCTCTGAGCCAGGGGGCAGGCACGTGGGTACGTCTGCAGTCAGAAAAGGGCCAGATCTGCTCCCAGGCCTTGACCTCCACCCACGGTTCCAGCCAGAGTAGCACGGAACTATTCTAGGTACTTCGGTGGGGTTTTTTGGTGGTGTTGTTGTTACTTCACTAAGTTCATCTACAAAACAGGAAGTTATATAGTTTTTAAAGAATGGTTTCATAATGGAAAATTCGAAATATAATCAAAGTAAAGAGACTTACTTGTGTAATGAGTTCCCACGTACCCATACCATCTCCCAGCTCCAGTGTCGGCAACGATCAAATCCTTGCCAGTTTTGTTTTACCTGTTTCCCTCAAGACTTTTTTCTCTGAGATGTTTGAAAGCAAATTCCAGTTCACCCGTAAATACTTCGGGATCCATCTCTTACAGACGAGGACTTAAAAAAAAAAACAAACATAACCAAATATGTGTACCACCCGGATCACAATACCAATGACAAAACCCAGTAAATCCTTAATATAATCGAATATTCAGTTTATATTTAAATTCCCTTATTTTCCCTTATTATCAAAATGCATTTTGACAGTTGGTTGATTTGAATTAGGATCCTAATAAGGTCCAGACGCTACGTTTGCTTGTGTGTCTCCTAAATCTCTTTTTATCTACAAATGTTCCTTCTTCCTCTTTGAGTGTCATTTTTTTGTTGAAGAAACTGGGTCAGTTGTCCTGTAGACTGTCTCACATTTCGATCTGTCTGACTACCTCCTCATTTTGTCATTTTCTTATTCCTTTATCTTCCTTATTTTCTGTAACCTAGAAGCTAGATTCTGGCTTCGTTTGCTTTGGAGGGTCAAGGGTATTCCGATTGGGGCCGAGCCCATCCTGCTGGAGGAAGTGCTTTCAGTGATGCCGAACCTGGGGAGTGGGCTCAGGGATTGTCACCTGACCTCCCCGCTACAGAGATCCCCATCGACGTCTCACCTCACGATTTTAGCCTCTATTGATGACCGTTGCTCAGATCCATTATTTCATTAGCGCTTGTGAGATGTCCATTTTTTATTCCATCCTTCCTTTCGCATTTAGTAGCTGGAAGTCTTCTATAAAGAGGAACGGTCCCTCATCAGCTATTTGGTTATCCTGGAATGCGGTTTGATATAAAAAGCAGGACAAGTGTTTATCTTTCATTGATCAATTTTCAAAAGAATAATGGACTGGTGCCCCAGCAAAGGCGGGTAGATCTTTAATTAATTAAACAGATATTACTGAGTTCTTACTATGTGTTGGGCATTTTTCTAAATCCTGATGATTCAGCAGTGAACAAAACGTAAAAATCCCTGCTTTCTTGGAACTTACCTTCTAGTGGGGAAAGACAGGCAATAAAGGAACCTGTTTGTATGTTGTGTTAGCTGATGACAAAGGGAAGCAGGACGGGGCCCGGGTGTGCTGGAGGGTGGGAACTGGGTTAGCAATTTTAAACAGGGTCAGGAAGGCTCAGGAGACGGTAACATGTCAGCCAGAACCTGACCAAGGTGACAAATGAGCCATCTGCATGCTGGAGAGGAGCCTTCCAGACAGAGGGGCTGGTGGAGTAACAGAGGAATGGCAGCAGCCGGTGTGGCCGGCATGGGCCTGGAGAGATCGGGAGTTAGCAGGAGAGCAGGCCAGCGGTGGGCGCAGGGAGGGGCAGATCACGTAGGGCCTTCCAGACCATTTAAGAACATTGGTTGCCCCCCTGAATGAGCTGGGCAGCCACTGGAGGATGTGGGCAGAGGTATGGTATGACCTGGCTTATGATGGAGTAGTTAGGTAAGGGTGGAACTGAGTTTAGACAGAAAGGCAGAAAGTGTCCTTCCTCCTTGGTAAGGGAGGCCAGAGGGGCTTCATCTGTTTGAAGGGGACTCTGTGCCTCAGACCACCAGATGGACTGTAGGAAATGCTTCTAATCCGTCCTTAAATGTGCCTAAGGGTAGCATTCTCCTTGGCACTTCGACTGCTTCATACCATCAAATCCCAGGCAGAAACCTTCCTCCTTCAGGCTCCAGACAGAACAAGTATCTGTCCATCATCCCAGAGAAATGGAATTCCATATCCTCCAAGGCGGGATCCGCGGGGCACTGCCTCTCCTTGACCCATTCCCTGGCTTGCTTGGCTCTGAGTCTGTCGGAACATCCCCACCATTGCTGAAGGACTGGTGTTGGCTAGCCAGGGAGGCCCAGGGGGGTTTCTGATGAGCCCAGAGCTAGGCCAGCATTTGCGGTGCCACAGGCCATCCACCCACCCATCCATCCATCGATCCATCCACCCATCGATCCATCCACCCTTCCATCCATCCACCCATCCATCCATCCACCCATCCACCCATCCATCCACCCATCCATCCACCCATCCATCCGTCCATCCATCCATCTATCCATCCGTCCATCCATCCACCCATCCACCCATCCATCCATCCATCCATCCACCCATCCACCCACCCATCCATCCATCGATCCATCCATCCATCGATCCATCCATCCATCCATCGATCCATCCACCCATCGATCCATCCACCCTTCCATCCATCCACCCATCCATCCATCCACCCATCCATCCACCCATCCATCCACCCATCCATCCACCCATCCATCCGTCCATCCATCCATCCACCCATCCACCCATCCATCCACCCATCCATCCACCCATCCACCCGTCCATCCATCCATCTATCCATCCACCCATCCATCCACCCATCCATCCATCCACCCATCCATCCATCCACCCATCCATCCATCCGTCCATCCACCCATCCATCCACCCATCCATCCATCCGTCCATCCATCCATCCATCCATCCATCCATCCATCCATCCATCCAGGGTCACCACTGTAACCACAGTGAGGGTAGGCTTAACAACGTAGGCTGGACACCTTTTTGCTTCCATCCAGACTTTCCCAGGCGGCTTGGAGCACACCTTTTCACGCGTGCTGCCTTCTCAGCATCAAGAGAGCCTTTTTTGTGGATGAGCATCTGTCTTTGCCTCTGAGTCCTGCCCGTTATAGGCTGCTTATGAATTTCTGGGTGCTTAGCAACCAGGAGAGGAGAGGATGCAAGCAGCCTGCACGCCTGTCAAGTAGCTGTTCCCTTCTCTCCTCTTCTCCTCCGGGTTTGTATCTGCAGTGAAAGCAGCCAGAGAGAGACTGAACCTTAACTTAAATAGTGACTTTTTACTGTAAAAAAACCTTAAAACTGAATCTAGTGCAAGCAGGTCTTGCCTCGAAGAAAGCTTGCAAAGCCTCCCTTATCCTCCTCCCCTGTCGTTACCTCTGATGCTCCTCTGTCACCTTCTGAGGTCTTTCCCACAGGCCTGGCGTGAAGTGGGGGACACACCAGGGGAAGAGAAGAGGTGGGAGAGGCCAGGCCCCCACATGGCAAGGTTCTTCTCCAGCTGTGGGTTTGTAGAGACAAAACGACGTAATGAGGGAAGCAGATTCTCCAAAGAAGGGACTTAGAAAGAGGCTCTCTGCCTCTCGTTAGGAGGAAGGCTGCTGGCCGCGGGAGGGGCAGGCATTTCAGATGGGTGGTCCTTGGCAGCTGCCAATACCGTGGATGTAGCAGAACAGACCTCTAGAGCCCTCGAACCCGGAGGCGTCCCGAGGAGCCGGGGCTGGCGGGAAGGGAAGAGGGAGCTGCCGTGTTTACTGTGTCTCCCGGGGTCACAGTTGTTCTTAAAAATACCTGGGAGGCATGGTACTGAACAGTGCTGCTTGTGAGCTATGTCTGCAGGCGATGCAGGGCCATGGAGGCTTGATGGAGGGTCTGAGTTGGAATCTAACTTGGCAGCTGACTTGTGGTGTCCGGGCATCCATGTCTGGGGGGCTGGACGCTCAGACCCGGAGTTTGGGCCCCTCCAGGTTGTCACAAAAGGCTGAAAACATCTCTCAGCTCCTGGAAATGCCCTTTTTTTTCCTGGCTCCTGGGAGGACCCGGCTACTTCCTTCATGACGTGGTTCCCCCCAGGGAGCCTTTCGGGCTGCTTGTACCAGATTCTTAGAAGGGCCTGTGGGTGTGCTCTTTTTTCAGATAAATTCGCTGGGTTCCGAGAGGAAAATGAAAACATGGACGCAATGAGGGTCTTTTCTTGGCTGGAACAACCTAGCACTTGTTTAATGGATTAAACAAGCATTAGAATGAATGTTTGAGGATTTGGAATTCAGTCTTTTATGACAATCTGAGCATTCTCTTGTCTCTCCAAACACCCGTGACCGTTCCAGGCGTCCTGCCAGGTGGAGCTGGGGTACGGTACAGAACTAAGGGGGTGGTGTGTTACCAAGGACTCAGAAAACATCCCCTGGGCCTGCTGGTGGTTGGCTAGTGAACTGATGGTTTTGGCCAGATTCTCAATCAAGTGAGTTGTATGATGAAGGGAAAAAATAAAACCTATCAGGGAGGTCAGCACCTTAGACTCATAGACTCTTGAATGTCGGAAGGACTTCTGAGGTCCTTCATCCAGCCCATCGCCCCCGCCGGGTGCTTGATTAGTAGTTGGCGCAGGGACTCTGGGCTGTGCACCAGCGTTGACCCAGGCCCGAGTTATTTGCATAGAATATAGTACTGCAGTTAGGACCGTGCACTAGCGTGTGAGCTCCAGACCTGAACCCACAAACCAGAAGAGATTCAGGAACAAGGGCGTCCCAAGGCAGCAGCAGACTCTGGTAGAGTGAGGACGCCCACGTGGCAGGTGAGCGGGTCAGTGGGATCCAGGGGAGCAGAGCCTCACAGTCACGGTCACTATGAGTGTCAGCGGGGGATGAGAAGCATCCATGCCTCACAGGCACGAAGTGCGAGTCTTTTGGGGGAGCCCTCGCCCTCCTGCCCGTGGTTTCTTCACCCCCAAACCGTGTGCACCCCGGGCTGGACTGATCTCCTGGGAGGTGGCTTCTCCCCGAGCCTCTGGGCCCGATTGGCTGGGGGCACGAGAGCCACGCACGCCCCGTCTCAAGGCCCCCTTCCTCCGCCTGGTCGTATGGGCTTTGGGAGCAGGGTTCTGCGTGCCTGCCCTCTGGGACGGGGGCATGTTTCCCAGGCCCTGTCACCTCCGGTAAAGTCTGTCACACATCGAGCATGGGGCAGATGAATGCACGAGCGCAGCCCATGTTCTGAGTGCAAAGTGCACATGTATGTGCGTGCACACGGACACGCCACACGCCCCGGCACGGGTGCAGGGAGAGCGTCCCCTTCCTCCTGGCGAAGGACAGAGGGCTGGAGAAGGGACCGGGCCGGGAGGACGCAGGGATGCCGAGGCCCCCTGGAGCTGCCTCGGCCAGATGCCTGGTGGCCGAGCGCAGGCCTGGCACGGAGCCTCTCCCTCAGCAGGGGGCACGGGAGCCGGTGAGTCACGCGGAGGGGGGGCGGGAGGAACGCCCCTGGCCAAAGGTGTCGCGGGTCCCATATGTGGCCCACGTTTCTTGCGTGGACGTGGGCCTAGGGCCGTGGCTGCTGTGGCTGAGTGCCCAGGTGTGACGCCGGTGCTCTCCCCTGACGGCCCTGAGCACCGCCTTCTCCCAAGAGGCAGGCGGTAAGGTGAGGGGCTGAGAGGCTCGGAAGCCGGGCACCTCCCGAGGGTGGCTTGGCTGTGTCATTTCAAAATGAGGGTTGTCGTGAGTGTCCAGAGAAGTCACGTGTTCGTCTATTGTATGAGATTTTTCGAGGACCGACTGTTGTCTGGCCCCGTGCTGGGCGCCGAGCACGTGGGAGTGACGAGGTCACAGTGGGCACGCGGTGCCTGCGGGCATGATGGCGGCAGTGACAGGTCACCACCACCTCTGCGGTCGTCGCCTCTGCGGTTCCCCGCAAGCCGCTTCGTCTCTTGCACCCCAGTGTCCCCGCCTGTAAAATGTGGAGCTGAGTCAAGGTCATCGCTAAGGGGAATCCCCGCGCCTCTAGAGTGGGGCTGACAGTTCTGAGCTCACGCGTGTGTTACTTAGAGAAGCTCTAGACACAAGCAGAGAGACAGCTGGGGGGACAGCCCAGGCCTTCAAGCAGGGACAGATGGGCCAGCAGGTCACCACACACCAAGTCAGAGACTTAGATTCCCAGACTCAGTTGCCCAAACAGGTGATGGGGGAGGCCAGACCCGAGGGTAGTTCACATGAAAAACACCCACGTGTTTTGTTCTTGTGTGACTGGAGCTGCTAGAAACGGGTCATGACCCTGGGCTGCATCCACAGTGAGGAGTGAGGTGTGTTTGGCCAGGGGATGGTGGCTTGCGTTTTGGAGTGGCTGTAGACCCGGAGACCAACACGCAGGATGTCATTTAATTACAGCGTATCACTTACCCCACAGTAACCACATGGGGCTGGTATTATTATTATTACTGTGACCGTGTTGTAGGCGAGAGCACAGAAGCTTAGGTGAAGAGATGGATTGTGAGGGATGCTGTCCGTGGACCTAAACAGCCGCGGGAGGCGTCGAGCAGGTGGGATTTTAGGGGGTCAGGAGGGAGGGTAGGCTGAGCGTGGGTTGGTAGCAGGGGACTCAGATGGTGGTGGGCGCTGTGGAAGGAGCTCCTTGGGGACAGAACCCGTTGGGAGGCCGAGGCTCTCCGACCCTGAAAGCGGAGCTGGGTGACTGTCAGAGGTGCCGGGAGGCGACCAGCCAGATGACCTGCCAGTTTCTGTCCACAGACAGGTAGCGGTGGTGCCTGCCCTGAACCCATGCCATCGCCCTAATAACACGCCACTGAGAGCAGTGGCAAAGCGTGAGTCGTTGAAGTGATCCCGGTGGGCCGTGGTGGGCGTGTAGGCAGCGGCGCGACAGGGTCCATGACCCCTGTGGGGGGACGACTCTCAGGGTTCCTTTGCTTCCACCCTCCCCTCTCCAAGGCCCCCAGGCCTTTCTTCCCCCAGGACCTACTTTCCTTCCTCCGACGCCACCTCAAGTCCACTCGCACCAGTGAGGGCTCCTCAGTCTGTGTGGCCGCTGGGCCCGGTCACTGCTAACTTGTCCTGTGAGGCCGCACACTGGCGACGTTCTGGGAAACGGCGCCCCCACGCAGCGTTTGTAGGGAGGGGTGCTCAGCTGCCCCAGCTCCCCCCTCCCTTAGTCTCACTTATCTGGGAACCATTTGTCTGGTGCCCACGATGGACAGAACCGAGCTGGGCCAGAGATTCACGACGCCTGGGGTGAGTCCCCGTGGGTCCCTCGGAGCAGGGGGTGGGGAGCGGGTGGGGGGATGGCAGGGACCTGGGCAGTGTCGGGGGGACTCCCCCGGGGGGGGGGTCACTGGTGGGTTTCCCTGGTGGTGTCCTCGTGAAGAGAGGACCTTGGACGGGCCCTCCACCCGCCGCACGCTGTGTAGGCGGGCCGGTGCCGCAGTCTTCGGGGCCTCTGGCGCTCCGCCTCTTAAATGGGATGATATTACTTCCTTCACGGGGCTTCTGTGACAGTCAAGGTAAATGAGGGCATTTGGGGAAACCACTTGTCTTAGCGCCTGGCTCCGTAGAAGAACATTCTCTTTCCTTCCCGACTTTTTTTTAAATTAATTAATTAATTTAGTTATTTTGGGCTGTGTTGGGTCTTTGTTGCTGCACACGGGCTTTCTTTTTTCTAGTTGTGATGACCGGGGGCCACTCTTCCTTGCAGTGCGCAGGCCTCTTGTTGCGGAGCACGGGCTCTAGGTGCGCGGGCTTCATTAGTTGTGGCACGTGGGCTCAGTAGTTCTGGCTCAAGGACTCTAGAGCACAGACTCAGTAGTTGTGGGGCACGGGCCTAGCTACTCTGCGGCATGTGGGATCCTCCCGGACCAGGGCTCGAACCCGTGTCCCCTGCATTGGCAGGTGGATTCCTGACCACTGCGCCACCAGGGAAGCCCTCCTTCCCGACTTTGGGGGAGACCCTGAACCTGAGGCCCATGGTCCCTCAATCCTGGTCACTGGTTGGTGCCAAGCTGGACCTCAGAGCTTCTGTACGAACCTCGGGTGTCTCCCCTGGAGGTTCTGTCTCAGTGAGCGTGCGGAGGGCCTGCACAGGGGTCTGTAAAGTTCCCCACATGATTCTGAGGCACAGCTACGTTTGGAGACCTGCTGAGAATGTATGCAAAAGAGTGCGTGTGTGTGTTTTTCTAGAGAAAGGCTCCTTGGTTCTCATTGGAGTCTCAAAGTGCTTCAAGGTCCCACAAAAACTAAGAACGACTCTTGTGTGCCCAGTGCTCGTGGGCTCAGAAAGTGGGTGCAGGACACGGCCCTCCCTGAGGCGGGCACTGCCGGGCTCTCCTCCTCGGCCCCTCACTCCCCAGGGACGCAGGTGGTAGGTTATCTGGCTCCCTGGCGGGGGGGCAGCGTTTGGGGCGTCTCCTCAGTCGCCTCTAAAGTTCTTAAGATACTTTGCTGTAACCAGCCTGGAAGGTTGACATGGAGAGTGTTTCCGTCTGGTCCCCGTAAACGTAGAATCTGTTACGAATTACATGCATCTGAGAGAGAGAGGGAGACAGGCTCGGTGCGTGTGCGGGAGAACCAGCTTCTGCGCAGCCTGAAAGCGTTTGCAGTGTTTCCTAATTGGCCTGATCCTTTGCTGTAACGAATGTCCTGTCTTTCCTCCGTCCCGTCCCCGACGGCCTGCAGCTCCTGACTTCCTGGCAGGGACGCAGTCGTCCCCAGGACCTCAGGTGTGTGATGGGAGGAGCAGGGGGGCTGCTCCGGGTGGGCCCCGGGTTTGGCAGCCACGGGGACCCGTCTTCAGCCCCTGAGCTTAGGAAACCAGGGCTTTTTTCTTGTCTTCTGTGTTCTTGGCACGTCTCCTAGGATGCTCTGTGCACGGCGGGGCCTTGTGTCGCTGGCGTTGACCCACGTGGCCTCCTGGTCAGGGAGGGGCTTCCTGGCTTCCATGGCCCACACGGGGGTACTGGAGTCAGGCTCCTGCCGGGTGGCCGGGAGTCGGGCGGGGCGGTGGCACCCACCCCGCCCCTCGGACGGCCCTCATGCAGTGGGGCTCCTTCTGCCCAAACAGGACTTGGACTGACTTATCAGTATGTTGAAGGAAGGAAGGAAGGAAGGAAAAGAGACGAAGGGCCCTAGCGGTCAGGCTCTGGGAGAGACCAAGATGGAGACAAACTCAGAGCAGAAACACCGACAGGCAGAGAGGCAGGGCAACAAGGGGACAGAAGATGCCAGTGGGAGGGGGAGGCTCTGGAAGGGGCAGCAGTGACGTTGCTGTGATGATTGATCCCTGACTCGTGCCTGGGTGGGGTCTGGTGCTCACCAGGCCCGCAGGGGCATCCTTATGAGGAAGGGCGTCTCTGTGATAGTGAGAGGGCTCCTCGGCGATGACACTGGCCCTGCAAACACGACCTCCCTCAGTCCTCGGGGCAGTCCGTGTGGGGTCTGTCACGGCCCCGTCGGTGCGGGGTGCGTGCGGCGAGAAGAGATGGGCTCTGACACGCGTGCCACCACCTCCTCCGCCCTGGCTGCCCCATCCCCTCCTCTGCGTCACAGACTCCCTGTGACAATGTGTCCCACGTTTCTACACGTTCAGAGCCTCCCCCGGACGTCACTCTGTGAGTGGACGGTGGGGTCTGCGTACTGCAGGAGGGATACTGATGCCCAGCGAGGGCAGGCAGGTCCTGTCTGGCGCCCCTCCCTGGCTGGCCGCCCGTCTGAGGGGCCGTCTCCTCCACGGCAGCTGCTCCATCTCAGGAACTGCTTCGCCTGGGGACTGAGATGGGACGTGGGGAGCAGGGGTCCGTGGAGGCCTCGAGGGACAGAGCAGGCACACAGCACCTTCCATCTGCGAGCTGGAGCCTCTTCTGAAGAGGAGCTTCTGGGTGATGGCCGAATTCAGTCCCGGCGTCCTGAGAAGTCTCCCCACTAACAGAGCACAGTGATGGTTCTTCAGGCAATTGGGAGATAACCTCCCCTTGGAGGGTGTGTGTCGGTGATGGACAGGCCAGGGGACGGGGCAGCGGGGACGGAGGCGCGGGAGTGGCGTCTTCAGGGGCAGGATGCCTCCCTGTCTTGTTCGTTCCCCTCCTTTAAAGAGGAATGACTAAGAAAGCCAAAGTAGATGCCCCGTGGTGGCCCGTCCTGGGGGTGTTACGTTCCTCACGGTGTAGCTAAAGGCCTCTTCCCCGCCCCAGACATGCTGTCCTGATCTCTGAGGGGGTCTGTTGAGCCCCAGAGGCACCGAGCTGTCCCACCTGCACTGCAGCCAGAGGGTGCCCGGGAGGCACCTGAGCTTGGTACAAGCAGCAGCAGCAAAGCCGGCTTCTCCAGGAGCCCTGCTTGGGCCTCAGAGACACAAACACCAATGAGAGCAAGCAGCTCACAAAAGCGTCATCGCACTCAAATTTAGAAGAAAAGACAAAAACAGAGAAAGTTATTATCAACATAATACCCAGGGGCCATCCTCCCCGGGCCCGAGGCCCCCGATTCCGGTCGTTCTACCCTTCAGCATCTCAGCCATCTTAAAATGTATCCAGAAACCACATCGAATTGAATGTTTTTGCTGTAACGAAATTAGAGAGAATGATTGTATTTTTTATACTGTTGAGTTTTATTAAGGATAAATTATTCATTTTGGTCTTGTGTCATAAACTCTATTTTCTGATGGATAAATATGCATTGAGCTGCATTTCACTAGTTGACACGTTGTTAGGTTTTGTAGACTTGGAGTTAAATATGCATTTTGATTTTGCAGTTTTCTTTTATATTTTGGACCCAATCTGGTTTTGTTTTGCTTTTACATTTCAAGTGTTTTTCTGGGTCAGTGGAAAGCTCGTGGGGTGTAGACATTGAGCCTCTCGGGCCTGATGGATAAAAGCTCTCTGTCCCTCCGACCCCCATCCCCACCCGCAGAGACAGGAAGAGGTACAGAGACGGCTTTAGCGAACTGATGTTCAGCCTCTAGTTGCCCTGTCTTCTCTTTGGTCTTATTTTTATGACAATGAAATGTACGAAATGTTCTCTGGGCAACGCAGAACCTTTCTAAGTGTCCCAAGCAGGTGACACGTCGCCAGTTACTGAAACCCTGTGGGGGAGGGAGGGATGTAGATTCTGACCGTGAGGGTCTCTGCCAGCTCAGGTGAGGGCATGAGGAGGGCTGGCTCCTCCGGAGCCTCCAGTGGGCACCTACCTGTGGCTGTGGCTTCATGTGGACCCTGGATTTCTCCCCGGCTCCACAAAGAGCCTTGCGCTGGTACAGCCATGACAGAGGCGCCTCCAGGGCTGTGTGTGTGCAAATATTGAACACCGGGGGTCTACCAAGGAGAGAGAGAACTCAGTCCGTACAAGGAGAGGAAGGCCAGAGGGTCCAGTCCATGGAAACAGGAGGATGCTCTGCCATGCAGGGACCGAGCTGGACTCTGGCTGTGCTGCCCAAGACGAGGGGCTAGGTCTGGCTTCCAAAGGGCGACTTCAAGAAGAGGGGTGCTGACCTGCTATCAGCACGTTGAGGGGAACCTGTGGGGAGAGCAAAGAAAGGGACACCTGGCTGTCCTCGACCATGGTGACTTACCCGACATAGGAATGCCCAAGGAAGACTGCAGAAAACTGGGACCATTAAGAGCCCAGGTAACTAGTGATCACTAAAGAAGAAGAAAGAAAACACTCACAAAATGACCCCGGAGCTCTCCTGCAGGAAAAGGAAATACAGATCCTTTCAGATCCGTGATCTAAGAGAGCAAAGGCAGTCTAGGAGTGGCTGCCTTGATCAAGGTCAGAGCTGGAGTCTTCAAGGTCGGGCAGTGGCACTTTGAAACCCGGGAGGAGCATCTTTTGGGTCATGCCTGGCGTTTCTCCATTAAGGGAGTGGTGCAGTCAACCAGAACTGGCTCTTTGTTAGCGGAATAGGATCCCCTTTCTACACTAAAAATGAGATTACGTGAAACCCTTGAAAATGGATTTGAAAAAGGGAGGGCTTTTCGAGGAGGATTCATTACCATAAAACGACACTGTCTTACTCCTTATTCCTAATTAGTAATATTGTACTTCAGTGCGAAATGGTATGTTTAAACGTTGCCAATCGGTTTAAACAAAGGATTTCAAAATACTGTAGGAAGGAGCACTGTGAAAATTTGCTGTCAGCCAGCATCTCCGAGGGTACGGTTTGTCACCTCCTAGGGTGCCTGCTCAGTGGGGACCTAGCAGAGGAGGGAAGGGCATCCCCGTTCTGCCGTGTTTTCTGGTCTCCGTTCCCTTCACCCAGGGCTTAGATGGTCCTGGGACTGTTGTCTTTAATTAATTTTTAGGGTATTGTAGTCGTACGTTGGGCTCAGGTGGGCTCTGTCATTCATTCACTCATTGATTCATTACACGCTTAACAAGACAGATATAAACTGTGTTCTAGGCGCTAAGGGCACAGAATGAGTATAATGCAGCTCCTTTCCTCGCGGAGGTCAGCCCGGAGGGGAAGCAGGGGTTTTGAGGGAAATCAAAATACACCTTGGTAGGCGAGGAGGGTGGTAGAGAGGTGAGCACATTTTCACGGCAGCCTTGAGAAAGTGTATTAGTCAGAGTAGCCTATCTGCTGTAACAAATATCCCCCAGTTCCCAGTGGCTTAACGGGATGAAGGTTTATTTCTTGCTCACATCTCAGCCCAATCTGGGTTGGCAGGGTGGCCATAGGGGTTACTCAGGGACCCAGGCTTCTGTTTAGAGGCGGTGCCATCCCCTTGGGCCTGGAGATTTTCCTCTCGATCCCCTGAATCTAGCTGACAGATCTGTGATAAGAAAGAGGGCATGGAGGGGTGCACCCCACGTTTTAGGGTCCCATCTAGAAGTGGTGCCCCCCGTTTCCTGCCTGTCCCACTGTCTAGAGTACAGTGCATGGTGCTGCGTCCTGCAGGGGAGACTGGGAAATGCAGGCTCGCTGTGTGCACAGGTGGCAGAGAAGCAGGTGTCTCCTGCCCAGGGGCAGGCAGGAGCCACCCCATCAGAGGGAGTGTGGGGGCGGGTAGAGTTTATGAGTGAAGACGGGTGCTGGGTGCCAGTGGGAGGTCAGCAGGGTGTGAGGAGACATTCTGAGCAAAGGAAGTGGACATAGCTTTGGTGTGTCTTCAGATAGAACTGGATCGAAGGCTTGGCCCACCATAGCTTGGGTGTGTCTTCAGATAGAACTGGATTGAAGGCTTGGCCCACAACCACCAGTGGCGTGACCTTGGGCCTGGTGCATCTTACGTGTCCCAGGTGTCACCTCCAGCCCTCATCCCAGGTCATCTCCGAGATGCGAGCGTTACCTGGAGTCTCACCCTCTGCTGTCACCACTGGCTTGAATCTCACCGAGAACCGCTCTTTCTAACTAACCCCTTCTCTCTGCTCTGGACGAACCCCGCCACAGACCCTTCCGCTGATTCACACGTACATGGGGTTTTCTGTGGGTGTATCAGTCTGTACCCAAGTTTTGGGAAGATGGAGGGAGATCACATCATGGTAATGAATATTGAATGTTTGAAATTTCTGTGCCTGAAGAGTCCCTCCGGCATTTGTCCAGCCTGGGCTCCAGCGTTTTGATGTATTTCTTACGTTCGCACCTTCTCCACCTTTGCTGCTCTGAACAGACACCCCTCCCCGCTGTCATTATGCAGAGCAGTTCAGCTCCTACTGGCCCGACACCCAGCCTCAGCTCAGAGCCCCCATCTCTGTGTATCCCCTACGTGCCTCCCCCCATGAGGGGCCCTTTCCTGCTGTGGGGAAGACTGAGAGATTCGTGTCCCCATTGCTTGGAAGGCAGAGGTAAATGGGGTCAACTTTTTTTTTTGTTTTTCTAATTAATTAATTTATTTATTTTTGGCTGTGTTGGGTTGCTGCGTGCGGGCTTTCTCTAGTTGGGGCGAGCAGGGACTATTCTTCGTTGTGGTGTGCAGGCTTCTCATTGCAGTGGCTTCTCTTGTTGTGGAGCATGGGATCCAGGTGCGGGGGCTCAGTATTTGTGGCTCACGGGCTCAGTAGTTGTGGCTCACGGGCTCTAGAGTGCAGGCTCAGTAGTTGTGGTGCACGGGCTTAGCTGCTCCGCGGCATGTGGGATCTTCCTGGACCATGACTCGAACCCGTGTCCCTTGCCTTGGCAGGCGGATTCTTAACCACTGTGCCACCAGGGAAGCCACTCAACCTTTGTGTTAAGTAACTTTTTCTTTCTCTTATATTTAATTTCACTAAGGTTCAAATGGGAGTGTTGGCACCAGAACTGCAGGGTTGCTGCGAGGATCACATAAAATAATCTATGAAACTGTGTAGACGGACCCTTGGGGAAGAGGCAGCCCCCCGGCCGTCTCCCCCAGCCCTCAGGGTCATGCTTCCCCATGGTGGAGCTGCAGACAGAGCGTGGACCCCACCAGCTTCTCGGGGAGAACAGGCCTTCACCCACTGTGTTCCGAAGTCAGGACACAGCACATCAGTTAGACACGGGAGGAGAGCCTTTGAAAACTGTGGTCTGTTACAGCACAAGTGTTTCCTAAGATTCCAGATGTGGCTTCTGGGAGGTTCAAGTGTGCAGGGCACCCCCAAGAAGCTGACCCTGCCCGGGAGACCTGGCCTGAGCTCGCCCGTGGAGCTGCTGTGCGCGAGGGACCCCAGGGGAGAGGCTGGGGGGGTCCCTCGGCAGCTGGGGCGGGGTGTCCACCCTGACTTCTCTTTATGAGGCCGAGGGAGAGGGTCCCAGCCTAGCTGGGTGCTGGCCCGAGACCTCCTCTCTCCTGCACTTCATGGTCTCGCTGAGCAAGGAGGGTCCCGGGGCCCACCTGGAGAGGGGGCTTCTCCTGCCGGGTCCTGGACAAGACAGGCCGGGGCTTCCTTCCGCCTCTGCCCGATACCTCCGGGCATGGAGTCCACTCGGGGAGGGGGGTCTGTAGTCGCAGGAGGGGCGTCCTTAGAGCTGCTGCCTTCCTCTGCTCCGCGGCTTATTACTCTGCCACCCGCAGGGAAGGAAGCGTCCTCTCTTCCTTACGCTGAAGTCGGCGCTCAGGTGGCGCTCGGCCGTCCTCCTTAGGTCAGCCACCCCTTCTCTGCTCCCAGCCCCCGTCCCGCCCCACTCTGGACTCTGCCGGCTGCCCTCCGACTCACAGGCACTGGCGGCTGCTGCTCTGTTAAGGGCGGCTCCGTCCCCTCCTCCCTGCTGTCCCTCCACGCCACGCCCGTTACTCCTCTGGGGCCTTCAGGGAGCTGGAACTTCTCTGTCCTTTCCCACGTGTGCGATGGTCCTTCTCTCAGAGCTTTCCTGCCTAACGTTTCCCGTTGACTCACGCTGTCCCTATTTGGGTCCCTTGCCCGCCTCTCCCCACTTCCTGCTCTGTGGCGCTCTTGTTTACTTCCCGCTGTGGACATAGAATGTCCACGATTGGAGAGGTTTGGTCCTCATCTCCTTGATGAGCTTCTTTCCCTGAGAACCCTTGTTCCCTCTGTGTCCGCCCATTTTCCCACGCGGGGACATCTGACCCCTAAGTCATGACCGTGCAGTTGATCATCTGGGGCAGGTGTCACAGCTGGGGGAGGCGTCCCTGGGTTTCCTGCCCCCCAGGGGCTGAGCATCCATCAGAGTCTACCCCGCATCTCGCACTGGAACGTTTGAAAAGCCATCAGCATAGAAAGTGGGAAAGCTTTCCAAACGAGGGTCCTGTGAGGACACTGGGGACCCTTTGTTCCCATGGCAAACGCCGACCAGGACGTCTCTCCGGCTGTGATGGGATCCGGTAGAGAAGTTTCACCAAAATAGAGAGTTTGTTGAGCTGCTGTCCTGCGAATGCCCAGGGACATCTCTCTTCGTGGAGGGAGAGACATATCTCTTTGTACGTCACTGGTGGCCATGGCAGCGATGGCGGGGATGTGTTTCTGTGCCCACACTGCCTCCACCTTGCCCATCCTGACGGTGGGTCCGTGTGGCCAGTCACAAGGTGGAGGTGCTCATGTCCCAAAGCTTCGGGGGGTCTCAGACCCGCCCTGACCACTCGGCTGCAGACCAGAGAGTGGGTTAGACCCTAGGACCTGCCCCTCCACCTCGGTGGGAGCAGTTATTTCAGAGACAGGTTCCTTTGGAAAACATCGTTGTCACAAGAAAAACAAATTGCTTTCTATCAAAATGTTTTCTGGTCTCGGACAGAGTGATTGAGGTCAGTGCCAGAGGTAGGAAGCGGCTTCCACAGGAAGCAGGGTTGGGTATGAGGGATCAGACGGGCCAGCAGCCTAAGGTGAATAGGACCACATGTCCTGACCCTGCCCAGCACTTGGAGCTCGCTGGAGCTGACGAATGTCTAACCAGTAAGGATCTCGGTCTCAGCCCCACCTCAGACCTTTATGTCAGATCCCAAAAAGGACCCCAGTGGCCATTCAGTCCATTCAGTTCGGCATCCGTGGAGCTCCCAGCACTTGAAGGAAAGAGACCTCTGAGACCATTGGCTCAAGCTCCCAGGGACCTCTGGGAAGAGATTTTAGATCCGTTGGGCTCCCAGTCCGTGCCCCCCCCAGTGTGCTCTCCCCAATAAGTGTACCTTCCAGAGCGGACCTTGGTAGGTAGAGCAGGGCTTTCTCCGGGAATGTGGAGCTTCCAGTGGCTCCTGCTTTAGAGGTGGTGAGCTAACTGATGAAAACTCCTGAGACTGACTTATTTCTGTGCTGACGATGGTGGGGCAGAAGTTGGTCGCCAGGCCAGTTTAATGCAGTGTTCCTGGGACGAGGGGTCGGGAGCCCTCCCATTGGTTTGGGAAGCCCCTCTTGTCCATCTAGGCTGAACACCTGTGACTTGCCAGTTAACCCCCTTCTTAGTGGGGATTAAGGAATCCAGGACTCTTGTTCCTTCCCAGGTGATAAATTGTGATAAAGTACAATCACTACTTCCTGGCAAGACTTCCTAGGGATAGAGAGAGCCTGAATGAGGTCCCGTTGGTAAGATATTTTGAGTTTTTTCACAAAAAATTAACTTCTAGACCATCTCCAACTTTTGAACTGTTGGAGCCCGCTGTTTCATCCCTCTGCCTTGAACCACTTTTGGAAGGAGGGCCTTCAGCAGTTCCAGCCAGAACGTGAATGCGTTTACACTGAAGTGTAAGAGAAGGATGTCAGATTGCTCCTTACTCAGATAAGAGGGAAGTGGAGAAGGAGTGGGAGGCTCCTGGGCTCTACAGCGCAGTCCCGGGGAGGCAGCAAAGCAGCGGCCGGGTTCTCAATTTGCAGCCCTGATGGTCCCTGTAAACATTTCTTCCTTGGTATTTCAAATATCACACGGACCAGCCTGTCCAGAGCGGATAGGAGCGAGGTGGGGGAGGTGGGGATGGGGAAGGGAAGACCCCGGCGGCTAGAGATTTGGGCAGGGCGGTCCTGTTGGCAGCTAGCTCAGGATGGATGGGCTGGAGCTGCCCAGCAGAACTCAGTCTGGCCCTTTCTAGGTCAGCAGCGCCTGCACAGCGCTGGGTCCCGAGCCGCCTTCCTGCCAGGTACCTGCCGGTCCAAAGCATCTTCCTCTGGGCGCCCCGTCCTGTTCCTCTAAGGTCGGGGCTGAAGCTGTCAGAACAGGGAGGTGGTTGTGTAAATCCCAGCACCCCTTTGGCTGCTTGTAAACTGAGATTCCACACTTAGGAATGTATTTGTTCTTCCTTGGGTGGACCCCCTCTCCTGCTTCCCTGCATCTATCCACTGGAGCCACTTACTGACCACTGAAAGTGCCCCGTTAAATCCGGAGTGCTGTGAGACCTAAATTCAAACTGTAACCCAGTACATCGGCCCCAGTCTGTGTTTCCCATTGATTAAAAAAAGTTAAGACTCAGTGATATAATGTAATTCAGTATTATGTAATAAAAGCCTGTTATGGATTGTAATTTTGCCGTCACTAACTTAATTTTTCTTATTAGTGTTCATTTAAATCTTAGCCCATTGTGTGTTCAGTACTACAAGGAATAAAACCATTTTTCTTTATAAATCAACCATTTGGAAATTTTGCGGCAATTTAGAGGAGACCCCGTCCCACCTCTTCCTCCAGAAACGTTCAGGTAAGTGAGGTTTTCCTACACTTAAACCAGTGATTGACCAGAGCCAGACTGGAGGATGATTGGTTTTTGAACCAAAAGCACCAAACTGAAATGAATTTTATTAATTTCAAAATCTGACATTTTGAAAGCCCTTTAATAGGACCAGGGCTTCTGTAAATAACCTCCCAGGGAATCGGTTCAGTGCAGACATGAACCCTGTCTTGAAATGCAACATTAAGATCATTTTCAAACCAAGCTGTAGGTTCACTGGGAATGTGCCTGATTTACATTTTCTGGGTTTAGTAAATTCAATTCCAATTTATTTCCTCCTAAATGAGTTTTCACTACCGGAAGGCCCATGTATGGAAATGACCCTCTGTCACTGTGTGGTCGCCTGCCCTAGAGGGCAAGGTGGCCTTGGAACTGGAGCCCAGGCCAGGGCTCAGGCCTCCCGCCTCAGCCTCCCCCGGCTCGGGGGCTCTTAGATGAGTCCTGGGCACAAGGATGCCCGACCTTCAGCCATTCACCGCAGCTCCTGAGACGCGGTGCGTAGGGGCCCGTGAGCTTCTCCACATCACCAGAGTGTGGGGACTTCAGTTTCAAAGACAGAAATTGAACCACATTTGAGGAAAAGGCAAATTCCTACAGTGTCCTTGATAGAGAACCTCTTCCTGTCCTACCCTGCGGCTCTCCGGCTGCACCAGGTGAAGCCCGTGCTGGTGGCAGAGTCAGACTGGGGGGAGTCCTGGTGTCGCGGGTCGGGCGAGCAGCCGGCATGGAGCACGGCTGCTCAGGCCCCTCAGAGGCCACGCCCAGAGCGCTGCATTGATTTTACGTGATTTTAGTTCTCAGTGAGGGATGCATTTTGATGCATCTTAATTGTTCTGAATCACATATTGTGTCTCTTATCCAAAAATCTCTTCTGACTTTCCCTGAAGCCTTTGTATGTTAGGTACCGGCTGCGTGAACTCATCGGATCCCAACACTGTGGCCAGTTTGTCCCTCTTGTGTGTTTCCAAGTTGTTCTGTGTCATGCCCATCACGTCCCGATGGACCTTGAGGCCTGGTCCTCCTGGTCTCTGTGCTCTGCCATCTTCAGGGTGGCAGTGCTGTCCTCAGAGAGCTTCCTGGAAATCACTGGATGGCCGTGGCCGGTCCGGACGTTGCAGGGGGAGCGGCAGTGTCCGGGGAATGTCCTGAGTGTCCGTCAAGAGTGAGGATACCTTTCCCAGAAGCGTCCAGCTGATGCCCACTGCGTCTCCTTGGCCACGAGTTGGTCGAATGTCCCTTTAGCGAGGAGGATGGGATCGTCCTGAGCGGTTTAGATGACTCAGGTTTTAACTTGATCATTGGGAGAGAGGGGTGCACACCCAAACGGGACCCAGGCCTTCCAGCAGGGGAGAGGGAGCCGTTGTTTCAGCGGGGCAGCGGTTCCGATTCTATCCTTCGTCTTCCTGACAAGGACTCAGAGAACCCTGAATGTTTATGTTTTTTTTAGTCTTTCGTCGCATGCAAAAGAATATGTGTGTTTTTCTTTATATGTTATAATGACTAGGGAAGTGATCATTTGATGACCTCGGGCCTCTGTTTCGCCTCTTCTGCGCTGGACCCGGGCAATGCACAGACATGGCTTTTGATGAATTGGGTTGACTTACAGGGTCTTAGAGTTGGAAGGCCCTAAAGCTCCATCTTTTTTTTTTTTTTTTTTTGCGGTACGCGGGCCTCTCACTGTTGTGGCCTCTCCCGTTGCGGAGCACAGGCTCCGGACACACAGGCCCAGCGGCCATGGCTCACGGGCCCAGCCGCTCTGTGGGATCTCCCCGGACCGGGGCACGAACCCGTGTCCCCTGCATCGGCAGGTGGACTCTCGACCACTGCACCACCAGGGAAGCCCTAAAGCTCCATCTTTTCATTTTATAAATAGAGAAACTGAGGCTCAAGCTGCTGGGCGACAGGCGGGGGGCATCCAGGACCTCGTAGCTCGTTTAGCTGAAGCCTTCGGTGCCTCAAGTCTCTCGTTTTGTGGCTTTTTCCCACTCTGGTGATGCTTGGTCCCCCCTCCCCCCCAGGCAGTCAATGCTATTGTGCACTTTTAAGTTGCTATCTCTGTTAAAACCTGCGCAAGAACTAGATAACAGTCATTCATAGCCCAGCACAGATATGGGCTATTTCATCGTCTGTCTTCTCTTGAACCATTGTAAGACATTTCAAGCTTTATTAACAGGCGTGGGGATTATTTTGGGGTGTAGGAGACCTCGAATTCTCTTGTGGCTCCTGCAGAATCTCACTGTCTGAGAGGCGTCTCTTCTGCGCTCTGTCTCGGGGGGAGGGCAGATCCCCCCACCAGCGGCTCCACAGCCGCTCAGAGGAGAGAGAGCCTGCTTCCCCGGGGAAGAGTGTCCAGCCTGACACCATGTGGACCCTTCCTTTCCTTGTCATGTTTTGTGAGTGAACTCAGAGCTCTGCTGTCTCCCCCGAGTGGAGGGTGAGAGGAGGCTGGTGCCTGAAGGGCCACAGCCCCTCGGAAGGTGCCAAGCCCCCAGGTGATGCATCTGGGACAAGTCCCCTCGTGCCCTGCCCGGGACACCCTTCTCTTCTCCATGCAGAGAAATCGAGCACGTGATCACAGAGACCTAGCGAGTGGCTGCTTCTACTCCGCAAGTTTTCCTTTCTCTGTGCACGTCGAATCATCCCGTTACAGGCCCCTGGAGTGTCTAGGGAGTGACTTGATTTCCACACTGAGGGTGGTTTGAAGTGTGGGACGAGCCTCGGAACCGTCAGATAGAGGAGCCGTGCTGGGGTGGGTTTTGGGCGTCACGTCCGCCGGCCGGCTTCTGTGTGCCCTCCCCCCAGTGTCGCCCACCGGATGAGGCGTCACAGACGTGGTTCCCTCTCCGGGGGCTCTCCTCCGGTGCTGTTGGCATTCGGGCTGGGACTGTCCTCCGCTGGGGCCGTTCCCCCCGCTCTGGGGGGTCTGGACCCCTGGCCTTCCCCCGAGTCAGTTCCCCTGCCAGGCTGATGGCAGGCAGGTGCCCCCTCCCTGCTGCCGGCTGCTGGGGGCGCCCTGCCCCTGTGGGAACATCATCAGATGTAGTGCCAGTTAAGGGTCAGGACGCTGGCGCCTGACCTGGTCCTACGTCTGAGCCTGACCTTGACTTCCTCCGTCTTTAGGGCCATTTTCCGAACCTCCTTTATATCCACCTGGGCCAACACACAGGGTTCCGTCAGCAACCGTCGGAGTGAGTGAAGATTAGCCCCTACCTCACCTCTCCCACTCCCGTGGACCCCGCGTCCTCACCGCAGAGGGACCGCCGCACAGGTCCGGGGCGGCGCGGGGCTGTAGGGTGTCCGCGGCAGGCCTGCTCGCCACGCCCCCCCGGCCCGGGCGCAGGCTCCCTTCCCAGAGCTCTGCTCCACACCACGCACTCCAGAGGGGACATGGGGCTGCGGAGGCCTGGCTGTTTCTTGGACATCAGGCAGCGCTTGCGAAACAATTGGTGAGTTAGGGATGAATCAGGACCAGACGGCTCGCGTTTTACCCCGAATCTCTGCCTGCTGAAAACCTCGCACACACACCCACGCCAGGAACACTCCCCCTCCCCGGGGACGGGGGCTCGGCCACGTGTGTAGGGGGCCGGTGAAGCCAGCAAGCTTCTTGCCCACAGGACGCACCTGAGCTCTCCTGTCCCTTCCCTTTCCTGGCCGCCACCCTTCCTAGAAGGAAGGTCGCCCGTCAGGGCCCTTTACAGGGCTGGGTGACAGCAGGCGAAAGGCCCTGCCGCGAGGCTGGGACGGCTGTGTGTCCGGGAGTTCAGAGAGGTGGGCCGCACGCCTCCGGTCTGGAGACAGGCTGGCAGGGGCCCGGGAGGGGCGGAGACCAGAGGTACCCTTTCAGTTGCCTTCCCCTCCTCTTCCTTCTATTCCAGTCTCGCTGAACGTCCCCGGGCTCCCATTTCCAAATCTTCTTCCCTGTTATAACCTTCTGCGTTGCCCTCACGCTCCTGTCTCTTACAGAACCTAAAGCAATCTGTAACCGTGTGTTTGCATGGGTGGCTGTCAGCCCAGCGGGTCGTCCGCTGTGTGAGGTCGAGGACCTTGTGTGGAGCCCCCAGCGCTCCGCTGAAGCTGCAGGAAAGAAGCAGCTACGGGATGCGCAGGCGGTGATGGTGCTGCCTCCTGGGTTTCTGTTTGGGTCCCTGGACCCTCTAGGGATCACCCTTAATTGGGGGGTGTTTAGGGAAGCAGGAGGGGGAGTTGGACAGTTCTAGTTCTTCCCATTTAAAATAACGGGAAATTGGTTAGCATCTCCCACTGGATATACGACTTTCGGGCACGGGGTTCTGACGTGTTTTTCACACGTGGTCCCTGTCTTCAGGGAATATATAGTCTCACTGGGATGATTAGATGAGCAGCCAAAGTCGAACTTTCACGTCAGGAACGTAGATGGGGTGTGGGATGTGCCGTGGCTGCGTGTCTAGATTCCAAGGAGATGAGGACAAGCTGAGCCCCCGGGGGAGGTGAGTCCAGAGAGGGCTCACGGAGGCGCCAGACCCTGCGGGGCCTGGGGAGGATCTGGGGCCTAGTGAGAGTTAGAGTTTCAGGTTGTAGAACGTTCCTCCAGTACCTGCAGCGCCCGGGTGCTGTGTTCAGTATAAAGCAATAATCGAAGAAGCATAAAATGTCATGAGATGCTTTCTGTCTAAGAGGAATGACAGACGTGCCTTGAAACGTCGAGCACACAGCATAGTTAAGGCAGAAGAGTTTCAAGGTGCTGAGAGGGAGGAGCCAGACCGAGTGGGTAGGGGTGGCGTGTGGATCCGGGCAGCCACGCTCGGGGGGACTGCGCTGTGAGCTGACGGTCTCAGGCGAGACCTCGACCAGGGCTTCCCGTGTCGACAACAGCTGCCAGGAGAGCCTCTGCCCTGCCCGCTGGGACCCTCTGCTGATTCCAGGCACGATCCGGGGGCCTGAGGAAGGGGCTTTTGGGAAACGAGGGGCAGCGGTTGTTTACCGACCGGTAGAGACGTGTCTTCATGTTTAATGATCAGCTGTGCTTTCATTCCCAGCAGCTGGAGGTCGTTGTAAACTAGGACCCCTGGGAGGGTGAACGGTGAAGCCAGGGGTGCAGGTCATCCGCCCTCCGTCACCCCAGCCCAGAAGAGGTGATTTACCCCACAACGAGGGCCTGGTTTTTCTCTGTCGTTGTTCCGTCTGGCTCCGCCTGGGGTCTCACTGTGGCTGGCAAAGCCCACGTAGAAGCGGTGGAGACCCCAGTGCCTCTGCGGCCACTTGAGCCATAGAGTTACTCCAATCCACGTGCCTCCCCAGCCCCTGCCTCCTGGCCCCCGCATCCCGTCAGCGGAAGGTCCGTGTGGAGCAGGGCAGAGGGCTCAGGACCTGGGCGGCTCTCCCGGCTGGCGGCGCCCATCCTGGTGGTGCGCGGCCCTGAGTGTCACCCTGGGCCCCACTGTGGTCTTGGTTTTGGAGGAGGTGTGTTATCAGTGGGCTTGCTTTCATAAAAATAAGGATCGAACACCCTTAAAAAAATGTTAAGCATCATTCTTTGTATCAGTACAGTTCAAAAGAAAACCAAAAGGTAACAGACACCAATGACCCTCATGAACAAACAATGAACGGAACAGTCAGAAGTGGTCGTCTGGCGGTTGTAATAATAAGAAATTCACTGGGAGGTCATCATGGGCCTGAAATGTGATGGCTCTCGAGACAAATGGTGTCCCATCTGTGTGCATCCGTGCGTGGGGAGATAGAGACAGACAGAGAGACAGAGACAGAGAGACAGAGGCAGAGAGAGACAGAGGCAGAGAGACAGGGGGAGGTGTGTCTGTGCTGCTGTGTTGTGTGGGTGTTGTTTCGTAGGATTTTAACTGACGTGCCCCACCGTGTACACAGGGTCCTATTAGCAGTGTAAGTTTGGCTAAGAATAAAATATCCCTAATTATATTTTGGAAATAAAATTGAAGGAGCTGGAGCTTAAAATAGCTGTCTGGAGCTTCAGAAAACTCATAGCTGGAAACCATCCATGAAAGGATATTTGTATCCTGAGAGGGTCTCACAGGGCAAAAGGCAAGTCAGATTTTTCTGCATTTCAGACAGCGGCCTCCTGCAAGGTTCCTCGTGCGTTTCTTAATAGCAAGCGATCGCTTTGCTTCTGAAGAACCAAGGCCCATCCAGTCCCCCAGGCAGGTTATCCATGGAAATCAGAAGGTTTAAAATCCAGTGCTTTAAGTGCTGTGTCCTCTTCAGTGTGTGTCTGGCTCTGTGTACAAGCAGCTGGCTACAGACGCAGCAAGTCGGGCTGTATATAATTCAGTGCCGAGCCAGACAGGAGACGGTGGAGAGACTGATAACCTAGCCTTCTCTCCAGGAGAGACTTGTGCGTTTTACTTTCAACCCGTTTCTAAAAAATGGCAGATGCAACGTAAGAAAACAAGTTTATCCATTGTAGGAAGGAAGGCAGGGGGGAGAGGAGTCAGCTTGGTGTGATTTTATTTTTATCTTTCGCTTTTGCCACGGAACATCTGGGCGCTAGTGTAGAGCTGGGTCTGCCGGGGTTTCAGCAGCTTCATCGGGGTCATAGTTAGAGACTGATTTCACCAGAACCAGGAAGGGAAACATGAACTCTGGGAAGCTGGGAGTTAAGAATGGGGTGGGACGGAGGGGTGACGGGCAGCGGGGGGGTCCCGTGGGATGGTGACGGTGGTGCTGACGGCAGCTTTGGGGTTCGTGCATCTCCCTTCCAGGCCTGCAGGCAGCCTCCTTCCCTTTCCCACGAGGAAGCCTGGGCCTGGTGGAGGTGCCTCCATTCTGAGGTCCGGGAAATAGGGTGACCCCAGGGCAGAGGCGCATTTCATCCCAGTCCCCACGGCACCAGTGTGCGATCTCAGGGTCCTGATCTCAGAGTCGGTGACAAGGCAGACGTGACCACCTTTAGGCTGGTGGCATCTCTGGGAAGTGGCCCAGGTTTCTAGGTGTGGAAGCAGAAAAGAGCAGTGAGTTCATTCAGTCATCCACACGCATGAGTGGACCTCCCGAGGGGCACCGGAGACTTGCCCGGGGCAGGTTGGAGCCGGCAGTGGGCTCTCCTCTGGAGTAACTCCTTTCACTGGGGTCTGCAGCTGTAACTGGGTACTTGCACCACAGAGAAGGAGGGAAGTCTACAGATGGGCAGTGAGAACAGGCTGGGATTTTATGTCTCACGATGGCTGCGTGGTGATGGCAAGAGCTGTCTCTTGGGGCGCATTTCAGCAGAAAGGAGCGTAATGTTTTCAGAAGAGCTCTGTTTGCAGTCAGTGCCAGGACTGACTTTTCCATTTGGTTTGTGGTCAAGTGAGGGCACTGCTGGAAACCCGGGGGTCCAGGGGGGTTGGCATGCCGGCGCCCAGCTTCAGCGCCGAGAGCAGTACAGGCAGGTCTAGCCGAATCAGGAGCCCTACTGTGGCTGTTGCTCGTGGACGAGCGTAATTTGGGGTTCTGTAGTTCCCAGGGTGCTACCCCCCTTCCTAACACTCGTAGAAACCGCTGTTCAGTAGCATCACTGGGTTGGTCCCGGTGTCCTGGCTCTGGGAACATCTCGTGCTGCAAACACATGGCCCCTGCAGTAGGTCTGGGGGTCTGCCTTTGCATCCATGACCTTGAACCTCTCTCCAGAGGATGCTAAAAGCAGCCTTGATGCCTATTGTGTGGAGTCTTGTTGGAAAACCCCAGTGCGTGCATGTCTGTAACTCAGGAGAACCCCACCCACTGCCTCTCAAGACCGTAAATCAATTCGAAGGGCTTTGGTCTTGCTCGGAGGTTGGGATTCAGGGGATGATCAGCCGGGTTTGCTCTCAAAGCCCCAGTCATTCCTTGGCTTCTTCCCTTGACATCCCCTCTCTGTGCTACTGCTGGTTATTTGCGCTGGCTCGGGGGATCGGAGGCAGGAACTGGCATGTGGATTAATGGCTGCATAATCCAGACAGTCGAAGAACCGGGAAATCATTTACGTTTTGTTCTGGGTTATTTATTTTTGTGGGGTGCTGGTGAGAGAAAAAACGACGTTAGTGTCTCAAGTACGTGCTTCTTGCACCGATATGGAAATCAGCTACTGTTTGCATTTGCTGAGTGCACGTCAGTCGCGGCGGGGAGAGATCTGCAGCGTGAGTGTGGCAGCGAGGGGAGAAACCGGGAACTGAGGTGCTGCCGTGGCTTCCCTCGAAGCACAGATTCTAATGACCGCAAACTCTCTGAATTAAACAAGTCACGCTTAGAAGAGATTCGGCGGGCCTACGTTTGACAGAATCCTGTCATTAATGCTTGTAGAGGAAAGTATTCCCAACAAAGTTCTGGACTTTAATCGATCTGATTGGCTTAAAGCATGGTGCACCTGTACATGGGATAAATCGTTTCTTTGAGAATAGAGACCTGGATAGGGGGTAGGACTTAGTTCTCGGAATGCAGAGCTTAGCACGTTACCTGCAGGGAGGGGCATTTTGTCCTGCGTAGGTATTGTTACTGTTAATATCTTGCTGCTCGCCCGGAGTGTGGCCTCTGCTGTATTTGAGTCAGTGGCCGCCCCCCTCCCTTTGTTCAGTGAGTTTATCATGTGCTGTGTCTGCGGTGGCGTGGATGCCGGGGTTCGGAGGGTGAACAGCGAGACGTGATTCCTGCCTTCTCGGAGCCCAGAGGCTGGCGGGGGAGATGGGAGGAGGGCACCTTGCACTTTCTCCTCCGATGCTCTGATGTCAGAACCAGCCTGGAGGACCCTGGAAAAGACCCCGTTGCCGCCCCTTGGAACTGTTTACAATCCCTCCGTGATTTTTATTGATACGATACCTTGCTTTTCGGAATTAGCGTCATGATGGCTCTACTGGTCTCACAGCCGTAAAAGGAACCGTGGACCACCCAGGCTGCCCGATCCGGGCTCCTGACTCCCAGGAACCCCTCTGGGGCCGGGGCCTCATTAGGTGTTTTCTAGGAGGAAAGTGGTCCTTGGGAGGGGGCACCCGTGGCCTCCCGTGCGCTGAGAGCTGAGGGGCCGGGTGAATCCCAACAGCCGGGGTCGGCCCTGCTTCGGGGGGAGCTGAGGTTGAGGGGAGGAAGCACCCCGCAGGCTTTGCGAGGCAGTGTCTAGGTGTCACTTGCCCCACAGGCCGGGTGCCCCTCCTGGCCCTCCGCACAGGGGGTGGGAACAGCCATGGGGCCTGCCTGGGGAGGAGGTGGCGAGAGCGCTTCCTGTTACACACGGACGCGGAGACATCGCGGCTTTATTTTTAGGCTTCGCTAATTCTTGCTCTTCTCCTAGTTCGCGGCTCCCTGGCAACAGCTTGTTGTCATGGCAATGCCCATGTTAATGCGTGAGGCTCTCGGCGTGTCTGTTCCACCCGGGCCGGGACAGCGGCTCTGAGTGGAGCTTTCGGGCCCCCAGAGGCTGTGCGCCGACGCCAGGCTCTGGCCTCCCAGGGGAGGGCTGGAGGGAGTGATGGTTTTGCTCATACGGTGCTGACTTCTCCTCGGCTTGCAGGTGGCCCAGGCACCTCTGGATGCGCCGGTTTAGGGCAGCTTTCCTGCAGCTGGTCAGCAGAGCCCTGAATCCTGAGTCCTGAAGGAGGGGGAGGTTTGGCAGAGGGAAGGCTGAGAGGCAGTGACCCCACCAACATGTGTGCTAGAGGCCAGCGTCCCGGGGCAAGGGCAGGTTTGGCAGGGAAGGCCGAGGGGCAGTGACCCCACCAACATGTGTGCTAGAGGCCAGCGTCCCGGGGCAAGGGCAGGCGGGGTCCCTGCAGCTTCCTGGGGTCTCAGCCTTCCCATCCCGAAGGCTGCTCGAGGCTGGGACCCTGAGTCCTCCCGTCAGCCGGCTGAGAGATGTGGGTGAGGCCCCCGGGCTCCGCTCCCCAAGTCTGTCATGCAGGTGGCTTCCTGACCACACCCCCCCAGGCCTCCGTTTCCTCACCTATAAATGAAGGATAATAATGACATGACTATGTGTCAGGAGGTTAGAGCAGTGTCTGGCATAAAATGATGGTTCAGTGCATATTAGCTATCCTTCCGTCTGGTCATTATTTAATCTCCATGCTAATCTTGTGAGATAAGTACCATTGTTCTTCTTTGATTACAAAGAAGTAAACTGAGGCACCGAGCAGCTGTCCTGGTCACAGGAGGTGGCGGGTGAGAGTGGGGGAGGTCAGGGGTCTGGGGGGGGAGGACCCGTCCTGTGTCTCCTCTAGCGAGTCCTAGAGATGGGCCGTGGCCACATCTTCGGTACCTGTTCCCTGTCGCTGCTGCCTTGAAGGACTAGGTCATAATTCCCTTAAAGACAGAGCAGGCCTGGAAATGCTCCCCTACCTGCTTACTCACATCAACGTTCCTTCCAAGAAAGAAGCAGCTCTTAAAGCACTGTTAGAGATAAAAGGCTGAAACTGGAGGAGGTGATGCTTGGCGTGGGTGTTTCTCAGTTGAAATAGAATCCGTCCAACAACTAGGGTAATTGACTAGTTATCAAACTCTTTTTGCTTTTGATGGGAGAAAAAGAGAGAAGTTATTCGCAGGAGAGAAGCTATTGGTAAATAAAGAGAAGGGCGCCCAAATAAGGAGAGTTTGAGCAGTGAGTCTCACTCCCGCAGAATTATCCAGGGAGGGGCTTTTGAAACGCATCCGCTTCGGCTGCCTCAGCCCAGAGGTTGGAATTCAGAGGTCGCCAGCAGGGCCCGGACATAGTGTTTCTTACAAACACCTCTAGGGGATGGCACGGCCAGGTTGAACCACTGGTTTCACGACAGAAGCAAACTTGCTGACCCCAGTGTAGAGTTCGCTGTTTTCCAGGCCAGGACCAACAGAAGACTTTTTCTGCTTCTAGTCTGCAGTGGCACCTTCTGAAATGTACTTCAGGAATTAAGAAGTTTAGGTGCTTCTTGAACAAACTATTTGTACAACCACGTTCACAGCAGCAGTAGTCACAACAGCCCCACATGGAAGCAAACCAAGTGTCCACCAGCAGATGGTGGACAAACACAGTGTGGCCTATACGTGCGATAGAATATGACTCGGCCTTAAAGAGGAAGGAGGTTCTGACACCTGCTGCACCATGGATGGACCTTGAGGACATTGTGCTCAGGGAGCTAAGCCAGACACAGAGACAACTACTGTGTGACTCCACGTGTGTGAGGTCCTTAGAGGAGTCAAATCCAGACGCAGAGAGCAGAGGGGTGCTTACAGGGGCTGGGGGAGGGGGTGAGGAGCCGTCTGATGGGGACAGAGTTTTTGTTTGGCAAGATGAGGAGGGTTCCAGAGATGACGGAGGTGATGGCTGCACAGTGATGGGTGTGTACGTCATGCCTCTGTGCACTCAGGAATGGTTAAGAGATGGTAACGGCTATGGCGTGTGTATTTTACCATAATTTAAAACATTTAATTTCAGATTAATAAGAATCATGTTTGTTTTCATATCTTGGAAAAACAAATTTATGAAGAAGAAAGTTTAAAAATCACCAGTTGGTATTTAGAAGTGTTCTTTTCTCAGCGTGTGTGTAGAGGTGCGCACACACACACACACACATGCGCACACACACACACACGCGCGCGCACACACACACTCATGCACGCACACACGGCATCTCACTCTACCCAGGTTTCCTTTGGACTTGTGATGGTTTCACGCTGTTTCTCAGTGAAGCCCTTTCGGGCGAGGAGAAGTGAACCACTTGTTAGCTGGGTCACGTGGTACCATTGAGTCTGGAGTCCGAGTTGCAGCCCTGGGTCGGAGCCCTCTGACCTGCCCTCTTCCCCACCTGGCGTCCCCCAGGCTCATGTGCCCGCGTCCTGCCTCTGCTGCGGGTCCGTGTGAGGTCAGGAGGCCCCGCTCCCCACCGCCCACATCTCCCTGCCGCCCGGACGGCCTCACTGCAGCAGGACCCACAGGCAAGGCCGCCCGCTCCGCCCGGGAGGCTCTCCTACCCTCTCCCTGGACGGCGGGAAACCAAGCATGAGCGTGTTCACTGTTGTTGTTCATTTATTTGAAAAAGGACAGAATCCGGGGTTTTGAGGACCTGCCGCCCTCTCGGGTGGCACATGGAGGTGGTCGACTGTGTCTCGCGTCCAGCATTTCCCATCAGCCTTCCAGGGGGGCCTCCATCCTCGTCCAGGGCCAACATGGCTTTGTCCCTTTGCGGTGATGCAGGTTCTACAGAGAAGCTGTGACGGCCCCTCTCCGGGTCTCCCCGCTGTCCTCTCCCGCACACACTGTGTCCACGTGGACGGTCAGCGGCTCTGCTCAGGGTGGGTGAGGACACAGCTATCTGGGCTGCTGGCCCCGGGGCCAAGGGGACCCAGGAAAGCAGCTGTCCTGGACGCTAGGCAAACTCTAGCCATTGTCACCGACGGGAGGCTCCTCCAGGGAAACGGTTCTCCACCGTAGGAGGGGTTTCCTGCTCTTCGGAGGTGGAGGGTGGTGGTTCCTTGTCTCTTGCATCCCGGCTCAGCAGGAGAGGGTGGAAGAGGCCAGGCACTGGGGTCTGCGGCAGCAGGGTCCGGGCGCCCAGCCCTCACACTGCATCGTGGGCCCCCTGGGCCAGCGTAGGGGGCCGCGCATCAGGAGTCAGGTGGGTATGCGTCGGGACCCTGCTGGGGCTTGTCTGCTCTGGGTTCTCGGTGGACCCCCTGGCCTTTGTGAACCCTGGTTTCCTGATCTGCAGGCGTGGGGCTGGAGATGCCCAGAGAGTTACCTTTATGGGTTCGCGCAGGTGGGAGGCCAGGGGGAGCGCTGGCTGCCTGCCAAGGACTCAGTGGCCGGAGACCCGCGAGGGCCAGGGGCTGACGTGGCTGAGCGCTGCGTGCACTGTGCTCGTGACCCAGAGACCTGATGTATGTATTTCACGTCTTTGCTTTTATTCATATGTTGAGTCTTGAACTTCTGAAAACCAGCTGTACTTCCCCATCCACGTCTTACTGGACTAGACAATTTAAACCCCTCTAACATGGAAATACATGATGACACACGCTCAGGCGTTTTCCTCTACGTGGTAACTTCTGAGGGTAAAGTTTTCTTTCTGTGTTGAAGTGACTTTCTAATGGCCCAGCTTTTGTGTTTCGCAGCATGAAAGGATCCGTCCGAGGCAGGCAGGCTCGCAGCCTGAGCCCTGGGTCTGCTGTTCCCGCTGGTTTTGACTGGCTGTGGTTGAGGTGCCTCTTGTCTTTTCCCTGGTTTCCGGAAGGCAGCGGGGGATGTTTGACGTGAGATGTAGCTCTCATGCCATGCTTGGTCAGGGCAGCACTGCAGTTCCTTTCTGGGCGTTCATGGACTCAAGTGTTGACTGAGAACAGCCGTGTGCCAGGCCTCTGATGGGCACCAGGGGTGCAGTGTGAGCAGGAGTTTATGTCCTCTGTGTGCGTAGGGAGGGGGGAGGCAGAAAATTTACAAGCAGGCAAGTCAGTAGATAAGAGATCATCACATTATGGTCTGTGCCATGGAAAGGAATCTAAGAGAAGCAAAGCGATGGGGCAGCGTAACCGTAGGTGGGGAGCTACGTTAAGCTGGTGGCCAGGGAGGACCCCTCTGGGACCTGGATAGCAGGAAGGAGCTGGGCTTGCAAAGAGAGAGTAAGAGCCTTGGGGGTGGGGGGCAGGAACAGCATGTACAAAGGCCCTGAGGCAGGACAAGCTTGGTGTGTGTCAGAGACAGAGGAGCAGGGCGGGCACACGGCGAGTGCCTGGAGGGGGGCAGGCGAGGAGGTTAGAGGGTGGGTAGGAGCCAGATCAGGACTTGTAGGAGGGTGACATGGTTTTATTTTGAAAGATCATTCTGCCTGTGGATTAGAAAATAGACTTGGGAGGGGGTGGGGGACCAGTGGGGAGGCCAGTCAGATAGGGGGGATGGAGGCTGGGACCAGGGACCACAGTGGAGGTGAGACACATGGACAAGGCCGACCGAGCCCCAGGCCATGTGAATGGTCACTCACTTTGGAGGGCAGTTTGGGAAGATGTTCAAGAGCCTTACTGTTCATTCCTTTTGGTCCAAGAATCCATCCTATGGAGATACTCAGAAATACACACAAAGACTATTTACAAGTATTTCGTTGTAATTTTATTCATAATAGAGTCAAAGTTGATATAATTCCCTGCTCTCTTCTTTAGTCTCTGGGGGCCTGGCTGGTGGAATCAGGTGGGAGGTGCCCACGTGAGAGAGCATCCTTCAGGCGATGGCCTGGGAGGACAGTGACAGCATGGAGAGATGGGAATGGCATAGCTAAGGGAAGAATAGATCGTGGAAGGTTATCTAATACGATCCCAATTTCACAAAACATAAACTCGATTCACATCTCATGTAGGTCTAGACAGAATATGCTCCGTGCTGGTAAGGGCATATGTTAGAGTGTTAAAAATGAGCCACTGAAGGGGACGAAAGACTAATTATTTATTACATTCTCCCAATATTTGTGATTCTTCAAAAATTTTTACGATAAACATTTTGAAACCAAAAGTACAAAAAAAGCGTTATTTTTAAAACCTAATGATGGGTGGTTTCCCTGTGCTGAGTGCAAATTGGAATAGAGAATAAATCGTTGAGCTAATGGCGCTTCTACATACCCAGCCTTACACAAGGCAGCATTTGTGTTCAGAAATGCTGAGGAAAGCCTTGGATTTGAGTCGGGGGGGATTGGGGATCCGCCGTCTCCTGGCTTTGGGTCTCGGACCTTACGCTCAGGCTCTGCCACACGGATCCCGGGCTTCTTCAGCTCTGAGGTGGGAGTGAATGATGGGAATGATGGAAACAATAGTAACATTTTCATGGAGTCATGAGGATTGAATGATGGGAAATGAGAAAACGTTTTGCAGGGGCAAAACGCAGCATGAGGATTGATATTCCGGGGCCGGTGTCCTCACACACAGACTCAACCACGCGCACAGGTGTATCTGGGCGGCTCGCTTGTGGGGCGTGCATCTCACCCAACAGGGACCACGCTCTAACCACGAGTTGGACCAGCCCAATTTTGAGCCCAAACTCAGAGAAAAGTGAACAACCTGAACTTGGGTACCACCAGCTGGTCCTGAGTGGCTGTCCCGCGAGGACCGCTTCCTGGTCCCTGGGAGGCTGTATGAGATGCCGGCCCCACAGCAGCCACGCCAGACCCTTTGACGCATCGCTCAGCTGATCTGTCACATGAACCTGTTGGAAGTGAACCTGCATGGGGTTGAGTGGAGGGAGGTACCAGCCAGAACCAGGGTGAAGGAGACATGCACTGCCCCTCCACTTACAGGAAGCACCTGCTTTTTATGGGCCCCGGACACTGGGATGTGAAATGGCACGTCCTTAGTCCCAGGATGGACGTGCACGGGAACCTGGGTGATCAGCTAAGAGGCCCTTGATTTTTAAATTCTCAGGTGGCTCAGGCCAGGGACACATCCTGCTTGGCTCTTCAGGCGCCAGGGTGTCCCGGCAGGTGGTGTCCATGGCAGGACTTCTTAATGAAGAGTTACCCTCCAAATAGAAGTGCATTAGAGGACAGGTCCGTGGCTAGAGCATAGGGATTGAAGCCCCTGCTTTCAGCTGGCATTTCTGGGAAAAGGTAGGTGAGGCGTCCAAGCCTGACCAGTCGTCTCTCCTGAGGTGTGTTTCTGGGGACTCCCAGCCCCACCGAGGTGTGAAAATACAGCTCACACCAGGGACCACAGGGTAACTGCTAGTGAGAGGGGCTGCCCAGCAGTGCCTTCCGACCCTGCAAGGAGACCCCTGACCTTGCCGTGTGAACGAGCGCCAGGGGCTGCTGGCTTGTGCGTGGTAGAGCAGTACCTTCTGGGGTAACGGTCGCCGATGACCCTTCTGCCTGTGGGTAAGATGCACAGGAAGGATCGTGACAGTGACCACAGCTGCTGTTAACGGGCATTTACTCTGCCCTATGAGCCCTGCAAGCGTTTCACAGGCATCATCTCCCTTGATCTCGCATTGACCCCGGGAGGTAAGTGTCGCTGCCCCCATTTCACAGAGAAGGAAGCTGAGGCCACGTAACCTGCCCAAGGTCACAAAGCTGCAGAATCACTAACCTGGGGCTTGAAACCAGGTCTCTTTGCTCTAAGTTTTATGCTCTGAACACCTCTTCCTGAGTTGTTTTTCCAGCACTAGTGATGGTTTTGAATTCAGTTCTACCCCAGATATATATTAACACGGGCCTGTTCTGTACTAGGGGTGGCTCAGGGACAAAAATGAATAAACTGTGGTTCCACTCCTCAAGAAACTTACATATATTATTACTTTTAAGAGTCTACAGTCTATAGCAAGAACTCAATAAATAATTATCAAATAAACAACAATATGTAAGTACAACCCTGGCTGCATTATGATGCATCTCATAATACATGGACACATCAAATCCTTTGGGAGTTTAAAGAAGGGAGAGAAGACCTCTGTCTGGAGAAATCAGGAAGAGAGCAAGTTGAATGTAACATTCGAAGTGGGCCTTGAAGAATGGTGGGGATTTGACACCTAGAGATGGTGAGGATTATTTCCCAGCTGACGTTGCCCTTTGGATTGTAAACCGAACCCACTGCTGCAGGCTGATTCTGGCCCTGCACGCTGTGGCCCTGGTTTGTTTCTTTCCGTAATTCCACTTCTCAAAGACGTTCACCACTGAGAACTCGGAAATGGAGTTTTTATTATAATGAACGTGGCTGGTCTCAGGAGGCCACGATGAGCAAGTGTGATCCCCGATGTCCCCTCCGATCACCTGTACGTGAACGGGTCACAGTCATTTTGTTTTTTATAAGGATACACTTAAAAAAATTCTTTTTTATTGGAGTATAGTTGATTTACAATGTTGTGTTAGTTTCAGGTGTACAGCAAAGTGAATCAGTTACACATGTACATACATCCACTCTTTTTTGGATTCTTTTCCCATATAGGCCACTACAGAGTACTGAGTAGAGTTCCCTGTGCTGGGCAGTAGGTCCTTATTAGTTATCTATTTTATGTATAGCAGTGTGTATATGTCCATCCCAATCTCCAAGTTTATCCCCCCCCCTTTCCCCCTTGGTAACCATAAGTTTGTTTTCTACATCTGTGAGTGTTTTTCTGTTTTGTACCTTTTTTTTTTTTTTAGATTCTACATGTAAGTGATATCATACGATATTTGTCTCTGTCTGACTTACTTCACAGTAGAGAGTGTGGCGATCTCTACTTCCATCCATGTTGCTGCAAATGGCATTATTTTCTTCTTTTTTATGGCTGAGTGCTGGCCACACTCAGTACTAGTCCATTATGTATACACCACGTCTTCTTTATCCATTTCTCTGTTGATGGGCGTTCAGGTTGCTTCCGTGTCTTGGCTCTTGTAAATAGTGCTGCAGTGACCATTGGGCTGCATGTACCTTTTCGAATTACGGTCTCCTCAGGATGTATGCCCAGGACTGGGATTGCTGGGTCGTATGGCAGCCCTATTTTTGGGTCACAGTCTTTATATTACAACCCTCTGCGACACCTCTGACCGACCTGACTGGGCATCCAAGCACCCCCGGGCTCCAGTCTAAAGCAGGATGCGCTACCGTCTGCATCCTCCCGTCCGCGGGAGCCCTAACTCCCCAGCCACCTGCTGTGCCTGACACCTCCTGCCGGGAACGAGGATGGTCAGCTACACCGTATTTTAATATTAAGGAAAGGTGGGCAGTTGGTCCACAGTCTGGTGTGAAAGGTGACTTGTAGCTTAGGATCTTTCGTTGGCTGCCTGTGGGACCTTGGGTAGTAACACAGTTTGCCATCATCTCCTGAAGGAGGAGAGACAACTTGGCTCCCCTGAGCGAGCAGGTCAGTGTTGGAGATGATTCAGTCACAAAAGACCTTGGGCCCCAGAGACGGGTGGTCTTCTGTAAGCACCGCTGTGCAGCCGTGCCGTCTCGGGGGGGATGAAAAGGTAATATTTGCTTACAAGCTGGCTTTCTGGTGTTTGGCCAGAAGAGAATACGTACGTGAACCAGCCCGAGAGCTGTGTTTCTTCCAGCACAACGGCAAGGTGCTTTTTGTCACACCCAAGATGTGCAGGCCCAGAGAACATGGGTGTTGAAGGTCGTGGCTTTTTAGAACGAGTGAATAAGCAGTATCTCTCCAAATTGAGGACGGAGAGGGCTGTCGAGCCTCCGTCTCCGATTTGCTTTCTGTTCGCGTGCAAGTCCCCTCACCTCTCTGCTTTTCTGTTTCTCCATCTGGGAGCCACTGCTCACTTTGCCAAGATATCTGCAGTCTGAATACGATAACGTGTGGAGCCCTTTCAGCTGCTGCACCATTAAAAAAGCATTTATTCAGCACTTACGTAGTGTGGCACAAAGAGAATTATAAAGACTAGAGCCCTGCCCTGCCTGCGAGATGATATTCTAACATCTTCTCAAAGAGGCAGAAACTCAGCAGCTAAGGGGAGCAGCTGCTCAGAAGTTATCTCCTGTTATGTGACTCACGGAACAGCAGCACAAATAATCAACAAGAACTGACATGGAAAGAAGTCTGGCCGTCAAGATGGAGCGTGTGTCAAAAATACAGATAATCGATGGGGACGTTCTCACCTCTCTGGAACTAAGTCCTACAGGAACCTTGTTTTCCGTAAATGAAAATGCCAAGTATCTGGGACCCACGCAGGGGGGAGGCCCCAGAGTGGGGGGCCTGGGCTTCTGGGGAGTTTTGCTTGGGATTCTGGTATTTAGGTTCCTATCACTGCCTCTTCTCTCCCACTGCAACTCAGACACACACAAAGTCCCTGACCCTGAAAAGAGGCGGGCCCACCGTGTATGGGGTGTTCCGGGGAGCAGGCGGCCGTCATCCCATCCTGAACACAGTGGTCAGCACATCGCAGGCCTTCGTGAGAACGAGATGGAAGCCAAGCTGGGTATGGATGGAGTCCCGGGGAGCAAGGCCACTGTATAGAAGCCACTCCCGGTCCATCTGTGTATTGAGACCTGACGGTTGTCTTTGCACAGATGGGGAAGCTGGGACTCGGAGGTTAGGAGACCTGGCCAAGGCTGTGCGGCCACTGTAAACTGAACACGGGGACCAGGTCTCTGAGCTGCACTTGCCTTTCTCTCTGGAAGAGCTTCAGCGTTCTGCAGCCACCCGTATCTAAGGACACCTGCCAGTGACGACTTTTCCAAGGAAGATTTCAAGCCCCATCTAGATATCTGGATTTCCTCTCGACATCGCACATGTTTAAAGTATGATTATTTGTCACCATGGTGCACGGTGTGGTTAAAACCTGACTCGCTGCTGCTAACAATTACAGAATGTCATCGTTTCCTCCAAGGAGACTCCAGCTGAAGCCAGGAGCCTGGCTTGTCCTTCACCGTGCTTGGGTCCCGAGCAGCTATTAAACGCCTGGAGCTTGACTCCCATCTCCCTGCTGTTCTCAACTCCCTCCCCGATGTTTTCCAGCAAGGGTTTCAAGGGTGCTTTTGCCATTAGGAGGGCTCTTGAAGACGGCCGACCGGCGTAGCTCAGATTCCTGTCTAATGAGCACACTGTGCGAGCCGGGGTCTCTGGGCTGCATCTGGATCTCTGTCCAGCCGGAAGATGCTAAACTTGCCCAAGGCCTGAAAATGCGCCCAAGACTCGTGACTGAGGACTGGTGAGATTGGTGATGGCGCTGCCGTACTTCCTGCCGAGGCTGCCCATGTGTGCAGGGAGGTGATGAGCCAGCGTTCAGTCCCGAAAGCCGGCCCGGCCACTGCCCCTCCTTCCCTCCCCTCCTTCCGTGGTTGCCATGACGTCCTTCCCGCTCCCCTCCCCTACCCCAAGACCAGCTTCCCAGAGAGACAGTTCTTGCCCTTCAGTGTCAGTTTTTCCCAAGGACAGTAGCATTTCAAGACTTTAGTGCTAATTGTGGAATCTCTGGGGCTTAAGGGGTTTCCCGGGTGGGTGGTGTAGCCCAGTGACTCGCCCCGTGGGATCTGTGGTCAGACGGCCTGAATCTGAATCCCAGCTCCACTTCTTACCACCTTTTTGCAGTGAACCTTTCTGAGACAGCAGAGCAGAGCTCGTGATGCTGTCCTGCTGTCGGGCTCACACGCGGTCACACGTGTGCTCCTGGATGCCCCCCATCCCGGCTCCGTCTCTCCCTCCTGAGGACCCCACGAGGCCTCTCCTGTTCGAGGCCCTTGGGCAGAGTGTGACCAGGCAGGGGAAACCGAGGTCCTCTTAGCGGCAGGTGCCCGAGAGGGAACCTCTCGTGTTAGGGGTTGATTCACTGTATTTTATGGACTAGTTGATTCTGAGACACACATTTCCGCCTAAACTTTAACGTCTCTAAAATCAGGATGCATTTTACACCGGAGGGTGTGCTGCAGAGCGGTTGGCAGCATTTCCTCCTCTCTTACTGGTCCGTAAGATGGTGGGTATGTGTTTCAATCTGTGACTCCTTTAATTTGATGCAATACAGTAGTCATTTTTAAAAATCTGAGTTTAAGTCCCTTCAACTCAGGTGTCGAACAGCTGCTTGGATCTGGTGATTCTCGATGCAGGCGCTTCCCAGGCTCCTGGTCCTGGTCACAATGTCCAGTGTCCCCAGGAGGCAGGTTGCGGTCCGGGTAAAGGAGCAGCAGAGGAAGGGTCTCTGGGCGTCGGGGACACGGTGACTAGGTGTAAGTGACCCCCGGGGTTGCGTTTTGTGTCAGAGCCCAGGTGGCTACAGCAACTCTGTGTCTGCTGGGCCCCGAGATGCCTTTCCAGCACCTTCCAAGGGAGACCCTCCACCGTGCCGTACCCAGGCCGGGCCTTCTCACGCTTAGTGAGCACGACTGTGCATCAGGCACAGCGCCAGGCACCGGCATTTATCAACTTATTATAATTAACTAATAACATATTAATTAATATAATAACTCTAAAAGCAGGCCCTGCTCTATCTGGATCTTGCAGGTGAGGAAACAGGCTTGGGAGGTAACTCCCTTGCCCAGGTCTTGAACTCAGGTCTCTCCAACTCCGGATCCACAATACGGATCCGCTGCCCGGCCCTCTCTTCCTGCCTCAGCCAGCAGCGTGGTCCTGGCCCTCCCCCGCTCTGCCTTAGCCGGCATCTTGATAAAACAGCATCACAGTGACATCTGCGTTTGAGTTCGCTGAGAAGCCGGTTGACCCGCCACGTGCTGAGGACAGAGGTGGATCCTGGAGGTCGGGGGATGGAAGGGGAAGCTCAGGCCAGACTTGGAACCTTTGCAAGCGGCTTCAGCCCCCTCCTCTGGCCACCCCGTCCCATCTCTCCACCCTGTCCCACGTCAGCACGGCCCCGGGTGGCACAGAGGCTGGGCTGTTGGTCTCTCCGCCAGGCCAGGTCGGCCTGAGTGGTCCAGACTGCAGCCCAGACTGTGGTCCAGATTACGGTCTGGGCCGGGATGCACCCGCACTGGCGCGGCCACAGCAGAAGCGTGGGAAACGAGACGTGCCGAGGGCAGGCAGGCGCTGTGGCTTTTTGCCTGGGCTGTGCCCGAAGTGGAGGGTGCTGAGAACCCAAGAAGAGAGAAAGGACAGGTGCGCGTGTCCGAGCATCACCCTGTCCCCCGAGAAGGATCTGCGGACCTGGTGCTGAGAGTCCCACCTGAGTGTCCAGAAGGCTTCGAGGGGGGCGAGGGGGCGAGGGGGGTGGAGGCCGTTACACCCGCCCGACAATGGGCAGCCTCCGGCCAGGCCTGTCCACACACACCTGGCCTGTCCTCTTTCTCTCCTGATCGCTTGAGGGGATCTGCACATTTCTGGAACAAAGAGGGCTTTGTAACTAGAATTTCCTCTTTTGATTTGTGGGTTTTTTTTTTTTTTCCCTACTGTTAGTCACAAAGCCATGAATACATTTCCCCACAACAAGAAGAAAGTAACAACAAACTCGTACGTGGTGCATACGTATTTTGTGCTAAGTACTGAGAGCTTGATTTGTATTAACTCTTTTAATCTTCAGGACAATCCTGCCAGGAAGGTAGGTTATTATCCCCATTTTGCAGAGGAATAAACTGAGGTTAAGGACCTCAGCCAAAACCCATAGCCCAGAGGTGCTGGGCTGTTAGTCTGCCACCTGCTTCTGACTCCGGAACCTTCTTGCTTTCCCCTTTATCAGTCTGGCAGTCATTTGTTCTTCATCATGTGGAATTCTGTGAGGGTGTTTTTGGAAATCACTTGGTGCAGATACACACGCACAGAGGAGCTGTGTGCTCACGAGGGGAGGAGGGAGCTGGCTTGCGTCCTTTTTCTCTCCCGTGTCCATGTGGGTGATTTACTGGCCTGGATGTCACCCCCTCCCAAGGCTGCAGCGGCATTCAGGCTGAGACCTGTGTGGAATTCATTTTTATATTCACTATAGTATCTAAGCCAATCCTTAAACACAGTAGGTGCTCATAATTTCATGTTTTCATGAAAATATGAAGTCATTTCTAAAGTTGATGGATGCATTTGCTAACCAGTTCTCACTGAAGCTATTCATTTCTAAAAACAATGAAGAGGAGAACATTTAAATACGTGAATCATAAGCCGGGGTTACAGTTGAATCAGGCTCTGATGATTTTCCTTCCACGCAGTTGATCACATCTCGCCTTCCTGCCAGCCCTGTGAGGTGGCAGGACATGTTGTTTTCCCAATTTAATTACGAGAAAACCGACTTCAGAGACAGGTGATCTGCCCAAGGTCACAAACACGTTTTGGGGGGGTTCGTTTTTTTTGTTTCTAAAATCAGAGCCGAGATCAGAACCACCGTGTCCTGGTTTCCTGTTTCGTGAGCAGTGTCTGTCCACACACCTGCTGGGTTCGAAGCTGGGACGCAGGACCTAATGACGTGTACTAGGCTTGAGCGGCAGGTGTTTCGATTCCTCTCTCTTTGGTAAATGGCAAACAGTCTAGCACGGCGCTCCTCAAAATGCAGTCCCCAGCCAGGAGACCAGGTACCAATCCGTGGCGAGATCAAAGCTCGCAACAGAATATGCACATCGACTATGTCTGTGAACGCTGCTGAGTTTGCCTGATTGTTTTCCTTTTTACAATTATTTCAAAATAATCTTAGGCTTCCATAAAAGTTGAAAAACTCTATAGAAAGTTCCCACAGACCCTTCCCCCAGTTCCCTCTAAGGTTAGCATCTCACACGATAATACGAGGATTCAAACTAAGAAATTAACTGTTGGTCCAATTCTTCCGATTCAATTCCAACTTCATTTTGATTTCACCAGTTTTCCCACCTACCTCCTTTTTCTGGCCCAGGATCTAATGGGGACCCCGCATGGCCTCTGGTCACCCTGTCCCCCCGTCTTTCTTCTTTTCCTGACTTGGACACTTGAACAGGACTGGCCATTATCTTGCTGCATGGCCCTGGGTGTGGGATTGTCTTTTGTTCCTCGTGGTTCGGTGGCGGTCATGCATTTTTGCTTACTGGATACACGCATCGTTTCTGAATATCCCAGAAGCCACCTGCTCTTCACGACTTGTTACATTGGGGCAAATGATGTCGCTGCATCTTTTTACTGGTGCTGTGAACCTTCATGCCTCGGTGAAGGTGGTGTTTGTTGTTTCTTGACTGTAAATCTGCGATTTCCCCATTTCTAATGAACAGATCATCTAGGGGAGGTATTTTGAGATGATGCAAACATCCTGTAAGTTCTGCTCCGTTTTTGCTCACAACTTAGCCCACGTTGTGGGTAGCGCCTGCAGCAGCTCTCACCATGGCATTACCTCACGATGGTCATCCTCTGGGCCCCTTTCCCTCTACATCTATTAACTGGGATGCTTTTTGGGGGGGGCTCGCCCTTCATCCCCAGTTCTGTCTTTACTCAACTCTTAGTTTTCATCACGATCCTGCTTATTTTGCTCTGTGGGTTGTGACCCAGCACCTCTGTTACTTGTCTCCTTGCCCACGTTGTTCCAGCTTTGGCTGTCGGGAGGTCTTTCAAGATTGGCTCCTACCCTCCCCACGGTGCCCCGCCTCTGCCTTTTTCAAGCATTTTCTTGCTTTTGGACCACAAGGTGCTCCAGGATCATCTTGAATTTTCCCTGCCCGAGCCCTGGAATCAAACACCTCTCCCAGGAGCCCTGGTTCCTCTTTTTGGAGAAGGGTGTTTTTTTTTGGTTTTTTGTTTTTGCGGTACACAGGCCTCTCACTGTTGTGGCCTCTCCCGTCACGGAGCACAGGCTCTGGACGCGCATGCTCAGCAGCCATGGCTCACGGGCCCAGCCGCTCCACGGCATGTGGGATCTTCCCGGACCGGGGCACAAACCCGTGTCCCCTGCCTCGGCAGGCGGACTCTCAACCACTGCACCACCAGGGAAGCCCCAAGAAGGGTGTTTTAAAACCAAGATCTGGGTAGCAGGTATGCTCACGGCTGCCCCGGGCTTCTTTACGTCAGTACTTCCATCTTGAAGGAAGCGGTGTGTCCATTTGCATTGTGAAGGGCAGTCAACCAGCTCCTTCTCCTGTCGTGCACCAGGAATACTTTGTGGCCCTGCCACCTGGAGCCTTAAGAACCCGTCACTCTGTCTGTGTGACCCATCTGGCGGCAACTTAAAATTCTATTGAATTAAAGTCATGAGTCAGTGGTACGCGTTCACGATGTGTCAGGCCTTGTGTTAGGTGCTGGGTTTACAGTGCTGGGAAAGTCCTGCTCCCGAGGAGCTTGTCATGCAGTATCTTCCATTCAGTCCAGAAGACGGGACTCCTTTATCGGTCACTGCAAATTAGGAGAACTCATTTCAGATTATTCAGCATTCTAAAGCTTTGCAAATTCAGCCTGGGCGGGGCGTTAATTTTGATTTTAGATTCAGAGGCTGTAAGACTATGAACAGCCCGCTCCCCAGCCCAGGGCCTCCTGGTGCCAGGAAGACCTTTGCCGGCGACTCGGTTCTGACATGTAGGTGGCTGACTCCTTAAGCCCCGTGCAAGGAAGCTGGAGGTGTATCCTCTGACCCGAAAAGACCTTTGGAGGCTAACTTCCCCCTCTAAGCATGATGTGAAAGGGCATCTGCTGACAGGAAGGGAGCGGAGCTCGCTGCAAGAATAGGGCTCCATCTCCAGGGCTCCCTCCCACGGGGCTGGGCTTGGGGGAGCATCCTCTTTAAACTGCTCTCACACCCCAAAAGGACCCTCTCAGCAGAAGTGTGTTTGCAAAGATTCCGTTGCCCGACTTCACTCTAACCCACCCACACATCAAGCTGGATCTGGGCTCAGACTGAGGAAGACTGATGGACAGTGATACGGGTTGGGTCGCTTGGGCGTGTGCTGCCCTCACTCCTACCTCTTAAGTTTCCCACCTGGTCTCATACAGCCTGGCCTTCCAGCGCTTCCTACGCTGGCTGGTTACTATTACTATTTCCTTGATCTTTTTGAACCTAAATGGACTAACAATCCCTGTCACAGCCCAGAAATGTGTCCTCACGACTAGGATTCTGCTGGTTGGACAACGCAACCCTTTCAAACAAGTCAGTTGTCTGGAAGCACCTGTCGGTCTCTTTACTTTGGGGAGAGTTGGGGGATGCTGAAAACTCACTGAGGCCTGTCCCCCCTTCCCGTTGATCCCTTCTGGCACCTGCTAATTATGAGTCTCCCTGAACAAATGCAAAGTGTACGCGCGACGGCCAGCTTCCTGCCTGTCCTCGGCAGGAGGGGCACCTCGGGCCGTGGCAGGTTGATTGCCGTGCACTCGGGTTGGAAGCAGGAAGGCACCAGGGGTCACCTGCGTCTGCCTCGGGAAGTAACGTGGGATCCAGGCATCTGAAGACATCTGCCAGGCGTGCCAAAGATGGACAAGCAGGTAGACACTCCTCAGCCCTGGAGCCGTCCACCAGGCCCATCCTCCAGCCTCAAGCCTGGCAGATGACCAGGGCCTGGTACATCTTAGTGCCCGTCTCCATTTCTGTTTGGTGCTTTTCCCAGAAATGTTTTAATGCACAAAATCCAGTTTGGAGAACAGCTTTGTATGCTCCATCCCGTGTGGGTGCAGCGGTCTGCCCTTGAGAATTTTAAGTGAGCTGACCTACATAGCTTAACTGTTTCAATGAAAAGTGACAGAGAGTATAGCTTGGCGAGAGCCGGAGGGCAGGATCCCTCCCAGGAGGAAGGAGAGCAACAGAAGGGACAGGAGATTGTGGGCGGGAAGCCCGGACTCCCTGACACCCCACCGGGGCCAAAGTCCTTGTGCAGGTGGCTTCTTGGTGGCCCTCGCCCGTTCTCGTGGGATTGGGGCCGGCTCCCCTCCCTCCTGGGGGAGGATCATGGCAGCATCGTTCCTGCATCTCCACACCTGACCTGGGTGCTCGCCCCCTCCAGCCGGGTCCCGAGGGAAGACAGGAAGAAGAGGTGCCGTTCACGGCACAGGGCAGCCGTTCTTGTGTTCTTATTTTCCACTTTTCCCTACTGATTCCGCAGAAATTCCTAATTAACTCAGTTGCTCTACCAGGACGACGAGCTCACATCTGGAGCTACCAAGGCAGGAAAGCCACTTGGCCTGCATCCAGCGGGTTTTCTCCCCTTCACGCCCAGCTTGGCGGCCAGGCACTGCACCAACCTGGCACTGCAGGGGGAGGATGCCAGGGGCTGGGGCAACTCAGGGCTAGCTGTTTCACCCAGAAAATCATGGGTTAGATATTTTTAGATTGCTGGCTTATTTTGAAACTTTCTTTTCTGGTGGGAGAACAGGAGATGGCGCAGTCACTGAGGTCTCCCTGTGCTGTCTATACGATGCTCCTGCGTGGTGACCGGGGCTTACTTAGGGCCGTGACCTGCTGAAGCATGCAACTCTTCTGAGTCTATCTGCACAGCTCCTTGGGCGTAGGGTACAAAGCAGGGTCATGTCAGGTGGGGGTGAGGACAGAGGAAGGAGCTATGAACAAAGGACTGTCTGTCAGGCTGGAGGGTGGTGGTCGGGTGCACAGCAGATGCAGAAGTCACTTCCGGCTCTGTTCTGCAGGTCTGGTTCATGTCCATCCTGCCGTCTGTCTGCTCACTGACCGTGTGCAGTGCTCACTACATGACTGGCACGATGCTGAGTGCCTTACATATATTTACTCACTCGGGACTCACAGGACCCATGACGTTGGCATTGCTGTTACCCCGTCTTACAGCTGAGAACTCGGAGGTATTGAGAGGTTCATAAATCTGCTCCTGCAGTGCAGGTTCGAGCCCAGGCACTGGGTCTGCTGAGCAAAGGCGCTCGCCAGCCACGCGGGCCCCCTTCTATCCCAGCCCCACGGTTTTCAGGGAAGGCAAATTCCTTGTCCCTCAGGACGGCGCCTCTCAAACCTGAATTTGCATGTGCATCATCAGGGGTCTCGGTAAAATGTCGATTCTGGTCCAGGGGGTCGGGGGTGGGCCCTGAGACTCTCATTTCTGGCAACTTCCCAGGAGACACCTGTCCGTGTGGGCTGACCCGTGGTCCACGTGTGGAGGAGGTAAGGCCTAGACCATCGTGTCTGGCACTCGCCATCAGATTGTACTTAGGTAGCTGTGGTGGAAACCTGGCATTTAAATAGAGGCTCTTTCAGCAATAGGGTAGCACCAACACTAATTTAATGAGTGATCTACTGGAAAAGCAAAGGACCAAAGTGTAGGGAGTAATCAAGTTTTATTTAAAAACTAATTTTCTTAGACCTTAATGGAAAGTAGAGCGTATCCTCCTCTTCCGTGTCTCAGCCAAGGGTCTTTCTCTTGTTCTTGGGCTCAACCCAGCACTTCTGGGCTAGTTTCAGTCCTCATTTTTTTCTGAGTCACCTTTATGTACAGCTCTCCCAGCCACACCCTAGCAGCGTACAAGGGAATCACACACTCAGCCAGATTCCATCACAAAAGCAGAGTCACCATGGCAACCACATCCTTGGCTCGGCGAGCGTGCCCAGCAGCCTGAGGTGACCCACGTTGCGCTCCCGAGAGATGGGGGGACATGGCGCCCTGCCCACGCTGGGCGGCGGGATCTTCGCCCTTACAGACGGGGGCTCCCCCTCACTCTGAAGACTGCAGACACTCGGAACCTGCTCCCCTCCCTGGAATCCTGACATTAGCTTCCAGGTGTTCCTAACTGTCCAGCACCATGAGACGCTGTGATGCTTTGCACTCTTGTTCTTCTGGTTTGAGTTTTGGTGGATCACCACTTCCGAGTCTCGCTGTGTTAACGTGTCCGTATTCTGGTTTGCCTGCTTGCTGGTGGTGTGGGGCATACAGCAGATCCAGTAGTGAGGGGCCGGCAGACCAGACGCCCATACGGTGGCCTCGAGGGGACTCTTGATCTGAATGTGTGGATTTTCACACATTCAGTGTGAAAGTGTGGCTTTCTGGATCAGGGGTTTATTTATAAGTTAAGGCCCAAAGCTACCTGCTGTCACTCGGAACAGTCTCCCCTTCCCCTGTGCCCGTCCTGCCCTCCCCACACCCCCATCACTCAGGGGACGATGGTGTGGGTCCACTTTGTCCTTCCCGTTTGGATGATGTCATCGGAGAAGCACTCTGTCCTGTCCCCGCCTCCCCGAGACCCAGGAGATGACCTAATGTTTGATGGGGCTGAGATAAAAGAAACCAAAGTGGCCCAGTGGGACGTAAGTGCTGGTTCCGGTGATGCTTGCTGGGTAGAAAGAAGGCAGTGTGGACTCAGTGGCACCAGCTTGGCCGCGAGACTCCTTGGAAGGCTCCTCTCGGGTACGGACACGCATCAGCGGGTGGTGCCCAGTGGTCACTGGCGGACCTCTTTTGAGACATTTCCAACTGGGAAGGAGAGGTGGGCCTTCTTGTCTCCTGTGGAATCTCATTTTCAGTGATGCTGCTTGGCCAAGGTGTGACCTGAGGAAGGACTGGGTACAGACGACGATTTTAATCTCACTCACCTTTGCTCTTCATTTAATGCCTCAGCTTCAAGAAGCCAGGTTAGCTGACAGCACTGTTCAAAGCTATGCAAAGCTTCAGGAAAGAGCATCTTGGAGAGAACATTCGTGAACAAGTTTGCTGTCAGTCTGAATGAAGACCTACACTCTTCCCTCTGCCCTCCCAAACTCTGCTCAGACGCACTGACACCAGAATCCCTTTCACTGGTATAAAAGTGACAACGGGGCTTCCCTGGTGGCGCAGTGGTTGAGAGTCCGCCTGCCGATGCAGGGGACACGGGTTCGTGCCCTGGTCCGGGAAGATCCCACATGCCGCGGAGTGGCTGGGCCCGTGAGCCGTGGCCGCTGAGCCTGCGCGTCTGGAGCCTGTGCTCCGCAACGGGAGAGGCCACAGCAGTGAGAGGCCCGAGTACCGCAAGAAAAAAAAAAAAAAAAAGTAGTTCCTGTGAAGGAGTAACCAGGTAACTGGTTGATTTTGACATGACCTTCCCACAGAAATAAGGGTGCTGGACCAAAGATAAACCTTTCCCGAATTTAGAAAGAAGCAGAGAAGGGCCAAACAGTGTGTCTCCTCGCCCTTGCCTTGAATGGGATTTGGGGCTGCAGACCCAGAAGTTTCTCATAATCCATTCTCTGGCTGTCATGTGGTGAAGGGTGAAGGCTTGGGAAATGGGGAGGGGTTGCACCCAAATCACACTGAAGGTCATAGGAAAATTGGAAGGAGATCAGTCAGTCTGACTCCTTTGTGAGTCAGATTCAACGGGTAGCTCTGATGGGACCTTGAAGGTCAAGTTAATGCCGACCGACCTTGGAGTGGATCCAGGAAGTGCTCTGGAGGAGGAGGATTGGCTGATCTCGGAGACGGGCGGGGTCTGGGTTACTTGGTCCTTTGGGTGGAAGGTCACTGTGTCCAAAGGGCGTCCTTGCCCGTCCTCGTCGTCCTTGAGAAGCAGAGTATGGAGGCTGTACTTGTAGGAAGCAGAGAAGAAGAGGTGACGTTAGGGGAAATCTCCCTGGCGGTGGCTGCAGTGTGGGATTTGATGATCCACAGCGGCCGTGAGGCTCTAACCCTGCTTTGGGGGCAGAGTCTCTTGTTTTGACCAGCTTGGAACCTCAGCTTTCTCAGCATCTTTGATCAAGTGCAGAACCCCCTGGACCTGACGGTGAGGACGCTTGTGCTAGGAGGCCAGCGTGGAGTGGCGCATCCCACAGCGCTCGTTACAGTCTACAGGTTACCGTTACTGCTTCTAATTGTGTTACAGCGTCTGGTGGGAAGAGTCAGCGGGGGCGGGAGCAGGGGCGCCGAGCCAGGAGGGATGGACATGGCGCGGTGGGAACAGGAAAGTGTAGAACTGTCTGGGGGAGTTGCCTCCAGAGCGCCCAGCTTCGTTCCATCCGCCAGGGACCTCTGGCCTCCGGGGTGGGGGGCACCCATCTCCAGGGTGACACTGCACATGCATCCCCCATACCCCATTCATCCTGGAGGGGCTCTTGGTTGGGGAGACCACAGCTGGGCACGGGGAGGGGGGATCCATCGGGCAGAGGTCCCACGCGGCCCTTGAGGGCCGGCTGCCCCTTCTCTGAGGTCACAGAGGCCGCGTCCATCCCAGGGTTGCTCTCACCTCCTCCCTGGGAAGCCCTGTTCCTGACTGGTGGGAGACATCGCCCCAGTGTCTGTCTGAGTTCCCCTCTCTGTTTCTGACCGCCCGTCTTCTCTCCCATCGGCTGCCCACTCTGCCCCCGGCACACCCCGCCTCGTTTCCCATCTTAGTGGAGCCACCAGGACAGGTTCTCAGAAAGCCTGGTTCTCTCCCTCCAGGGCTGTCTCCACCGCTGGCCAAGCCTCAGCCCTGTGCGCCATCTGAGTCTCTGGATGTAGCCACCGGGCATCCTTGGGGGGCGGTGAGCCTGACGGTCCAGACGGGGGACAGGGGGACCCGGCTGCACGATGACTGCACCAAGAAGAACACTCGCACCAGAGGGTCCCGGGAAAGTGGAAAGTGAGATCAAGTTAAAATTAACATGTTTTGAAAAGTGATCTGTGAAGAATTGGACACATTTCTTTCAAACCGCTCTATTACTCACAGACCTGTATGCATCCACAGAGAGCGCTGAATTGCTGGATCCGTCGGGAAATACTGTTGCCGCTGAATTGTTAGGGCACCGTCACCCCAATGCAAACAGCCTGGGATGCTAATGCCTGGCCTCCGCTGGGTCTGCTCCTCAAAGGAGCAGTGAGGCCGCTTGCCCTGCCGACGGGGCCCCTCCCTGGAGTCAAAGGTGGGCGGGGTGGAGATTTTCTTCTACTGAAAAAAAAAGTCTTGAAATCCGTGCTGTTGTAAGAAGTTAGAGAAGAATTTGCACTGCACTTTGGAAATCTTCGGGTGGGGTCCATCCTGTGTGAGGATATATCTGCAGCTTTACTGAAACAGGCAAAATCCATCAGAAACTATTGACCTGGGCTGGGAACACAAGGCAGGGCCTGTGAGGGGTGGCGCATGCTCCTGGACACTCAGGTCTGGCCCCAGCGGGCTGGGGTGACTCCTGAAGGGCACCGCGTTTGTGAGGCCTTGGAGCTGGTGTCAGCGGGGGCCGTCTCCCTCCCCCCACCCCCGGCACACGGAACTGACCTTCCTCGTGGTGACGCTGATAGATATTGGTTGGAGGAATGAGGGGCCTTCCCCGCCCACGTCTGGTCCTTCGCGGATGGTAAAGTGGGCTGTGCTGGCCCCCCATCCTCCCCTTCCAGCCCCTTCTGGCCATTTTCCTAACCACCCCCCCGCCAGCCCCGGCCCCTGACAACCTGGAGCCGCCCGCTCTGTACTGCTCACCAGGCTGCCTGCCTCGGTCAGCGGCTCCTGCCCTGAAATTGCCCTCCCGGCTGCTACCCTTGGTGAGGAGGCATCCCCCCATCCCAGCATCTTAGTGGGCGTTTTGGCCAATGTGGGGTCCCCCCCGGGGATTATGTTTGGTTTCAACAAGGTTGTGGGAAAGGTGTGTCCTGAACCAAATGGACTTATCCCTGAGGGGATGTCAAGTGTTCCTTCGACGATGCTAGACGGAGACCACATGGCAGCCTCTGCGGAGTCCGTCCTCACAGAGGAGGTGGCGGGCGGGAAGGGAGTGGCGTTTCCCTGAAGGTTCCCAGCACCTTTGTCTCGGACTTGCAAGCGGGTCGAGCAGCCTCACCTGCCAGGTGCAGCGGCCGAGGGCGCGGGGAAGGGCAGCAGCCACTCCAGCCCCGCCACGGCCTGGCTGGCGTGGGTCTCCTGACCCTCCTTTTTAATGAGAACACAGAAACCTGGAAGTAGCAACTTGCCAATGTCGTGAGGGAGCTGGAGTGCAAATCCACGAGATCCCAGACCTTTCCGTTGCACCGCACGGTTCCTTTGTGTCTTCCTTGCCCATCACCCCAGCACACACACACACAAACACACACACACACACACACACACACGCGCGCGCACACACATGCACATGCAACTCCTCCCACTGGGTGCAGCGCTCCGGCGTGTGCCGGCTCCAGCCTTTCCTCCGTGTCGCTTCCTTCGTCTGCAGGACCTTTCCTCCTCATCTTCCGTCCACCCCCTCCCTCTCCAGGCCGTGTCCCCCCCGCCCCTCCTCCATCAGGCTGCCCCCTGAGCTGTTCTGCCTTGCTCGCCATGTGTCACCCCAGGGCCCCTGGTGGCCAGCCCGGTGCCAGGTACCTGATGGAGATTCATGGTGGGTGCTAGCGTGTGATGCCCTCGCTGCCCCTGCCCGTGTCCCTTCCCCCAGCACCCAGCTCGCACCCACTGACCCTTCCCCACTGGCCCTTCCAGCTCTGCAGTGATTGCCAGGGGCTGGGGAGCGAAACAGGTGCAGAGCGTTTGGCCAGAAAAGAGCCCACGAGAACACTGCTAGTGGGCTTCCCTGGTGGCGCAGTGGTTGAGAGTCCGCCTGCCGATGCAGGGGACACGGGTTCATGCCCCGGTCCGGGAGGATCCCACATGCCGCGGAGCGGCTGGGTCCGTGAGCCATGGCCGCTGAGCCTGCGCGTCCGGAGCCTGTGCTCCGCAACGGGAGAGGCCACGTACTGCAAAAAAAAAAAAAAAAAAAAAAAAGAACACTGCTAGTGGGTCATACTTACGGGCAGAGATCCCACAAACGTCCCTCCTCTCTGTGGGTCCTTGGCCCTGTCCAGGGGAAGAGGGCTGTCATCACGCCTCCGCTGTTACATGGAAGCACTCAGGCATGTTGCCTCGTGTGCTCCAATCACTTTTTCTGTCTCCTCCGTCAGTAGAACAGAGAGAATTGCCATGAGGGCCATGGGTGTGCTTGTGTGTTTCCCCCTTTTCCCAAACGCAGAGTCTCCCATACCTGAGATGTCTTGCTGTCAAGGTGACCCTCTGGAAGAGCTAAACGGTAGGGAGGGGTGTCTGAGTGTGTGTGCGTGCAAGTGTGCCCATCTCTCTGTGTGTGTGCACATCTCTGTGTGTTGTTTGTGCACGTGTGTGTGCCTGCATGTGGTATGTGCGTGTGAGGGCAGAATGGAGCTCGTGGGGGGGGGGGGGATGTATGTGTGATCAGTCACACAGCGTGAGAAGCCTGGAAAGGCAGGTCAAAGGCGCGCCAGGACCGCTGTCTGAGCTGTAATTCGCAAGTCCGTCCACCGTCTGGGAAGATTAATGAGTGGGATTCTGAGTTGCTCTGTGCTTTCAAGGGCTGAGCAGTGTCAGGTGAATAGTTTTTAACCCTAACCCTTACCTCCCCCCTTGCTGCTCAGCGGCCCTCGCGGGGGAAAACCACCGGCTGGGCCATTTTTCTGTCTGCCCTTGCTCGGAAACACTGATCCAGGGCTCTGGGCTAATGGGCAGAAACATTGCGGGGTTGAGGTGTGGTCCCTCCCCTCCTGGCTGTGGGCGCCATGCAAGCAGGGACGTCGCGCCTTGGTTTATCCCTGTTGTGTCTCCGTGCCTGGTCCCCTGTCCCCGAGTCCCCACCCTCACTCGAGGTCCTGGCTCCATCCCGCAGCCTCATCCTGGAACCCAGCTTCTCCCCCGTCGGGGAGCTGCCTGCCCTCGTCACACACCCCTCCCTCTAGTGGCTCCCAGCCCCACTTAGCTCTTGCTGCAGTCCTGATGCCCGACCTCCTGGGAGTCTCTTTGTCCGCAGCTCGGAGGTCACAAAATCAAGTGCCTCCAGGAGCTAGACAAGAAAAGGTGCACAGGTGAAGCGGGCATGTGCAGGAGAGGGGGAGCTAGACAAGAAAAGGTGCACAGGTGAAGCGGGCATGTGCAGGAGGGGGGGAGCTCGACAAGAAGAGGTGCACAGGTGAAGCGGGCATGTGCAGGAGGGGGGAGCTCGACAAGAAGAGGTGCACAGGTGAAGCGGGCATGTGCAGGAGGGCGGGTCCCTTGCCGCAGCAGGGAGCTCATCCCCGTCATGGCGTGAGAGCAGCGGTGCAGGAATAGTGCCCAACAGCTGCTGACAGCTGGCCTCCGTGTTGGGGAAGCAGAGGGGCCGGGGTCCGTGACAGACTCAAGAGCACATGTCCCCAAAGGGGCAGCGACAACAGATTGTCACCGTGAGGGGTGTCTACCTAGCGTTACGAGCCCTTCTCATCTTTTAAGACAGGAAATCTGGATTTTAAGTAGAACCTACTGCTTCTTAAATGTTGGCTCAAAAAAATTTTCTTAACTATGTCAGCCAAATAAAACACACCTGTGGATTGCATTGGCCCGCTGGCCTCTGGGGTGTGGCCACTGCACCAGAACCTTCCCGGATCACTGAGGCCCAACTGGACTCCCCCTTCCTAAGGGCTCCTGGCGCCTAGAGACAGCACCACGTGGTGGAGAGGCCTGTGCTTTGGTCCCGGTCCTTCTGCTGCCTTAGTAAATGGGGGCCGGAACATTTGACCCGTCCAGAAAGATACTACAGTCCAGTTGCTTGACATAATTCCAGAGTGCTTTCATTCGACCTTCAAAACAACCCTGTGCGGAAAGCTTGGAAAGTGCTATTATTCTATTATTCTTAATTTTTAAAACTATTATTCTTAATTCAGTAGAAAAGAACTGAAGCTCAGAGGGTGTCTCACCCAGGATCACACAGCTTGTGGAGAGCTGGCCCCAGTGTTTGGGTCTTTGGTCTCCTTAGTGGTTTGGTGTTTTGTTTTTTGGACCTTTGGGTAGGTGAGGCCCTCTGTCTTGGTAGGTGCCGTGTGGGTACCTAAGAAGGATGAGGGAGCGCGTTGCCGCGTGAGTTGTTCCTAAAAAGGCAGGGGCCATACGTTTCCGCGTAGTTTCCGCGGCCCTTTTGGTCATTGACCTTGGTCTCTTTGTTTTGCGGTGACCTTGCTTCTCTGACCAGATTGACCCTGGAACAGGGATGGGATCCAGTGCAGAGATGCCTGCAGAGGCTTTGGGAGGAAGTTACCGAGAAACTGAACGGAGGAAAGAGGTGATGCCCCCTGAGTGAGAACCACAGCCGGAAACGTGGGGATAGCAAAGCGGCCTCGTGTGATTGGGCGGAGGCTGAATGAAGGACCAGACATGAGTACGGCCGCCTGGCGCCTGGCGCAGACCAGGGGCCCCGACGCCGTGCCCGGCATGGTCAGAACTTCTGCTCGGGCCACGCTCACGTGGGCACCATGTGTCAGGTTTGCCAGGTGGGGCACTGAGCCCCTCACTGCCGTGGTCAGTGGGATTCACTCCATCCAGACCTTCCTTTATAACAGGACCTGGAGGAGCCTTTCAACTTGAGATTTTACGAAGACAGTGAAAATAAGCAGAAAATGACTAGGTCTACGTGATGGAGAGAGAGGGTAATTTTCAATTTACTTACATTTAAGGCCCAAACCGTCCAGGACTGTGGACCTGAGTCCTGATGAACTCCCAGAGCCTCCTGACCAGGAGCAGCCGGCAGGGAGGAGGGTGGTCTCTGTAGCTCCGACAGGGGTGGCCCAGCCCCAACCTGCCGGCTGCCCTTTGCCAGGGTCCCCTTTCCTATTTGGGAGCCCGGCTGCCCGTCTCCCTTCGCAGCTGGGCTTTTGCTCCCAGATGCCTTTCACGCGGCCTCGTCTCAGTCACCTCGTGAAGTGGCCTCGGCGCCCAGGCTGCCTTGCAGAGGGTGAGTCATGCCCTCTGCCCGTCACCTCTGGCCCAGGATGTGGTGTGGATGCCGACAGAAGCACTTAGGGCCCGTTTCCTTCCCCAGGCGGGGAAGGTGGTTCCCCGGGGGTCCATGCATCACTCCTGGGCCGGTCCGCTCCCGTGCACCGCGGAGACCGACCAACCGCCCCGCACCCCCCGGGCCCAGCTGTGGGTCGGGCTCGTCCTGTCCACCGCCTGTGCCCGCCTCCATTTAGTCGTCCCCTCTCCCCCTCTGTCTGGGGTCGGCAGAAGGGGTGCCGGGGGGTGCTGCCCGCTGCAGGGTGTGCTCAGGGCCCCTCGGGGCGCCCCTCCAGGAACGCGCTGAGAATTATTGGTTAATGGCAGGAAAGCACTTAGGCTATAAATGTCAAGTTTAATGTTAATAAACGGACGGTTCCGCTCATTTATGCAGAAAGGCACTCTCCTCGCAGCCGACAGCGGGGCAAGACTTTACTTTTATCAACAAAAACAAACAGAGTAAACCGTAAACCCAGACTCATCGCATCCGAGGCCTCTGTCTGGTTCCGACCCTGGCGTTCGTGCTGGATTTCTCTCGTGGCTGTAAACTGGGTCCCACCGCCAAGATGGTGGCCCAGTTGTGTTTGTGTGTTTGACGTCTTTGGGAACGGAAGTGCTGAAAGGGAGCAGAGGTGGCCCAGCCGAGCGCAGAGGCCACGCCACGTGTGGTATCAGAGGCATGGCACCGCCTCTCGCCGTCCTATGGGCTTTACGGGGGCTGGATCCGTTCCTGCTGCTTTCTCCTCCCTGCTTGTGCAGGACAGGCCGGCACGGGAGAGCTGACGCTTACACAGGCCATCCTGTGGGCTCGGCACTGCTCTTGCTGCTGCGGCTTTCCTGCCCACGCCAGCCCTGGGAGATGCCGTTCTTATCCCCATTCTAAGGGGAGGAAGCCAAGGCGAGGGGCTTAGGTGGTTGGGTCGCTGCCCTGGGTCCCATGTGTAGGGAGGGGAGGGTCTGTGATGAGAACCCAGCCGCGTGGCTGTCACTTCTGTACTTCACCTGCTGCCCAGCCTCACCCCATCTTCCCACAAACCCCACAAACGCCACAGACGGCTGCGTCCTGGGCACGGGGGACTCCTTGAGCACACCATTCTTTGCCTGGAAAATGCTATGGTGGAGGAAGGGGAGACCAAGGCACATCCAGTAGCAGGGGGTGGGGTGGTGTCCTGAAGCTTACGACCCGATCACTAGGGAATGTGATCAGATACCTCCAAGGGGACCCGTCCTCCTGGCCGACAGCTCCCTGCATGGATGCTGCACCCATGTTCCCAGCTTCCTGTCTGCTCCCACGCTCACGTCTTATGTATTAGGTGCCCTGGAATAACTCCCTGGCAGGTAGAACTAACGTTCTTCCAAAATTAAGAAAAGCTAAAGCTGTAAGTAAGAAAGGCTACATCAATTTCCTTCCTTCAGTCTTTGACTCCTAAAAATCAGTGGCTCCCTTTAATTCATTCTGAGTTTGCCTTTTGCAGTTTGCACCCTGATTATTCCAGGAACAAGTCGTTTTCTTTTCTTGGAACCGTGCTGCCTGTGGGGTGGTCTTCTGTGCCCTAGCTTGTGTTCCGTGGACATGGGAGCCCCTCGCGGCATCCCGGGAGCCCCCATGCGTGTGGCCCCTGCAGCCCCTCTGTCCCGTCAGCCCTGCTGGCCCTTTTCCCAGGAAGTCTGAGGCTCCTTGTCCTTCATTTTCCGGGTGGGTTTAATTAGTTCAAACGGCATGCGCCATAGTGAGGGTATAACCTTTGCTGGGAAACTCTCAGGGATTTCCGGGTTTGGGGAGCACAAAGGCGCCCCATTTGATGGACCGTCCCAGGTAACAGGACGTGACCTCAGGCCTCTTCCCCCTGGCGGGCACTTTGTCCCGAGGCCAGGCTCCAGGCTTCCCGGGTCTTCCTCAGTTCGCTGTGGGATATGATTTTGCAAAGGGACAAAGGAAATCTTTGCTGAGACTTTTTAGGTCTTTAATCTCTTGTTCTCTTTTTTTCTTAGCTTCCGAGCCTCTTTGTCTGTCTTCCTTTAATTCTCTGTCACCTTCACGTACCCTTGTCTCACCTGCTGCTGTTCCTGTTTGTCCCCAAGGGAGGGGAAGACAACTTGGATTTTAGGGACAAAGTGAAGAACCTCATGGGGAAGGCAGAAGCGCTGTGACCCCAGCAGAAAGCAGACAGATGCTTGAGGACCTTTGTAGGCCAGGAAAAAACGCTTCTTTTCTCGCCATTTTCCAAAAAAATAGTTATTTCTAAAATTGAGCTGGGTTATTGGGTATCTTTTTCCACTGAGATTTTTAACTTAAAAGTCCTCTGCATGTGTGTGTGTTTAAGTGTGTGTGTTTCTTTTATTGAGTGGAAATAACTCAACATAGGTCTCCTGGGAAGGTGTAGCTGAAACGTCCAGCGTAAAGTCGTTAGGCAGCAACCCTCCTCTGTTCTGTTCACAGCCTGTACTGTACAGGCTGCTATAGCAAAATACCGCAGACGGGGGGTAGGGGGGTAAACAGCACACCTTCATCTCTCGCGCTTCTGGAGGCTGGACGTCCAAGCTCAAGGTGCCGCCAGACTTGGTTCCTGGTGAGGACCCGCTTCTTGACTTGTGGAGCCATGCACCCACGCCCTCTCCTGGTGCACGTGGGAGGAGAGGGGAAGCTCCGCTGTCTCGTCCTCAGCTTATAAGGTCACTGATCCCACCAGTGGGCGCCCCTCAGCCATGATCTCATCCAAACCTAATCACCTCCTACAGGAACCATCGCGTTGAGGACTTGGGGGCACATGGCACCTGACGCCCACATCCTGGCTGAGGGACCTTGTTCATAGACACAGCTGGGGGGGGCAAGTCTCTCCCCGCCCAACTCCCGACCAGCCAAGGAGGAGCAGAAGAGCTGTGGTCCTGGCGGGCATGGTGGGAGTCTCCGTGCTGCCCCTCCCAGGAACGTCCCTCTCCAGCTGAGCTGAGGCCCCAGGGGAACCTCCTTCCTCTGAAAAGGAGCAGGGCCCATTCCCCATATTTCTAGTTAGGAGGTTGGAGTGAGATGTTGAGCCCATGGTGCCATAGAAACTGACAGGTGGTGCTCGTTGCTTAGTGACGTCCGGGAGATGCTGCAGAGAGGGGCCGGCTGCCACGGGAACAGAGTGGTCCCTGCTTTCTGGGGGCGGGCAGGTGCTCACGGGGCCACAGCCTCGGTGGGTGTGAGTTCTTGGGGACAGCAACGTCCACCTCCACTGTGGAGAGGAGCTCGGGGAAGAGTGGACCAAGGAAGTGAGAGACACAGCTTCAGGCCGCGGGCCCAGTGGGGTGGAGGGGAGGGACTGGGCCGGCCCTGGGCTGACAGGCAGGCTCAGTGACAGCCCTGAGGGTCACCCGCTCTGGGACCCTGAGCAAGTTCCTGCAGCTGCCGGCCTCAGTTTCTCCGTCTGTAACAGGGGGTAACAGGAGCACGGGGCATAGAGCTGGGCCCCCAGTAAGCTTGTGCTGTTTTATGTCACATTTGATTGGCATCTTGCTTTATCTAGTGGTTATTACGCGTCCTTACGAGCGTGCCCGGGGGGAGGCAGGCGTCGGCAGAGAGGCCGAGAGCACAAGTTCTGGACCCAGTTGGCCTATGTCTGGATCCCAGTGCTGACACTCACCAGCTCACCAGCTGTGCCTCCTTGAGCAAGTTCACTGGCACCTCTGGACCTCGCTCTTCGCATCTGTGAAACGAGTCCTCGTGGCGCTCTGGTGCGTGAATGTGTGTGAAGTTGAGGTTGACAGACCAGCAGGCCAGCAGCACCCCCGCTGTGTTTAAATAAAGCTTTATTGGCACACGGCCACGCCTGTTTATCACATGCTGTCTGTGGCTGCCTGTCTGCAACAGTGGCAGGGCAGAGTGGCTGCGATGGAGACCATCTGAGATCTGCCCCCTACTCTTCACGGGACACGTCTGCCCCGGTCGGTCGTGGGCCGGGCGCAGAGGAAGGGCTAGAAAAGTCTCCAGCCGTGAAGCTGCCCCACCCAACCCGTCCAGGCTGGTATTTCCGTCCTCGGGGGTTTCCCACCACCTCAGGGACTGTGCAGCGCCTGCCGTGTCCCCTGCCAGTGTGAGGCGGGGGCGTCTGTGCTGAGCCAGCTGGAGCCTCCGTCCGCAGTGGTGTCGCCCTGCAGAGCCTTGCGTCCGGGTGTGTGACTGTGAGTGTGCGTCCCTGAGCGTGTGAACACCCTCAATCACTTAATTCCATCTCATCCATGTCCGGGGGTGGGAGGCTTGAAAATCAGCCCTGAAGTTTCTGGGGAGCAGAGGAGAGAATGGAATAGTCTACAGCATCGCCAGGTCACGGGGGTGAAGGGCAAAGGGAAGTCGAGCTTTGGGGGAGAACGTGGCTCATCTGATCATCCACGGCGACTGCTGTCCAGCACGAGGGGGATGGTGGAAGGCTAGCCAGAGCCACCCCGGCTTCGGCGACAGGGAAGGACGCAGCCGGGCCAAGGTGAGGGCCCTTCGTGAGGAGAAGCAGGCGAGCTAAGGGGGCTCTCGGTCCCGGGGGGATCCCAGCAGAGGCTCCCGAGCAGGGAGGCTGAGGCCCCCAGAAGCAGCTGGGGGCCGATGTTGGCCCACGTGGCCCGGCTGCGGCCCTGAGCGCCCGTCACTGACCTTCCTGATTCCCAGACCCCGTCGGTGGGACCAGACGCAGCCCGGCCACATGAATGAGTGCAGCTGACGTCTGATGGGAAGGACGAGCAGTGGCTTTGTAGCCAGAGTACTCCTCTGGCTGTGTGTCTGCCCGGCACGGATAATCAGAAGCAGCTGTCCTGCCGTGCTGCAGAGGCTGGGGTCCCCCCGCTCTCCGTGAAGCACAAAGACTTTGGAAATAGACGGAATCAGGGCTGGGGGGAGGGGTGGGCTCCGGGCGGACACAGGGCAGCCCCTCCCTTTGAGCCCCCAACCCTGCCCTCTGTCTGGCCTCCTATTTCTGTATCTGTAGAACAGACTGAAGAAGGCATCTGGCCGCAGCCCCACACGCGGAGCCCTACCCCCCGCGGGCCATGGCGCAGCCCTGGGGGGCAGCGTGGAGGTGGTCTCGTGAGGGGGCCGTGCAGCCCACGCCACGACTGCCCCCTTTAGGAGTTGTGTTGTCACCGGTGAGGGAACTGCTGCTGTTCAGTAAGGCCTGAGCCTCCTGGGCAGAGCGGGCACCGTGCCCCCATTAGTGGTGGCTTCTCCACCGGAGGCGGCTGCTCCCATGAATCTCTCCTCTGCCAGGAGCCCATGCAGGGCCTGCTGCTGGAGTGTAAACACTCGGGCCGCCCACGAAAGAAAGTCCAAAAAAGGGCTGGTTCACTCTGCGTGGCCTCTGCCATCTGGCTGCAGTCCTCAGTGCTGACTCTGTGCACAAGCGCTCTGGTCCCCGGGAGGGGCAGGACAGTGGGCGTAGGGGGGCCAGACAGGGTGCGGGGGTGGAGGAAGCCTGGCCGAGAGCCACAGGCAGTCTGGGCTTCTGCGTGGCCCGTGGCCTGTCCTCACGTGGGCCTCACTGCATATGGAGAGTGGGGTACAAGAGAGAGATGGCCCCGATTACCCAGGCTGTCCCTGGGGGTGGCCGAGGCCCGCCTTGTCCGGCAGGTGATTCAGATTCTTCCCCGAGCAAAGGCCGGGTGGGATCCAAGTGTTTGCACAGGGCGGCTGCGTGCCGTGTTACAGGCCTGTTGTCAGTCCCCCCTGTCTTCTCTCTTCTTTCTAACCGCCTATTCCTCCCCATTTATTTTTTCCTCCCCAAGACCTTCCTGGGTCCTTCCAGGGCCTCCCGTGTCATCACTGAGAGCATGTCCCCGTACGTGGTCCGTGGGTTTCACTACTCTTATGCCCCATACACTCACGTGGTGTGAAGACCCTGATAACACCACCCCACCCCCCGTAGAGGGGGACACTTGTGCTCCTTGTGTCGCATGGATGGGGGAGGGAGTCTGCCCCACACCCCTGGAGGGTCTGCCCTTGACCCCAGCCGAGAAGCGAGTTATCTGACTCAGGAGTTGGGCGTGGCCCCTCCTGGGACTCTCTTGAATCTACTTGTCCCCAGAGAAGGGTTCCCCAGGTCCTGGGGCTGCCTCTGGCCTGTGGGTCGGGTGGGTAGGTTAGTTCTGGGTGAACTATTAGGCAGCCCTTCGTAACCACGTGCCTAGGCCGTATCCTTCTGTTTAGAACTTGTGCCCTTGGTTTCAGTCTGTGTGGCTCCTGTATATTCCTTCTTAATTGGTTCTGAACTTGAAGGGGAAGAAAGGACTGTTATCTTTGGGGACCACCCGGAGCCCCAGGACTGCTCCTCGAGCATTGACTTCTGCTCGTAGAGGCCCCCTGAGGGGCTCTGGGCATAAAGGGGGCCATGGGACATCTGCAGACCCTCTCCTCCCCCCAGAGCGCTACTTAGAATTCACCAGAACCTAAGTCTATGGCTCCTGTTTTTTGAGAACACCTGCTACAGAAATGTTATTATTTCCCTCTTTCTCCATCTCTGAAACGATGATGCTTGCCTGACAGGAGGGCATCGAGGATTCAATGAAATAACACGTTTGCACGTAGTAGGTCATTACTAAATGCCGGCCTCTCCCGCCCCTTGGTTGCCTGTGTCCTTGCTAAATGGTGCTTCTGTCTAAGACGTGCCTCTCTTGCTGAAATGGAGGCCATTTCTTTGATCTCACTGTGAGCAGATTATAAGCTTAAAACATCATGGGAAAACCTCACATGCCATAGACCCGATTTTTAGGACTATCGGAGAGAGAAAATTCCAAACCAGTAGAGAGAAGCGAGGGGCGTGGGCTGAGTGGGAGGACCTCCAGAAAGGGCGGGGTGGGGCCAAGGGGCTTGGTTTCTAGAATCAGTGGACACGCTGTGACGAGCCGTGGGGTGTCAGCTGGCCTGCCTCACCTGGGCGGTCCTGAGTTCGGCTGTGCCTTATTGAGAGCAAAGATCGATACGGTCCAGAAAAAGTCGCTGGAGGGATCTTGTGTTAACGTAGTTTTCTGTCACCAACTTGGAATGCAGGACCCACTCATATTCCTGGAGCTTCACCGCGTGTGTCCAGCACAAAGTCAGCTGTGGAACCTCCAGGCAGACACCCCTGTACCTGGGGCCCTCAGCTCCTGGGGAGGAGCAGGTCGGCGCAGACAGTATCTTAGAGCAGCGCGGACGCCGGTCAGCAGTAAGCGTCTGGAGGGTGTGGCTTGAGTCTGTCTGTCTGTGTGCCCCAGCATCCAGGGCAGCCTGTCCACTTTCCCTTCCCTTCCCTGCCTACCCTGTCCTTCCTCCTCCCTCCCTCCTTCCTTCCAGCTCTGGGTGTGAGCTCTGAGACTCTGCCTTTCTGCTTTCTCTTAGTGCAGGAACAGAGATGTGGGGTCCGGTGGCCCCCTGCTCCCTTCTCTCCATCTGTGCTGCAGGGACCTGGCTCGGGGCACGTGGCTCCAGCCGCTGCTGTCGATTCCCCGGTCAGGGCTTCTTCTGCTCACCTCGGCCCCCTTCACCATTAACACCTACCCCGGAGGAGGAGGGGACAGGAAGGTGCAATCAGATGGGCCCACATGTTCCACATTGTGGAGCCAGGGTGGACGTCGGCCTGGTCGACTCCGCAGAGCCTCTGGGGAGGGGAGGAGAGAACTGCGGGAGAGGCCCATCAGATGGGCTGAGCCCCACTGCCTGCCGCATCCTGAGACCTGCAGGCCCGTTCCACTGTCAGGAGAAAGATCTTGCGCTTTCCCCTCTCTTCTCTTCACTGTGAATGGCGACTGAGGAGCGGTCCCTCTGAAAGGACCCACCCAAAGGCCTTTCAACAAGACAGGGCCCAGCTCGGTGTTTCTGTCCAGTGGGGCCACAGCCTGAATCAGAGCAGCCGTGACTGCGTCCACCTGAGGCTCTTGATGCAGAGCCTGGCTGCCCTCCCTGGCTCCACAGCTGACCTGCTGTGTGACCTTGGGCAAGTCACATATCCTCTCTGTTTGCCGTCTGCAGACATGGATAAGACACCAGCCCCCCACTGCTCTCCCCGAGGCACTGAGAGAGCAGGTGTAGTCGTGGAATGGAGGCTCAGAGTTGTGCCTGGTTCTCAGGGGCATGTCCCCCCAGGTGCAGGGCCATCCCGGGGCAAAGGCAGGCTCCCAGACAAGGCCGGTCTGCCTGCTGCTGCCCCGGCCCTTCTGCTCTGCAGAGAGAAGGGAGGTCTGGGTACAGATGGTCCCTGGCAGGGCGAACAGGCGTGGCTGGACTCCTCAATTAGGACTCGGGGCAGATGGGTCTGAGGCAGCCAGGGGGACCCTTCCAGTTTTCTCGGGCGTGACGGTGAGCTGGTGGCCTTCAGAGAACAGAGGGGTCACCTGGTTGATCTCGCTTCTTGGCGGAAGGGCAGCGTCTAGGGCAAGTCCGACAGGTGAGCATCCCCCTTCAGCACATCTGGCTTTCCTGTGGGCTGGGCAGCCTGGGAGGCCTGTGATGTAACATTAAACAGGATGGACCTGGGCCTGGCCTCACCTCACACCCATGGTTTCTTGCCACTTGCATAGGAGTTGGGGCAGGTGCAGGAGGACCGTCACAAATGCAGATTCCTGGGTCCCACCCCCAAACCACTGCATCAGAATATCGGGTGTGGGGTAAGCCCAGGAACCTACATTTTTAATAAGCTCCACCTGTGCCTTAAAGTTTGCAAACCAGCCACCTCTCCGCTGAAGAGAAGAGTGGCCAGCCGCTTCCTGCACCACCAGCTCTAAACGGGAATTCCATGTACACTTGCAGCGGTTTTGCCAAGTGCAGCCTCCTGGGTCTAGTTTGCCAGAGAAGCCCTTTCCCCCACTTCTCCTGGTTGTATGGAAAATACCTACTCAAATCAGATGGGCTAGAGTGTTGCTTGAGCTTTTATTACCTGCCTTGCTGCGTGCTGTCCAGAAAAGCAATGTAAAAGCTATCATCTCGGCCCCTGAAGAGCTTGCAGGGCTCTTGGGTTGATAAGATACGCCAGTTATCCAGCTAGAGATGAGGAAAAAGCGGTGTAGGACTAGGGCTGAGACGTCGAACAGAGGAGGGTCCCGCCCGGACATCTAGTGATGGAGATGTTGGTGGGGGCAGGCTCACAGCTGCATTCTGTCCGGCCACCCCTTGATTGCGACCTGATGACCAATGTCTTCACCTAACAGAGGAGGTAAAGAACGTCCTGGGAAGAGTCAAGAGTTCGGAGTGGGGCGCAGGGGAATCTGTCCTGATTGAAAAGCTCCTCCGGTGGCTGTGAGGTGTGTTACCCAGTTTGGGGACCAGAACCCTGTCTGCTTCAATAGGGGACAGGTGCTCTTTCCCTGAGTCCAGCTCTCCTCTGGGCACAGGACCTCAGCTCCTCCGTCCGCGCCTCTATTACGTGCGCCGTGTCGAGAGCCGAACCCTGGAACTGCCGTGAGTTCTTCGGTCATTCAGGGAAGTGCACTCAGGCGCTCGGTGGCTCTGGTCCTCGTTATTCAGGGGCCGAGGCTTTGCTTCCACATTGCCCGGGAGTTGGCACTCAGGGCCAGCCCAGCAGAGCGTGAGCAGGGAGGCTGGTGGTGGCTTTTCAGGGCCAGACCTGGAAGTGGCCAGGGGTCAGCCTGCGGCCACACTGTCTGTAGGCGCCCTGG